>NW_024062758.1:0-1328750 GCF_006381635.1 Hibiscus syriacus | reverse complement strand
TAAATTAAGAGAAATTGATTGGTTGACAATGTTTCTATGATTTTATTTATATTGTTAATGCAATATATTTATATATTCAATTCGGGTTTTTTCAGTTTTGATTGTTGGTTAATAGAATTTGAAACAAATTAATTCATATTATGGCTATGTATGATATTTTGATAGATTAGTTGAAACAAAATGTTGTCAAAGTGACCTCTTTTGTATATACTGATTTATTTGAAATATCAAGATGATTATGTGTTTCTTTTGATTCATACGTTTATTAATTGGCCCAAAGGAAAGTTAATATTTGGCTAGATTTCAAGCGACACATGTGGTAATAACATGTGACAATTATAAGGTATTTATTTTATGTGAGCATTACATTAGTCCAAAGATTAGTCTTTTGTTCGAGTTCAACAAAGTGTCATTTACTATTAATATTACTTTCCAAAGACTTGATATTGATGTAGTGTTTGGTATATTGTGGTGAGAATTAACCATAATTTTGAATTTATTTAAGATTTAAGCTTCAGTTTTATTTATATTTTGTTCTATATTCAAATTATTTATTTATTTATTGCTATCACAATATCAGCTCTATGGAAAAATGCACTTAGGAAATTAAAAATGAAGGAATAAAAAATGCACTTACATAAGGTTTTGGTTGTATGAACATAGACTTTGCGTTAAGGAAAGAACAATTTTCACCTCTCATGGGTGATAACATTCTTAATTGGTATAAAGAATTTTGAAAGGTGAAATTTGTTTAAATTGCATAAGTCTGATGGTTATGAAGCAAAATATTTTAAAAGCCTTTAAGGGCACATAATCTGAAAAGATTACTAAGGAAAATGATTTCCTTGACGAAACTGAGAAATATTTTTCAAAAAAACAACAAGGTTTAAATGACATCACTTTTGACTTCTTTGATGTCTATAAAGTATAAGGGTCAAGGAAATGTGAGGGAGTACATTATGGATATGTTTCATATGGCTTCAAGACTTAAGACACTTAAGATCGAATTTTTCTGAAGAATAAATTTGTTCTTGTGATTTTAGTATCACTTCCTATAAAGTTAATCAACTCAAAGGGAGAAATGAACTCTAAATGAGCTCATTTTTCATTGTGTGCAAGAGGAAGAAAGGTTGAAGCATAATAAGTCTAAAAGTACTCACTTGAAAAGTGCATATAAAGATAAGGGCAACAAAATAAAATAAAATCATATTGTAGTTGTTAAGGGTCCAACTTAAAAGAGACAACAATATGTTACAAAGGGTTGTTCTATTTTAATTTAAGTTGGGACATATAAGGAGAAATTAAATTCTAAAATGATAAGCAACTAATTTGTTTATTCTAAGCGGTCCAAGAGTTATAAGTTTTATGATCTCATAATTAAAAAATATTTTTAAGATGAGATCTATAACACTATCTTTCAGGATGTTGAGTTTGGAGGAAGAAATAAGGTTTAAGGAATTAATTCTGAGGAGGAATTGGATTATAACTCAATTCTTATTATCACTTTTGATTATATCCATGTGTTCATACATGTCATTATCAAGAAGTGAGTCTAGAAACTCAATAAGATTATTTTGAACAATTCTCCAATTAAGAAAAGAATTTTTTTTTATAGAAGATCAAACTCAACAATCGCAAAGAACAAGTGTCATTAGGAAGATCCACAAGATGAGAGAAATATTATTTTAGATTATTATGATTCTACAAGAAATAATGATGACAGTAGAATGATAAAAGATGATTTAATCAACTTTCGTCATGTCATAAAAGTTATGACTCTCAAAAGTGGATTAATGGCAAGTAAGAATAGTTTAAGTTTTATACAAGATGATAAAGTTTGAGGACTTATCTTATTACCTGAAGGTGTAAAGTTAATTGGTTATAAATGATTATTTATAATCAAAATGTATGCAAATGGTGATATTCATAAGTATAAGACATGTCTTGTATATAAAAGATATACTCAGAAAGGAGGCATTAATTTTGTAGAGACTTTCTTTTTGGTTTCATTGAAAGACTCTTTCCGGATAATTATGATACTTGTTGCTCATATTTGATTTTGAGTTACATAAGTTGGATTTTAAAATTGTGTTTCTCAATGGTAACATTGATGAAATATTTTATACGATGCAATTAGAAAATTAATAATATGCAAATTAAGGAAATCCATTTATAAGTTCAAGTATTACTCCCATTAGTTGTATAATAAACTTCACCAAGTGATTATCTCATTTGGTTTTGAGATGAATTTGGTTGATAACTATATATATTACAAGTTCAGTGTGAGTAAACCAAATAATACCCCTTTTTGCTAAAGAAACCAAGTTTAGTCTTGAAACTAAGGAAATGTAAAAGGTTCCTTATGTTTCAAAATAAATAAAGAATTTAATGTATACTCAGATTTATAAACATTCAAACATAGCGTATGATTTTGGGATATTAAGCAAATATTTAAACAATTTGGGTATGGATCGTTGGCTAGTAGCCAAACTGATTTATACAATATATTTAAGAACAAAAATGTTACATGCTTACATATCAGAGGTCTAGTAAATAAGAGATCATCAAGTTTATGGACTCTGACTTATCGGAATATGAATGCAAAATTTTGTCACATGAACTACTAATTATGGATTGATAAGAAATACTACTTGAGTTATTTTGTGACAACTAAGTTACAATTTCCCCATATATAACATAAACATCTTAAGTTTAAGCACATAAACATTATTTTTGGATCTACTAATGATAATCTTTGTCAAGAATTTGCTAAGTTAATGCAATGTGAGTTTGAGATGAGCATGATGAGGGAGCTCTCATTTTTCTTGGGACTCCAAATGAAGCAAGGGAAAGATGGCAACTTCATCAATCAAGCAAAGTACATCAAATATATGCTCAAGAAGTTTGGATTGGAGAATGTAGAGTATCGATACTCCCAGTAAGGGTATCGATACTGAAGTATTTTCCAAAACATCGAAGCAAAAATTGGTATCGATACCACATACCAAAAGTGTTGATACTTAAACTAGAGTATCAATACTAGCCCTTTGTTATCAGTCTTCAATAAGTCAATAGTATCAATACCTAGATGTCAGTATCGATACTTAGGGGCTTATTATGTGTACCCACAAATAGTTTTGTATAACAAACCCAAGGGTTTTAAGGGATAGATTTGAGGGACCCAATAAAACCATAATACCATGAAATAAAACTAAAAGTGATAACATTAATAAGCGTAGAATAGTTAGAAACAATAGCAGTTATGATGCCATAAAACTAGCCTTGTTTGATGCTCGAAAAATAGTTAGGACACCCTAATCACTTTAGCAGATAATGATCGTACAGCTCAGATATATCCTAGTCAGTGTCAAGACACTTTAGTTGCCAGTTGGGCGCAGATGCCCCAAGACTCAACGGAGTAAGTTGGATGGGTGTACATTTCCAATGCAGTTTTGGATCTTAACCAAAATAACCAAAGGTATTTTAAAACGGCTAGAGATGTGTGCTCTCTGAGATGCAGAACCCTCAACAACACCATGATGTCTACCTCGTCATGTTATATCAACATTTCCTTATCGTCATATCTATACCACTAGCATGCGCATTTAGCGAATGCATGTAGTATATTACAATTATTAGGGTGGCACTGAGCTTATAAGTTTAACGTTCGGAATGTGTTTCCATGCATAGGTTCTTAGGGGACCGTCCGTGGAGCATTATCGTCAACAAATATTTCAGCTCAGTAGAGACTTTAGAGCACGTCTTGATTTATCTTAGAGGGTATGTACTATTGTACCCTTTTGTATTCAATCGTAATTCTATTTTTATTTAAACCCATTGTATTTATTTTGGATGATTTGGGAGCTCCCCCGTCTAGTAAAATCAGATTTATTACTTTTTATTTTATATCATTATGGATGACTTTTTACATAATGATTACAATTGTTTTAAAAGAAAAATTTTGGGTTAGCCACTTCGATGGCCTCGCGTGACATCGTAATCCATTGATCTTCAGATCGGACTAGATTAAGGTGTTACATTTAGTGGTATCATAGCATCAGGTTTAGTCATTCCTAGGATCTCCTAAAAATCCTTTAAACCCCCTAAAGATCTCTTTTACCTCTCGAGTTTCACTCTTCGGTGACCTGAACTACCAGTTAACGCTCGCTTTGATCTATATTTCTTCTCTTCGACATTTACCCCCTAAAACCAACTAGAGAAAAACCTAATCGAGATGTTACAACTCTCACTTCCCTATCCGTCTATTTTTTGTTTTGTTTCAACATGCATGCCCTAAAAAATCATGAAAAACTCTCAGGAAAAAAATTTTTCTTTATTTTATTTTTCCTGTTAGGGTTCTGAAAAGAATTCCTTTACATTTGGTTTTATTTTTTTACAAAAGAATAAGAGGCAAAAATAAAATCTCCCCTTGTTTCACTAGTTTTTTTTCTTTTTATCGCTCTATTTTTTCACCTTCCACGATGATGACGAGGCTTGTTGGTATGGTACAAAACAAACGACAGAATTGCGTGGCCTTTGGGTTCGTTTGAGATATTTTGGAATGTTCTCAAATTTTTTGGCGGAGCTCAAAATCTCTTGGCTTTAGGGTTATTTTCCTATCTTTGGATGATTCTAGACCATTTGATTGGTTTAGAAGCAATGGTCCCCTATTGAGAGACGCAAACTTCACTTCATGGTTAAAGAAACCCTAATCCAGACTTAATCTAGTTCGTTGATGTTGTGTTGATATGATGGTCAGCATTGTTAGCGGCACTTAATCTCACTTTAGGGATTAATCCTAAATTCGAAGGCTCGATCTGAGTCATTTATTCCTTATTAGATCTGACTACTGGATCAGGCATTTGAGTTTCCTTTATTGGGCCTGGACTATTTTTCCCACTTAACATTTGACCCGATTTGAAATGGACTCCTTCTTAAACTTTGATTGGACCAAACCAGGACTTGGATTGTGACCTTTGGACATAAAACAATAAATATTATTATTAATAAAACGAATAAAAAAATAGAAATAAAATAATTACATTTTTTCGAAACCATATAATATTTATCATATTATTTTAATATATATAATAATTGTTTGTTTTCAAAATCTATACTATATAATATATGCATAATATTTGTTTTCAAAAATCATACTATATAATATATATAATATTTTCAAAAATTATATTATACTTTAATATACCTATACATATATTTATTATATGTATATTTACTATAAAATATTATAATAAGGAAATCGTGTTGACCCCCGGACGAAAATAAGTGTCTACATGTGACGATGTCAAATCAACCCTTAAAAAATAAATAAAAAAATAGTCAAACGATCGAAAAGAAATATGCAAAAAGATAGAAGAAAGCGTGTTTTAAAGACATATGAAAACATACATAAAAACAAATGAAAACATGTCATACATGTAGATTTATTGAAAATAAAAACAAAAGAAAATAGAGATGCAATATAAGAAAAGACAAAGAAAAAAAAGAATATTGGATGTCAACAATCGCCACTAAATTTGGTACTATCGTCAATTAACAAAGACAAAAAAAAGAAAGAGATGAGCGGCATATCAATAAAAGAAAACTAAGTTTTTTTTAAGTTGTGTTTTTTTAGATTTTGTAAATCTTAATCTTGGTACAACATAGACGATTTTTGTAGAATGGAACAATTTAATAAATTTTTGTTTACTCATGTTTTAGATTCAAATAAGTGCTAATAAATTTATATTCTCATAGAACTTACTGCAGTGGTTTTGTTGATGAAAAATGATATATTTTTTAATAATTTAAGTTTAAATAATATTATTTATAAGATGAATATATATTTATTTAAAATAAAAATAAATGTTTTAATAATATTTAAATTTCATAATTCGACAACTATGAAATATATCAATTTAAAGCAAGATGAAAATACATCAAATAAAATTAAAATATACATTTAAATAATATTTAATATTTTTTATCATGAAATATATTAATTTAAAGCATGATGAAAATACATCAAATAAAATTTAAAAATATATTTAAATAATATTTAATATTTTTATCATGAAATATATCAACTTAAAATATAATAAAAATATTTTTATTGAAATAAATAAATTTATACTGATTGCATGTATTTTATAAAAATGTATAATATTTAAAATGTTTTTTTATCTAAAAAATTAATATGATGAGATATAAATTTTTAAACACAAAAATAATTTATTAATCATATAATTTTTTTTCACAATAAGAAAGTATACATTGATAGATTATAAAATAAATATATCATATGATAATAATGAGATTAAAAATATAATCTTAATTTCAAAACATTTTGCTAATTTTGAGTTTAAGTTTAAAAATATTTTTCAAATACTTATTTTAATCAAACCTATGGTTTTAATGATGATTTAAAACTGGAAATTTCTTTTAAAGCGCAATAATCCACTTCCTGGTCTCTCATTTTATGTTAGTCATATGATCAAATGATGGTATTTGGAAGAAAAGAAATAAAGCCAATTAGGTTGTGAGCAGTGAGGAGTCTTTTATCCCTTTCGGCTGTTGTATTCATGATTAGAGCAAGCACGAGCCGAATTCGGATAATAGAAAAACAAATGCTAAGATCCAATTAAAATTGGTTTATTATTTACATATTTCTAATTAAATTTAAATAAAAATGGTAATTATTATTAATTGAACAGTAATCTAGAAAAGATGGTCAAACTAATAATTTCACTCCAAATTTGATTCAACTAACTAAATTAAATTTATTTAAAAAGATTTGAACACAAATCAAACCCAAATCCACGAGTGTTTCATTTTCCAAATAAAAAGAGTAAGAAGCAAACAACAATTAGAAAACGTTTTTTACCAAACACAAAATAATTGATCATAAATCTGTTATAAGCTAAGATCCATCTATCAAAACATCAGATACAGACTATAGAAAACTTTGCATCTAAACGCTACGATACAAACGAAAACGTAAATAAAAATTAGTTCGAATCGAGTCTCATTTATCATGTCCGAGATTCTAAAGAAGCTAATCCTCAAATGAAGAATGTTCTCAAGGGAGTTAATTACCCCTACTCACTAGGCACTGACACGTTAATATCAGGTGATGGCCGGTGGATCGAGGCCGGTTCTGAGCTGTTATTCCAACCGGAAACGATGGAGGCTGCAGCAATATTGGCTATGTTATTGCTCGCCTCCCCAAGGGTTACCACTTGAAATGGCGATGTTGGTTTCATGTTGTTTTCCCCATCGGGTTTTGCTTGTGAGAAGATTGACCTTGCTTCTTCCACCGTCGCCACGGCGGGGACCATGGAAGCTGCCACCCTGTGCTGCTCACGGTATGGCTTCCTTTTCTGCACTTTGTAGGCATTTGGCATGAAGCTCCCCACCACGATCTATCAAAATAAAAATGGAATTGTATGTATATATATTATTTAAACAAGGCTAAAACTGAAATATTGTGCTAAAACATCGAGATTGAAGTGTAATTTAAATATTTAATGATAATATCCGTGTAATTATATCTAATTAGTTGAAGGAAATAGACAATGTTTTGGCAAATACGAGAACAAGTAGGAAAGGACATACTTGTATAGGGCTAGCAGCCAACAATGTACCAGCAAGTCCACCACCTATTACACGACCATCCGGTCCAGCCAATGAAACACTTAAACCACCGGTTCTATTCTTTGCACCACCGTTGTCACTGAAGGTAAATGATCCGGTTAAAGACAATATCTCAAACCGGCCCTGCAATGTAAAATAATATTCCAAATTTCAACTCCCCTGGTTCCGAGTGAAAAGACATTTCAGAATAAGCTGTTGAAACGTTTGCAACATGCATTGCAGCCATGACTACCGTAGATAAGAACACAGAGACACGTAGGACATAATCTTAAACTAAAGAGACAGACAGCAATCTGAAAAAGAGAAAGAATCAAAATTTCCTCTTAACAGTAAAGAAGAGGGAAAAAACACATACCTCGAAGGTTAAAATCCCACCAGATGAACCAGGTTGTCGGATGGAAACATTAGAAACAGCTCCATTTGCTGATAGAATACAAATCCCACGAGGACCCTTCTCTGATACCGAAAGAATTTTCCCTGCAACATCCTGCATTCTCAATCAAATTTAAAAATTTCAATACTTGAGTAAAAGGGTGCTTCATTTTTAACTCTTGTCAAATTTTGTCAAACTATTTTAGCCGAAATCTTCACAGATTACTCTCTCAATTAGCGGACATTTGGGGTAATTACCTCTCCAGTATTAACTTTGACCACATGTGCAGTGAAGTCCCCTCCAGCCGTGTTAGCAAATAATTCACCTGTCCAAATTTAATATATAGATAATATGAGTTAAAACATACATTTACAAACGATACATATCCAAATAAATCATAATCAATTAAGTACGAATTAAAACATATTTGGAATTAGACCAAAATAAATTTTAAAAATGAATCTAAACCAAAATAAAATTTAGAAACAATCCATGTATGATTTATAAATATATATATATATATATATATAGTTTTTTGAAATTAAGTATCAATGCAAAATAATTAAAAGAAATGACTCGATATAAATAAAAGAGAAGAGGAGATTTCACCAATTTCTTTGGCCAACTTAGGATGCCTTTTTCCAGAGCTAATTTTGTAACCTTAATAGAAATAATATTAATAATTTTAGGTAATGCATTGAAATGGTGAATAAAGTCACCACCTTATCAATGTATTAATAATTAATCTTACACTTAAATGGATATCCTTTTTATAGATACTGCTTCAATTTCTAGCAAATGCACTAATGGACAAACATAGAAATCTCAGAACCAAAATACCTACTTCCTTCAAACTATTGTCGTTTTTGTCAAAGGTGTAATTAATGTGAAAAGCTACATTTAATATTTAATGAACGGTTCATATTTTATGAAATGATGATTATTACATATCCATACCCCTAACTAAATAACATCACATGAATAAAAGGGTTATTTATTTATTTTTATATAGATATATTAATGAAAGATATATAACTCATTTATAATATATAATGGTCAAAATAAATATATAAGGTATTCAATTTCTTTAACATAAATACATAATACATTCTTTATTTAATGGCTTTCTTTTTAGAACTTAGATAAAAAAATATTGAATACTTCGTATATTTATTTTTAATAAAAAAATATTTTAGATATTTAAATAAAAATAATACGATTTAAGTGATTATTTATAATATAAATCTTAATTAAATAATAAATTAGATTAAGAAGGTAACTGCTGTAATAAATCTTTACATTATTATATTCAAATTAGTAGACTAATGAATCAAATATTATAAAATAAATAAATCTTTTGGTTACCATAGAAAGCATGAATCAACTACCCAAAATGAGTTGGGTGAGAAATAGAGAAACTAAAAAAAATACTTAAAGAAAGAAAAAATAAAGTCTCTTAAGGCTATATTTCTATGTCCCATTAGAGATTTATCCCATAAAATATCTTCTTTTTCTTTTCCTTTTATTCTTGGTATGTAGGCTAACAACTATTTACCCCGTAAATCAAAAAAAATAGATTGACAATAACAAAAGGAATGCAGTGCAGGCAATCACAAGCCCGTATTTTTCTTCTTTCTTTCTTTAAATCTATGCACTTTCTCGGGAACCAAACAAGAGTTTTCTCGGGAACTAGACAAAATAAAACAACCCTTTAACTTTAACGAGCTTTACCTAGAGAATAAGCAATAAGAAGCTGGAATCTATTTACTGCAATGGTTTTCTCGAGAACCAAACAGATGTTTATATGAAGAGAGAGAAAAAAGGTCAAGTTTCTCGAACTTTACCTAAAGAAGCAAGAAGCTGCCAGTTCCCTGTAGAAGACTTCATTTTACCTCTTTTGGATGAGTTGAACTCAGTAGGAGAAGAATGTGATAAAGTGAAACCAGGAGGTGGAGCCGTCGCTATCTGATATGGTAACCTAAGGTTCCCATCCGCGTCATATTTTCTGGGTCTCCCTCTCTTTTTCTTCCCCAAAGAATCACTCACTGTTCCTCCTCCACCTGATCCTGGACTCGCTGTCGTCGTAGTTATTGCCGTCACTGTTGTTGAACTAACAATGTTTCTTTCCAAGATCCTGTTGAAGTCCATCACCTGGGGCAACACTTGCAGGCTGCTCACTGGTGCAGGTGGTGAGTCAGTGTCCGAGTTGCCCAGTGATCCAGATATCGTACTTTCCTTTTCTTCCATTCTCGAAAATGGCAACCCAAAATTTGAGAAAAAATCGAGATTTTTCTTTTAAAAAAATTTGCTTCAAACTAGAGGGGAAAATTATAGATTTTTATAAACTTCCCTCCATTAATGGGGGAGGGAAAAAGAGACAGTGGGAAAACAAGGTCTTTTCTCTTGTATTGTATGTGCACTCTATAGGTTAAAAACAGGGTCAATCACTAGAATGCCCTTTCTTATTCTTCATTCCCAAATTGCCCTTGCCTTGCAATTTATAAAATTACTTTTTTAATGCTATCCTTGTCTCTCAAATCACTTAATAAGAAATAATAGATGAAAATGTACATATATTTAAATTAAAGCTTAATAGGAAAATAAGTGTTTTAATTATGCTTAAAATTATTTTTGTGTTTAAAATTTTTCGTTAAAAATATATTTCTAATTTGTTTTCGTTATATTTTTAGAAATATATTGTTAAGTGATATGTATCATCTTCAGATTTTTTTTTAAATATTTTAAATAGTGTTTTATTTATAAAAAATAAAAAATATAAATATAACACATATTATTTAATGGGTTTTTTAACGGTAAATCTTAAAAAATGTAACAAACAACACATTATGCATCTACTTTTAACAAAATATTTTCTAGGTACTAAAAAACAATTTTAAATATAATTTAAATATTTATTTTTATATTAAACCTTAAATTTATAGCTTCAAACGTATTAAATATAATCTCTTTGTTCTGTGAATTCTTTAAAGGTTCTCTTTTTTTTAATTAAATTAAAGTAATTATAAAGTAATATTGTAAATATTTTTATATATTATTACATTAATATTAGATAATGGCGTCAGCTAATGTACATCTTTTTTCGTGATAATGGTACATCCAAATATTTTAATAACGCAGTCAAACTGACCTTAAAAGCAATAAATCGTTACGAAAACAAATATTTTTTTCCCTTTCAAAAAACAATATTTTAATAAAACTAAAAAAATTACAAATCCTCGGAATCCGAATTTTCAATTTGTTCTCATTTCCTAAGAAGCTCTGTGATTTGGGCACCTCATTTTGATATTTTAAACTACGGCCATGGTTAAATGGCAATTAAGCCCTTAACTCTTTTTTATTTCTCTCCTCCCCCAAAAAAGCTGACCTAATTTTCGGATTTTTTTCCTTGGATGCTAATTAAATTAAATTAGTATAGATGATTTTACAATATTTTAAAACCGTTGATAGTATGTGTATAATATTTCTAAAAATATCCAATGGTTTCAATGGTAAAATTTAAAAAAAAAAAGATTTTAGGTTCGAGCAGTATATATAAAATGTGTATGAATTATTAATTGATTAAATTTACTATTGTTTAAAATATTTACTATTGTTTAAAATATTTACTATTGTTTAAAGTTTTAGGTTAGGATTTGTGGTTTAGAGGCTAGGGGATATGTATAGATGATTTTACAATATTTACTATTGTTTAAAATATTTACTATTGTTTAAAGATTTTAGGATTTTTTTTCCTTGGATGCTAATTAAATTAAATTAGTATAGATGATTTTACAATATTTTAAAACCGTTGATAGTATGTGTATAATATTTCTAAAAATATCCAATGGTTTCAATGGTAAAATTTAAAAAAAAAAGATTTTAGGTTCGAGCAGTATATATAAAATGTGTATGAATTATTAATTGATTAAATTTACTATTGTTTAAAATATTGATTAAATTAGTATATATAAACCGTTGATTTTACTCAATTGCATCAATGTTTAAAATATTTACTATTGTTTAAAGTTTTAGGTTAGGATTTGTGGTTTAGAGGCTAGGGGATATGGTTTAAGTTTTAAATTTTAGGGTTTTAAGTTAGGGTTATGGTATAGAAAGATGCAATTAAACAACTTTGATGGCTAAATTGATGTGAAAATACGTTAGGGGTGAAAATGATAAATTTAGTCTACTACAAATGTAAAAGTGACCATTTTGCCTATTTTTTTGACATTTGATGTTGAATGTTATAGTACTAACATGACAGTTAACAATGTTGATGTAGCAATTCATTGTGCTAATATGAAGGTTCACAATGCTTATGCAATAATCCACATCAAAATCATGACATAACGAAAGGATTGAATTAAATTTTTAGTAAGTTTGATGATATAATTGATTTTTTAATCAAAATTGAGAGTAGAGACGGACACATAATTTTATTCTAAGGGAATAACTTTTAAAATTTTAGGAATTGACGAATTTATAAAATTTCAAGGGACAAAAAAAATTCAATAGAAAAATATATAAAAATTTAAAATATAAAAATCCCAGCCACCCCCACTCGATCCATCTTTGATAAAGAACATAATCTATTTAAATTGAAAGTTAGAAGTTTATTTAATTTTTTCTAAAAAAAGAAATTAAGAAAAATTAAAAAAATATTTGATGTAAAAATATATAAAATAAATAAATTATAAATATCAAAAGTTATAAAATGATAAATTATAAATTTAAAAAATAAATACTTTCATCGAAAATAATTCACTATCTCTCAGTAGTTTAAGTTTATTATTATTTATTAAATATATTTTTAATTCGATCAATCATATATCATAGTAACAATAAAATTCAAATTTAACATTAATTTCCTACACCAATTATTAACTAACACACCGCTGTCACCAGAAGTTTGATTGATTTTTTTTTTTACTTTTTATTGCATAAAAACTTATGTGATACATAAATTTACATATGAAGAACATATACATATATATATAAAGCATATAAACTTTAAACATGTAATAATAGCATTTAATAAGGTGTTGATAAAATTAGAGTCAACTCTAAAAAGTTTTATTTTTTATTTAAGTTAATTAAATTGAGTTATTTAATTTTTGAAAAAAATTTAATAAATAATTTAATGTTTTGAGTTGAATTTTTAACGCTTAATATTTGAAAAATTGTTTAACAAATTAGTGTAAATATCCTTTGGGACTCTAACAATTCTAGAAATAAGAAAAATAGTAACTCCCGTGAAAAAAAATGCATAAAATATTTTAAAAATATTAAAACTAATAATATATATAAAAATTTAATAGGTATTTGATGAAGCGGTGTAGGCATTTGAAATAGGTTATTTGCAAGACCATTGTCGCGGAAGATGATAAAAGGTGCGTACAGGGGCTTTTAATTTCAAAGATTGTAGTGTGGAGTCATCCACCGGTGAATTAGATCAAAATTAATTCTAATGGTGCTAGGAATAAGGAGAATGGTCTCACATGATGCGGTGGAGCACTTAGAGACCCCGAGAGTGTTTGGATTCGAAGTTTCTCTAAGTTCATAGGCATTTGCTCGGTTGTCGGAGCTGGGTTATAGGAGATTTTGATTGGTTTCACTTGTGCATGTGATTTAGGCGTTTCTTAAAAGATTATAGAATATGATAGTTTGGACGCTTTTCGTATGACTAAGCAGTGCCAAGAAAGCAGCGAACAACACACGATATTAGCACATATTTCGGTTCAAGTGCAAAAGAGTTGGAGAGTGGAATTTCAACATGTACACTATGAAAGAAACAGAGTTGT
This sequence comes from Hibiscus syriacus, assembly GCF_006381635.1. Lineage (NCBI taxonomy): Eukaryota > Viridiplantae > Streptophyta > Magnoliopsida > Malvales > Malvaceae > Hibiscus > Hibiscus syriacus. The sequence continues at coordinate 1,314,923 of NW_024062758.1, read as the reverse complement.
ATATGCTATGATAAAACTTGCTCGACAACATGAGTTAAAATGTTATTGGTTCAATAACACATTAGATGTGTTATTATTTTTTTTAAAGAAATTGTGCCTCATTAAAAAAAAACCCTTCTACCAACACAAGTTGGGTTCCTATAAAGGGAAAGAGTACTAAAAAATCCATTAATCAATCAATGAACAATCACGCTTTACATCGGTAATAGTAAACGGCGGTACATCAGCCTCAAAGAAATAGTAAGCATTACAATCAAGGGCTCTTTGAGCTAACTTATGAGCTACCACATTTGCTTCCCGCCGAACATATGTCACAAGAAAACTATTAAAATAGTACATTTTTTCCCGTATAGCTCGCATATGAACACCTATTGTGGAATCATCTCCAACCGCATCATTGTAAAGATTGATAATTGTAATGGAACCCAATTTAATGACAATGTCCCTCCAGTTCTCCTCTGCTACAAGATTAACAGCTGCAACAAGGCTATCCAATTCAGCCAAACCAGGGTCATAGATACCTCCCAAAGTGGTAGCCAATCCATCAAGAACATAATCAGATGCATCACGAGCAACAACCCCTATCACTGCCATCTTGGCAGTTGGATTGTAAGCATCATCTATATGGATCAATAATAGTGAGCATGTTGGGCATTTACTGTCTTTGAGCCGTGAGGATGTCTTGATGCAATGCCCTAACATTAGCCACAATCACCCAATAAGGTTGAATTCGACCATCATGCACCAATGAATTTCTGCCATTCCATACATTCCAAAGAAAAACCATGAAACATGCAAAAGAATCAACCCCAAATATAGCAAGTATGGATTCCAACCATAATATTGGGGATGAATAAACTAAATTAAGAAACGCACCTGATATACCTACCACTCAAAAAACGTCCTTCACAAAAGAACAATCCAAAAACACATGTAGCGTTATTTCAATTTTGACCTTGCATAATGGACAAATAATATTGCCTATGTCGGTTGCCATTACTTTACTATCAACCAGTAAATCCTAACTTGCTAATCTCCACACAAAAATACGTACCTTAGGTAAGACTCACAACTTCGCTATAGTATTCCAGATAGATGAGGTCATTCCGATCGTATGAGACGGTTTCTAGAGCCACCAATAAGCAGATCAGACTGAATACACACTTGAATCATGATTACCCCATACGATATTGTGTTGAACACAGGGCGTTATCAGAATTTGTAGCACTAAATCTGTAACACCCCAACCCGTATCTGACCCGAATACGAGTCTGATGTGTCACATTGACTTTTCAAATGTTTTTCTTTACAAAATGGCTAAAATTCAAATTCATAATTCAAGAAAAATAATTACTTTGCATTAATTAAAAAACATTTGATTTTACAAAACATATTAGAGCGTATTCAACTCAATTCTATTAGTACATGCCAACTATATTTAATAGAACAAAATACATAAGCATATCCATTTCTTTCCTGATCTGAACTTTGTAAAGGAGATGTTGACATGTCTTGCTCCTCTTAGCGTCTCTTCTCGCTTTCCGGAACCTATGTGTGAAACACTCACACACTAAGTCGATAACTTAGTGAGGCATAGATAAACTTACTATAACATATCATAACTAATTCCTACTATGCACATTTCATGTAATCATGATAAACTATAGAATGCATTATGCATCGAAATATAAACACATACATATACATACCATTTCATTATTCATATTATTATTATTCATGTTTAATATATGATCTTGTACTTATTATTTCTGTATATTATATACATACATATTGTTTCAAAAAGAAGCACACATATCATCATATAATTCTTGTAACATGTTTCATAGCACAAAGCACATAAATCATATGTAATGAATTTATTGTTATCTCTTTATTAGCTTATGTACACATGTGAGAACTAAAGAAATGTGAGTACATTGAGCTTGTGCACCTATGTTGTCACCACAGATCATATAAGAATCCACTGAGTGGTATATGAAATCTATGTCCCGAATGACCTGTCCATATGTCCCGAAGAACATAGGTAAAATGTCCATATGTCCCGAAGGACATAGGTAAACTGTCCATATGTCTTAAAGTACATAGGTAGCTCTTAACTCTTGGCATGCCAACTATACCTCTAGCTCTCATGACACATAACATGGGTGTTCTCTTTCATATCATTTCCCATATTTATATAGACATATGGTTCACTTTCACATATCACATAGCTTATCACATATACTTTCTTTCATATGTCTCATGTTACATCTCATATCTTGTGATCATGTAGGAACATTATCTATTTTCATATAGTTCATATCATTTTATTCATAATCACATATCTCATGTTCATATGATCTCTTAGGTTCATATCATCTATCTTATAAAAGATTCTTATATCATCATATGCTCATGTCATACTTTCATGTAATCATATCACATAGATGGATCACATTAACATGTATTTATACATATCATATATATATATATATATATATATATATATATATATATTCAAGTACTCATTCACATACAACAATCATATCAACACATGCCTATATTCATGAATTCATGCATTATAATATAGGAAGACTTATCGTAAGTCTTATTTCCCTTAAACTTCCTATATCAACTAGTATGCACTCACCTAACCTCACTAACCAATAACTGTCTCTTAACTCTTTCTTGCTCAATTCTATCTCGTCGACTCATCAGATACTTGCTTCCGATCAATATCTACACAATCATACATATTATTCATATCAGCATTCTAGTTATCATAATTCGATCCTTAATTTCTTAGACCAAAAGAAAGACTAAATTTCATTTCTACTTTGAGTAGTATCGGTACCCCTTATAGGGTATCGATACTTCCCTAGGTGTGGTATCGATACCAAGCTTGGGTATCGATACCCATTTTTCATTCAAAGTTTTCATTTCCAAAACGGGTACTGATATTGTCCTTCTAGGTATCGATACTGTTGAGTTAATCGATCGATGGAATCGGCCAAGAGGGGGTGAATTGACAATAAAATTTTTGGTGGAAGCTTTTGCAGAAAATTGAAAGTAATTGCACATCAATTTAGAGTTGTTCGACTTTATCAACCAAAGTCTACGTCCACTAACTTAGCTATCCACACTAAGGATTTTCCAACAAATTCACTAATTTGTTCTTTCTTTTGAGGCCAAAGAGATAACCTTACAACTCCCTCAAGAATATACCCCAATTCTTGAGAACACTCTTTTCTCAAAGAGAAGATTACAAATTTGCAAACTTACAAGAAAAACCTCACAAGGAAAATATGTTTGCACAATTATAGAACAAATAAAGAACACTCAATAATAAATACAATTGACCACAATAAGTGTTCTTGAAAGCAAAATGAATATTGAATGAAAAATAGGATTGAAATGCTCAAACTTGAGGTTTGATGCTTTCTCTTTGATTCTCTCTTGATTCTAGTTGCTTGTTGTTTCTTGTTTTTGATCAATGGCTTCTAAGCTTGTTTAAATACACCTTGAATCACTTTTGAACGTTGGGGATGATTAGTGGAGTCAATAAAGTCGTTTAAGTGTGAAAACAATTAATTAAAGCAGTTGGGAGCGTAAGTGTATCGATGCATACCCATGGTGCATCGGTGCATCAGTGTAAAATTCAAATATTTTGATCGTTGGACCTTTAGTGCATTCGATGTTTCAAAATAGTCAGAGTGCATCGATGCATCGTTGGTGAATCGATGTATCAAATGCATTCGATGTTTTCATAAAATCCTCAGTGTATCGGTGCTTCGATGCATGAAATGTATTCGATGTTCAATTTAATTCATGGTGTATCGATGCATGGATTGGTGCATCACTCTGAAAAATTGATTTTAGGCTTGATTTTAGTTCAAAATACTTTTTGAAAATTGTTTCAAAAATATATTAAGTATAAACACAATTTTACACATTTAGTAAGGTTTGAAATTGATCTTAAACGACTTGGAGTAATAATTTGATATTCGATTAATTGAATCGAATATACTTAGAAAATTATTTGTAAAATCTTAAAATTCATTTAAACTAATTTGTTATATTGAAACACAAAAATGTTTTCAACAATCTCCCCCTTTTTGATATAACAAAACATTTGTGTTAATTTACGATTTTCTAAAAATTTGAAATCAATTTAAAAATTACTCCCCCTTACTATAACACTTCTCCCTTTTAAAAACATTTTTTAACACTTAACATTTCTCCCCCTTTTTGTTAAATCAAAAAGACTTAAAAACCGATTTAAACAAGTTTTTGAAAAACATAGCCAATTGATTATATATATATATAGCTTAAGCTGCTAAGATCACAATCAAAAGAGAGATTAGCCATTAGTTTCATAATCAATATTCATAATAAAATGTGAAATGGTAAATTGGTCATATTTCAACTAAAAAGTAAATGATTCATATATTGAAACACACCAAAATATATATGAAATAAAAGTTCAAATATCCATCAAACAATCATCAAAGAAAGATAATCCAAAATGTTTTAAATTTAAGTTCAAACCCAAAAATAATCAAATCAAGAAAAGTCTATTCATCCATCGAAGGATCGGGAGGATGAGGAGGGTAACGAGCTCTCATCTCAAGCATGAGTGCATTCAAACGATCATTAATATCTTGTTGTCGAGCTCCAAAGGTAGAGAGCTGGGACTCAATAAATGTGAAGCGCGAATCCATGGACGCATACCGTAAATCAAATATCTCCAAAAACGAACGAAAATATGGAGGCATTTGATCTTCTTTTAGAGCTGGTTCCGGTGCAGGCTCATCATCAGGTACGTGATCATCGATGTCTTGCATAAGTTGTTGAAATTCAGGATCATCGTCAGAAGCCGGAGCCGGAGGAGGAGGAGGAGCACGAGAGGAACTAGCTCCCGCAGTTTGCTTTCTGGGTCTAAAAACCCATTGACCGGTTACCTCATCTTTTTTCCAATCCGCTTTCTTCAAGGATGTGAGATTGATTTGATTTTGGAGTGGGATAGGATTGTTGAGAGAGACGTCTAGACCAAGTTTGATAAAGAGGTTACTAAGAAGATATCCATAAATCAATGTTTCAACATGTTTTGAAGGAACAATGTTTATGATGTCCACTAGTTGACTGAATATAATGCGGGGTAGATTTATTTTGATTTTATTTTTAATACAATACATCCACCATAAATCCCTAGCACGAAGTGTGGAGTACCTACCTCCGGATGGTCTAAACCACCAAAAGATCATCAAATGAAGAAAACGATCTTGATGAGATCGTAGAGTACTAACACTTAAGTTTGGAACATAGGGATATTCCACATTTTCACTCTCATTATATACACCACTATCATCTAACCCAAATCGAAAAGCTATAGTCTCGGGGTCAATATTAATATATTGGCCTAAAAGATATGATCTAATGGCTATAGCTCCACATTGAGTTTCATTTTGAATACACACCGCATTGGAATAGAAAATGCGGACCAATTGTTGATAGACGATAGGTTTAAGCTGAAACAATTTATCAAACTTCCAAGCTTTAAGAATCAGAAGGTATTCGAAATCAATGTCAACCATGACTTGAAGCGAAGGAATACGCTCTTCACGGATTCTATAAGTTTGGAAAGAGTTTCTATACCTAGAGTACAATTCGTCTCTACGACGCTCATGCATGTTAAAACAAGATCCTAATAGGCTATTAGGAGGTTGAGAAACGGGATTAGGAGGTTGGTTTGAACGAGAATGACTTGATGAATTTCTAGAGAGTTTAGGGTTTGACATGATTAAAGAAAATCGAAATAAGGAATATCACCTGCAATTTGAAACACATGTATGCCCAATCAATCCCAAAACTCAAATGAGTCCTCAATAATTCAAGGTTCTCTAAACCATATCCTAATGGGCATGTTTTGAAAACTATTTAAAAATAATATTTGATAATCATAATATAGTTTTCATGAAAACAAAACAATTAAATAAAAGATATTACTAATTTTCGAAATCATTTTTTTTAATTTCAAAATTCAAAGAAAAATCTTGAAAAATTGTTTGTTTTTGACGAAATTGGTAGTAAAATCTAGTTTAAAACCAACAAACAATCAATGCCCGATATAATGTTCATCCTAGAACTAATCAAGACTAGTTCTAAAATCAAAAATCAATAAAATAGAGGTTTTTGAAATATTACCTTAAAAATTCGGATTGAGAGGGATGAGGAGTTGTTTTGCATGATTTAATGATATAAACAGGTTTTGACGATGAAAAGCATGAAGAAACCGATGATTTTCCAATGATTTTGAGCAAGAGGAGGATTTAGAGTGAGAGAGGGATGAATGATAGGAGAGTTTTAGTTTTAGGGTTTGAAAAAATGAAGAAAATAAGGCATTTTAACCCAAAACCCGACAGATGCATCGATGCATGACCCTGTGCATCGATGCACATTCAAGGAGTGCATCGGTGCATCAACATGATGAATCGATGCACATTCAAAGGGATGCATCGATGCACTGTTAAGTGTATCGATGCATGAAGCACATAAATGTTAAAAATTCGTTTTAAACACTTAAAATGCTAAATTAATTAGCTCTAGTGGTATTGGCAACTCAAATATTGAAAATTAATCATGTTCAATCAATCAAATTAATCTTTAAACAATATTTGAACATAAAATTAATTTTCACCAAATAACATAAACTCCCCCTAACTAATAGCAAAGAATGCAATCAAAAATTACCATTATAAGCATTTTTCATTTATTCTTAAAAATACTAAAATTATTTTAAACACTAAATGAAGATAGGTCAGTTAAACCTAATTCTCTCCTAAGTGTCCAAAATATTTCCTTATCTAAAGGTTTTGTAAAGATATCCGCTAATTGATGCAAAGAATCAACAAATTCTAGAACTACATCTTCCTTAGTGACATGGTCTCTAATGAAGTGATGTCTTATTTCAATGTGCTTAGTTCTAGAGTGTTGGATGGGATTTTTAGTGAGACAAATAGCACTAGTATTGTCACACTGGATAGGAATAGTACCTACTTCAATTCCATAATCAAAAAGTTATTGTTTCATCCATAAAACTTGTGCACAACAACTACCGGCTGAAATGTATTCCGCTTCAGTGGTAGATAATGCAACACAATTTTGTTTCTTTGAAAACCAAGAAATCAACATATTTCCAAGGAATTGGCAAGTACCGGAGGTGTTTTTCCTATCTAATTTGCATCCTCCATAATCCGCATCAGAAAAGGTATGCAAGCTAAAGATAGAGTCTCTAGGATACCAAAGTCCTAAACTAGGAGTGTCCTTAAGGTATCTAAAGATTCTCTTAACAGCTAGTAAATGTGATTCATTAGGGCATGATTGAAATCTAGCACATAAGCAAACACTAAACATAATGTCTGGTCTACTTGCAGTTAGATATAGTAAAGATTCAATCATTGACCTATATGATTTAACATCTACACATTTACCTCCTCCATCTAAGTCAAGTTTTGTTGAAGAGCTCATTGGAGTGTCATGTGGCTTGCCATTTTCCAGTCCAAATTTCTTGAGCATATCTTTGACGTACTTAGCTTGATTGATGAAGATGTCATATTTTCTTTGCTTGATTTGGAGTCCCAAGAAAAATGAGAGCTCCCCCATCATGCTCATTTCGAATTCGCTTTGCATTAGCTTAGAAAATTCTTGGTAAAGAACATCATTAGTAGAACCAAATATTATATCATCAACATAAATTTGAACTACTAATAAATCTTTACCTTTATGCTTTAAAAACAATGTAATGTCAACCTTCCCTTTTGAAAAACCTTTTTCAATTAAAAAGTTTGACAATCTTTCATACCAAGCTCTAGGAGCTTGTTTTAAATTGTAAAGTGTTTTTGTCAATTTAATGAAATGATCCGGAAATTCTGAATCTTCAAAACCTAGAGGTTGTTCCACATACACTTCTTCTTTTATAAAACCATTTAAAAATACACTTTTAACATCCATTTGATATAATTTAACTTCATGAAAACATGCAAATGCTAATAACATTCTAATTGCTTCCATCCTAGCTACGGGAGCATATGTTTCATCATAGTCTATGCCCTCTTCTTGAGTATACCCTTGAGCAACAAGTCTAGCCTTGTTTCTCACTATATTATCACTCTCATCAAGCTTATTCCTAAATACCCATCTAGTACCTACAGTAGATTTATTATTAGGCCTTTCAACTAATGTTCATACTTTACTTCTCTCAAATTGATTTAACTCTTCTTGTATAGCCATAATCCAATGTTCATCTTTTAATGCTTCTTTGATGTTCTTAGGCTCTATGCATGAAATAAATGCAACATAATTACAAATATTTCTAAGAGAAGATCGAGTAATTACCCCTTTGGATGGATCACCTATAATTTCACCATCCTTGACATAGTTGTACTCTCTTGGGTAAGAAACTTCCCTTTCTTCAATGGTTGGATTCTCTAAAGGATCAAGAGTTTCCTCATCTTTCGTTTCCTCATTTGATGATGATGATTCTCCAACGTCATGTCTAATGTCATTTGCTTGTACAATACCTACATCATCATTAACACAAGAATCATTCCTTGGAAGGGGATTATCATTGAAAACAACATGTATAGTCTCTTCTACAACTAAAGTTCTTTTATTAAATACTCGATAAGCTTTAGAATTTAAGGAATAACCCAGAAATTTTTTTTATCACTTTTAGCATCAAATTTGCCAAGGTTTTCTTTACCGTTGTTTAAAACAAAAACATTTACATCCAAAATTATGAAAATAGCTAATGTTAGGCTTTTTATTTTTTAAAATTTCATATGGAGTTTTCTTTAAAATTGGTCTAATTATTACTCAATTTACAACATAACAAGCGGTATTTGTGGCTTCAGCCCAAAAATATTTTGGCAAATTATTTTCACAAAACATGGTTCTAGCCATTTCTTTTAAAGTTCGATTTTTCCTTTCCACAACTCCATTTTGTTGAGGGGTTCTAGGTGCTGAAAAATTATGGCTAATACCATTAGAATTACAAAACTCATTAAATCCAAGATTTTCAAATTCAGTGCCATGATCACTTCTAACACTAGTGATAGAGTAACATTTTTCGTTTTGGATTACTTTTGAAAATGTGATGAAAGTTTCTAATGCTTCATCTTTAGTACTTAAGAATAGAACCCAAGTATATTTAGAATAGTCATCTACCAAGACAAATGCATACTGTTTTCCACCCAAGTTGGTAGTCCTAGTTGGCCCAAAAAGATCTATATGGATCAATTGTAATACTCTACTAGTTGATACATCATTAATGGATTTAAAAGAAATTTACTTTTGTTTTCCTTTAGCACAAGCATCACAAATTTTATCATTATCAAATTTAAGCTTACCCTCATACTAAGTCTCCTTGAATTAGTCGTTGCAAAACACTCATACTAGCATGTCCTAGTCTCCTATGCCATAACCAACTATCATGCTCATCCTTAGCAACTAGGCATAAATTAGTCACATTAATAGAATCTAAATGCACCATGTATATGTTTCCTATTCTATGACCAACAAACATAATCCGATTAGATGCAATGTCAATGACTTTACAACCATTAATTTCAAACATGATATTGAATCCCTTATCGTATAATTGACTAATACTCAATAGATTATCCTTTAATCCATTCACATATAACACATTTTTAATTTGTATGGAAGAGGCATTACTTATAGTACCAATACCTTCAATGTGACCTTTTGAATTATCACCAAAAGTCACTTCTCCTCCATTTTTGGCGTTAAGCTCTATGAACCGGCTTTTGTCTCTGGTCATGTGTCTCGAGCATCCACTATCAAGGTACCATGAATTTGGATTTGTTTCTCGTTCCTTGTAGCAATGCTCTTTTTCCTACAAACATAGATTAATTTCTAATTTTTGGTACCCAAATTCTTTTGAGTCCATATTCATTAGTTTCTAGAATCCTTGTCCCCTTTGGTATCCATTTATTAAGGACATCCTTATCTTTAGTAGTAATGAATTCTTTAGGAATCCATATAATCCTAACAATTTTACCATTCACGGTTCGTTGAGGACTTCTATGATTGTAGCTTGTAAAACTTTTCTTAACAAAGTTGGATTTTGAATTCTCATATTTTTCAAAACTTTTTGTTCCAACCTTATTAAAAGAAATTTTAAGATCATCAATCTTCTTTTGATGATCATCATGAACTTTTGAAAGTAAGTTATGCAAATCAATATTTTTCTTTTCAAAATTATTAATTTTGATTTGCAATTCTTTGATATTACTTTCAAGCTCATTGTTGGTCTTGGATATAAGACTATTTTTGTTTTTCAATTTTGAAATATCATTTTTATATTTTGAAAATAGAGTCTTATAATTCGAAGCCAACCCATTATAATCTTCTAATAACTCATCATAAGATAATTCATCCAAATCGAATGAGTTAGAGGTTACCTTAGAATCTTCCCCGATAGCCATCAAGCACAAGTTTGCAACTTCTTGTTCCTCTTCATCGGAACCTTCTCCATCGCTCCATGTAGCTACATGAGCCTTGTGCTTCTTTTTGGATTGATCTTTTTTCTTCAATTGTGGGCAATCATATTTGACATGCCCCGGCCTTTTGCATTTATAGCAAATGATTGGGTCTTTCTCATTCGATTCAGTTTTGAAGCCTTCATGACGTTTGAATTTTCTTCCTCGGTTGGGCATCATCAATTTTCTGAATCGTTTGGCAAATAATGTCATTTCCTCGTCATCATCATCGTCATTCGAATCACTCTCATCTTTAGTGGATTTGAGAGCAACTTTAATGTTTTTCTTCTTCTCCTTTGGTGTCTCGTCAATATTATCGAGGTCCACTTCATCTTCAAGCATCATTTCATGAGTGAGAAGGGAACCGATTAGTTCTTCAAGAGTTAAGGACGTTAGGTCCTTAAACTCGATGATTGTAGTCTTCTTTGATTGCCATGATTTTGGAAGGGAGTAGGCTAACTTCCTCACAAGTTTTTCATTTGAAATGATCTCTCCAAATGATTTAAGACCATTGACAATCGTTGAAAATCTATCCGTCATAGCTTTGATATCTTCATTTGGTTTCATCCTGAAATTTTCATAGCTATGCGTTAGAATACTAATTTTAGATTTCTTTACCTCATCGGTACCTTCATGAGTGACTTGAAGTTTGTCCCATATTTCTTTGGCTCTTGTACAAGATGAAACTCTTTCGTATTCATCTGGTCCAAGAGCACAAAATATGATATGGATGACTTTGAAGTTGAGCTGGAACATTCTTGTCTCTCCTTCACTCCATAATCTTAGATGAGTGAAAGGCTTGATCTATCCTTCTTCTACGGCATTCCATGCTCCCATGTCACTTGCTTGAATGAAGTACATCATCCTATTTTTCCAATAGGCATAGTTAGCCCCATTGAAGAAAGGAGGCTTGTTGACGGGCATCGAATCGAGATCGGAGTCGTAATTTGAAGCGGAGGCCATTGATGACTTGATAATCGATGTAATTCTTCCCGAATTGACTCAAGAAGCGATTAAACCTTCAAATGAGTGAGGCTCTGATACCAATTATTGAGTTAATCGATCGATGGAATCGGCCAAGAGGGAGGTGAATTGGCAATACAAATTTTGGTGGAAGCTTTTGCATAAAATTGAAAATAATTGCACAGCGATTTAGAGTGGTTCGACTTTATCAACCAAAGTCTACGTCCATTACCTTAGCTATCCACACTAAGGATTTTCCAACAAATTCACTAATTTATTCTTTCTTTTGAGGCCAAAGAGATAACCTTACAACTCCCTCAAGAATATACCCCAATTCTTGAGAACACTCTTTTCTCAAAGAGAATATTACAAATTTGCAAACTTACAAGAAAAACCTCACAAGGCAAATATGTTTGCACAATTCTAGAACAAAGAAAGAACACTCAATAATAAATACAATTGACCACAATAAGTGTTCTTGAAAGCAAAATGAATATTGAATGAAAAATAGGCTTGAAATGCTCAAACTTGAGGTTTGAAGCTTTCTCTTTGATTCTCTCTTGATTCTAGTTGCTTGTTGTTTCTTGTTTTTGATCAATGGCTTCTAAGCTTGTTTAAATACACCTTGAATCACTTCTGAACGTTGGGGATGATTAGTGGAGTCAATAGAGTCGTTTAAGTGTGAAAACAATTAATTAAAGCAGTTGGGAGCGTAAGTGCATCGATGCATATCCATGGTGCATCGGTGCATCAGTGTAAAATTCAAATATTTTGACCGTTGAACCCTTAGTGCATCGGTGCACTAAGAGTGCATCGATGCATCAAGTGTATTCGATGTTTCAAAATAGCCAGAGTGCATCGATGCATGGTTGGTGCATCGATGCATCAAATGCATTCGATGTTTTCATAAAATCCTCAGTGCATCGGTGCATGGTAAGTGCGTCGATGCATGAAATGCATTCAATGTTCAATTTAATTCATGGTGCATCGATGCATGGATTGGTGCATCGGTGCATCACTCTGAAAAATTGATTTTAGGCTTGACTTTGGTTCAAAATACTTTGTGAAAATTGTTTCAAAAATATATTAAGTATAAACACAATTTTACACATTTAGTAAGGTTTGAAATTGATCTTAAAAGACTTAGAGTAATAATTTGATATTTGATTAATTGAATCGAATATACTTAGAAAATTATATTTAAAATCTTAAAATTCATTTAAACTAATTTGTTATATCGAAACACAAAAATGTTTTCAACAGATACCCCAAGAATGTCTTTATTAAATTCAGACTTATGGTATCGATACCCCTATACCCAATATCGCTATTTTACTCTTGAAGTATCAGTACTGGATGAATCAATACTGATACCCCATGCCCAAAATTCACTTCTTTAACCTGAAAATGTTACCAAACTTACTTATGTCTTATACTAGAACCTCCTTTAAGTCCTTTAAGCTTAATTATACTTATTCTAATCAACTTAAATCACTTTAATTCGTTCTAATTTCCAATATTCCACATACACACTTGAATTCAGTAATCAAACCAATAAATCAACATGTTTTAAATTCGTTTATAACACTTTGAATTTCTTATTCTGGCTGATGAGAAGTCAAATTTAACTTTCAACTTCAATTACTAACTCTTTTCCAAGATTTCACTTATAAATCTCTTTAATCATTTCTAACTTAATCATCTTAGAGTTTTAAGCTACCTTAAGCTTCACTTAAGTTTTCTTATCATCTCAAGAATTAAACCCAACTTAAAAATGAAAGGAAACATTCACTTGAGATCATCTTACCTTACCGATGGAGCCACGGGGAAGAGAAAAGGAAGAAAGCCAACCAAGTCTCTAGAATTTTCTTTTTATTTTTCTTCCCTCTCCTTGTTTTTTTATACCCTATAAAAGAAAAATACAAATCTTTCTTGTAAAAATACCAATTTACCCTTTACTTCATTTAATATTTACAAACAATCATGCATAAAATATTCCCACATAAGTCTCTAAACTTTTTAATTTTTCAAAATCAAACCTCAAAATTTCAAAACTTCCATTTTAGTCACTAACTTTGATTTGGGATGTTACAATATCCACATCGCATCCTGCCATGATATCACTCACCTTGGATTGATCCCACCGCGGTTGGTCCTTATGCATAAGGTCTCCACGTCGTACATTCTTGAGATGTAAAATTTTGTAGGTACTTATCAGATTCACCCACTTCGTACCTCCACACGAATCAGGGAATATCCTTGCATTGTTATTACACCCCACTCTTCAAAATAATGTCGATAAGATCTCCTGTAATGTCTTATAAAACCCTTTTCATGCATATGAGCTATTGTCGCCCATTTTAGCATGTAAAACATCACCATCTGTATAGTACTTTTCCCGGTAAAAGTATTTATTACATCAGTAAAAGTATTTATTACATCAGTAAAAGTATTTATTAAATTAATCACAACTAATTAGATATCGAACATATAGTTTCATCTGACTAATCTAAAAATATAAACTTAAGTCTGATTCTCTTGTCTTTGTTCTTTTATTTTTTTTTTATATTTTTGTAATTTTAAATTAATCGGATGATATTTTGTGTTCAATAAATGATTAGTTATGTTTAATTTAACAAATATTTTTATACGACATTATATTACATCTTCACTTATTTATATATAGATATATAACGTTAATATTTCAATTCATGTATATTTGTTTAATCAACAAAAATATTAGCAATTAATTAATATTTTTTTATTTAATAAAAGATAATTATCACTCAAATTAAAATTAAGATAATTATTTAATTAAATATTAAAAATAAACTTTGACGAAAAATTTATAATGTTTTAACTTTAATGCTCCAAGTAAGTGTACGCTCCATAGGCTATAAGTTCATTTCTATCATTCGTCTTAGCTTGTAAAATAAATAAATAATAAAAAGAAAGCAAAAAAAATCTAATTCTAATAATTAATGTTTAATCGATTCTTTTATCATCGTTAATGTTTAAATTTGAGATTTCTAAAAATAAAAGTAAGTAAAGATAATTTGATTTATGTTTCTTTACAACATTATTAAACCAAATAGTAAAAAAACTAATATATTATTTACTTAACTCATCATTCTTTTAGGTAGTAGTTATATCAGTTTTGTCAATAATTTTTAGAATAGAGGGTAAAATAATTCTCAATTAACATGTTCATATTTTTTTTAAATTGTGGGTTCAATATTAATTAAGGTAAAAAATTCCTTCCCACTCTATCTAATAAGTAGAAACTGTTCAAAAATAATTATTATATCATTTTATAAGTATGAATAATTATATTATCTAGAAATATTTGGTTTGTGTTTACTACTATATTTTAAAAATATTTCTAAGGGGAATCCGTCATTATGTGATCGATCATGTTTATGACACGTTTTTTTTTTCGTTTTTTCATGTTTTCAATATTTTTTTATCACTTACGTAATTATTATTTTCATTTAATTTTTAAAGGGTTAGATTTGATATCAAATCACTTTATCAATATGACGTTTGTTTGTTACTGTGTTGATATTCCTTGTTCTGAACCATCATATTGAATTTGAATAACATGTTATTTGTTTCAGAGATAGTTTTCTCACGACTTTCAACTCTAATTTACGATTATCTATCTCATTTAATAGTTTGATCTCATGTTATGGTTCATTTGCCAATGTTCGATCTACTCATACAAATCTTTTGTTCAAACTTTTTTGACGAGTTTTTGTACGTATATATCTTTTACAAATAAATATGCGGTTTAGTCTAAATAAAATGGATGGAGGAGGGTATAATAAGATTCAAACCATTGATCTTGTTTAAGAAATCTAGTGTCTCATCCCACTAAACAAACTTGTTGTTGATGATATTTTCTTCTATTTAATAAAACTAATGAATTTTATTTTCATAAAAATGGGTGCATAATTACTTTTCATATTGTAAAATAGTCAAAGTAAAACAAATAGTTTAATAAGTAATCCAAAACTTGCTTCCCTAATTTAAAGCATCTTTGTCAAGACACACGAATATTGCTTTCAAAGATATGAACGCAAAATTCAAGATCTTCCCATAATTATCTGTGCACTAAATTATTCTTTTTAATTGTACATTTAATTATTTTATATTAGATTTGACGTTACTTAATTAGTTTCGAATCTCATTAACTCATTTGAAAACTTTTTTATTACCCCAAATATATCGTTTTTAAAATTTAATTATAAAAATAATATCTTTCAAAATTTATTTTGATGCGTAACTTCTCAATTAACAGGTGTCTTAGTTTACGTAAAAGATGCAATTGATTAAGTTTTAATTGTGAAATTCAAGAGTTGTTAATTTTGAGAAAGTGTCAGAGACGAAATATGCTTTCCTTTCAATCGTCCCTCCGTCTTCCCCCAACCTATTAAACCCTTGTCAGTCCATTTTATTTAGACTAAATCACATATTTAATGTCTAAATTATTAGTTTTAACTTGTTTTAGTGTTTAATTTTTTAATTTTTAAATCATATTTAATATTTAGTATTATTTTATTTAGTACTTAAACTATTAGTTTTGATTCATTTTAGTACATAACCTTTTAATTTTTTTCAAACCATACATAAAATTTAGTTTTTGTTTATCCCGTTCAAAATTGAACGTTAAGTTTTGAACTTTTTTTTTTTTAACTTTAGGTACCAAAAATGGACTAAAATTGGTAGTTTAGATTCTAAACGCTTAATTTACCCTTTTATTTAATGGATATAACACCTTTTGAACCTTAAAAAATGAAATGCTAATATAATATTCATGAAAAAAAATAATTTTTTATGTATAAATTTTAAAATAAATTGAGTGACCTTAATAGTTAAAGAGAGTAATTTTTTTGAAGTCATAAATTCGAATAGTTGTGTCTGTAGAATGTGTGTTGTCAATGATTACGAAAAATTATCAACATATACTATCTTATATTCACAATAGACTATTAAAAAATTAAAAATTTAAAATTTAAAAGTATCAAATAATTATTTGAAAAGGCTTAATAATAAAAATTGTTGTGTGAGCATGTATGAGATTATTTTCGTATTAATTGTTCTGCAATAAAATTATCTCTGTCACTGGCTTCACCGTCACTGTCAATATCTCCAACACTGTCAATATTATTATACGTTAATCAGACATGTTCATTTATTGATGCATTCAACCGTACAATAATGAATGTCTTGTGAAAAACAATGATTATAAATGTGTTTGATTCAATAATTTTACTGTTACAGATGAATTGTGAAAATTCAAAATATATCCTAATTAAATACGACATTATTGGTTGGTGATGGTACTACTAAAGGAATATCACTCGTTAAGAATAATTCATATGAAGTAAATATCGAATTTCATAGTACTGATGAATTATAATATTATCAGATTTTTAAGAAAATTTCTCTTTATTTGTACAAGAGGCTCACCTATTCACTACAAACTACAATGGTTATATAGAAACTACTACATACATCGGCAGTAATTCACCAATGCACGCAATCATCACTCATGCAAACCATGCACAAATATCATGTAAGCTAACATTCATCACTCTTCAAGAACATAGCTCACAGAAAGTGCACCAGCAATAACTTTTTCACGTACAAAGTAAACATCTAACCCCGCATGTTTAGAACGAGCATGAAAGATGAGATTTGCCCTCATAGCAACCCCGCATGTTTAGAATGAGCATGAAAGATGAGATTTGCCCTCATAGCAACCACACTCGTATTATCACTTCAAATGACATGGACATCTATACCACTCACTCCCATTTCTTCAAGAAAAACACAACCAAATTATCTCCGACACAATATCAGCAATGCCACAATACTTGGCTTCAGTAGTAGCATGAGAAAATGACTTTTGTTTTCTTCAAAAAAAGACGCAAAGGAGCACTAGATACTTGGAAAAGAAGATTATTGAAAATAAAAAATAAAAATTAAAAAGAAATTTTATGGAAGAATCTACTCACTTAAAAAAATAAAAAATTATATTTATTTTATATTGAAACATTTTGTTATGTTAATTTAAATACTGGTTAAAAAGTGTGTCTAGAAAAGGTGGATTATCCCTAGTTGTATGCATGTGAGGGGTAAGAGTTAATTTCAAGGCAACCCATATGCTATTTATTTATTTATTTATTTATTTATTTCGCCACCTTCTTTGACTGTTCATATGCTAGAAAAGTGTGTCTTTGGGATAATTAAAACAAATATATTTGGTTTTCCAATACTAATAATTCTTGGTTATTTATGGATGTTTAATATATTTTGTATTTCATTATTAATAATATCAGTCACACTTATTAAACATTCATGATGTAAATTTTAATATTAATGAATGTTCGATTTATTTTTATGGATTTAAAGATTATAAAATTAAATATTAAAACTATTATTCACTACAAATGTGAAGTAAATACAAATAGTTATATTCAGTTATCTATCATATGAAATTGTATTTTTTATGTATATGTAAATTACATATTACATATTTGAATAATTAAATTTGATTTTAAACTACAAAATATAGAGTATTTTTCTTTTAAGAATATCTAAATATTAATCATCTAACTTTTAATCGTTTAAGATTTGTGGGTATCTAGATATTAACATATGATTTAAAATTTTATAAATTTAAATTTCTTTCGAAGAATAATATTGAACTCTTATTTGAATTTAAATAATATTATGAACATAAAAAAATCGAATTGAATTTTTAGATGGATTTATAAATTTGAATTATTAAAAAATTATCCATTCAAATTTGAAATCAAATTTTACAAAAAAAAAATTAGTAATTCCCGTTAGTAATGTTTAATAATGTAATAAAATATTTTTTATAATAATATATATTACTAAGAACATAGTTTTCTTTAAAGATTAATCTCAGATTAAAGAGTTGGGAGCTTTGGGAAAAATTAGTAAGAAAATCAAACGTGATAATTTTGGTTGAAAAAGGAAATTAATCTAATCACTCAAGAGTCAAGGGACCCGAAATGATTTTCTTTTGAAATTTGTTGAGACAATAATAATAACAGCAACAAAAATATTTTTTGAATTAATAATAATAATAATAATAATAGTAAAAGAAGGGAACTAAGGGAGGGGGACCATTGATTTTTAATATATACTTTTGGTTTACATAATAAAATAAAAGAAAGAAATGATGAAATCAAATTTGAAACAGTGACTAAAGGCGCATGCGAAGAACCAAAAGCCAATTTTCACTGCATGCTTATCGCATAACCTTACTCTTTAAATTAATTTATATTATTGCATCAACCTGCCGTCTTTGACAACTTATTCATCATTTATTTAAGGGTTAATTTTCTATAATTAAGATCAAACTAAAATAAAATATATGAATTGAGTGCTGGATTTGTTATTATAGCAAATTAATTAACAACTACCTTGTCCATCCTTAATTTTTTAATGACAACAGATGACATTGTTAATAGTCGAGTGATCATTTCATAATTTTTCATAATCAAAAGATTTAACAAAAATATTCTATAATCAAGAGAAGATTTATATATATTTGATTAATCTAAGGTGATTACAAGTGGTATAATTTGTTCTAAAAACTCCCAACCATTTGATAATAAACACTAAAATACACTGTAATAGTTGGTGGTTGAACTCATAACCTTTAGGGGTGTTTGGATGGGGGAATGTGAGATTCTCATGGGAATGGAATCCACATTCCCCCGTTTGGTTAGCCTGGGAATCCTATTCCCGGTAATGTAAGATTACCAATAGTTGATTTTTTTGGGTATATTATCGGGAATGTCATTATCTTCATTTCCTTAGGTATTGTTGGATTACCGGGGTTTTGGACTAAAATGCCCTTAAATTTTTATTTTTTTAAAAAAATATCCTTCTTCTGTTATTGAATAATAAAAATTCTACGAATGTTAAATTACAAATTTATCCTTAAATTATTTTAGATTTACAAAAAAATCTATAATTAAAATTTTATATGAAGTTCAAGGGTTAAAATAAAATTTTACCCTTTCATTAAACTTTTTTATTTTTAATTTTGTAAAAAATATATAAATATTATGAATTTAAATTTTTTTAAAGAAAATATATAAATATTTTCCAACTTGTAATATTATACAAATAAATAATAAGGACAATTTGGTCAAATATACATTCCAATAATCTTTTATTCCTTTAACCAAACACGGTAATTTTACATTTTTGCTAAGCCAACCAAACACAAAATACAACATTCCCAGTAATCTTATTCATTGGTAATCTTACATTCTCACTGGTAATCTTACATTCCGTGAACCAAACGCACCCTTAGAGATAACAACCATTCTTTTAAATATCAAGATCGATTGATTCGTATGACAATTAATTTGTATATTTTGCCTTCTTAAAAATTGTATAAAAGTATGAAAAATACAAATAACATTATAATAATAATTTTTATCGATTGTAATAGAAAAACGTTCTTTAGAGGGGTCGTATTTACACTCAGTTGCTCATTCGCTTCATGTTTCTGTTTCTGGCACTCTTTGCATTATGGTTCAGCCGCGATCGGCGTTGTAGCCGGTGATTGAAGGTTGGACCATTGCTATGAGGTCAGATTAGCACACGATATTTAGCCTACTACTTGGTTGAACTGCTTCTTTCCCGTTAAATTGATCTCTGTGGCCAACTTTCACAATTAGCTGAGCCACAGCGCATCTTATATGCACATCTGCATATTCAACTTCAATATATCCGCCCTACAACTATTGCCACTGCTCATGCCCTTCCACAATGGGCATCCTAGATCCTTGTTTTCCAATGTTGAATGTCTGGGTTTTATTTCTGATATTGTTATTCATGACGCTGTTTATCATTAATATATATGTCGTATTTCCATAAAAAGCTTTTAACCCTTTTTTCAATTAAATTAACATGCAATTAATTTGTGACATCAAATCAATTAATGATTTAAAATAAATAAGGATATATATATATATTATTTATCATGTTAGGTAGAGAAATCCAAGTTATAAAGTTTTGGTGTTTTATATATTAATTTTAGAGAAGTGATTAGTTACTAACAATAAGTTGTTTTAGTGAGATTAGATATTAAATCACTTATGGTCAGAGGTTTGAATCAATAACGTTTACAGATAGAGCAAATTAAGTTGGGAGGGTCGTTCTCGTCTCCGCAAGTTGATTTTACTATTTAATGAATATTAAATTTAAATTATTCGAGATGTTAAATGTCAATTTAATTTTTTTTTTTAGTTCATCGAATGATTTTCAATTTATTGATTGATTAATCTAAATTGAGTATTATAGAGATCTATGAAGGCGGTTCTTCCAATTCATTTTAATTAGGTTTTCTTTTAAACATGTATAGGTTAATAAACATTTTTAAGCATATAAAATTCTAATCGACATTTAATGCTAAAGTTAAGAGTTAGATCAACATGCTTAATTAAAATAATACTTTAATTTGAGAATTCAATTCAAATATTTTAAAATTTTAAACTAATTTCAAATTTAAACCATAATTTTGGAACATGTGATGTAATTAGCCATATATTGATCATTGACAAAAAAATATCACGCATCAGCAGATGCTCCATGTATGGACTATTATGAAATTCGGTTCGGCCCATATTTGATAATGCCGGTCCATTAGAAAACCTTCCTTTGATCCAATCTCACTTCTCCGACCCTTCAATCTTAACCCATCAATGTATTATATTACACAACAAAAAATCATGCAAAGTTTTGACTTTATATTCATTTTTAAAATATTTATCCATTTAATAATTTTGTTATTCATACGGGAGTTCAATTTTATGTTTTCACTAAATTAATTGACTGAATCGAACTAGTTTGGTTAATTCGATCAGTTATCGAATTAGTTCGATCGAAAAAGGATTATTTTTTTAATATTCTATTAATTTTTAATTTGGTTCAAAATTGATTAATTAATCGAAATTATTAAATATATCATATATATTAGATACATATTTTAAGCTCAAATAAAAAATAATATAATTAAGAATTAAGATCAGAAATATTAAGAATTAAGACCTAGTTATTTTTTTAACCACACTGCACTCATTAAATTATAAATACCTAATTAAATTTTAACTCAAATAAAACTATCTCAATTATACTCAAATTAATCTAATAAAAAAGTATTTAAATCGATTAAACGACCGAATTAACTGAACTTTGTTCGATTTGACTAATATTTAAAAAAAATTCAGTTCAATTAACGATTAAATAAAAAAATCGATTAATTTGATTAATAGAAATTCGGTTCATCCAATGGCCCAATTAACCATTTAAACACTCATAATTATCTGAAGTTGTTGAGGGTTTCAGTAGTTAAAGAAAGACTAGAAAGTATTGTTCTCCCTTCAAATATTAGGTCTATAGGATATGTATGAGTAAAAAAAATTGTAAAGCGACATAATTTGCTGTGGGGTTCGGATTGATTCTAGGCAAAACACCGAAACACCCAAATATATGGGGTACCTTTTTTGTCATTTTCCAACGGTTCCATGCAGTGGAGGATAAAGGTGGAAGAAGCAAAACGATTTTAATGTTATACAGTTTTGCCAAACCTTCTGAAATTATTATTTTTGATGTATGAAACGATTTTTTATTAGATTAATGAATTTTATTATTGTACTATTTTTCCTTTATAATATTAGAAGTGTTTGTAATGAGACCCACTTTTCAAAAGAAAAATAAAACTTTACTGTTCTGTTATAAACTAATTACTGCTGAGTAAAGTCTGCGATACAAATAAAGAAATATGTTATTGAAAATGTTATTATTTTTTTAATATTTTCGGTAAAAAATTACTTAAAATATTATTTTTTTTCTATCGAAAATGTTATTATTGGGCTTTTATCAGGAATGTTTAATATATCCGGTAAAGCGCTACCTAAAACATTATTTTTTCTACCGAAAATATTAATATTAGACATTTCACCGAAAATATTAAAAAACATTAATGTTTTAGATAAAAAAAATAATGTTTTAGTTAAAATTTATTAGAAATATTAATAAAATAATAATATTTCGGATAGTATATTTTCTTAGTCGCATATTAAGATCATCGTACTATATAACTACAGTAAAACAGCAAACCCAAAGGTTTGTTAGGGTTGAAGAAGACATATATAAATATTTAAAATAGTCCTGAACTTTAGTTAAATATGTAATGTGAAAACCCATGAATGGTTAAATAGTAAAATATATTAACATTAGAGATAAGCGACCAAATCCCAATACAAAACTGAGCAGGAAACTGTACGAATCCAGATCATTATGGTTTTACCATTAAACACTTGGGTTTGGTTACATAAACAACATTTGCAGAAACGAATTTACAATTCTTGGTGCACAAATTTCTATGCTTTGTGTCTGGAGTAGCTTTAGAAAGGATTAAGCCAAGGAAAGAAGACAGACTTGGGTGCAACCAATTTCAGTAGCCCATTTGGATGTAAATAATGGGGAGAAGCTCAAGCCAGCTTTGCCTTCTTATGACTTAAAGTTGCTTGCTCTTTAAAGCCAAGGGACCACCTACACAATTCTAATTAACCCCTCTTACCCTCACAAATTATATTAGCCAAACTTTTCGTGATCTTGTTTATAAAACATGTGATGAGGCAAAGTTCATTCCTCGGAAATCACCCCTTATATATTTGTTAATTTTCAAACTCCATAAACTAGAAATAATTAACCATAGATAATGGTTTTTTAATAAAAAAAATTTAAAAAATCACCATTTTTACATCCTTTCTTCGATGTATACTAAACTAACTCATTTTTTAAAATCAAAGTAAGAAAGCGGTTTAAAGTTAACTTTTTCCCAAATTTTCATAAAACATATTTAATAATATACACTTTAAAAATATTTTAAAGAAAATAAAACTGTAATCTTTATCTTCTTTATTTTTACTTAATACGTTACATTAAGTTAGAGATTTTTATTTTTACTATTAAAAATGTAAATTAGAGTATATATTAATTAAAATTAAATATTTTTTAGATGTTAAAATATTTATATTTATATTTTTCTTCTATGATCGATCGATGTAAACATCAAAACTCCAAATTATATCACTTTATTCCCAACAATCCGTAGACCACTTGACCAAACTATCAACATATGGAAGAGTTATTGATAATCTGTTTTCGCCCTTATGATTTGTATGTTTATTCATGTGTGTTATCCATTTGTATATTTATCCATGTGTGTTTCCATTTGTATGTAATATCATTCCGACCTCATTCTTTATTTTTGTTCTCATTATTCCTTAACTACAAAAAACAATGGAAATTTACCCCAATAAACAAAATGAGATGCATTAGATTTTATATTTTTACTTGTTCATATTAAATAAAAAAATAAATTTTTATTTATAATATTTACTAAAATTTCATTAACCAACATACCTTAGTAGTTAAGGAATTGATCTAATTCTTTAAGCTTAAGAGTTTGATATGTAGGTTAACCTATGTATTTTAGATTTTTTTTTCTATTTATTTTTCTATAGAATTTAGTTTGTTGGAAGAGAAACTGATATAATTCGAAGTTGTGGATGTTTACATCGATTGATCATAGAAAAAAAATAAAAATAAAAATATTTTAACATCTAAAAATATTTAATTTTAATTGATATAAACTCTAATTTATATTTTAATAGTGAAATAAAAAAAACCTAACTTAATGTATTAAGTAAAAATAAAGAAGATAAATATTACATGATAAAAAGGTGAAATAACTCATTTTAACTTTTATTCTACAATATTAACAAATATAGGCTAAACACTCCACCATGCCTATATAAACTAACACCTTTACTCTTTTAACTCATGAAATTAATATATATTAAATTATATTGTTAGTTTCTGTAGTTTTTTTAAAATATTTTTAAAGTATATTTTATTAAATATGTTTTATGAAAATTTGGGGGGGCCCTTAGGATGTGATTCCTAGCTGTCTTGTCACGTCAATAAAACGTTCTCTTAGGACATACCTAGAACTCTTACCTCAATTTTAAAAAGGTGTTAGTTTGATATATATTAGACAAAAAGTGTTAAAATAATTTTTTTCATGGTTTTTAGATAAAAGCCTAGGTAATGTGATGCATGCCCCCATATATATATATATATATATATATATATATATATATATATCTCTTGAAATCATGTAACATAATTTTATATTAGTCAAAATGTTAAAAATTGCTCATAAAAACTAAAATTATTGTATGAAACTTTAAATATATGAAGAGATTTTTTTTAAGAAAATGAATGAGTGATATGGTAAGGGAGTGGAGAACATCATTCTATTTACCACTTTAATCATATCTCCCCTCTTTTCAAAATAGTGACCTATTATCTTATTCTCAATGAGACCTATTAACATCTTTTAAATAATCCATAAACATGGATTGAAAAATAAAATCTTTAAAATAAATGAGTCTATCATGAATCCAATTCATCTTTTTTTACCATTAATGAAAACAATATGTTATTTTTAATTAAGTTTTGAGCATAGTAGAAATTGTGTACCTTTAACAAAACGCACTTCCAGTTTCATTCCTTTGCTCTCAAAACAAACAATGAATTTCCCTTGCCAATTTCTCTTGTACTTTATTTTCCTTCCACTTTCCTTCTCCCTTCCTTCTTACCCAAACGACACCGATGCCCTCACTCTCTTCCGCCTCCAAGCCGACACTCACGGCATCCTCCGCCCCAACTGGACCGGCCACGACGCCTGTTCCTTGGCCTGGCGCGGCGTTAACTGCTCCTCAACCGGCCGTGTCATCGAACTCTCCCTCCCTTCCCTCTACCTCCGCGGCCCCATAGCAGCCATTTCCCTCCTCGATCAGCTCCGAATCCTCGACCTCCATATAGGGCCATGGCTGGAGGCCGCAAACTACGCGACCGTGCAGGGGCCTAAAAAATAGGCCCTAAAAAAATATATATAATAGCATTTTACCAATAAACACCAATATAGATGGACCTATTACGATGTTTTTTCAAAAAAAACATCATTGCGGCTTTATTGATAAAACGAGATGGATTTATTGCGGTGTTTATCAAGAAAACGTCACTATTATTATTTCGAAATCAAATATATCTAAAAAATAGAGACTCTTTTATACGAATTTATAGCCCCGAAAACACTGCCACGGCCCTGCCTCCATGAAAATCGACTGAATGGCAGCGTTTCACCGTTAACCAATTGTACTAACCTCGAACTAGTTTATCTTACGGGCAACGATTTCTCCGGCGATATCCCGCCTGGTATCTCGCACCTCAGACGCCTTCTTCGCCTCGACTTGTCCGATAACAACGTACAAGGCCATATTCCTAAACAAATTTCGGGTTTGAAGCGGCTCATTACTCTCCGGCTTCAAAACAATGCATTGACTGGCCAAATCCCAGACTTTTCTTATTCTCTTAGAAACTTAACCGAGCTTAATTTAACCAACAATGAGCTTTACGGACGGTTACCGAGAAATTTATTGACGAAATTCAGCAAAGAAAGCTTTAAAGGAAATGAAGGGCTTTGTGGGCCAACTCCATTCCAGGTTTGTTCCTTCACAGGGTCTCAGCCGGTGGATTCACCGACCCGGACCGTTCCGTCGAACCCAAGGTCAATCCCTCAGTCCCCGATCATCGGGCCCGAAAGCAAAGACAGGGCACGTAAAGGCTTAACCCCTGGTGCAATAGTTTCAATCGTATTAGCAACCAGCGTGGTGTTTTTAGTGGTGGCTTCTTTTGTCGTGGCTTATTATTGCGGCAGAAACAGGGGAGACAACAGTGTTTCGGCCTCCGGCGGCAGTGGAAGTAGCTACGGAAGCGGAAAAAAGTTCATGCAAATGGCGTCGCCGTCGCTGACAGTGACGGAACCAACGCAACGGATAACAGTAAGCTGGTGTTTTTCGAGAGAAGGAAACAGTTCGAATTGGAGGATTTGTTGAAAGCTTCGGCAGAAATGATGGGAAAAGGGAGTTTGGGAACTGTTTACAGAGCGGTGCTCGACGATGGGTCGGTCGTCGCCGTTAAGAGGCTTAAAGACGCGAATCCATGTCCGAGGAAGGAATTCGAACAATACATGGCTATTATCGGGAAAGTTAAGCATCCCAACGTTGTGAAGTTGAAGGCTTACTATTATGCTAAAGAAGAGAAGCTTCTTGTTTATGATTACCTCCCTAATGGAAGCTTGCATTCACTTCTTCACGGTACGTATAGTGTTCCTGTTTAGTGTGATCGAACTGTTAATACTCCTAAATTATCCGACTTTAATTTGATAAACAGGAAACAGGGGACCGGGCAGGATTCCGTTGGATTGGACTACAAGGATCAGCTTGGTGTTAGGGGCGGCTCGAGGGTTATCAAAGATTCATCAAGTTTATAGCGAAGCAAAAATACCACATGGAAATGTGAAATCTTCGAATGTGCTTCTCGGCAAAAATGGGGTTTCTTTGATTGCTGATTTCGGGTTATCTTTGCTTCTAAGCCCCGTTAATGCTATAGCAGGATTGGGTGGATACAAGGCTCCTGAGCAATCCGAAGTTAAAAAACTGTCTCAGAAGGCCGATGTTTATAGTTTCGGAGTGTTGTTGTTGGAAGTACTCACCGGGAGAGCTCTGTCGCAGTACCCTTCCCCTACCCGTCCCCGAATCTACGTAGAAGAACAAACGGTTGATCTTCCGAAATGGGTCCGATCCCTTGTTAAGGAAGAGTGGACGGCTGAAGTCTTCGATCAAGAACTTTTGAGGTACAAAAACATTGAGGATATAAGGGTGGAACAGTCTCCTTTAGGGGAGGATTACGATGAATATCAAGATTCGATTTCACCTTCGGTTGCTACCACCGAAGATGGACTGTAGCTGGGTTACTGATAATTTTCATTGCCAATGCCGCTAATGTATTATCCTTTCTGTTTCTTTGTTAGATCCATTTGTTTGCCTTTGTGTGTCTGTTGTAATGTTTAACATCCTTTGTAAACGAAACCGAGAATGATCATTAAAAGGGAATTCGAAAATTCTGCTGCTGAAAGTTATGATGCATAAATCACATAAAGAATGGAGAGTTAGCCAGGAGCTAACAGTCACATTCGAAGGCAACACATTTGAAAGAATGGAGAGTTGGCCAGGAGCTAACAGTCACATTCGACGGCAACACATTTGAGGTAAACTATTTATTCCAACAGGAGACGTTGAATGTAGTGAGGTTGGTCAACAAGGTGATGACCGACGACATCTCCGTATAGATTTAGTCAATGATCATTGACTGCTGCAAAAATCTAAAAATCCCATGAATTCATGCTTCTGAATCATTCCAATGCTCTTCTCTATGCCTATGACTCCTGTTTAAATACATTCAAAAAATAAAATACGTCATTGCTTTGGATTAATTGAGTTTATGTGATAAGTTTACGTTACGTACCCATTGTGAGAGCACTTGCGAAGATGACACCCGATAGAATGAACACAATGAGCGATGCTCTTCTGAGGATTGCTATTAGTTTTCTCACGAAATACTGTCCCCAGAAACCAGCCAAGATAGATACTCCCATCAAGTACAACGCTGCAAACAAAAACGTGACAATTTTGATCAATGGACAAAAATCAGAACTTGCTGCAAGGATATGGCTATGGCTTACCGTAGGGGATTGGGAACCTCTTAAGCAAATAGAATTCAACGACTGATAAGGACGAAGAAAACAACATTACAAATGTTGCTGTTGCACTAGCCACCTGTTAATTGAAAACCAGAGCTGGTTTTAGTTTCATATTTATATCCATGTCTGAATATATGTCACTTAAAAAAATCTGGGCTTTAAATTTACCTGCGGAATCACACCAATTTCAAGGAGGAGAGGACCCAAAATGAAACCACCGCCGGAACCGAGCAATCCACCGACGGTGCCTCCCAAGATGCCACAGAGTGCACAAAATGCAATGTTCAGTGGACTCCATTGAATGGAAGCTTCACAAATTGTTTCAGTATCCCCGGTGCTCATTCTCTTCTTATAATCTCTGTATAATTTGATTGCTTCATATCCAAAAACCAACACTGAAACTGGGAACTGAAATATAAACATAGATTCGGTTCATTCATTCAATCAAAGAAAGCATGGTTTTTGCAATGTTCTCATCAAATTAAGGTTTACCTGTAAGCAAAATAGTGCCCAATACAAAGTGCTACAAGGAACCGCATCATTCTGCCAAAAATAAATAAATACCAACATGAATAAAGAACATTATGTAATCACCCAAATTTGAGACGAACTGAGATGGATTGTAAGCTTGCCTTGATGATTTGGATAACAGTGAAAAGCACCCAAACTGTAACTAGTATCAAAAGCCTTTTCCACCTTAGATTGAAACATAATATTTGCTGCAATATTCGGAACACATTATCAACTTGGTTTTGAGACTTGTGTGAGTAAAGAAAAATGGTAGGTGGGAGGAAAAAGGCTTGATTCACTAACCAGTTCGGATTTCTCTTCTTTCGGAATCAATGGCTCATACTCTGTATCTATCAGTACTGGAATTCAAAGAATTTAAGATGAAAAAGAATGAAGTTAATATCTTTTCAAATGTTCTAAGGATGAATATGATAAGAAAATCATCTATAATGAATCTTACATTCACCCCCGGAGTTTACTGTTCCTTGTGCCTTGGTGAGTTCATTCTGCAATTTTTTTAAAAATTAAAGCAAGGAAAAAAAGACTTTATATTATCAAATAATTGGAAGAGAAAAAACCTTTAAAAGTGTCTCTTCCTTCCACATTTCAATTGCCCTATAGAATGATCTTGAAGAGGTACCTAAAAAAAAAAGAAACAGAACGTTTCAATGGCGTAATAGGGAGGAAGCAGCACAAACATCAAAGAAATAAAATAGCAGAAAGTCATAGTTGGGATTGTTGAAGAAACCTATGAAGAGTATGATGATGAGTACAGTGATGAGCCAATAAGGAAAAACGACGCTCAAGGCAACACCAACGGTGATGCCAAGCATCAACGTAGGTTGAAAAAGAAGAGCCAGATCGTAGTCGATGATCGGCACTTCTTTCGCCGGATGCGGGACTCTAAGATTGTACCAAACCGACGACGCCGATGCTCCCATGATCATGCCTGCACCCATTCATTTTAAAAGTCACTGTTCCATTGGAGATAAAGCCAAAAAGAAAAGTGAAAAAAAAATTACATTTTGAAATAGCGGCGGCAGATTTGGTATCAAATCCAACAATCAAAGTAAGCATGGGAACGAAAATACCGCCGCCTCCAACGCCGCCAACCGTTCCACAAGCCGAACCTAGAAATCCTATCACCGTCGCCATTACAAGCCTCCAGTTCAACTCCAATTCCTACCAAAATCAAACAACCATTTAAAAGCCGCCCGAGAATATGAAATCAGGATTCTGCCACAAAGGAGAAAAACTTACAGGCCAAACTCGGTCCGTGTGGGATGAAACTGGGGACCGTAAGAGATTTGAGCTACGGTTCATGATGTCGTAGTTGTTCTTGTTGATGAACAAAACAGAGAGAATGGCTATTGAAAAACCAGACAGCAGATATAGAACGAATCCTTTGGTCGTCGCCGCCATGGCAGATTGGGAGATT
This sequence comes from Hibiscus syriacus, assembly GCF_006381635.1. Lineage (NCBI taxonomy): Eukaryota > Viridiplantae > Streptophyta > Magnoliopsida > Malvales > Malvaceae > Hibiscus > Hibiscus syriacus. Next base: position 1,284,718 of record NW_024062758.1, on the reverse strand, counting down.
AAACTATGGTTTTCAAAAACAACACCGCCGCCACGAGCAGGAAGCAAGAGGTGAAGAAGGGAACAATTGTTATTGGAATATATGGCAATGTTTTTTCTGTGAGTGTTTTCAGACAGAGGAAGAATAACCAGCAGAGCCGTTGTTATAAAATCTCCAGAGACGTTGTTATAAAATCAGAGGGAGATGTGACCTACTGACATTCATTCACTTCACATGCCAGTCAATAACTTGTCAGGATATACTGAATCACACATGCGCCTCCACGTGGCTCAATCACTGTGGGTGAACTCGTTCCTTCAAATCACAAAATTACATCAACCCGTTAATAAAAAAATAAAAATTTACTGTGACCGAGAATTTACAAAGGAGTGTGACTTTCTAGAATAAAAAATATTATATTTTTTTTATTAAGATAAAGTGATTATAAATTAATATTTGTTTAAAATATTTTTAATTATTTGATAATAAATATTTTATTATCTTGATACAGTCGTTAATATTCGAACCCTTAATCTTTAACACCAATAATAATTCTTTTAATTAGTAAAATAAGTTAATTTATACAATATTACATTTTAAAAAATTATATAAATTATAAGTTAGTCCTTTGAAACATGATTGTCCCACGAAATGTATTTATAAAAGACAAAATATTTTGTGGGAAACTTTAAAGAATGTATAATCAATCAGTCTTTAAAATTTCCACAACTTTTGTTTGTAGTGTTCCTTGGAATCTGAGCTCAATCATGGGATAGAAATCAAGCGTGGAAAGATACCTGGTAACTTCTTACTCGGAATGTGACAAATCTGAATTTATATTCAATTTTTCAAAATAATCTAAATCGTTAATTTTGAATAAATGATATATATATATATATATATATTATAAAATAGTAAAAAATTTAAACTTCAAATAATCTAAATCGTTGATATAGGTTGCTGTTATTAGTCATCATCATCAATGATATTATTATTTCTGATTAAAAACATAAACGGCCCACGTCTTGGTAGGTTCATGGCATATCAATCTGACCTGAGCAAATATATTTATGTCTGTAATACGCAGATAAAAGTAGACTCATCAGTCAAAGCCGACAAATTAAAATTGAATACGTTTCTTTAAATAAAACCCTCCACTCCTCCACTTTGGACTTTTTTTGGGGTTACAAATTGCGATTTCAATAATGGATGTTGGTAAGCTATAGTGATTTTTTTAATTATTTTCATTAAACCTATTAGCAGCGAAAATATTCCCCTTCATCTACTGCTTTATACTTCGATCTCTTTTAAAAAATACTTGGGTTTTTTTTAAATAAACAATACCTTTTAATTACTTTAAATTATTTCGAGATAAAAAATTCTATAAGGAGCTGTTTGTTTACTTCAGAATGTTTAAGCGTTGAATGATTCAGAGGCTCTGTATGTGACATGCTGTTTGATAATAGCTATGAATCATTCAGAATGTACTTCGGTGTTGAATCATTCAACACTTTTGTATTGAATCAGTTAGTACTGAATCATTCAGAGGTGTTAAACAAACGCGCTAAATGCTTAACGGTTCAGTATTCAGCGCTGAATGGTTCGATTAAGAGACAAACAAACATCCCCTAAGTCACTTACTACTCCAACTGTAAATTATATATACTTTTTCTTAGATTTATTTCACTTATTACGTAGATTTTTTTAAAATTATTTTAAATTATATATGAATATGAATATGATTGTGATTTTGTCTTTCTTAATAAAATACAACTGAAATTTAAATTTCAAACTTTTTTTAAAACATGATTTTCTAAAATTTAGTTCTATATGTTATTTTAAGAAATATTAATTAGAATAAGTTAATTTGGTAAAGAATTAAATGTGAAAATTATTATTATTTATTATTTTATACGCGTTAAATGTGAACAAATTAAATTGATGGCAACTTTGGCTACCCTAATAAGTGTATTAAATTTCTTCTCTTTTCATTTTTGATACAATCGTTTATTAAGTAAGTGTCATGATATTATTCTCTTTAAAGATTTATAGTGTATGTAAGTTATCGATAAATAAAATATATATTATTTTTTATAATCACTCCATATTATTAAAATAATAAGTGTAGAAAATTAATCTATTATCAATTAATTATAAAATTTTTATTTTTAAAAATAATAAATATTATCGTTACTTGAAGATTAAATACAGGTTATTTTATTTATATACAATATTTTATTATTTAATCTATATTTATTTATCGATTAATTAAAAAAAATTATATAAACTTTTTTCCCTCACTCACATTGAACCTAATAAAATCACCCTAACCTATAATCAATTAAAGGGTACATTTGATAGGCAAAAATTTTGTCCAAACTTATAACACACCATATTTGAATATAAATATATATTTTTATAATAATATCAAAGTACCTCTTATCTAGACGTATTTGTTTCAAAAATAAAATAAAAAATCACTCACCCTCCTCCATTGAAACCAATCATGCACATTTAGAGATGGGCATGAGTCATGTTTTGGTCAACCCGACCCGAAAAATATGTATTCTCCCCTTGACTCGAATCCAATCCGATTTTTTAAAATAAAATTTGAACATGAATCGATTCGAAATAATAAAAATATTATTTTTATTTAATAAAAACATTGATTTAATTAAAAAATAATACATAGAGGGTATTATTGTAATTATTCTTAAATATATAACGAAAAATTATAATTTTTTGGGTCTGATCGGGTCGGGTATTTTTACCCTAAAACCGAATCTAACCCGACCCGACTCGAACCCAAATTTTTTTAAAAAAAACTTGACCCTATCCGGTTAAATCGAAACCTATCGAATTCGGGTCCAATTCTCATCCACACGCGCATTCACCTACTATGCCTATATATTTAATTAATGGAAATGGACAGATCACATACAATGACAGATCTATATGTTTTAAATAAAATAGCAACCGTACAAATCACATGCTTTATTAATTTTACATTTGTCAAATATTTTATATTATATTAAGAATATGACATACATGTATGTTGAGAGGTTGGACTTGGTTTAGCTGAGCCGTAAAATGTCAAAAATCTACTATTTAATTATTCAATAGAATAGATAGCCTGATGCAGTATAATGATGGATACCTATATACAATAAATAATAATAACAACAAAATATTTGGTTATTTGTATTTAAATAGTTTTATTATAATAGTAATCGCATTGTAACTCTGAAAAATTGTCACACGTTTGAATTACCGGATCTGACTAAACATAAAATGTATGTCAAATTATTCTACTAGCACTTATGTTATGAATAGATCTTAATATAAAATGATTTTTATTTCAGAAAAACAATATAAACCTAGTTTAAATAAAAAATTAAAAAATATACTAAAACACACATCATAAACATCTTTAACACTAAACTAAAACTTAAACTAAAATAATTTTCTTGAATAACATGATAAAATTATAAGATATTATATGTTCATAATTTTTTTAATATACTAATAATACACACAGTCTACATATATTTTTATTGCATTAATTTTAATGTTAGTTATCGATAGTCGTTTTTTATTTTATTTTTATATCATGTCTTATATTTTATTTTTATTTTTAATAATTTTTATATGACTTGTTTTTATTTGTTTTATGACACATTTTGTTCTATCTTTTTAACGCATTTGTTATAATGTTGTTCTTTCTTATTTTTGACCATCGATTAAATTTGGATACATGATTTGCATTCGTGGATAGTTTTTCACGACGCTTTACTTTGATTTGCGGTTTGTCGATGGTTTTTAAGTAGATCATCATCTTTTGTTGTTCGTTTTCCAATACAATCATATGTATATATTTGTATCTATATTTGTTCGAGTTTTTAGTTAGATTTTTAAAATATTCTTTATATGATTTTAGGTAACTAATTTTTTATGTCAATAATCATAGGAAAACATATTAAAAATTAATTAGTCTAAGTGAGATGATGTATTAAATCCCTTAAGTAAGATCAGAAGTTCGAATCTTGACCATTATGAATGGAGCAAATTAAGTTGGGAGGGTTTCCATTGCCTCTGCAATACCCAATCCGAATTAGTCGATTAGTAGATTGTATATCGGTAGTTATACCAAAAAATATTATAAAAAAAAATCTAATTATGTTATTAATTTACTATTATAATTATAAATTTTTATTATAATTCAAAATATTTTTTTATTTTTAATAAAATTTAACGAGTTATATAAAAATATATTAATTAGACATTTTTTATGGCAAAAATCAAATGATACCCGTCTCTATGTCCCTAACTTTATTTCTTTTTTTCCTTTCATGCTAATTATTTTAATCATATAGCTGCCTTAAAATTATATGTCCTCAATCATAAAATTTTGTTTTTAGTTCCTTCAAATCACTCACTAACCATGTTGTACTATTAAATTGCACACATGGTGCTCATGAAAAGTACTTGATTACTAGTATGATATATATATAGGTCCAATTCTTGATTTAGGTCCCTCTATTATGCCAAATTTTAAAAATTGATTCATATACTTTAATATGACATAATTTAGTCCCCCATTACCATAATATGATTAATTAATCCAAATTGTTAATAACATCAGCAATTCCAGTTGAAACGCCAAAATGGAATTTTTCATATAAAAAGAATGATTAATTTAAAAAAAAAAACTTTAGTGAAAGAACTAACTAATTCATTAAAACTTTTCACATCGATCAAATGTTTAAGGGCGTTATTAAAAAAATCTAGATTAACTTATGCGAAATTAGAGTAGAATAACGAAATTCTAAATTTTAGTACAGTAAAAGGACAATACACAATTTTAACTTTATATATTGTTGATTAAGGAGTTTGTGCAAGACACTTGTAAGTTTGTAAGAGATCAACATTGAAAGTTGTAGTGGGGGACTATTTACTGTGCTGTGCAATTCATCTTTTATATCTGTTCTTCAACCCCGTAAAAGGTGAAGGGAAAAAGTATACTTAAAGCATTATGAAGAGATCTTTTAGAGCTGTATGTGGGAAGGCTGAAAAAAACTAGCAAGTGGTGCTTTTGTTATGTTGGAATTATTTTACGTCTTTCAGGAGAATTCTATGTAGGTGATATATTTTCCATGAGCAAATTTTATTTGAATTCATTGCTTCTCCGCCAATTGCTCCACATAAATATGTATAATACAATTAAAGTGTATTTCCATAATTGAAATAGAATTGTTAGAAAAATAAGGATATAAATTTTAAGGGTAAAGTATACAAATGACCCCTCGACCATAGAGTCTTGCTTTATTGAGTTCTTCGACTATAAGACGTTGTTTTCTTGAGTTCTTCGTCTATAAGATGTTGCTTTCTTGAGTCCCTGACTATTAAAAGTTACAAAATGGTCATCATACTATTTATTATATTCCAAATTCATCATTTTCAGTAAAAAAATTGATAACATATGTTTTAGATGTTAATTTATTGTCTGAGATGATAAATCTGAACCCAGAATCTCAAATAACTATTATATCTCATACAACATATTAACATTTAATTAGATCGTCATTAAATTTTTAATGGAAAATGATGAGCCTGAAATTGTAACCTCCTAGACTCGGCCTAGACGGTATGACCGAATATAGGCGGTCACATATCGTATTCGGAGATCATTTCCATTTTCAAAACGTAATTGAAATCCACTCCGGTGTATAAAATACAAGTAACGGTAAAATACGAAAATAACAATAGGGTTTATACGATAAATATATACATATATCAACATCAGAAGTTCGTATGAAAATATGTTCATAATAAAATATCGATAATACAAATACATACAGACAGTAGTTGAAACACATGTTACCAAAATATAATATAAATGGGCACAAGGGAACATACAGTGAAATAGAAATGGAGAACAGTCGATCCTCCTGATATCAAGTTTGTTAGTCTACTGTCGAATAATATCTAAAAAGTTAAAATACGGATACTTTTAACACGAGAGTTGCAAAATATCAAACTTTTTTTATTACAGCATTCTGCTTATGTTATACTCCTATTTGTATTGCATGTCCGTACATATGATTCATCAGAGTCAAAAATTAAAACAAAGGAGTATCGAAGTTGTGTCTCTTCCATGGAACAAAAGAATGATGTTGATATTTGGTGTTTACCCAGGACATGAGATCGTATTCAGATTACGGGAAAATGTTAAAGAAAACATACATTTTATTTTTTTACTTATTAAATACTACTCCCTTTTAAAGTTTTATATATTATTTTTAGAATAAACTACACCAGTGATTACCTAATTATATCTCTTTTTTTTTATTATTATTTTGAATTTTTGTTAATCAGACATTCAACTATTTAAATGCATTCAATTAGATCATTTACCGTCAACATTTAACAGAAGTGCTGACGTGATAGTTAATAAAATTTGTATAATTACACATATAATCACTATTACTTATATAATCTACCAATTTAATCATTTTAATAAATTAAAATAAATGTAATCATCCAATAGGATGATGACATGTGCGGGTGACAAAGGAGAACATCAACCACCAGGACAAGACTAATTATTTGTCTTGAAGTGGACTACATGTGGGCGTTTTTCCCGAAAAATCACCGGTGACCGGTATATTTACTGATCTAACACCAGTCAGACTATATTTTCTGATCTAACACCATTAGCAGTAAAGCGCGCCCCCTGTGCCGCGTTATATGCTGATTTGGCGCCACGTGGGGTAAGGCGCGCCCCCTGAAGCGTATGCTGACATAGATATACGTGGATAAAGAGCGGGTAGGTGTGTAATTACACCTAAGGCGCGGGGCAGGGGCCGCGCCTTCCCTGTGAATCTGACACGCGCCAGGAAGGCACACCTTAGGTGTAATTACACAACTACCCCGACTTCAATACCCTCAAACCTCCCTATAAATACCTTCATCCTCAATCACTTTCATCATATCAAATTCTCTCAACTTCTCTCAAATACTCTTATAATCTATTCTAAGGTATATTTTATTATATTTTTAATATTTTGTATTTAATTTATTTAAGTATTTAATTTATTTATTATTTTACTTATTTATTTTTTTGCAGATATAAAATGGCAGACGATCTGCTTCGCTCGGATGCAAATCATATATCTCGACACTTTGCTGATACGATAACATTTTAACGTTTTAATTTAATTTAAATGATTAGTAATAATTTGTTGATTTATTTAATGCATGATTATTAGATTAAGAATTATTTTTTGTAATTATTTAATTTTAGGAGAAGGATCGTGTATTAGATCCTTTTATTAGGAATCTTAAGTTAGTGATACCTAGCCGTGTCTTGCCGTATTTAGTAGAGGCTAGATTCGGTTACATAGGTAGATATCAGGGTCATTGTAAGATAGAGCCAGACCTGATTTCTGCCTTAGTAGAGCGGTGGAGGCCGGAGACCCACACATTCCATCTTTCGTGCGGAGAGTGCACGATTACACTTGAGGATGTTTCTATGCACCTGGGGCTTCCGTTGGATGAAGATGTGATATCGGGGATCGCACATGGTTCCTGGACTGCTTTGTGCCGGGATAATCTAGGACGTGTCCTGGAAAATTTTAATGGTGGTCGGATACCGTTAAATTGGTTAGATGCCAATTTTCATGATTTGAGCGAGGACGTGTCTGAGGATGAAGTTAAAATGTATGCACGGGCATGCAAACTGCAGCTGATAGGAGGGTTGTTGATGCCGGACAAATCGCGCAACCAAGTTCACTGCATGTGGTTGCGACACATTGGCGACTTTCATCTGGCCGGATCACTCAGTTTGGGCTCGGCAGTTTTGGCTTTCCTGTACAGAGAGATGTGTCAAGCCACTGACTACAGGCGTAATGCTATTGGCGGATGTCTCCTGCTGCTGCAGTCCTGGGCATGGTATCGATTGCCCTTTTTATGTTTCGTTGTCAAGAACCCATTCATATTTCCACTACTATTGAGGTAATTGTAAAATTGATTTCGTATATTAATCATTTTATACAACGTATAATAATTTTTTTCCTCGAATAGGTGGTCTACTGATAGGAAAAATCATCAGGAGCTACCTGATGATTTAGAAAAAAAATTAGGGTGCTCATCGATCAGCAGGCTAATACACATGTATGAATTTTAATGTTTAAAAATCGATTTTAGATTATAGTTACATAATTTGATACAAAAACAACGCCGATTTCATCTTCTCGAATTTCACCGTCATAATAAACAATAGTTGAAAGTCGCGCCATTCTTTGAGTTTAAAAGTGCGGCAATATTATATCTGCAAAAAAAAATAATTGAAACAATGCTTATTAAATAAATAATATATGTATGAAAATATAACAGAATAAAATTTTTACACATAAATTTAAATAATTTAAATAATATAATTTTATATTTTTACCTGTACCGCAAAACAATTTCGACGTATATTTCCGCTTTCTAATTTTATAAACACATAAATTAATTGATAACAATTAGTATAATATTTTTTCAAATAATCATAATAAACAATAAATATAATAAAAAAAATTATCACAAAATTACCTTATAACGAAAAATCGAACAAACTTCTGAATAAAATATGAGAAAATTGTAACAATTATTGACTCGTTGACGGAATTGTTGTATTAATTTATAAGTTGAGAGGAGAGATGTGAGGAGATGTGAGGAACTTAATCGAGGAGAAGGGTATTTATAGCCGGGAAAAGTTACAAGGCGCGGTACCTGTATCGCGCCTTATATAATTATATCAGTTAAAGGTATGGCGCGGCCCCTGCCCCTCACTATATATAAACCAGAATTAAAGGTAAGGCACGACTCCTGCCCCGCGCTATACCCCTACGTGGCATAAGGCGCGCCCCAATGACCGCGCTTTACACACATGTATTCATGTCAGCATAAGCAGCGCTTCAGGGGGCGCGCCTTACCACACGTGGCGCCAAATCAGTATATAGCGCGGTGCAGGGGGTGTGCTTTACTGCTAAGGGTGTAAGATCGGGAAATATAGTTTGACTGGTGTTAGATCGGTAAATATACCGGTCACCGGTGATTTTTCGTGAAAAACGCCCTACATGTGCTATATAACTTGTATTTTAGTGTAATTTTAAATTCTCAATATTGTATATATCTTAACTTAAATTCACATCTTAATAAAATTGAATATATATTTTATTCTTATCTTAACTAAAGTAAAAAAATATTGTAGTCTTTTCTAAACTTAAAAAAATATTTTTACCTTTAACTTAAATATTTAAATTTATTCTTATAATATTTTTAATTAAGATAAAAATATTTTTTATAGTTAAAATAAAAATAAAATGTATTTATTAAATTAAAATAAAAATAAAAAATATTTTTTAAATTAAAATAAAAATATATATTTTAAGTAAAGTTAAGAATAAATAATATTTAATAATTTAAGGTAAGAATATAATATATTTAATAATTTAAGTTAAGAATATAGTGTAGGTAACAAGTTAAGATAAAAATAAAATAAATTTTAGATTAGATTAAAATATATTTTTTAGTTAAGATAAGAATAAAATATATTTAATAAATTAAGAAAAATACAAAATATATTTTTTAATGTTAAGATGTGATTTTAAGTTAAAATATATTTAATATTAAGAATTTAAGATTATACTAAAAAAACAAGATATATACAACAACAACAACAACAAAACCCTATTCCTATATGCAATGGGGTAAGGGAGAGGTAGGGTAGTAGGCTGCCCCCAACGCCAGGTTGAGAGCAGCTTCCGTTGAAGACCTCCGGTAGTTAGAAAATTAAAAATAAACGATCAAATGCAGTGCATGCATGCATAAATAAAAATACTTAGTTGAACATTCTTCATATGCAGTCTTCATATGCGCGCCTGTAATGGGAAGTAATTCCTGCAAATAGGTCTATGCGTAAAAATCTCTGCATATAGATAGAAACGTAAGACCCGACTAAATTTGAAAGAGGAAACATGAAGAGAATGATACACAAAAGTCAACGATAGTAAGCTAGGAGAAGGAATATAATCAAATGGGTTTAAAACCTAAACTAAGACAACACTACTCCGCTACCCTAGTTCTAAGCCTTTATAAATTCTAATGATAGAAGCGTATAAAAAGTAGAAGTCATGGAAATTACTACAAAGGCATTAAAAGAAGACAAATATGATACACCCTATGGATGTGACCCGCACTACTCGGCTACCCTGGTCTTAAGTCTCCATACTTTCCTATTAGAGGTCATGTCCTCGGTAAGGGCTAAATCCTTCAAATCAGATCTCAAGCAGTCTTCCCACTTCCGCCTTGGTTATCCTCTTCTTCTGGTACCGTCGACTGTAATTGAGTCTACCCTCCTGACCGCATCCGATGGTTGTCGCCTAAGGACATGCCCAAACCATCGTAGTCTTCCCTCCCTCAATTTTTCGAATACAGGCACCACCCCCAAGGACATCCTAATAGCAGAGTTTGGTGTCATGTCCCACAGAGTCCTACCACATACCCATGGAAGCATTCTCATTTCAGCGGCCTCCATCCTCATTTCGTGATCCTTCTTGATTGCCCAACATTCTGATCTATACAACATCGATGGTCTTATTGCCATTCTATAAAATTTTCCCTTAAGTTTTAAAACCATCTTTTTGTCACACAAAACTCCAATAGCAGCCTTCCACTTTAGCCATCCTGCCTTTATACGGTGTGTAACGTCATCATCCACACCCTCATCTTTATGAATCATAGATCCTAGGTACTTGAAACAATCCTTTGAGGATAGAACGTGTCCTTCTATGCATACTTCTACATCGTCATCATTTTGGTTCCCACTGAAGTTTGAACATAAATACTCTGTCTTTTCAATATTGATCCTTAGACCTTTTTCTTCCAAAGCAGTCTTCCAAGTAGTCAGTCTACTATTCAACTCAGTTTTTGTTTCATCAACTAGGACAATGTCGTCAGCGAAAAGCATACACCATGGAACACCGTCTGGTGTCGCAAAATAAATGTCTTCCATAATCAAGGCGAAGATGTAAGGGCTAAGAGCCGACCCTTGGTGGAGTGCGATTTCCACCGGGAATGCCTCGGTGTCGCCAATTGTAGTCCTGACATATGTAGTAGATCTATAGTACATATCACGAATCGCTCGGATATAAGCAGTTGATATCCATCTCGTTTCCAAGGTCTTCCAGATCGTATCGCGGGAAACGCTATCATACGCCTTCTCAAGGTCAATGAACGCCATGTGAAGATCTCTATTTTTTTCCCTATATTTCTCCATAAGCCGTCGTAGTAGATGAATCGCCGTCGTAGTAGACCTGCCTGGCATAAAGCCAAATTGGTTTTTCGAAACCCTAGAAACCTGTCTCAACCTAGCCTCTATCACCCTTTCCCGTAGCTTCATGGTATGGATGAGTAGTTTAATACCTCTGTAGCTGCCACAACGTTGGGGATCTCCTTTATTCTTATAGATTGGTATCACCGTAGACTCTCTCCACTCCTCTGGCATCTTGGCAGTCTCTAAAATAATATTAAAGATGTTGGTCAACCACTTAACTCCCTCTCCTCCTAGGGCCAACCACACGGTAATAGGAATTTGATCTAGACCGACAGCTTTATCCCTCCCCATCTTTCTAAGAGCCATTTTGACTTTCTCAAACCCAATCCTACTTGTAGGGCAGTCATTGGTCGTAGTATGATGGTCGGTTGACCCATCAACGGTACTATCTCTACAGGGAGAGGCACCGTCATTAAATAAGCCAAAGAAGTAACTACCCCAAACCCTCTTAATATCATGATCTTTCACTAAAAGAACAACATTGCTGTCCTTAATAAACCTAATGCTACCTAGATCATTTTTTCTGTTCTCCCTGGATTTTGCTAGCCTGAAGATGCCGTTTTGTCCTTCCTTGGTGTCTAATCTCTTGTACATTTCCTAGTGGGTAAGCTTCCACTTTTTCACCCAAGGGATATTGGTTTGAGTCCCATGTTTTCTCTCTACCATTTTTAATTTTCTTTTCACTAGAGGGTAATACCCTGATTGGTGGAAACTAAATAAAATAAATTAAATCCTCCGGTTATCATTATATTTGGCACTAGCGACCTATAATTAACGATGACCAAATGTGTAATTATACTAATTTTATTAATTGTCACGTCATCATTTTCATTAAATGTTAACGGCAAGTGACCTAATTGAATGTGTTTAAATAGTCGAATGACCTAATTGACAAAATTTCAAAAAAAAAAAAAGTGATCAAAATGAAAACGGGCTATAGTTAGGTGGTCACTGATATAGTTTAATTTTATTTTTATTAAACTTGAAAAAGAATGAACAATTATTTGAAAGTTATTTTAAAATTAATAGATATAATTCACGAGACTACATATGAGACGTGGTGAGCCGGAACCATAAAATAATTTCTCGAACAGTGGACAAGAGTTTTGAATAGATATTTGGATTTTGTCTGTCGAGCACGAAGGGGATTGGAAAAGGAGATGTAGTAAGCAACGAAAAATGAAAAGATATATGTGGTGCAAATTAAGGGTGGTGGGAAATAGGCAATGGCATATCCCCTGGGTGATGCTGAAACTACCAACCTCGTTTTTCATCTTTTGTTTTTTAATAACAGAAAAAAAGGTGAAAACATCACCCTTTTCTTGACATTTTCTTTGACACACACACTAGCTTGCTATATCAACCCATACGAGGCTTCAATATCAACCCCTCTCAGGAGCCACCCCTTCCATTGTCTTCCAAATGCTCAAAACCAGGCAGCCGGGGGTGGCTCAAATGCTGTCCATCCTTTACTTACACTATTATTATTTGAATTTAGTCAGTCGCCTTCTTCTTCAAGGGAGGTGTCTGTTATAGGGCAACTTCGATCCTTTGGCATTTTGGGGTTTCCTCCATCACCATGAAGCACTTCCACCCCAGGGCGAGTCAGATTATGCTATGCTACTTTGGTGATTCTATTTCCCTTTGGTTTTATTTGTAGGCCATTGGCGTATCTGTTTGCAGTAGCCTGGTTGTAAAGGGTCGCTGTCTTTCGATATGAATTTGCTTCTAAATTGTTGAAAAATAAGCTACTCTTCCCCCAATTCAAACCAATCATAACATGTTTATCCAAAGAAAGTGTTTCTAAAATAATTATTTGTTTAGGGATATCTCAGATGAATGAAATTGTTCACTATTAAAACCAAATAAGGGCAAAATCATTATTTGTAAAGCACACTTTAATTCTATTTAAAAGAGAATTAAAAGACATTTAAAATAAATTACAAATAAGCATTAAAAATAAAGGATAATCAATCGAAATACCACTAGTAACATCTTTTTTTCCATCTCTGATTCTAGGAATATAAACTTCTCTCTCGGCTTCCATTTTTAGGGTCTCATCACCACCATTTTAATTTGATTTACAGGCAGCCATTTGGGATCATCGGAAGATGGAAGAAGGGGTAGCTAGCGCAAAAGTGGCTCATGAAGAAGAAGACAGAGAAAATATGGGGGGAAAAGGAAGACATGCTGGTTGAAGAAGTGCGGCAGCAACAACCATTAGTAAAGCAAAAGACCAAGAGGGTTGCCACCTTTAGAGGACTCACAAAAGTGGTACGTGTGTGCTCACAAGTTACTCCAGTATTCGACTCCAAAGAATGTCCAAATTTAGTTGTATCATTGTCGAGTATTCGACTCGAATTTCTCTTTTCAAAAGCTTAATGCATAAAGTTTATCAAGTTCCTCCGGAACTCAGAACTTCAGTTAACACTTGACTGGTTTTTATAATTTTTTTCTGCAATTTTAATGCGTAAAGAAGTGATGTTTGCATTACCTTGGAATGTTGTAAGAATCGAATCGGTGTTCAAATGAAAGACAAGGGCTATCTTTCTTAAAAGCAACAACGCTTGGTAAATAGATACAAATTTGAGGACCCTTTTGGAGGAAGAACATAGTTTCCATTAGATCCTACTCGTCATTCACCCACGTTTAAGGTTTAGAATTCCATTACCTGGGAACTCTGCACATTCGACACTTCCTGGTGGTGAGATTTATCCCAACTGAAAAAGAAACATGTTCAATCAAGAAGCAATCATATCATAGATTTGGACCAGTTAGTGAATCAAACAATTAGAAAATGCCAAAATAAGAAAGAAAAAGAAGATTTGGACTTTTGTTTGAATTTGTAACACACATAGATTTGGATAAGGTTTTAGCAGATATTTTTTGTTAGAGAGCAATCAATATGACAGTTTCAATCCATGTTTAATCCCTCGGTATACTTTACTTATACTATTAAAAATTATAAAAAGATAATTTGATTATAAAATATTATTTTATTAATTTTATTGATTATAAAGTTATAGAATGGTCATCTGACTATTCATTATATTTTAAACTCGTCATTTTTGTTAAAAACTAACAGTATTTTGAGCCGAATGTTAACATGCTGACTATAATATGATAAAATTTGATTCATAAATCTCAACGAATATCATATCTTAGTCATCATGTTAACATCTAGTTTAAACAACCGTCAATTTTTTAACAAAAATGATGACTCTGGAACATAATATATAGTCGGGTGACTATTTTGTAACTGTTTATAATCGAGGGGCTTAATAAAATAATATTTTATAATTAAATAATCATTTTATAACTTTTAATAATTAAAAGACTTAATAAAATATTACATATAGTCGAATATCATTTATATACTTTATTCTATTTTACTTTTATATCAATCAAATCACAAATCATTAAATTTTCATTAATCACAAATGACCAGACTAGTATTAGTCAAATAAAAAAAATACAGAAACCGCATTAAATCTCCGTTAATTACTAACGACGATTGATATGACTCACTTTTGAAAATGCAAGAAAATCCAAACAAAGTTAGGTGGTTGCGGCTAGTGAGAGCTCGGATCGGGTCCCTTAACTATGGCTCCAAGCATGGACGATATCTTAATAATGGTAATTTGGTTAACAAATTTAAAATATTCATAGACATTCAACTGTTTTTTATGAATTCAAATGATAAAAGAATTATTGTTATTCTTCAAGGATTCAGGTTCGAGCACCGAGAATATTAATGGTCTGAACATTTAATATTAAGAGTCTAAGAACTACTTTATAATTATACGAGATTAATAAAAAATGATAAAATTGTTATTCGTTACAAATATAAAACTGATAAGCTAAACACTCGAGTATCTATTATCTTGAATCCGTAGTGTGGAACTTGAACTCAAATATTAATAATCAAGAATCGAATTCATTTTTATTGAACAAACAAATCTAACCACCAAAATCAAATAATTACTCGTACATCAAACCAAACACCAGCATTGAAAACGAAAATCAATCAAATTCAAACTCCATTACTCAAGGCTGAAGGCATAAACAGAAAACTAAGAATAATCAATTGGAAATTCCCAAATAATGAATTGGGTTGATGAGTTTGAATACAACAGTTATATATGTACAGCATACACAAAGGATGTCCACAATGTAATAATGGTTAGAAGAAATTCATGATGTTTTTTTTTTTTACAAAAAGTCCCATTGCCAATAAACCTTCTCAACAATCCCTCCACCACTTCTTACAGCAAGGTGAAGCGTATCGGAAGCAGGGGGAACACCCCACAGATATGGCACTGCAACTGTCATGGTAAGCTTTTCATGCAAACCACCCTTGATGGCTTTCTCCGCCGTAACGACCTGAACCCATATGGATAGAAGATTATCTCAAAACTAAAAGTAGAAACAAGAAGGCAAGAAAACCCTCAAAAGGATCGAGAAACAATGATCATACAAATGAAGAACACAAAGGAAAGATATGCTACACGTTGAAATGAGTGTAAGAGAGCAAATTAGGAGTATATTAAACCGCATTGTGAAAGTGAACCAAGAGATTTCTAATAATAACATATTGCTTTCAATTCAAAGCTTAAGAAAGCTACTAAAATGGAAGGCGACTTAAAGCTGGTGATTCTACATGGAAAGCTCAGCAAAGACAATTTCATGGCTTGTTTAGTAAACAAAGCAGACTTGTACGTCCACTTAAAAAATATGAAAATAGGGTCAACAACCACCAATTGTGACCTATGTTGCTCAAACTCTTCGTTTTCCTAGAATATCCACTTCTAACACATGGATATAGTGATATGACCTCTAAGGATCTTCCAAATACATGGGAAAACTTGAAAACAGTTTACCATATCTGTTTCAGATCCATATTCATACCTGATAGCTACACCCGAATCCCTGACTAAACAAACAAAAATATTGCTTACTCCCAGTTTCAGTTACTAGTTGACAAATTCTATCAAGCTTTCAAGATACGAACTAAAACTTTTCTCACCTAGATGTCAATATTCAAGTACCAAGCATCAATATGAACTATGGTACCTGATAAAAGAACAAGGAGCTAATACAAAAGATATGGTGAGAGAATCTTAAAAGTTAAGGTTATTTTACGAAATATTAGTTTAGAATGTCTCGTACACTATTTTAAACTAAGATTTTCAACTCAATTTCTTTACGTATGTAAAAATGGAATGTGATAACGATTTAAGGGAAGATGATTCCGGTCCAATGCTGCATACCTCCCCACCGTGCTCTAAAACGATATCTTCTACAACATCACTAAGCATCTCAATGGAACGGCAAAAGCCAATGATACAAAGCCGTCTGCCCATGTCAAGTCCCTAGATTGACCAAACAGAATGTCTCAAGTCTTTTAGGATTGAAACCTTGAGGTCATGACAAAATAACAGCATGGGAGTTTCTTACATTTGTTGCTGCTATGTCAAAAAGAGCACCTAGACATAAGCCTTGGTTAGGATCCATGTAATCACTCTCTTGAAACCTTTGTAATCTTTGTGATGGTTTTGACTTCCCCTGCTTCTTCTGCCCAGATAACAGAATATTCTAAAAGGATGAACCGATAAATAAACCAAAAACATAAGACTAGAGTCCTATATGCCATCTAAGTTTAAAATTCCATTTCTTTAGGTCAATTAACAACATAATCTTTGATAGCTCTTAAAAACCCTAAGCAAGAAAGAGTGAAGTTTTCATCTTTGTGCTATACTGAATTTGGGGATTAAGTCCCCAAACTTGGCACAATTTAGACCTACCAATTAACATTATGCCTTAGTCTAAATCACTAAATTAGTGGAAAACAATTATTTTAATAACCATAATTTTACCTTTCAAATGAAATAAGAAATCTTGGGTTTCGAGTTCTTTAAAAGAATCACATCAGCTGATTTACGGATCTCTTAACAATGTTAATGACTTAGACTAAAGAATAAAACAGGGACTAAATCACTGAATTGGGCATATAGTATAGGGATGAAAACCATAAATTGACCCAGTTAGTAAGAATACACACGTCAGAAGAAGTTAAACGCCGTGGAACCATTGAGCCTCCAATTTGAATTAGTCCATCTGAAGTGAACAAAGTGACTCTCTCCTCTTGAACCCATTCTAAATCTGCAAATTTGAGTAAAATACAAAGAAAATAGTATCACATCAAATCACAATGCAAAACTTTTTAAAAAAAATATTTCGTCTTAGATTTACCTTTAACACCTATGACCCCTTAATCAATTCAATTCAATCATCTACTTCGTTACGAATAATAAGAAACTTCAATATATAACATAGATATCTTACACCTGTTCCGGTGAAGGCGAATTTCCGATTTTGATAACAAAAAATAACGTAAAATAATATTTGAAGATTCGGGTACCTAACTTTTGATTTCACTCTCTTAGATCAAACAATTAAAAAGAATGGATGATTAAATATTATTAAAATCAAAGGAAAAAATGTTTTCTTTTTTAATACCGTTGTCGGCAGGGGACCAAGGAAAGAAACCAAAAGAATCGTCACCGTGTAAGCCGCCGGACTCTGAAGCTTTAGAAGAGAAACGAAGGATTCGAGAGGGACGATTGGAGAATCTGAAGGAATTTGGGAGGAAATAATTGGGTTCTCTCCAAGGAGAGAGAGAAGGAAATGAAGAGAGAGAGCAGAAGAAGATAGCGGATGTTTTAGCCATTATAATTAGATTATTATTAATAAAAATATATGTATCAGGAGAGGAATTGAAGGAACAGAGATGATCGGAGATACAAAAGAGGGGAAGAAGAAAGAGAAATGGGAAAGAACCGAGTCCACACTCCACACATGTTATAAAATGGACACGTGGTGAAGGAAACGATTGGCTTTGACGCATAATTTATTTAAAAATAATGATATTATTCAATTTTGTGAGATCAAGAAGAATTTAAGGCTTGCAAATTGCGATAAAAGAGAAATATCCCAACGCCAATGGAACAAGACGATAGTTTTTACTGAAGATGACCAATGAAAGTGGCATCCAAGTGCCCCTTCTGCGAAGGTTCCAATGGTCCTAATATATATATGGTGGCATCCAAATTTGAGTTTGGTGTTTGAATTTTTTATGATTCCAGGGTAAGTTAATTTTTTGGATTCCTGGGATCTCATCGGGTGATCCTGTTTTGCGGCTTCTAAAAAATGGTTAAAAAACGGCGTGATCTATTAAATAAGTAATCGATTAAAATTTAGACCGGTTATGTTATATCATTTAACCGGAAATATTATCAAGTATAATAATATATTAGGTAGCGCTTATATAATGTAATAGGTAGCGCTTATATTGACCTATTTTCTAACTAAACATATATATTTAAACCGGTAACATTGTATTTAAATATTCAATGTTATTCTTTTGTTACTGTAAAGTTTTTGTTCTTTTCTTACTGAGTTTTGCTTAAAATATCTAACTTTTCGTATTAAAAAATAAAAATTCTGAAATAAAAATGACCACATAATCACATTTTTTTACTACCGGTTTTGTCATTTCGATATCGATTTTGTCATATTTTTACCTATTATATTGTTATGGATCGATACATTTTTATAAAGTATCGACACTTTATTGGCACTATAACTTCTATTCTTTTAAATTCCAAAAGTTTCGATACTTATAATAAAGTATCGACACTATCAACATATCCGGTAGCTCTTTACCGATTTTGTCATTTTGAGACCGATTTTATCATATTTTTACCTATTATATTGTTATGGATCGATACATTTTTATAAAGTATCTACACTTTATTAGCGCTATAACTTATTCTCTTTTAAATTCCAAAAGTGTCGATACTTATAATAAAGTATCGACACTATCAACATATCCGATAGCTCTTTATCGGTTTTGTCATTTCGAGACCGATTTTATCATATTTTTACCTGTTATATTTTTATGGATCGATATATTTTTATAAAATATCGACACTTTATTAGCGCTATAACTTCTTCTCTAAATTCCAAAAGTGTCGATACTTATAATAAAGTATCGACACTATCAACATATCCGGTAGCTCTTTACCGGTTTTGCCATTTCGAGACCGATTTTATCATATTTGTACCTGTTATATTGTTATTGATCGATACATTTTTATAAAGTATCGATACTTTATTAACGCTATAACTTCTTCTCTTTTAAATTTCAAAAGTGTCGATGCTTATAATAAAGTATCGACACTTTCAACATATCCGGTAGCGCTTTACCGGTTTTGTCATTTCGAGACCGATTTTATCATATTTTTACCTGTTATATTGTTATTGATCGATACATTTTTATAAAGTATCAACACTTTATTAGCGCTATAACTTCTTCTCTTTTAAATTCTAAAAGTGTCGATGCTTATAATAAAGTATCGACACTTTCAACATATCCGGTAGCGCTTTACCGGTTTTGTCATTTCGAGACCGGTTTTATCATATTTTTACATGTTAAATTGTTATGGATCGATACATTTTTATAAAGTATCGACACTTTCAATATATCTGGTAGCGCTTTACCTGTTTTGTCATTTATAGACCGGTTTTGTCATTGTTTTACCTGTTATATTGTTATGGATCGATACATTTTTATAAAGTATCGACACTTTCAATATATCCGGTAGCGCTTTACCTGTTTTGTCATTTATAGACCGGTTTTGTCATTTTTTTACCTGTTATATTGTTATAGATAGATACATTTTTATAAAGTATCGACACTTTCAATATATCCAGTAGCGCTTTACCTGTTTTGTCATTTATAAACCGGTTTTATCATTTTTTTTACATGTTATATTGTTATGGATTAATATATTTTTATAAAGTATCGACACAAACCGACAAGCTAAGTTTGCCGGTTGCCAAATTTTTTAATATTTCTTCATGATTTCCACCTATTACATTATTATTACTCGATATTTTTGATAGCGCTAAACCGAATTTATCAAATATCTTTTAATGTATCCGATAACATTGTATATTAACCATATATTAGTCCGCCTTTCCGGATACAATCCCGATCTCATCACTACAAAGGATGCATTTTCTAACGACTTTAAAAAAGTATTATTTAACTATCAATTTTACAAAGTATTATGATAGAATATTATGCTGTAATGTAAGGATATAATTAGCCGAATCTTCAAAAATGAGACATGTCCATAAAGCATGAGCATCATAAAAGGTGCTGCCAAAGAATAAATATTTTTCACTCAACTCGTCCAGCTTAATCTCGTATTGTTCACCGGATGAAAGCACTTCTACAAGAACCATACCCTTCTGCCGCTCGGTATTTCCTACCAATATTAATCTTTGTGCATTTGTCCGTGCCGCTCGTTTGAACACCCTAAAAGAAAATGAAATCAAAATGACAATTACTCGAATGGCAAAACATGAAAGAAATTGTTTGACAACCCCGTCCAAGTAGCTTAAAGGGCATCGTTCGTATTAGTACCATTTAAGTGGTTTGCTCTCCAAGATTAAATCAACACTTTGCCGTTTCTCCCTGAGTTTACTAGCAACTGTTGCAGCTACTCCTTGAAGATCACGATCCAGTGCACAAACAATGTTATTTACTTCAAGGCTATGTTCCGGTACGAGTTCCTTTTCCTTGAGCAACTTTGAACACAATCCCCACACATGCCAAAAAAAGCAGTGAGCAAATGATAGGATCCATCCGAAAGGGAAAAAAGAAACATATATTTATATACACACTTGTAACCAACTCAACCACAGAGAGTAAAGAGAATAAAGTTGTCAAACGAGGGGGATGATAGTGGTAAGTGATGCTCTATTAATTGCTTTTATGACATGATTCATAGACCTTACAGGTGGTAATCATATAACATTCATTCTATTTTTCTCCTTCTGTTTATCCACTTACATTTTATTTTGTTTCATAATTTAGATAAATTCATGATCATGTTGGTTTTCATTTCTTTTTCTTAACAAAAATGAAACGCCGGTAACATGACTTATCATACCATAATGATCCGTGATTGACTAATATATATAAAGTACCATTTGTATATGAAATAAGACTCTCAGTTACTTCCACAATGACAGCATCACCAAACCCAAAGCCACAAGCTGGAACATCATCCCCGCCAAAAGTAGAAAGTAACCGATCATATCGCCCACCACCACAAATAGCTCTCGGCTTTCCTTCTCGGTCTAAACCCTGAAAAAATATGTCAAACTGAAAGTTCAAAAAGAGCAAAGATAACAGATAAATCTATATTAAAGACTTCAATAAGCTTATAATTTTCACGAAACAACTGAATGATTGAAAGATAAAACAGAGAAACACCACAAAGAGACTTTCCATGCTTAAACCTGATAGTACAGGCCACAGGCAAATGAACATATCATACACTCATAGGAAAAATTAATGCTATTAACACGGTTTGGATATAATTTCTCTGAGGATCAGGGTTCAGCTCTATAATTATAACGTCTGGCAAGTTGAAAGACCAATTACATCTCTACTAAACTAATAATCAAGGTCTTCAATATGTCATAAGACTTCTGGCCCTTAGAGAAAGACACTACACGATTACTCCCACAAAAATTAAACCAATTTAGTTTCTTGGCAACAATAACAAATTGCCATCAGCAAGTAGACATTGGAGAATAAAACATGAACTGTCCTTTCAAATTCAGTTTCTTATGTAAGTGACCACACTCTATATCAATGGAGGGAAAACTATATCATAAATCTAACCTCAAAAACAATACCCGTGTAGTAAGCAAGACCACGAACAACTGATGCATCAAACTGAATCCAATCGGAGTAACCAAACTTTTCAGCAAGTGAGAATAGTTGTTTCAAGTCAGCAATAGCTTCCCCGGCACCTCCAAGTATCTCTTCATTTAAGAAGAGTACAGGACACGCAATTAGAATTTAAATATTTTGACATATTTCAGAAAATCTGAATAATTTACAGTCAGTTTTCTGTTTGAAGCTTTTAACATGGACATAGAAACTTCTTTGAGGGAATAATATACAGCGAAACCAACCTTCCAACTTAGTCAATGACTTTATGGAAAGGACTTGTAATAGTTCCTCAATAGCCTCTTCTGACAACCCAGTGGCGTTCAACTCTCTCTTAATCTCATCTATTGGGATCTTTTCAGTCTATTTCAGGAACAATGAAACTAAATTAATTAATAACTGCGTAAATAAAGAAACTAAAGAAAGGAGAAAATGGACATCCAGCCATTGTAATGTTCCTCTAAACCAAATAATAATAGCAGTAATAATAGACATTGGAATACCAGAATGTGTTACCAGTTACAAAAACCAAGTACATGACCAAAAGAGAAAAAAACCAGTATTTAGGAAATCATAAATTGTTCATTGTAATCAACTAACCTCATCTACGATGATGGAATGATGCAAACCTTGCCAAACAAATTTTCAGGTACTGAATAGCATCTCAAAACTTCTTGCAGGACCTGGGTGGTGGATATGAATTACAACCTCAGAACATATAATTTACAGCGAGTGCATGTTCCACTCTCATAGAAAGTGAAACATTCTGCAAGGGCAAAAACATGCAACCTTCATATAAAACGAAACATTCTGCAAGGACAAAGGCATCAATAGATATAGCTTCTGACACCATAACAATGATGCATTCAAGATAGGGCAAGTAATGGAAAACCTCAAATGTCCCATTTCAAGGATGAGCATACGTTTCGGCTTGAAACCTTAAATCCAACATCTGATTCCGTGATTCCAATTCTAATTTTAAAATTTTATTCTAATATGTTATTTTCTAATTTAATGAAATTATATATCATCAATACATTAAATATCGATTATTTTGTTTATTTTGTGTAAGTTCTTTACAAGATAGTCTCGAAAATGGTGGTGCTGAGGATGCAATGTTTCCTGGATACATGTAACGATAAAGCACAGAGCGCATTTGTTCCCGGTAGGTTGATTACTGATAACATCATTACTTCATATGAGCTATTGCACTCATTTGTGAAGCGACGTGAAGGAAGGGAAGGATACTTTTCTTTGAAATTGGATATGAGTTGAGTGGGGATTCATTTGAGTGGTGATAGGAAAAATAGGATTTGCATCAGGTTAGATTGATATACTGAAAAGATGTGTGATCATAGTTTCTTATTCGGTCATTTTAAATGTGTTATTTGGAGAGAGATTTGTTTCTCAAATGGAGCTTCGTCAAGGGGACCCATTGAGTCCTTATTTATTTTTAATTTGTAGTGAATGACTTTCAACTTTAATCCGATGGGTTATTCAGAGGGGTGAGTTTCAAGGAGTAAAGATAAACATATATGTGTCCGTTATTTCTCATCTTTTATTTGTTGATAACAGTCTTATACTTGGGGAGGCAATGCCAAGAACGACTCAACAAATAAAACTTATCCTGATGGTGTATGGTAACAGTTCAGGCCAACAAATAAATTGTGACAAATCAGGTATCTTCTTCAGTTTGAATGTGATAGATGTGAATCGTTATGTCGTCTGTCGTATTTTGAAAGTTTTTCTAATCCTGAGAAGTATTTGGCTCTCCTAGCCATTATGGGGCGAGATAAGAAAGGAGCTTTTATGAACTTGAAGGAAAATTTTCATAATCAAAACTGGAGTTGGTGTGTATGAGCTTTATCACAGGGAGGGAAAGATGTTTTCATGAAATATGTTCTTCAAGCAATCCCAATATTTGCAATGAATTGTTTTCTTCAAAAAAAAAAAACATTTTGTAAAGAGCTTGAATGGATCATGGCCTGGTTATGGTGACAAAAATCAGCAGAAAAACATGAAATCCATTGGTGTTCATGAGGTGATCTGAGTCAATTAAAGGATAATGGTGGCCTGGGTTTCAGAGACATAACAAAATTTAATGTTGTTTTTTTTAAAAAAAGCAAGGTTGGCGATTGTCTAAAAATCCTTCGTCATTAGTAAGTCGGTTACTCCGGTCTAAATATTACCAGACGAGTGATTTTCTCAATACTAGGTTGGGTTCATCTTCGTCTTATGTTTGGAGGAATATATAGAGCGCTCGAGGTCTGTTAAAGAAGGGTCTTCGATGGAGGGTGGGGAATGGATCCACTGTCTCGGTTTGGAATGATTTCTGGCTGCCTTACGATAGGCCTAGTCGAGTCGAATCTCCACGAGTTGATGTATTGAACCGGATGTTTTATTGTGGGGATGTTAAAAGTTTCAAAGTTTGGCAATCAACTTTGGAAAATGTTTTTTCAAAGTTTGGTAAATGTTTTTTTGAAAAATATTTTTCAAAGTTTGGTAAAATTTTGGTAGATGTTTGTTGAAAATAGGAATGGGTAAATTCACTTTAGTCATTGCACTTTAGGGTATTTTCAAAGATTAGTCCCTAAGTTTCTACTATAAATACCCTTACCCATTTAGTTTCAAAATCATCCCAAATCATTTATTTCTCTCAATACTAGAGAGTTTTCTTGTGAGTAGTGAGTGTTTTGTAAACACCTGTAAATTTTATCTCTTAGTAAAAGATCTGCAGCAGTCCGGAGACGTAAGCACAATTGGATGAACTCCATTATCAATTTCGGGTATTATTTTTCCGCTTTTATTTCGTATTCTCACTAATCTGACTATAGAGAAATTACTTGTACTCGGTTTATTTTCCTAACAACTGGTAATCAGAGCTTTTGGTTGTGAATTTTGTCAAATTTTCTGCGAGGTTACTATTCATTACTATTCACGTGAATAGTGAATTTCGTGAATAGTGAAATTCGGTCGGCGATACGAGTTTGTCGATGGTGGTGTTCTAATACACGGTGATTCACAAGAATTGTCAGAAACGATCCAAACGAAGCTAGATTCGAGTGGGAGCGATGGCTGCAGACGAAGAGAAGGTGAAAATTGAAAAGTTCGATGGTGCGGACTTTGGCTTTTGGAAGATGCAGATTGAAGATTTTTTGTACCAGAAAAATCTATATCAACCTCTCTCAGGAAAGCAACCAGAGGGCATGAAGGATGAAGATTGGGCTCTTCTCGATAGATAAGCCCTCGGAGTTATCCGACTGACGTTATCCCGCAATGTTGCTTTTAACATAGCAAAAGAAAAGACGACGGCGGGTCTTATGGCGGCTCTCTCCAGTATGTACGAGAAGCCATCG
The DNA here is from genome assembly GCF_006381635.1 of Hibiscus syriacus. NCBI lineage: Eukaryota > Viridiplantae > Streptophyta > Magnoliopsida > Malvales > Malvaceae > Hibiscus > Hibiscus syriacus. The sequence continues at coordinate 1,259,190 of NW_024062758.1, read as the reverse complement.
GCCTCAAACAAAGTTCATTTGATGAGGCGATTATTCAATTTACGGATGGCGGAAGGGGCATCGGTGACACAACACCTAAATGAACTCAACACAATCACAACCCAGTTGAGTTCAGTGGAAATTGAGTTCGATGATGAAGTTCGAGCTTTAATTCTCTTATCATCTCTACCAGACAGTTGGAATGCTACTGTTACAGCAGTCAGCAGTTCGTCGGGAAACAGCAAATTAAAATTCGACGATGTTCGGGATCTGGTATTGAGTGAAGAAATTCGACGAAGAGAATCGGGTGAAGCATCAACCTCCTCAGCCTTGCACACGAAGTCTAGAGGGAGAACTTCAGAAAGAAATTCAAATCGTGGCAGATCAAAATCCAGAAGGGGCAAATCAAGAACAGGAAATAAAGATTTTACCTGTTATAATTGCGGCAAGAAGGGTCACTTCAAAAGAGATTGCCGAGCACCGAAGAAAAATACCGGCGCACAGGAATCTGCCAACATGACGGAGGAGACAGGTCATGCCATGATTTTAAGCGTCAACAGTCCGATTGAATCATGAATCTTGGATTCAGGGGCATCTTTCCACTCCACCCCATGCCTAGAAATCATGGAGAACTATGTCAGTGGTGATTTTGGGAAGGTTCATCTAGCTGATGATGAAACCTTGAAGATCGTCGGAAAAGGAGACATCCGACTAAAGCTGCCAAACCAGACCACCTGGAAGCTGACAGGAGTGAGACATATTCCTGGCCTCAAAAGAAATATGATTTCTGTTAGACAGCTTGATGGAGAAGGATATAGTACAACTTTTTCAGGCTGTGAATAGAAGATTACCAAAGGAGCACTCGTCATTGCTCGTGGTAAGAAGACCGGTACTCTCTATGTAACCTCAAATTTAGAGAATATCATTGCAGTAGCAGATGCTGATGGAAAATCAAACCTATGGCACCAAAGGCTCGGCCATATGAGCGAGAAAGGAATGAAGATACTTCTGTCAAAAGGGAAGCTGCCGGATCTAAAGAATGTAGATGTCGGACTATGCGAGGATTGCATCTTTGGAAAACAAAAGAAAGTCAATTTTACAAAGATTGGCAAGACTCCCAAGGCAGAAAGGTTAGAATTGGTTCATACTGATGTATGGGGACCATCTCCTGTTCCATCTATTGCAGGCTCACTATATTATGTCACATTCATCGATGATTCAACAAGGAATGTGTGGGTTTATTTTCTGAAGAAGAAAACAGAAGTCTTTGATACCTTCAGAAAATAGAAGGCCATAGTGGAAAATGAGACTGGTTTGAAAGTCAAGCGGTTGAGGTCTGACAATGGAGGAGAGTACAGAGACAGTAGTTTCAGAGATTTATGCGCAAACAATGGGATCAAGATGGAGAGAGCAGTTCCCATAACACCGCAGCAGAATGGCATAGCAGAGCGCATGAACAAAACTCTGAATGAACATGCTAGAAGCATGAGGATACATGCCGGATTGCCCAAATTTCTATGGGCTGAAGCTATCAACAGTGCAGCTTACATGATCAACCGTGGGCCCTCAGTTCCTTTGGATGGCGGAATACCAGAGGAAGCTTGGAGCAAGAAAGAAATAAACCTTTCACACTTAAGAGTGTTTGGTTGTATTTCTTATGTACACATAAACTATGCTGAAAGAAGTAAACTTGATGCCAAGTCCAACAAATGCGTCTTTGTTGGTTACGGTGGTGATGAGTTCGGTTACCGGTTTTGGGACTACGAAAATCGAAAGATCATCAGAAGCAGAGATGTCATTTTTAATGAAAATGTGATGTACAAAGATAGGTCAACCGCAGAATCAAGTAATACCGAAGCTGAAACAAAGGAATTTGCTGAGTTCGAGGAGATTTCTGGAAATGATGTTCAGATCAATCCTGAAGCAGTTCAAGAAGAACCACACACACCAGAACTGAGACGCTCCTCCAGAATTCCTAAACCAACCCAACGGTATTCGCCTTCTTTGCACTATTTGTTGCTGACTGACAATGGTGAACCAAAGTGTTATGATGAAGCAATGCAAGTGGAGGATTCAGTCAAGTGGGAGTCTTCCATGAAAGATGAGATGGACTCGCTTATGTCAAATCAGACATGGGAATTAGCTGAATTACCACCAGGCAAGAAAGCGCTCCATAACAAGTGGATTTACAGGATCAAAGAAGAGCACGATGGGAGCAAACGCTATAAAGCAAGATTGGTTGTCAAAGGTTTTCAACAAAAAGAAGGTATTGATTACAATGAAATTTTCTCTCCAGTCGTAAAGCTATCTACAATCAGACTGGTGTTGAAAATTGTAGCTGCAGAGAATTTACATCTTGAGCAGTTAGATGTAAAGACAGCTTTCCTTCATGGTGATTTGAAGGAAGAAAACTATATGAGGCAGCCAGAAGGCTTCATAGAGGCAGACAAGAAAAACCTAGTATGCAGGTTGAAGAAGAGCTTGTATGGTTTAAAACAATGTCTTGTATTGCGACAGTCAAAGTGCTATCCATCTAGCAAAGAATGTGTCTTTTCATTCCAGGACAAAGCACATACAATTGAGATATCATTTTATCTGGTATCTTCTGGAAGATGGGATTTTGAAACTTGAAAAGATTAGTGGAGCTCAAAATCCGGCAGACATGTTGACAAAGACGGTGACTACGGACAAACTGAAGTTGTGTTCAGCTTCAGTTGGCATGCTAGAATAACAAGACCAGACATGCTGCTGCATTGATCGAGGTGTGAAGACATATTAAAATCAGTCTTCAAGTGGGAGATTGTTAAAAGTTTCAAAGTTTGACAACCAACTTTGGAAAATGTTTTTTCAAAGTTTGGTAAATGTTTCTTTGAAAAATATTTTTCAAAGTTTGGTAACATTTTGGTAGATGTTTGTTGAAAATAGGAATGGGTAAATTCACTTTAGTCATTGCACTTTAGGGTATTTTCAAAGATTAGTCCCTAAGTTTCTACTATAAATACCCTTACCCATTTAGCTTCAAAATCATCCCAAATCATTTCTTTCTCCCAATACTAGAGAGTTTTCTTGTGAGTAGTGAGTGTTTTGTAAACACCTGTAAATTTTCTCTCTTAGTAAAAGATCTGCAGCAGTCCGGAGACGTAAGCATAATTGGCTGAACTCCGTTATCAATTTCGGGTATTATTTTTCCGCTTTTATTTCGTATTCTCACTGATCTGACTATAGGGAAATTACTTGTACTAGGTTTATTTTCCTAACAGGGGAGGCAGAACAGATCATGGGGATTCCTATCTCTCGGTTTTATCAAGACGATGTTCAAATATGGAGCGGGGAAAAACATGTATTTTTAGTGTTCGAAGCGCATATCGTATGTTGTTGGACGGGAATATCACCCTGGTTGAAACGGAGGTGTTATAAAGACAAATTTCTAATAACAATAATTGTTCGAAGTGCCTCATGGAGATTGAGACTAGAATTCACATGGTTAGAGATTGTTATCTGGCTAGACAAATTTGGCCCGCATTAGGATATCATTAGCCTCCTATTTTGGACACAGTGAACTTTGCCGATTGGTTATTCTGGTCACTTGGATGCTATGGTACGCTCGAAATAAGTCCATACATCAAGGCGTAATTACAAGATAAGAAGAATTGTTTACCTCCATTCGAGCTCAATGTGCTGACTTTTCAAAAACCAATTTTTGTTTCGGAGGACCATCAGTTGACCCGAATGCTCGATGTGAAAGTGAATTTTGATGCAAGCTTTGTCTCAAGCAAACAATAGGCTGTGTCAGGCGTAGTAATTAGGGATAACGAGGGCTTTCTTTTGGGGGGCTTGTCGAAGATAAAATTGGAATGTTACGTCGGCTTTTATGGCAGAGGCTAAGGCGACTTTTCATGCGGTGGAGTTTGCAGCAGATTTGGGTTTTCAACGAGTCCTAGTAGCGGGAGATTCAAGATCAGTAATAATGAAATTAGCTTCTAGAGAGATTGATTATTCCGAAATCAGTACATGGGTGTGGGGTGCAAGAAGGAAGGTAGAGGTGGTTCATACATGTATCTTTTTTTTTTCACTCCAAGATCGAGAAATATGGCATCACATCTGTTAGTGACCGGAGTGAGATGACTATCCAACTCAGTTGGTAGAGCACAAGGTTCTTAACCTTGAGGTCGTGGGATCGAGTCTCACGGAGGGCATTTCATAATTCGAAGGTCTTCTACGGAAGCTGCTCTCAACCTGGTGTTGGGGACAGCCTATTATCTTACATCCCCTTACCCCATTACATATGGGAACAAGGGACAGCCATCTGTTAGTGACCGAAGTGAGTTTAGGAGCCGACGATCGGTACTGGGTCGAAGAAGGACCCCGCTGCATGGAGATACAAGTGGCAAAACACAGAAAAATATTGGATTCTCCTTAGGATCGTTAAATCGAAGTGTTTTTAGAGTTTAGGTTCAACCTAGGATCTCAATTTCTATCTTGCTTTATGCGCGTCGAGAGGTCAATATCAGATAATAGCAGGAAGAAGAAAGACCAATTTTTGTTTTTCTCTTTCGTAAAAATAAAAAATTGAACCCTCCAAGTGTCCCTCTCCTCCCATCTGTATTCGCCGAAATCATTAGAAAATAGTGAAGGAAAACTTAGAAAATCGGCGACCCTTTATTATGCTTTTTACGACGATCGTCGCAATTTCATAATGGGTGGAGGATTGGGTTTTAGGCGTGACAGCAAGATGGTTCTGATGGTTTCAATGTGACGGCCATAGACAGATGGTGGTCGATCGACGGTGAAATTTTGAGGTTTTTTATTTTTTTAATTTTAATATTAAATCATTTTAAATATTTTTTTTATAATTTTATATACTTAACACGTGTCATATAACGATCAAAATTAACGATCATTACGGTTTAGGCACATAAAAATGTAACGTTAAAAATGCAAGATACCTATTTTTAGAAAAAACGTCTTTATACACCAAAAAAAAAATCAATTTAAGGTCTAATTTAGACACAAAAAATATATTAAACTATATAATAAATCAATATTCGTGGGATCCATTCGAAGTTCGCTAATCGAATCTATAGTTACACTTGGTAGGTGAAAATAAGATTAAAACGATGACAATTTTTTGAAATATAGTTTTTAATGATTAAAGGATAAAAGATTTATGATTTGGTTCAAAAGTTAACTATAAAAATTTTATATAAAAGTCGATCAATGAAAATTTTTGATTTTTTTCGAACCTAAATTTAGAAATTAGTTGAGTTCATCAATGTTTCCATTTTTATCTGATTTTCATTGTAAAGAAATTGGAAGCTATGACAGCTTTAGTTATCTTATGCTACGTCCTCCTTGAGCAGACTTTCGAGTCCTGGAGGCGGGTTGGGTTTCTTAATCAGTGGACTTCTAACTCTGTCGGACTCGCTTGTTTAACCAAAAGATGGCTTGTTCAGACGATCGAACAGATGTCTATGTATTTATAAAACCCTCGCACCCAATTCTCATTTTGATCGCGCAGTATGCCTCCACAGGTACCCGTATTGACTTTGGATCACCCTCCAGTGGATGAAGCCATTGGTTCGTTAGATTTGTAACCCCTAGACCCGACCTACGCGTTTCAACTAAGTCTAGTAGATCACATTTAAGATTTTTAAAGACATTTTGTTCCCGAAACTCTTATTCAATCAATTATAAAAGCACATTATAAATACATTTATAAAAGGATATAATATATTACGATAAAACTGAACAGTTAAAAATTTAATTTTTAAAATATGTCTAAAAAAATCTCAATTATGATAAACCAAACATAAATAGCAAAAGAGTAAACATTATAAAATCCAATACTTTAAAATAAGACTCATGTTATCAAAATAAAGTCAACTCGAAAGATAAAACATTACAATAAGATATACTTCAAGAGATATGTTAATCCTCCAAGTGCTCGATCAGGGGTATCTAACCAACAGTATCTGAAAGGGAAAAACATTTTCGAAAAGTGAGCTAGGCTCAGTGTGTCCCATTATTTTAGTAAAACATCATGCAAAAAACCATTAATTATAATCATGTCAAGTATCATGGAAATTCTGTTAAAGTATAAAATATTAAATCATATAATATACCCTCCTCTCGTACACCATATACAGATATCAGAACTGTGTCCATGGGGCAACCTTATACCCATTAGTATAAGGGGCCAACCTAAAGGAACATCTTGGGGCCCGAAAGCCTACCTATATGTTGCCTTAGGTCCGTAAGGATTTAACAGCTTGATCAAAGATGTACCTCCATACTCCAGCCTACCCAAATAATATCCCTATAACAAATCTCAAATAACAAGTAAAGATTTCCATGATCCCTATCCGATAAAATAATACCGTCCATTGAAACCAATTATTCAAATATCATATATAAAGTTCCATCATAATTCATGAACCATCATCCATTGAATCATAAATTCCAGTGAAATATATATATTTTTATATAGATATATATATTTATCAAACCAGTTAAAATCATCAAATAGTACATAGGGAACACACCTCGATAATGAGATTAAGTTGTAAATCTACTGAGTATTGACCTCGCCACGCTCTGCTACAGTTTTCGAACCTAATTCATAATAACACTATATTACTAATGGGTAACATAATTAATTTCTTAAATCATAAAAAATTTACGGGTCATACGGGTAAATACTGGCACATGTGGTTTAACTGATCTAGAGGAGCTAGGTCGAGCTGTCGAACGGTCAGAAGAGTCTCTTGTACACCTTCAAACATTAATAATTTATCAGTCTCAAGTCTTATTTAATCATTCAAAGCTAAAACTCTCAAGTACATAAGCATTTTTCGGTTTTGACTATCAATTTGGAGGCTTTCGAGTTTGAATTTGACCAAACTGATTGCGAAATCGGAATCAGGACGTCGAAAAACATAAAGTATGACTTTTCGAAAATTCAAATTATTGGTCAAAATCAAAGTCAACGGTTTTGACTAATGATTTGGAGGCCTTCAGGTTTGAATTTGGTGAAAAGAACTTCGGAAACGGATTCGGCACGTCGAAAAATGTCAGAATAGGTATATTCGAACAAAATCAAAGGTCGTTTAATGGCCGTTTAAAGTCGGTCAAAGTTTTGGTCAAAGGTTCTCAAAAGTCCACAGTCAACTATTACGAAAATAATATTTTTTTTAAATAATTACCAAAATATCACTTTTTCGAAATAATTACCAAAATATCACCATTTTAAAAATAATTCCTAAAATATCACCGGGTCGGGTCAGGTCAACGGGTCGGGTCAGGTCAACGGGTCGGGTCAACCCGGTTCGGATCGGTCAGACCGGTTTAGACTGGTCGAGACGGTCAAACATTATATAACCCATTTCGAATCTTCTCCACGCGCGGGGGATCCACGCGCGGGGGAGGCACGTGCAGCCTCTTCCAATCTCCAAAAATTCTTGAAAAAATTTCCAAAAATTCTTTTAAGTGATTTTGAGTCACTTACCAACCTCGATTCAAATTTTTGAACGGTGGAGAACTCGATCGGAACTTTGATCGCTTCACCTCCCTCACGCGCCGTCGCTTGCGGAGACAAGAAGGACATCGTCGGACTCGGAACGACACAAGGAACTCGATGGTGCGGGAGGTGTCGAAAACCGATCAACGATTGGAGATGAATTTAAGATTTTCTCGGCGGTGGTGCTAATAAAATGTCGAGACTTTAACTCGAAATTCACGTCGTTTGGCAGCGTTTCGCTACAATTGATTACTGGGTTTTGTTCACGGGTCGAAGATGAACACGATGGTGGTTTTAATTTGACGATCGGATGTCGAATAACGTCGGAATCGGACTTGAAAGTCGAGGTGCGAGAGGAGTGAAAGTTTAAGAAAAACTTTTGTGTTTTCTGATTTCAATCAAAAAACACGTTTAGTTTATAACCAAACCTGCCGACACTTCTTGGAGGAATTTAGGGCTTGGTCCCTGAATTTTTTTCAACTTCTAAAATAGCCTACAAATTTTTAAAACTTTTAATTTAGTCACCAAATTTCTCCCAATTACTAATTAACTAATTTTTTTCTACACATTTTCTATGTTGTTACAATTCTCCCCCTCTACAAGAAATTTCGTCCTCGAAATTTACCTTATGAGAATAGTTTAGGAAACTGAGCCTCTATTGACTCCAATGTCTCCCAAGTAGCTTCAGAGGGGCTTCGGTTACTCCATTGAACTTTTACCATCGGGATACGTCTATTCCGAAGAACTCGCTCATCACTTTCCAAGATCTGAATGGGCTCATTCTCATATGGCAAATTAGGTTTTAACTCTACCTCTTCAACCTAAATGATGTGACCTGGATCTGGACGATATCACCTCAACATTGATACATGAAAGACATCATGAATACGACTGAGCTGGGGAGGCAACTCAAGCTGATATGCAACAGGTCCTACCCTCTTCAATATACGAAAAGGTCCAATAAATCTTGGACTTAATTTACCCTTACGCCCAAATCTCAATACTTTCTTCCAGGGTGATACTTTTAAAAAAACCAAATCTCCAATTTCAAACTGAATATCTTTCCTCCTTTGATCTTCATAAGACTTCTGTCTATCAAATGCCTCTTTCAGACGATCACGAATAAATCTGATTGTGTCCTCTATCTCGCGTACTAACTCAGGTCCCAACGTCTTCCCTTCACGTAACTCAGTCCAACAAATCGGGGTGCGACCTCTTCGCCCATAGAGTGCTTCGCAGGGTGCCATACGAATGCTGGTCTGATAACTGTTATTGTAAGCAAATTCAGCCAACGGCAAAAAGTTTTCCCAACTACCACAAAAATCAATTACGCAACCCCGTAACATATCCTCTAAAATCTGAATCACTCTCTCTGATTGACCATCAGTTTGTGGGTGGAAATATGTACTATAATCCAATCTTGTTCCCAAAGCCGTATGTAGTGCCTTCCAAAATCTCGAAGTAAATCTCGGATCTCGATTAGAAATAATAGACAATGGAACACCATGCAATCTAACAATCTCCGAAATATACAATCTCGCCAGCTTGTCCAAAGTATAATTTACCCGCACATGAATGAAGTGAGCTGATTTTGTAAGTCTGTCAATAATCACCCAAACTGAATCCTTTTTCGAATGAGTCATAGGTAATCCAATAACAAAATCCATAGTAATACGCTCCCATTTCCATTCAGGAATCTTGATAGGCTGTAACAAACCTGATGGATATTGATGCTCTGCTTTAACCTATTGACAAGTCAAACACCTAGCCACAAAATTCGAGATGTCCTTCTTCATGCCGACCCAATGATATCTCTCTCTCAAATTCCGGTACATCTTATCTCTACCGGGGTGCATAGCATATGGACTACTATGAACCTCATTAAGAATAATTTGCCTCAACTCAGTGTCATCATGCACACAATATTGACCCTTAAAGCATAAAACTTCATCCTGATCAAGGGCGTAATCTGAGCTTGTCCCCTGCTCTACTTGCTCAAAGATGGATAACAAGGAACTATCAAGGGGTTGCTTAACTTTAATTTCATCAAACAAAGTTGACTTAACTTGTAATTCTGCTAACAGAGTGCCATTGTCATATAATTTCATACTAGCCATACAAGACCTCAACTCCGATACCACCTTTCAACTCAAAGCATCCGCCACAATGTTAGCTTTACCAGGATGATAATCAATCACAGAATCATAATCCTTTAGAAGCTCTAGCCAGCATCGTTGTCTCAAATTAAGCTCCTTATGGGTCAGAAGATACTTTAAGCTCTTATGATCAGTGAAAATGTAACACTTTTCTCCATAAAGATAGTGTCTCCAAATCTTCAAGGCAAAAATCACTGCTGCTAACTCCAAATCATGGGTTGGATAATTGCACTCATACGATCGTAGTTGACGGGACGCATAAGCCACTACCTTACCTTCCTGCATTAAAACACAACCAAGTCCTGAGTGTGAAGCATCACTATACACTGTAAAATCCTTCCCGGACTCTGGTTGAATCAACACTGGTGCTTGAGTCAAAACCGCCTTTAATTTCTCAAAGCTCTCCTGTTGTGCCTCTCCCCAGTCAAATAACACGTTCTTCCTTAACAGCTTTGTCAAAGGAGCGTAATTATCGAGAAGCCCTCGACAAAACGTCGATAATATCCAGCCAAGCCCAAGAAACTGCGGATCTTAGAGACGTTCTTGGGTCGTTTCCAATTCACAATAGCCTCGATCTTGCTTGGATCAACTTGAATACCTCGTTCAGAAATAATATGCCCCAAAAATGACACTTCATGAAGCCAAAACTCACACTTGCTTAGTATGGCATATAGACGATGCTCTCTCAAAATCCGCAGAACGATCTTTAAATGCTCGTCATGCTCCGCCTAAGTACAAGAATATATCAGAATATCATCAATAAAGACAACCACAAATTGGTCCAAATATGGTCGGAACACACGATTCATCAAATCTATGAAAGCTGCGGGAGCGTTCGTCAAACCAAAAGGCATTACTAAGAATTTATAATGATCATATCTAGTGCGAATGGTCGTTTTTGCAACATTGGACCCCTTAACTTTCAATTGATAATACCCCAAACGAAGATCAATCTTAGAGAATACAGTAGCTCCTCGCAACTGATCAAATAAGTCGTCAATCCTCGGTAATGGGTACTTATTCTTGATCGTCATCTTGTTCAACTTCCGATAGTCAATACATAGCCTTAGTGACCCATCCTTCTTTTTCACAAACAGAACTGGAGCTCCCCATAGTGAAGTACTATGCCGAATAAATCCTCGATCGAATAATTCTTGTAATTGGACCTTCAACTCCTTAAGTTCCTTTGGAGCCATGCGATAAGGTGTCATAGAAATAGGTGAATATCCCGGATAAGTCTCAATCTCGAACTCTACCTCTCTATCAGGAGGTAACCCAGGTAACTCCTCTGGAAAAACATCAGAAAACTCGCTAACTGTACGAATCTCCTCGATCGTGGATAAGGAACCTTTAGTGTTCAAAATACAGGCAATGAAGGTCTCATATCCCTTCCTAATCATACGATCAATTTCCATAGCTGAAACTATATTGGAGAGATAGCCACGCTGTTCACCAATTAACACAACAGTCCGACCATCTGTAGTCTTTAGAGTAGCTCGCTTGTATTCGCAATCCAGATTTACCTTGTGTTTATTCAACCAATCCATCCCAAGAATTAGATAAAAATCCTCTAAAGGAAGCTCCATAAGATCAGCGAGAAAAATTTCTCTCTGAACCTCTAGAGGACAACGCCAAAATACTTTATTCACTAATATGTCTGTCCTACTAGACTCGTAACTGTAATAGTATTATCAGTGTTCTCAATCAAAATTTGAATGTTTCTAGATACTGAACTCGATACATATGAGTAGGTGGAGTCATTGTCCAATAATGCAAAGTATGGGATATAATAAATAGTAAATGTACCTGCAATAACCTCAGGCTCATCTCTGTCATCCCGACGTCTAGTGGCGTAAACCAAAGCTGGTTGTCTAGCCTCAGAAACTACTGGCTCTCTGTTCTGCTGAGGTCGGGATCTATTATCTATCTTGGATGCTGATCCACGAGTCTTTCCTTAGCTACGATCTCTAATTGGGGTGTAACATCCGCAATACCGAGTTAGTGACTAAATTGAAAAGTTTCATAATTTGGTGACTAACGTAGAAGAATGAAATAATTTAATGATTATTGGAAATATATGGTGAAGGTTATTTGGTAATTATTAAAGGAAATTAAGGGTAAAATGGTCATTTGACCAGAAAGATTTTTATCTTTCTTTTAAGGTGATAAAAACGTGGAAAGGGTGAGAAGAAAAGAAAGTTCTGGAGCTGGGTCATCTCCTTCCTCCTCTCTTCCCGTAAGCTCCATGGCAAAGGTAAGTTTAATTTCAGTTGGTCAATTCTTGAGTTTTAAGCTTAGTTTTAATTCTTTGGGTATTAAATAAGCTTAAGGAAAGCTTATATGGGATTTAAACAATAAGATAAAGGAATTAAGAATGAATTTGTAATATGAGTTTTAAGATGAAATTTTGATATGGTATGGTTGTTGAAGTTTTATGGATGAATTTGACTTGTCATCAATCTAATTAAGAAGTATGAAGTGTTAGAATTGGAATTAGAACACATTGAAAATTTAGTGTGATTCTTGAATGCCATGTAAATGATGGAATTTTGGGTTTAAAGAAGTGATTATGGAATAGAAATGAGTTTAAATATGTGTATGGAAGTTAGGAATATTAAAGGAAGTAAAATATGAAGGTTTAAGCTGAAATGAAGTGAATTTCTGGCTCAAAAATGTGATTTCTGGGCAAGGGGAATCGGTACCCATTCAAAGGGAACCGATACCCCCTCAAACGAACCAGAATTTACAGAATGTCAAGGGGGAACCGATACCCCCACAGGAGGGAACCGATTCCCCCCTAAAGGAAAAATGTGAATATTGGTTTAATAAGTTCGTTTAAGTTGTTAGTATCCAACTACAAGGTGTAGGTATCTAATAATTGCCTTAAAATGTACATTTATGTAGATTCTGAGCATAAGGCAATTCTGGAACATTTGGCAAGTAAGATCGATCAAGGGAAAGATAAGAGATTGGAATTGACTAGTGAGGCCAAGGTGAGTGCATACTAGTGATATGTAGTGTTTAATAGAAATAAGACTTGCGATGAGTCTATTTCCTAGAGTAATATGCATGAAGTCATGGACATGATTATGTGTGGTTATAATTATATGTGGTTATCTGTATTACATTGATTGTATGTATGCATGACTAAAGATAATGATATGCTTTGTATATGCTATATGATTTATGTAAGACTTTATTATGTAATAATGGAAGAACATGGAATAAGTTATATGATAGAGTCATAAGAAATGAAATGAACATGAGAGAATAAGATAATCAAGTATAAGTTATATGATATGGTATAAGTGATTATACGAGAAATGTTAGGAGACTCTAAGAGAATAGTATGAATTCGAGGGCATAAATAAGGATACATAAGTTATATAGGGAAGATTGATAAATTAAAGGAAACTATGGTTTATGTATTATAGTGAAGAGCTACAAAGTTTTATTAAAGAGTATTGTGGAAGTCATGAGAAATTGAACTAAATAAATAGATGGTTTATGTGAGTGGAAAAGGAAAATGATATAAAATAAGTGAAAATTATTTATAAGATAGCATGAGACTAATTGAACATGTAATATAAACTTTATAAAGGAGTACTTGGGTAAAATCATTATATGATACAATTATAGAGTATTACTATACAAATTATATTAAAATATGATATATGAGAATATGAGTAAGTTTATAGGATATTGATAGGACATATAAGAATATTTAAATGTATGATGATATGAAAAAGGGAATACAAAGAAATGGAGCATAAGGTAGATAATATGATATCAGTTATTATATATCTATATGATATATGTCATCAGGAAATATGAAAGGACTCTGAAAATTGATATAAGCTATGAGAAAGTGTTCTAGGTGTTTCTATGTGTTATATGAAGCATATATGATCATATGTGAATAAGATATGATATGTATGTTTATATGAATATCTGAGAAATGATCTAAGCTATATGATATGATATATGTGATTATATGCACTTTGGGATATATGTTATATGACATGGATCTATGTAACTACGTGAGAAAGTATATAAGCTATGTGACATGTAAATGTGACTCATATGAAAATGTTCTATGAGTAATTGAACTATGTGTTATGTGAAATGATAAGTATAAAAGAAAATGCCCATGTTATGTGTCATGAGAGCTAGGGGTATAGTTGGCATGCCAAGAGTCGAGGGTCTATGTGGTCCTTCAGGACATATATGTATTCTTTGGAACATGTGTGAAGTCTGGTGAGACACATACTTGATCCCTAGTATATGTATATGATTCTTAAGGAATGATATGTGGTCCTTCGGGACATATATGTATTCTTTGGAACATGTGTGAAGTCTGGTGAGACACATACTTGATCCCTAGTATATGTATATGATTCTTAAGGAATGATATGTGGTCCTTCGGGACATATATGTATTCTTTGGAACATGTGTGAAGTCTGGTGAGACACATACTTGATCCCCAGTATATGTATATGATTCTTAAGGAATGATATGTGGTCCTTCGGGACATTATTACATGGCACTACGGTGCAATTCTACGCGGCACTACGGTGCAATTCTATGTGGCACTTCGGTGCATTTATATGAGCTGTGGTGACAGCATTAGTGCACAACCTCCATAAACTCACATATCTATAGTTCTCACATATGTACATGGGCTAATCAAGAGATATAAACAAATATATGTTAGTGATATGATAAATGTTATAGAAATGATATGATGTTGTGTGTGTATAGTGTTTGATTGAAAAGGTTAAGCATAAAAGTATGTGATTACATGATAAACTGTTAATGATGAGTTATATGTATGTATGTATTTACTGTAATTAATCTGATATGATTTTATATGATACGAGAAAATCATGTAATTTGGTATAACATGATAGAACAGAACATGCATGGATTGATATATGTTATAAAGTGCATTATAAGTTTTTATGCCTCACTAAGTCTTCGACTTAGCGTGTGATTGTTTCACACGTAGGGTACAGAAGCAAGAAGAGAAGAGAAGAAGAGTAAGACAGGTCAGCACCTCCCTTACAAGATTTCATATCAGAAAATAGATGAGTTAAATGATTTTTGTTATTTTGAATATAGTTGGCATGTACTAATTGATTGAGTTAAATATGCTCTGATCGATTTTGGTTATTGTGGTAAAATTATATAACTAAACTGCTTTTACTCTAAGGAAAGTTTTAAATTTTCTTTGAATTTTGTCAAGAGTCAAAGTTTGAAAAGTCAATGTGACACCTCGGACTCGTATCCAGGTCAGGTACGGGTTGGGGTGTTACATGGGGTCTATACTGTAGTCTGAGAATGCACAGGAGTCTGGGTAGCGGTCCGCTCAGACGAAGCTAGCTGGGGACACTCCCTCAGAAAATGAACATTGGATCCACACTGATAGCAAATACCCATCTTCTTACGACACTCCCCTCCATGTCGATTACCACAATAATCACAAAGGGGCTCATGTGGCAATCCTGAAAAACCACCACGACTAACCGCTGGAGGTGAAGATGCAGCAGGTCTAAAACGTGTATTACTCCTTTGAGAGGCTGAAGTACGAGTTCTCTTCCCCGATTGTGCAGATTATTCAGTAGGGCTCGAAAATTTCTTAGATCGCTCCCGATCAACCCGCTCTTTACCAGAAGCTAAATCCTCCATCTCCTCAGCATCCTTGGCTCTACCCACCAGCACATCAAAAATCTCATCTTGGTGGGTAACAACCTGCCTACGTAGCTCGTATCTGAGTCCGAGGGCAAACTTACGGCATTGATCTCTCTCTGTAGGCACCAGACTGATTCCATACTTAAGCAATTTCAAGAACTCTATCTCATACTCTAAAACAGTAATGTCACCCTGAACCAGGTCCTGAAACTGCTGTTATCTTTGGACTAAATAACGTTTTCCCAGGAAACGGTTCCTAAACCGCTCCTTAAAGAAATCCCATGTCAAACGATCGGTCGGAACACTACTGACCACTGATTCCCACCATGTGTGGGCATTGCCATCTAACATCGATATTGCCCCCAAATATCTCTTAGTTGGGTCCAAACCCAACTGATCCATACGTCTCTCAGTATCCTGGAGCCAATCTTCAGCTTCAGTAGGAACTCCACCTATCTGTCCACCAAAAGTTCTGACACCATTGGCGATCAGAGTCTGAGAAATAGGCACCTCAGATCCAACACCAGCAGCTCTGACCACTCCTTGAATCAACTGTAGAAAATGTCTACCAAAATTCTCATCAAATGCAACTCTGGTAGAATCAGACTCATTATCGGTTGCTCCTATGATCGGTGTAGTCATGCCAATACCCGCGACAGGAGGTAAATTTGTCAGAGTCGTAGGAGCAGGATCACTTGTTGGAGATGGAGGATCTACTCGAATCTCATCGATCGGGTCAGTAAATCTAGCCACTCGACCTCGTCCACGGCTAGTTCGACGTCCACGTCTAGCACTCATTTTGGTAGATCTCGAGTTTACTACAGAAGATAAAACTTAGGGTTAGATAAGCACTTGGAGTCTTAAGCACAATTAAAATCGTAAAAACTTTGAGACATGGCCTTAGCAATTTGTTTTATAAACTATTTCAAAACCGTATTTTCAATTTGGACTCATACATAGTCCGAAGTTTAAAAACCAAAAGCTCTGATATCAATTAAATGTAACCCCCTAGACCCGACCTATGCGTTTCGAATAAGTCTAGTGGATCACATTCAAGATTTTTAAAGACATTTTTCCCCGAAACTCTTATTCAATCAATTATAGAAGCACATTATAAATACATTTATAAAAGGATATATTATATTACGATAAAACCTAACTCATGAATATAAAACTGAACAGTTAAAAATTTAATTTTTAAAACATGTCTAAAAAAATCCCAATTACGATAAACCAAACATAAATAGCAAAAGAGTAAACATTATAAAATCAAATACTTTAAAATAAGGCCAATGTTATCAAAATAAAGTCAACTCGAAAGATAAAACATTACAATAAGATATACTTCAAGAGATATATTGATCCTCCAAGTGCTCGATCAGGGGTATCTAACCAACAATATGTGAAAGGGGAAAACATTTTCGAAAAGTGAGCTAGGCTCAGTGTGTCCCATTATTTTAGTAAAACATCATGCGAAAAACCATTAATTATAATCATGTCAAGTATCATGGAAATTCTGTTAAAGTATAAAATATTAAATCATATAATATACCCTCCTCCAGTGCACCATATACAGTTCTCATAACTGTGTCCATGGGGGAACCTTATACCCATTAGTATAAGCGGCCAACCTAAAGGAACATCTTGGGGCCCGAAAGCCTACCTAAATGTTGCCTTAGGTCCATAAGGATTTACCAGCTTGATCAGAGCTGTACCTCCATACTCCAGCCTACCCAAATAATATCCCTATAACAAATCTCAAATAACAAGTAAAGATTTCCATGATCCCTATCCGATAAAATAATATCGTCCATTGAAACCAATTATTCAAATATCATATATAAAGTTCCATCATAATTCATGAACCATCATCCATTGAATCATAAATTCCAGTGAAATATATATATTTTTATGTAGATATATATATTTACCAAACCAGTTAAAACCATCAAATAGTACATAGGGAACACACCTCGATAATGAGATCAAGTTGTAGATCTATTGAGTATTGACCTCGCCACGCTCTGTTACAGTTTTCGAACCTAATTCATAATAACACTATATTACTAATGGGTAACATAATTAATTTCTTAAATCATAAAAAATTTACGGGTCATACGGGTAAACACTAGCACACGTGGTTTAACTGATCTAGAGGAGCTGGGTCGAGCTGTCGAACGGTCAGAAGAGTCTCTTGTACCTTCAAACATTAATAATTTATCAGTCTCAAATCTTATTCAATCATTCAAAGCTAAAACTCTAAGTACATAAGTATTTTTCGGTTTTGACTATCAATTTGGAGGCTTTCGAGTTTGAATTTGACCAAACCGATTGCGAAATCGGAATCATGACGTCGAAAAACATAAAGTATGACTTTTCAAAAATTCAAATTCTTGGTCAAAATCAAAGTCAACGGTTTTGACTGATGATTTGGAGGTATTCGGGTTCGAATTTGGCAAAACGGACTTCGGAAACGGATTCGGAACGTAAAAAAATGTCAGAATAGGTATATTCGAACAAAATCAAAGGTCGTTTAATGGCCGTTTAAAGCCGGTCAAAGTTTTGGTCAAATGTTCTCAATAGTCCACAATCAACTATTATGAAAATGGCACTTTTTTTTAAATAATTACCAAAATATCACCTTTTTCAAAATAATTACCAAAATATCATTTTTTTCAAAATAATTATCAAAATATCACTGGGTCGGGTCAACCCGGTTCAGACTGGTCAGACCGATTTAGATCGGTCAAGCCGATTCAGACCGGTTTAGACCGGTCAAGCCGGTCAAACATTATATACCCTATTTCGAATCTTCCCCACGCGTAGGGGCGGCGCGTGCAGCCTCTTCCGATCTCCAAAAATTCCTGAAAAAAATTCTAAAAATTCTTTTAAGCGATTTTGAGTCACTTACCAACCTCCGTTCAAATTTTTAAACGGTGGAGAGCTCGATTTCAACTCGATCGGAACTTTGACCGCTTCACCTCCTTCACGTGTCGCTGCCTACGGAGACAAGGAGGACACCGTCGGACTCGGAACGACACAAAGAACACGATGGTGCGGGAGGTGTCGAAAACCGATTAACGATCGGAGATGAATTTAAGATTTTCTCAGCGGTGGTGCTAATAAAATGTCGAGACTTTGACTCGAAATTCACGTCGTTTGGCAGTGTTTCACTATAATTGATTTAATGGGTTTTGTTCACGGGTCGAAAATGAACACGGTGGTAGTTTTAATTTGACGATCGGATGTCGAACGGCGTCGGAATCTGACTTAAAAGTTGAGGTACGAGAGGAGTGAAAGTTTAAGAAAAGCGTTTGTGTTTTCTGATTTCAATCAGAAAACATGTTTAGTTTATAACCATACATGCCGACATTTTTTTGGAGGAATTCAGGATTTTGTCCCTGAATTTCCTTCAACTTATCAAATGACTTATAAATTTTTAAAATTATAATTTAGCCACTAAATTTCCCCCAATTACTAATTAACTAATTTTTTTTTCTTCACATTTTCTGGGTTGTTACAAGATTCCAACCCCTAACAGTATCCTTTCTATTTATCGGGTTCGACCTTGTGCTCCAGTCACTTAGTCTTCTACTTCCTTCCAGCACTGTACCTGATTCTTCAAATGGGTTGTGGAAAGCTATCGCATTTCTGCTAAGCCATAAGTTCCATGGTATTGATCCAAATAAAATATCCCAGTCTTGGCTGTTTCTTGCTTTGAGAGGATCCAGGGTGAGCAACTCATTGGGCTTGTCTGGATTACGTTAATACAATATTAAAATATTTTCTAAAATTCAAATTAAATTTTAAAAATACAATTTATTATTATATTAATTTTACTCATTTATTATTATTGTTTTACGATAATAAGATAACTTAATATTATTTTTACTCAAATAAATATTTTAAAATTTGGAAGATTTAATAAAAAAAGGTAAGATATACAAATGTTCTCTCTCAACTATAAAGTCTTACTTTATCAAGTCTCAATATTATTAAAAATTGTAAAATGATCATCTGATTTTATAACGTTGTTTTATTGTGTCATCGACTATTGAAAGTAATAAAATAATCATAAGACTATTCATATTTGGTAATTGTTTGTGTTGGACGTTAACCTATTAACTGAGGTATGATAAAATCTGATCCAAGAATCATTTGAATTGTATTTTATGGATCGACTCTCTATTTACATTATATCATCAAGCCAATGTTTTAAGCATTACGTCATCAAGTTAATGTTTGGAAGTAACGACGGTGTCAATATACATATTGAATTATGATTTTATCACATCTCAATCAGCATGTTAAGATCCATCTCAAATGTCAATTAATTTTTTAATAAAAGATGATGAATTTTAAACATATAAATAGTCAGGTAATCAATTTGAAACTTTTAATAGTAAGGACTAAAAAATAACATTTTATTAATGGGGATAATTTTATAATTTTTAATATTTAGGAACTCAATAAAATAATATTATAGAATAGAGGACTATTCTAAGAAAAAAATCTGCATAGTTTGGTTCAATTGTTAAAGAGTGGATTCTTTTTAGCAGGGTATCGGCTTCAATGCTCCCAAAAGTCTCTTTTTTACCTCTGTTACATTCTACGAGGCGTTCTGCTTTTCTCAACTTCTCTTACGAACATTCCCTTCTTTTTTCCTTTTCTCTTCTTAATTCTCTGTTCCATATCTTCAAGTTTAGATTTTTTCATTTAATTAATATAGTTTTTTTCCTTTCTGGATTTTACTTGTTTTAAATTTTCTTAAAGGGTTTTCTTTTGAGCTGAAAATTAAGTAGATCGGAGAGTGATAAGTGGTTAGCCTTCGGTTTGCGGATGCATGAGGTATGTTTGATTCTTACTGCCTATTTGATTCCTGAAAAAACATCGGGGAAAGAAAATTTTGTTTTCTTTTTTGTCTGTTAGCTGATATTATCTTCTCCCTTTTCTCTGTTGAGTTTAGAAAAAGGAAATTTGTAGATGAACTGAACAACTCGAGTAGTCTCATTTCACTGTAAATATATATATATATATATTTCTCTACGAAATTTGAGTATAAAGCCTCTATAATTGGTCTCTTTGGAAAAGATAAATTGCAGTTCATAATCCTCCCTTTTAATGTTAAATCCTGGATGACACTTGGTAAACTTGATTTTCATCTTTTTTCATGAAAATGAAATTACTTCTTTTTCCTTTTCTTTTAACTTTTTAAGTTTCATTGGAAGTGTTTGAATGGATCTGTGCTTGAAATGGTGTTTTAAATTAGACTTATTTGTTGCTTCTTGTTTTTGTCGCAGTCATTTTTTTCGCATGAAAATGCAGAAGGAATTACGATGCATATAAAAATGATCACACTCAAAATCGTTAATTTCGTTGTTTTAAATTCCATATTTGGTTTAATTAATAGAAGTACTAATGTTTGTTTGCTTTGGTGTATCAGCAGTTGTGGGGAATTCTTGGATACATGAATGCAAGTTAGGAATTGTATTACAAGCTAAGGTTATAAAACATGAAAACTGAAGGGAAACCACATTTGATAAAGAAGCTTGCTGATGTAAAATGTCAAAGGGTAAGAAACTTCTTTTTAATCTTTTTCAATTAATCCATCCTTTGTTTCTCTGTTTTGCGTGTCACTTGCCATTGATACTTAGTTACTTCTACGGTTTCTGGCTGCACTTTCACGTCTTTTTCTTCTGTTATTCTTCATAAATAAGGGTGTAAATTTGATAAATACTATATTGCTCCCCACCCTCCTTCCCCTGCTTTTGATCTTTGGATATAGGTGGATGGGTCCGTTGTTCCTGGCTTGGAAGAAGCAGCTCAAGTTGAGCATTTACTTGCAGAACCTAATAGTGAGCATTCAGTAGATGGAGTGTTATGTTTTGGGAAGGAAAACTTAGAGAAACACCTGAAAATGGAAGACTTCTTCTCTTGCGCTCTTGATTACAGCTGGAAAATTAATTGTGGTAATACTTTTCAAGAACTTCTCACTGTTCTTTTTGCCAATTCCCTCATTTCAAAATTAAAAAGAAAAAAATGATCTTTGAAGTGCTTTTAATTTTATCAATGTTAAGATTTCAGAAGCATCTAGAATCTTTGATAAGTACCCTATGATGGATCTGTCTCATCCTCTTCAGTGCACAGCCATTTGCAGGGAGGAAATTCATAACGAGGAGCAAAGACCATGTATTTTAATGTGTGAACTTGCTATTGCTAGCATGCTCTTGTAGAATTATTGTGCTTAACTTTGTGCTGTACTTTGATGCAGAACCAACATCAATGGTGCTTTAAACTGGTTAAAGAATTGTTTCTGGTGATATAGGCTTATACCTTATAATTGTTGGTTTGAACTGATATAATCTTGCTTAGTATCTTCTATCTTTGTTTCTTTTCCTCATTAGTTAGTTTACATAACTCTAAAGCTATCATAGTCGTTAATGTCGTAAAATTTATGACTTGTGCTCTGGATGGCAGGGTGGTATTGACCTATTCTAATATTTGATTTAATTAACGAATAGTCATAATCATTTCAAGACATGAAAATTATGGCTCACAAAGGGATGCAGGGACAGACATTGAGTAATTTCTAAGATTTGATGCTCATATATTGTTATCAAATATTGCAAAAGGACAAGACAATATACAATGGTATAAACTAGACATTAACTTTACAATCTCTTTGTTGACACATGAAAACCTTTGTTCAGAATTTTATTCGCAATTTTGCTTGTTACTCTTCTGATGATATTATATTGTTTGTGATTCCTTATAAGGTGAGGTCTATGGTCAAGGAGGAGATGATTTGAAGCTTGAAGTATGTATTGTTTTCTTCTTGAGGCTTTCTCGTCACACCCAGGCCATTATTTTCTTTAAATTTTTCGTCTTATGAATTTTACGTTGTTTTTGCTTTTCCTTCATTACATTTTGTTTATACATTTTTGTTGAATATTTTATTTACTGCATGCGAGCATGCATAGGTGCTATGCTGATATCCGATGAAATGTTGCTTTAGTAGATTCTTGATGGATTGCTGGATGATGTTGATGAAGTGGACAATATTCAAGCAGCCGATGATCTCTCTGTTACATGTGAAGGTTTTCAGTTGGGTGAGTATTAATTATGTGCTTGTGCTAATTGTCTTCCTGGTGTGAAAGCACATGATTCTCATCTATAGTGATTCCTCTTCTTTCTCCTTCAAGTGCAGATATTGAATTTCCTGAAAAGTTTTCTGAATCAGATTGTGCTCCTCATGAAGGATCAAATTCGCATAACTTGGATTCACAAAGTCATGCCCCCGGGTTTAGTGGAAGTTGTAGCAGTGCTGGTGGCATATCAGAATCATCAGTTGCAACTCTTCAAGAATCCAACAGCCAGAATGGTGTGCTCAGGAAGATGGTCAGTCGTGATTTACATCATACCTTTAAGAGCAAATTTGGTTGTCAGGCACCAGTTATGGACACTGTTCGGCCTACTATAGAACATGTGCAAAG
Organism: Hibiscus syriacus; assembly: GCF_006381635.1. Lineage (NCBI taxonomy): Eukaryota > Viridiplantae > Streptophyta > Magnoliopsida > Malvales > Malvaceae > Hibiscus > Hibiscus syriacus. Next base: position 1,236,355 of record NW_024062758.1, on the reverse strand, counting down.
TTTTGATGAGTCTGACGATGATGAAAAGCCTTTAGTAAGTTTCATATTGTCTACTAAGAGTGTAAAATGCTCTGTAACAAAAGGTGGCACCCTTTTAAGACAGAAGCGACTGCGGAAGCCTACTAGCAGGTATATTGAAGAGTTTTCTAGAAATTCTACTTCTTCTTCAAAGAAGTGCCTTAAAGTCGGATCACAAGGAGACCTTCCTCAGGTGGCGTCTGAACTCAAGCGACAGAGAGGACATCTTAAGAAAATAGTGCCAAAATTGGTATGGGTAGTTCCATTGCTGCATCCTTATTTTTTATGCTTCTGTTCATCATTTTTTATTTATATTTAGATATTGGCCTTTAATGCCGTGTGGTGAACGTAACAACCAGAAAAACTCAAGTAATGAGGAAAAAGCACAGATATTAATAGATGCTTTATGCAAGATTGGTTATAATTCTCTATAAATACATAAAAAACCGTTAGGTCAAGGAAATGGTTATTTTACTATACTATGGGGAAAGTCTAAAAGAAGGCAACTTAATTTAAGGTTAAAAACTGACGGAAATGGGTGATATTGAAAATGTGACAAAAAAGTAGTACATTTTAGGTTGCAATCAAAAATGTTATGAAGAATGACACATTTTAGGTTGCATCCAACCTAAAATGTTCACATTTCCGGTCGCGTACATTTCCGTCGTTTTTTAGCCTTAAATTAGTAGGCTGTACCGCAGAAGTGCCCTTTACTCTGCTTTCTGGTAACACGTATGTGTTGACATCTTCGCAGGGGCTTTTTGCTGCTTTTTAGTTGAGGAATTATGGCATCTTATATGCACCAATATAGTGATACTGCTACTTACCCATGGAATATTTATTTGAACCATGTTTTTTATGTGAGATTTTCCTCTATGAAAATGATTGAACTGGAAAAACAGAAGATAAATGACTATCAAGGAGTTGATGTTTTTGTTTGTTCTTACACTACATTTTTCTTTAACTTGGAGTGAACCCTACAACTTCCTTAAGCGTGATAACTTCAAATTGTGAGGTTATTTTATCATTCTCTGTGCAGGAACTTGAATCTGATTCTGAACCCTTTGCATCTAAATCTGAAGATGAACAAAAGAGAACCAAGAGATCCAGAACGGTTTGTGATAGGAGGAAGCATCAAAGGATGTGGACCCTTGCGGAGGTGATTAAGTTGGTTGATGGGATTGCTCAGTATGGTGTTGGAAGATGGACTGATATAAAAAGGCTTCTATTTGCATCATCTGCTCATCGAACACCAGTTGATCTGAGGGTACCTCACTGCTATATCCAATCATATGGTTCCCCTATTGTTTTAAAAAAAATGAATTATTTTTAAATTTGGATCCCCTGTACAGGACAAATGGCGAAATCTTCTAAGGTCTAGCTCTGCACGTAAACGCAACAGGAGAGAGGTTTGCTTTCTACCATTATTTTCTTGGCTTAATTTGCTTCGACCTGGATAGGATGATAGTCTCCTCTTTAATTGTTTGCATCTTTAAATTATTCAATTTGTTTTGTACTGGTCCCTTGATTGCAAGGTCGCAGTTATCACTTCAAATAACTGAGTATGGAATTTGAATTCCAAATGCTTGGATTCCTATATTTTTATCACTGAGAGGGCTGAGAGTTTGCTGCCTGTAAACCCTCTTGATAAATATTAAACGATATCGGATGCACTGATGCAGGGTTGACCACCTAAATGTATACCAGTAGGACAAATAATTGCCTGTGATGATGTATTCTTATGCATGTCAATGTGTTTCATCATTAAGATTGGTTTATACTCTATCTTATGCTATTAATCATTATTTAAACTGTTAGTTGCAGGGTGAGACTAAGCCGAAGCATGCTGTACGTCACCTACCAATGCCTGTGGTATGCCGCATCCATGAACTGGCAACCATTCATCCATATCCAATGGCCCGCTGCCCTAAAAAACCATCTGATCATAATTATGTTCCTTTGTCCAAACAACCAAGAACAGCTAAAGTCGCTCCGGTTTACTCTCAGGGGAGAGATTTACGTAGGAAGAAGTGCAGTTAAGTAATTTGCTGTAAAGCAAAAACATGCAATCCAAGTATAGTTGTAAAGGTGTATTCTTCCTTGCATCGCCCTTAACACCTGCCATGATCAGCTCATATAAAAATGTACTTAGATCATTAGCAAATATCTGTTAAACGTTACACCAAGTGACTTAAGCTTATATTTAAATAATAGCATTATCATTTCATATTGTTTGCCTAGCTGTTAATAGCATTATACAAGTGTTGAACAAAGCACGCATATATGTATCTCAGATTTAACCCTCTGAATTCAAGTGTTAGAAAGAAAGCACAAGAAGCTATGAAAAAAGCTCTTTACCATATTGTTTCTGAGTGGGAAGGGAAAGGAAATAATGGGAAATGGGAGCAGCCATGGGAAGGTAGTTGAGCGAACAAAATAGATGTACGACAGCTAAGAGAAACAGAAAAATGCAATCAAATCATTGGGAGTTAGGGAACACAACGGTAAAGCTTTAGGGAGCCCCCAAAAGTCCAATCAATATCAACCGGTGCAGTGTTGTCCCCTAACATGCAAAATGAGAATAGAGATATAATTTTCTAAGAACTCCCTGAATATATAAAAATATTAAACGTATTATCTAATAAATATGAACTTTTATTTGATAGTCATGTCTTCAAACTTTATAAGTTCATCTCTCTCCTAAAAGAAGTGTCGAAATTTAAATATTAAAATCCATGAACCCTTATCTTCAAGCTATGACCTCTCCTCTGTACGTGTGTGAAAATTTATCCCATTACATGCATGCACAGACAGGGTGAGGTGTTGACTATGTGCACTACCATCCAGATACAAGATCTGAAAACTTATAACCGAAAAGTGAATAAAACCTACCTAAAACAACACACGCATAAAAAGCAAGAAAACTGATGCTTCCTTCTAGAGAAAATCTGCAGAAATCAATTAGTGTTTAGTGGGGGCTTACCTCATTTTACATCATTCCACCAAATGTGATTTCCAGCCAAGAAAACTCCAACTCCCAAACAAAAAAAATAATATTTCAATTACATTAAAAGGTCTTACTTTACATGAAGTTGACTGAAATGGGACGGATAAATAAATAAAAACCTTTATATTTACATTTACACTTACATATTATATATAGATATGTCAACAACAATTTAATTAGTGGGATCGCACTTTGCCCAAGAAGCTTATCCCATCCCTCTTACATATCGTTTCCACTTTCAAGTTTCAACTTGTGGGGTATTAAATGGATTTTCTGTGTGTCACTCTCTATGAATGTTCGTACACCGTCGTATTAAGACACAAATGTTAGTGCTATAAAGTTAAAAAGGGCACACCACTAGTACTTATACATTTACGCCTAACACGGGAAATATCATTATTAATATACTTACCAACATTTTGATAACTATGTTATTTCGATTCTTTATCTTTAATGCTAAAAAGATATGTTATTCTTAATGGAGGGTTCAGATTCAAACAGATACATCAGTAAGGTGTATACGCGTTATCAATTAACTATAAAAAATTATGAACAATACTACTCTATAATCATCTCAAATTATTCAAAAAAATATTTGTATTTTAATATTTACTTTGGTTCTAAATTAATTTTTAATTAATCTTATTGGTTCTTATCTTTAATTTTCTACTTTTTTTAAATTTTTTATTTAACTTTTATTTAAACTATTAAATTAATCTTGATTCAATCGATTGAAACGGTAGGCACAATCCAGATTTTAAATCTATGCCTAGAAGTCATGTCAACTGTTTAATGCTCTCTTCAAAAGCACTCTCTTTTTAAATTCCACAGCTATATAACCCTTTCTTTCAACTTCATCTGTTTCACCATCTAAGTTCTAACCCATATATGAATTATGATCTCTATTTAAGACACAAGCCACTTTCTCCCTCCTACTTTCCATCTACATTGGTATACTACTAATAATTCCATAGGAAGAACATGAAAGAGAAGTTTCTAGAGGCATACCTCACCGAATGGAGGAAGATGAGTAGTAGAGTCCCACATAGTGACAGTTGCAGGTTCTGTTATAAGTGGGCTAATTGGCCAAACTCCATGCACGAAGAGAGCAAGAGATGTGCCAAAGGGTCACTTGGTAATGTATGTTGGTAAAGACTATAAAAGGTTTGTGATTAAAATCACCTTGCTCAAGCACCCGCTTTTCAAGGCATTGCTGGATCGAGCCTGAGACGAGTATGGTTTCACCACCGATTCCAGACTCTGCATTCCTTTTGATGAAAGCCTCTTCCTCAATGTCATTCGTTGTGTTAACTCTCCACAGGTGCCTTTAGTATTCATGCTGGAACTTTGATTGGTTCACCACGTACCAGTCCTAATGAGAAGAGTACAATTTTGTAACATAAATATTCTGTAATCTATAAATGCAGTTTAATTGAAAAATATTAACCTCCGTTTTTACCTGTAAGTAAACTCACAGAATTGAAGTTGACAGCATCTGAAGGTTTCCAATCCTGGCCTCTATCTTCATTTCAAACTCGACCATAATAACTTCTAAGCTAATCAAAGTAAATAAATAGAATTACAGAATTATTGCCATTTTTGTTCAGTATCAAACAGAAATAAACACCCATTTCCCATCGTCCCGAGGTCAAATTTTGAGAGAAATACTAGTACTAAGTAGAATTTTAAATGCACCAAATCTATGTTGAAGAGTTAAAGACCTAGCTCAAGTAAAGGAACTCTCTTTTCTTGTCAACCAGAATAAAGAATCTTGTTCTAAAGTGAAATATCGAATGCAGCATATGGATATAAGAGTATGGCATTACAGTGGCTCAAAAAAAGAATTAATAGATATTATCTCAATCTGAGAATACTTAGTAAGAGTACTAAAAATAGATGCCAGTCACTGGAAATGCAAGTTAAATGTTCTCCTAAGAGTCTATCTCAGGGCAGTGTCCCTGACATTCACCTGAAATATTAAATCAGGCTAAAAACTAATGGGAAAAGCCAAAAAGGCACGCAATTAATCAAGATAGTTCAGACAGTCAAAAGTTTTCAAATTTCAGGAAATAATGATGCTAGAATTCAGACCATATTGGCAAGCAGAATGCTTGAAATAACAGCCAGTTACACGCTGTCAGAGTGCAATATGCCCATATGCAAAGATGACAGACAAGTTACAAGTCGGAAGACGAGGAAGTTATGATCCTCAATACTCAGCTCTGGGAACCATTGAATGCTGGGTCAACGTCGAGGTTTTTGAGCTTTGGACCTCAAAAGTAGGTCTGATTGACAGGGGAAAGTACGGTTTATCAATTTGTTTCCATTTGTAGTTTCTCACATCCTCTCAACAAGAAACTTGTGGTCTTCCACTTATGTGCAGCACCCTGCACATTTCATAGGCTTCACATAACGATTCAAACTGCCATAATCCGCAGTAGCCCTTGCATTTTCCAAGGTTCCAACTTCTTATTCAACCAACAACGAGTAATTCAATGTCCAATATGACACCGGAAAACAAAAATAAACAACTAAAAGGGAAACAAAGAAAGTAATCAAGTATTGAGCCACAATTCTGCTAGGGACAGTGATGGTATTGACATCATGATCGTACAGGAACCATACTTGAAATTATAGAATCTCCCAAATATTAGCCAAGAATTATACACCAATGGGAGTATTGTGTTCTTTGCCATTAGCATCAGATGTCTAAACTGTGTATAACAATGAGGTGAATACGTACTTAAACCCATTCTTCCTATAACAGTAAATCTACATCCACACTTGCTCAAGTGACCAAGATATATGGACAAAATTTATTGTTTTCCGCAAGAAGAAAAGGGAACTTGTCCAAAAAAAATTCAAAGACTACCAGTGGACTTGACAGAATAACAAAATGCCACTTACTAATATGCACTTGCATCTGATAATCATAAAAAATGACAGTGAACACTGTCAGAAAACTTGGTACGAGCATATGCATGGATAAGGCTTATATAAAATCATCCTCCATATGAGAAACAATATTCCAAAAGTCAAAAGCTTTAGATTACCAATTGCCAGTAACATGGCAAGGCCATATAAAATCCAAGACTATTACCTTTGAACTTGTCCAGCTACATTGCAAAACAGGCGCTTCATACATGCTTCCATCCAATAGCCGACCACATTGGAATAATGAAATCCATTTTGAGGATAATGCTAACTATTTAAGCCGGCCATCATCATTAAGTCTGTTAGATTTATTTCTCTAATGTAGATCCCTTAAAAATCCATTCACAAAGCGAAATTATTGAACTCCACCCCACTGCACAACTTAGCGACAAGTTGTCAATTACAAGCAACTTTCTGAAACCTTTTAAAAGAATCACCAACACAAACAGGAAACAGGTTAAAATTGTAAAAATTGCCTTAATCTAGCCAATGTTGGATGATTTTATCACTTGTTATCACAGCCGTTTGCCTAAAAACACCATCTAATATTTGCTAAAATTGCATGTCCCACCACAATAATCTACCCATTAGTATTACAGCATAAAATGCAAGATGTAACAGCATGCCTGCCGCTCTTTCTAGGACAAATAAAATAACTCATAGCCAAATCAAGCATATATGATATTTAGACAAGACCAGAGGTGTTCTTTTCATATATACTCTTATTTTCCTCTCCTCACCAACTGACTTAACATTTATCAGACGTTTCATAAACAACCTTTGTCAGTCTCCTGATTGTTTCGTTTACAAAGTTAAAAAACAACCCTATAAAATAGTAGCATGGTTACTAAGGTTATCCAGCATTCCAAAATCTATAGGGATTATATTTTCCTCATTCTAAAGAGGATAACATATTCCAGTCAGCATCTTACAGAAGTATATCCATTAAAAGTAGGGTAAACTCAAGAAAAAAACTTGTACGGCACAACTGGAGAAATACACATTCCCATGTACGCAAGAAGATAAGGGAAAAGACCACAACACAAAGATAATAAATACTCTAAATATAACAGCATCAGCACAATTTGGAGCATGAGAAGAAAAAAACATCATCGTTCTCATTGATACCAGGAAGGAACAAGTACTGCAAGGCAGTAAAAAACAATTGATTGCAACAGGATATACACAAAAGCAATTTTTGGGAAAATATACAGAAGTAATGTATTGCCTCGTGACAAAATAACAAGTACATACAACGAATTGGCAGGTTGTTACACCAAACAAAACAATGGCAGTATTGCATCACTACTACTGCAAAAAACAGGAAGATTCAACAAGTCTTAGATGCTTGCCAATATCTTTAATGTCACAATCGAAAATTCTACCAGCAAAAGTAACTTCAAACCATTTTTTTCCCACTTGAGTATCATCTAAGTCCATCGATCAAAACCTCCAACTCCCTCCTACCATACCTCCTACCCTCTGCATCAGCTTCCCTACACCTCGCCACAAAGTAGAATATCAACCAAGCAACCATGAAATACACCTCCAAAGTCGCCTGAACAGCAGTAGCAAAAACTTCCCCGCCTATAAAAGTCAAAACCCACGTAGCAAAAGAACCACCTAAGATAGCTTCGTAGAACTTGATCTGAATCGCTTGGCTCAACAGTGTTGACATCAAATAAAAACCTTCTCTAATAATTTCCCTCCCAGTTCTTCTCAAATCCAGAATGGCAATCCAAGCAGCTAATGAGAATACAAATGAAACTAAGGTATCCACCAAGAACCATGTAAACAAAAACCCTGAAATATCCTTATCGAAACCCCTAATCCAAGGAGAGATGCCCGAAAAAGGCATCAACTTTAGCCTAACAAAAAGCTTGAAAATCGAGTAGTGATAATCAATTTCTCCGAAATACCATAACCCAAGAAGCTGAGTCACCGCGTCCCTTACCGCCCATTTCATTAAAACGAAAAAGGCGTCCTTTTCAAACCCATTTTGACCCAACCCAAAAAGCACCAAAGAAAGAGTCAAATCTTCCAATCAAATCATTAACAATTGTAACAAAGAGAACACCCAAAACCAAAGAGTAAATCGTTGTAAACCCTAGAATTACCCATCCATACGAAAACGATAACAAGCTGACAAGAAAAAAGAGCGTCGCTGCATCTTGACGGCCCAATCTTGTATAAACGAACCGAACATCCTCACTCCTTTCCTCTTGTTGTTCCCCTTCATTCTTTTCATATTCGAACGACGTAGTCTTGAATTTGATTCCGTAACGAACAATTTCCGGCAACACAATCCCGTTATCCGTTACTAAACGCGAGAACCCCAATTGAGGGTCGAAGTTGGAAAGAATCAATGGCGTGCCATTGATAGGACGATTTGGGTAAGAACCGAAGAGGGAGCGGTCCGAGTGATCGTCGTCGGAAGAAAATAAGTCATCGTCGAGAGTACCGACACGGGTGAGGTGAAGGAAAGGACGGCGCGTGTGACGGTGAGCGGGGTGAAGACGCGCGTGCGGGTGGGAAAGGGGAAAATCGAGGCGGGAAAGAAGGGATTTGAGAGCGAGGTCATTGTCGATAAAGGAAGTGAGGAGGGAACCGGATTCGACTAACGAACGGAAAGAGAAGAGGAGAAAAGCGAGGGAAAGGAATGTGAAAGAGTGGGCGGTGATATGCACGGCGGTTTGTTTGAGGATCTGGGAAGTGGACCGGATTTGGTCGAACCGGGGGTGGTGATCGGTCATGGCAATTCCCGGTGGGTTCAGATATTATGGGAAGTGAAGCATGAGAGTTGGAATTGACGAGGGAATTCCTTTTTTCCTTATTTTCTGATTTTAAATATATATTTCTTTAGGGTTCGTTGGGAATTGAATTGGAAGTGAAGGGAGAGGAGTGAATTGGAAAACGTATGGGCTTTGAGCCCAATTTACCGTGCATTTAATTTATTAAAAAAAGTTGAACTGTTATCTAATAATAATAAGGGCAATTTTACTTAAAAGACACTCAAAAAATTAAATAACACCAATTTAGTATTGTTTATCGAATATGTAACAAACTAGCATCTTTTCTAATTGATAGAGGTAGAGGCGCGTTGTGTGAAACACACCTTTCTGAGGTGGAGGAAAGGTGTGTTGCAAGGGGTGCATTTTTCGTAGGTTTATGCTGATATAGCACCACGGTGAAAGGCACGTTCTGGGGGATGTGACGTTGAAGCAGCGTCATGGGATATGCGTTTTTTATCCAGGTTTTAAGATTTTTTTCACTGGTTTTTGTTTATGTTAGAAGGGTTTAAGGTTTTTAGATAGTGGTTTAAGGTTTTAGTTGTTTAAATGGTTTAGGGTTTTATTGTTTAAATGATTTATGGTTTAGTTTAAAAATAAAATCTTAATAACAAGAAAACCTAAATCGAAAATAATTAATCTTAAACATTAAATGAAAAACAATAAAAGAAAGTCACATCTTGTAAAAGAAAATAAAATAAAATGACATAAATTGAAAGTACAAGAAGATAAAATCACATAAATTGAAATATTAGAAAATACCATTACATAAGTAATGGTCAACGATTAAGTGATGATAAAAGAAATCAACATTTTTTTTATTGTTGTGACCTAGGTTCTACAATGTTCACATCTTTTGTTTTTTTATGTCTCTCGAATATTCATATCTCAATGAATTCGAGTAGATTTTGGACGACCTGACTCCCTTAATAACAACGAATCTGGTATAATTGTAAGTCAAGTCTGAATCTCATTTGGGTCTTTTTCATTACCTATGGAGAAAACTCAAATTCATATACCTTGAATACTTGTGAAAGTTGGTATACGAGATAAATATAACTTTTATAGTCCAAATGAGAATGTAAGCAAGCAACTATGACATGGGAGCATAGATACTTCAGAGCTTGAAAAACCCTACAATCACATTACATTTACTGTAGATTAACTCTAAAAGAGTTAGATTCAATCCCTTAAAGAGGTCGTGCCATTTCTATGACATGAAATAATTCACGGGTGCAAGAAAAATTTGTTACCTACGTTCCATTTGATGTTGTAACTTTTTTTTGTAGATCTACTACTAATATTGGGTGATAAACATGATCGTTTTGCATCCAAGTAAGATCTTGTTCCCCGAACTTGGTAAAAAGTCGACCCAAACAAAAATAAGTCGTTTAAATACATTTCTATAATAGCTTGTGATTTTAAGGAATTTTTTGTGGTTAACTCCTCAAGAGTGCTATTTCTCTTGAATGTTAAAGGGATATAATAATCTGATTCGAAAATAACTCCCTTTTCAGATTGTCGAATTTGTCTATCATAATAAACAACAATAAAATTACGACCCATTTTGAGAGTTTTAAAGTTTCAGAGAAAATAGAGTTTGATAGTTTGAGAGTATGAGTTGTTGAGTATTAAAATGAATATATAGACACGATGACATGACAGAGATTCTCTGAAAAAGAAAAATGCTTCTTATGGAACGAGCATTTCCATTTTGTCATATTTTTTGTACATACGTCAGTTAATTATATGCAAATATGATGTTCATAGTAGGGGCACTATTCACGTCAATCCCATTATGTTTGATGGGACGAGACACTATGACATGATAAAGATTCTTTAAAAAATGTAAAAGCGCTTCTTGTGAAATTAGTCTTTCCTTTATGTCAGATTTATATGCATACTTCAGTCAATTATATGTAGATATAACATGTCTCTTTCGGGAACTAATTATATCTATGAAGGATACACACTCTTCACCTAATGCATCTAATGATGAAGCAAAAAGAGATTATGCATTTTAGAAGCATCACCATCTTTACTATCTCCCGAATTATATCATTTCGTACATCGAAAGAATTCTAGAAACATATTGCTTGTGTGATAACATTTTTAAAAATTGCTTTTATTGTTTTTAGAATTGTGAAAGTAATATTGTAATAGATTTTTTCTTAGTATAACTAATTAAATTAAAGCTGAGATTGTAATACATTTAACCATAAACAATACATTAAATCCCAAACCATAAACATTACATTAAGGACATAAAACAATAAACCTAACATATTATGTTAAGGACATAAATATAATAAACCTTATACACACCTTAAAAAGTAATAAAATCATAAACATTCCACTATTCTTTATGATGTTTTAATCCTCGTAATTAGTAGACTTGTCAGAAGTAATATTCGTTTCTTCAATTGTCCATGTTTTTTCTTGTTGTCGTTACGTACAAATTGGTACCATGCTTCTGGGACTCTATCATCTACCTTTGTTTCTTCATCATTTTCTTAGTTGGTGGGATACTCGAGCTGGAAGCATCATCTTTAACCATACGAGCAAAGTCGAGACCAACGAATTCTACAAACAAATCGACATTAGATATAGAATGATAGTGTATGTCTCAATCATACCAACAAGATTGACATCATCGCTTAGATGAAACCTTGCGCATGCTACTGATATTTTATAATATAATGAAGATATTCTTCTATTACTTTCGAGTTTAACCTTTCTTTCTATTTTCAACTTCAACTCGTTGAGTTGAATGTATTTTTAAAAGACATGCTTAAAGATTCGCAATCATAATAAACAACTGTAAGAATAGTTGCTATTTTAGCAAAAAAAACTCAAGCTTTGGAAGTAAAAGACTCGATTATTTTTTGATTTTTTTACTTCAAGTGAGTAAAATATCTTTCTTGATTAGGGAGAGAAGGAGGGGTTTAGGCGATAATCATGTGCGGGAGTAATAGACGGGATGAAAGACGCGCACCATGCAACACACCTTCCCACGTGGCACGAAAATCCTGCAAAGGCGCGCCTCCTGGAATGTGCCTTCCCAAGTGGCTCCAATTCAGTTGAAAAGTGTCCCCTGCAACGCGCCTTATTTCCAACTCAACAAGGCGCGTTCATGCAACGAGCCTCCCCCTATTTTGTCAGAAAAGGTGTTAGTTTGGTACGTTTTCGATAAACGGAACCAAATCGGTGTTTGTTAATTTTTTGGATGATTTTTGGATAAAATTCCTATAATAAATTTAAAAATAAAAAAGATAATTAAAGGGACATTTTAATACATTAATGCAAAATAAATCTATTAATTGATCTTATTAATAAAAGAAAATATTTTTCTTTCTAAATAATCTAAATTCAAATATTTGTGTTTGTAAAAAATATATACATTATTATAATTAATTAATATTTTGAACATATCTTACTTAAAATCATTTTATATTATTAAAAATACACTAATACAAAATAGTAATAATAACATTTAAAAAAATATTTTTTAGTTTCCATTTAATTTTCTTCAATTTCATGCTTTAAAAAGTAAGATAAATTAAGAAAAGATAAATTTTTTATGGGGATATTTTCATTTAACAAAGACATTTTTAAGCACGAATCACAAATAAAGTGATCTCAATTATTAAGAGATATGTTGTTATCTTTTGAGGTGTTGGATTTGAATAATGTGTATATAAGGATATGATTATTCATTATTAAATAATTGAGATTATTTAAACAAATACTACCTTGTATTTATCTTAAATTTATATAAAAAAACATTTATAATTAAATGTATATTTTACAATTCAAAATCAATAAACTTAATCATGAGATTCTTAAATATTACATTGTTTAAATATGCATTTTTTTAAATGTTTAAATATAGAATTTTAAACATATATTTATTTCATCGTATTTAATGATGAAGACAAGATCTATATGCACACCCCTGTCATTTGGCTTCTACTCATATAATTATTTTTAAATAAAATTCATACAATTTGTAAAAATATTTTTTACCCATATTTTTTTTCTTATAGTTGGTGAAACATTGCATCCAATGGTTATTTAATGTGATAATAATACAAAACGGGTTGATTAATTCAAGATGTTGTCTAACCATTTTCGATAATGATAATTTGTGTTTGAATTTGGATGATTCAAGTTTAGTTTGATGACTCGATTTAAAAAACATAATCCGCAATCTTTTTTGTTTTGTTTTAATTAAGATGTGATCACTGAAATATTAAATTCTATTAGTTTGATGATGTGAAACGTTAATAAAAGAGTTTAATTTTTTTACTTTAACCCCTAAATTTTAGATAAAATACTAATTAGAGACCATTTTATAAATTCAAAATAATTCATGGACAAAGTTCTAATTTATCCAATTTTTATATGTTTTCTACCCAACACCATCTTTTTGCTCCGCACACCTCCCTCTTCTTTAAAATCGTGACCCTCACAAACCTAAACCCACGCCGATGGCCGCCATTTATCAGTGGAAACTACTTCAAACACCATTGTCAACGAATGAAGAAGTTCAAACCACTGTCAATCGGAGACGAAGAAGTCTAAATGCCTCTTTATTTTTTCTTTGATCTGGTTAATTGAAGTATAGGAAACATGTTTGGTTTTATGATTTTAGATGATTTCATTATGATATTGTCATTACAGACATGCATGGAGGATTGAAAATGAATGAACTTATTGAATTATTGGTAATAGATTCGTACATGTATGCAAACATTATCTCTTTCTCTCTCCCTCCCTCCCTCTTCTCCCTCCCTCTTCTCCCTCCCTCCCTCTGATAATCAATTTCTCCGAAATACCATAACCCAAGAAGCTGAGTCACCGCGTCCCTTACCGCCCATTTCATTAAAACGAAACCAGCGAGCCTTTTCAAACCCATTTTGACCCAACCCAAAAAGCACCAAAGAAAGAGTCAAATCTTCCAATCAAATCATTAACAATTGTAACAAAGAGAACACCCAAAACCAAAGAGTAAATCGTTGTAAACCCTAGAATTACCCATCCATACGAAAACGATAACAAGCTGACAAGAAAAAAGAGCGTCGCTGCATCTTGACGGCCCAATCCTGTATAAACGAACCGAACATCCTCACTCCTTTCCTCTTGTTGTTCCCCTTCATTCTTTTCATATTCGAACGACGTAGTCTTGAATTTGATTCCGTAACGAACAATTTCCGGCAACACAATCCCGTTATCCGTTACTAAACGCGAGAACCCCAATTGAGGGTCGAAGTTGGAAAGAATCAACGGCGTGCCATTGATAGGACGATTTGGGTAAGAACCGAAGAGGGAGCGGTCCGAGTGATCGTCGTCGGAAGAAAATAAGTCATCGTCGAGAGTACCGACACGGGTGAGGTGAAGGAAAGGACGACGCGTGTGACGGTGAGCGGGGTGAAGACGCGCGTGCGGGTGGGAAAGGGGAAAATCGAGGCGGGAAAGAAGGGATTTGAGAGCGAGGTCATTGTCGATAAAGAAAGTGAGGAGGGAACCGGATTCGACTAAGGAACGGAAAGAGAAGAGGAGAAAAGCGAGGGAAATGAATGTGAAAGAGTGGGCGGTGATATGCACGGCGGTTTGTTTGAGGATCTGGGAAGTGGACCGGATTTGGTCGAACCGGGGGTGGTGATCGGTCATGGCAATTCCCGGTGGGTTCAGATATTATGGGAAGTGAAGCATGGGAGTTGGAATTGACGAGGGAATTCCGTTTTTCCTTATTTTCTGATTTTAAATATATATTTCTTTAGGGTTTGTTGGGAATTGAATTGGAAGTGAAGGGAGAGGAGTGAATTGGAAAACGTATGGGCTTTGAGCCCAATTTACCCTGCATTTAATTTATTAAAAAAAGTTGAACTGTTATCTAATAATAATAAGGGCAATTTTACTTAAAAGACACTCAAAAAATTAAATAACACCAATTTAGTATTGTTTATCGAATATGTAACAAACTAGCATCTTTTCTGATTGATAGAGGTAGAGGCGCGTTGTGTGAAACACACCTTTCTGAGGTGGAGGAAAGGTGTGTTGCAAGGGGTGCATTTTTCGTAGGTTTATGCTGATATAGCACCACGGTGAAAGGCACGTTCTGGGGGATGTGACGTTGAAGCAGCGTCATGGGATATGCGTTTTTTATCCCGGTTTTAAGATTTTTTTCACTGGTTTTTGTTTATGTTAGAAGGGTTTAAGGTTTTTAGATAGTGGTTTAAGGTTTTAGTTGTTTAAATGGTTTAGGGTTTTATTGTTTAAATGATTTATGGTTTAGTTTAAAAATAAAATCTTAATAACAAGAAAGCCTAAATCAAAAATAATTAATCTTAAACATTAAATGAAAAACAATAAAAGAAAGTCACATATTGTAAAAGAAAAGAAAATAAAATGACATAAATTGAAAGTACAAGAAGATAAAATCACATAAATTGAAATATTAGAAAATACCATTACATAAGTAATGGTCAACGATTAAGTGATGATAAAAGAAATCAACATTTTTTTTATTGTTGTGACCTAGGTTCTACAATGTTCACATCTTTTGTTTTTTTATGTCTCTCGAATATTCATATCTCAATGAATTCGAGTAGATTTTGGACGACCTGACTCCCTTAATAACAACGAATCTGGTATAATTGTAAGTCAAGTCTGAATCTCATTTGGGTCTTTTTCATTACCTATGGAGAAAACTCAAATTCATATACATTGAATACTTGTGAAAGTTGGTATACGAGATAAATATAACTTTTATAGTCCAAATGAGAATGTAAGCAAGCAACTATGACATGGGAGCATAGATACTTTAGAGCTTGAAAAACCCTACAATCACATTACATTTACTGTAGATTAACTCTAAAAGAGTTAGATTCAATCCCTTAAAGAGGTCGTGCCATTTCTATGACATGAAATAATTCACGGGTGCAAGAAAAATTTGTTACCTACGTTCCATTTGATGTTGTAACTTTTTTTTGTAGATCTACTACTAATATTGGGTGATAAACATGATCGTTTTGCATCCAAGTAAGATCTTGTTCCCCGAACTTGGTAAAAAGTTGACCCAAACAAAAATAAGTCGTTTAAATACATTTCTATAATAGCTTGTGATTTTAAGGAATTTTTTGTGGTTAACTCCTCAAGAGTGCTATTTCTCTTGAATGTTAAAGGGATATAATAATCTGATTCGAAAATAACTCCCTTTTCAGATTGTCGAATTTGTCTATCATAATAAACAACAATAAAATTACGACCCATTTTGAGAGTTTTAAAGTTTCAGAGAAAATAGAGTTTGATAGTTTGAGAGTATGAGTTGTTGAGTATTAAAATGAATATATAGACACGATGACATGACAGAGATTCTTTGAAAAAGAAAAAATGCTTCTTATGGAACGAGCATTTCCATTTTGTCATATTTTTTGTACATACGTCAGTTAATTATATGCAAATATGATGTTCATAGTAGGGGCACTATTCACGTCAATCCCATTATGTTTGATGGGACGAGACACTATGACATGATAAAGATTCTTTAAAAAATGTAAAAGCGCTTCTTGTGAAATTAGTCTTTCCTTTATGTCAGATTTATATGCATACTTCAGTCAATTATATGTAGATATAACATGTCTCTTTCGGGAACTAATTATATCTATGAAGGATACACACTCTTCACCTAATGCATCTAATGATGAAGCAAAAAGAGATTATGCATTTTAGAAGCATCACCATCTTTACTATCTCTCGAATTATATCATTTCGTACATCGAAAGAATTCTAGAAACATATTGCTTGTGTGATAACATTTTTAAAAATTGCTTTTATTGTTTTTAGAATTGTGAAAGTAATATTGTAATAGATTTTTTTCTTGGTATAACTAATTAAATTAAAGCTGAGATTGTAATACATTTAACCATAAACAATACATTAAATCTCAAACCATAAACATTACATTAAGGACATAAAACAATAAACCTAACATATTATGTTAAGGACATAAATATAATAAACCTTATACACACCTTAAAAAGTAATAAAATCATAAACATTCCACTATTCTTTATGATGTTTTAATCCTCGTAATTAGTAGACTTGTCAGAAGTAATATTCGTTTCTTCAATTGTCCATGTTTTTTCTTGTTGTCGTTACGTACAAATTGGTACCATGCTTCCGGGACTCTATCATCTACCTTTGTTTCTTCATCATTTTCTTAGTTGGTGGGATACTCGAGCTGGAAGCATCATCTTTAACCATACGAGCAAAGTCGAGACCAATGAATTCTACAAACAAATCGACATTAGATATAGAATGATAGTGTATGTCTCAATCATACCAACAAGATTGACATCATCGCTTAGATGAAACCTTGCGCATGCTACTGATATTTTATAATATAATGAAGATATTCTTCTATTACTTTCGAGTTTAACCTTTCTTTCTATTTTCAACTTCAACTCGTTGAGTTGAATGTATTTTTAAAAGACATGCTTAAAGATTTGCAATCATAATAAACAACTGTAAGAATAGTTGCTATTTTAGCAAAAAAACTCAAGCTTTGGAAGTAAAAGACTCGATTATTTTTTTATTTTTTTACTTCAAGTGAGTAAAATATCTTTCTTGATTAGGGAGAGAAGGAGGGGTTTAGGCGATAATCATGTACGGGAGTAATAGACGGGATGAAAGACGCGCACCATGCAACACACCTTCCCACGTGGCACGAAAATCCTGCAAAGGCGCGCCTCCTGGAATGTGCCTTCCCAAGTGGCTCCAATTCAGTTGAAAAGTGTCCCCTGCAACGCGCCTTATTTCCAACTCAACAAGGCGCGTTCATGCAACGAGCCTCCCCCTATTTTGTCAGAAAAGGTGTTAGTTTGGTACGTTTTCGATAAACGGAACCAAATCGGTGTTTGTTAATTTTTTGGATGATTTTTGGATAAAATTTCCTATAATAAATTTAAAAATAAAAAAGATAATTAAAGGGACATTTTAATACATTAATGCAAAATAAATCTATTAATTGATCTTATTAATAAAAGAAAATATTTTTCTTTCTAAATAATCTAAATTCAAATATTTGTGTTTGTAAAAAATATATACATTATTATAATTAATTAATATTTTGAACATATCTTACTTAAAATCATTTTATATTATTAAAAATACACTAATACAAAATAGTAATAATAACATTTAAAAAAATATTTTTTAGTTTCCATTTAATTTTCTTCAATTTCATGCTTTAAAAAGTAAGATAAATTAAGAAAAGACTAAATTTTTTATGGGGATATTTTCATTTAACAAAGACATTTTTAAGCACGAATCACAAATAAAGTGATCTCAATTATTAAGAGATATGTTGTTATCTTTTGAGGTGTTGGATTTGAATAATGTGTATATAAGGATATGATTATTCATTATTAAATGATTGAGATTATTTAAACAAATACTACCTTGTATTTATCTTAAATTTATATAAAAAAACATTTATAATTAAATGTATATTTTACAATTCAAAATCAATAAACTTAATCCTGAGATTCTTAAATATTACATTGTTTAAATATGCATTTTTTTAAATGTTTAAATATAGAATTTTAAACATATATTTATTTCATCGTATTTAATGATGAAGACAAGATCTATATGCACACCCCTGTCATTTGGCTTCTACTCATATAATTATTTTTAAATAAAATTCATACAATTTGTAAAAATATTTTTTACCCATATTTTTTTTTCTTATAGTTGGTGAAACATTGCATCCAATGGTTATTTAATGTGATAATAACACAAAACGGGTTGATTAATTCAAGATGTTGTCTAACCATTTTCGATAATGATAATTTGTGTTTGAATTTGGATGATTCAAGTTTAGTTTGATGACTCGATTTAAAAAACATAATCCACAATCTTTTTTGTTTTGTTTTAATTAAGATGTGATCACTGAAATATTAAATTCTATTAGTTTGATGATGTGAAACGTTAATAAAAGAGTTTAATTTTTTTACTTTAACCCCTAAATTTTAGATAAAATACTAATTAGAGACCATTTTATAAATTCAAAATAATTCATGGACAAAGTTCTAATTTATCCAATTTTTATATGTTTTCTACCCAACACCATCTTTTTGCTCCGCACACCTCCCTCTTCTTTAAAATCGTGACCCTCACAAACCTAAACCCACGCCGATGGCCGCCATTTATCAGTGGAAACTACTTCAAACACCATTGTCAACGAATGAAGAAGTTCAAACCACTGTCAATCGGAGACGAAGAAGTCTAAATGCCTCTTTATTTTTTCTTTGATCTGGTTAATTGAAGTATAGGAAACATGTTTGGTTTTATGATTTTAGATGATTTCATTATGATATTGTCATTACAGACATGCATGGAGGATTGAAAATGAATGAACTTATTGAATTATTGGTAATAGATTCGTACATGTATGCAAACATTATCTCTTTCTCTCTCCCTCCCTCCCTCTTCTCCCTCCCTCTTCTCCCTCCCTCCCTCTGATAATTTGTGTTTGAATTTGGGTGATCGGAGACGAAGAAGTCTAAACGCCTCTTCATTTTTTCTTTGATCTGGTTAATTGAAGTGTAGGAAACATGTTTGGTTTTATGATTTTAGATGATTTCATTATGATATTGTCATTACAGACATGGAGTATTGAAAATGAATGAACTTATTGAATGATTGGTAATAGATTCATACATGTATGCAAAAGTTCTCCTTCCCTCATCTCTCTCTCTCACCGTAATTTGTGTTTGAATTTGGGTGATTCAAGTTTAGTAAAATTAAAAAGGGTAAACTACATAATTGTTCACATTTGTTTCAATTTTATAAATGTATGGTCACTCGATCCAAGAAACATAATTCGTAGTCATTGTTGTTTTGTTTTAATTAAGATGTGGTCACTGAAACATTGATTTTTGAATTTTAGATAAAATACTAATTAGGGATCATTTTATAAATTCAAAACAACTCAGGGACCGTTCTAATTTACCATTTTTTTTATATGTTTTCTTCTCCAACCCCATCTTCTTACTCCGCAAACCTCCATCTTTTCTAAAGTCGTGACTCTCTCATACCTAAACCCACGTCGCCAATCACCATTCATCAGTGGTTACTACTTCAAATGCCTCTTTATTTTTTTCTTTGATTTGGTTAATTGAAGTGTACGAAACATGTTTGATTTTATGGTTTTAGATGATTTCATTATGATATTGTCATTACAAACATGTATGCAGGATTGAAAATGAATGAACTTATTGAATGATTGTTAATAGATCCATACATGTATGCAAAAGCTCTTTGTTTCTTCCATTGATGAAGCTATTTTGTTTGCAGTGCTTTAACTACACGAGGATGCTTGCTGTCGAAGACACGTACGATAAAATGGAAGCTCTTTTGAACCAAAACATCCACCCAGTAGACATCTTATTAATGTTGGCTGCATCGAAAGGCGACAAGCCGAAAATCGAAGAGCTATTGAGAGCTGGAGCTAAGTATGATGTCAAGGATGCAGATGAATGTACTGCCCTTGATAGGGCTGTCGATGAATAAATAAAACAGTTGATCCTTGGTTTTTCTGCGCAAAGGGGACTGAACCTAGTTTGAAGATTGTTGGTTAAATGAAAAATTAGTGTTTTTGGGGAAGAAAACATATAAAAAAAAGGGTAAACTAAAATTTTATCCCTAAATTTCTTTGAATTTATAAAATAGTCCGTAATTAGTATTTTATCAAAAGTTCAGAGGTAGTAAAAATTAAACCCTTTCACGTCATCAAACATTTCAGTAACCACATCTTAATTAAAACAAAACAAAAGTGACTACAAATTATGTTTTTTGAATCAAGTGACCATACATTTATAAAACTAAAACAAAAGTGACTAACTCTATAATTTACCCAATTAATAATTAAAATTTATATTTTATAAAATCTTAATTCTAAACTCTAAATTAATTGAATCATGAATCATAAAATATAAAAAATTAAACTTGTAAAATAATCCCCAATAGTACAATTAATTGAGTGTATTTTTTTACTCTGTTATATATCCAATTAATAAATAAGTGCCTTTTAAAAAAATATAAATTATAATATTACTCATTTGTCTTAAAAAAACAACCTAACTTAAAAACAAAATATATATTTGAAGTGTACCTTTATTTTGTATTCACGGTGTGACATGGCCATAAGCAGCATATACGAAAATTAGTAAGAAACGATTGAACATAAGTCAAGCTTAATTACCGCCAAATAATTATATGCTTAATATATAAAAAGTGAATAAATTATATGTGTCATTAAATTTTAATACCTAAAATAATTTTCGTTAAAAATTGATATTTAACGTCTTTTTCGTTATATTTTTAAGTATTTGAATTGTAATTGTCATTAAATTTATTTATTATTTGACACGGGTTAGTCCTATAAAATTTCAAAAAAAATATTTAAAAAAATACTTAACAATTATTATTTTTATAAAAAATCCAAAAAAATTAAATTATAAAAAATAAAAAATCTAAAAAAACTTAATTTTAATCATTTCGCTATCAGCGACCACCACAACAGTCGTCAATCAATTAAAATCTCGACAACATCTAACTGTTGAAACACCCAGCAATTAAACCCCATAATTCAAGCGAGAAGTGCATTAAAAAAAAGATGATTGCAACACCATGATTCCTTTCCTCGTTGATGATTTCGATGATTCTTTATTCATTTGTCGTTGGAGTTCCTAATGAGAAGGAAATATGAAGGGAGAGAAAGTAGAGAAGACGAGAGAAGGAACGCGAGGGAAAGAGATAAGGGAAGAGAGGTCACGACGAAAGTTTCTAAATTTCTTTTAAAATAATATTTTTACTTTTTTAAAAAATAAAAATTTCAGAATAAAAATAATATTATTAGATACTTATTTTTAATATATTTTTTTAAAACAAAAGGCAATTTTAAATATAATAGGCAATCACTTTTTAATAATATTTTTTAAAACAAAAGGCAATTTTAAATATAATAGGCAATCACTTTTATATGAACTATGAAGTCTAACTTATTGAGTACTTGCACACGTGGCAGCATTTAAGACTACAACAAAAAATATATTTTTCCTCCTATAAAAAAACAACACCCCCGTGTTTTCGTACATTGTCTGTGCGATTTTCAAAAAGAAAAAAAAAATACAGTGTCTGTGCGTCTGCCATTGTCAAGATCTCTACAGTTTATATAAACCCTCAATTATTTTCACACAAGGCAGCAAATCAAACATAAGAAATTTCCTCTATTTTCTGTCGGAAATCATTTCGCACTTCTTTTTAGTGTGAGAATTTCCTGTGTTAATGCTCGAAAAGCCATACCAATCGCCGTAAGTTCCTTTCGAATTTTTCTAACTTCGTTTTTTTTTAAATCTGCGTTTTCTGTTGTGGCATTAGCATTTATTTAGCTTTTAAACCATCTAGGATCCGGTTTAAGTGATAAATAGAACGTCTCGGTTTTAGTTTTTCAGTGAACATTTAAAAGAAGAACAATGCATGCATTCCATATTTAAAAAAATACAGCTTTCTAAGTTGAAATAAAGCATTTTAGGTTGATTTGGTTAAGAGTGGTATTAATTTTATAGTTGAGTGTTATGGAGGAGTTTGGAAAAGAACTTGGAAAGAGAAATCAGATAGCCTTGAAGAAGAACTTTCTCTTTTACTTTCTGTTTGTATTTCCTTTTTTTTCTATTCTTTTAAACTTGATTCTTGATCTCATTTTGTTCAATTTATGTTTGCAGTCATGGTCATGGAAAGTAGTGGTGGTTTATCTGGTACCAATGTCGAAGGTAATGGCGCAGACAATTAAAAAATTGCTTCTATTAACGACAATGCTATGACTTCCTTGGCCTCGGCCATGAAGGATTCAAATTGCTCAAGGAGTTCGACCATTGAAATTTCTTTAAACAAACTGACTTCACCAGGCCCTTTGAATAGTGGACCCGCTAAAAGATTTGAGAAGCCTATGTCGGTCAAAAAGGATGGTCACTTTTCATGTCTATCTGTCTCAAAGATGGGTGAAAAACTTTCAGGCTCATTTCGCTATGAGAAAGTTGAGTTGGTGAGTTCTCAGGAAGTATTTATACCACGTGATAGAAACTCCATAAAGAAGCAGGTTGCAGACCCTGAAACTGATACTTCTAATAGGATGAAATGTGATGCTCGTAGTTACAGAGAATGGCTGGGATCAAGAGTTAGAAAAGATAAGGTGTCAGGTAACATTTTCCTTTTCAAAAGAAAAAACGATATTTGTAGTTGTTAGCTCATTGAATTCCATTGGTGTGTACTGATGATCTCAGTTCTCTACATATAGACATTACAAATGGAAAGGAATCTTTATTTTTCTAAGATAGCTAATTTGCCTACCATTATCTGTTCTTTAACTTGGTAATCTTCTTCAGGGTCCCATAGGAAACAGAGTGGCAATAATTCTGAGGCTTGCAAGAAAGTCAAGGGGGCAGTCGTCGAGGGTAATCTTTCATGCTCTAAAAGGCGGAGGTAATCTTGTTAATTACTTTCTATTTCTGAAATATGCAACTTGTTTTGTACTTATTGCTTACATCATCAGAGGATGCAAAACCATATTTTTTGTTCCATTGCTAGTGATGGGAAAGGTATTATAATACTGCAAAATTTAGGATAGATGCAAATCATGCAAGTATTCTACAAGGGCCGTATCTACAAGCTCTATCTGTCTGTCTTCATTTTTTGTTGGTAATAAAAGGGGAACTGTGTTTAACAGGCGGCCATCATATATCCTTCACTTTTCTTAAAGCATTTATTGTTCATCTTACTTTAAATTGCTTAAATTAAATCCCTATGCTTCATTTTGTTAGTTTGGCTACTTCCATTTTGGTTGATTTGTTGTCTTAAAAGTTCACCAGTATTGTTAATGTATGTGTATAATTTTTGAGAAACTTGATGATGATAATTTATAGACATTTTTTCATAGATTGGTGGCAATCGGTGATTATTAATATTCTCTTTACATTTGAAGGGTGGATTTTGATTCGGCACAACAATGTTACTCTGGGAATGCAGAACCAGGGAACAGATTGCATGCTGCCTTTCCTACTCAGGTAGATCTGCTTCAAAGTTTTCAACTTCTATGTTTCTTCTTTTCTTTTTTCACATCATAAATACCTTATATTTTACAATTGGTGGTGCCCAGCTTTCCATTTGTGTTGCTTGCATGCTGTACCTGTATGGTGTTTAGCTTCAAAGTAAGAGCTTTTTGTAGATGTTTAAGCAATTCTGAAAGAACCTTTTGCTTTTAGAAGTTCTTAATGGTGAATGATTTGTATGCAATAACACGAGGAATGAGATCCTTAAAGAAATCATATTCATTTTTGTGTATTTTACAAATATTTTTTTTTCTTGCAAATTTCTTTGGACTGTTTTAACTGATGCAAGTGCTAAAATAGAGGTACTAACTTGTATGTAAGACGTCCTTATACAGAGCAATTTTTGTTAACTTCTTTAGTTTTCTAATTATCTTTTGTTCCCCTCAAAATTTTCTCTCCATTGACATTTCTGCTGGCTCAATTTGCTTAAAGTTCATTATTCTTCCTATTTCTTATCCATTATGCCAGGATGGAAAGGAATCACTTACTGAGCTTAATATGGATCAAACTGAAGAACGAACCAGTGATGTGTTAGACAAAGAATCTCAGTTTGAAATTTTAACTGGCGATGGACATAGTGTATGTTTGACCTGTATGCGTGGGGGAAAGCTTTTGTGAGTAATTCATTGCAGTTAGTCTCTTCTTGATATCTTATTGGGTTGCATGTGAATGGTCCCAATCGGGGGAGGTGAATATGCTGGATGGTTTTTATTGAATGGTTTTCTTTATATTCATCTTGCAATCTTTTGCAGTTTGGTCATGGATTATTTGAGCAGAGTGATAAATGCAGATGGCTGCTAAAATTTATTTTTCTTTTCTTTAATGTAACATTTTCTTGTTCCTAAGTGCTGCCTATCCCTCCCCTCTATAACCTTCTTATCTTTTTCTTAATCCTTTCTAAACTATTTTGATTAGTTAATATAATACAATTGTTTTGTAAAATTTAGTCTTGGTTCATGCAAAGTGTTCCGCTTTATTGGGGTTTTATTCTCACATTTTTACAGTTAATTGGTTTTAAAATTATTGTGTTATCTTTCCTTTCATAAGTGTATCTTCTGGCTATATTTCAACTGCATCTTAGTAATGTTGAATCACAATTGTTAAATTTCAGGTCTTGTGTTGGGAAAGGGTGCAAAAGAAAGTACCACCCTTCATGTCTTGTTCCTGCTCTTAGTAATTATCCTCCTGGATTTTGGCACTGTATTTGGTGTGTTGAAAAGAAGAAAGAACTTGGAGTGCACTCTGTTTCTGAAGTAATGTCCATTTGGGATGCTAGAGAGGTCATTTCTGATGCTAAAGGTACCATGCATTACTCTCCACATTTATAATTAGTTGATACAGTACGTGTAAGAATTCAATTTCTGCAATGATTTGTTGGTTCTATGGTGTTAGAAATGCAGAGCGAGAAACAATACTTGGTAAAGTACCGAGGTCTAGCTCATGTTCACAACCGCTGGATTCCTGAAAAAGAGCTGCAGTCTGAGGCTTCCACATTTGTTACAGAATATAATAGAAGAAATCAGGTTCCTAGTAGTTTTTCATCTTTAACTTCAATGGTCACAAATGGAGAATGAGATGCATATTTTTCCTAGTTTTGTGGAAAGAACAATACTAATGTGTTCCCTTTCCTTGTGCAACGTGTGGGGGGTATTTTTTTCAGGCGATCAGGTGGAAATCAGAATGGACTATTCCAAATCGTTTCTTGCAGAAGAGAAAGTTATTGTTTCCTACAAATTCTGGTGACAATGATTTAGATTGCACTTATGAGTGGCTAGTGAAATGGACCGGCCTTGGTTATGAGCACGCTACATGGGAGTTGGAGAGTTCTTCATTTATGATGTCATCTGAATCTATGAAGCTCATAAGAGATTTTGAAATTCGGCACCAAATGTCGGAAGGATTGTCTTCCAAATCTGAAGAAGAGGAGGTGCTACTAAATATATAAAAACTGACATTAGATTAAAATTGTACTTATTTACTTGTTGCATATTTTTTGTCCTTCTCTTAGGTCTTAGATAATGCTACATGTTTTCTTTCATACAATGCCTTTCCATGTCTGAGCCTTTTTTTCTATAACTAGTTCATAGGTCTTACTAAGTAAAAGTATGTGAATTGGAATGCAGAAGCTAGTCGAATTAATTATGGGGAAATCATTGTGAACTTGGAGTAAAGTTTTTTGGGATTTGCTTTGCTTGATAGCTGTTGCAATGCCATCTCTCTCTTGGTTATGAGTGGTTTTAAATGTAGATAATGCTAGAAAATTTTCCCTGCTCCCTCCACTTTTGTTCTGATCTTTGGTTTCTCTATGTGCTTGTTGGTTTGGTCATTTGATTGGAATTTAAAATTTAATTTTATCCTCAATTCGGGATGGTAAAAATTGTATAACAGCTAGATGGGATCGGATGCTATCAATTAGGTTACAGAACTTAATTACTTCTAAGATCCTTCCATATTGATTGTTAAGAGGTAATTCTGTGAGGTCAAGTGAAAGTCCTTTATCATCCAGGCGTTTGGAAAATTGCTCAGCTAAAGCATCTTTAGACTGTCAATCACATGCTGTAAGGAATGACGTAAATGGAAGATCTCCTTCACAAGGTGGGAATTTTAGAACTGAGATGCTTCCTTCAGCAAAGGCAAAACCAGCCCGTTCTGAAGCTGATGATCACCATGGAATAAAAAAGATCACGAAGGGGTACTCCAATGAAAAATCTTCTGAAGTAGCGAGAGGGAGAAGAAATGGTTATCAAAATTGGTGGAAGGAAGGTCATACAAATGGTAGTAATAGGTGTAGAAGTGGATACATCTCGTTATTCATTGAGAACCTACCGGAGAAGATCCATTGGAAGAGACTCGAATCTTTATTTAGCACTTACGGTCATGTTATTGATGCATTCATTCCTAACAAAAAGAATTCGAAAGGAGGCCGCTTTGGGTTCATTCGCTTTGCAACTATTGAAGAAGCAAGGAAAGCGATTTCAAGCATGAATGGCGTTCATATTTACGACAGCAGAATTAGAGTCTCTTTGGCTAAATATAAACCCCGACAGTCTTACTGGCGAAAGTCCTCGAAGGTTGTTCAACGTAAGTCTGGGATGGAAGAGATTCCGAGGATTAAACACTGTGAAGTTGAGGGAGTTGTGGACGAAGAGAAACTTCACGTGTTAAGTAATTGTCTTGTGGGGTGGTGCAAGAACTTTATCAAGATTGGTAATCTTGCTAACCAAATACAAGCCAAAGGACTAGCGGGTTTCACACTTATGAGAGCTGCTGGAAATGTAGTTCTAATGGTTTTTGAAGATTCTAATTCGTTGAGAAACGTAAAGGATGATAAGTTAGAGACTCTTGCAAAATGGTTTTCCAAAGTGGAAACTTGGTCTGAGAGCCTTATGGTAGAGAGCCGGCGTGTTTGGCTAGTTTGCGAAGGTATTCCTTTTCACGCTTGGAATTGGGATACTTTCAAAAACATAGCTACTAAGTGGGGCAAGTTAATAGCAATTGATAACAGTTGTGAGTTTCCTTCGTCTTTTGATCGGGCGAAAATCCAAATACTCACAAATGCTCAAGGGAGAATTAATGAGTTGTTTGAGTTGAAGGTCGGGGATCATTTATTCAAAATCTTGGTGCATGAAGTTGATCCTTCCTTCAAACCTAATTCTTGGGTTCCCGAAGATTGCGATATATCTTTAGAACTTGATCCTCCAATTGGATTGTGATTGTTCGGCAGCTGTATTCAGAGGCGTTTTTAAGTTTGTGGTTGTAATTGTTGGTTTTTTTGGCTATGTTATCTTACATCTTGAGGTGTATTTTACAAATGGGGTTATTGTTTTAGGGGCTTTTTGTTTGACGATGTAAGATTTCTAGGTAATATGGTTTGTATTGGTGTTTATTCCCGTATGTGGGTTTGGTGTTACCTCATGTACTTGGTATTCTATTTAATAAAATATGAGGTACTCTTTTCTCCCTTCCAATGTTCTACAACATACTTCTCAGTATGTGGAAGAATATGAAGGGAGTTTTTAATGAGATCTCCAAATTCTATCAAAAAAAAAAAAAGATGTTGACTATATCTTTCATTGAGGTTCCTGGGTCGTTAGGGTTTCTGAAAAGCAGGATAATAAAGTAATAACATGAGCATGCTTTTCTAGTGTGATTGGCGCACTTTGAGCTTGTGCTTTATGTAACTTCCTAGTAGGCAACTGACTTGAAAAAACCTCTTCTGTCTCTGGTAGTCATCAGGATCTGGTTATTTGAGTGGAAGAAGTTGAATCTTGAATTACTTTGTGAATTGCATGATCAAGTGTTGGTGTTTGAGACGAATACTTTATTTCAATTAAAATCATTTGTCCACACAAATCAAGGCGTAATTAATCAAGGGTGGAGAGAATAGTTTATAAAAACTTCAATTTCGAGTATGGAAGAGGACTATAAATGCCCATTTAGCTTACTTTAACTTCATTCAAGTCTAATAAAAGACCTTCAATGAAGTCAATTTTTGTATGTTTACTCTCGGACAGTTAAAATCTGTTGTTGGTTAAATGAACTCATGCAAAGTAAGACTTTGTGCATGTTTGTTTAATATTCATGCCTGCTTGATTCTTATCATGGTTATTGCTCTATACCAGGCCTAAAATGTCTTATTCTTTGGCAGTATGCCGCTGTTCTTTAGACATATGAGCTTGTGTTTCACTCCATAACATCATTTTGTGTTTGTGTACACTTACCTATTTCGTTACTGGTGATGTTTGTTATTCTGTATCAGGCCTTAAATTGTTTGAATATTCTAGTTTTGCATTTAGGATTTACTGAAAACAATTTGCTGATTCTGCAGAAGGAGAAATGCAGCTTTATTGAGCTATCAAAGTTGGCTTTTGGAGTTCCATCTGGAGACTATGACCATTATCTGAGTTATGTCAATAAGCTTCTTGCGCATCGGCGCAAAAATAAGAATGCTGTTGTCTATGATAATCATGTGGATCAGGTAGATGATTGTTTAACTTCACATCTAAGCTCCTTTCACTCTCAATTGTTGTTGATATTTTCTTTTGCGATTTTATACTTTAAATCATAGGCTGAGTTTCCATTTCCCTCCATCTTGTGTTACTTGGGTGGATATGAGTTCATATATAACTTAAAATTTGCCGATTCCCTATCTCTCTCAGACACACACTGATCCTTACACCTGGTCCCACATGCACCTGCACACAAATGTATTATGATTGGAAGTAATGACCAACTAAACATCATTTTTCAGGAGCGGATTATAAAAGTGATTTTATTTGTCTTGTCATTGCAATTATCCGCACGAAGACCTTTTCTGATAATCTCAAGGTCAACTACTCTTTCTGTTTGGGAATCTGAGTTCTTAGATGTGGCATCATCTGCCAATATAATAGTTTATAAAGGGTGCAAAGATGTTCGGAGTAGTATCAGATCCTTGGAATTCTACAATGAAAATGGTTCTATTATGTTTGAGATACTTCTATCCGCTTCTAATGTTGTTGCCGAGGTACTTTTTTTAAATTCTCCTTTCCATATTATTTCTTGTCACAACTAATGGACTTTCTTGGATAAAGGAGATAATCACAGGAAATGCTTTTATTTGTTTGTGTGGTTACATTCAGGACCTAGAAATGCTAAAGTGCATAAGATGGGGAGCTATTGTAATTGATGAGTGCCAAAGGCCTGGAATGTCTAGATATTTTGAACAGATCAAAAGTCTAAGAGCTGATATGAAGCTTCTTCTTGTCAGTGGTAAAATCAAGGTATATTTAAATGTATAACCAATCTTTTCTTTAGAATCTCAGATGTACTCATTTGCTGCTCACATTTTCAGGATTGCTCAGCTGATTATCAGAGTATGCTGTCTATATTTGATTCTGGACATGGGCTAAGCAGTGATAATGTGATGATTGACTCCAATACTGATGTATGCAAACTAAAAGAAAGATTTTCTCGTTATTTTGCATTTGAGTGCAAGTCAAGCTCCTCTAGGTTTGCTGAGTACTGGGTTCCAGTCCAGCTTTCTTATCTGCAACTTGAGCAGTATTGTGATACAGTGCTTTCAAACTCAAGCCTTCTTTCTTCATCCTTGAAAATTGATCAAGTCGATGCTCTTCGTGAGCTTATTATTTCGTTTAGGAAGGTTGGCTTAACCAGACTATGGCAGTCAGTGTTAGCTGCTGTTTTGCACTTTGTTATTTACTATTATTATTTACTGTGCTTATTGTTGTGGACAATATGATACCATGTTCGTTCTTTTTTATTATTGCAGTGCTGTGATCACCCATATCTTCTTGATCAATCTTTGCAAGTTATTGCAACAAAAGGTCTCGCTGCAGAAGAGAATTTGGATGTTGGAATCAAAGTGAGTGGAAAACTGCAAATTCTTGATAAAATCCTTCTGGAGACTAAAGCCAGGGGCCTACGAGTATTAATCCTTTTTCAGGTAGACTGCCAGATTGCACTTTTCTGGGGTAGAGGTTGGTCATAGAGTTCATTCATTGAAGTTTCATACATTAATCGTTTGCGGTTGTCATTTGGTTTTCTGGTTCTTGTAAGGGGTGTATTGCTGAGTTGTAATTCTGTTGTAATTCTACTTATGTTTAATGAAATCCTAAGGCACTCTTTTTCCTCCTTCCGCTAATTAAGGAGCTTTTCTACGAGCTCCATTAATCAAGAAGGTGGTTTTTAACGAGGCCTTCAAATCTTATCAAAAAAAAATTTCATACATTAAAAGCTTCCTTGATTGTGCCAGGATCATGACATTTTATTTGGAGGGTGTTTATCAGCAATTATTCTAAACTTCTTTCTAGTTCATAGTTTAAATTTATAAACTATTGCTTCATGTGCGTGATTAGGATTTGCCTCATTAATCCTTTTATGGATGATGTAGAATGTACTTCATTTCCTGAAAATTGATGGAGCCATTTAACCCGACAACAAATTGCTAGATGAGTATATTAATGACTTCCATTTCAAGATTTTAAGGATTTGTAGTCAGCATATGTTCCCTCTGTAGGTCAATGTTTAGGGTTGCAATTGGATTGCAGGAAGTTAAGTAACTCGTTATTTTGAGAATTGGTGGCTGCTTGGTTTTTTATGGATGAAATTTGTGTTTAATACTTATTATTGATTTTTTCTTTCTTAATTTCATTTTCCTAGTGTTCTTAATTAACCTTTCCAATGGTTTCATTTAAAATTTATAATGTGCAGGCAGTTGGTTGTTCTGGAAGAGACTCAGTTGGAAATATTCTGGATGACTTCCTCTGTCAAAGATTTGGTAAGTACTCTTACGTTCGCATTGATGGTGGAGGATATGCCATTTCAAAGAAAAAAGCTGTTGTAAATTTGTTTAACACTAAAGAAAGTGGCAGACAGTTTCTTTTGCTTGAAGATCGTGCTTGCCTTTCAAGCATTAAACTTTCAGCAGTCGATGTTGTCGTTATGTTTAATAGTGATTGTAAGCCGCAGAATGACATAAAGGCCCTGCACAGGATCTCGATTAGTTCACAATCTGAGCAGCTTAAAGTGTTCCGCTTGTATTCAGCTTTTACTGTTGAAGAAAAATTTCTGATCCTTGCCAAGAATGGTACAAGTCTAGATGGCAATATACAAACTCTAAGTAGGAACAGCTGCCTTAAATTGCTAAGTTGGTGTGCTTCTCATCTATTAAATAAGCTTGATGACTTTCATGACTGTAGTAAGTCGGTCTCAGTTTCAAATGTTTCTTGTGAACAGTCATTTCTGAATGCTGTATTGTTAGAGTTGCTAACCCAATTACCTTGCAATGGTGAAAGCAATCACGCTGCCAAGTGTTCATTTATTACAGAAGTACCTTTGAATGTTGTCTATGATGGAAATATTTCTTTATTTGGCGAAAAAGAGATAGGTTCAATGAACTACCAATCATCCGTGATTTCCTTGATAAAACTTCTTGAAGGAAAGCGTCCACAATGGAAATTGTTATCCAAGTCATCTTCAAGAAACCGAAAGAAGGTTCAATATTTTGATAACCCCCCTACAAAATCTGAATCTGAAGATGGGGATGTTGTGAAGAAAAGCCAGATAGCAGTCAACAGCATCGATGATCATACATATCCAACATGGAAGCTCAAGGGCAAAAGAAACGTAACTCTTGTGAACAAGAAAAGAAAGCTTGCTGGTATGAACAAATTCCTCTGCAATGTTAGTTGGTTTTCAATGTTTTAAGGGTTAAGATTCCTGTTTTGTGGAAAATGATGAAAGCAATATGGTTGTTGCAAGAAAAAAAAATCAAAACTTTGGTGTCCATTTTCAGTTTTCTGAAGCTAACCTTTCTGTCCACAGCTGCTTCTGACAGCGCAAGTGAGAAAAATTTTCCTTGCCCAACAGATGGTAGGAAAGATGTAAAGCAGGTAAATAATTACTAGTGGTTCCTTCTTTGCTCAATGATGCTAAAAGGACTATTTAAACTGAACTTGATTTTGAGAAATGAAATGTATAACGTGGCAGAGCAATCAATTGTTGCTGAAGCTTGGGATCTCAAAACTTTGTGAAGTTCTGCTACTCCCAGTACAGTACACTCTCTATAACTTTAATATTGTTCATATAGATTTCTTCTTGACAGATTTTATATAGATTTGCATTAACCTTCCGTGTTAGATTTTCAGAAATAAAAGTAATTGTTGAAATTCTTTATTTAACTGGACACTTCCTCTTTGCTTCTGTTAAGTATTATATTTTCCCATCCTATGTTGTGTTAGCATAAAAAATTGGTACCAAGGTGATTAAGGTTAGGAGGATGCTAGCAATGATTAGCTCAAAATGTAAATCTGTTAAATTTTAGTAGTCTCTAATGCACAATATAGAGCACCGTGTAAGCTGCTTCTGGTATTGCAATTATTTGCTTGGATCACCTATTGCCCTAGGTTAAGGAAAGGCTGACATGAAGAATCTTATATACGGGGAAAAAATCTTTGGATGAATCAAATTTTTGTCATTGAATATTTTTCTGAAATGGAATGGCAATTTAAAATAAATTGCATCACTATTTTCTCTGATATACCTACAGAGTAGGACAAGGGAAAGGTAGCGGAGTTTGAAAATAATGTCTTAAAATGGGATTGAAAGCTGGTTAACTTTTCTATCTGGCAGATGGCTTACATCATAATAAGCGAAAAGGATTACTATTTGCCTGTCTTGTATGGGTTCCTGGAATTATTCCATTGTTTCTTTGGTGTGAATTCTAACCTGAAAGATCTTACTTTAACAGAGGTCTTCTGCTGCGGTGTCTCCCTTGGAGAGAAGAAGGTCTTATGTTTTAAATAGCTTATATAGGTTTTCCTATAATAAATGATCTTCCCTGTATATACAAATCCCAAAATATCCTTTTTCATTAATAAAAAGAAATCATGCAAATCAGACTGGCAAATAGATTAAGTAAATAAATGTGGCTCTGAACATTTAGCCATTGTAGTTTCCTGTATCTAAAAGGTAGGAGTGCAGGCTTCTTCCCCCCCCCCCCTAAATTTAATGGAGTTTTGGAAAGTTACATATTGACCTTAACTGCAGGAGAATGTCAGGGGCACTGCAGTGGCATTTCTTGAGTACATAATGCAAGATTATGATGTCACCTGCGAATCAGTTTCTTCATTGCAGGCATATCAAATATCTCTGGTTAGAATAATCCTGAAACTTCGTTTAACATGTTTCCCTTTTTGTATGAATGATTATTCAACATGTTTCCTATATATAAGCATCTTGTCTCTTTCTCTCTAGTTTGCTTCTTACTTTGACTTTGTAAAGGGACGTGTTGCATCCTGAAAATGTTAAGGTCCATAATGTGTACTTTTCTTTAAGAGTTTTCAACAAACCTCCTGCTTCCTTTGATTGATTACATTTAATCTGTAAGGAATTTCATCCTCTGATTATTTAAATTATATTCAGAAAATCCACCCTTGCTGCCAAACAGGAGCCTGTTAATGATGGAACGCTTGACAATTTCCCAAACATTTAGCTTATAAAAACCCGTCTTTTGCTTCTTTTTCCCATTTGGACTCTTGTCTCCGCCCTTTTTGTGTCTTGTTTTCCTTATTCATGTCTCTAATTTTCTGTATCAGTTGCTTCTTTTCATATTTTGCTGAACTTAAGGAGTTTTTGCATTCATTGCCTGTGTGCTTCCTGTTGCAAGCATGTTTCATATTCGTTGAGCATAATATTTGCTGACAAACTACCTATAATTTGTAGTGTTGGACGGCTGCTGATTTGTTGAAATATAAGCTGAATCACAAAGAGTCAATTGCACTTGCAAAACAACAATTAAATTTGGATTGTGGGTATGAAGAGGTAGAATATGTTTACTCCAAGTTGCAGAGTGTTGCAAAGTTGGCACAGTGTTCTGAGAAAATAAAGGGTTACAAGAAGTCAAATTGTTCAAATAGAGTTCTCAAAAAACCCAAAAGTATTGTGCATAAAATTATACCATCTACTCTTATTAGCTGTAATCAAAGTGGAACTGTAAAAAGTGCATCATCTCCCGATCCTGATGAATCTCTCACAGAAAAGAAAATATCCAGTCTACATATGAAAATAGTAGCTGATCAGTTTGGATCTGATTCAGAGCTTGATTGTTCCAGTGGTCAACCTGAAGATCATGTCCTTGTATCAGATTCTCAACAACACCAAAGTCCTATTAGACTGATAGATGAGAAATCTGTATCAGAACCTTCTGAAATTCCCCAAGCTCAATATAAAGTGTTGGGTATAGGCAATGACCTTATGAAGACTACCGATACTGCCAAATCCCATGAAAGAAGTGGTGAAACAGAACCAGTGACCTCAGAAAGAGTAACCGTTTCTAAGGTTGGTCAGCATGATAATGCAGCTACTCATCTTCCTGGGAACCTGAATACTTTGGAGTTTACTGGAACTGGTGAATCCTTGGTAGAGGCTGATGTTAACGCCAATGAATCAAATTCATTGTTGTGCCAAGAGGTAAGTAAAGGTTCAATAACTAGATTTATTTGGCATGCTTCAATTTTCTATGTACTTCTATCCAACTCCCTCTATTAAGAAAAAAAAGAAAAAGTAATAGTCATCAATATAGTTTTTGGAAAAAATCATTGATAAACAATGCTCCTCCCCCTCCCTCCTCCATGCTCAGGGAGAGAAAAACGACTGGTGAATTGAGGTCATGATTAGGCGTTACATATCTCTAGAGATTATACTCATTTAGTTCTGGTCATGTAAAAGTTTACTGTTCCAACATATATATTTTAAGATAAATAGTGCCTCTATTTACTAATTGTTCTGATCTAATCTCAAATGGCAGACAACCCTCTCCTGTCAACTTCCTGTAAGGTCATCTTCCTCTGAAAGCAATATATCCACTATACCTGCACCTGAGGTAGAGCATCAACTCAGCGGCGATCAGCATGCTTTTAGTCAAGAGGCTGTGGTTCCAAGCCACCCATCCTTAGAGGTTCCACTGGATGAACCATCGGGTGCTCCGGCTATGTATTTGGTTGAGATGCCACGGCAGCCATCTGAAAGTAGATCTGTGCTTGAAAATGAAACATGCCTTGAGAACCAAAGGAGATCAACTACCCTGTTACAATCTCCAAATGAGCTTCCCTGTCAATTAAATACAGTGAGACCCGTGACACAGCAGCCTTCTTGCTTGAACCCACTTCGAATTGAGCTGGGGAAAATACAAAAGTTTAAAGAGCAAACCTTGAAGATACATGAAGATAAGGTTTGTTCGATATGAATTCAATTATTTATTTTTTAATTTCACTTTTAGTCAACTAAATTATGTGAGGCATTGCACATCTTATTCCCCATTGAGCAGATACTACAGCTGAAGTATGAGCGTGATAAAGAGATAGAAGAAATACATAAAAAGTATGACATGCTCCTTCAAAATGCTCAGATGGCATTCAAGCAAAAGGAACAGGATTTTGAGAGTTATTGCAGAAAAGTTAACTCAAATCACTTATTGGCAGAAGCACTGATGTTTTATCTGAATGACAAAGCTGTTGGATTACCAGGTAAAGAGCGTGATGGAAACCCTAACATGATGCAACTACGGGATACAAGAATTCTGGCCATAACTATAAATTTCCTACTTTTAATCAACAACTAATGATAGAAGTGTAATTCAAATAGAATTCGGGTCACAAAAATTCTAATATAACCCTAACATGATGCAACTAGTTTAGCATTAAAAGTTTCACATGCCCTTTTAAATTAGAGGGAGATACGTTCATCTTTACAGTTATGATTGCATATTTGCATGAATTTACTTTTATTCTCAAATGTGTTGAGACAATATCTTTGTGGGCATATAAAACAATATGGGGTGCTATTTCCTTCATCTTGTGTTTGACAACATTTTGTTTTTGTAGTAGACAATTTCATGGGTCGATTGATTGACCAACCTATTTCAATGCTCGAGCCACCAATTGAGCCATCCTTGACAAGCCTAGGTGCAGCTCCACTTGTGAAAATGACTAACCATCAGCCATCTGCTGTTGCACTGGATTCCAGTTCCGCTATCCATGGTGTACAAAGCAACTGGGTTGGCATTAGAGCAGCAGCCCCACACCTTGGAGCCTTAAATCTTCCATCCATGTTGACCCCACATCATATGTCATATTCACAGGGAAGGATGCTCAATCAACGATCAGAAAGTAATGGACCGATGATTCCAGTAGCACCCGGGTTTGCTTCAGAACCATGCTATATTCATCCTCCAACAGCTGCAGACTTGCCAGGTTTGGTTAATAGTTATGTTCCACCACTTGAACCAAGTGCGGTTATTAACAATCATGCTCGTTCTGACCTGCAAATCAGTTAGACGTCAACATACATTCAGTTCTACTTCTTCCTGACACAAGCGAACAAACTGCTTCTCCTTTAGTCCCTACTGCTGCTTTTGATGCTGAAACTGTTGGTTTATCATTCATAGGACAGTTGATAAACCTTGGGGTGATGCAACTCCATATTGCAAAATCGCATTGGGTTTCTTTTCAAGGAAGTGTTAACCCTAACTACTCTTTTGAATGCTTAGAATTTACTTAGTCATACAAGCTTGAAGAAGGATTGATTCGGTATTGTATATAACTGTGACAAAGGTAATCAAGTCGGAAAAATTATCTCACAATTCCCTCTCTGAGGAATCAAGTCGGCAAAAGTTATCTTCCCGAATTATACATTACTTAATCATACAATTTACTTCTGTTGGACTGTTCATCCTCAAACTTATATATATTATATAAAAATATTTTAGTAAATATACCATGATGGGTCGGAACAAGTCTAAAAAATTTATAATAAACTCATCTAAATCCTCTATTTTAAAAAAAATGACCGCCGAATCAGGACAGACAGAATTTTCATCCCTAATAATACGTTATGGTTGAGAAAAAAAATGAAAATCCGTTTACACTATATTATTTAGAAGATTTATGATTAAAAAATTAAAAAAAATTATTATTTAAACTGATCACGATTTGTTATTTAATTTTTTATTTTTTTTATTAAAGTAAGTATCTTTAAAAATAATAAACTTTTAGGAAAAAATAAAATTAAAAACTTCGAAATTTTATGAAATAATGTAAATTTAGGGTTTTTTTTTTATCAAATTAAAGTCCCAAAATTAAAACCCAAAAATCAAATCAATTGTCTAAATGAAAATCAGCTCGATAATACATATAACAAACAGCCAGTTTAATCCATCAAGGGTAACCAACTTAATGGTTATGTTAGGAAACCACAGTAATTTGATCACCCAATGCCGGGGGCTAAACTCTCGACATAACGTTTTCGAACAAATTATTTCACGAGATAATACTCTCTTAAGATTAATTGCTCAAATAGGGTGAAATCTACATTGTTGGCTGTAGGTCGCCATGCCTTCCGTAGGTCGCCATGCCTTCCGGGCAACCTACTACGTGGCCAGCCATGCACGTCCCCAAGCATAGGTCGACATGCCCTCCGGGCGACCTTGTAGGTCGCCATGCACTCCGGGAGACTTTGTAGGTCGCCATGCACTCCCTCATGCTCCTCGCGTGATTCCTCTTGCCCTCGGATGCCCTCGCATAGCTCGCTCGGATAGCCTCGGTCGGATGGTATCGGATGCCCAACGTGTTGGAACGTGCATGGCACATGCAATCTCTCTCATAGCTCGCCGGGAAGACATGGCGACCTACGGCCAACACTGTAGATTTCACCCTATTTGAGCAATTAATCTTGGGAGAGCATTATCTCGTGAAATAATTTGTTCGAGAACGTTATGTCGAGAGTTTAGCCCAATGCCGGGTCGCTATCCATCACCCACCATCTCCACCGTCTTAACCTCCGGTAGGCAAAACCAGCAGCCAAGCAATCAACATGTTAAGGCAAAGAAAATTTTTTTGGTGAGTTGCGAGTAGGCCTAGCTGTTAACCACGTAATTCTTTTTATACATATAGTTAACAGATAATACATGGATATCTCAACTTCTTCAACACTTGCTTCCAAGGCTTGTGTACCTCTTGTATTTGCTTTATTTACATAATCAAATAAAAACACTGAGCTACCAACAATTTCCAACACTATATGTATCAATGTTTTTTTCTTCCAAGTCCAACACAAAATAGTAATCATAAGCATTTGAAAAATGTTTTTTTTTTTGAATTTGTAGTAATTTTATTTTGTAATGAATGGTTAAGGGCTTTATATAACTCTTTATATTGCTTTCTTTGTTCTTCTGGGTTCAGATTCGAGTCAAGAATGTGAGCCGGCTTTGCCATGCGAAACTGATTGTCACGGTGAACGAGGTTTCTGGACCGACCATTTATGCTCGAGAGGCGATCGAGTTCTCGTCAATGTTAAAAACTATGCAGAATATACCATTTCCATTCATTGGTATGTCATTTACATACATATCTATCTTTATGAACAATATGTGTATATATGTGGAAATGGTTGAATCAATTTATTATTTTTGTGCATGTGCAGGCATGGCTTAAAGCAGTTTCGCAATGGTTGGGCTGATGGACCTGCATACATAACACAATGCCCTATCAAGACAGGACATAGCTACACCTATGACTTTACTGTCATGGGACTACGATGAACACTGTGGTGGCATGCGCATATTTTGTGGCTACGAGCTACGGTTTACGGCGCCATTGTCATTATGCCGAAAGAGGGAACAATGTTTCCATTCCCTCAACCTCATAGAGAAACTAAGATAATCCTAGGTTTGTAATTGGTTAAAGTCACTAATATTTCGAAATTCTTTGATTTGGAGAAATGGGGTATCTGACAAGTCTTATATGCAGGGGAATGGTGGAATTCAGATGTTGAAACACTCGTTAACAGAACCAATAAGTTGGGGTTGCCACCGCCAATGTCTGATGCTCATACGATTAACGGGAAACCAGGGCCGCTCTTCCCATGTTCTTTGAAATGTAAGCTGTAGCTTCATGCTTTTTACCAGAAAAAGAAAACAGTTTTTAAGAAATGTTCATCTTCAAGCAATATTCTAATGTTAAGCAATGTGACTTGTTTTGATTCTAGATATGCTTTCAATGGAGGTTGAGGCAGGAAAAACTTATCTGTTGCAGATTATCAATGCTGCACTCAATGATGAACTGTTTTTCTCAATCGCCGGTCATAACATGACTGTTGTAGAGATTGATGCAGTCTACACCAAGCCCTTCACAACCAGAGTTATCTTAATCGCACCGGGTCAAACGACCAATGTTCTAATCAAAGCCGATCAGCCTCCAAGTTGATACTTCATGGCAGCCAGGCCTTTCATGGATGCAACGTTTCCTGTTGATAACAAAACTGTTACAGGAATCCTACATTACAAAGGCATCCCAAACACAGCTCTCCCATCCATGCCCAAATTACCTGCACCAAACAACACCAATGTCGCCTTGAGCTATAACAAAAGACTTAAAAGCCTAAACACCCCTCAATTTCCAGCAAATGTCCCACTTAAAGTCGACCGCCATCTATTTTACACAATTGGTCTGGGGGCAAACCCATGTTCAACTTGTCAAAATGGTACACAACTCACAGCTTCATTGAACAAACATTACCTTTGTGATGCCAAAGGTTGGTCTTCTGCAGTCTCATTATTTCAACATCAAAGGAGTATTCAAAACCGACTTCC
This sequence comes from Hibiscus syriacus, assembly GCF_006381635.1. Classification (NCBI taxonomy): domain Eukaryota; kingdom Viridiplantae; phylum Streptophyta; class Magnoliopsida; order Malvales; family Malvaceae; genus Hibiscus; species Hibiscus syriacus. The sequence continues at coordinate 1,196,284 of NW_024062758.1, read as the reverse complement.
CCGACCAACCTCTGGTTCCTTTTAACTACACTGGTGCACCACTTACAGCGAATCTCGGCACTTCATTAGGAACAAGGCTCAGTAAGGTGGCTTTCAATTCCACCATTGAGCTGGTATTACAGGACACAAACCTCCTCACAGTAGAGTCACATCCATTCCATCTTCATGGGTTCAATTTTTTCGTTGTCGGAAATGGCGTGGGGAACTTTGATCCTTCCAAAGACCCTGCGAAGTTCAACCTCGTTGATCCTCCTGAGATAAATACAGTTGGAGTGCCAACTGGAGAATGGACAGCTATTAGATTCCGAGCTGATAATCCAGGTAAATTTCCACAGAAATGACCCTATCGAAAATTGATACGAGCTTGTTGAACTATGGTTTTTTGGATTATCTCTGCAGGTGTTTGGTTTATGCATTGTCACCTAGAGCTGCATACAATGTGGGGTCTAAAGATGGCCTTTGTTGTTGAGAATGGGAAATCACCCGAAGAGTCTATCATACCACCACCAAAGGACCTTCCACCTTGCTAGAACATTTCGAAAAATTATTACTAATTCTTTCATGATAAAGGAACAAAGAATTTTTCCTGCAGTTTGTATTTATTTCATCTTTGTTCTCTTGTAAACTGCTCCCCTTCTGCAGTTCCAGGCTATTATTTCAGGATCGGAACATCCAGATATCAAAATGCTTTATTTGAGATTGTTTTCCCATTTATGACATACCAAGTTTTCATCAATGAAGCTCTTCATATACTTGCTTGATAACATTCCTTTCATTTTTTCCCGATTTGATTATTCTGACTGTCGATATCATCTAGAAGTACCGTAGAAATAATATTCATGAAAAATATGTTTTCTTTTTTCTTATCGCAAATTGAGAAGTTACAACAGGGTAGTTTTTATACAAGTTTAGTTGAGTGTCCTAGATAGATAGAATTCCTACAAAATAATTTTCTAGAGTTAGTAGTAAAATAAAATATTAATAACTAATCTTAATCGTAATATAACTCATAAAATATTAATAATTAATCCTAATCGTAATATAATTCACACTCCTCTCAAGGCGGGAAATAAATATTAGAGAGACTTGATTGGATGTAATCTCATCGAAGTTAATCATTGGAAGTGCCTTAGTCAAGACATCGACTAGTTGATCTTTTGAAGAGACATAATTTAGTTTTACTGTCCCACCATTCACTTTTTCAACAATGAAGTGTCTTAGCAATACTTATAGCTAACTTACTATCACTTTGAAGCTCAAAGTAGGTTATATTGCACACATCTAGTTCAGTTAGGAGTCTTTGTAACCAAACACCTTCATAGATTTCGAGTGCTATCGTATGATATTCTGCTTCAACACTACTTCTGGAAATCACGACTTGTTTCTTACTTCTCCACGTCACCAAGTTTCCCCAAATAAACAAACAATAACCTGCAGTTGATCTTCTATCTATTAATTCTCCAGCCCAACTTGAATTAGAGAAAATCTTGATTGTTCTATCTTCATGTTTTTTTGAAAATTACTCCATGTCCTGGTGTAATCTTTAAATACCTCAAAATTTGATATGTCATATCCACATGTTTTTCTCTAGGATCATTCATGAATTGACTCACAATGCTAACAGAGAAGGTTATGTCTGGCCTAGTAAGTGACAGATAGATGAGTTTACCAACTAACCTTTGAAATTGGTCCTTATTGGATTCCCATTTTCCCTAAGCTTTAGATTTGTTTCCATGGGAGTTTATGAAGAATTGCAATTAGTCATTCCGATTTCAGAGAATAAGTCTTGAATGTACTTCCGTTGGTTTATGACAATCCCTTTTCTCGATCTTGCCACTTCCATGCCTAAAAAATATCTCAAGGTCCCTAAGTCTTTGGTTTCGAATTCACTTGATAGCAACACCTTCAATTTCTAAATTTCTCCTAAGTCATCACCTGTGATGATAATGATGTCATCGATGTAGACAATAAATATTGTATTTTTCTTATTTGGAGTGGTTTTGACAAATAAAGTATGGTCAAATTGACATCGCTTATAGTTGTCTTGCAAAATTACTTTCATGAATCTGTCGAATTAGTCATGAGAAGACTATTTTAGACCATATAGATACTTCAACAATTTACATACTTGTTGATTTCCAGATTGTACCTATACCCTTGGTGGAATTCGCATATAGACCTCTTCTTTAAGATTATCATTGAAGAATGCGTTTTTAACATTCAGTTGATGAAGTATTTAATCCTTATTTACCGCTAAGGATAATAATACTATTACAGTATTGAGCTTCGCAACTGGGGCAAAAGTCTCTTGATAGTGTACTCCACGAGTCTGAGTAAGCCCCTTTGCCACGAGTCTAGCCTTATATCGTTCAACACTTCCATCTGTCTTGTATTTCATGGTAAAGATCCATTTTGATGCTAACTAGTTTCTTGTCTTTAGGAAGATCAATAATTACCCATGTTTTGTTGCTTTCGAGAGCAAAACGTTCTTCTACCGTCTTCTTCCAGTCGGTATATTTTAAAGCTTCTTCTATAGTCTGTAGAATGCATATGTTGTCAATCTTAACTGTAAATGTCTTAAAAACATATGTTAGTTTACCATAAGAAACAAATTTATCAATATGATGAGTTGTGCATTTTCGTACTCCCTTTCTTTGAGCAATTGGTAACTCACTAGTATCAACCAAAACTTCTAATTACTCTGATCGCCTTCTTCATTTTCCAAAGAATTAAGACCTATTTTGGCTTTTGGCACTGCACAGGTTATGTGAGAACAAGGATGTGTTTGGGTCGCCGTTTGTAGGTAAGAAGATCGGTTTGAGAAATAAGTGGTGAGACCGATGGATTTAGTGTTTTAGAAGAGTCTAACGAGTTAATGGTTTGCTGTATGTTTTCATTGTCAGGTGTGATAGTGGTGTTATGTGGATTTGGTGTTTTTTGGAGATTCCAATGATTGTTTGGTGTATGTTTTCGATGTCAGGTGCAATAATGGTGTAAGGTGGTTGTGTTTTGGTAGGTTTAGTGGGTGAGAGGTTGATGTGTAGTTCAGTATTAACCAGAAAAAAACTAAAATTTACACTCACTCTCCCCCTGTATTTTAGATTTAGAGAAGAAATATTTATATTCAAGGAATGTGACATCCATAGATGTAAACAATTTCTTAGTGGAAGGAAAATAACACCGATAACCCTTTTGAAGAGAGAAGTAACCAACAGAGACACATTGGATTGCCCGGGGATCAAGTTTAGACTTAGTATGGTTATAATCATTAAAAAAATAGTACAACCAAAGACACGAAGAGGAACACTAGTAGTGAACGGTTTAAAGTGGGAAAATTTGGGAAAGAACATCCCGAGAACTTTTAAAACCAAGGATTTTACTGGGCATGCAATTAATGAGATATGTGACATTTAAGAGAGTCTCTCTCTAAAGATATTTAGAAACATGAGTGGAAAAAATAAGTGCTCGAGTTACCTCAAGAAGATGACGATTTTTTTGTTCAACAACCCCTTTTTGTTGAGGTGTATCGACATAGGAAGTGAGATGGACAATTCCTTTTCCTGAAAGAAAGACTCCAATGAGTGAGAAAAATATTCATTGCTCTATCCGACTTAAATATGTCAATAAAACTCTGAAATTGGTTCTCAATCATATTGTGGAACGTGTAAAAATATCCACAGCCTCATATTTATCCCACATAAGAAAGGTCCATGTAGTACGAGAATGATCGTCAATAAAAAAAACAAACCAATGAACATCATTTAAGCTTTTGACACGAGAGGGACCCCAATGTCACCATATATCATTGAAAAAGGCTTGGAATAATGGTATGGAGAAGGAAGATATGTGATGTGAATGTGTTTGGCAAGATGACAAATATCATAAGATAAAGATGCAGGATTTTTATAAATAAAAAGTTTATGAAAAAACTTGGCAAGATAAATAAAATTGGGGTGACCTAACCTAAAATGTCATAAAACGATCTCAGTAGACACATCATTAGGTGATGGGGATATTGAAATAAAGGAAGATACTAGTAGAGGATTTGTGGTTTGAAGGTGGGGCATCAAGAATGTAAAGTCTATCACGATGCTTAGCAGTACCAATCACCATACTTGAGCTTAAATTTTGAAATTCGCAAATATCATAGTTAAATCAGGAAGTGCAATTCAAATCCGAATACAATTTACTAAACGAAAGAAGATTGCAAGTCAAATTCAAAACATAAAGAATAGGAGATAAAACAATATATTGATTAATTCGAATAGAACTACTACTCGCAATCGATGAAAGGGAACCATCAGCCGTTCGGACACTAGAAGAAGAAATTGTTTTTATAAAATTCTGAAAGAAAGTGATATCTCCCTTCATGTGGCCACTAGCTCCTGAATCAACAATCCATGAAATAAAACTAGAAGATAACCGAGCAAAGTTAGGTTTAACCATTGTCTTCTACGAGTCATTTGAAATCGAAATTTGGTACCAAAGAGAACATTTAAAGGATTTTAGAAACCTGATCTCTCATGATTACAATGAGTTACAAATACATATTCCATATTCAAAGACACTTCCAATTAACAGGTTTGCAACTAATTTATTCAAATATTAATCATGATTAACGAGAGGGAGATTCCACGAACGAGTAAAGCAACATCGACAAACGAGGATTGGACGCTAATACGGTTTGGTGAGCAAAGGAGTACTGGCAATGATATACGTCAAAGCAAAGCAATGGTTTGTTGATCGGAACAATAGCGATATCAACAGAGAAAAACGATGAGAAAAACGGTGACAGAAATAATCAGAAGATCAAGACCACTGGCAACTGATACCATGTAGAAATAGGATTCATTAAAAATATGTTTTCTTTATTTCTTAGCGTAATATACAAATTTGTTAGGTATGACTCATAAATATACTGGTAAAGAAGACATGGATGGAGCGGAGTGAGCGAAGCAAACATCAAATGTCCTTATAAAGAAAGTCTCGTAGTGGGGGTTACGATTTGTAAATATGTACCAGAGTTTATTTATTATAAATAGAGATGTAACCTAAACCTATGAGACATTGAATAAAACTTCTAACACCGCCTAGGCACCGAGGACGTAAGCACATTGCTGAACCTCATTAAAATTCTTGTGTTCTTTCATTTTTGTTTACCCGATTCTTCGACAATTGGTATCAGATGTCAGGAGCAAAATTCGAAGTTGTGAAATTTGATGGTCATGGTAACTTAGGATTATGGCAAGCAAGGGTGAATGATCTGTTGGCGCAATAAGGGATCCTGAAGGCTTTGCGACCTACAAATCCGGCGTCGATAGAGGAGGAAGATTGGGAAGAATTACAGCAGCGAGCGGCAGGAACCATACGATTATGCTTGGCGGACGAGGTCATGTATCACGTCATGTATCTGTCGTCTCCAGATGAAATTTGGAGGAAGTTGGAAAGTCAGTTTATGTCCAAATCCTTAACGACTAAACTGTATCTAAAGCATCAGCTGTATGGGCTGAAGATGCATGACGATCATGATTTGGTACAACACGTGAATGTCTTCAATCAAATCGTTTCTGATTTGGCTCGACTTGATGTGAAAATTAATGATGAAGACAAAGAGATGATTTTGTTGTGTTCGTTGCCTCCCTCTTACAAACACATGGTGACTACTCTTACATATGGGAAATAGACTATCAAAGTTGAGGAGATTACTGTAGCCTTGTTGGCTCACAACCAGCAGAAGCAGAATGGATGGGAAAGCTCTCAAGTTGATAGCTTATATGTCAAGGGTAATCGAGACCGTGGACGGAAGCCAGAGAAGACAGGGTCTGGGAAGCAAAATTTCAGATTCAAATATGGGGATAAGAAGACAATTCATTGTTATAAGTGCAAGGAGACGGGACATATGAAGCGAGACTGCCCGAAGTTGAAAAAACATACTGATGAGAAGCGTGATGACTCATCCAAGTCTGTGAATGTGGTCGATGATGACAATTCTGATTGCAATGAGGGTGATATGCTCTTTATTTCAACGACTCAATTGACGGATGTTTGGATTCTTGATTCTGAATGTTCTTATCACATCACGCCAAATAGGGAATTGTTTTCGACACACAGGTCGATTAATTCTGGTTCTGTTTATTTGGGTGATGATCGATGTTGCAATATTGCTGGTATTGGTGAGGTCAGAATTAATATGTATGATGACTCTATTCGGACGTTGAGTGGTGTTTGACATATCCAGATTTGAAGAAGAATTTGATTTCTTTGGGCACTTTGCACAAGAATGGTTTTATCCCTAAGGCTGATGAGGATAGGGAAACCATTCGGATTGTTAAAAGAGCTTTGACTGTAATGAAAGGAAAGATGATTGCAGGGAATATTTATAGATTTTTAGGGAGTACCGTTATAGGTGGAGTTCATTCGGTTGAGTCATGTGATTATACTACCAAACTGTGGCATATGCGTCTTGCTCATCTTTGTGAATGTGGTATGGCTGAATTACACAAAATAAATTTGTTGCATGGTGTTAAAAGTTGTAAGCTCGATTTTTGCAAGTATTGTGTTCTTGGTAAATAGACTAAAGTTCGTTTCAAGACTGTGAAGCACACAACTGAAGAGAATCTTGATTATGTGCATTCTGATGTATGGGGGCCTTCTACAACATCGACTTTGGGTGGATCTAGGTATTATGTTACTTTTATTGATGATTTTTCACGGAAATTTTGGGTGTATTTTTTGAAACATAAGTATGACGTTTTTGAGAAGTTCAAGCTGTGGAAAGTTGAGGTAGAAAACCAAACAAGAAAGAAAATCAAGTGTTTGTGGTCTGAAAATGGTACAGAGTACACAAATTCACAGTTTCTACACTTCTGTAAGGAGCATGGTATTAAGAGACATTTTACAGTGCGCAAGACACCACAACAGAATGGTGTTGCATAACGGATGAACATGTCGTTGAATGAAAGAGCCAGATGTTTGTGGTTGAATGCGGGACTTCCCAAACACTTTTGAGCTGAGGCTGTTAACATGGTGTGTTATCTTATCAATAGATCGCCAAGGGCATCATTGTCTGGGAAAGTTGCAAAAGAGGTATGGACTGGTTATGATGTTACTTTTGATCACTTACGAATTTTTGGTTGTCCTGGTTATGTACATGTACCTGTTGATAAGAGATCCAAACTTGATGCAAAATAGAATGAGTGCATTTTTCTAGGTTACAAGAAAGGTGTCAAAGGATTCAAGTTCTGGGGTCCAATTGCAAAGAAAATTGTGATCAGTAGAGAAGTTTTTTATGAACATCCCATGTTGTAGCAGAAAAAAGACACGCCAGTGGTGAATTTCGAGCAGTTTCTAGTTGAGAAAACAGAAACTTCTCAACCGACTTCTGGTGGTTCCGCCACGGATTATTTGCAGGATTATAGTCTCGCTAGAAACAGGTTGAGACAGACGAATATAAAGCCTCCGAACAGATTGGGTTTTGAATACTTGGTCTCTTTTGCACTTACTGTTAGCAGTGATGATCCAGTTACTTTTCATGATGCAGTTACTAGTCATGAAAACAACAAGTGGATGGTTGCCATGGTTGAGGAGATGTAGTCTTTGAATCACAATCGTACATGGGAGTTAGTTCACCTTCCTGAGGGTAAGAAGCCGATTGGTTGCAAATGGGTGTATAAGAAGAAACCAGCAGTAACAGAAAAAGATGGGAGAATTTCAAGACTCGTTTGGTATAAAAGGGTTTTTCACAGCAGAAAGGAGTTGATTATGATGAAATTTTTTCTCCTGTGGTCAGGCACACTTCAATCCGAGCAGTACTTGCATTGGTGGCTAGTTAGGATTTGCATTTAGAGCAGATGGATGTGAAAACTACTTTTTTACATGGTGATTTAAATGAGCAGATCTACATGCGGTAGTCTAAAGGTTTCACTCAACCTGGAAATGAGCATTTAGTTTGCAGATTGAAAAAAATCTTTGTACGAGTTGAAGCAGTCTCCGAGATAATGGTACAAACGGTTTGACTCCTATATGATCAAGATTGGCTACAAGTGATGTGAGTATGATTGATTTCTATATTAAGAGCCTTGATGATGGTTCTTTTATTTTTCTGTTACTGTATGTTGATGATATGTTAATTGCTGCGAAGAACATGGATGATGTTATTTGTTTGAAAACTTTATTGAGTCAGGAATTTGATATGAAAGATTTAGGTGCTGCAAAGAAAATTCTTGGAATGGAAATTTGCAGGGACAGAGACTCAAGGAAATCGTGGCTATCTCAACGGGGTTATGTTGAGAAAATGCTAAAAAGGTTTACGATGAGCAGCGCAAAACCAGTTAGCACTCCATTGGCGAATCACTTTAAGCTCTCATCAGAACAATGCCCTAAGACAGATAAGAAACCTGAAGATATGAAAAAGGTTATGTATTCTAATGCTGTTGGTTGCTTGATGTATACAATGGTATGTACTCGTCCTGATATAGCTCATGATGTTAGTCAAGTTTGTAAGTACATGTCTAAACCTAGTAAGCAACATTGGGAAGCAGTCAAGTGGATCTTTCGGTACTTAAAGGGTATTGTGGGACATGAAATTATTTTTGGTAGTCAGCGGGATAATCCTTTGGTTGTAGGATATGTGGATTCAGACTATGCAGGTGACTTGGATAATAGAAGATCTATAACAGGGTATGTCTTTACTCTTGGTGGAGGGCCTATTTGTTGGAAGTCTAATGTTCAATCTGTTGTGGCACTATCTACAACTGAAGCTGAATACATGGTAGCGGCTGAAGCTGCAAAAGAAGCTTTATGGCTTACTGGTTTAGTGAAGGAATTGAGTGTTCAGCAAGGTGGAGTTCAGTTGCTTTGCGACAATCAAAGTACTATTCACTTGGCTAAGAATCAAGTATATCGTGCTAGAACTAAGCATATTGATGTATGGTTTCACAAGATGAGAGAGTTGGTTGCATCTGGAGAGATTTTGTTTCGGAATGTACATACTGATGAGAATACCGTTGATGTTCACCAAGCCAGTTACGACAAACAAGTTCAAGCATTGCTTGAACTTGTTTAATGTTTCAAGTTGTTAAAGAAGTAAGATAACCCAACTCACATTGAATGTTTCCTAAGGGGCATGATATTCGTCAAGGTGGAGATTTGTTAGGTATAGCTCATAAATATACCAATAAAGAGGACAGGGGATGGAGCGGAGTGAGCGAAGCGAATATCAAATGTCCTTACAAAGAAAGCCTCGTAGTGGGGGTTACGATTATGTGGGTTGGGGGTGTGGGGGTCGCGCCCCCGTGGTACGGTACATGGTTATATTTGTAAATATGTACCAGGGTTTATTTATTATAAATAGAGACATAACCTAAACCTATGAGACGTTGAATAAAACTTCTAGCGCCGCCTAGACACCGAGGACGTAAACACATTGCTAAACCTCGTTAAAATTGTTGTGTTCTTTCATTTTTCTTTACCCGATTCTTCGACAAAATTTAATTGAGTGTCCTAGATATGATAGAATTCCTACAAAATAATTTTCTAGAGTTACTAATAAAATACTAATAATTAATCGTAATCGTAATACAACTCATAAAATACTAATAATTAATTCTAATAGTAATAAACTCATAAGCACTAATGAAAAATTCTGAAAAGAATCGAGATTTAGTTGTATTTATATAACATCAAAAGGTATCATGATACAAATGCCAGAAAATAAAACGTATTTTTCTATTAAATGACCTTCAAAGTTCCAGGTACCACCTCAATATTTTCACAGTTTTGTTGTTTGTTTACCGATGACGGGGTGGCTCTAAGATCGGATGGCTTCGATCTTTTCGAACAACAAGATTGTGACTTATTAAATCCTAACCTTCTAGTGAAATTCTTCCAACTTCTCTTGGCCTTCACCAGCTTCTGGATCTCCTCTTTCATACTCGAACAATCCTTTTCGAGCTCACAAACACGATGCTTCACATCATCCTCGCCATCAGTCGCATTATGTTCTGCAGAGCCTATGGTAGGATGAGACTCATATCCCTCGACTCCTAAGTTTCCATTAGGTTTCGCTGAGTTTTCAAGATTATCAGAGAGAAAGAACCATCCAGAAATCGATGTTCGTAGTCGTAATTGTTCGAAGAAGAGTACTTGGACGATTACTCGAAGTGGTAGCCTCTCATTCTGAGCTGCATGTGTGCTGGCTTCGATTGAGAGCTTTTCACAGTTCATCAATCTACATAGTTGCTCTCGTTCACCATCTGTAATCCATGGATGTGCCTGCAAATTGCGGATTAATCAGGGTCTCGTACCCTTAAGAATTAACAACATTGAAATCAGCCATGGGAGATAACACTACCTTCAAGTGTATATCAATTGCATGATAGAGGCCATCATCAAGTTGTCTAGCATAATCTGGGATTCTAGCAGCAAGTGCCTCGAACTTGGGAAGCTTGAAATTAACATCCTGCGCTACTTCTGCTAAAAATCCGTCTACCAGACGGGCCACCATTGTCATTGGCCCTAATGAATCGGATCTGTTCATTAATTGCTCCTCCTCGACTATGTTATCCGGAGTGGCTATAGCTGAAGCCTGCTCTACTAACAGGAAATGATCAAGAATTCTCTGAACGCGGTTTACATCGTAAAGAGTCTCGGAATAACTCATATTCGGTATGAGCAAATCGACAAGTGAAGCTTGATCCAACTGTGCTCCGACCCTCTTCTCCAAATTTTCTCGGCATGAAGGACTTGCATGCAGTACCATAGCCGTACGAAGCAGTCTAATGAGAAGCTTGGATGATGTGACTCCCTTCTTGTTGGGCATTAATCCTACAATCTCTTCCAGGAGAACCCTTTGATCAGCTTCTGAAGGTTTCGGAATATTTGTCCCCTGATTCGCATCGTCGAAGCTCGATTGTCGATTCACCAAGGGAAGATACCTCCTAGCATAGTGTGCCACTGATGCAGCAATGCTCTCAGGCCTCGTGCCTCTTGATTCAATAGCTAAAATCAGTCTTTTATATATCGGTAGACTAAGGAACGTTACGTCTTCGAACCACCAATTATCGCCCGTAGTTTTCGTCTTGGTTGGGGTTGATATTCCGTTCCATAAGCCATTATTTTCCGGACTTTGCTTGCTCTCACGTCCCACCAAAGGCCATCCGTATATACTCGGATCTTCACAAGCCTTCATTGCCAACGAATCGATGCACCTTGACACAATGTGAAGCTCTTCAGCATATGGCATAACTTCTTCACATGCTTCAAGAGCTCGAATCGAATCCGCCCAAGTACCAAGCACTTCCTCGAGGAAAAACTCCGTTTGCAAAACGAGATTCTCATCTCCGTTATCATCAGTCATCTCGAGGTACTCTGCTGCACATCGAACGCTAACGATGTTGTGTGCAGTGAGTTCGATTTTAACGCCATAGCAAAACTTTGATATAAGCTCAAAAGCTTTGGCTCCACCTGGTAAATCATCAAGCCTCAAACTAAAACTCGCTCCATCACCTGTACAACATTCTTCAATAAGCTTCCTTAGCATCCCACTTCTCGAAAGCAACGGAAACTGTAATCCATATTCAAAACGAATCGAATCAACTCAACTCGAAAAACAACCATTTCCAAGACCATATATAGATGAAGTAACACACCTTGTGGAGATGGAAAGACATTTCTCCAATGTAAATGTCAACATCATTAGGAAGTCCAGATGTACATATCCTGAAAAATAAAATAAAAGGAAGAACCGTAATATAAAAAACATCAAGAAATCACACTTTTTGATAATCCAATTCACTGTTTTTGAATCTTAGAATCTCATGAACTAGAGATGTAAGCCTAAGAATCATATATACATTCTTGTTATAACATGTTCGGCTACGAAGAAGATACGATCAAAATAAAAAAAATCCAACATATTCGTATATATCCGACACTGAAACCAAGTAACATAAGATTTTTCTTTTCGAAAAAAAAAACAATTACCCAATGTAAAAGAGAAGAAAAGAAAAGCTCACCAAGAGTTGCCTTCACGATGAAATGTTTCAGGCTTGGAACCCAACCTCAAGAGCGCCATTATTATTATTATTATTATTATTATTATTATTATTATTATTATTATTATTATTATTATTATTATATTTTTTTACGTTTTTGATGTAGTTGACAAAACCTTGAAATCATGAAGAAGAAAAAAGACGAAGAAATGAATGAAGAATCGTTGTCAAGGTGAAAGAAAAAATTATTAACAAAACATAAGAATAGAAGTTAGCGAGTCTAAAGGAAACTCGTGAAGAAATATAAGGGCGTTGTTTCCATTTGGCTTCCTTGTGACTTACCACTTGACTTTCATATCCTCTTTTTTCTGCATTTATTTAATCACATTTTTATTAATCAGTCTTTTTTTTATCATCCGCTTCCAAAGTTTTTTCCCAATTAATTTTAATCGATGTGAGACATATACTTGATTTTAGTGAATAAATTTCTCAACGATACGTCTCCCAATAAGAATGTAAGTTTATTATATCTTATAATTAAAATAAAATTAATTAATCTTCCTTAGAATTTTTTCACCATTTAATCTTTGATTCTCATAAGATTATTAATAATCTGATATGTGATGTACTGGCATATATAAATTTATCAATCATTAATAAATTAAATGGTTAATATATTAGTATAAATTAATTTATATCATTATTTAATTTATTAACTGTGTATAAATAATATTGTACCTTTCCAAAGTTAAAGACGTTATTATTTAATGAAAAATTCCATTAAGTATTTTTTAAAGAGTAACCCTTCCCAGATTTGTTAGAAAAATTACTCCTAAGAAATGCAGGGTAAAATCTCGCGTTATACAGAAAGCAAGGTACGGCTGACGTGGATGCACTTTTTGCAGAACGCTATTTAATATTGATATTAATGACCTCAAGTTATGCAAAATGTGAGATTTACGAGATATCGATTTATTGTGGCAAAATTTATCGCGAAGAAAACGTTAAGATTGAAATTTGAATAGATTCCCTAACCTCAAGGTATTACTTACCTCGCTTCAGGGGCGGTGTGAGGACGACTATAAATTTGGACCCCTCATTCCCGAATTCCTCACATCTTCTTCCAAAAAATCTCTCTCTCTCTCTCTCTCTCTCATATTTTCTCTCTTATCTATTTAATTACGATTATTATGGCGAGATTACTTAAGCTTGATTGAAGGCATGTGTTCGATTATTGGCGGATAAATCTGGAGGTAACTTTTATTTATTTTTTATTTTGAACCTTTTTGTTTATTTTGAATCATTTTTTTTATTTCTTTATTCATTTATTTTGAATAAATTAATGATTTATTTATTTATTTTGAATTATTTATTTATTTATTTATTTGAAGGGATATTAATGTTCGTGACGTTTTATCAACCGTTTCTCAAGACCTCATGATGATACTCTTCCATATTTGCACGAAGCCAATTTTGGTTATGTTAGCACAATAATAGGCGTTTCGAAGTTGAATCCTCCATTGATAAATGTATTGCTAGAACGATGGAGACGACTATTATTTAAGATGTTGCATTTCATCTTGGGCTACGTGTTGACAAAATTACTGTTACCGGTGTGGCACTTGGGAACTGGAAAAGCTTGTGTGAGGAACTGATGAGACTTACTCCGACATATGACAATTTGGATGGAGAGAATATCATGGTTAAATTTTTGGAAGCTACCCACCAATGGTTCTTCTGTAATTGAGGTAATTTTTATTTATTTATTTACTTCAAAAAAATTATTTATTTATTTATTAAAATTTAATTAATTAATTATTTATTTATTTTGAATAAATCATTTATTTTATCAATTTCGAATAATTTTTCAGTTATTCGCTTTATATTTATTTTGCAACGATTTGCTCGTGTTGAGATTTTATAAGTTATTGGGGGATTTTGATGCTTGATAAATCCTGAAACAAAGTGCATTTGGTATGGTTGTGTCATCTAAGTGTTTTGCGAGAGTATAAATCTAAGAGTTAGGGATTGACAATGTTGGCCTTTTTCATTCCGGAAGCTATGTAAAGTTGTTAATCCGAACAAACAAGTGATCGGAGGTTGTATGATGTTGTTACAATCGTGGGCGTAGTATCGAATGTCATTCTTACAACTGATTCCTACACAACCGATCTCATTTGAATTTCCACTACTTCAGAGATAATTAATAATAAACTATATTTATATCTTTAAATTATTATATGTTTTTTAGGGTTTTATAAATAATTATATTTTATTATATGAATGATAGGTGGACTGTTACACTAACTCACACCTACCTACTAAGAACTCTGCATGATTTTATATTGTTTATCGATAAGATGGTTGTAACACCATAAATTTTGGGTTAGTAATTTAGGGTTTACCCGAGAGATAAGTGTACATCGTAGAATATATAATTCAAGTCGTTGGGCTTAATTGGGTTAAATTTTGGGCCCAATTAGTCATTAGAGGGGATTTTTGAATGGTAGAAAGATGAGAAATGACCAAAAGCACAATTTCTCCATTATAGAGGATAGAAGCTTTTATATCTCTCATTTTATCTTCTTCTTTTCATTTCTATTTCTCTCATTTTCTCTCTAAGCTCCATAAACTAAGGGAAAGTCTTTTGAGCCATTTCTTGTCTCTTTCATACTTCATTTTTGTTCTAAATCCCTACAGTAACATCCTTTTAATGAATCAAAGCTTTGAGTTATTTGGTTGCAAGAAAAAGTAGGGGTTTTTACCCAAATCAAAAGGGAAGGAGTTGGCTAAGTAAGAAGCTTCATTTCTAGATTCAAACATCAAGGTATGTATTTTTAATCCTTTGAAGTGTTAAAGCTTTCATAAACATGATGATTTGCTAGCATTTGAATATTTGACCTTTTAGGTTTTCAAACTTGATTTAAGTCATAGATGTTGAATTTAATGCAAAGTATGTGTTTCTAAGATACTTTATGAACCTAATTGACTCCCTAAAGTTTTAGCACACAATTATAAACCAAACTATGGCCTTAGGAGTATTTTAGGTGTTTTTCCAAGCCTAAATAAATTATTTCTGGGTTCAAGTATCGACACTAGATGAATTGGAGCAAAAATTAGTGATTTCAAAAAGGGGAATCGATACTACTAGGGAGAGTATCGATACTAGGCCTATTTTTTAGCTTTCGAAATCATTTTTGGTATCGATACTCATAAGGGTATCGATACTTGACACCAGGGTTTCGATACTACAAGTAGAGTATTGATACTACTCACCTTGGATGATTATTTTAGACATGGTTAAGGTCAGTAAGAGCTAATAATGGTCGGTAATGGTAGAACATAATATGTGGGGGATATAATTGGCCAAAAGGAGCCAAAGACTCTCATAGGAGTGGGTTACAACCAAAGTAACCATAGTAGGCGTAATGCGTCCAAGTATCTTTAATTGAGCATATACAAGATCATTACAGAGAGTGTACTGATAAGCAATACAAACCAAAAAATAGATTATAAAACAACAAAAGTGTATACCGTAAGAACAACAGAGAGTGATGGACACACATTTGTCCCTTTAATTCAAGAGTTAATTGAGGGAAAGCATAGTAAGGACGAATAAAGAATCGCTAGCTAAAAATAAACTTGAGTCAGGTATGGGGCCAACCAATATCACAATCAGTAAACAGAAAACACAATAGTCGTTGTGAAGTCACGAATGCGTAGAGACTTCTCTAGAGTTAGAATATCGACTAAAATGCCCTTAATTAACGAACAACCAGATCAACATAGATTATTAGTAGTAACAGACTAATAAACCCTCATTTAACTTTCTAGATGAGAGAATGAGTGAGATAGTAGCTAAGGAGACTAGTAAATGAGATCATTAATAACTCATAACAACTAGAAACAGTAACAACTAGGATATCATAAAATTAGCCTTTGTGTGTGACACTCGAGAAACAGTCAGGATACCCGAGTTACTTTAGCAGTAGGGCAATTGTCTTATTTACTAGGATGTTCAGGTATATACCAGTTAGTTTCAAGGCACTTCTCTTGCCAGCTGGGTGCAGATGCCCCAAGACTCGACGGAGTAAGTTGGTCGGGTGTAATTTTTCGATGCAACTCCAGATCTCACCCTAGAGTACTCGAGGGTATTCAGGAAAGCTAAAGAGGTGTGTAAGCTTTGAGATGAAGAACCCTCAGTTGCACCATGACTCCCGCCACAGATTGTGTTGATGTTGTGTGTCATACAGTAGTGACAGTGTTATACTAGAGGGATGTGTGCTTTGAGATGTAGCCCCTCAACCACATCATAATGCCTACCTTAATTAGTGTATAATGCATATAATATCAGTATTGCATTCATATTGTGCACAAGTGAATTAGTATTTCATTTATATAATGCATTGCAGAGATATTTATTAGGGTTGGTGACCCTTCAGAGGTATACTTATAGCTAAGCCCTTAGTAGAGGATTTAGGGAAACTTGAGAATCCTGCTTCAATGATAAAAAAAAATTAAGCCATGGGTAGGTAGCACTTGATCTAGATCATGCATGTACCTATAGCTTAGTAATCTTTTCAACATGTTTGTGTTTATGAAACTATTAATGCTGCTCTAGTTAGTGATTATACTGATGGGCTTTGTAAGTGCAGCCTTCGGATGTTTTTCGTTACCAGGTCAATAGATTGAACAGTTCGTGGAGCACCATCACAGTAGGACTTCCAACATCTTTTTCAGAGTATTGTGCCATAGCTTAGTGGGCATTTGTATTCATAGAACCTTACTCATGTATTCAGATTTATGAGAAAGAGTTTATATTATTTGATTTAAACTATGTGTCATGGAGCTCCAGTTTATAAAATGTTTTATAACTGATATTTATGTTTATCAATGATACCATAGAGTATGTTTTAAAAGAAAATAAACATGTTTTGAAAATCAGGCGTGCCTTGGTGACCCAATGTGACGCTTTAGGCCCATTCGGGTTTAGGGTGTTATAATGGAAGATGAGGTAATCAATTTTATAATTCAAGTTTATCTAACTTAGTTTAAAAATATTTGTGTAGTTCGTGTGGACGTCGTACAATGAAGATGCGATTAAATCGTGTACTTAGGTTGAAATAGGTCTCAGTTCGAACGTTTAGATATCGAAGATCTTATTGATAATCTATGAGATAGTCGAGTGGCATTCTATCGATCGTGTGTTGCCATAATTTAATTGTGTCCAAACGATTCCGTTAACGCCACCAGATCTGGATGACTTGCATCGCGTAATGCGACAGGGGAAGACAAAGGTTGATTGAGAGATGCATCATGGAGACTGGGTGGTGTAGTGGATGACAAGATTAAACAGGGTGTCTGTTTTTAAACCCATATTTGACTACAATGTTTCAAATGATTATATGATGTGGTATGAACAAAATAGAAAACCACATATACTGATCGAAGAGGAACGAGCATGAGAAATTTATGTGTCTCCCCAAAATCGACTACTGATACAACATCCTCTGACGTAATATGGTTCTAGAGGGGAATCAAGTTAGAGTAGAAGAAAACATGCTCCAACCTCATCATCGAGAATGGAACAAGAACTTACAGAGCATCAAATATCGCTGACACCACCTACATTTACCCACTCGACTCAGTCAGTATTTCAACATATGACACCTCCGACAGAAGGTTATTTCACCGATGCATTTCATTCATTTCCGGTAGTCGTTGTCCCATCCTATTTCTTTCCTACACTAGTTGAACCATAATATATGTATCTATTCAACCATTGACAACAGACTTCGGCTCCGACAATATTGAACAGACGCCACCGTATAGCATTTTCTGCACTGGTCTTGGTTCTAATGACAGTGATGGTACTGGAAATGTAGATGGCGATGATGATGGTGATGGTAGTGATAGATTGATTCGCATGAATCCTTATCGGACTCGTCGTCCACCACAGTGCGGTACAGGTGGTTAGAAGATAACTACATGACAATTTATTTAAATACTAAATGATAAACATAATAAAAAATAACTACATGGAGTTAGAAGATGTGTTTTTGTATTATGTAGAAATATCCAATGAAGATGCTTCTTTCTCTTGGTTCCAATGTCTATGGGCGTAGACTCTTCGTCCTCTT
This sequence comes from Hibiscus syriacus, assembly GCF_006381635.1. NCBI lineage: Eukaryota > Viridiplantae > Streptophyta > Magnoliopsida > Malvales > Malvaceae > Hibiscus > Hibiscus syriacus. The sequence goes on along the minus strand of NW_024062758.1, from coordinate 1,178,151 downwards.
GGTCTTGTGACAACCGAGCTGCTTCTGCGTTACTTGATAAAGATGTTTCTTCCTTAAATTTTACATTCAACTCAATGTTCATACCATAGACACACTTGTAAGCTCTAAACATCTTTCGAAAGTACTTTCCATTTGATAAAGTTAACATGTAATGCGCTTTAGGGCCGGGTTAATCAACGGGAACTTTATCTTGTAAAAAATCCATTTGGTGCGTTGTCGATTTTTTAAGCTTCATCGAAATCAGATCATATAATTCATCTTTCTTGATCTTTTTGTTAAAGGTATTGTAGAAATAAGTTTTGGAGTGAAACATATTTTTAGAAAAAGATCTTGCATTAAATATGTTTTACAAAGATATTTGTCCAACATGATTTTTAAATCAATTTTATAGGAAAATAAATTTCATTAACCTCACATCTTGCCAAACGTGAGGCTCATTTTCAAATCATATGTATACACTAAGGATGTTGCCACGTCAGGAATCTTTATGTAACTCACTTTTTGCACAACGCGATATCACTGCCATGTCAGGAATTCAATTCATGGTATTATTATATTCATTAAATTTAAATTATAATACTCAATTATTTTTTAAATACTAATTAGTTTTTTTTTGTTTCGATGCATAAGTACATTGTTCTCATTAGATAAAATACTCAAATGTTTAAATACTAATTTATAAATATATAAAAAAAAGAACTACACAATGTTCCTATTAGTTGAAATGAATAGAGGAGTCTGATTTCGTGTCTTTGTAGTCTATAGAAATGCCTGATGTTAAGTTAAGTTCCTCAATTATTTGTTTTTTACGTGCATAACGTTGCAGAACTATCTCTTCGTCTTCTTGTTCTTGTGACAACATAGTTGCTTCTGCGCTACTTGATGAAATTTTTTCTTCCTCAAATTTTAAAGTCAACTCGATGTTCATATCACTGATACGTGTGTAAACCCTAAACATCTTCCGAAGGTCACTTGGGTTTGATAAGGTCAACATGTAATATGCTTCAAGGTCGGGCTCAATAATGGAAAGTTTTGCTTGTAACGAAGACATATGTCGTGTTGTAGATTTTTTAAGCTCCGTTGAAATTAAATCATATAGCTCATCTTTCTTGATATTGGCAATGAAGGAAATGTAGAAATAAGTTCCCGAATGGAACATAGTCATAGAAAATCTTGCCATTAATTTTTTTTACGAAGCTATACATCCAATATGTTTATGGTTTGTATTTATAGATGTTTTTATTATAAAATCACACGTCTTCTCTAATGCGAGGGAATTGACATGTCAAATCAAATGTGTACGCTATGGGTGCTGCCACGTCAGGAATCTCTGGTGAACTTGCGTTTTGAGAAATGTGAGGTTCTTTTCACATCAATATCTCGCGTTATACAAAACACGAGCTCCTTGCCTACATAATAGACCCCTAATGGTGGCATTCTACATTATAAAGTAGGGTTTAGACTTATAAGGGGCTCCTCTTCTGGTGGCACGACTTAGCACTAGACTTACATATTCGTATGACAATATCGATGCTATAAGTTATGCCACCCGAAGAGAATGACTTTAATAAGAAAGTTGCCCTTTGAAATTCATGGATAAATCTTTCATATTTCTTCCGTCAAACATGACCTTATCGAGAAACTTCTTCAATCTTTTCAACACGAGTGAACATCACTTCTTGAGAAACTTATCGTTTCTCAAAAGGCATCTACTTCTGGTGGCATCCTCAAATTGGCCTTTAAACTACATTTCACATACCCATGGTGAGTATGTTTTCACAAAAACAAGTTATTAGAGGTTGTATGATTCATTCTCCATCAAACTCGTCGGTCTCTTTAAAATTCTTCAACATTAGTGAACATCACTTCTCGAGAAAATTATCATTTCTAAAAGGGCATCATCTTTTGGTGGTGTCTTCTTCTTCCATCAAACCGACCGTAGATCTAAATAAACAAGTTATTAGAGGGATAAGGCTACTGTTGCAGTCGTGGGCATGATTTCTGAAGTCCATTTTTACGCCCGATTCACTCTTCATCAAACTCGTTGGTCTCATGAACCTTATTCAACATGAGTAACCTGACATTCTCAAGAAACTTATTGTTTCTGAAAAGGCATCATCTTCTGGTGGCATGATCCATTGAAGAACCTAGGGTTTCCCATGTGCATGAAATTTATATATCGAGAAAGAACCGGATAACTGAAGCTATGTAGTATTTGTAGGAATCCTACTCACTCGAAGAATGATTGTCCTAATCAATCATGTCCTCGTATCAATTAATGTATATCATTAAATCAAATATAATGTTAAAATTTGTTTAAATTATTAATTAAGTTGTAATTATTAATTTGTTCAAGTTATCCTTAAACAATATGATTTTTACCCCACCCCAAGCATGCCTATGAAACCATATTAGCTTATTCTTCATGTAGAAAACCAAGTGACAAGCGTCAAATTTGCCAAATAAACATAATTTCTAATTCTCAAATAAATAAATAAAGTAATATAGAAAAGTAGGGTCCATCCATAGGAACTAAAGAAGTTTGATAATATTTTTTCTCAAATTAAATCAACTGCAAGAAAATAAAAAGAGGATTTAAAATTAATGAAAATAAATAAATAAAATAAAAAAATAAAAAAAATATTGAATAAAAAAATAATGAGAAAATAAATAAAGTACAAGAATTCAATAAAGATGATATAACCTCATGTTTTGCTTAGCCTCAATTTCGATCTATCTTCGAAATAAAAAATTTCCTTCGTGATATATTTCGGTTATAGTAAAAAAGGTTCGACCCCTGCAGCTAACTCTTCTCTCTGGTTAATCGAAATTTCCAAGTCTATCTCTGAAATCTGATCTTTATTGGTCTAGCCACGACTATCGTTGTTAGATCCAAAATAACTTTAAACTCTGGAAAAGCCCGACTCGAGTTATAGCGTCTCACCGAGAATCGAACTCGATCTTGATTCCCCTTAACGAACAACCACTAAGTTTGGTCACAGGAAGCCGAATTATGACCAACAGATCCGACTTCCAAACATCAAGCAAAACAGTCTTCAAATCAACGTGCACCTTTTGAGTTGAAGATGTAATAACTTTTAAGAGAATGATTGATTTCCACTCCCAGTTTCTAGAGAATAAAGAATACGATCTAAAGGTATGAAGATCAAGATTCAATTCTCACGAATGGAATTGAGTTTCACAAAAATCTTTGGCTAAGTAGAAGTTTAGCCTAGCATAGATGGGATTATGCTTAGCACTGTGAAAAGAAAATAATGAAAGAAAATAAAGAAAGAAAGATGAAGATGAAAGAAAATTAGAACTTCAATAAATAGCTAAGAAAAATAAATTTCAATTTGAGTTTCAATTGTTGAACATAATTAGTATTATAACCCGATAGTTCTAACTAAATAAAATAATTTATTCCTAAAATAATCAAACTAAAAGTCCTAATAAGAGTTCTAATAAAACAACTAATTCTTAAATAAAATAATAATAGAATAATCAAACTAAAAAATCCTAAATTAAAAAAGTTTATCACAAAAGATAAATATTTAATTCTTCTGGTTGAACTCTTCTTCATCTTCTAGATCACCTTATCCAGGTAAATTCCAAATTAAATATTTAAGGAAGTTCTTTTTGTCTTCTATAAGATGTTGAATGAACTGTCGAAATCTGTTATTTTTAGGCTAATTAATCCAATAAAATTAATGTCCAAAATAAACTCAAAATAAAGATAAATCAATAATATCTAAGATATAAATGAGATGTAAATAACAATAAAAATATGTAATATTAAACTCTCTTCACCAAACTTTGGAACTATTTTGAACACGATTTTTACCCCACTTACAATGTCTTGTATGTGTTGATATTACTCTCAATTGAAAGACAAGTTACAATACTACATCTCTAATCTTATACATTATGAAAAAATTCATATTAAACACCTAAAAACCTACTCAAATATGTCTATCAAACCATTTTAGTATTTTTCTTCATGTACAAAACAAGCTTTGGAACCATTTTCAACCTTCTTACAATATCTTGTATGTCTTGATATTGACCTCAACTGAAATATAAATTTCAATACTACGCCTCTAATATTATAAATTACAAAAATTTTGAGATTAAACACCCGAAAATACCTATAAGAGCTTACGATTTAGAGTAACGAACAACATACCTCATTTTTTCTAATACGCGAGGTATAATAAATACCATTCGCGATAAATTTCACTATGACGATTCGTCATAATATGAGGTCATTAATACCAATATTAAATAGTATTCTACAAAAAGTACATCTATGTGGATGTTCCTTGCTTTCTGTACAGCGCGAGACATTATCGCGCGTTTCTTAAGACACGATTACGTTAACACTTTGGGGATCATTTTTCTAACAATTCTGAGGATAATTAATGGTTTTATTTATTTATTTATTTATTGAATAACGCCAAAGTTATGGGTCAAAATGTAAAAGAGAATCAATGCTGGTTCCATGATTTTCATCAGGTCCGAAATTACACACTGTTCATGAATCCAACGGCTCAGATCCAACAACGGACAGCCATTGACTTTTAACTAAAGTCAGCTAAAGAGAGCTTAGTTAACAGTTCGTTCTAAGAGAAGGGAACTAAACCCAAATTTTCCCTTTACAAATTCTAATTTCATACATTTTCTTTTCACAAAAAACAATGGAAAAATAGAGCTTTGTCTCTTCCAATTCATTAAAAATCGTAACTTTTTTTCCTTTTGTTAAAAAAGTGAAGCAATGAACGTCAGCCGTCCGGCGGTGCACCCGGTGGAGGCTCCACCGTTGGCGGAGGATGCAGTTCATGGTCCTAGAGTGAGGATGAAGGACGTTCAAGGCATGCCTGGAACTAAAGGTGGCCTTTTTCTTCGTCTTTCTCAGTTCAGCTTCGCCGTCATTTCCGTCTCTGTAATGGCCACAACCAATGATTTCCGCTCCGCCACCGCTTTTAGGTAATTAACCCCTTTTGTTTAAGAATTTTGTTAGTGGGGATCTTTTCCCTTTCCTGGGGTTTCCTTTATGTTGTATTGAATGTGAGGGTTTTTCAGTTTGATTTTTTGTTCTGATCGACTGCAAACCTGAGCTAATTAAAGAGACATTCAATTTATCGGCCTTGATCACCAGCAAACTATTATAATTATCATCTGAGTTAATTGTTTGATTTCTTGGGTTTTTCTTTTATGTTGTATTGAATTTGTTAGTGAAGATTTTTCAGTTTGATTTTTTGTTCTGATTTTTCTAATTGTAAATTTCAGTTTCAACCAATAAGGTGCAAACTTGAGCTAATGAAAGTGACATTCAATTTGTTAGCCTTGATCATCGCCAAACTATTATGATTATCATTTTAGCTTTATGATCAACTACAACTCTCCTAGTTTCAAGTTTTTATATAGAATTTTGATCTTTCAAGCAGATGTATAGGTAAATTGTTATGTTTATTCATCATCTTCCATTAGATTAATGTCTGGGTCAAAATATGCTGCTTGTCCCCCCGCTTTGGTAAAGTTTGAGATTTAATCCTTGTATTTATTGACCAGTGCATGTTAGGTTAGTTAAAACCTAAAAAGATGATTACTATCCCCAAATGTGTGACAAAGCTATGCTGGTTTTTGGTTTATAAGCTGGGATTTCGAAACAGTTTTGACAAAACTGTTGTCTGTAACATGCGAGATGATAGTTTCATGATTTTAATCTTAGTGGTATCATGCTTAATGCATCAGCTACCTCGTTCTTGCTGTTGGCTTGCAAAGTTTGTGGAGCTTGTCTCTTGCTTTTGTTGATATATACGCTCTTTTGGTGAAACGAAGCCTGCGGAACTACAAAGCAATCCGTTTGTTCACCATTGGCGATGGGGTAAGCGACTCTTGATCCAGCATACAGACTCTACAACAAGGCTAACCGTTAGATTATTCTATGTTTGTTAGCTATTCATGCACTGAATTAACTCTAGGAAACTTTAGGACTGTTCTTGTTTCATCCTTTCATAAAAGCTCTTTTAGTTCTTTAGGGTTAAAGTTACCATAACCGGCATGATGTTCGTTCTTGCATTTTGCGCTTTATGTTCATACAGAGATCTTTTAAAAGAGAACAAAGGGTCTAAAAATTTAATTGTTAAAGAAAGAGACACTTATACCGTAATTTAAACCTTGATGAACATTTCACTAAGCAATATTCTGGTTTTGCGAATGAAATTTCCATCTAATTCTGATACATTTTCTCCTCTACCTTGCCAACTTAGCTATATATAGAACTGATAATTTGACACTACTCGTCACATTTATTGTTTTCAATGCCCATGTTAACTATGTTACTCCGACCCTGACCTTTCATTTTCCTTAAAGTATCCATATCCGAAGTTATATGACTCTCTATGTGCATGCTAGTGTCCATATCACAATCTTTGGTGGGTTAGCTTTGGGATTCACTGGTGGGAATGTTTAGTTAACTTCATTTGCTAATTGAACAAACCTAGTGATGTTTTGATGCAGATCACGTCGACCCTTACATTTGCTGCAGCTTGTGCATCTGCTGGGATTACAGTGCTGATCGGAAAAGATCTCAACAGGTGTGCTTTTAACCACTGTACCAGGTTCGAGACTGCTACAGCAATGGCTTTCATCAGCTGGTTCGCCATGTCGCCGTCGTTCCTAATGAATTTCTGGTCACTGGCATCCCAGTGATGACTTTATAAGTTTGTACTTTTCGGTTACAGCATTGTGCAGCCTTTTCCAAATCTGTTGTATTGTCAATTGCTCCAGGCAGTGTAAATAGATGAGTTTTGCTAGGGCTCCTAAGCTATTTTTTTTCAACTTCGAAAGTGCAGTATATCCTTGAGGGAAAGCAACCATTAAATTATAAATTGCTTTTCCCCCACCTCTCTCAGCCTAGTAGTCTCTTATAGGCTCTTTCATAATATGATTACTGTTTAAGCATTGGATGTTTTTATGAGACTCGATCCTGTACGATTTGTTTACAGAGATACAGGAACTTAAGATTTTATGCCAGGTGAAATTATAAAAGATTTTAAGCAAGGTGAAATTATAAAATTTTAGGAGTGACTAATTTATAAAATTTTAAAGGTTAAAATAACTTATTAATAAAAGATGTAAAATATTATTTAAATTATATGGGAATTTTGTTTGGTTTTAGAAAAATATTTTCTATTTTTTGTTTTTGTTTTCAGAAAATAATTTTCATTTTCAGTTTTCTGAAAATTGAAAAACATGTTTGGTTAATATAAATGAAAATTTGAATCCAAAATTAAAATAGTAAAAAATTATTTGGTATTTAACTTTTAAAAATAGAAATAAATAAATAGATATTAAAAATAAATTAAACTATAATTATTAAAAAATCATTAGATTACTTTAACATGCGAGTTATGCAAATATAAAATAATAAAATTGATAAAAAAAATTCATAACACAATTTATGTTAGTTTATAATAAGAATATAATAATATTGTATATTGGACATCAATTAAATTTTTGCAAATACACTTTGGTAACTAAAAGGATGATAAGGAAGCGTTCTAAGGTATTCCTCGCTTATATTCTAGATACCAGGGGTTCTTGATCTGACATAGAGAGAATCCATACCGTTAAAGAATTTCTCGATGTCTTCTCTAATGAGTTTCCTGGTTTACAACCAGATAAAGAAGTTGAGTTTGAGATTGAAGTCTATTCTGGTCCGACTCCAGTTTTGATGGCTCCTTAGCGTATGACCTCTAAGGAGATTAAGGAATTAAAGGTCTAACTCCAAGAGTTGTTGGATAGGGGATTCATTCATCCTAGTATTTTACCGAGGGGGTGCTCCAATTCTCTTTGTTAAGAAGAAATATGGGACATTAAGATTCCATATTGTTTACAAGAAGCTTAACAAGCTCACGGTTAAAAACAAATATCCTTTACCCAGGATCGTTGATCTGTTTGACCAATTCCAATGGATTTCCATCTTTTTGAAGATAGTCATGAGATTTGGTTATAACCAACTAAAGGTGAAAGATTCTGACGTCCTAAAGAATGCCTTCCGCGATATGGGCATTACGAGTTTCTAGTGATGTCATTCGGGTTAACCAATGCCCTACTGCCTTTATGGATATGATGAATCGAGTATTTCGACCTTATCTAGAACAGTTTATGGTCGTGTTTATAGACGACATGACATATTGGTATATTCTCGAACTGAAGCATAGTACAATGAGCATTTGAGAATCGTTCTACAGACCTTAAGGGACACATCACGATGGATTTTGTGATTAGGTTACCCTTGACTCCTAAAAAGGATTATGTTTGGGTGATTATTGATCGACTCACTAAGTCAGCTCACTTTATTCATGTTCGAGTTAATTATTCCCTAGACAAGCTGGCTAGGATATATATCTCTGAAATTGTCAGACTTCATGGTGTTCCGTTGTCTATCATCTCTAACCAATACTCGATATTCACTTCTAGATTTTGGAAGGCTTTACATGAGGATCTATGTACTCATATAAACTTTAGTACAAATTTTCATCTGTAGGTCGATGGTCAGTCCAAGAGAGTGATACAGGTTCTGGAGGATATGTTATGGAGTTGTGTGATTGACTTCCGTGGTAGCTAGGAGAAATTTTTACCGTTAGTTGAGTTTGCTTATAATAATAGTTATCATGATAGCATCCGTATAGCACCGAATGAGGTTCTATATGGACTTAAATGCCATACTCCTATCTGTTGGAGTAAGTTGCATGATATGAGGACTTTGGGTCTAGAGTTAGTCTACGAGACAAATGATACTGACTGATTGATCTATGATCGCCCAAGAGAGGCCTTTGATAGACATAAATCTTATGTTGATTAGAGGATGAAGGATATCAAGTTTAAGGTTGAGGATCAGGTTTTTCTGAAGGTATCTCCGTGGAATAAGGTGTCGAGATTTGGATGTAAGGGTAAGTTGAGTCCGAGATTTATTGGGTTGTGCCGAATTCTAAAGAGAGTCTGACCTATTTTTTATCAGCTTGAGTTATCTCCCCAGCTTAGCAACATTCATGATGTTTTCCCATGTATCTATGTTGAGGCGATACCGTCCTGATTTGGGTCATGTCATTCAGGTTGAGCATGTGGATTGAGGCCTGATTTGTCCTATGAGGAAGAACATGTTCAGATTTTGGATCAGAATCATGGAGTTCTTCGGAACATGCGTATTTTGATGGTCAAATTTTAGTGGAGCAATCGCAGTCCCGAAGAAGCTACCTGGGAGACATTGGAGTCAATGGAGGCTTGGTTATTGCATCTGTTCAAACCAGATAAATTTCGAGGATGAAATTTCTTTTAAGGGGAGAGAGTTATCATACCGCAAAATAGGGCTTAGATTTTTCTTAATATTAATTGTAACACCCCAACCCGTATCCGACCCGGATACGAATCTGAGGTGTCACATTGACTAGTCAAAACATGTACTTTAATAAAAACCATGAAAAATTTAAAACTTTCATACTATAAAGTTATTCTTTTACATAAACATGTTCAATACATTGCCAAACTCCATCAGAGCTTACATACCTAATAACTTTGTTACATGCCAACATACTAATTTACATAACAAAACATACTTTACAAAATATTTTTGATCTGATCTTTGAGTGGAGATATGTTGTTCTGTTGGTCCTAAGCTTGATCCTCTCGCTTATCCATACCTACGTGTAAGACACTTACATACTAAGTTATAGACTTAGTGAGACATCCAAATTCATATATATACTAACAAATACATGTACATATCATACAATACAACAACATACTGATATACTTACTTAAACCATCATTAACATGCTTATCATTACATATTTTATTATCCCTAATTTCTTTTTATCATATAAGCATATACTTGACATAAATATATAACATAAACTCTAATTAACTACAATGCATGAATTATTACTACTATCATATCATACATAATCACATATCATTACATATAACCAATACACATATGCACTTATTATTATTATCATGAACTTAATATTCATATGCATTATATAACACATATATCATTTCACAACAGAACACACATATTATCATTACAAGTTATTTATTATCTTTAAAGCCCATGTATACTTTTGAGAACTTAAGATATGTGAGTACATAGAGGTTGTGCACATATGTTGTCACCACAGCTCGTAATATTCCTACTATGGGCGCGTGGAATTTGTCCCGAATGACCACTATGTCCCGAAGGACCACATAGAACACATATGTCCCGAAGGACCACGTAGAACCCTCGACTCTTGGCATGCCAACTTTACCCCTAGCTCTCATAACACATAACATGGGCATTATTATTCTGTTATCACACTTTCATATATTCATATCATATACACATATAAGCTCATGACTTCATATCATATATATCATATAATACTCACTTGGAGTTTCATATCACAAGTTCTTGTATTTATATAACATATCATCACGTAGCTCATGTCACGTTTTCATATGATTTCATATTCACATATCACTTTACTTGTTTCTTGTTCTTGTATCTTCTCATATACATATAAACACATATTTTCTTATCTTATAATTTATATTACATATGTATGCAATCTTATGACTTATTATCAAATAACTCAGGTAACATTCTTGTATTGTATCATAGATCATTATCATATAACACATATCACATAAATACATATCACATAACATGAAATGCAAGCAAAGCACATTCACATAGTACACAATCCTAATCATGCTTCGAATCATGCTATTATATATTCATATAAATCTCATACATGTAATCCATACTAGGCATATTCACATATATCACGTATAAAAATGCACTTACCTTTAACATATGTGTGGACTAAAATACCTCTAAACCTCATATCCCTATAAACTTATATTCACATACTCATGCAACCTAATATAGGAATTAGACTTATCACAAGTCTTAATTCCATAGCATAACCTACTCTTATCATCATCATGTACTCACATGGGTCTCAATGGACATTACCAAGCTTTTGTTCTTTTACGAATCTTACTCTGACGATCTTTCAGAACTTTGCTTCCGATCAATATCTACACGAGTACGAAATTTAATTAGTGTCGATATTCGGATTACTTGGTACGATCCATTTTAATACAAACCCAAGTAAAACTTCAATTCCAACATTTCAACTTAAGTGGTATCGGTATCATCCTCAAGGTACTGATACCTTTATGCTAGGGTATTGATACCCCACCCAGGTACCGATACCAATATTAACTTCAAAATTTCCCAGGTATCGATACCCTCCACATAGGTATCGATACATCTTCCATATGATACCGATATTGTTCATATAAGTATCGATACCCTATGAATCAGTTCTTCATAAATTGTCTTGAGGTATCGGTACATACTCAACAAGTATTGATACCCCTTAGCTCAGATTTCCATTTTCAAGCCCGAAAATTAAACACTTACCTCCAAATTCTACTTGTTAACTTTTTCTTATGCCTTAAAACTCATCCATATACATGCAAACCTTCTTTAAACCTCATAACACTTTATTATCTTTCATAATTAACCAAAATTCTTGAATCAAAGAATTTCACCAATTTTTCCATGTGTTCTAAATTCATTTATATTACCTCTAACTTCTTAATTAAACTCTTGACAAGTCAAATTCATCATCAGAACTTCAAAAACCTTTCTATATCAAAAGTTCATTTCTAAACTCTTAATAGAAATTCCTTTCTAATTCTCTCTTCTTGATGTTTTAAGCTTATATAAGCTTTCCTTAAGCTTATATAACACCCAAATAATCAAAACCCCCTTGAAAATTCAAGAAATCAATAATAAAATCCAACTTACCTTATAGCTAAAGCCCACGTGAAGAAGAGGAAAGCAAGAAGAAGAAGAGTCTTCCAGATAACTCCCCCCCACGTGTTTCACTTTTATATAAGGGAAAAAAATTTTTGAACTAAAATTACCATAATGCCCTTCTCTCTTTCCATAATTATAATTTAATCCAACACTGAAATATTCCTAATTAAGTCCTTAAACTTTTTAATTTTTCCTATATTGATCCCTAAATTTTTTAAAGTTCTCATTTTAGTCACTAACCCGATCTTTGGGATGTTACATTAATTTTGAGGAGTAAAATGAATTTAAAATAAATTTGATGAAAAAATGAAGTTTTCATTTAATTCGGGGAAAATTCATGAATTTTGAAACACTTGAAGTCTTATGGCATGATTTTTCCATTTTATTTAAGTTGGGTTTAAAGGCACCCTAAAACTAGAAACTTGCCCTATTTGGGAAACCTATCTTCTCTCTCTAAACCTTCCATTTTAGCATTTCAACTCCAAGAAAGTTCAAACGATGTTTCATCGCCGAAAGTAGCTCTGATAGTTACATCGTTCATCTCATCGTGTTCCTAGTGTCATTCCGAGTCAAACGGTTATCCTTTTTATGTCTCTGTCACGGTGTGTGGAGGGGTGAGCAATCGATATTTTCTGACGTAGCATAATCAAGCTCTTCGTCATTCATCGTTGTGAACCGAGCTTGGTAAGTGTCTCAAAACGCTTAAAATAATTTTAAAAAATTTTGGTAATTTTTATGTAGCCGGAAGCCACCACGCACGACGCCGCTACTCGTGAGGCTTTTCTACAACCCTGGTGGGCTTTTAGAAGCATGTCAACCCGATTCAAACCAGCTACCCAATTCGTAATCGTATCTGACCCGACCTGTATTCTTGTCTGGCCCAAAACCCAAACCAAATCAGACAGGCCTAAGCGAACCGAATTGAAACGATCAAATTGAATTGAATCGATCAAATCGAATTGAGTCGATTCGAGCCTAGCTGAGCAGTTGACCATTGACTGCCACCGTTGACCATCGTCATTGACTGTTAACTGGCGTTGACTTTGACCATTGACCGGTGTTGACTTTTTTTTCCTGAAAAACCTCCCTCTTGACATTTTTCGATGTCTTGGGTCTAATTTTACGGTCTATTTCACCAAATTCTAACCTGAAAGCCTCGAATCGAGCCCATTAAACCAAAGTTGCTTAGTATTTTTAGTATTTCTGCATTTTTATTTGGGAATTGATTATGGAATTAATCTAAGATTATATTTTTATAAAGGTACTCATGATTCCCTTGACCGATGGCCTACTAGGTCCAACGTTTTTCGTCCAACAAATCCGTACAGTCTACGTTCTTTGAGAGCTACTCGTAGGTTTTTGTAAATAGTTGAATTAAATTTTATTATTTACTATTTTAGGATTTTAATACATTTTTCTGACTCGTAGGATCTAAAGTTATCGCCAATCGTGATAAGCAGACCCGAGAGTAGGCTATCGTACCCGACTTCTCAAACTGGTACAAGTGTGTTCCTATTGGTGTTATAGTACTGTTTTGGACTATCTGCTTGAACTGTTTTAAAATTTTGATTATATTAAATACTATGATTGCATTATATCTGATTTGCATATATTTCTGACATGATCTCTGGCTACCATATTTCTATATCTGATTATAGAATATGACATGTTTTAATGTTTTAATAAATTAAAATACTTTTTCACTCAAATACATGCATATTTACTATTATTGGGGGTATGCTTGGAGGAAGTATTTCAGGCTTAGTCTATGACTTGTAAGACTTTATCGTAGGCATCTTTGCTTTGTGCACAGGGTTAGTCCTTACCACATATTCCTCTTCTTTGTGTACAGGGCAAGTCCTTACCGTAGGCATTTATGCTATCAATATAAGGTCCTTATTGGGTGTACATGTAGGTGTATGGTTCAAGGGAACATACACATTCTGGTGTCAAGAAGGGAGTAGAGTTCATGTTTTCAAAACCTATTTTATACTTAACTTTTACCGAAGTATTTTATTTGTATGTTTTTATACATTGCAAGGAGCATATTGGGGTTTTTAGCTCATTATTTAATTTTTAACTTTTCAGATAGTAAGCGACAGTAGGCTAGAAGACTCGACATCAAGAAGACCGATCTCTCCTCAGTTTTGTACCACTGTATATTTTTGTATGTCTTTTTTGTTATACTTTGGTGACACATATTTTTACCACTTTCTTCACATATATGTATTACTAATATTTTGTTTTCCGACACCGATATCTCTGTATATTTATCGTATGGATTTTTTCTAATGGTTATTTCAGTATTTTACCATTTCATGAGTTTTATTTAATGAAATAGATTTGGACTATGTTTTAAATATGAAAATGACTTCTATTACGACAGGTGATAGCTTAGATTCGGTCGTAACTCTCAGGCCAAGTCTAGGGGATTACAGATAAAATGAAGTATTCCAGACAACACTTTGTCGAGACTCGAGATGGAAGGAGTGAGCCTCAAATAATATCTCAAATGGAGGTGGGGTTAACAAAAGTCATTTTTATGTGTGTGAAGAAGAATAAGGATGAGGAGAATGAGGGGAGTTAACGGAGTTAAGTGTCACGTCAGCAAAAACTAATGGGAGATAACAACAGAATCTTACTGAAAACGAACTAAAAGTTCGATTACTGTATTGCAAGTTTCAAAAGTTGGGTGATCAAAATGCAAATATTCTAAAGTTTAGAGACTATTTATATAATTTTCCCTAATAATAATTTAGGATCTAATTTTTTTAAATGGATGATAGAACTCCATGTTACGTTACTTCATCCCTGGCATGAGGTAAAAGTCAATTTTTAGAATAAGCATCCCAATGGGCAAATAAGAGGCGTAGAGATTTCCCAAACTCTCTGGACTATTATCGTTATTTCTAAAGCCCAAAATTTCTCAAACCCCAAACCCCTAATTTTCCACCTCTTTAAACTCCAACACTGCTCATTTCCACGTCGCCGCCGCACAAATTCACACTCTTTGCTCTCTAACTAACCTCTCAAATTCCAAACCCTAAACATGCCGCCGAAGTTCGACCCGACCCAAGTCGTCGACGTCTTCGTTCGAGTTACCGGAGGTGAAGTCGGAGCTGCCAGTTCCCTCGCGCCCAAGATCGGTCCTTTGGGTCTCTCCCCCAAGAAAATTGGCGAAGACATTGCCAAAGAAACCGCCAAGGACTGGAAGGGATTACGTGTTACCGTCAAGCTTACCGTCCAGAACCGTCAAGCCAAAGTCACCGTAGTCCCCTCCGCCGCCGCTCTGGTCATCAAGGCTTTGAAAGAGCCTGAAAGGGATCGTAAGAAGACGAAGAATATCAAGCATAATGGGAATATTAGCCTTGATGATGTGATCGAGATTGCCAGAGTCATGAGGCCTAGATCCATGGCTAAGGATCTGAGAGGAACCGTGAAGGAGATCTTGGGAACTTGTGTCTCTGTTGGGTGCACGGTTGATGAGAAAGACCCTAAAGACCTGCAGCAGGAGATTTCTGATGGGGATATCGATGTTCCCTTGGAGTGAACAAAGATAAAGTTCATGTTTTTTTTGGGTGGTTGTTTAACATATGATAATGATCGAGTTCCCCAGGGGTTTCATATGCTCAAGAATTTTCTGTAGGTGGTGGATTTAATATATTCCGAATAAAGATACCTATGATTTAAGTTTTTGTTTTGGTGATTTTGCTTATTGTGGAAGTTCAATACTGGGATGAAATATCGATTTAGATTGAAGCCATTTTCAGATGCACTTAATTTTCTTCTGTTTTTGATGAAATTACTGAATGTGTGATGGGATTCTTGAGTTAAAGCATTGGATTTCCTCCTGATTATATTATGTTTTGATAGCACTTCGCCATTTGTTGATGATTAGTTCAAGCAATTACTGAGTTTGATTTTGTTTCAGTAACATTGAATCAGCCTATAGACTGTTTCGATAGATTGTTGATGATTAGTTCAAGCACTGTGCCATTTGTTGAAGATTAGTTCAAGCAATTAATGAGTTAGACTTTGCCCAGGGGTGTTGATGCTTTGGGTCAATAGTTTCAATTTGATATTTTATTCATGCTTAGATTGTCAGCTAACATGCTTTTCAGCGAGCTATTTAATCAAACTCATATCTGCTCATTAAATCATTTTCTACTGTTTAGGTGGTTTTGCTCATTGTGGAACGAATGCTTGAATGAAATATTGGGGTTGATGAATGCATTTCCAAATTTGCTTCTATGTTTGATGAAATTATTGAATTTGTGATGGGATTTTTTAGTTACAGCTTTGGATTTTCTCTTGTTCATCGTCTGCTTCCGTAGCATTTTGCCATTTGTTGATTGGTTAAAGTAGTCGCTGATTTAATTGTTTCAGTCGCATTAATAACAGTGGATTCTTTTTGGATGTGATAATCTAAGTGGTATTTGTCTTTAAATCAATGGATTATACGTAGTATTCTGTTGACGCTTAGATTCTTTACATTTTCAGTAAACCCTTTTCATGGCTGGTCTTGGAATTCATTTTCTATTTCTAGCATTTTGAATGCTAGAAATTACCCTGGAATCAACGTTTGTTATTCACCTGATAGAACAGAATACTAATTTTAGTGAAAAAAATTCATTGCTTCCCCGGATTTCAATCCTCTCTTTAGATCAGTCGAAAACCATGTCGGTGAATGTTTGTTTAAGCTCACCATTTAAACCTCTTTTGGAGTTGTGGTCTTCACCAATCTCAATTGATTTCTTAGAACCAAAAGGTTCTTTTTTGGAAGTCCTCCCCAGGTTTTATAACATCTCTCTTCTTTCTTGGAACAGAAGGAAGAGAGGTATTTCCCATTGTTTTAACCCTTTGTTAACATCAACAAAATATCAGAATTTGACTCTTCATTGAATCCTTCAAAAAAAAAAAAATGGCAAAGAAAAGCGGGCAAAGAAGTTATTGGATGGAAGTAGCTCCGGCTCCCATCATTTACCCAGAAAAGCCTTCAAGTTCTCCTGGTTTGGAAACGATTTTTGAAGATGTTGCAGAGGGATATGATGACGTTGCTTGATATATCTGAATTCTTTCAGTCTTTTAGCTATCTAAGTAATGTTTTCATTGTCTCGTGTTAGAACAATGGTTCCTGAGGGATTGAGAAAACTAAGCATTCATTGAATTAGCAATGTAACTATAATTTTTGTGTATCACTCTTATTGTAAATTTGTATATGTATGTGTATATATATACCCTATTTATGAAAGAAACAAGTCAAAAGATTCTCTCAAATCAAAACATGTTTAGACGGATACTTCCCTTAAATGATTTTTCCGGACATTTTACCCCTTATTTCTCATACTAATCAAAACACGTCACAACATTGTTTAATTTTAATTTATTTTATATAAAGAAATGAAAATCAATTAAAAATTAAAATTATATAATATGTCAAAATGCCCCTGCTTCTTTTTCTCGCCCTCCACCGTGCACTCTCCCTTTCCCTTGCACCACCATCCTTTTTTTCTTCTTGCGACGAGGAGAAGCATTCCCCCCTTTGACGGGGCCAAATTCATGAACCCTACATTTCAACTTTTTTTTTCTTTTTTTGCCTTATAATTTCCCATCTGAATCAACATTTTCCCCAAATCTGATCTTTCTTCTTCTTTTCTCTGAGAAAACAGTCCAAAGAAGCGACGATCTCAGATTGGGCGTTGAGAGACAAGCGGTGGCGGCTCCAACCGTCAACGCAAAGCCACCGCTTACATACGAGCGAACAAAGGTTCCGATCTCCGGGACCGAGGAATTGAAAAACATAAGCTAAACACTCATCGGGAATCTCAGCTGTGTAATCCCGATTCTCCACAAACTCATCGGAAAATCTATCGCTCGAAACAAAACTAGAAGTGGAAAAGCCAAATCGACCGCTGAAGGAGTTCTCCCTGTCTGAAGCTTCACAAACAAAATGGAGAGGGTTAAATCATTACCCCATGTTTTCTTCCTCAATTGGCTCCCGAGCTTCACAAAACTATCGGGGTTTTTGGACTGAAATTTGGAATCAAAGGCAGATTAATAAAGATATAACCTTTTTGGACATTGATGGAGTTGGAAGGAGCGATGGAGAGGGTAAGAAAGTTTGGGAGAGATTAGGATACAAAATGGAGAAAAGGAAAAGAGGAGTGTTGGTTCTGCAGAAAGGAGTGCAATGTGGAGGGGGAGAAGAAGAAGGAGGGGCCATTTTTGACATATTATATAATTTTAATTTTTTCATATAAAATAAATCAAAATTAAATGTGTAGTAATCTGATTGTGTGAGAATTTATTTTTTAAAAGAAATAATGATTTGGGTCAATCGATGTAACAATTTATAATAAAAACAAGCGTTTTGAAAATTACTTTAAAATGTAATTCGATATAAATGGTATAATTTAGGGAGTAATGTGATATTTAAACCTAATTTATTCAACTTAAAATATTATTACTTATAGTTAATAATAGTTTCATTTACGAATAAAATTTGTATATTATGAAATTTTTTAATTTAAAATGTTATCTATCTACTTTAAAAAATTAGATAATTAATAATAATTTCTATTATAATTGAGAAAGTTTTAATAATAATTTTTAAAATTACAACCTAAATGATTATACATTTTATAAAAAAATTAATTTTAATTTAAAATATTATTCATATTACTTTAAAAAGTTACGTTGTTGATAAATTTTTCGGCTACAATTGATTTCTATCAAGTTAATTTTACCTATTATATTTTAGACTCATTATGTTCATGTATAACTAATATGAACCAAACATAAGAACACAGTACGTGCATCTTTTATTCAAGCAAACTAAAGACTTTAGTGGTCGCTTATTCTGCTGCTCAAACACACAAAGCAACCTGAGAGCATTTCCCACTTCCCCTGCATTCATCTTCAAAACCACAAAGTATGCATGTTGGACTGTTTCTTTAACAAAGAGAAGGAAATCGAATCCTTCATTTACAACAAACGGATCCAAGTCATCTATAATATCGGACTCGGTAACAGTCTTACTTCCTGTAGTTCCATTTCTAGCAAGTCCTGGGTAGTAAACAAAGTTGATACCAGGGTTAGCATCACCGAAGTATTATCATCCACAAAATAAACGCCGAACGCCTTGCGATCCACGGGATACGACGGCAAGAACCAATCTGTGACATCAGAGTTCTAATGCTCGCTCCAATATCAATATACACCAAACCTTGCTTATCAGATATGTTGACGAACTCAGGCATGTAATGAATATTCGAAGTAGGGTGAAGCTACTTCAAGGGCAAGAAGCTGGACAAAGTAAAGTGAATGTTATGAATATTAGAATGTAGTTGCTTTCCTTTCCAACGAGTGCAGGTTAAGTTTCTGTTGTGTAAACTGCATCGTTAATCAAGTGGTTGTGGATTGAGTGAGTTAGGAGAGGTTGTTAGAATACTAGTTTCAACTTATTCATACCACTTTGTATAATACCACCTGGTCTCTTTAGAGATATTACAGGTTTTTCATCAATAAAGATTGTGAGAGTACGGCCTCTCTTTCTTACTCTTCTCTCTCAAGCTTTCGTTCCCCATTTGTTTGTGTTTCCTGTGCTAGCATATCTGCTTAACACAAATATGATTAGAATCATAACAAGGCAAATAAGCAATACTTGTTCCAAACCAAACTGGCTTCTCCTCCGAAAGAGGCTCGATGTTATCTAATATATCTTCGCTGTTTGCCATAGACGGACAATCGGCCGGAAGCCGATACTGCTCGAAGTAAGAGGCGTTTTCAAGTTTCTTCTTGAATACAATCAATGTGAAGTTATCCACATAATCAACATGAACAACAGTGGAAGCTTTCAGTAAGGAAGAAACAGGGGTAACAGACCGTATCAAGCTAGTAGGGTCCAAACCACTCGGACCGACAAGCATGGACCCTATTCCACCGGGCTTTAAAACACGTTCATTCTCAAGCACAAGAATAGCAGGGCCCGAAACCTTATTGCGGTCCCTAGATATCACAAAATCATAAGAATTGTCATGATAATCGAGGTCATGAGTAAATTTCTTATGCTTAAGAGAAAAGGGGTGCATGTAAACCCCAGTAACATCAGAGAATCCCAAGTCTCTCAATGCCATAACAGCCGACATTGAGCCTTCGTCGACACAAAGAGCTTTTGCAGTGTAACTCAACATTTGCTTTTCCATTAACTCTTTAACCACGCTGGTTATCAAGTTCATGTTTTGTTCACATTGAACCGATCCAAATGAACCCCAAACTTTGGAGAACAAGAACTTGCCGGGGAAAACGTTGGAGCTTGAAGAACCGGGTCTAATGGCACAACCTGCCGAGGTAGAAAGGGTATACAAAATATCTGGACCGCTCCCGGAAATCATTTGCAGCGAAGGAACAATCGACAAAGCAGCTGCAAGCATGAAAGCGCGTACAAGGACACGCCTCCGTAAAGACCCTTGAAATATTATCGGCTTGGGGGCCTTAAAATCCATGAATTTTTTCAGTAGGAACAAGAAAGATCCAATATGAAGAGGAGAGAGTTGTTTTTTTTATTGTTGTATCAACTAAAATGTGAAAACCCAGAGAGATTGAAGCCAACACAAAAATGAGAAAACCAAATTTAGCGAGTGCAATACCTGGAGGAAATGTGATTTACACCCACGAGAAGACCCATTGATCTTTGAGCAGTTAACCATACCTTCATTGGAACCCTTTTTCTCGACTTCATTTGAAACAAAATTCCCTCCATTTCCCCCCCCCCCCAGGAAACACCCTCAAAGACTACATCTTTAACCACACTACTTCTCATCCTTCGATAAATTAGCTTCAATCTCAATCTGGGTTTTCAGCTTTTGATCGAAATAACGAAATAAAACCCAAAAAAAAAGATGAAATATTTCAGTTAGGGCTTCTTTCCCGAATGAGGAGATGCATGAAGTGTGAAAAGAAGGCCAACGCTTTGTTTAGCTGAAAGCAAAGAGAAACGTATAGATCTCAATGCAGAATAATTATGGAGGGGACAATGAGGACGGAGGAAGATTCTTACGTGTCGTGTGTCGTAACCGTCTTTCGGTTAGATCTCGAAATTAGGCTTCGACTTGAAAATTGTAGATTGGAATCACCACTGATCATTTATTTTATGAAAAATGGGTTGATCGGATACCTTATTTCTTACCTGATCTGCGTCTTACCAAAGATGTGTCGGATTCGAGAGTCGATTACAGTCAATGAAGGGTTAGCACCCTTGAACTGTCCTTTTGGTACTATATAATTTCCAGTTGTCTTAAATTAAGAAAAATTGAAAATTTAAATTGAAATGTAAAACTCTTATCCTAATTGCTTACCTTTGATCAATTGAGAATTTTTCTACAAAGTTAAAATGTTAGATGAAATAAATAAATAAAAAAATATTAAATAAGTCAAATGAAAGGAATAAATAAATAAATAAATCAAAGAAAAAAAATAAAATAAAGAAACATATAATAAAAAAATGATGATAAAAATATTAAATAAACTGAATAAAAAATAAGATAAAATAAAATAAAATAAAATAAATATAATAAGAAGTAAGTAGTAATAATAATAATATGCATATATGTATATATCTAATAAAAATATATAAATCTAAAAAAAAGAAATACCATCATTTCACCGAAATGTGAAGTTTTGGTCAGATTGTGAACAAGGGGGGCCATGAGAAAATGATAATTCAAAGGTTAGGTAGGCTAGTGATATATATAATATAATATTCAATAAGATAATTAAAAAAGCAATAAAAATATATGTACATATATACATGAACATTAGGAAAATAGAATACAAACAAACAAATAAAATATATATTAAGATAAAAAAAGAAACAAAATATTTACATATATAATAACGTTTAAACAAGATATTAATATGAAATAATAAAAGGAAATAAAATAAAATGAAAATGAAAAAAAATAATACTAATAGCAATATATCTATACGTATATATATAAGAAATAGTGATATAAAATATATATGTAAAAAATGGTATAATATAACATAAATAAATAAATAAAACACCAAAAATAGATAAATATAGTAAATAAATAGAAAAATATAATTAAGTATGTATATATATAATAAGGATTAAAATGAAATGAAAAGCAAACCGAGTGGCCAATTTAAAAGCGAATCAGAGTTTAAAAATCAGATTTGGGACCAAAATAACAGACCTATAAGGCAGGAGGGACCAAAAGGGTAGTTTACCCTAATTGGTTCAGAAACACACGGATCTGACGGGTTATGGATCGGGTTGGGCAGTCCAATGGGTTTAATATTTAAGTTAAATTTTTTTAAAGCTTTCATAATCTCTCATTCTCAAAACAGAGAACCCTCACCCTCCACCGTTTTTCTCTTTAATGTTCTTCACAAATGAAGAACATGAAAAAGCTTTCCAGAATCTGGTCGTAGGCCACCCTTGCGCCGCCTCGCCGCTGTCGATCATCGGCGGTAAAAAAATGATTTTTTACTTTTTCGAAAGCTTTTCTTCTCTAGTTTTCAAAAATCAAAACATTTTTTATAAAATATGAGCCTCGGGGCTAGATCTACAAAAGAAGATCACGACCAAACCCCTCCGTTCATCGGCTAAAACGCTCCCTTTGAGTTCCTTTCGAACCAAAAAACAGCAAAGACACTAAACTAGACAAAGACAACACTCAAAAGTATGAATCTTACCTTTCTTTCTTTCGAATATAAATGCTTTCAAATGAAATACTGCTCTTGGTTGCGATTTGTAAGTAACTTTTGCTTTTTTACTTCGTATCCACTGCAGTGTACAAATGGACTGATTACATGTATTTATACTAAAAATAAACTATTTTTAGCTTGCTTTCTGAGTCATACTCGAACTAAACTAATGCCTTATTTGCTATTTTTTCGGTGTCCCAAACATCCACGTTGTTGCGGATGTTGTATGAGTGATGGAGTGCCTTGAAACTCGGCGTTGAATGTGTGAAAGGAGAGCTGGTAGCGGCGTGATACCCTTGGAGTCTTGGTGATGCGGCGCAGATGAGAACCGAATGGAAAGCTAGGGTTTCTGGAAACCTTTACGTGTTGTGGACCGTTGGATCATACCTTGATCCAACGGTTCCCATTGTTGGCGGCTGGGACAAGAGTGGAGTGAGCTAGGGTTTCTGAAAACCCTAACCTGTTGTGGGTCTGGACCATTAGGCATTGTTGGGCCTGATACAAAATGTAAAACATGTTTATAATAATATTTATACAATATATATATAATATATATAAATATATGTTCATTCCAGTCACAAAAAGTGTGTCTACAGCTGCCCCTCTTTGCCCATAGTCGTGTAACGGGGATATGGCAAAGATTAAAAGACACACTTTTCATTTACCACAAATGTATCATCCCTATAGGGGTCAAATCCTATAGAATATCCTCTGTTGTAGAGTTAAAATCCGATAATTGGATTAAATCACAAAATTACTCCCTCGTCGTGAGGTCAGGATAAACTGGAAACTTCTGAGCGCGATATCCTTCGTCGTGAAGTTGAAATCGTACTCAAAACCATTGGCAAGTGGCCTCTGAACCGTCTTCTAGCTCACGATACTTCGTCGTGGAGGTGAAAAGCTTGTCCTGAAGACTTCGGTATTGATGCGTCATAGATGACTCACTCGTCGTGAAGTTGGGTCAATCTGTTGGTGAAGTTGGAATTGTATACGGCCTCTTCGTCGTGAAGTTAACCCTGGGAATTGGATATCCTTTGTCGTGAAGTTGAAATCCAATGAGTTGTATTGCTCCGAGTCCAATATCCTTCGTCGTGAATTTGAAATTGGTTTTGGAACTGGAAAATTGTTTGTTGACAGTCAGCCGCCCCTTCACCTTGAAGTTGAGCTTGTGCTGTCTTGAGTCCAATATCCTTCGTTGTGAAGTTGAAATTGACTCTGAAAGTTGTTTGTTGACAAGCAGACGCCCCTTCGTCGTGAAGTTGAGCTTGTGTTGTCTTGGGTCCAATATCCTTCGCTGTGAAGTTGAAATTGGTTATGAAATTGGGAAGCCCCTTCGCGTTGAAGTTAAGCCTCGAATGTCACGATATCCTCCGTCGTGGAGTTGAAATCATGGATGTGTAGGTACGATATCCTCTGTCGTAGAGTTGAAATCGCGGATGGCCCATTCGTCGTGAAGTTGAGCCTTGACTTGAATATCCTTCACCGTGAAGTTGAAATCCAAGTATTGTATGTTACGGGTGGACACGATTCCCTTCACCATGAAGTTGAAATCGTGGATGACCCATTTATTTTGAAGTTTGGCTTCGAGCTAGATATCATTCGTTATGAAGTTGAAATCTACTCTCGAGCAAATTGTGTCGTTTCGAGTCCAATATCCTTCGCTGCGAAGTTGAAAATTGACTCTAGCTAGAATCTGCAAAATTATGCACATATGCGATGCTATGCATACGATGCTCTTTTGTATGCCTAAAATATATATGCAAAATATGTTATTTTAGGGTTTGGATAGAAATCTCAATCCCTGGTTGTCAGCCTTGATGACTCTTGACGCTAGAATCTTGAATTTCTGATTCTTGATCTTGGATTCTTCAATATGCTTAAAACAAAATGTTGATCTGTGAAGGGAATAATTGCGTGACCAGTCTTCATTCCATCTCTGACTCAGTTTGTCTTTATTTCCACCAGGGTGTACTCTTGCAAACCTCAACCTAAGACAATTTATTTTCCTTTCCCTATCAAATTTTGCCCCAAAAAAATTGGCTTCTCCTGCCCCAGTTTCAATCTTGAGCTTCGAAGAGATATTCGTTGATTTCCAATACATGCTTCCAGAGAACTCATCTTGTTTGAAAATGCTTTTCTTCCTTTGAATTTTCAAAATTTTGAAAAATATCAAAAGGAGTTTTGGAAAATATTGTCTTCTTCTAGGTTTCAGAATTGAAGTAAATCATAAAACAAGAGTTTATTGGATATCAAAAGAATAAAATGCTCTTTTAATCTTTGATAACTGCAAACTTTTGACAAATATCAAGAATGAAAAGTTGGTTTAGAGGTGGGTTATTAAGGTTTGTTTCATCGATTCAGTCATCATGAAGATCATGACATACCCTTTTTCTTGATTTGATCGGAGGCGAAAAAAGTTCCATAACTAGCATAATCAATGGCTAGACCTTTCAGAATACTTCTATTTCAGTTATCTGAAATCTTCCATATGTTCAAGTTTTGCAAGCTCCTCTAACAAAGGTAGTACATAAATATCGATATAAAAATGAGATTCTTGAGTGCTCGTGTGTATTTGACTATAACAGGTGTTCCTTAACTCCCTTAGTCCATTTTTACCGAAACTCCTTATTTAAATTTGCCATTGTCTGGCTAGCTGAATCCATAAAGCCGGGGCGTTTAACCAATTGCTCTAGAGGGACAGCTCAATATGTAAATACCTTCATCAGGTTAGCTGAATCTTATCCATAAAGTCGGGGAGTTTAACCAATTGCCTTAGAGGGACTGCTCAAACTTTATTGTATAGTATAATCGCCTTTATCAGGCTAGCTGAATATTATCTATAAAGCCGGGGCTTTTAACCAATTTCTCTAGAGGGACAACTCAAGCTTTATTGTATATATATAATATTATAATGTGGGTATACGGATACAATTTCTTAAGTTTGTCAAGAAGAACCTGTTATAGTCTAGGTTTTTTTGAAAGTCAAGGAATCTCATCTTTAGAATTCAATTTCCAAACAACTAACCTAAACTAGATTTGCTTACTTGACTATTCCATCTGTGAAGATCATTATCATCACTGAACGTCTTGAACAAAAGTATAAACCAATGCAATCTCATGTGCTAGTTGCCCCATTATGTTCGCTCCTAACACATACCTGAATACCAAACCTTTGATGGACTCTTCATGAGAAGAGAAAACTAGTTCGGTCTCTGTAAGAGAAAAACATGTATTCTGATGTATCTTTTAAATTAGGACCAAGAGGTCTTTGTTTTGCAGTGTTCAATCTTGTCAGTTGTCAAATATTTACAACCTCAATTATTAAAAAACTTTTAATTCAGGTGATATTCAAGGAATTTCAAGTTGTAAATTTTGTTCATCATTCAACATAAATTCATTTAAATATCCAAAAAGAGTTAAAAAATAAGTTCCAAATACAAGAAAATTAAAAAACAATTTCAAACAGAATGCCACGAAATGGAATAAGGCCTCATTTGGGTGCCCCACTAGTTGGATTAGGGCTTTCATCTGCGCTAGTTCCCCACTCCTTCCTGGCCGAGGCTCTTTTTTGATGTACCCTCAGACACATCAATTTCTGCCTCCTCCGGCTCATTTTCCATGGAAAATCCCACTTCTTCGTGACTTATCAGTATTTTTTTTCCTGGTTGCTGGAAATTGGGCACAAATTTAGATCCAAAACGATTTTCCTCGGTGGTGATAGTTTTGGTTGGATCCCGAACACATATTGCAGCTGTGATGGGCGTAATATTCATTAATCCTCCTGAGTTGCCCAGAATCCCTCTTACCTTCAGGAAATCTGATATAGGTGTTGAAGCTACGTCTGCTCCACTGATTCTTAAACCCACGGGCCAATCTCGGACCACATTCATAAAAGCTCATTTACTTGGATTTCTTTTTCGATCCTCCTGCACCTTAGGTTTTTTTATAGGAATCCTCTGTTGAAGCAGTTTGAGGTGTCTTCCTAGGTACAACTGCCCCATCCATTCTCAAACCCACAGGCCAGTCTCGGATTACATTCACGGAAACCCTCATGTTCGGATGTTCTTCGTAGGCATTCTCTGTTGAATTGACAACTTCCGAGTCTTCTACCTTGCTCTTCTGGATTCTTATTCTAAAGGATCCTCAAAGTTTCCAGGAACTTTAGCTGAACAAGCTAGGGTTCAATCTTGGTTTACCCAAGGAATCTCCTTGTAGGTCCATTTTACATTCGGGGGCCATTGTGGTTGGATATATCCCGGTGTAATAAATCCGGCTGAGAGCATTGAGTGCCCTGTTTTGATGATTGAAAAGGGGTAGAACCTCTAATTATGAGATGTTGATCCTTCTTGGCTTTCTTGGTCAACATTCGGTCATATTTTGTGACCCTATTCTTTGAGTGAAACTTATCTCTCACAAGGGAATGCTCATTTTCCACGGTTGGCCTAGGGGAACCTTCTATAACCACATTTGGTTTTTGGGGCGGACCTGAAATATTTGGCTTTTTAACAGGTCCTCTGGTCATTGTCATTTCAGCTTCATCATCAACATTCATAGGATCCATGTAACATCCCAAACTACGGGTTAATGACTAAATTTTAAAAATTTCAGAATATGGTGATTAAAGTAGAATAGTTTAATAGTTTAATGATTTATGTGGAGATATTTCCTGAAAGTTATTAGTAAATATTAAAGGATTCAAAGGGTAAATAAGTAATTGAACAAGGAAAATAATTAAATAATAATTAATGGGTATTATAATACCCATGTGGATAATGACTGAAGAGATAAGCTTCAAAGCAATTCTCTTCTTCATCTTCTTCTCTTCTCCACGTGAAAACTCAAAGCAAAGGTGAGTTCTCTAATTTCTTGATTGTTTGTTGATTTTAAGCATGAGTTTTGATCCTTAGAGGATAACTAAGCTTAAGGAAAGCTTAAGTTATCTTAAAAATCAAAAGATGAAGAAGTTATAAGAGATTTCAGAAAATGAGTTTTTATATGAAATCATGGAATATAGTTGATAAGTTGAATTTTAAGTTGAATTTGACTTGTCATCTATGAGAATAAGAAGATAGAAGTGTTAGAATTATATTTAGAACATATTGAAATTTTAGTATGATTCTTGAATTACATATGAAGGATAGGATTTTGAAGTCATAGAGGATTTTCATGGATATAAGTTAGTTTAAGTAATGGTAGTTGAGTTTAATGACATGGTAGGGGTTTAAAATAGAAAATTGAAGGAAAATTGATGATTTTCGAGCTTAAAATACAATTTCTGGGTAGAGGGAACCGATACCCTATGAATGGGAATCGATTCCCCCTCTTGAACGAAAAATTACAGTATGTTCAGGGGGTATCGATTCCCCCTAAATGAAAATATAGAATTTGATTCATTAAACTGGTTTAAGTTATTAACATCAAGTTTAAAGTTTAGGCTTCTGATAATTGTTTTGAAATGATATATTTATGTAGATATTGAGCCTAAACAAGTTCCGGAATAATCAAAGGATTATAATCGAATCAAAGCAAGGCTAAGGTGAGTACAATTTAAATTGTACTTATGTGATTGATCAAACATTGGCTTGCGATGAGTCAATGATAGAGTTACTATGGTAAGAAGTAACTTATAAAATGTTATGTGATTACTATGTGTGCATTAGTACATAGAAATGGATGTATGTTTAGATGTTACATGATTTACATGCTTACATGAAAATGTAACATATGATATTAGATATATATTTACACATACATGTGGTATGTGACAGAAGAGAAGGAACATGTGATTATGAGATAAATGATTACACGTACATGTGATACGTGACTGAAAAGAAAAGATATGTGTTTATAAGAGAAAGAATATGAATAAGTAATGTGAACTGTTATAAATGATAATGCCCATGTTATGTGATATGAGAGCTAGGGGTATAGTTGGCATGCCAAGGGTCGAGGGTTTACCTATGTTCTTCGGGACATATGGACTGTTTACCTATGTTCTTCGGAACATATGGACTGTTTACCTATGTTCTTCGGGACATATGGACTGTTTACCTATGTTCTTCGGGACATATGGACTGATTACCTAGGTTTTTCGGAATCTATGGACTGGTCATTCGGGATATTTATACGATCTTTTGTGACAGCATAGTGGTGCACAACCTCAATGTACTCACATACCTTAAGTTCTCAAAAGTATACATGGGCTAATACATGGTCTTTACAGAGAGTAAATAAATAAATTGATTTGCTACTATGTATGTTTTGTTGTGAAGTAGTATATGTGTTCCATGGTATGTAGAGAAATGTTCGATATATATATTTATAAGATAAAAAGGTATTAAAAGTACTTGTATTATCTTATGTTATCATGTATACTGAATTATATGCGACACGATTGAATTCATAGATTGAATGTTTATATTTATGAGAAATGCATTATTATTATGTTTTTGCTTCACTAAGTCTATGAAGCAGAAGGATCAAAGCTAAGTTCAAAGTAACAACATATCTCTGCTCAAAGATCAGATCAGAAGTAAATTACACAGTATGTATTATTATGTGATAAATAGGCTGGCATGTAAATAAAGTAGGTAAATTAGGTATTTATGCTCTGATCGAGTTTTGTAATATTTTAAACATATTTATATAAGTATAAAAGCAAAGAAATGAACGGTTAAATTTTTACGAGTGTTATGTACAATTTACGAAAATCACTGTAGCACTGTAGCAGGTTACTGTAGTATTGTTCATATCGTAATTCACCGTTCATAAACACGTTTTTATCTCAAAATTTTATACCAAACACAATTGAATAATATATGATTGTATTTTCTTAATATAAATTCAAACGTTCAGTTATTTTACAAGAATAAAGGTTTTGAAAATGTCAATGTGACATCTCGGACTCGTATCCAGGTCGGGTACAGGTTGGGGTGTTACAATCCACTAGTGGCTTCCCTCCATGGATCACAACATTTATCATATCCATTAACTTAGTCATCTGTTCTCTGGATTCATCCTGAAATCTTCTTGTTTGATCAATCATCTCTTGTTGGGTTTTCAGGAGTTGCTCTTGAATTTTCTCGATCTTACTAATTCGCGCTAATGTCTCATTCATCGCTGTGGATCTTTAGACACGCTTCAGGTAATCTTCAATTTGCTTTCAGAGCTTATTTGTTCCTTTTTATCGAGATGTATCTTGTTAGTTAACGTCGATGGAATGAAATAAAATAAAATGGAAAAGAAAATAAATGTAATGCAGAATATGCAAGAATGCTTGATGCATAAAATGCTCGAGGCATTGATCCAAAAAATGTGCTTGTTATTATAAATAACCCTTATTGGGGACAAAAGTGTTTTATCTTTTAAGAGACAAAAATATCATGATAGCTTCTGACAGTTGACTAGTCTTCTGCCTTCGTCTGTTACCAGTTGAATAACCTGTCGAACTGCTCCGGCTCCTCTGGATGAACCGTACAAACATTGAGTTGCTTTTTAAACAGGCCCAAGAAGCTCGAATGACTGCATCTCTGGCATTTATCTTTTGTTGAGCCTGTTCCCAACGAGTACATCATTGGAGCCATCAATTGATATGAACCATGTGGAGTTCACTTGTTTGTGTCAGCAATAGTCTCCAATTTCAACTATCATTTTGCCATTGTTGTCTTTTAAGGGACACCCAAGATCAGTAACCTTCATCTTGCCCCTACAACCTCGGCCAGTCAATTCTTCCAAGATAGACTTTCATTATGCTTGATGTAGATCCAATTCATTCTGAGTCTTTTATAACGTAACAGAGTGATATACTCTTCAATTGTGGGCGCCACGCCTTCTGAATTGAATGTGGTCGTAGGCCACCCTTGTGCCGCCTCGCCGCCGCCGTTGGTCGGCGACGGCTGCCGATCATCGGCGGTAAAAAAAATGTTGTTTTTTTACTTTTTCGAAAGCTTTTCTTCTCTAGTTTTCAAAAATCAAAACATTTTTTATAAAATATGAGCCTCAGGGGCTAGATCTACAAAAGAAGATCATGACCAAACCCCTCCGTTCATCGGCTAAAACGCTCCCTTTGAGTTCCTTTCGAACCAAAACACAACAAAGACACTAAACCAGACGAAGACAACACGCAAATGTATGAATATTACCTTTCTTTCTTTCGGATATAAATGCTTTCAAATGAAATACTGCTCTTGGTTGCGATTTGTAAGTAACTTTTGCTTTTTTATTTCGTATCCACTGTAGTGTACAAATGAACTGATTACATGTATTTATACTAAAAAATAAACTATTTTTAGCTTGATTTCTGAGTCCTACTCGAACTAAACTAATACCTTATTTGCTATTTTTTCGGTGTCCCAAACATCCAAGTTGCTGCGGTTGTTGTATGAGGGATGAAGTGCCTTGAAACTCGGCGTTGAATGTGTGAAAGGAGAGCTGGTAGCGGCGTGATACCCCTGGGGTCTTGGTGACGCGGCGCAGATGAGAACCGAATGGAAAGCTATGGTTTCTGGAAACCTTTGCGTGTTGTGGACCGTTGGATCACACCTTGATCCAACGGTTCCCATTGTTGGTGACTGGGACAAGAGTGGAGTGAGCTAGGATTTTTGAAAACCCTAACATGTTGTGGGTTTGGACCATTAGGCGTTGTTGGGCCTGATACAAAATGTAAAACATGTTTATAATAATATTTATACATATATATATATATATATATATAAATATATGTTCATTTCAGTCACAAAAAGTGTGTCTACACGTGTGTAGGGATTACGTGGCAGTTATAGGAAGCTTCTAATATGTGAAGAAAATGGCCACGCTCATCAAAGATCAAAGAGATTCAGAACCTATAGTTTTTGTCTGGTAAAGAGCGTGGACATGTTACTCGGTAGGGTATTTAATATCCTATCCTAAAATTCAGATATCTAAAATTTAAAATAGTTAAAATTGTAATTGAGATCTTATCTGAAATAATTGAATATCCGATACGAACAAATCATTTATTTTTCATAGAATTTTGGGCGAGATTCTTTACTGCATAGCTCGTAATTCTTCAATGACCATTTTATGCATTACTGCGTAGCTCGTAATAGTTTGATGGCCTAGAATTTTGTTGGATTTTGATGGGCAAACAAGCAAGAGCGAGAGAATAAGATGAAAAAACTAAAGATAGAGATGGAGGCGATAAAGGGCTTTTGTCGAAGGCGAAAAACAAGAGCTTGAAGCTAGCAAATCAAGTGATGAAAAGTACTGATTCCTCTTAGGTGTACATAGGTAATATTGAGTGGAATGAAAAAAAAATAAGCAGACAATTAGTAAAAGATAAAGTCGTGCAAGTTCTTTGCATCTATTTCTCAGATTTGTTTATCAAACTAAATTACTTAATCTTATTTAATTTGGACTAAGAAAAAAATAAACTTATTGAATGTTGTCCCTTTATATATTTAATTTTTAATATTTTAAATTTAAATGCCACAAATTTGGAAGATCTTTCCACCTCATGCAAAATGGAATTTATTTGGGTTTTCACTCAAACAGTATAATTTCTGAACATTTTTCTTGTTTGAATGGAAAACAAATTTCTTGCACATTTGGGCTTAATCATTGGGTGAAATTCTGCCAAATCCTCTGGGCCTCAGGCTAAAGGCCTATTTTTTTTAAAGATATTCGATAATCCAAAAATGAGATTTTTCTATCCGTATCTGATCCGGTTATTCGGATTTTTTTATCAGATATTTAATCTGACTTTTCCAAAAAAAAATCGGATCAGATAACCAAATTAAAAATCGAATCATTGAATAAACGATCGAATAATTCGAATAGTATATTTGTACACACTCCTATTACTCGGCATTTTCTATCGTCTTTTCGCTGTGGGTGCCTGACAAGGTACGATTTATTGGGGGTCCAGTTTTGTCTGTTCAGTGTTCACAGACCACCCACCTTAATTGTTCATCATCAATGGCTTGGCCCGACAACACGCTTTGATCTTTTTTATATATAAATATTTTGACATTACACAAAATGCAGCTTTGTTTGGGAGTATTCAACATTGGATTCTACGAGCAAAAGAATGGCGAGACTTTCCAGTCGTACTGAAGCTCATGTTTAATAGTAAAACCTTGTGTTTCAACCAAATCATCAAATAACTTGCCCAGATTTCAGGACAAACTCGACCAAGTTCAATTTCATGAAGCTATCTGTGCATGTTCCAACATCAATTTTTCCTTTTTTTTTAATTGATAATCCATCAGAAATTATACTATAATGGTGATGATGCATCACCAATAATAATAATAAAAAAAATCACGTGCACCTCTAAGATGTACTACAAATCTTAAAGAAGCAAACTTATGTGATTCCTATCAGTATCCTATATATGTATATTCTAGAAATAGCCGTTTGTATTTGATGTGGAAGGAAGTTCTTCCTCCATTTCTCTCTTTGGTTCTGTCAATGGCATTGTTGTCCTTGAATATACAACGGATGCAGTTGGTTACCCTCATTGCTTCAAGAAAACCAACTGATACCGAGAAGTGAGCGGCCACACTAGCAAATACCAATGGATCTCTGGTCATTGTTTGTAGCTAGAACTGCTTATCTTGCTCGAAAGTAGTGGTTTATCCTTGGAAATGGAACTTAACACGGTTTCACTGTTGCTTTGCTGGCTTTCTGCAACACCGGGTCTCATCCAAACTTTTATGTGCCCCTCTCGATAAACAGTGAGTACAGATTCCGGGGTAAAAATCATGCCTGAGAGGGGTTCGGTATAAAAACGATGAGCAACTAGTGGTGAAACTTTCGGAACATCTCGAATGCTTGGCGCAGGTTGCAGGGTACCAGATAGGCCTACATTGTCCCAGTGGGAAGATTGGCTCCCGGTGCTGTATATAGGAGATCCACCAGGAGGGCATCGACGCAATGGCACAACTATTTCATCCATTTCCAGATCCCACAATAACAACTGCGTATCCTACACAAGAAGCAGTAACGAGACGTTAAGGGTATTCCATGCACTGCAGATGAACTTTGCCCATTGTTCCATTTAAAAGAAAGAACCATATAAAAGGTTCATCAAGTTTATTCTAGGGCCAAATTTTTCAAATTCTAATGTAATAATGCTAAAAACCTGCAATCAGTAATATGTTTTGTCCATCATATTCTTCTGGTTGCCACATTAATATTCTAACTTGAAACGATATTTGTCATATTAGCTGTTCAAGATGCTATTTGAACAAGGACCTAAACCGAGTATAACCTACAACGTACTGTAACCAATGCAGACCTAAGTTTCAAGGGCCCTATAATCAGGACAGCTATTATTTT
Source organism: Hibiscus syriacus (assembly GCF_006381635.1). Classification (NCBI taxonomy): domain Eukaryota; kingdom Viridiplantae; phylum Streptophyta; class Magnoliopsida; order Malvales; family Malvaceae; genus Hibiscus; species Hibiscus syriacus. The sequence goes on along the minus strand of NW_024062758.1, from coordinate 1,144,220 downwards.
ACCAGGCTACCATCATTTACATACCTGACCAACAGAACCGAACCGGTACCTCACACTCTCCCCTGTGCCATCTGAATTAGGTGATGACCGATATGAATCAAACGCCACTCCACTAACCTGCCAGTACCATTAGAAAGAAATGAGTACAGAGCTATTTGTCATCCACAACAAATAAACAAGCCTTCATTATAAAATAATAATCTTACCCATGAGTTGTGCCCCTCCCCCCATGCCACAACCTTTCGATCTTCCATACTCCAAACTTGAACCAGGTCATCTTCACCTCCAGTCAGAATATATTTTCCATCCATACTGTTCAATGGAGTTTTCAATAAGAAATTCTATTTTCTCCAAAGGTGGTAGCTTAGATAATATACAAAAAGAATGCAAAGTGTCCTCTAGATGAACAGCAATGCACAAGTTTAAAGAACTTTCTTTGGAACAAAAAAAAAAGAATAGGGCACCTCCAAGCACAACACAATAGAGCGCCATAATAGCTTTTGCCGCCACATACTAGCTGTTCTTTTGAATAGTCAAAAACTCGCAGATAACCTGCAGTCAAAGTGTGAAGAATATAAAACTTAAAAGTTCGAGAACTAAAAAAGGAAACAGAAAATAAAAGGAAAATCGTGCCAAATTGAGTTGATACCATCTCTTCCAACAGTTGCTAAATAGGCCCCATCAGAGGAGAAAGCAATGCTATTAATTGAACCTTTACATACATGCCATCTTGCAATCGGGTTACTCTGCAAGTAAATAATGGATGGTGAACAATAAAAAACAATACATGAAAAGATGGGAGGAAAACCCATATGGTTTCCTCAACCATGTCAAACAACAGTCAGATTAATACCAATTAAGGTGCAAAGGCCAGTTCTATCATCCCATATATCGGAAATATCATGGCATTAGCTGTAATGTAATAAAAAGATGCATATAAACAAATGCATCATAATTTAAACGGAATGTTATTGCTCAAACCTAGAAATATATAGTGAATAGTAAGTTATAAGATATGTACCACCTACCACAAATATGCACATGATAGAAACATTACGTTCCTCTGGATTTAGATAATGGCTTTAAGTAAAGACTACAAATTTTCAGGAGGCAAGCAAAACTAAGAAATTCTCAAATAGTTTTCCATAATAAACACTGACCAGTGACCAGTACCTTACTATGTCGTGCATGTGCAACAGAAAATTGAGTTTGATCTTTGATAACAGAGAACGAAGAATCACCAGCACCATCCTTGTTCTAGAGGACAAAATATGAGAAAATAATAATATCTTAAAAAATAACGTAAGGCATAGAACATCATGAAATTTGAAAGTTGAACCCCCAGATGTCAAAACAACCTTCTTTAGTTATTTGAAACTTGCCTTTTCATAAACATGCATATTTCCATCAGCATGAGCAACCAAAAAAGCACCATCGCCTCCAGGAATCCATGCAATACTAGTACAGCGACTGCTGGAAACAACAAGCATTAATCAGATAGGAGACAGAGCTGACTCAATTAGGATCTTCAATTCAAGATAAACAATTATTAGTCACAAAAGTCATTGCTCCTTTATTTATCCTTATGAGGGCGCCCAAGAGGGAAGCAAATTCTAGGAAGGCACACAAGTTCAATATTGCCACCAGAGTTAACAATCAACTCAGTGAAAGACCAAGTCAATTGCCAATATTATATTGCTAGTATTGATACCGTACAAGTACAGTTTAAATATTGAAAGGTTAGGGAAAACAAATGAAGCACTCAGCTGCAAGGTCCCAGGGTGGCTAAAAAATTATATCTATGGAAACGGCCCAGAAAAACAACAATATAAAACAAAGAAAAAGACATTTTCATAATGATTAAGTTAATATGCACTATTTGAAAGGAAAGTAAACCGTAGATCCATAAGATGTCATAGAAAATTATCTTGCTCCAAGCAATTAGGTTTACGATCAATCTTCACACCATCCAAGAACTAGAACACATAAATCTACAGAGAAAGAACATAAAGGATGCAGTAATCTAAATCTTGCCTGCTATTTACAGAACCATCTTTATTGTAATGTTGTGCCCCAACAAGCTTCTTTCCAACATCCTGTAACTGCCGTCTTAATGATACTGAGTAAACTACAATAATACAAATAGAATACATAAGTTTGCAGGGTTCAAACATTGGAAATGAAATTGCAAATTTAAACAAGCAAGAAAATGATTACCATCACCAGAATTCAACCCTATAAGCAAGTCATGCCCATTCTTGGCATCCTGATCAAATGCATGGCAGACAGGGTTCGAATTACTGAAATGGATAGATTTTATTGGGTCCTACATTAAACACCATGATTCTTAAAATACCTCTATGACCAATCCTTCCCATTCATCAAAAACATTAACAACAAAATGCTAAATTACCTTATCCTGAGAATTCAAATCACTTATAAAAATAGCATCACCGACATTGAATATTAAATAAGTTCCTTTCCCATCAAAATTTGTACTAGCTGTTGAATTACTCGGACTCGAACCACCCAATGACCCAAACCTATTAGTACTGCTAACACTTTTACTCCCACCATTTCCTCCAACAAAGCCAAGTGCACGGCTCCCATTCCCACTACCTAGCCACCTTGCTGCTGCTGATCTTACCCCACTACTGGAAATGAAGCTGGATGATGAAGCTGTTGGAGTTGGCGGAGCCGGCTTGTCCTTTAAATGTGCTAGGGTAACCTGCCAATCAAACTTAATTAAATACAATGGAAGAACACCAATAATGAAACATGAATATATCACAAAAACTATCTGTTCGTGCTTGATTAAAATTTGACTTAAAGTACTCAAAATTCAATCTTTCAACCACAATGTTCAAATTGACAATACAAACTAACTAAATAAAAATCTGTTCATTCGGTGCTTCCAACAAACGGGGATTTCTTAAAAACCCTATTTTTATTAATAAATGGGAAATGCACACTGACTATAAAACTTGAGTTCCAAAAACATTAAAAAAAATCTCATACTAAAAACAAATAGACTAATTTAAAGTGATACAAATAAAGATGGGGCCTCATTCAAACCCAAGAATAGTAAAAACAATTTACAAAAATGAACACTTCAAACAAATATATAATAGAAATTTGAAGTTACCTGAGTAACCGTTTTGCCATGAGAATAGTGAAGAAGGCCAGAAGGGTAAGTCTTTTCATAGTGAAGCTTATATCGACCTTCTGGGGTCTTAAAATAAGTCTTCAAACCCAGTGATTGGGCATTCGCCGATGAAGAAGAGGTCGAAATCATACCGTTGGCTGTGTTGATCATGTCGTCTCTTACCACACACCTGATAACATCTGATCATTACACTCTAGGGCTCCTCCTCCTCCTCAATATTGAAATTTTCTTATTTCCTGAAGTCCCAAAAATAAAGAGAAAAGTCCAACGCCCTTGTTCTTCAATCGGAACTTTATTTTATTTGGGGTGGTTAAGAAGGTTTGACTATTTAGGAGTAAGAGAAAGTCAACGGAATGGACGGCGGAGATGAAGTGGAGGATTGAAGAGAGTGTTCTGTCAGGCCTTGAAGTTGTAAAAGTGCAAATTGATAACGAAAGGGGAGAGACAATGGGAAGACTGAAGATATATCTATTTATTTTCTTTGAGTTCGTTTCAAATTGTTTCTCTGTTTTTCATTTTTCTAAAAAAATATATTAGTTTTTATTTCTTTTTAATATTATCTAGGAAATATATATTACTTCAACTAATCTCTTATACGCTTTGTGTAAAATATTTTTTTCTAGAATAAAATAATTAATTTTATTTATATTTTTTAATAAATTATTCTTTATGTAGGGTAGCAGAATTCATGTTAGAATTCTAAAATATAAATATATATAGGAAAAGGACGGAAAGTGGACAAAACTTGGGAAAAGGATAGTATGAAATGCGACTCTTCGTCACCGTTTATGATTCGGGGATTAAAAATAATTTATATTTATAAACTCTGTTTTATATTTATACTCTACAATCTATTGTTTATTATAAATTATAAAAATATTATTTTTTATAGATTTTTAATTTAAACAATTTTATCTATAAGATGTTTATGCGTAAAATATTAAATTATTAAAAATTAATTGAATCTATTGAGTTGTTTAAAAGATTTAACTCTGAATAATATGTTTATAAAACGTATAAAAGATTAAAAGCAGTCTCAGGCTTCCGTTTTGTCTCAATTTCTAATCGATCTTTGAATAGGATTTTACTCCGGTTAAATGTCGGTTTGAGTCCGCAATGTCCAATCCTTGTAGCTCACTTTTCACCTTGGTGATTGATTTTCCCAAATCTATTTAGAAATCTCAATCCTTGTTGTTAACTCATGATAATTTAAAAGCGCTTGAAAAAGCCCGATTAGAATTATGCTTTCTCTATGAAAGTCAAATTCGATCATAATTTCCCCTTAGCGTGCTATCACTAAGTTTCTTATAGGGAATTCGAATCAATTGATTTTATAATCCCAACGATAAACCATAATAGCATCAAAGCCAAAATCTATTTTTGAAATGAAATCGTTTTGATTTTATGAAAGATAATCTGTCAATATAGTTTCCAAAAAATTGAGAAATGTAACTCGAAAGGATGAGGTGCTTTTCAATTCTCACGTTAAAAATTGAGTCATCGCTTCAACGTTTAACTTATGAAAAACTTAGCTAAGCATGGTACAAACCATGCTTAGCATTTTAAAAAGAAAATTTGCAAAGAAAGATAAAGTAAAAGTAAAAGTTAAGTAACTTTATAAAACTAAAGAATAAACAAAAGAATTCAGAAGATGAGAGATATTAATTTCAGTTCACCCCAATAGGTATTTATATTATTCTAAAACCCTAAAATTGTAGAAAGAAATTACAAAAGATAATTCTTGAAATTAAATCCTAAAAATAAAGATAAATCCTGAAAATTTAAATTCGAAATTACAGTTGAGTCTTCTGCTTCCACAAAAATGTTGATTGTATCTTCTAGAATATGCTAACTGGATTCCACGTTAGCGGTTTCATGCCTACTAGGCTGCTCATGATTCTGGAAAACAAACTGCAAAACTTCGTCTTTCAAGTGCAATATCCAGAATTCAAGGTCCTATATAAAAAACAAGTATAAACACTCAAATAAGCAACAAAATGTAATGAACAACGAAAAATTGACTATAAAATATTAACTATTTAAAACGCTAATCAACAATGTCCACTGATTTCGACAGGCGGGAATCGACCGGCCCAGAGTCTCACAAGTTTGGAAATTTAGAACATTGTCAACTTCCTTGGATAGATTCTTAGAAGAATGCGACCCACTATCCTTTGAACTACTTTCCTTTAGTCCACTAGAACAACGATTAAGAGGCAAACGACCCACATCTTGAGCTCAGGCAGATAAAGTCGGGAAAGGTCTAGAACAATAAATCTTTCTGACGTGTTGCCAACAAATCCTACCAAGTTGCCATTACCATGCACGTCTGTAATTATGATTTCATAGAAGTTGTAGCCCCCTTCTCGGGAGAAAAGCCTATTACAGGATCCAAGGCGGTGTTGTCAAGGTGGCCTGATTTACATGCCGACAAAATTTCTTCCACCGTGGGTACTCGAGAAGTCAGTTTTCCTAGCGGTTCTGGATTGTCTTCCTCGAAACTATCAACTAAACTCCACTCGTCTGTGAACCAATCTAAATCCCACTCAAAAACACGAACAATATTCTCATTTACAGTATCCTTGATCTCTACGCTGATAAGGAATGATCTCCCCCAGGACCTAACAAAAATGGAGCTCGGAATATCAAAAGGGCTCGCTGCCCTTATAATCATTCTGGCTGTTGCAAAGTCCTTTTTTCTCGTTGAGTCCTCTATATCTACAAAAACACCCCATTTGCTTCCCGGCACGGAGAAAAAAAAATCTTCTTACCACAACTGCAGTGGCACCTTTTTGAGAGCGCAAGAATAAAAGGCTAGAGGCAGACCATTCTCGATCTTGAGGGGAGCGATATAACTAAACCAAAATGCTAAAGATTCCTTTTTTCTTTCCCAAGTTTCGTTCATATCTTCAGATGAACTGAAGATGACAGTGAAGGATGAATAAGTATTTCCCCACTTTGCAAGTTTGATTTTTATCCCATCACTCTCTAATCCTTTCTGAGCAAAATCCAATTGAATCTCTCTTTGATCATCCCTGCCAAAGACCGCTCTATCCAATCCACTTCCTTCTCCTTGACCTTGAACTCCAACAGGTTGACCTTCTTCTTCAGGTTGAAGTCAGACTCTTCACTTTTTTCACCAATATTTCCCTCTTCCTCTATTGACTTGTGGCCTTCCAATAGAGCCTCTTTATTTGATTTGTGGTCCATTTTCTTTTCATATGTCTTCGTTAATCTGCTTATGTTGTTTCGATTGGCACTTATCTTTTTCCCCGCCTGCCTCCTCGACTTCAACTGTTCACCTCTTTCTGACAGCCTTGTAAATCTTGCTTTTGAAACCTCGACCACCCCCCGTCAATACAGGCCTTGTTCTTCTTGTTAATACTATGCTCCAAATCCCTTTGTGATGCGAAACGAACAAATGCAAAAGTTGAATTTTATACCTGGATTTCTTATTGTTTCTGGGGATGTAGACTTGAGTGGCATTGTCGTAATGGTTGAAAACCTCTCTTAACGCCCTGCCTGAAACGCGTCTGCTCAAATTATCAACGAAAGCTGTCCAGCTCTCCATTCTCTCCAACGTGAGTTGGGTTTGGATTTTTATCTGAAGCCCCTTGAGAATTTTCTCTTTAATCTTATATTTTTTTACCGTTCTTTGTTCTTATATCCAAATATACCTAAAAGAATAAAGTATGTAACGAGTTATTTGTAAATAATTTATCTATTGTTTCTTTATTAAGTGAGATAAACAAATATGGACCAAAAAATCATATTCATTTATTAAAGAAATGAGTTTGCATAGTAGTGTTTGTATCATTTTACGTACACTTGCAAACTTATTAATTATTTTATTAGAGTTGGTATCTAATTAAATAATATAAAATTAAAAAAAAGTTTTACACAAATTTAAAATGCATGAATGTAAAAGTTATTATTTTCTCTATAGATACTTTGAAAATATACGTGAATGCTGCGATGCGGGATGATCATGGTTGATGGCTCTATGGTTTGCCTTGACATTTGTTCAGTCTTACATGTACGCTGAACTTTGGGCTATCCTGGATATTATAGAACTTGCATGGAGCACACAACTAACAGTTGAGAGTGATTGTCTGGAAGCCATAAGAATTTTAAATAATGAATCAAATTCGTTAGCCTTGGTTGATATGATCCATGCAAAGGGATTGGCTCCGCCTTGTTTATTTATTTGCTAACAAAGAATAGAAACTACACACAAGTTCTGTCTGAGTTGATATGTTGGATTAATATTCGTGAATATATTTTTCGTGATCACTAAGAATATATTTGCCGACAGATTTTCAAATGTTGGTAATGGGATAAATGAAATGAAGTATATACCTGAACCTTTGGTTTTAGACCATAATAAGAATATGAATATAGGAACAACAATTATGAACAATTACATTTAACTACTCAAACTTTATATGTATCTAAAACCTTAAATTAACAAATATTTCTCAACTCTCACACACATCTAGAAGAGAAAGCACCCAACCACATAGCTACAAATTGGTATAAAAGTTTTACATTCAAAGAAGCTTCCTAAAACCCTTCTTATTCTTTTTCCAAATAATCACCCATGAATTTTCTTAGCCTGCGAAAGAAGAAAAATGTTTATGTTTTAAGAATCTAAAATAGGGTAAGCAAAGCCACGATTGAAGATGAAATTTGTTGAGATAATCATAATACAAACTCACATTTCTTCCCCTGTTACCAATACCACTCTTTAAGCCCTTGGAGGATTTGTGGGCTAACAAGGTATCGGGTTTCCGATGAATCCAATGCCGGTGGTGATGAGAATTATCCGGTGGAGGAGTTGCAGAGTGTGTCTCCGGACCTCTATAATCGATCTCATAAACCTCATTATCTGAAACCCCAAACCCTCCTTTAATATGACAAATGAATAAACTAATTGAAAATTTTAAAACAGAAAGAGAATGGAACTATTATAAAAGTGAAACTTGAAACTTTCCCTACAAACCTGCTGAAAAACAAGGCATGGAAAGCATGAGAAGAAGCAGCAAAATAATGGAGACGGGTCTCCATTTCGTCACAATTGGCTCCATGGATATTGGTAGCTTTTGAAGCACCAAGAATATGATTTTATTTGAGAAGATGCTCAATAGACAGCAATAATAGGACAGTTGTTTATACAAAATCTATTTTGTTTACTAATTTAAATATTAAAAGAATCACATCTACACAGCAATAAGTTGTGAAGGATGGATGTAGATGAGTTGGGTTAGGACATTTATGAGACGTACCTAAAACATTTTATTTTAATTTTCAAATCAATGTTTATTCTTTTTTTTAATTCTTAATTTCCTTATTTTTACTTAAATGATTTTTTGTAAGAATTTAATTACATAAATAGTGACCTAGGGTGGGACAACTCCATGTGTGTATTATTATTGAAATGTCCCAATGAGAGACACGACATGCCATTGATCTCGTGTTGGCTGGATTTCACATTTTTCACACCTAACCTTCCTGTTTTTGTTTTCTTTGCTTAATTATATTTTTACTATAATATCGGTTAAATTAAAATAAGATTTGATTGTTTGACAAAATAAGTATTCAAATCTCCACAAAAAATTGTAGAATTTGAAGTATTAATTTTAAATGGTTTAAATTATCTTCTAAAAACTGAGGTGAAATTTGTGAAATCCCTCGATTTTTCTTATAAAAATATTAATGTTTACTATATTTCCTCTCCAATGCAATTATTATCTTCTACGATTATAATTTTCTTTATATAAATTGTTAGTTTTATTAAAAATAAAAAATATTTAAAATTATAGTAAAAATTATAATCATAACCGTAAACTAAACACATAATTAAAACTTTTTTCTTAGGAAAATTTTATAACGTTCAATAAGAACGGTTGAACACCATTAATTAACGATAAGCATTATTAATTTAATTTATAAAAATTTAAAATTATAAGCACTATTAATTTAATTTAAAATTAGTTAAAATTTTAAAGTTAAATTAGTTAAAATAAAAACATTTATTATATTATTTTTCATTATTTTTTAGGTAAACTATAATAGTGACCACCTAACTATTGTCTTTTTCATTTCGATAAAATTTTTATCAATCAAGTCACTAAAATATTTAAATGCATTCAATCAAGCCACTTGTCCTTAACAATTAACGGAAGTGTTGACAAGACAGTTAATAAAATTTATATAATTACACATTTAGTCACTATTACTTACACAATCTATCAAATTGATCATATTTTGAAATTAATTCAATATATTTTATCCTCCAATCATATAACTTCAAATCTTTTATATTGAAAATATTAACAAATGATACACAGGAAATTATCCTCCAATCATATAACTTCACATTTTGAATTATAATTTGATGATTTAAAATAAATAAGGGAAATAAAAAAAAATTGGTGGATCAACAACGAAACATGTTTGAGATGATTTTGTAGTTGTTGATATCAATAAGTACACAATAAACCAAGTTTCGTGTGGTATTTTTTCAAGTAACAATTATAATATTTTCTATTATTTTGATTTTTTATATTTAATATTGTTTTATATCTATATCTATATCTATACGTCTCGTATAGATTGAGTTGCAATTTGATGTTTATTAAGATATGTTTTAAATTTTTCTTTAAAAAAAACTAAGTTAAATATTATTTGTTTTATAATTGATGAACTTCTAACAATTAATTGATATTATTTGAATAAAAATTTTATTTTTTAAAATCTATTTAGTCATTAGACAATTGACATGATAAAATCATCAAATTATAATTATATGTGTATCATTTGTTAATATCACAATATAAAAGATTTTGAAGTTATATGATTGAAGGATAAAATATATTGAATTAAATTTAAAATTATGACCAATTTGATAGATTGTGTAAGTAATAAGGATTAAACATGAAATTATACACATTTTTTTTAATTGTCACGTCAACATTTCCTTTAATTGTTAATGGCTTGATTGAATACATTTAAATAGTTTAATGACTTTATTAACAAAATTTCAAAATTGGTGGTTAAAATGAAAAGGGGCAAAAGTTAGGTAATCACTGATATAGTTTACCCAAAAAGATTATGGAAAATAATATAATAAATATTTTATTTTAACTAATTTACCTTTAAATTTTTAACTAATTTATAATTATACGTTGAGTCCTTTAAAATTTAAAATTTTTATAAATTAAATTAATGGTGACTATCGTTAATGATGTTCAGTGGTGCTCGTTGAGCATGGAAGAGTCATCTTTTTTCTTATAAGCATTGACACAAAATATTATTAACTTAAATCATATTAGGACCATAAAAAGAAAATGTTAAAAACTCAACCAATAAACTTGAATAAAAGATATATATGAATAGATTTGATTGCATTGGCAAACGAATCACAAAAAAATACTATTAAAAGGCCACTGACAAAACTACAAACCAAAGACGCGTAATGTGAGAAAACTATTCACGAACGCAAACCACATATTCAAATATAATATGAGGGTCAAAAGCAGAGAAGATCAACAATAATACATATAAGTATCATTTACATCTATTTAGATGAATGTCAAATTCAACCCTAAAAAGTATATCAATAAAAAGATTGGTCAAACGACCGAGAATGTCAACAATAATACATATAAGTGTCATCTACATCTATTTAGACGAACGTCAAATTCAACCCTAAAAAGTATATCAATAAAAAGATTGGTCAAACAACCGAGAATGTCCTAAAAGTGTAACATCCCAAATCAGGTTAATGACTAAATTGCCAATTTTGAAAACTATGTGTTCGATTTTGAAACAAGTTAAAAGTTCAAGGACTTAAATAGGAATAATTCCTTATTGTATTAAATGGTAATTATGGAAATTTTGAAGGGTATAATGGTAATTTCATAAGAAAGATTTTTATTCCTCCTTTATATATGATATAACACGTGGAAAAGGGAGGAAAATGAAAGAAAAGTCTGGAGGATGGTTCAGCTTGCTTCTCCTTCTTCCCGTGAGCTCAGTTGCAAGAGTTTTATATGAGTTAATTATTCTTTAATTTTATGATGGGTTTTGATTCTTTGGATAATAAGAAAGCTTAAGGAAGTCTAAAGATAAGTAAAAATTCAAAAATGGATATGTTTGGAGAGATTAAGTAAATGGAGTTTTTAAGTGAAATTTTGAATAAGAAAGTTTAAATGAATTTGGAATTTGAATTTGACTTGTCATATATGAGAATAAGAAGTTATAAGTGTTAGAATTAAGTTTGGATAACATGCAAAATTTGGTATGATTATTAGCTTTAAGAATTTGGATGAGATATGGGAGATTATAAGGTATTGGAATGATAGAAGTTAGTTAAAATTATTATAGTTGAGTTTGGTAGCATAGCAAGGGCTTACTACATAAAAATTGGGTGAAATATTGATAATTTTCGGGTAAAAACAATATGTTCTTGGCAGTGTGTATCGATACACTATGAATAGGTATTGATACACTCATATCAATTTTTGAAGAACATCTTCAGGGTGTATCGATACATTCGGGAGTGTAGCAATACATGTGTATTGATACAAACAGGCAGGTATCGATACATGTGAATTTCGAACTTGATTTGGGTACCGATACACCCTTAGTGTACCGATACCCCCTTAAGGAAAAAAGACAAATTTTGATCCATTAAATTAGCTTAAGTTATTAGTATCGAATTATAAGGTTTAGGCATCTGATAATTGCCTTAAATTTTATATTTATGTAGATATTGAGCCTAAACGAGTTCCGGAACAATTGACAAGTAGGATCGATCGAGGAAAAGATAAGAGATAAATATTGAATAGTGAGACCAGGTGAGTGCATATTAGTTATATGATGTGTAATGGAAAGAAGACTTGTAATAAGTCTATTTCCTATAGTATAATGCATGAATTTATTAAGATGAACATATGTTTGACATGATACATGTGTGCTATTGATTATTGCATATATGTTAAATGATATGTGTGAATATATGTTTATATGATACATGTTAAGTGTCCATGATAAATGTGAACAAGAGATGGCAATGATATACATGTCATATGAACACAAGAGAAGTGTTATAAGCTAAGTGATATATGAATATGAAATCATATGAAAGTGACATGTACATGTGAATATGATGAAATGATATAAGTAATAATCATGCCCATGTTATGTGTCATGAGGGCTAGAGGTATAGTTGGCATGCCAAGAGTCGAGGGTTATTGTTGAGTTAATCGATTGACGGAATCGACCAAGAGGGGGGTGAATTGGCAATTAAAATTTTGGTGGAAGCTTTTGCAGAAAATTGAAAGTAATTGCACAACGATTTAGAGTGGTTCGACTTTATCAACCAAAGTCTACGTCCACTACCTTAGCTATCCACACTAAGGATTTTCCAACAAATTCACTAATTTGTTCTTTCTTTTGAGGACAAAGAGTAACCTTACAGCTCCCTCAAGAATTATACCCCAAATTCTTGAGTACACTCTTTTTCAAAGAGAAATACACAAATTTGCAAACTTACAAGGAAAACCTCACAAGGTAAGATGTTTGCACAATTCTAGAACAATAAAAGAACACTCACAAATAATTATAAATGAGCACAAATGGTGTTCTTTGAAAGCAAAATGAATATTGAAAGGAAAAATTGGCTTGATTTGCACAAACTTGGTGTTTGATGCTTTCTCTCTTGTTTCTCTATGATTTCTAGTTGCTTGATTTTTCTTGTTGTTGATCAATGGCTTCTAAGCTTGCTTAAATACACCATGAATCACTTATGAACGTTGGGGATGATTAGAGAAAATAATATAGTCGTTTTAGCGTGAAAACAATTAATAAAACAGTTTGGAGCGTGGGGGGAATCGGTACCCCCTATGGGGAATCGGTTCCCTAAGTGTAAAATTCAAATATTTCGACCGTTATACAAGGGGGAATCGGTACCCCCTGGGGGGGAATCGGTTCCCTCCGAGCATACTGGAATTCTCGGAGCCAAACCATTCAGGGGGAAATCAGTACCCCCTTAGGGGGAATCGGTTCCCTCTGAGCAATCTGGAATTTTTGGCTTTGAAATGGTTCGAAATACTTTGTAAATTTATTTTGAAATTGTTTTAAGATTAAAACTTAATTTTACACTTTGAGTAAGGATTAAAAATGATCTTTGAAAGATTTGGAGTAATGTTTTGATATTCGAATAATTCTATCGAATATACTTAGAAAATCATTTGGAAAATCTTAAAATTCATTTAACTTAATTTGTTATATCGAAATATCAAAATGTTTTCAACAATCTCCCCCTTTTTGATATAACAAAACATTTTAGTAATTTTAAGATTTTGAAATCAAGTTTTGAAATTACTCCCCTTTACTTTAACACTTCTCCCATTTATCATTTAAAAACAACTTCTCCCCCTTTTTGTTAAATCAAAAAGACATTTTAAAGAATTTAAACAAGGTTTTGAAATCATTTAGCCAATTGATTATATATAATATAAGCTGCTAAGATCACAAGCAAGAGAAACTTTAGCCATTAGTTTCATAATCAATATTCATAAACAATGTGAAATGACAAAAATTGGTCATAATGCAACTAATATGTAATTGATGCAAAAATAAACATTAAGCTCAAAATGAAAGTGAAAATCAAACCAAATATATAAGCATATAAGTTCAAATATCCATTTATCCAACAAATTCAAACACCTAAAATAAAACAATCCATGAACATCAAAATGTTTCACAATTAAAAGTTCTGAGTTCGGGACGATAAACCCATTGACCCAAAGACCGAGTTTGATAAACAAATTACTAAGGAGACAACCATAAACCAAGGTTTCTATATTCTTGGAAGGAACAATGTTTATGGAAACTCACTAAAAATGATCTGTGGTAGATAAATCTTCTTTTTATGAATATATCCACCATATATCTATGTTCCTAAGGGAGGAGTACCTACCTCCGGATGGTCTAAACCACCAAGAGATCAAATAATGAAGGAATCTATCACGATGAGTTCTTAGGGTACTCTCACTATCCTTAGACTTATAAGGTGAATCCATAGTCTCTTTTTCCTGAGTTATCTAGTCCAAAATGGGTAGCGATTGTGTCGGAGTCAATAAAAATAAATTGTCCTAAAAGATAGGATCAAATTCCTATAGTTTCAGATCGGAGCTCGTTTTGGACACATACCACATTGGAATAGAAAAATGCGGACTAATTGATGATAAACCAAAGGTTTGAGTTTAAAGAGTTTATCAAACTTCTAGGATTTAAGAGTAGGAAGATATTGGAAGTAAATATCTTCTATAGCTTGGATCGAAGGGATACACTCTTCCCAAATTTTATATGACTCAAAACAAGTATGGTACATATGGTATAGATCTTGTCCATAACCAGGTACGTTGAAACAAGAGTTCATAATGGTCATATTTGGGTTATTTGGATTGGGTGGAGGAATAAGAGGTCAGTTTTGACTTGAGCGACTAGATAATGTTCTAGGTCGTTTAGGATTTGACATGGTTTAAGAATCGGAATAGAATATATAACCTGCAAATTTAAAAAACACATGTATGCAATTCAATCAATCCCAAAACTCAATTGAGTCCTCAATATTTCAAGGTTCTCTAAATCAATCCTAATGGGCAAAGTTTTTGAAAACTTTTGAAAAATACGGTTTTGAGAAACAATATAGTTTTCATAACAACAACATAATTCAATCAAAACACAATTAATGTCCGATCTAAAGTTCATCCTAGAACTAATTAAAACTAGTTCTATGTTTATAAATTGATGAAATAGAAGTTTTGGAAAAATACCTTGAAGGATTTCAGATTTGAGTGAGATTAGATGAAGTTTGCACGTTTTTGATGATTCCAACAGGTTTAGAAGATGATATTTGAAGTGAATTTTGATTAAGAACATTGATTTGAGGCAAGAATGGAGATAGGGAGAGAGTTTAGAGGAAATTGAGGCAAGGAAGAGAAGGGTTTTGAATAAAAGTAAGGGTTCTGCCCGTGTATAACCAGAACCCCAGGGGGTATCGATTCCCTCAAGGAGGGAATCAGTTCTCATTCAAAGGGGGAATCGGTTCCCTTATTGGGGTATCGATTCCCTCTGCCAAATATTTAAAAAATCTGTATTTTAAATATCCAATAGTGCTAAATTAATTAATCCTAGTGGTATTGGCAACTCATATTCCGAAAATTAACTATGTTCAAACAATCAAATTTGTCATTAAACATCATTTGAACAAACAATTAATTTTCACTAATAATCATAAACTCCCCCTAACTAATAAAAAGAATGCAATCAAAAATATTATTTTAAGCATTTTTTATTTATTCTTAAAAGTGCTAAAAATTATTTTTTAAACACTAAGTGAAGATAGGTCAGTTAAACCTAATTCTCTCCTAAGTGTCCAAAGTCTTTCCTTATCTAAATATCCGCTAATTGGTGCAAAATATCAACAAATTCTAGAACTACATCTTCCTTAGCGACATGGTCTCTAATGAAGTGATGTCTAATTTCAATGTGCTTAGTTCTAGAGTGTTTGATGGGATTTTTAGTGAGACAAATAGCACTAGTATTGTCACACTTGATAGGAATGGTACCTACTTCAATTCCATAATCAAAAAGTTGTTGTTTCATCCATAAAACTTGTGCACAGCAACTACCAGCTGAAATGTATTCGGCTTCAGTGGTAGATAATGCAACACAATTTTGTTTCTTTGAAAACCAAGAAATTAGCATATTTCCAAGGAATTGGCAAGTACCGGAGGTGCTTTTCCTATCTAATTTTCATCCTCCATAATCCGCATCAGAAAAAGCATGCAAGCTAAAGCTAGAGTCTCTAGGATACCAAATTCCTAGACTAGGAGTGTCTTTAAGGTATCTAAAGATTCTCTTAACAGCTAGTAAATGTGATTCCTTACGACATGATTGAAATCTAGCACATAAGAAAACACTAAACATAATATCCGGTCTACTTGCAGTTAGATAAAGTAGAGATCCAATCATTGACCTATATAATTTGTCATCTACACATTTACCTCCTTCATCTAAGTCAAGCTTTGTTGAAGAGCTCATTGGAGTGTCATGAGGTTTCCCATTTTCCAGTCCAAACTTCTTGAGCATATCTTTGACGTACTTAGCTTGATTGATGAAGATGCCATCTTTTCTTTGCTTGATTTGGAGTCCCAAGAAAAATGAGAGCTCCCCCATCATGCTCATCTCAAACTCACTTTGCATTAGCTTAGAAAATTCTTGGCAAAGAACATCATTAGTAGAACCAAATATTATATCATCAACATAAATTTGAACTACTAATAAATCTTTACCTTTATGCTTCAAAAACAATGTAGTGTCAACCTTCCCTTTTGAAAAAACTTTTTCAATTAAAAAATTTGACAATCTTTCATACCAAGCTCTAGGAGCTTGCTTTAAACCATAAAGAGCTTTTGTCAATTGTAAAACATGATACGAAAAATTTGAATTTTCAAAACCTGAAGGTTGTTCCACATACACTTCTTCTTTTATAAAACCATTTAAAAATGCACTTTTAACATCCATTTGATATAATTTAAATTCATTGAAACATGCAAATGCTAATAACATTGTAATTGCTTCCATCCTAGCTACGGAAGCGTATGTTTCATCATAGTCTATGCCCTCTTCTTGAGTATACCCTTGAGCAACAAGTCTAGCCTTGTTTCTCACTATATTACCACTCTCATCAAGCTTATTCCTAAATACCCATCTAGTACCTACAGTAGATTTATTACTAGGTTTTTCAACTAATGTCCATACTTTACTTCTCTCAAATTGATTTAACTCTTCTTGCATAGCCATAATCCAATGTTCATCATTTAATGCTTCTTTAATATTCTTAGGCTCTATGCATGAGATAAATGCAACATAATTACAAATATTTCTAAGAGAAGTTCGAGTTGTTACCCCTTTGGATGGATCACCTATAATTTCACCATCCTTGACATAGTTGTACTCTCTTGGATAAGATACTTCCCTTTCTTCAATGGTTGGATTCTCAAGAGGATCATGAGCTTCCTCATTTTTCGTTTCTTCCTTTGATGATGGTTCTCCAACGTCATGTCTAACGTCATTTGTATTTATAACACCTACATCATCATTCACACAAGAATCCTTCCTCGGAAGGGGATTATCATCGAAAACAACATGTATAGACTCTTCTACAACTAAAGTTCTTTTATTAAATACACGATAGGCTTTAGAATTTAAGGAATAACCCAAAAAAATTCCTTCATCACTTTTAGCATCAAATTTGCCAAGGTTTTCTTTACCGTTGTTTAAAATAAAACATTTACATCCAAAAGGATGAAAATAACTAATGTTAGGCTTTTTATTTTTGAAAATTTCATATGGAGTTTTCTTTAAAATTGGCCTAATCATTACTCGATTTACAACATAACAAGCGGTATTTGTGGCTTCCGCCCAAAAATATTTTGGCAAATTATTTTCACAAAGCATGGTTCTAGCCATTTCTTCTAAAGTTTGATTTTTCCTCTCAACAACTCCATTTTGTTGAGGGGTTCTAGGTGCTGAAAAATTATGGCTAATACCATTAGAGTTACAAAATTCAGTAAATCCAAGATTTTCAAATTCAGTTCCATGATCACTCCTAACACTAGTTATAGAGTAACCTTTTTCATTTTGGACTACTTTTGAAAACGTGATGAATTGTTCTAATGCTTCATCTTTAGTATTTAAAAATAGAACACAAGTATATCTAGAATAGTCATCTACCAAGACAAATGCATATTATTTTCCACCCAAGCTAGTAGTTCTAGTTGGCCCAAAAAGATCTAAATGGATCAATTGTAAAACTCTACTAGTTGATACATCATTAATAGATTTAAAAGAAACTCGCTTTTGTTTTCCTTTAGCACAAGCATCACAGATTTTATCATTATCAAATTTTAGTTTAAGTAGCCCTCGAACCAATTATCCTTGAACTAATCGTTGCAAAACACTCATACTAGCATGTCCTGGTCTCATATGCCATAACAAATTATCATGCTCATCCCTAGCAACTAGGCACAAAATAGTCATATCAATAAAATCTAAATGCATCATGTATATATCCCTATTTTATGACCAACAAGCATAATCGAAAATAGATGCAATGTCAATCAATTTTGCAATCATTTAAAATAAAACTTTGTATCTTTTATCAAATTTTTATTTTTCAAAAGATTATGCTTTTAACCCATTCACATATAAAACATTATGCAATGTTGATTATAGAGATTAAGAGCACATGCATAAAGTTTTTGAAAATGTTATGCATTAAAATTTTATAATATTTAAACAAAAATCTATGCATAAACATTAAGAAAAATTTCAAGTCAAAATTTTGCAAAACCAAAGTTCTTGAAAAATCGATATCAATTATTAAAGAGATATCAATTACATTTTAAAAACAATTTTGACCAAAAAATAATATGATGAACTAGAGTTTATAAAACATTACCAAAAATTACCATGTTCATCATACAATATTTTTTTTAACATACATGAGATAAAACATAATTCAACATTTTAAAACCT
Source organism: Hibiscus syriacus (assembly GCF_006381635.1). Taxonomy (NCBI): domain Eukaryota; kingdom Viridiplantae; phylum Streptophyta; class Magnoliopsida; order Malvales; family Malvaceae; genus Hibiscus; species Hibiscus syriacus. The sequence continues at coordinate 1,125,439 of NW_024062758.1, read as the reverse complement.
CATGCATGCATAAACTAAATGAGCAACCAAATAATAAAAATATTAAGTTTAGAGATTACTCATTCCCTTTTTATGTGTGGCTAGAGCATCTTGAATATCATCATCTTTATCACAATTGCTCTCACACACCTACAAGAGACATTTAAGTAGATTTTGGTATCCAAATTGCTTTGGATCCTTGAACATTAGTTTCAATGCCTCTTGTTCCTTTTGGAACCCATACTTGTCTAATTTTAAATCGTTTTCCTTTCTTTAAAGGACAAGTATGTTCCTTATGACCATGATAATGACAATGTGAACATATTGTCATTATTGAACTAGATGAATTATTTAGAATGATCTCTTTTTCTCTTGTTAAACATTCAAGCTTATCTTTCAAATTGAAATTTTCTTTTTCAATGCTTTCAAATTTCATTTTTGAGAGTTCTAAATCCTTCTTCAAGATTTCATTTTGATTTTCAAAATCCATTTTCATTTCTAGAAGAAGTTTGTTTAATTTGAAATTTTTTTTTCAAAGTTTTCAGATTTTATTTTTGAAAGCTCTAACTCCTTTCTCAACATTTCATTTTGATTTTCCAAGTTTGTTTTAGCTTTCAAAAGAAGATCATTTTTAGCAATAAATTTAGAAATCAATTTATTGTATTTGGAGTTCATGGTCTCAAACTCCAAAAATAATTTATCATAAGCATCTTGTAACTCATTAAAAGATTTTGAATTTGATATATTTGAGTTAGAAGATACCTTTGGCTCTGTGAGAGCTAATAGAGACATCACTTTTATTGGTTCTTCTTCTTCCTTGTCTCTATAGATCTCTTCAAGCTTATCCCATATTTCCTTGGCACTTGAACAAGAAGAAACTCCTTTATATATATTAGGATCAATTGCACAACACAACATGTGCATAGCCTTTGAATTTTGTTGAGCTTCATTCCGTTCTTGAACACTCCACTTCTTTGCCTTCTTAGTAGGAGAGGAATATCCTTTCTTTATTATCATCCAAGCTTCCATATCAAATGCTTTGATGAATATCATCATACACCTCTTCAAATGACGATAATTTGTTCCATTGAAGTATGGAGGTACGTCAATAGGTCTGGATTCTTCCATGGAGAATGAATCGGAAGTAGACGCCATCTTTATTGATTTAACTCTTCCCGGATCGACTCAAGAGGCGATTAAACCTTCAAATGAGTGAGGCTCTGATACCAATTATTGAGTTAATCGATTGACGGAATCGGCCAAGAGGGGGTGAATTGGCAATTAAAATTTTGGTGGAAGCTTTTGCAGAAAATTGAAAGTAATTGCACAACGATTTAGAGTGGTTCGACTTTATCAACCAAAGTCTACGTCTACTACCTTAGCTATCCACACTAAGGATTTTCCAACAAATTCACTAATTTGTTATTTCTTTTGAGGACAAAGAGTAACCTTACAGCTCCCTCAAGAATTATACCCCAAATTCTTAAGCACACTCTTTTTCAAAGAGAAATACACAAATTTGCAAACTTACAAGGAAAACCTCACAAGGTAATATGTTTGCACAATTCTAGAACAAGAAAAGAAAACTCACAAATAATTATAAATGAGCACAAATAGTGTTCTTTGAAAGCAAAATGAATATTGAAAGGAAAAATTGGCTTGATTTGCACAAACTTGGTGTTTGATGCTTTCTCTCTTGTTCCTCTATGATTTCTAGTTGCTTGATGTTTCTTGTTGTTGATCAATGGCTTCTAAGCTTGCTTAAATACACCTTGAATCACTTCTGAACGTTGGGGATGATTAGAGAAAATAATATAGCCGTTTTAGTGTGAAAATAATTAATAAAACAGTTTGGAGCGTGGGGGGAATCGATAACCCCTATGGGGAATCGATTCCCTAAGTGTAAAATTCAAATATTTCGACCGTTATACAAGGAGGAATCGGTACCCCCTGGGGGGAATCGGTTCCCTCCGAGCATACTGGAATTCTCGGAGCCAAACCATTCAGGGGGAATCGATACCCCCTTAGGGGGGAATCGGTTCCCTCTGAGCAATCTGGAATTTTTGGCTTTGAAATGGTTCGAAATACTTTGTAAATTTATTTTGAAATTGTTTTAAGATTAAAACTTAATTTTACACTTTGAGTAAGGATTAAAAATGATCTTTGAAAGATTTGGAGTAATGTTTTGATATTCGAATAATTATATCGAATATACTTAGAAAATCATTTGGAAAATCTTAAAATTCATTTAACTTAATTTGTTATATCGAAATATCAAAATGTTTTCAACAGTTATCTATGTCATTCGGGACATATGGATAGGATTACCTATGTCCTTTGGGACATATGGACAGTTACCTATGTTCTTCAGAACATATGGATAGTGGTTATTCGGGACAAATGCATAGGTCCCGGGACATATTTCACATGCCACTTAGTGGGACTTATACGAGCTGTGGTGACAACATATGTGCACAACCTCAGTAGACTCACATATCTACAGTTCTCACATGTGTACATGGGCTAATAATGAATACAATGTATGTAATATATATATATATATATATGATGTGTAATATGAATTGTATGATATGATATATGTGTGTTATGGGTTATTGCATCTGTTACGTGATACACATGAATGTATGTTAATGTATATGTGAATGAATATAAATGACTTATATGATGATATTGTTATGATATATAGAATATGAATGTAAGAGATAAGAGATATGAAGGATAATAGTATAGGAGGATGATAAAAACATAAATGATGACATGTGTGTCTGTGTATGTAATGGTTATATGAGAAAGTATATGAGTTGTATGATATGATAGCATGAAGCATGCATTCATTGTAGAAGTTATAGTTGTATTATATGTTTTATATGTCGCACTAAGTCATAGACTTAGCGTGTGAGTGTTTCACACGTAGGTCCCGGAAAGCAAGAAGAGAAGCTAAGAGGAGCAGGACATGTCAGATTCTCCTTTACACAGTTCATATCAGAAATGTATTTAAATCATATGTATTTTGTTATAGTAAATGTAGTTGACATGTATTAATAGATTTGAATTGAAGATGCTCTGATAGGTTTTGTAAACCAATTAATTTTAATTAATGTAAGTGAATACTTTCTTAAATTGCAAATTTTACCAATTTGTAAAGAAAAACATTTTGAAAAGTCAATGTGACACCTCATACTTGGATCCGGGTCGGATACGGGTTGGGGGTGTTACAAAAAGGTAGAAAAAATGTATCATAAAAACAGAGAAAAATATGTCATAGAATCATAGTTATTAAAAACTATAAAAAATAAAGAAAAAATGTGATATGAAGAAAAAATAATAATCAACATAGACGCTCGATGACCAACACTAAAACTAATATCGTTTACTGGCAAGCAAAGATGAAAAAAAACTTCTTCAATTATAATTTTAAGTAAGTGGTCACATCTTAATTAAATAAAAACAAATATAATCTCATCTTAATGAAACAAAAACAAAAATGATCAAATATTATGTTTTTTGAATTCATTGAGGAAAAGTGTACAAAACTTACGAAAGTGACAAATTTTGTAGTTTATCATATTTTAAATATTATTATTTTTATATTATAATTTATTTATCAAAATTTATATTGAAATTTCTTTTCTAAAAATATTTTTTAATATTATCATTTTTAAATTATAATTTTCATAAAACTCTAAGATAATATCATTTAATATATTTCCTTAGGTTTTTAGCTATATATTATCATTTGTTTGTGAAGACAAATATGTACTTTTTTGTACTATCATTTTGCACATATCGATTTTATAGAATTATTTTGTAATCATATCAATTCCGATTGATTTAAGATAGAAAATTATGATTTGTGAAAGTTTCGACTACGTTAGATTTCATCAAAAAATTATTTTATTATTTGTATATTTTAAAATCAAATTTAGATAATAATATTCTATTTAATAAATATAAATATAAATTATTAAAAAAGAAAGAAGAAATTGTAAAGATTGGTTTCAAAAGAAAATATAATTGGGCCCAAACTTTTCCAAGCATTAAATGGATGGATAGCTATCCTTTATATATTTATGAAGAGCCTTTAAAATATTATCGATCGACATTTCTGTTCATTTCCCTTTTTATATATAAACTATAATCTTAATCTAAATTCTATCTATTTAAAAGGAAAGAAAAGGAAAGATTTCAGGGAGGAGGGAGAGTAATCCTAATAGATCTAAAACTCATGATTTAAAGGAATATGAAAGAACAAAAATGAGCAACGTAACACTTACCGAGAATAAAAATTAATAAGTTATAATCTAACCAAAGAAGGTGCATGATTTGAACGCTTTCAAAAGTTATTCAAGATAAATATTGGTTTTAAGTTTTCATATTTGAATTATTTTATTGTTAAATTAGTTGAAGTTTGATTTAGTTTCGAGTTTGAAACATATTAGTTTATTAACTGAATTTAGTGTATTTATCATTTCAAATTTGAGTTATCTTAAATTTAATTATCTTGATTAAATGGAGTTAATTTACATTTAACTTGATAAAAAGATGAGATTGAATTCAGATGAAAAAGGGAATATGGTTGTAGATGGTCCCAGATTGAGGATAACATGTTGAGATGGTTATCCTAGAATGAATGAGGTCGGGTCGCGATGTCAAACAGCAATGCCATGGCTGGATCTTGATGCCGAATGCATGCTTACTATGATGTAATACTTACCTGCACGCTTTAAAGACGTTGGATCCTTTTCTTCAATGCATTTGGCAAAATGATACAAACTCCAAATTTTATTGGTTGAATTATATAAATCAAATACAAAATATGTAATTTGATTTTTAAAAACAGGAATTCAAGTTACGTAGGGATTATCCAGTGGTAAATGAATATCTGGTTCAAATTTCATCAAAAATAGACTTGGAACAAATTATGAATCGAAGAAACAAAAAAATCATATAAAATTAAGGGACTAAATTATAAAAGAAGAAATTTATTGTTAAAAAGAGAAATTAAAATTGTATATGTATTCCACAGTGGTTTGAGGACATGTTCAAATTTAAAAAAAAATGAACTTAAAACTAAAGAGGAATAGAAAACACGAGGAAGACCAAATCACAAACCAACCAAATAATTTAGCTAAAGACCAAAAAGGCGTGGTTTTATTTTTTTTTATTTTTTGAACTTTACAAATTGAAAATACAACTCGAACACAAAATTCAAATTGGCTCGAATAACTCAAATAATATGGATAATTCGAAACCTGAAATTAAAAATTGATTCTTTCAAGTATAATCGAGTTTTGCTCACCTTCGTAGACTCTAAGATTTAAAGCATACCTCGATCTCTTATACAATCAGACTGTAGATTGAATCCTTAGTTCAGCAACAAAACCATGGAAATACCAATGAAACATAGAAGAAATAAACTCCAAATTGGCAGAGTTAACAGCAAAACATTGTAAAGCTTTCATTAGATGCAAGTACCTGTTTTTACTAATTTGTAATAAAAAGTGTTGTCAAATTTAAATATGTAAATGACATACGTATATGTTCTGTAGTGATGTTTCTTTCATTGTGGTATGACAGCAAATAGAAACATCAGCGTGTTCTTAACTAACGAAACACACACACACACACAGCAACCTTAGACACCAATGATCCCGTTTGCCTTCTCATTTGAATCATCCATAGGCATAGAAGTTGGAGCTTGAAACCTTATGTGAAGATGCCCACCTGCAAAATGAAAGAACACTTTATAGGCAAAAGATATGAGTTACGATAACACCAAATACAATCAATCGACATCGATATTCAATGGTCAAACTATGCTGCAGTTTTGGTACTTTAACTAAGTTCAAGATGACAAGATTCAGTACAAGCAAATCATGATTAAAGACGAGTAATTGAACATCCAAACTACCAGAACCAAGGCAACTATACAAGTCATTTTGCTACCATACACAATGTAATGTTTCTATATTGAATTTGAATCTGAAATTCTTATCAGAACCAAAGTCCATTTTCCCAATTACAGTGTTTTACAATTAACTCAAACTACAGAAAAAGCTTCCACCTTTCCTATGTGGTACTGATCGATTTATTGAACCGACTGGAACCATTCACAAGATCTGTTTTGTTTCATAATCATGATAACCTTAATCAGTCACAATACATTTAATCATTCCACATTCATCTCGTTAGTCTGTTGTTCTAATGATCACACTCCTAAAGTTAATCATACCATATTGAACATACAAGACATCGTAAAAGCTTCCTTCGAAAAGCACCATAGTCTTATTAGATAAAAACATTATCCCGCATGGTAAAAAAAACTAATGTGACTGCTTCAAAACTTATTGTTCACTAATAATTGAAAGCTAATAAAGATATTTTGAAGTAAAAGGCCTCCCTTTTAATGAAAAGGCCAATACTTGGTGGTTGGTACTCATGTTCAAATTTCAAAGAACATTCGTTGGATTACCATTCAATAAAAAATAAGGATCATCATTCATTAAGGCTTTTGCTTGGTAAAGTGGAAAGGATGATAAAATGAAAAGTTGAAATAGGGAAAATATTTGAAAGGAAAAGACAATTTACATTCGATAGAGTGAAAAATCGAAAGGAAGGAAGATAAAACTTAAAAAGAAATGCATAATCTTGTAAAATGCACATTTAACTTCGATATTTTGTGTGTGTATTAACTCAGGGTGTCACCAAGCCACATTGGACTTGAAAGTAGAAAACTAATCCCAGTCGGGCCGAGAGTGTTTGAAGGTAAAGCACTCCCAACAAGTGCACTTCCAAGGATTGGAACTTGTTTCCTCATCCTTATGGGGGTTGAGGTTGTTACCACTTCAACTAACAGCTTGCTGGTTCTTTCCTCTTCATCATTAAAACTTAGAATGAATTGCTTTTATTAATTAAGAGGAAAAATAGTCATCGTTCTATTTTCTTTCCTCTCCCTTTCCCTTCCCATCAAGCACATTTAGAATTTATTTTCTTTCCAAGTTTTTACTCTCATCTTTCTTTCCTTTCCACTTTTTCACTCAACCAAACACACCCTAAGATACAATGATAAATGAACTTAAAAGAATGGAACAGGATCAAAGGCAAAATCTACTGATCTATTATGAAATGGTTTGATTTTCACTACAAGAAGTTTCCAAGAATCACAAAAGTGATACTTTTTTAACTCCACTTTTCTATTATTTTGAGGAAGGGAATATACTCTAAATGACACAAAGGAATAAATCACTTTTTCATCCAGGATCAAACAAAAAGTGATTTATCCATGATGTCGGAACCGTCTTTCGGTTGGACCTCGGAATTGGGCTTCGACGTGAATAATTGGGTTAGAGTCGCCACCGACCATTTTAAAAACATTTAGGTAGGTCGGACACCATCTTACCTGATCTGCGTTGTACCGGAAACGTGTCGGGTTCGGGAGTCGATTACGATCAAGGAAGGATTAGCACCCTTGAACCGCCCTTTCGGTACCAATTAATTTGTCTGTTGTCTTTATTGCAAAAATTTTGAAATTAAAATTAAAATTTAAAAACATTCGATTCGAGTTGTTCACCTTTGATCGATTGAGATTCCTCTAAAAAAAAGTCGAAAATGTTAGACAAGAAATGATAAATGAACGTTAAATAAATCGTAAAAATAAAAATAAAATAAAAAATAAATCAAAGAAAATAAATAAATAAAATAAAATAAAAATAAAAATAGAAATAAATAAATAAAAATAAACCCAAAATAATAATAAAAAATGAATAAATGAAGGAAAAGAAAGAGTTAAATTGGCGCACTGCATTCTTAACTTCCCAAGGGCAAGGTAGTAATTTGCTGCTCTAAGTTGAACCCTCAAAAAGTTGGGATTTAGGATGGCATCATACAATCTCCATGTGCATCTCTCATTCTTCCAAGAGGCATGTGCGTGGCTGCAAGGTTCCCCACGCAAAGCAGTGATTCTCTCATGAATGGCTTCAAGCACGGTCCTGGGAAGCAGCTTCTTGGAATTGTTGGGTCCTCTACGAAGATATTCCATGGTAGGGAGGCCCCATGGAATTGATTTGTCTCCTCAGCTAGAGTCTTGTGAAGCCTTCGGCAGTACCGATTTGAGTACCAAAGAAGATGGTGACTTTCTGCTTTCCATCATCAACTTCAGCATCGAGATCTTTAACGATCAATGGCTTAGAAGGAGCGATTTGCTTAGGTTCATGAGAAACGGATCTACGCCAGACCAAAACAATGATGCAGCAGACGAGCAAGGCAATGGAGGATGAGGCTGGGATGTGTTGGGTGGTTTCGCGCCATGGCCGAGAGGCCACACACCTCTCTATCTCTTTCCTTCAATTCCTCTTTGCTTTGTTATTGCCCTCCCCCCGTTTGTGCTTTTCCTCTGTGCATATTCCCCCGTGGGAACCAATGGTTTTTTGGAAGTAAAAAGAGAGATGAATGAGTGGCCTCCCCTCAATGATTCGTGGTCCCCCTATGGCCTCCTGGATTTTGATTTTTATAGTCCTTATGAAGAGGACAAAGTAGAGATGTTGGCCCCCCACTCCCATGGATGCTTGCTGCTGAGTTATAGGAGAAGATGAGTGCCCACGTTCCCACGAATATAAGCATTTTGAGATGGTGGGGTCCAATTGGGGCCTATAAAATAATTATATATAAATTAATAATAATAATACTAAAAAAATAATAAGTAATTATTATAATAATAGTAATAACAATATAAAAAAATTTAAGTCCGGTCAAAAACGGGTGTCTACAGCTGCCCCTCTTTGTACATTCTTGTGTTAACAAGAATAGGGCAAAGATGAAAAAGACAACCAGTTTTTGTCCGGTCTTCTCAAATGTGATTGAGCTTCCTGAAATTGGGTATTTGTCTTCTTCTCGGCTTAAAGATTTCGGATTGAAAATTCTTCCAGAAAGTAGTTCATCGCTGTCATCGAGCTGAATGAAATCGAACTCGTCAGGTCTTTGGTTGGCAGATAACCCTTCTCGACTTAAGCTATGCTGCAAATGATGTGCCTCAGAGCTGAGCGTAGTCGAACTCGAAGGTCTTTGGTTGGTAAATAGCCCTTCTTGCCTTGAGCTGTGTTGCAAATGATGTGTCTTGGAGTTGAGTGTAATCGAGCTCGAAGGTTTGGTGTTTCAAGAGAAACATTTTCAAAGGTTTTTTTCTTTCAAGAGAAACTGTCTCAAGAGAGACAAAACTTTGTTTCAAAAGAAAATGTCTCAAGGGAGACGAAATTTGTTTCAAGGAAAATATATTCAAAGATTTTGTTTCAAGGGAAACTGTATCAAGAGAGACAAAACTTGGAAACTGTCTCAAGAGAGACAATGATGAGCACGATTCCCTTCGTCGTGAAGTTGAAACCGTGGATGGTCCCTTCGTTGTGAAGTTGAGCCTTGGAATTGGATATCATTCATTGTGAAGTTAAAATCCAAGTAAGTTGCTCCGAGTCCAATATCCTCCGTCGTGAAGTTGAAATTGGCCCTGGAACTAGGAAGTTGTTTGTTGACAGTCAGCCGCCCCTTCGCTGTGAAGTTGAGCTTGTGCTGTCTCGAGTCTAATATCCTTCGTTGTGAAGTTGAAATTGACTCTGAACCTGGGAAATTGTTTATTGACAACCAGCGATCCCTTCGTCGTGAAGTTGAACTTGCGTTGTCTGGAGTCCAATATCCTTCGTTGTGAAGTTGAAATTGGCTCTAAAATTGAGAAGTTGTTTGTTGACAACCAGCGGTCCCTTCATCGTGAAGTTGAACTTACGTTGTCTGGAGTCCAATATCCTTCATTGTGAAGTTGAAATTGGCTCTAAAATTGAGAAGTTGTTTGTTGACAACCAGCGGTCCCTTCGTCGTGAAGTTGAACTTGCGTTATCTGGAGTCCAATATCCTTCGCTGTGAAGTTGAAATTGGCTCTGAAATTGAGAAATATTTATTGAAAACCAGTGGTCCCTTCGTCGTGAAGTTGAACTTGCGTTGTCTGGAGTCCAATATCCTTCGTTGTGAAGTTGAAATTGGCTCTGAAATTGAGAAATGTTTGTTGACAACCAGCGGTCCCTTCGTCGTGAAGTTGAACTTGCGTTGTCTGGAGTCCAATACCCTTCGTTGTGAAGTTGAAATTGGCTCTGAAATTGGGAAATGTTTATTGACAACCAGCGGTCCCTTCGTCGTGAAGTTGAACTTGCGTTGTGTGGAGTCCAATATCCTTCGTTGTGAAGTTGAAATTGGCTCTGAAATTGAGAAATGTTTGTTGACAACCAGCGGTCCCTTCGTCGTGAAGTTGAACTTGCGTTGTCTGGAATCCAATACCCTTTGTTGTGAAGTTGAAATTGGCTCTGAAATTGAGAAGTTGACAGTCAGCGGTCCCTTCGTCGTGAAGTTGAACTTGTACTGTCTTGAGTCCAATATCCTTCGTTGTGAAGTTGAAATTGGGAAATTGTTTATTGACAACCAGCGGTCCCTTCGTTGTGAAGTTGAACTTGCGTTGTCTGGAGTCCAATATCCTTCGTTGTGAAGTTGAAATTGGCCCTGAAATTGAGAAGTTGTTTGTTTGACAGTCAGCGGTCCCTTCGTCGTGAAGTTGAACTTGTACTGTCTTGAGTCCAATATCCTTCGTTGTGAAGTTGAAATTGGGAAATTGTTTATTGACAACCAGCAGTCCCTTTGTCGTGAAGTTGAACTTGCGTTGTCTGGAGTCCAATATCCTTCGTTGTGAAGTTGAAATTGGCTCTGAGATTGAGAAGTTGTTTGTTTGACAGTCAGTGGTCCCTTCGTCGTGAAGTTGAACTTGTACTGTCTTGAGTCCAATATCCTTCGTTGTGAAGTTAAAATTGGGAAATTGTTTATTGACAACCAGCGGTCCCTTCGTCGTGAAGTTGAACTTGCGTTGTGTGGAGTCCAATATCCTTCGTTGTGAAGTTGAAATTGGCTCTGAAATTGAGAAATGTTTGTTGACAACCAGCGGTCCCTTCATCGTGAAGTTGAACTTGCGTTGTCTGGAATCCAATACCCTTCGTTGTGAAGTTAAAATTGGCTCTGAAATTGGGAAATGTTTATTGACAACCAGCGGTCCCTTCGTCGTGAAGTTGAACTTGCGTTGTGTGGAGTCCAATATCCTTCGTTGTGAAGTTGAAATTGGCTCTGAAATTGAGAAATGTTTGTTGACAACCAGCGGTCCCTTCGTCGTGAAGTTGAAATCCGCTCTCGAGCAAATTGTGTTGTTTCGAGAGAAACTTTCAATCTGTCGAGTTGGTCGAAGTGTAGCTTCTTGCTGCTGAGTTAAGCAACCAAAATGAATCTTTAAAGGTGCTTTTGAATCGAGTATCCTTCGTCTTGAAGTCGAAACTTGACTCTAAAAGCTGCAAAAAATTATGTATGTGGAAAATGATAAATATGATGCTCTAAAATGTATGCAACATGAATGAATTATGCTTTATCTCTTGGACTAGAGTCTTGTGTTTTGTCTGCCAATCTGGTCCATGGAATCGATCGTGCCCCATCATTTTCCAGGTTTGGGATTTACAGACCCTTCATATATGAGATTGTTCTGTTTGAAAATATTTTTCTCCTTTTTCTTGTTTTATGAGGGAAAATGATAAAAATGTTGTAAAATATTGTTCGCAACTGAATCACATTGTAAACGTGAGTTCAAAAAATATCAATGAAATCAAAAGCTCTTTTAATGCTTTCAGAGTTACAACTCTTTGACAAATGTTCAAACGGATGAGTTGGTTTTAGGCTGGCTTCATTTCTAAGGTCTTGGTAACACAAAATGTCATTTTTTTAAAATATCGCAACATGCTTTGGCATTTCATTTGGGTGCGGACATAATGACGCAACTAGAATGACCAATTACTAAACATTTTATTTCGGTCCTCTGAAATCTTCCATTTGTTCAGGCTTTGTAGGCTCCTCCAACAAAGGCAGTGCGAAAAATATCGGTCTAAAAATGAAATTCTTGAGTGCTCGTGTGTAGTCGACTATAACAGGTGTTCCTTAACTCCCTTAGTCCAACATTACCGAAAATTTCTTGCTCAGATAAATTTGATTTAATTTTCCATTGTCTGGCTAGCTGAATCCATAAAGTCGGGGTGTTTAACCAATTACTTTAGAGGGACAGCTTAACATTATAATCACTTTTATCAGGTTTAACTGAAGGGTTCATCTCATCACAAAGTCTTCGGCCTGACAAAAGCAGTGGAGCAAACACCGAATTGCCAAGTGTCCGAGCAATGTCATGGTTTGAATACAATCTATTCATAAAGCCAGGTCTTTCGAGTTTCCTCTGTAACCAATTGCCTTAGTGGAATAGCTCAGTTTTACGGATTTAATTTCTTAAGATTGTCAAGAAGAACCTGTTATAGTCTAGGTGTTTGTTGAAAGTAAAAAATTTCATCTCAAGCAACTGACCTAAACTAGATTCACTTACTCGACTATTCCATCTGTGAAGATCATTATCATCACTGAACGTCTTAAATAAAAAGTATAATAATGTCATATGCAAAAGGATGCCCCATGTTGTCCGCACCTTATGAAAGGAAAATGTTATATTGGTTAATTACAAGAGCAGGGTACGGTGTTTGAGTGTATATTCTGGGTAAAGTCAAAGTCCTTGTTTTAAACTGCGTCAAAGATCTGTAACTTTGAACCACTTACAGAGTTTCTTAATTCATATGATATTCAAAGAATTGCAAGTTTACAAATGTGATTCATTGCTTATCATCTTTAAAGTAACATAAATTTATTCAAAAGTCCTTATACAAACTTGGGAAATAATGAAAAAACAGATTCAAACAGAATGCCTCAAATGATGAAATGATCTTCCTCACTTGGATGGCCCCAAGTTGTTAAAGTTGATCCGATTCTTGTTACGTATTTTCTGTATGATTCTCTTGATTGTGGAGTAATTCTTGATAGTGCGCCCTGGGACTCCTCTATGATTTTCGCAACGAGCGTTCTCATCATACTACCTGGGGTACGGGGCTTCATAGATTTCCTTGGATGCCCCCAAGTTGTTGAAGTTGATCCGATTCTTGTTACGTATTTTCTGTATGATTCTCTTGATTGTGGAGTAATTCTTGATAGTGCGCCCTGGGACTCCGCTATGATTTTCGCAACGAGCGTTCTCATCATACTACCTGGGGTACGGGGCTTCATAGATTTCCCTGGATATGGTGACACCACATGTGCATCAAACAACTGTTGGTAAAGCTCCTTATATGTCATTGGATCAAAATGTTCTCATTTTTTATGAGACATGTGAATGTAAAAAAAAGGAAAAATAATGCGAATGTAAAAAAAAATAACAAAATGCACAATATGTCTGAATGCATGATGCATGAAATGTTCGAGGCATTGATCCAAAAAATGTACCTGTTATTATAAATAATCCTTATTGGGGCAAAAGTGTTACGTCTTAAGAGACAAAAATATTTTGAAGGCATAAACCTCGAACAGTTTCTGATAGGTTGACTAGTCTTCTGCCTTCGTCTGTCACCGGTTGAATACCCTGTCAAACCGTTCCGGCTCCTTTGGCTAAAATGTGAAAATAACGAGCTGCTTGCCCCCAAAAGGTCTCGAAGGACTGCATCGCCGGCTTTCACTCTATGTCGAGCTTGTTCCAAACGAAAGTGCCATCGGAGCCCTCCACCCAAAGTTTATCGACTTGTTTCTAGAATTTATCAATAATGATCTCCAGCTTAGCTAGGGTTTCGCCATCTTGATCTCGCAGTTTTCGAAAGGACTCTCCAGGTCTGTAACATTTTCCTCGTCTTGCCCCTGCACCCTTTGCCTCCGAGTATTCTTTGACCACTGCTGGGCTTCTGAGCTTTTTTATCTCTTTGTATTATAATCCCTTTGTCCATTAATGTAGATTATTCATGTTTAACAAACACATTTTTGGTGGATCAACACCTCGTTTTAAATGATGCGAATGATGAAAACAAAATGAAATAGAACAAAAAATAAAAGGGGTTAGTGAGGTAAATCAAAATAAAAAAAATAAAAAATCCTACCCCACATGATAATCTACCCGAACATGCTTAATATTCCTACACATACATGATTTCTATCCCGCATGCTAAATCCTAGCCGCATATTTGTCTAGTTCGCATGCTTTGAACAGAAAATAAAGCAGGAAACAAAGCATCCTAGGGTTTGGAATGAGGTCTTGGGGTGAGCTCTAATTCCCTGCACTCTCCCGATTTAGGTTCTAAAAAGGTACTCGAGTTCTCCTTACCGGTGCCCCCTTGGGCTTGCCAGACCCTTAGTCCTAAGCCTATTACAAGCTTGTGTGGACTAAGTTAAACTCGAGAGGACACATTCCCATATGCCCGCACGGTGAATAAATTCACACGAAGACATAAGGTATATGAATCCCGAAGGCTACTTGCTAGGCATATGCGGTGAATAAATTCACACGAATGCGTCACTTTCACCCCCACTTAAAACGGGTTTGGAGCTCGGGTTTAGAGCTTAGAGATGAAAATTTTGAAAAAAATCTGAAATCATTAAAAAAAACGTTAGTTCAACTATTTATTTAAAAAATAATCAAAGGTAAATGATTAGAATCAAATAAACAAATTAAAATTTAGACTTGTAATTTTCGCTAAAAAAGACAACCGGAAATTAATTTCGGCCTGACTCACTTACCTGTCCCCAGCAGAGTTGCCAAGCTGTCGTAACCGTCTTTCGGTTGGGCCCCGGAATTGGGCTTCGACTGATCTTTGATCAATTGAAAATATCCCTTGATGGCCTCGAGGATTTTTCTGAAGTCCAGATCATGTATATCTCGACAGTACCTCGAAATAGTCTCGACGGCATCATCCTCGAGCTGTGGATACTCTTGGCATAATATCAGGGTTTGCAACTCGGTGAATTTCGGCGCAAGAGACAGAACCAAGTTGTTCATGTTCTTTCTGCACCATGAGAGACATAGTTGTGTGAGGTCGAAGCAAATGGCATCCCTCCACCCGCTACAAACACCGGAAGCAACGATAGCCGTCCTATCATCGACGAGTATAACGATTCTCAACAGCAGCTCCAATGGGATGTCTTTCCACTCGGCGATCCCGACACCGTTCATCTTAGCTCCCTTAACACCATCATGTCCAATTCAGTGGTATCTTGTAATATGAGATAATGGCCCCAACAGATTTACCACTTAAGTTCATGAAAATCTGTGGTTTGGCAAGCATATCACGAGCATTTCTAAATAACCCTCTTCCAAGCATGGCTTTGAAGTTAACACTGGTAATGGAAATCCCTTCAGACTCAGCTATGACGTCTACTATCTCAAAACCCACATGTTTTTTATTCGTTTGTGCAGGTCCCTTGCTATCTTGGTCTCTTCTTTGCAGGCTGAGCTCACTGCCATCATCGCGTCGTTTCACTCAACTTTGAAGACACAAAGATCAATAGCTACACCTAAAAAATTCGTCTAAAAAAAAGACCTTACTATCGTGCACTCTTTAAAAACGAAGGAGGATATCTATATGACGAAACCTCTGAAACATGTTCCATACAAAAGATGATGAACAATTGTTTTAGTTGGTTGTCGGGGAAGTGATTTTTGGCATCTGATGTTGGGTTTTCTTTGTTCTGCTTTTTAAGGGAGAAATGAAGGAGAGAGAGAGAGAGAGATCGTAAAGGAGGAATAATTGTGTGTCCCCTCTTTCGTGTTTTTCCTTTGTGCGAGTTCCCCCCCTCCAAAATGCCACGAAGCTTCCCTTTTAAGTTGATTTCAATCACTCCAAATTAAGTTCTGTTGCCTCCGTTTCCCACGTCATTTGCTCCCTGATGCATGTGGTAGTGGAGTAGGTGGGTAGGTTTGTAGTTGAGATAATAGTGGGTAGTGGGGCCTATAAAAATAAAATTAATAGAATTAATAATAATAATAATAATAATAATAAATAATATTTATAATAACATGTATATATTTTTTTAAGCCCGGTCAAAAACTGGTGTCTACACATGAACCTGAAACTTAGCTCAATTAGTTCATACAACTACCCTTAAGACTACATTCAATAAGTTCAAAATTCGAATACCAACATCTATGACACTTCCCTTATCTATTTGTACCAAAAAAATAAAAGGTGCTTGATCCATGAATCCTAGGGCACTTCATACAAACAACCTTAGAATGTGACATCCAACGAATTCAGAATTTGAACCACAACATCTGTAATCTATTAGTACAAAAGAGAAAAAATGTTTGATCCGTATTATAATTTAATGCCTAAAAGATTCAAGGAAAATTCCCCATATAGATAAAGAGCTTGAACATAAAACTGAAAAGAATGACAAAATTGTTCCATACCCAATGTTTTGCTATTGAATCAGCTGCTCTTGGTAGCCATGGCTTTTCTGGCAGCCATATTTTTCCTAGCAGCCCTTGCATTATCATACTCAAACTTCAACACATCTGATATATGAGAAGTATCATTGGCATAAAAGAACCTCCCAAAGGGGCTCTCTTCAATCAAAGTGAAATAACGGAAGAGCTTGGAATTCACCAGCCAAAACCAAACCCCACCGAGAAAAATCCCCAATGAAGCTCCGGCAAAGACCAGGGCCACCTTATGTAACCCAAATAAACCCTAGAATACATGGTCAAAATAGCCAAAGACCAGGGCAGAAACAAAGCGGCCCACTTGATCCTGACATTCCAAATCCCATCAATCCCTTTACAAGTCAAGAGAGTGAAGTAAACGGTGAAAAAGAACATGTATTGGGAGTGGCTCGAAGGCCAATCGTGAGAATCACACATTTCTAAAAGAGCACAGGTTTCGGACCGGGCTTGTTGAACGGATTTTTTGATGAGTTCGTTGATGAACTGAGATATTACTAGGCCTAGTGCAAAAAACATTATTTGAAGCTCTCTGTCGAGAATGAAATGAGAAACGAAGCCACCGAGGGAAATGAAAACGGGAACCAAAGAAACCCAGGCTAGGAAATGGCCTAGTTGGTCACCTCTTTGGTACCTTACGTGAGTTAAACCCACTGCTTTTAGTGCATTGTATGCTGTCATGGTGGTAATTTTGATCTGGGTTTTCGGAGTGGTTGAGATCGAGGTTAGTTTTTTTAGTGTTTGTTTAGGGGAAAATTGCTTAGAAAGTAAGCCAAGTTAGGTGTAAACTCCGAAGAAGTAACTGAAAATGAACACCCACTGAGCTGGCTACACGTGGGAATAAAGGGCTCACATAAATTATGAATGGCTTAATACCAAAATAACTGCCCGAATTATACCGTTATTCTTAAATAGGTCTATAAACTATTTTTTTAATTCATCCATGTATATAATGTTACTAAGGTTCCTCGGCCATCAATGGTGTTAATTTTCCTATTAAGTGACATGTGTCATAATATAGTAATTTTATAAATTTACTTTTTAAAAACAAAAAATAATTTATTTTCAAAAAAACCCATTTTTTTCTAAAATATAAAAAACCCTGAAACTCTTAAAATCTCTTATTCTAATCTTGTTTACTCCAACTGCCGATCATCTCTGGCCACCTATTCACCATCGACTGGCCACCCATACTTCGTCGACCACCCAATGACAAGTCACAACTCTTATTATCATATCAAAACCAAAAATTTAAATTCCTAATCCTAAAATCCCAAATACGCAATCCTTCAATTTCAATCGTGATAATCAACCATTTCACCAACTGTGACAGTTAGCCATTTGATTGGTCGTTTAATCGCCCATGTGACCTTTGGTCGTTTGGCCATGGAAGGAGGGAGCACAAGGACGAAAAAAGGGGAAAACTCTGGGAAAGGGTTTTTAAATAATATTTTTATTTTTTAAGAAAAATAAAATTTCTAAAATTCTAAAATTGTGACACATATCACTTAACGAACACCTAAATGGGTAACGTTTCTAACGTTAGGCACCTAGAGGAGTCAAAAAATAGTTTAGGCATCTATTTGAGAATAACGATATAGCTTGGGCATTTATTTTGATATTAAGCCATTATAAATTGATACTCTCTCGTACCCATCATTTGTATCTTATATTGACTATTAATATAGTTTTAGGAGATATATTTAATTAAAGGAAACAATAAAATTATCCTTAAAAGATTATTGATAAATTTAATATATTTATTTTGTTAAGTGTAAAAAAGTTTGACATATAAGAGTAAAAAATAAATATATGCATTAGTATTTATTGACTTTTTTAATAAGACATTTTAAATGAAATAATTTTAAAAACCAAAAAAGGAACAAAAAGAGTACTAACTATAAATGTTTTATTTCGAGTTAATTATTCATTTACCTCTAAATTTGATACATTCTTTTAACTTTATATCTTAATTTGAGGATTTTTACTCAAGTACCACCTAAAAATAAGTTAATACTTAAAATAAAACTTATTTTAGGTATTTCCTTACATTTTTTTATCACGTATGGCAAAGAGCATCACGTGAAAAATATCTTTGAAATGACGTCTTTTGCATACGTGACAGTAGAATTTATATATGTGGTTAAAATGAAAGAAAGAAATAAGAGTGTAACACCCCAATTTAGGGGCTAAAATTTAGAAATTATAAAGTGGTGGATTTAATTTGGTATTTTGAAAGAAATAGGGGATTAAATTGTAAGATTTCAAAGTTGGCAGACCGTTTTAAGAAGTGCAGGAAGTTCAGTGGCTAAACCCATGATTTAACCATTTTTTTAATATGTTGAATTATAAATCTCTTTTCCGTGCGCAGGCAGCAGAAATTTTCCTGTTTTCCCCTCTCCAACAACCCAACTTCCAACTTCGATCTACTCGTCGTCCGACCTCCAAACGACGAGCCGAAACCACCATCGTGTTCGTTGTCAATCGAGGAACAAAACCCCTCAAACCTTTCGTCGTGAATCATTGCCGTTCGTCGTGAATTTCAGTCGGAAGTATCGTCGGTAATAACTCAGTTTTAGTTGGTTTTTCATCGATTCACGACGATCGGGTCATCCGTTTACGACACCTCCCGCACCATCGTGTTCGTTGCATCGTTCCAAGTTTGCCGGTGTCATCCTTGGTCTCTGTCGACGGTGGCGCGTGAGGAGGTGAAGCGGTCAAAGTTTCCGATTTGTTGAAATCGAGCTCTCCGCCGTTCAAAATTGTGAACTGAGCTTTGTAAGTATCACGAAATCGCTCAAAATAATTTTTAGAAATTTTTCCGGGATTTTATCACTCTTGACGCGCCCCCACGCGCCGCTACTGCGCGTGGGGAAGAAAAAAATGACCGGTTTGACCGGTTTTGCTCCTATTTTGACCTGTTTGACCGGTCATAACCCGACCCGACCCGTTTACCCGACCCGTTTACCCGACCCGTTGACCCGACCTGTTGACCCGTTGACCACTGTTGACCAAAACTTTGACCGGCTTTTACCGGGCATTAAATGACCTTTGACTTCGACCGAGTATATCTATCCTGACATTTTTCGACGTTCCAAATCCGATTCCGCTGTCCGTTTTTCGAAATTCGAACCCAAAGGCCTTGAAATTTCCGATCAAACCCGTTGACTTTGATTTTGACCGAAAATTTCAAATTTCCAAAAAATCATATTTTATGCTTTCAACGTCCTGAATCCGAATCCGAAGTCCGTTTCACCAAATTCGAACCAGGTAAGCTATTTTTCACTGATTTATCACCCGA
Source organism: Hibiscus syriacus (assembly GCF_006381635.1). Lineage (NCBI taxonomy): Eukaryota > Viridiplantae > Streptophyta > Magnoliopsida > Malvales > Malvaceae > Hibiscus > Hibiscus syriacus. Next base: position 1,105,784 of record NW_024062758.1, on the reverse strand, counting down.
TTCGATCCGTTTATCGCAATTAAGCTCCGTTTCTGATATAATTTATGTTGATATGTATATGAGGAATTATTGGAAGTTGAATTGAAGATCAAAGGCGTGCGAATGGAATTTTTATGGTCGATCAGTATTGCACGAAAATCGAGGTAATACTTTACTACCTATTTATGTTTTATAGAACATGTTGGTATTGGTAAATGCATGAATGGAAATGTTTGGTCTCATATGTGTAATTAATGAAGTTCTACACTCGATCTGAATACAGTAAAAAGGTTCAGAAATTGATTATGGTTCAGATGACTTTTATAAGAAATTAAGGGATTGTTATAATTAAATTACAAGTTATGTGCTTAGTGATAAAGAAATCAATCTGGATCTGTAACTTATAATTTATTTCATCAAAGGTTAAATGTTAAAGGTATTTGGATGAGAAATTATGAGAATACTCCGGTAGGGTAAAATTACGAAAATACCCTTGTGTTATAAAAAGACAAGATTGGAATATGGAAGTTGGATAAGAGGTTTTTACAGACATATTGATCTGATAAAAAAAATATTGAGGTGCATAAGAAATGTTAGTTTTACTTGGATATTTTGGATAACAGGTTTTAACCCAAGAGGAGTTAAGCAAGATGCTAGAAGTCTGTTAAGGAATCTTTTCAAGATTAGAGAATGTTGGATAAAGCAATTAACCATAGGATCTTTAAATTATAATTATTTTCGTTAAGAGCTTATATAGAAATTATTTGGTTAAGAAATTACGAAAATGCCCTTGAGAGATAAAATAGTCTGAATTGACCTTGAATGAGAAAGTACTTTGAGGATTTGTACTTAACTCGATTAAGTAAGAATTTAATTGTTAAGATCCTGTCTTTGTACAGAAAATTCATGATATTCCGTTTGTAAAATCTGAGAAGACACTTGACTCGAAAATATCTGAATAATGAGTAAATACTTGAAGAATAATTTATCGGGGGTATTCTGCTGTCAGAATTGTTCGTAAGAACTAAAGTAAATGATAAGATTGAATTAAATAATAAGACCGGATGGAAGGAAAAGATTGAAATACCGTAGATCTGTAAAATGATCATAATACCCCTGTAATGTAAATGACTCAAGAATATCACCAAGCTCAGGAATGATTGAATATCCTCGAGTTCTGAAATGAATGGAATAAAATTGAACATCAAAATTACCAAAATACCCTTATGGCCTAAATTAAGTAAATGTCTTGGATTAATTAAGGAATCCAAGTAAGCATATAAGTATTGGACGTTTGTTCGACAAATCAACCACGAAGACCAAATTGAATAGAATGGAAGTACAACATGTATCTAAAATTCAGGAACGTTTGAATTACTCTGGAAAATCCTGAAGTAACTGGAATGGACATGACTGCTAAATGAACTAGGTAACCTCAATGACTGAGGATTTAATAAGTGATTTGGATAAGTCTGGAAACTCTGATGAGTTTACGTAGTGTACAATTACAATGGGTTATGAACAAATTAATCAAGTACGTCAGCATTTCATTATATTGTGGAAGCGTGGAAATGAAATAAAGACATTGGAAGATTTATTCAGCGATAATTCCGAAAATGGTCTACGGACAAGAATTTGTGGTATTAAAGAGTAAATACCCTAGAAGGAAAATGAATTGACCAGTCGATATAGATTGTTAAGGTTCTGAATCTTCGTTCTCAAGTTGTTCGATTATCCGATCAATTGACATGGATGTAAAGGATTCTGAATACCCTTCTGATTACGTACAACTTCTGAAAATTGTCCGAATAAGATAATATCCCGATAATTCACATTCTGAATAACTGATGATTCTGTCAGTTAATGAACTCTTCCAATAGTGATTCTAAATTCCAACATTCTATCGACATACTGAAGAAATGTGTTTCTCTGCCTGATACAGTACCTCTAAATAATACCTGTAAACTCTGGTGTGTTCCCTAATTACATGAATATTTTATATGATTTCAAATTTGAATTCTGTTATGATACCTAATCTGGATTCTGATCTGATATTGACATGGATTCTGATATGATACATGACCTGGATTCTGATATGATACTTGACTTGAATTATGTTTTGATTTTTGATATATCTGTTTACGGACGAAACATGTTTTATTGGGGGTATTGTTGGAGGAAGATTACTTGGAGGTTCCTCGGCTGTGTGCTCAGGGCCTTACTTACCGGTTCATCGGCTGTGTGCTCAGGGCCTTACTGGACGTGACGGGGTTGTATGGTTCTGGGGAACCTACACATTTTGTTCGTGACGGATGGGGGTATATATATATATATATATGTTTTAAAAAGATCTGAAAAGTTACATGGTTTTTGGGAACACACTAGAAAACCTATTCTGATCTCCTTAACTCAATCATCCGAAATATTTCTCTGAACTGAAAGCTCATTGTCCGTTACCATCTAAAATATCAGTAGGATCTATGCTCAGTATAAAAATCTGTAAATGTTCGGAAATAATAAGGATATGTATATTTATCTGTATCTGCACGTTCATCAGCATCATCTGGTAGTTCTGTATTACTGAGCTTTCCAAAGCTCACTCTACTACTCACCTTTTCAGGTTAAAAGAATTATACCAGTGCAGTTATCGACATCAGTAAAGGAATTCGTCCGGCGTTGTTGCAGAGTATGGTACATGTGATTAGGGGGCATGTAATTGTATTTTGATTTATATACGAGTTTGGAAATATGTTTTATTTTTAAATAGTGAAAACTGATTTTATAAGTTTACATGTTTTGAAAAAAAAAGTTTTAAATTTTCCGCTATTTTTACAGTGGGTCGCTCCGGTGGCCCTAATGTGACTTCCCGGATCGGATCGGGCTACCCGCATCGGTCTGGGGGGTTACAAAGAGGCTAAAGATATAAGAATTTTATCCAAACAAAACAAAAAACAAATACACTTATGCGTGTCAAAGACATATATTTACACGAGTATGAGTCAAGCGATGCGATGGTGTATGTAAATTTTAGAATTTGTTTTATTGATGTTTTGGGTAAATTTACTCCATAGCCCTTCAAAATATTGTGGTTAAATTATTCTTCTTGTCCCCCTATTTTTGATGCACCACATAGCATAGTCCATTTCTTTGTAATTTAATTTTGATATTTAACTTTGATTATTGTCAATCTAACCCCTAATTTATTTTCATTTATGATTTGATTTAATATTTTGATTTAATTATTATTCTATTTTCACTAACATTTTTGTTGTCTTTTCGTAGGTTTTTTAATTTTTTTTATTTTTTCCCTTTGATTATTTAATATTTATTTATTATTTTTTATCTAACATTTTTTTATTTTTTAGGGATACCTGCAATCAATCAAAGGTAATTAATTCGAATTGAATTTATAAATTTAAATTTTCGTAATTAAAGACAACCGACATATTAATTGGTATCGAAAGGGCGGTTCAAGGGTGCTAATCATTCCTTGACCGTAACTGACTCCCGAACCCGACACATTTCTGGTAAAATGCAGATCTGGTAAGATGGTGTCCGATCTACCTAAATGCTTTTAAAGTGATCGGTGGCGACTCAAATCATTTCATTCAAGTCGAAGGTCAATTCCGAGCCTACCCGAAAGACGGTCGCGACAATCTTATATTAATTTTAATATAAATACATATGTTTAAAAAATTGTATTTATTTTTGTTGAGTTAATCGAATGACGAAATTGGCCAAGAGGGGGGTGAATTGGCAATAAAAATTTTGTGGAAGCTTTTGCAGAAAATTGAAAGTAATTGCACAGCGATTTACAGTGGTTCGACTTTCTCAAACAAAGTCTACGTCCACTACCTTAGCTATCCACACTAAGGATTTTCCAACAAATTCACTAATTTGTTCTTTCTTTTGAGGCCAAAGAGATAACCTTACAATTCCCTCAAGAGTATACCCCAACTCTTGAGAACACTCTTTTCTCAAAGAGAAGATTACAAATTTGCAAACTTACAAGAAAACCTCACAAGGTAAGATGTTTGCACAATTCTAGAACAAAGAAAAGAACACTCAAAGATGAATACAATTGAGCACAAAAAGTGTTCTTGAAAGCAAAATGAATATTGAATGAAAATGGGCTTGAAATGCTCAAACTTGAGGTTTGATGCTTTCTCTTTGATTCTCTCTTGATTCTAGTTGCTTGATGTTTCTTGTTATTGATCAATGGCTTCTAAGCTTGCTTAAATACACCTTGGATCACTTCTGAACGTTGGGGATAATTAGAGAAGATATTATAGCCGTTTTAGTGTGAAAACATTTAATAAAACAGCTTGGAGCGTGGGGGGAATCGGTTCCCTCTCATAGGGAATCGGTTCCCTAAGTGTAAAATTCAAATATTTCGACCGTTGAACAGGGGGGAATCGGTACCCCCTTGGGGGGAATCGGTTCCCTCCGAGCATTCTGGAAATCTCGGAGCCAAACCATTCAGGGGGGAATCGGTTCCTCCTATGGGGGGGAATCGGTTCCCTCTGAGCAATCTGGAATTTTTGGCTATGAATTGGTTCGAAATACTTTGTAAAATTATTTTGAAATTGTTTTATGATTAAAACTTAATTTTACACTTAAGTAAGGATCAAAAATGATTTTTTGAAATATTTGGAGTAATGTTTTGATATTCGAATAGTTATATCGAATATACTTAGAAAATCATTTGGAAAATCTTAAAATCCATTTAACTTAATTTGTTATATCGAAATATTAAAATGTTTCAACAATCTCCCCCTTTTTGATATAACAAAACATTTTAGTAATTTTAAGATTTTTGAAATCAAGTTTTGAAATTACTCCCCCTTACTTTAACACTTCTTCAATTTATCATATAAAACATTTAACACTTATTCTTCTCCCCCTTTTTGTTAAATCAAAAAGACATTGTAAAACAAGGTTTTGAAAATCATTTAGCCAATTGATTTATTATAAGCTTAAGCTGCTAAGATCACAATCAAAAGAGAGGTTAGCCATTAGTTTCATAAATCAATATTCATAAATAATGTGATATGGCAAAATTGGTCATTTTGCTAATGATAATGTAAATGATGCAAAAATGAATGAAATACACCAAACATATAAGTTCATACCATTCATAAATCCAAAATCCAACAATCCACAAAATCAAACAAATCAAAATGTTGAAACAATATTCATTTTGTTCAAAGTCTTAAAGCTAAAAATAAAATCAAGCATCCGGATCGGTAGGAGGAAAACGGGCTCGCATAGCAGCCATTTCATGAGTTAGTTCATTGATACGAGCGTTGGTTGATTCATTTTTTGCACGCATCTCCTGAAGAATCTCTAATTGTTGAGCTCCCATTGTGGATAAATGGGACTTTATAGAGGAAAAGCGCGAGTCCATGGTAGCGTATCGGAAATCGAATGTCTCCATAAAGGATTGAAAATATGGAGGCATTTGATGCGTTTGTTGTGCTTGCTCCTCGGGCTGCTCTTCGGGCTGATCAGGCTCATCTTCGGCTTCATCGATATCTTGCATTAATTGCTCGAGCTCGGGATCTTCGTCAGCTTCTGGTGGAGCTTGTGAAGAACTAGCTCCCGTAGTAGAAGATCGAACCCATTCACCGGTTTCTTTGTCCTTTACCCATCCCGCTCTCGTTAAGGAAAGAAGATTTATTTGTTTCTTAAGAGGAAAAACGGCATCTAGACCGACTCTAAGCCCAGCTTTGGAAAACAGATTACTCAAAAAGCAACCGTAAACTAGAGATGAACAGTGTTTCTTGTTAGGAACAAGATTTACGGTTTCAACAATTTCAGCAAAAATAATCTGAGGTAGGTTAATTTTAATACGGTTTTCGAAACAATGTATCCACCAAAGATCCAAAGCTCTAAGAGTAGAATAACGACCTCCGGATGGTCGAAACCACCAAGAAATCATTAGATGAAGAAAACGCTCATGTAGGTCTAAGACACTCGCACTATCTCTTCTTTTATAACGAGAACCTAAAATTTGTTTTTCATTCGAAATACCATCATTATCTAATCCAAATGTATTGGTTATATATGCCGGATCAATATATAAGAATTGTCCTAGAAGGTAGGAACGAATTCCTATGGTTTCGGTTTCAGCTTGGTTTTTAACACATACTGCATTAGAGTAGAATATACGAACAAGTTGATGGTAAACGATGGGTTCAAGATCAAATAGTTTATCAAATTTCCATTCTTGTAAAATGGGAAGATATTTAAAATTGATAGCTAACATAGCTTGACGAGAAGGAATACGTTCTTCCCGGATTTTGTAAGAATCGAAATACTGATAATACCAATATCGGTGATTTCTAGACCCAGGATGATTGAAACACGAATTTTGGATAGTCAAGTTAGGATCAGTGGGATTGGGATTAGAAATTGGAATAGAATGAGGATTTGGAGGTGGATTTGGTTGACGACTAGAACGACTAGATGAAGACCTAGGACGTTTAGGATTTGACATGGTGAAGGAAATCGGAATAGATATAATAACCTGCAATTTTAAAACAAGTGTATGCAATTCAATTAATCCCAAAACTCAAATGAGTCCTCAATATTTCAAGATTCTCTAAATCAATCCTAATGGGCAAAGTTTTTGAAAAACTTTTGAAAAATATGGTTTTGAGAAACAATATATGTATAGTTTTTCATAACAACAATATAATTTGATCAAAACACAATAATTTGAAAAATAACATTTTTTTTATTATTTCGAAAATTTTTAAAAATTTGAAAAATTCTTGTGTTTTTGATGAAATTAGTTGTAACATCTAGTTTCTAATCACTAAATAATCAATGCCCGATCACTATTTCAACCTAGAACTAATTGAAACTAATCCTATGTTCAAAAATAATGAAATAAAGAGTTTAGAAAAATTTACCTTGAAATATGAAGATTGAGGGGATTTAGATGTTGTTTGCACGATTTTAATGATTCCAACAGGTTTGGAAGATGATTTATGAAGCAAATTCCGATTAATATCGTTGATTTGAGGCAAAAATGGAGATTTGAGGGGTTTAGAGGGTGAGAACGGCGGAAGATATAATAAAATGAGGGTTTGGGATTTTGGGGTGTTCTGTTCGATTTTAACAGAACCCCAGGGGGGTATCGATTCCCCTGTGGGGGGAATCGGTTCCCCTTCAAAGGGGGAATCGGTTCCCTCAGGGGGGGATCGATTCCCTCTGCACCAAAATGCTAAAATCCGAATTTTTAAGCACAAAATGCTAAATTAATCTTTTCTAGTGGTATTGGCAACTCATATATCAAACATTAATTATGTTCAAATAATTAAATTAATCTTTAATTGATTTTTGAACATAAAATTAATTTTCATTAAGAATCACAAACTCCCCCTAACTAATAGCAAGAATGCAATCAAAAATTATTATTATAAGCATTTTTCAAGATTTATTAAAAGTGCTAAAATTATTTTAAACACTAAGTGAAGATAGGTTGGTCAAACCTAATTCTCTCCTAAGTGTCCAAAATCTTTCCTTGTCTAAGGGTTTTGTAAAGATATCCGCTAATTGGTGCAAAGTATCAACAAATTCTAGAACTACATCTTCCTTAGTGACATGGTCTCTAATGAAGTGATGTCTTATTTCAATGTGCTTAGTTCTAGAGTGTTGGATGGGATTTTTAGTGAGACAAATAGCACTAGTATTGTCACACTTGATAGGAATAGTACCTACTTCAATTCCATAATCAAAAAGTTGTTGTTTCATCCATAAAACTTGTGCACAACAACTACCAGCTGAAATGTATTCGGCTTCAGTGGTAGATAATGCAACACAATTTTGTTTCTTTGAAAACCAAGAAATCAGCATATTTCCAAGGAATTGGCAAGTACCGGAGGTGCTTTTCCTATCTAATTTGCATCCTCCATAATCCGCATCAGAAAAAGCATGCAAGCTAAAGCTAGAGTCTCTAGGATACCAAAGTCCTAAACTAGGAGTGTCCTTAAGGTATCTAAAGATTCTCTTAACAGCTAGTAAATGTGATTCCTTAGGACATGATTGAAATCTAGCACATAAGCAAACACTAAACATAATGTCCGGTCTACTTGCAGTTAGATAAAGCAAAGAGCCAATCATTGACCTATATAATTTAACATCTACACATTTACCTCCTTCATCTAAGTCAAGCTTTGTTGAAGAGCTCATTGGAGTGTTATGAGGTTTCCCATTTTCCAGTCCAAACTTCTTGAGCATATCTTTGACGTACTTAGCTTGATTAATGAAGATGCCATCTTTTTTTTGCTTGATTTGGAGTCCCAAGAAAAATGAGAGCTCCCCCATCATGCTCATCTCAAACTCACTTTGCATTAGCTTAGAAAATTCTTGACAAAGAACATCATTAGTAGAACCAAATATTATATCATCAACATAAATTTGAACTACTAATAAATCTTTACCTTTTCTCTTTAAAAACAATGTAGTGTCAACCTTTCCTTTTAAAAAACCTTTTTCAATTAAAAAATTTGACAATCTTTCATACCAAGCTCTAGGAGCTTGTTTTAAACCATAAAGAGCTTTTGTCAATTTTAAAACATGATCCGGAAAATTTGAATCTTCAAAACCTGGAGGTTGTTCCACGTACACTTCTTCTTTTATAAAACCATTTAAAAATGCACTTTTAACATCCATTTGATATAATTTAAATTCATTGAAACATGCAAATGCTAATAACATTCTAATTGCTTCCATCCTAGCTACGGGAGCGTATGTTTCATCATAGTCTATGCCTTCTTCTTGAGTATAGCCTTGAGCAACAAGTCTAGCCTTGTTCCTCACTATATTACCACTTTCATCAAGTTTATTTCTAAAAACCCATCTAGTACCTACAGTAGATTTATTACTAGGCCTTTCAACTAATGTCCATACTTTACTTCTCTCAAATTGATTTAATTCTTCTTGCATAGCCATAATCCAATGTTCATCTTTTAATGCTTCTTTGATGTTCTTAGGCTCTATGCATGAAATAAATGCAACATAATTACATATATTTCTAAGAGAAGATCGAGTAGTTACCCCTTTTGATGGATCACCTATAATTTCACCATCCTTGACATAGTTGTACTCTCTTGGAAAAGATACTTCCCTTTCTTCAATGGTTGGATTCTCGAGGGGATCATGAGTTTCCTCATCTTTTGTTTCTTCCTTTGATGATGATTCTCCAACGTCATGTCTAACGTCATTTGCTTGTACAATACCTACATCATCATTAACAGAAGAATCCTTCCTCGGAAGGGGATTATCATCGAAAACAACATGTATAGACTCTTCTACAACTAAAGTTCTTTTATTAAATACACGATAAGCTTTAGAATTTAAGGAATAACCCAGAAAAATTCCTTCATCACTTTTAGCATCAAATTTACCAAGATTTTCTTTACCGTTGTTTAAAACAAAACATTTACATCCAAAAGGATGAAAATAGCTAATGTTAGGCTTTTTATTTTTGAGAATTTCATATGGAGTTTTCTTTAAAATTGGCCTAATCATTACTCGATTTACAACATAACAAGCGGTATTTGTGGCTTCCGCCCAAAAATATTTGGCAAATTATTTTCGCAAAGCATGGTTCTAGCCATTTCTTCTAAAGTTTGATTTTTCCTTTCAACAACTCCATTTTGTTGAGGGGTTCTAGGTGCTGAAAAATTGTGGCTAATACCATTAGAATTACAAAACTCAATAAATCCAAGATTTTCAAATTCAGTTCCATGATCACTTCTAACACTAGTGATAGAGTATCCTTTTTCATTTTGGATTATTTTGAAAATGTGATGAAATTTTCTAATGCTTCATCTTTAGTACTTAAGAATAGAACCCAAGTGTATCTAGAATAGTCATCTACCAAGACAAATGCATATTGTTTTCCTCCCAAGCTAGTAGTTCTAGTTGGCCCAAAAAGATCTAAATGGATCAATTGTAATACTCTACTAGTTGATACATCATTAATAGATTTAAAAGAAACTCGTTTTTGTTTTCCTTTAGCATCACATCACAGATTTATCATTATCAAATTTAAGCTTAGGCAACCCTCTTACTAAGTCTCCTTGAATTAACCGTTGCAAAACACTCATACTAGCATGACCCAGTATCCTATGCCATAACCAACTATCATGCTCATCCTTAGCAACTAGGCATAAATTAGTCATATCAATAGAATCTAAATGCACCATGTAAATGTTTCCTATTCTATGACCAACAAGCATAATCCGATTAGATGCAATGTCAATGACTTTACAACCATTAATTTCAAATAAGACATTGAATCCTTTATCGCATAATTGACTAATACTCAATAGATTATGCTTTAATCCATTCACATATAAAACATTCTTAATTTGTATGGAAGAGGTATTACCTATTGTACCAATACCTTCAATGTAACCTTTTGAATTGTCTCCAAAAGTCACTTCTCCTCCATTTTTGGCGTTAAGCTCAATGAACCGGCTTTTTTCTCCGGTCATGTGTCTTGAGCATCCACTATCAAGGTACCATGAATTTGAATTTGTTTCCCGTGCCTTGTAGCAATGCTCCTTTCCCTACAAACATAGATTAATTTTTGATTTTTGGTACCCAAATTCTTTTGGGTCCATATTCATTAGTTTCCAAAATCCTAGTTCCCTTAGGTATCCATTTTTGTAGGATATCTTTATCTTTAGTAGTAATGAGTCCTTTAGGAACCCATATACTTCTAAATATTTTACCATTTAAGGTTCGTTGAGGATTTCTATGATTGTAGTTTCTAAAATCTTTTCTAACAAAGTTGGATTTTGAATTTTCTCCTTTTTCAAAACGTTTTGTTCCAACTTTATCAAAAGAGATTTTAAGATCATCAATTTTCTTTTGATGATCATCATTGACCTTTGAAAGTAAATTTTGCAAATCTAAATTTTTCTTTTCAAACTCTTCTAGTTTGATTTGCAAATCTTTAATTTTACTTTCAAGATCATTGTTGGTTTTGGATATGAGTTTATTTTCATTTTTCAACTTTGAAACATCATTTTTATATTTTAAAAATAATTTCTCATAATCCGAAGCCAACCCATTATATTCCTCTAATAGCTCATCATAAGATAAATCATCAAAATCAGATGAGTTAGAGGTTACCTTAGAATCTTCCCCGAATGCCATCAAGCACAAGTTTGCTACTTCTTGTTCCTCTTCATCGGAACCTTCTTCATCGCTCCATGTAGCCACATGAGCCTTGTGCTTATTCTTTGATTGACCCTTTTTCTTCAATTGTGGGCAATCATATTTGACATGCCCCGGCTTTTTGCATTCATAGCAAATGATTGGGTCCTTCTCTTTTGGTTCATTTTTGAGGCCTTCGTTTCGTTTGAATTTTCTTCCTTGGTAAGGTCTCATCATTTTTCTGAACCGTTTGGCAAACAATGCCATTTCCTCGTCGTCATCATCATCATTAGAATCACTCTCATCTTTTGTGGATTTGAGAGCAACTCCAATGTTTTTCTTCTTCTCCTTTGGTGTCTCTTCAACTTTATCAAGGTCCACCTCATCTTCAAGCATCATCTCATGAGTGAGGAGTGAACCGATAAGTTCTTCAAGAGTTAAGGACGATAGGTCCTTAGACTCGATGATTGCCGTCTTCTTTGATTGCCATGATTTTGGGAGGGAGTAGACTAACTTCCTCACAAGCTTTTCATTTGAGATGATCTCTCCATATGATTTGAGACCATTGACAATCGTTGAAAATCTATCCGTCATAGCTTTGATGTCTTCATTTGGTTTCATCCTGAAATTTTCATAGCTATGCGTTAGAATACTAATTTTTGATTTCTTTACCTCATCTGTACCTTCATGTGTGACTTGAAGTTTGTCTCATATTTCTTTGGCGGTTGTACACGATGAAACTCTTCCGTATTCATCTGGTCCAAGAGCACAAAAGATAATATGGATGGCTTTGGAGTTGAGCTGGAACATTTTTGTATCTCCTTCACTCCACAACCTTGGATGAGTGATAGGCTTAATGTATCCTTCTTCTACGGCATTCCATGCTCCCATGTCACTTGCTTGAATGAAGTACATCATTCTATTCTTCCAATAGGCGTAGTTAGCTCCATTGAAGAAAGGAGGCTTGTTGACGGGCATCGAATCGAGACCGGAGTCGAAGTTTGAAGTGGAGGCCATTGATGACTTTGTAATCGATGTAACTCTTCCCGGATCGACTCAAGAGGCGATTAAACCTTCAAATGAGTTAGGCTCTGATGCCAATTGTTGAGTTAATCGAATGACGAAATTGGCCAAGAGGGGGGTGAATTGGCAATAAAAATTTTGTGGAAGCTTTTGCAGAAAATTGAAAGTAATTGCACAGCGATTTACAGTGGTTCGACTTTCTCAAACAAAGTCTACGTCCACTACCTTAGCTATCCACACTAAGGATTTTCCAACAAATTCACTAATTTGTTCTTTCTTTTGAGGCCAAAGAGATAACCTTACAATTCCCTCAAGAGTATACCCCAACTCTTGAGAACACTCTTTTCTCAAAGAGAAGATTACAAATTTGCAAACTTACAAGAAAACCTCACAAGGTAAGATGTTTGCACAATTCTAGAACAAAGAAAAGAACACTCAAAGATGAATACAATTGAGCACAAAAAGTGTTCTTGAAAGCAAAATGAATATTGAATGAAAATGGGCTTGAAATGCTCAAACTTGAGGTTTGATGCTTTCTCTTTGATTCTCTCTTGATTCTAGTTGCTTGATGTTTCTTGTTATTGATCAATGGCTTCTAAGCTTGCTTAAATACACCTTGGATCACTTCTGAACGTTGGGGATAATTAGAGAAGATATTATAGCCGTTTTAGTGTGAAAACATTTAATAAAACAGCTTGGAGCGTGGGGGGAATCGGTTCCCTCTCATAGGGAATCGGTTCCCTAAGTGTAAAATTCAAATATTTCGACCGTTGAACAGGGGGGAATCGGTACCCCCTTGGGGGGAATCGGTTCCCTCCGAGCATTCTGGAAATCTCGGAGCCAAACCATTTAGGGGGAATCGGTTCCCTCTGAGCAATCTGGAATTTTTGGCTTTGAATTGGTTCGAAATACTTTGTAAAATTATTTTGAAATTGTTTTATGATTAAAACTTAATTTTACACTTAAGTAAGGATCAAAAATGATTTTTTGAAATATTTGGAGTAATGTTTTGATATTCGAATAGTTATATCGAATATACTTAGAAAATCATTTGGAAAATCTTAAAATCCATTTAACTTAATTTGTTATATCGAAATATTAAAATGTTTCAACAATTTTTATTTTAATTAATTTTGTATTGAAAATGCTTGATTTAAAGATGGATAGCGAATACCAACAGTAATAATTGTGATTTAGGAATGTATTATTAGCCTATTAGGTATAAAAAATTAATTGTTTTATAACTGGTTTAAAGTTTAAGATTTAAAGTAAAGGTGAAAAAAAGGATGCTTTTTTAAAAGTCTTAAATACACAAAAGGTGACTAACCTATGTATAATTTTCTAATTCAGTGTCTAACGTTTATTTTGTTTTAGTTTGGTGTCTAACGTTTTATTCTGTGACTAAAAATGGGTCCAGCAGTGATAGACCATTAAGATTGACCGTTAACCCATTAAAAATATCACCTTGCATATTTTTTAGGATAAAATATATAAATAGTCTCCAAATTTTTAGGGTGCTTGTATTTTGGTCACCCCATTAACCTCCTACTCCTCCTCATTATTTCAAGCCCCATTCGCTGTAATATTTTGCTCAAAATTGAAGGGTGGGGTTTGCAGGGAAGATGACAAGAAGCGTGATGAGAAAAAGATTGATATGGAGATTGAAGAGATAGAGAAGGAGGTGGGTCGTTTCTCATCGAAACTCGAAGCTCTTACTTCCAAATTGAAGGTGGGTCGTTTGTCAAGAAGTGTGCACGCATAACATGTATGCTTGTATCAGAAAATTGGAGAAGAAGCTTGTAAACGAGAAGAAGCTCTTTATCCTCCCAACAGTATCGGAGCAGCTTTACAAGATGAGGATGAGACAACCTCCCTAAGAAATTCACCTTCGACTGCACCAATAAATGACAAAGCAAAAGCTTTAGCAACCACGAACACCTATACGTTTTAAATATTAAAAGAAAATAAGTAAAACAAACAATAAACAGTTCCCAAAATGCAGGTGTGGATACGTGAGCTATAGATGTTGACGAAGAAGAAGAAGAATAAGGAGGAGGGGAGGAGGTTATCGGGGGTGACCAAAATGCAAGTGCCTTAAAAGTTTTGGGACTTATATATTCTATCTTAAAAAAATATCATGTGATATTTTTAATGGGTTAACGGCCAAATTTAACGATCCGTGACGACTGGACCCATTTTGAGTCACGGAATAAAACATTAGGCCCTAAACTGGAATAAAATAAACGTGAGATACTAAACTAAAAAAAAGACATAGATTAGATACCTTTTTTGTATGTTTAAGCCTTTTTAAAATTACACGTGTTACTACTTATAATTTTAACACATTTGCTGAAGTTGTAACATATATTATCTATTAAATTAAGTTACATTAAAAAAATTAAGCCGCTTCTATGTTCTTTCAATCTAATTTTCTTTCAATATTTTTATATTATCTTTTTTTCTTTGATTTTTATTTAGTCGGCAACGGTATTAATCTTAATGTTAGTTGTCGATCGCCGATGACTATTAGTTCTCTTATTTTTTATATTATGTCTTTTATTTTTTTCTTAAGTCTTTTTAATTTTGAATAGGAATCTTTGTGCTTGTAATATGTTTTTCTCTGTTCTTGTGGCATAATCCTTATGTTTTTTGGTATGTTTTTTCGTATACATCTGCAGTCGTTTTAGTTCTCGCACAAAAATCATCGCGACATTTATTTTCTGATTCATTTGTCGGTGGTCAAGTATAGTCAAATCATCTCTTTTGGTAAAAGGTTGTTTGCCGATGTAATCAGAATTGTGTGGCGAAACAACTTGTCATATTGTTGGTTTGCTCACCACTCCTTTATCAATTCGAAAAGCGTCTCATTCGATAGAAACAATGAGTTTTTATGAAAATTATTGGGTTTTAATGTTAGTCGTCTCAACTGAATATTTTATTTTTATTCTTATATTTAAGTTTAATATTTTTACTTTTATATAAGTATTTTGGTGATTATTATCTCCAAATTTCTCTCTATGTTTTGATTCGTTGTAATTTTATTTATTTTTTTCATTTTAAATGAAATTCAATTATCATTTTTCAAAAAAATAATAAATATAAACCAATTAGAATTGAACATTTATAATTAAAAAAGTTAGGTGCCTAATTTCACCTAAGATGAAACTCAAATATCTAGCTGCACAAAAGAATTGGATACCTAATTGAATCTTAAGAAAAAACAAATTAGACACCTATTTGCAATAATAATAAAAAATATTAGATATATAATTGTACCAAAAATAAAACTAGCAGCTTGCAAATAAATTCCAAAGTTGGGTACCAAAAACTATGTTTACCTTAAATTTATTTAAATATTTATAAACTAATGATATTAACATTATAAATTATACAAATTGAGTCAAAAAGGTCTCCATTATAAAATATTTTTATAATACTCGAATTTAAATTAATTGAATTAATGAATCAGATATTAATAATTATTAGAAATATATCATCACAATTAAGAGGTGTTTTATAGATTTATATTGAGTTCGTATTAGTTTAAATATTATATTAATCTTATTTTTCATGTGTGTATAATTTTATATTTTTTTATAACTGTACATAATAATAAAGTTGGTATATATGTTATATTGTGAAAAATTCAATACGTCTGTAATGTTTATATTATATTTCATGTTGCGTTGCATTTTACATACCATGCAATAGTGGCTTAATTTAGAAGAAAAAAATGTGTATTTATATTATTTTAACCCATATAATAAATTAATTTTCATCAAGTTAGACGATAATCAAATGAATCATGAGTGAAATATTATCATAATCAAATAAATTTCTAAAATTGAAAAGATATACCAATCGAGTAATTGTTTAAATTTTACGAGTTATTAATTATACATTTTTAAATAAGGGTTTAATTGAGATTGTTATATAATTTAATAAGAACCAAAGGATTATATAAATCTTTTATTTTTATGTCTTAATTTATTTTGTATTTTCAATAAATATATACATTAAAAATAATTTTTGATTTAGTTCAAATAGTATATCTAAACCGAATAGATTTGATTATTACCGAACTAGGTTGAATAAAAACCCAAATCGAACAGTACAATGGTTTTGTTCTCGGTCTTAATTACAACAACAGATATTTTAATTGATTGTTTCTTAATCAGTTATTTAATCGATTTTTTTTAGTTTTAAAAACAATGAAGCTAAATATTATAAGAATAAATTATATCGGATATAATTAAATTTTAGGTGATGTATCATTTATATTATTGATTTTTTATTAAGTTAAGTTGATTATAAAGTAATATATGTTTTAAATACTCTCAGCCATTTGACAATGAACGCTCAAACACCATGCTACAGTTGTTGGTACTCGAACCTGTAACCTCTAGGAATAATATCGATTCTTTTAACTACTGAAATAAATTATTCGTGCTTATACTATTGAATATTTAAATTGTATAATTCTAATACTAAATTTTAATTTTAATTTTATTTGTGTCATTAAACGTTAAAATATGAATGGTATGATGACATGGTCAAAACAATGCCGTGTTGGTGATGATTTTTTATACATAAAAGGCCGTTGTTTTAAACACTAAGCCTTAGTTGTGTCGATTTTGTCACTAAATTTTTAAATAAATTCATTTTGGATATTACATTTTTTTTAGTCGCGTCAACAGTCTGTCAATGTCCATCATTGATCATCTTTCACAATAAGGCCAACATAAGAACGCTCATATTTTATTCATATTTTCTAGGATTATTTTTTCACGAAGCTAACTCAAAATCGACGAAAGTAAACAAAACAAATCTATCATTTTTAGGGGTTTGAGGACTTTCTTAGATTTAAGAAGTTTATTTAAATTTCAAACGATGAAAAGTATTATTACGAGACGACGTACACTATATCTTAAAATTATATTCATCATACGGTCATCAAAAGACATCGGAGTATTAACATTTTATGCTTTTTAATATATTTTCATTGATTTTGAGTGAGTTTCGTAAAAAAACAATCCCAGACGAAAAAAGACGAGTTTAATATGCACATTTTTATATCGATATCTCCATAAAATATGGTCAATGATGAATACTGACTGACTATCGATGATAACCAAAAAAATGTAGTGCCAAAAATGAAACTATTTAAAAGATTAGGGCAAAGTCGACAGTGTTTTAGACAATAATAGTCATAGGCAAAATAATACAATTTTATCCACATAATATAGTGATAAAAAATATATCCATATTATTATACCGTTAAAATTTAATGTACAATGATATAATTGAAGTTAAAATTAAATTTTAATATTATAAATGGAGAAAATTAAAATTTAATAAAATAAATAATATACTACTTAAAATTTAGTGGTAATGATGTAGTTTAGGCGAGTTATAATTCGAGCAAAACAACAATCAATCAAACGCGGCGAATTTGCGCGCTTTCCCGAAACCCCCAAAAAAGAGGATTAAGGAATAAAGAAAACTGGATACCCCTTTGTAATTTGAGTGTGTTGTTTTTCTTTTGATTTTCAAATCCAGACTTTCATAGTATTCCTCAAACAAAAATGGCCGATGATTCCTCCACTTCCCATCGAAGAGACCCCATTAAATCATCAGGTTAGTAATCTATCTTCCCGTCTAGGTTTTCCCCAACAGGATACGTTCCCATTTTAATCGGGGCCTTCTTTTTTCACAGTTGGGAACGTAGCGGCTCAACGACGGCGGCAAAATGCGGTGACGGTGGGGAAAGAGAGGAGAGAATCGTTGGTTCGAGCGAAACGGTTGTGTAGAGTGGGAGCCACCGGTGACGGCGATGTTCCCGTCGAGGAAAATGATATGATAACTGATGAAGCAGGGTTTCTTTTAGATACCCAAACTTCTTCAGCCGTGGAGGAGTTAAAATCCGCTGTTGCTTACCAGTATGTTTATTAGTAGTTCAATTATTTTATAATATTACCTTTAGTGGTTGATTGTGTTATCTTTGTACTATGTTTGGGTTATAGTAATTTGCAAAATTATGAATCAAAATATTTAGGGGGAAAGGTGCAATGCAGAAGAGGGTAAATACACTACGTCAGTTAAGGCGATTATTGTCAAAATCTGAGTTCCCTCCGGTTGAAGCTGCTCTTAAAGCTGGAGCTATTCCATTGCTTGTGCAATGCCTTTCGTTTGGTTCTCCGGATGAACAGGTTGAAAGGATTTGATTTTTTAGCACTATAAAGCTGCAACTAGTTGTCTTTTGTTGTGCAATGCTTGTTCATATATTTGACTGTTCTGTTATATGGCATCTAATTTAGATGAATTTGTGCTTTGCTGATGTTTTGAGTATTTTAACAGAGTTATTATAATCATTTAAGTAAATCACATTAGTTTCCCATTTGTTTTATATTTTCTTGATTAAATTGCAGTTGCTCGAGGCAGCCTGGTGTCTTACAAATATTGCAGCAGGAAAACCGGAAGAAACAAAAGCTTTGATGCCTGCATTACCATTGCTCATTGCACACCTTGGAGGTTTGTGGTTATGAGTCATGACAGCTAGTCCTTTTTTCTCTCCCTGGTAGTTCAACCCTGAAATATAATTGTTTTTTCTGCCTTAGAACCTGTAGTTTTATGTTTCTATAAATCATGTAGTTAATAGCAGCAAGTTTGTCTGATTTTTCCTCATTTTGCAGAAAAGAGTTCCTTGCCTGTTGCTGAGCAGTGTGCCTGGGCATTGGGCAATGTTGCTGGTGAAGGGGAGGAGTTACGAAATGTTCTGCTATCTCAAGGTGCTTTGCCACCTCTTGCAAGAATGATGTTGCCAAACAAGGGTTCAACTGTGAGAACAGCAGCTTGGGCATTGTCAAACCTTATCAAGGTTTTGAACCATTTCCAGTAAATCACTTTTGTGTGTATTACTTATGTAGTAAGGGTTGCAGTGCGTTGTGTTTATTCATATGCACATTTAAACTTCCTTTTACAATGTAATTCTTGCTTGGACTTAGGGACCTGATCCTAAAGCTGCAACCGAGCTCATCAAAGTTGATGGAGTACTTGATGCAATTCTCCGGCACTTACGAAAAGTGTAAGTGCAGATTTCAAGTTAAATAAAGTTAAATATTTAGTTCTGTTGAAACGTGACATGACTTTTGACACTGAAAAGTTGCTTCTCAAATCCAGGGATGAGGAGCTGGCCACTGAAGTAGCATGGGTGGTGGTGTATCTCTCAGCCCTTTCTAATTTCGCGACTGGTGTTCTGGTGAAGAGTGATGTCCTTCAACTTCTTGTGGAAAGATTAGCAACGTCAAATAGTTTGCAACTGCTCATTCCGGTAACATATGAAATGAATTATGAGTTATATTTGCTTTATCATAAGTTTATGCTTATATGCGTCTCTCCTGCATGATACTGTTGATTCTGAATGGCTGATGGTTCAGAATGAAAACAAGCTCATGCAACGAAAGTAAAATAAAAAAAATGCAATTTTTCATCCAAATCTCCTAAAACCATGCCTGGTATGGGTTCTGAGTTTGAGTTCGTTTGGTGCAGGTGTACTCTCATTGTAGTATTCCTTTGTTTGTCACAAGGCAATTTTCATCGATTTTAAATAGACTTGAGATTCTTCAAGATCTTTTGTTCTTACCGTCTGATGTTTATAACAAATAATGAATAATGTTTCATCTAGGTGCTGAGAAGCTTAGGCAATCTTGTAGCTGCTGATTCACATACAATTTCCACTGTTCTCGTCCCTGGGCATGAAATCACAGGTTAGTTAATATCTCTGCTTCATGGAGATGGTTTTTTGCAATTCTTATCTCATTAGATATTAAAGGTTGATGATCTTGATTGCCTTTCCAGATGGTGTAATTAAAGTCCTTGTAAAATGTCTGAAGAGTGATCACAGGGTGTTAAAGAAGGTGACCAAGCTTTCTTAATTCATGCTGCTATTAATCCTCATCATTAATTCTAACTTGAAAATTGTATTGTTCGTGTAGGAAGCATCATGGGTTTTATCTAATATAGCAGCTGGTTCAATTGAACACAAGCAGTTGATATATTCTAGTGAGGCTGTACCCTTACTACTACGTCTTCTTTCAACTGCACCCTTTGATATAAGAAAGGAAGTAGCATATGTGTTGGGCAACCTATGCGTTGCACCTACTGCAGGTGAGGGAAAGCCGAATCTGATCGAGGAACACCTGGCTTCCCTTGTTCAGAGAGGCTGCCTTTCAGGTTTTATTGATTTGGTTAGATCTGCTGATATAGAGGCTGCCAGACTAGGACTTCAGTTCACAGAGCTGGTGAGCAAATCTAGCAATTTATTTGTCGGAAGTTATCTATGTTATTTACAGCAGAATAGAAGATCGATTTATTTGACTACTTGTTTTGAATAATTTTGTATTCAAGCTGTCAATTAGGCTGGCTTGGTTAGTTTTTGGTTGTCTATTGGGGTCGGTTCAATTTGAGTTTTTTTTTTCTTTCATTTTTTGGATTTGGCTCATTTTTTTGACTCAGTTTCAAGTTTGAGTCATTGTTGGTTTGGATCATTCGGTTTTTTCAAGTCATATCATTTCGGGGTTTCTTTTTGTTTGGGTTCAGGTTTGGGTCATTTTGCGCTTTGGTTGGTTCAAGTCTGGATCATTTTTGGGTTTGGATCAATTCTGGTTCGAGTCATTTTTGGGTTCGGGTTGATTGGGTTGGATTTTCAAGTTTGGATCAGAATTGACATTTCTAATTCGGATTCATGTTTTCTACTTCCTTATTTGTTGGCATGGCAAACTTGTTCTACTTGCTGCAATGTCTAAATCGAGCCACGTTAAATAAACGCACAATGATCTTTCCTTAGTGTTCTGAGGAATAACAAAAACCATACTCATTTTTTCTATGCATCATAGGTTTTGAGAGGAGTGCCAAATGGAGATGGACCAAAACTAGTTGAACAAGAGGACGGGATTGATGCAATGGAAATATACCAGTTCCATGAAAATGAAGACTTGAGAAACATGGCCAATGGTTTAGTTGATAAATACTTTGGGGAGGACTACGGAATTGACGAGTAAAGTAAGGTTTTACGACCTATTTCGTTGTAATGTTTTTCTTTTTTGTAGTTTCCTTTCGCCATCTTTTGTGGTATGTAAATTGATCAGTTGGTTCATCAAAGGACTCGTCGGCATTGCCCTTTGTCGACGAAACTTGGGCTGTTAAGGCTAATCATGTTGTAGGATGCGTGATAGGCTGATAGCATTTGTCTTCAAGACTTGTTGAATCGTTTGTTGTTGCATTTTATTTGGTCATATGTTATTCTATTTGGTCAAATTATGGTTTTTGACACTCTAATATACTGAGTTGGTCCTTGTAATTTAATTTTGCATAATTTGATCTTTAAACCTAAGTTCAAGGTATTAATGCCATGAAAAAAGGCAGTCGATGAACTTTTTTTATTAGTTGATGTGGATTTACAAAAGAGAAAATAATTTCAGTGACCGAAAATGCCTTATAATATACGATTTTAATCAATTTTTTTTGGATTTATCAAAATGACCAACAAAATCGCAACCGCGATCTTAAATTCGTAACGTGAACTCTAATTTTTCAACTCAGTTTTTAAATTCGCAATGCGATTTTGTGATAGTCCAAGTTCGCGTTGCGATTTTTTAAATTCGTTGCGATTTTTCAAATTTATGTTAGTCCAAATTCGTTGCGATAGTCCAAGTTCACGTTACGATAGTCGAAGTTTGCGTTGCGATAGTCTAAGTTCACGTTGCGATAGTCAAAGTTTGCATTACGATTTTTCAAATTCGTTGCGCGTTGTGATTTTCCAAAATCACAACGACTGGTGGTATTGTATTTTTTTCTTAAGAATTTTCTCTAAAAAGATAGTATCCGCGCGGATGTGTCGAAGACACGTATGACCACGACCACGAGACGGCGGCGGTGCGCGAGAGTCCCCTTGTTCTCTTCCACTCAACAAGGAAGTGGGAAATCCAAGCCTTAAATACCCATTCTCAATAGTGTTTCCAATACTATGTGGGATTGAACATTGTCAACACTTGGGAATCTTTTACACTATCGCAACACATTCTTTATTGTTTCAAACTTCACGTGAATTTGGAATAGTTAAAATGTAAACTTATTTTGGATTTTTCACTATTGCAACACCTTTTCACTATCGCAACAACACGTTTTTCAAACTCTCGCAACACATTTTAACTATCGCAACATATTTTTCAAAATCGCGTTGCGAATCTTACAATCGCGTTGCGAATCTGGATATTCGCGTTGCGAATTTGGAAACTGAGTTAAAAAATTAAAGTTCGCGTTGCGATTTTGTTGGTCATTTTGACAAATCCAAAAAAAGTTGGTTAAAATCATATATTATAAGACATTTTCGGTCACTGAGATTATTTTCTCTTTACAAAAAAAGAAAAAAAGAAGAAGCAAAATTATTTGATTTTTTATCATTTAAATCAAGAAATTATAATTATGTATTTGTATTAATTTTCTTTTTCTTTTTAAAAGAAGTCCAAGTTAGCCTCATAATTTGTATTGTTATTTTTAACTCACATTGGTTGGCAGATTAATTTTTTCAATGTTGTTAGTCGTTTAAATAAATGTATAAATTATTAATAATAAGATAAAATATATCGAATTAAATATTAAGATTAAATCTTCAAATCAAATATATATAAGAATATAAACTAGATTTATTTTTCAATTTGAGACAATTTCCTTTTAGAAAGTAAGAAACGTGGTATTATCATTGATATCGCCCTATACTACGAAATACGATTGCAGTGGCATTGATTCCCCCGGATGGGCGGACACCATGGCTTTATCAAAAGCATGATTACTGGTACATCGCAGGCTGACTTGACCGTGCCGTTCTCGTTATCGACTCAACTGCCGGTGGTTTTGAAGCCGGTATCTCTAGCATGCTTTGAATATCCACATTGCCATCAAGTTCGCCGATCTGCTTGCAAGGACGATCGACATAACGAATGGGAGCCTATGTTGCTGAAGAATGGAGATGCGGGGCTCTTGAAGACGATTCCCACTAAGCCAATGGTTGTTGAAACCTTCTCCGATAACCCAACTGACCAACAAGATTTTTATTTTAGAGATAAAAAAAACATTCAATCACACAGTTAGGAATCTTGTCTTTATTTATTTTTAATCAGGATTGTTATGGTAGTTAAGAAGGGTGGATAATGAAAGTGCATCTTAGAATCAATCACAGGTAGAACATTTATCTAGTTGTCGTCAAGGTCTGCGAATCCTCTTGTTTTTTTTCTTTTACAAAAAGTTAAAACTTGTGTCGGTGTCTGCCGACAACTTTCCCAAAGTTCCTACGTTTATACTGCTCTGAGTTCATGAATTGTGGAAATCATAAAAATTTTTGACCTTGTAAGATTCCCAAGATATTTGAAATGTACAAGGAAAATTAGAACTTAATTCACTCGGTAACTCAAACTCCTTAAATTAAAATACCAACCCAATTACAGCGACAAAAAAGAAACATTTTTTTACGGTCAGAGTCGGACACCAGAAGTTTTAAGGTTGGGTTTTCAGTTTTCACTGATACACACTGAAACTGAAATGCCTTTATTACAAACTCGAAAACGACAGAAAAAAGAAGATGTTTTTAAAAAAAATTAACTGTTTTAGTTACCAAAAGTTTGGGAGCAAAACACACAAGGTAGATGGATAGATTTTCCCCCCAACCAATCAAAAACGAAGGATCAAACAAGTGGGGTCACAGTAGCAAGAGAAACCAGCTGTTTCTGCTTTATTGTCAAGATCTGTTCCTCTTTATCTTCCCTTTCAAAGGTCCATTTCACCGATAGGCAGCTGCTCGACAAATTATTGACCCTTTTAAGCTTCTCATCTGTTTGTCTTGTGAAGATAAAACAAAGGAAAAATGACCCTTCAAGTTGTTTGAGATCTGCGCATTATTATAATCTCGGCTCGGGTACTTTTCTGCTTCCTGTTTTTGTTTCTTGGATTCCCATTGGAAGTTGCACTCTTTTTAGCTCTTTTTGTTTGAATATTTCTGCCTTCGATATTGCTGTTTGCCTTCCAAAATCTGGGTTGTTTCCAAATTTGTAAGAAATTGTTGAATTTTCTCCTTTTTTAGACTTTTTTTCTTTATTTTCCTTCCTAATTTGCAGTATGGAGTATTTGGTTTTCCCTCTATGATTTATGGTAGATCTGTTATTAATATTACCATTTATGAGCTATTTGCCGTTCTGCCTCTTTTAATATATTGATTGGAGAATGATAATGTTCATTTCTAAAACCCTACTGTTTTGCAGTGAGAAATTGGATTATTGCACTGAGGAAAAGACAAGATGGGGAAGAAAGGAAAATGGTTGTCTTCTCTAAAGAAGGCCTTTAGCCCAGAAACAAAGGAGAAGAAAACACAGGTCTGAAAGGAAAAACACTCCAAAGAATCATTTTTTATTAGTCCCCATTGTGTTTTTCAATGTTCTTGATTGCTATGTTCCTTTTTTTTTTTTAATTCCAGAAATCCAAAGAACAGCTTTTGGAGAAGCAGGTGGATTTCGGTCCTAGTGATTCCGATGCAGCTACTTTAGAAACTGTCAATTTGTCCCCTCCTCAGCCCGAAGAGGTGAAAGCGATCGAAGCCGAGACAGAACCGAGCGAGCAAACTTACCCTGTGGCAGTCGCCCCTGTTGCTGATGATGTTGCACCTGCTGCTCCGGCTCAGGTAGTTGCGAAAATTGTTCGTCGTCAACTTGATACGGGCTCTAGGTTTGCTGGAAAATCGAATGAGGAAGTTGCAGCTATCAGAATTCAGACCGCTTTCCAAGGTTACCTTGTATGTGTTACAATATATGCCTTTATGAAACTTCTTGATAATGGCTTGAGGCCTTGAGCTTATCGTGTGAATTTATTCTAGAAGAAGAATGTGTAAATTTCTTATCAATGTTGAAGTGACTTTCATTAAAATAGAACTCCAAGGTCAAATGAAGTGAACTTTTCATGTTTGAAGCACGCTACTGAACCACCTCAATTGTGTTTTTCAGCCATTAATGGTACTTGAATATCTGATTCGTCTGGTGCTGATTTCTTCTTTTTCAGGCAAAAAGGGCGTTGCGTGCTCTAAGAGGACTGGTCCGGCTGAAATCAATGTTGGAAGGGCCTGTTGTTAAACGGCAAGCAGCCGCTACCCTTCGGTGTATGCAAACTCTTTCTCGCGTGCAGTGTCAGATTCGAATGAGAAGAATCCGGATGACAGAAGAAAATCAGGCTCTACAAAGGCAACTCTTACAGAAACATGCAAAAGATATTGTAAACTTGCAGGTAAAACAGATTCACTTGATTTATTGTCTAAGTTAGCATATTTGAGGTAGAAATTGGAAGGCAAATCGGGTTCGAGTATTCTCCGAACATGGTTCACCTATATATATATACAAGAATCCTTCCCACTGACCATTGGTTATGAATGTTTCAACAGATGGGGGAGGACTGGGATGACAGCCTGCAGTCAAAGGAACAAATCGAGGCAAGCTTATTGAGTAGGCACGAGGCTGCAATGAGACGAGAAAAGGCCATGGCGTATTCGTTTACGCATCAGGTGACCTTGTCCTCTAGTTTTATATAATGCACTCGGTACATATGATAATTAGATGCTTAATCTTCTTGCCTGTGTGTTTATAGTTCCGGTTTCTCAGTTAGACGATCAACAGCATTGCTACTGATATGAATGAATTAGACATAACTACGTTACTTCAGAAAATGTTCCCCATAGATTGGTGATGAGAGTAAACACTAATTGGTTGAATGATTGTTAGATCGAAATACAATAATCCAACATCATTAGTTCCATGATCTCTTCAAAGGGTAGGGAGATAAAGTCTGAATACCATCTTCTCGAAGTCCGAAGGTTCCTTCCCCGTGTTAGTAGCTTATTCTACTACTTAAACATGAGTCTCCTTTAAGGTGGGAGTATCACCGGATATAGTCCTTTTTGGCATTCAAGTATTTGAGAAGTAAACAAAGTTATGTGTCTGACAGCAAACCTGGAAGAACGCTTCGAAATCCATGAATCCTCTGTTCATGGATCCGAACAATCCATCCTGGGGTTGGAGCTGGTTGGAACGTTGGATGGCAGCTCGGCCATGGGATGGCCGTGGCATGGCTGAAAAAGAACAGAACAACGACCAGTCATCCGTGAAGAGTGGACGCAGCAGCTTCGGAGGAGAGATCAGCAAAGCATATGCTCGTTACCAACTCAATTTGGATAAGCAATCCCCAAAGGCCAGCCAAAAATCGAGTCTGCAATCCCCTTCTACTCCCAAGCCACCTTCACCGCCTTCCCGAAAACTTAATTCAGCAAGCCCTAGGATCAGTGCGGTTGGTCCAGACGATGACACAAGAAGCATGGTGAGTGTGCAGTCCGAAAAGAACAGGAGGCACAGCATTGAAGGCTCATTTGTACGAGACGACGAGAGCCTAGCAAGCTCCCCATCACTTCCGAGTTACATGGTACCAACTCAGTCCGCAAGAGCTAAGACCAGGTTGCAAAGTCCGACGGGGCTCGAAGCTAATGGAACACCACCTGAGAAAGGACCAATCGTGTCTACCAAGAAACGGCTTTCTTATCCACCATCACCTGCCAGGCCTAGGCGGCTATCCGCTCCTCCGAAAGTTGACAGCGGCAGTGCTACTAACATAGAAGTTACCGTGGTTAATGGAGATGGCAATTAGTTAATATCTACATCAAAAGGATGTGAAGGAAAGTAAAGACCATAGGGCTATGGGAATCTCAAGGATCAAAAAACATGCAGCAAAAAGGAATTTTAAACATTCGATTCTGAATCTTCAAGTTCATTGTCTTGTGATTGTTTATTTTGGCATTTTTTATTTGCACATTTTAATTTCTTTTCTTCTTTCATATTTATGAGATTTTTTCTTTCTTTCTTGTGATGGATGTATGCTACATTTAGTGTTCAATAATAAAATCATTCCATAAATTATCATGTATAGCTGATAGTTTGCTCTTCCCTTTAAAGTAAATCTTATTTGGTAATTTATTGAACAATTCAACAGACTGCAAATTAATATTTTGTTATTTTATTTTTAAATGTTTGAAGATATAAAATGAAAATTATTTTATATATATTTTTCAATTAAAAGTGCACACATTATTAATAAATAAAATATCTAATTATCATTTGTTGATTATATTTAATATGTTTTAATTTTATATTTTTAAGATTTCATTATCTTTAAAATTTATATTTATCTATATTCCATACTTAATTTCAGGTAACCTATCAAATATATTCCATAATTTTAATTATTAATTTTTTAATTTGTATTTTTCGTTTATCAAACAGCTTAATTAAGATTTTTTTTTAATTTCTTATTTTTTCTGAACTATATACTTTGATTTTTTTGAAATATATATGTCCAACGTATGGTTCTTTTTAAGTATATATCACTTTGATTTTTTTATTTGTTCCAAATATATTGTTTTTCTTTTTTTATACCAAAAATTGACGATATTCATACCAAACATATAACTACATTAAACACTCTCACCCAAATAAAAGTAACATACGTACTAAATATAATAATGTTAAGATTTTCTTTGTTCCAAATATACAGTGACCTCGCGTTCTGTATGGGCGAGATTTGGAAAAAAATTCTATAAAGATAAACGATAACCATGTTGGATAGATAACTTCATAAAAAAAATAATTAATTGTAAGATTTTCTTCAACCGTGTTTCATTTTGGAATTTATTTCTACACTTCATTCAATGCCAAGATTAAGAAATATGAGTTATATAATTGATTTCAAAGGAGTTTAAAAAATCTACGACAGATGACATTTTTTTACGAGCGAAAGTTTCAATTCATGAGTCTGACCCTGAAGCATATTACATGTTTACTTTATTAAATGAAAGCGACCTTCGGAATATGTTTAGGGCTTACACACATGTCGGTGGTATGAACATCGAGTTGTACGTAACATTTAAGGAAGAAGTATCTTCATCAACTAATATAGAAGCAACTCGGTTGTCACAAAACGAATAGGAAGAAGGGGTTGTTATGCTACGTTACGCTTGTAAACGACGAGAGAAAGAACAAATAATTGAGGAACTTAACATCAGACATTTCTAAGGACGAAGAAACATAATCAAACTCCTCTTATATTCATTTCTACTAACTAGAACGTTGTATAGTTCTTTTTTATTATGTTTATAAATTAGTATTTAAATAAATTTCATAAAAATATGATGGTTCTCAAAGTATTTATGCATCGAAC
Organism: Hibiscus syriacus; assembly: GCF_006381635.1. Classification (NCBI taxonomy): domain Eukaryota; kingdom Viridiplantae; phylum Streptophyta; class Magnoliopsida; order Malvales; family Malvaceae; genus Hibiscus; species Hibiscus syriacus. Next base: position 1,077,308 of record NW_024062758.1, on the reverse strand, counting down.
CAAATAACTAACTATCACATCGTTGAAAGATAATTTAAACATCGAGTATTAATAATTTAAACTTAATTAATATAATACCAGGAATTAGATTCCTGACATGGCAGGGAACTCACGTTGTGTAGAACACAAGGACCGCAAAGATTCCTAACGTGACAGCACCCTCAACATACACATTTGATTTGACAATGGATTTCACATTCTGCAAGGCGCGATGTTATTTAAGTTTATCTATATAAACGATATGATAATTATGTTTGATAGATATCGACGGGCGATTTTGGGGAGATACATAAATTTATTGTGCTCGCTCCTCTTCGGTCTGTATATGCGACTTCTAATATTGTTCGTGTTGAGTTAATCGATCGACGGAATTAGCCAAGAGAGGGGTGAATTGACAATTAAAAATTCGGTGGAAGCTTTTGCAGAAAATTGAAAAGATTTGCACAGCGATTTAGAGTGGTTCGACTTTCTCAATCAAAGTCTACGTCCACTACCTTAGCTATCCACACTAAGGATTTTCCAACAAATTCACTAATTTGTTCTTTATTTTGAGGCCAAAGAGATAACCTTACAACACCCTCAAGAATATACCCCAATTCTTGAGAACACTCTTTTCCCAAAGAGAAGATTACAAATTTGCAAACTTACAAGGAAAACCTCACAAGGTAAGATGTTTGCACAATTCTAGAACAAGAAAAGAACACTCAAAGATAATTACAAATGAGCACAGATGGTGTTCTTGAAAGCAAAATGAATATTGAAAGGAAAATTGGTTTGATTTGCACAAACTTGGTGTTTGATGCTTTCTCTCTTGTTTCTCTATGATTTCTTGTTGATCAAGGGCTTCAGAACTTGTTTACATACACTTTGAATCACTTTTGAACGTTGGGGATGATTAGTGAAGATCATATAGCCGTTTTAGTGTGAAAACAATTAATAAAACAGTTTGGAGCGTGGGGGGAATCGGTACCCCCTATGGGGAATCGGTTCCCTAAGTGTAAAATTCAAATATTTCGACCGTTGAACAGGGGGAATCGGTACCCCCTATGGGGGAATCGGTTCCCTCCGAGCATTCTGGAAATCTCGAAGCCAAACCATTCAGGGGGAATCGGTACCCCCTTGGGGGGGAATCGGTTCCCTCTGAGGAATTTGGAATTTTTGACTTTGAAATGGTTCGAAATACTTTGAAAGATTATTTTGAAATTGTTTTAAGATTAAAACTTAATTTTACACTTAAGTAAGGATTAAAAATGATTTTTTAAATATTTGGAGTAATGTTTTGATATTCGAATAATTATATCGAATATACTTAGAAAATCATTTTGGAAAATCTTAAAATTCATTTAACTTAATTTGTTATATCGAAATATCAAAAAGTTTTCAACAATCTCCCCCTTTTTGATATAACAAAACATTTTAGTAATTTTAAGATTTTGAAATCAAGTTTTGAAATTACTCCCCCTTACTTTAACACTTCTCCCATTTATCATTTTAAAAACACACTTAAAACACACTTCTCCCCCTTTTTGTTAAATCAAAAAGATTCAAATAAACGTGAAAAATATTAAGCCAATTGATTAGGTATATGTATGCATAAGCTGCTAAGATCACAATCAAGAGAACCGTTAGCCATTAGTTCCATAATCAATATTCATAAACAATGTGATATGGTAAAATTGGTCATATTTGCTAATAATGATGTAAATGATGCAATAATGAATAAATCACACCAAACATATAAGTTCACACCATCCATAAATTCAAACATTCCAAAATATTCAAAATGTTAAAACAATAAGTTTGGAAAACAAAGTAAAACATTTAATCATATATCCGGATCAGGAGGAGGAAAACGAGCTCGCATAGCGGTCATTTCGTTAGTGAGGTCATTAATACGTGCGTCGGTTGCTTCATTATTTGCACGCATTTCCCGAAGAATTTCTAATTGTTGAGCTCCCATTGTGGATAAATGGGACTCTATAGAATTAAAGCGCGAATCCATGGTCGCATATTGGTAATCAAATGTCTCCATAAAAGATTGAAAATATGGAGGCATTTGAGTCGATTGTTGTGCTTGCTCTTCGGGCTGCTCCTCGGCCTGCTCAGGTTCATCTTCAGCTTCATCGATGTCTCGCATTAGTTGCTCAATCTCGAGATCTTTGTCAGCTTCGAGTGGAGCTTGTGAAGAACTAGCTCCCGGAGTAGTTGCAGAAGATCGAACCCATTCCCCGGTTTCCTTATCCTTAATCCATCCCGCTCTCGTTAAGGAAAGAAGGTTAATTTGTTTCTTAAGAGGAAAAATGGCATCTAGACCGACTCTAAGCCCAGCTTTGGAAAACAGATTACTCAAAATCCAACCGTAAACAAGAGATGAACAAAGTTTTTTATTAGGAACAAGATTTACGGTTTCAATAATTTCAGCAAAAATAATCTGAGGTAGGTTGATTTTAATATTGTTTTCGAAACAATGTAACCACCAAAGATCTAAGGCTCTAAGAGTAGAATAACGACCTCCAGATGGTCGAAACCACCAAGAAATCATTAGATGAAGAAAATGTTCATGAAGGTCTAGGACACTTGCACTATCCCTTCTTTTATAACGAGATCCTAAAACCTGTTTTTCATTTGAAATCCCTTCATTATCTAATCCGAATGTATTGGCTATGTAAGCCGAGTCAATATATAAGAATTGTCCTAGAAGGTAGGAACGAATTCCTATGGTTTCGGTTTCAGTTTGGTCTTTAACACAAACGACATTAGAATAGAAAATACGAACAAGTTGATGGTAAACGATGGGTTCAAGGTCAAAGAGTTTATCAAATTTCCACTCTTGTAAAAGAGGAAGATATTTAAAATTGATAGCTAACATAGCTTGACGAGAAGGAATACGTTCTTCCCGGATTTTGTAAGAGTCGAAATATTGATAATACCAAAAACGATGATTTCTAGGACCAGGATGATTGAAACACGAATTTTGGATAGTCAAATTAGGATCAATAGGATTAGGATTAGAAATTGGAATAGGTGGAGGATTTGGAGGTGGATTTGGTTGTCGGTGTGAACGACTAGATGAAGACCTAGCACGTTTAGGATTAGACATGGTGAAGGAAATCGGAATAAATTGGATAACCTGCAATTTTAAAATCAAATGTATGCAATTTAATTAATCCCAAAACTCAATTGAGTCCTTAATATTTCAAGGTTCTCTAAATCAATCCTAATGGGCAAAGTTTTTGAAAAAACTTATGAAAAATATGGTTTTGAGAAACAATATATGTATAGTTTCATAATAACAACATAATTTAATCAAAACACAATGATTTGAAAAACAACAAATTTTTTTTTTTAATTTCGAAAATTTAAAAATTTTGGAAAATTCTTGTGTTTTTGATGAAATTAGTTGTAACATCTAGTTTCTAATCACTAAACAATCAATGCCCGATCATTATTTCAACCTAGAACTAATTAAAACTAATCCTATGTTCAAAAACAATGAAATAGAGAGTTTAGAAAAATTTACCTTGAAAGATGAAGATTGAGGGGATTTAGATGTTGTTTGCACGATTTTAATGACTCCAACAGGTTTAGAAGATGATATTTGAAGCGAATTCCGATTAATATCGTTGATTTGAGGCAAGAAATGAGAAAGGGAGAGAGTTTGGTCGGCATGGAAGAAAATGGAGGGTTTTTGCGTGTTTTGAAGGGTTCTGCCCGATTTTAACAGAACCCTAGGGGGGTATCGATTCCCCTGTGGGGGGAATCGGTTCCCCTTCAAAGAGGGAATCGGTTCCCTCATGGGGGGATCGATTCCCTCTGCACCAAAATGCTAAAATCCGATTTTAAACACCCAAAATGCTAAATTAATTTTCTCTAGTGGTATTGGCAACTCATATATTGAAAAATAATTATGTTCAAACAATTAAATTAATCTTTAATTGATATTTGAACATAAAATTAATTTTTCATCAAGAATCATAAACTCCCCCTAACTAATAGCAATGAATGCAATAAAAAAATTACTATTATGAGCATTTTTCAGTATTTATTAAAAGTGTTAAAAAAATATTTCTAAACACTAAGTGAAGATAGGTTGGTCAAACCTAATTCTCTCCTAAGTATCCAAAATCTTTCCTTGTCTAAGGGTTTTGTAAAGATATCTGCTAATTGATGCAAAGTATCAACATATTCTAGAACTACATCTTCCTTAGTGACATGGTCTCTAATGAAGTGATGTCTTATTTCAATGTGCTTAGTTCTAGAGTGTTGGATGGGATTTTTAGTGAGACAAATAGCACTAGTATTGTCACACTTGATAGGAATGGTACCTACTTCAATTCCATAATCAAAAAGTTGGTGTTTCATCCATAAAACTTGTTCACAACAACTACCGGCTGAAATGTATTCTGCTTCAGTGGTAGATAATGCAACACAATTTTGCTTCTTTGAAAACCAAGAAATCAGCATATTTCCAAGGAATTGACAAGTACCGGAGGTTCTTTTCCTATCTAATTTGCATCCTCCATAATCCGCATCAGAAAAGGCATGCAAGCTAAAGCTAGAGTCTCTAGGATACCAAAGTCCTAAACTAGGAGTGTCCTTAAGGTATCTAAAGATTCTCTTAACAGCTAGTAAATGTGATTCCTTAGGACATGATTGAAATCTAGCACATAAGCAAACACTAAACAAAATGTCCGGTCTACTTGCAGTTAGATAAAGCAAAGAGCCAATCATTGACCTATATAATTTAACATCTACACATTTACCTCCTTCATCTAAGTCAAGCTTTGTTGAAGAGCTCATTGGAGTGTCATGAGGTTTCCCATTTTCCAGTCCAAACTTCTTGAGCATATCTTTGACGTACTTAGCTTGATTAATGAAGATGCCATCTTTTCTTTGCTTGATTTGGAGTCCCAAGAAAAATGAGAGCTCCCCCATCATGCTCATCTCAAACTCACTTTGCATTAGCTTAGAAAATTCTTGGCAAAGAACATCATTAGTAGAACCAAATATTATATCATCAACATAAATTTGAACTACTAATAAATCTTTACCTTTATGCTTTAAAAACAATGTAGTGTCAACCTTTCCTTTTGAAAAACCTTTTTCAATTAAAAAATTTGACAATCTTTCATACCAAGCTCTAGGAGCTTGTTTTAAACCATAAAGTGCTTTTGTCAATTTAAGAACATGATCTGGAAATTTTGAATCTTCAAAACCTGGAGGTTGTTCCACATACACTTCTTCTTTTATAAAACCATTTAAAAATGCACTTTTAACATCCATTTGATATAATTTAAATTCATGAAAACATGCAAATGCTAATAATATTCTAATTGCTTCTATCCTAGCTACGGGAGCATATGTTTTATCATAGTCTATGCCATCTTCTTGAGTATACCCTTGAGCAACAAGCCTAGCCTTGTTTCTCACTATATTACCACTCTCATCAAGCTTATTCCTAAATACCCATCTAGTACCTACAGTAGATTTATTACTAGGCCTTTCAACTAATGTCCATACTTTACTTCTCTCAAATTGATTTAACTCTTCTTGCATAGCCATAATCCAATGTTCATCATTTAATGCTTCTTTAATATTCTTAGGCTCTATGCATGAGATAAATGCAACATAATTACAAATATTTCTAAGAGAAGATCGAGTTGTTACCCCTTTTGATGGATCACCTATAATTTCACCATCCTTGACATAGTTGTACTCTCTTGGATAAGATACTTCCCTTTCTTCAATGGTTGGATTCTCAAGAGGATCATGAGTTTCCTCATTTTTCGTTTCTTCCTTTGATGATGGTTCTCCAACTTCATGTCTAACATCATTTGTATTTATAACACCTACATCATCATTCACACAAGAATCCTTCCTTAGAAGGGGATTATCATCGAAAACAACATGTATAGACTCTTTTACAACTAAAGTTCTTTATATTAAATACTCGATAACCTTTAGAATTTAAGGAGTAACCCAGAAAAATTCCTTCATCACTTTTAGCATCAAATTTGCCAAGGTTTTCTTTACCGTTGTTTAAAACAAAACATTTACATCCAAAAGGATGGAAATAGCTAATGTTAGGCTTTTTATTTTTGAAAATTTCATATGGAGTTTTCTTTAAAATTGGCCTAATCATTACTCGATTAACAACATAACAAGCAGTATTTGTGGCTTCCGCCCAAAAATATTTTGGCAAATTATTTTCACAAAGCATGGTTCTAGCCATTTCTTCTAAAGTTTGATTTTTCCTCTCAACTACTCCATTTTGTTGAGGGGTTCTAGGTGCTGAAAAATTATGACTAATACCATTAGAATTACAAAATTCAATAAATCCAAGATTTTCAAATTCAGTGCCATGATCACTCCTAACACTAGTTATAGAGTAACCCTTTTCATTTTGGATTATTTTTGAAAATGTGATGAACTGTTCTAATGCTTCATCTTTAGTACTTAAAAATAGAACCCAAGTTTATCTAGAATAGTCATCTACCAAGACAAATGCATATTGTTTTCCACCCAAGCTAGTAGTCCTAGTTGGCCCAAAAAGATCTACATGGATCAATTGTAATACTCTACTAGTTGATACGTCATTAATGGATTTAAAAGAAACACGCTTTTGTTTTCCTTTAGCACAAGCATCACAGATTTTATCATTATCAAATTTAAGCTTAGGCAACCCTCGAACTAAATCACCTTGAATTAGCCGTTGCAAAACACTCATACTAGCACGTCCTAGTCTCCTATGCCATAACCAACTATCATGTTCATCTTTAGCAACTAGGCATAAATTAGTCATATCAAAAGAATCTAAATGCACCATGTAAATGTTCCCTATTCTATGACCAACAAGCATAATCCGATTAGATACAATGTCAATGACTTTACAACTATTAATTTCAAATAAGACATTGAATCCTTTATCGCATAATTGACTAATACTCAATAGATTATGCTTTAATCCATTCACATATAAAACATTCTTAATTTGTATGGAAGAGGTATTACCTATTGTACCAATACCTTCAATGTGACCTTTTGAATTGTCTCCAAAAGTCACTTCTCCTCTATTTTTGGCATTAAGCTCAATGAACCGGCTTTTGTCTCCGGTCATATGTCTTGAGCATCCACTATCAAGGTACCATGAATTTGAATTTGTTTCCCGTGCCTTGTAGCAATGCTCTTTTCCCTACAAACATAGATTAATTTTTGATTTTTGGTACCCAAATTCTTTTGGGTCCTTATTCTTTACTTTCCAAAATCCTAGTCTCCTTAGGTATCCATTTATGTAGGATATTTTTATCTTTAGTAGTAATGAGTTCTTTAGGAACCCACATACTTCTAACCATTTTTCCATTAGAGGTTCTTTGGGGACCTCTATGATTGTAGTTTCTAAAACTTTTTCTAACAAAGTTGGATTTTGAATTTTCACCTTTTTCAAAAAGTTGTGTTCCAACTTTATCAAAAGAAGTTTTAAGATCATCAATTTTCTTTTGATGATCATCATTGATCTTTGAAAGTAAATTTTGCAAATCTAAATTTTTCTTTTCAAACTCTTCTAGTTTGATTTGCAAATCTTTGATTTTACTTTCAAGATCGTTGTTGGTTTTGGATATGAGTTTGTTTTCATTTTTCAATTTTGAAACATCGTTTTTATATTTTAAAAATAATTTCTCATAATCCGAAGCCAACCCATTATATTCCTCTAATAACTCATCATAGGATAAATCATCAAAATCGGATGAGTTAGAGGTTACCTTAGAATCTTCCCCAAATGCCATCAAGCACAAGTTAGCTACTTCTTGTTCCTCTTCATCGGAACTTTCTTCATCGCTCCATGTAGCCACATGAGCCTTGTGCTTATTCTTTGATTGACCCTTTTTCTTCAATTGTGGGCAATCATATTTAACATGCCCTGGCTTTTTGTATTCGTAGCAAATGATTGGGTCATTCTCTTTCGGTTCATTTTTGAGGCCTTCATTTCGTTTGAATTTTCTTCCTCGATAAGGTCTCATCATTTTTCTGAACCGTTTGGCAAACAATGCCATTTCCTCGTCATCGTCATCGTTATTCGAATTACTCTCATCTTTTGTGGATTTGAGAGCAACTCCAATGTTTTTCTTCTTCTCCTTCTCCTTTGGTGTCTCTTCAATTTTGTCGAGGTCCACCTCATCTTCGAGCATCATTTCATGAGTGAGGAGTGACCCAATTAGCTCTTCAAGAGTTAAGGACGTTAAGTCCTTAGACTCGATGATTGCCGTCTTCTTTGATTGCCACGATTTTGGGAGGGAGTAGACTAACTTCCTCACAAGCTTTTCATTTGAAATGATCTCTCCATATGATTTGAGACCATTGACAATCGTTGAAAATATATCCGTCATAGCTTTGATATCTTCATTTGGTTTCATCCTGAAATTTTTATAGCTATGCGTTAGAATACTAATTTTAGATTTCTTTACCTCATCGGTACCTTCATGAGTGACTTGAAGTTTGTCCCATATTTCTTTGGCGGTTGTACACGATGAAACTCCTCCATATTCATCTAGTCCAAGAGCACAAAAAATGATATGGATGGCTTTGGAGTTGAGCTGGAACATTCTTGTCTCTCATTCACTCCACAACCTTGGATGAGTGAGAGGTTTGATGTATCCTTCTTCTACAGCATTCCATGCTCCCATGTCACTTGCTTGAATGAAGTACATCATTCTATTCTTCCAATAGGCATAGTTAGCTCCATTGAAGAAAGGAGGCTTGTTGACGGGCATCGAATCGAGACCGGAGTCGAAGTTTGAAGCAGAGGCCATTGATGACTTTGATAATCGATATAACTCTTCCCGAATCAACTCAAGAGGCGATTAAACCTTCAAATGAGTTAGGCTCTGATGCCAATTGTTGAGTTAATCGATCGACGGAATTAGCCAAGAGGGGGGTGAATTGGAAATTAAAAATTCGGTGGAAGCTTTTGCAGAAAATTGAAAAGATTTGCACAGCGATTTAGAGTGGTTCGACTTTCTCAATCAAAGTCTACGTCCACTACCTTAGCTATCCACACTAAGGATTTTCCAACAAATTCACTAATTTTTTCTTTCTTTTGAGGCCAAAGAGATAACCTTACAACACCCTCAAGAATATACCCCAATTCTTGAGAACACTCTTTTCCCAAAGAGAAGATTACAAATTTGCAAACTTACAAGGAAAACCTCACAAGGTAAGATGTTTGCACAATTCTAGAACAAGAAAAGAACACTCAAAGATAATTACAAATGAGCACAAATGGTGTTCTTGAAAGCAAAATGAATATTGAAAGGAAAATTGGCTTGATTTGCACAAACTTGGTGTTTGATGCTTTCTCTCTTGTTTCTCTATGATTTCTTGTTGATCAATGGCTTCAGAACTTGTTTAAATACACCTTGAATCACTTCTGAACGTTGGGGATGATTAGTGAAGATCAGTGTGAAAACAATTAATAAAACAGTTTGGAGCGTGGGGGGAATCGGTACCCCCTATGGGGAATCGGTTCCCTAAGTGTAAAATTCAAATATTTCGACCGTTGAACAGGGGGGAATCGGTACCCCCTATGGGGGAATCGGTTCCCTCCGAGCATTCTGGAAATCTCGGAGCCAAATCATTCAGGGGGGAATCGGTACCCCCTTGGGGGGGAATCGGTTCCCTCTGAGCAATCTGGAATTTTTGACTTTGAAATGGTTCGAAATACTTTGAAAGATTATTTTGAAATTGTTTTAAGATTAAAACTTAATTTTACACTTAAGTAAGGATTAAAAATGATTTTTGAAATATTTGGAGTAATGTTTTTATATTCGAATAATTATATCGAATATACTTAGAAAATCATTTTGGAAAATCTTAAAATTCATTTAACTTAATTTGTTATATCGAAATATCAAAAAGTTTTCAACAGTTCGTACCACATGTAATCATTTGAAACATTATAGTCGAAGATGGGTTGACAACTGGCCGAGTATTTAATCTCGTCAGCCAGTGTGTCACCCATTCCGCATGATGCATCTCCCAATTAACATCTGTTTCCCCCTATTACGTTACGTAATGCAACACGTCAAAGTCTGCTGGTGGTAGTGAAATCGTTTTGGCAAAGTTAAATTGTCGTACCACGCGATCGGTAGGATGCCACTGAACTGTCTCATAGACTATTAACGGGACCATCAACATCCAAACGTCCGAATTGAGACCTATTTCAGTCAGAGTACACGATCTAATTGCATCATTATTGTACGATGTCCACACGAATTACAATTTTTTAAAAACTGAGTTAGATAAACTCAAATTAAAGAAATAATTTTTAAATTACAAAAAAATGAAATCGATTACAATTATTACCTCGTTTGTCATCTTATTGATCAACAATCTAAAATCAAACAGAGTTCTTAATAGGTGGGTGTGAGTTAGTGTACCAATCCACCTATCATTGATATAACAAAATATAATTATTTGTAAAACTCTAAAAACATATAATAATCTAAATATATAAACATAATTTATTTTTAATTACCTTCGAAGTAGTGGAAATTCAATGGGTTCGGGTGTGTAGGAATCAACTATAAAAACTACAATCTCAACCAAGCCACGATTATAACAACATCAAACACCCTCCAATAACTTGTATGTCTGGTTCAACATCTTTACATAGCTCACAGAACAAAAAGGCCAATATTGTTGATCCCAACTATTATATTTAGAGTCCCACAAAACGTGTAGATAATGCAACCACATCAGATGCACTTTGTTCCGAGATTTATATGGCATCAAGATTCCCCAATAACTTGTAAAATATGAGCACGAGCAAGTCGTTGCAAAACAAAAATGGTGAGAATAAATTAAAAAATTATCGTAAAAAATTACAATAATATACACTAAAATAAAAGTTTAATGTTATAAATAAAAAATAAAAATAAATAAACCTATATTTTAAATTTACATCCTTAATTACTAGAGTAACATTGTCGAGTAGCAGTGTAAAATTGTCGTCCAAAAATTTGATCTTGATCTTCCCTCTATCTATATCGCTATCTGTCAGTTTAAGTCCGAGCAGTTCCTCACACAAGCTGACCCAATACCCATGAACAATATCAATAATAGTTGTTCCGTCAACAGGCAACCCAAGATGGAATGCAAAATTTTCAAGGGTAATAGTCGTTTCCCCATGAGGAAAATGAAATGTGTGAGTCTCCGGTCTCCACCATTCTAGCAATGTGTTTATCAATAGGGGATGCAACTTCGTACCACCAATTATAGTGCCAACGTAACCAAAACCAACTTCGTGTAAATACGGAAGAATATCTTTATGAGGGTTCGTGAAACAGTTGATATAATATGTTAACGACATACCCCTTCAAACAAATAAATAAATTATTCAAAATAAATAAATAAATCATTCAAAATAAATGAATAAATAAATAAATTATTCAAAATAAATAAATAAATAAAAGTTACATATGGATTTATCCGTCAATAATTTAATATATGTTTTCGATCATGCCTTAGTAATCCCGTCATAATAATCGTAATGGAATAGATAAGAGAGAAAAATGTGAGAGAGATATTTTGGGAGAAAGGTGTGATGAATTCGGTTTAATTGATTGTGTTGAATTTTCATGTTAGACAGAGATGGACTAAGGGTCCGACGGGGACAATCACCTCTTGAAAATTTAAAATTATTACATATTTTATTTTTTTTCTATGTATTTTCTATTAAAAATATGTTTTCGTTCTTCTGAAATTTTATAAGTTCAAATACACTCTCTTTAAAATTTAAAATTTAAAATTTTCAAGTTCTCTTTAACATAAAATCTGGCGTTCATGTTGATTAGCAAAGAATATGATCTAGTTTGACGGTAAATGAAGGATAAACGGTGGCCTTAAACCTCAACAAACATGGTAAACAAGATTTGATTCAGTTGCTTCACTGAGAAGTTGTAGCGGTAAGCCATCGTGAAAAGCTGAGAACACTTTATGGTGGAAGCCGATTGCCCACTAAATATCACAGTCCTCTCTCTCGTGAGGGATGCAGCCACCCCATTGCTGCATCGAGACTCGCAGTACATCGATTCAAGAAATGGACAACTCAATCAGGTCGTTAGTGGTGCCTTGGAGATAGAGAAGAAGATGAAATCGAGTACGATCCTACTTTTTCAACAAAGGCAAAGATGAGTCCCGTGAATCTATGTTACAGCTTTTTGCACCATACATAGCCACCTCCATTGTAGCTAAATACATCTCTTTTGTAGTCTGAATTATTATTTTTTGGCTTGAATGCTAGAGAGGGATTTGGTACACAATGGAGAAAGGGAAAACATAGGTGTTGGAGTTGGGGAAAAGGGTGGTGTTAGGGTGAAGGTGAGGTCGGGGAAGAGAGGAGGAGTAATTTTCGTATATTGTTTATTTTATTTTATTAATTGATATTTATTTATTTAGATAAAGAAAATAAAAATTAAGAGGTGATATGACGTATTTTAATTGGTCATCAAATTTTATTTTTAACGGAGTTAACAGTTTGAAGCAAACGAGATAATAATTTAGACTTCACAAGACAAATTATCCCGGAAAAAATACTTTAATAAGCAATTCGATACAAATGATATACTTTACGGTACAACGTTACATTTAATCCTTATTCTTTAGTTGAAAAAAATATGTACAACTCAAAACAAAGCGTTTGTGGATTGAACCGTTATTGGATTATGAATCTTCAAATTAAGGGAGTGATTTTTGGTTACAAATCTTGCAGGTATTAGATCAATTTGGGTCTAAATTAATTATATTTAAGAATCAAATCGGATTAAATTTCCAATCCATCAGGTCGAGTCGGGTTCAGTCATAATTAGACCACATTGGTTGTTTATCCTGTTTCGTAAGACGACTATCGGATAGAGCAAAATCGCAACTGATAATTTGAGAAAATAAAAAAATGAAGATAAAAGAGACACAAAATTTACGTGGAAAACCCCTAAAATATTTAGGGTAAAAACCACGGGCAACGGTAGAAGAATTTCACTATGAGAAAATAGGAATTACAACCTCTCTCGATCTACCAAGGAGAAAACAATGATAATTCTCTCTAGATAAAAAGGAGAAAACAACTCTCAAGAAACTCTCTAAAATCTCTCTAGTATTGGAAGAAAGCTAGAATGCTTTGGGATGGTTTTGAAGCTAAATGAGCTAGGATATTTATAGTTGAAACCTAAGGACTAATTTGTAAATACCCTAAAATTTAGTGACTAAATTGAATTATCCCATTTTTTATATTTTCAACAAAAGGGGCCATGCACCTTTCGGTGCATTAATTTAGGCACCTTTCGGTGCTAGTCAACAATCTCCCACTTGAAGATTTGATTGGAACAATCATATATTCACACCATTCTTTCTACCTTGTACCATCATGTTGCTTACGTTTCTGTCAGGCCACAAGAGGATCGACACCAGCTAAATTTATCAGCGTTGATTGCCTTCGTCATGAAATCTGCTATATTGTCTTTGGTATGGATCTTCTGCATATCTACCGTCCCTTCTTCCACCTTTTCACGAATGAAATGGTATTGAACTCGTATGTGCTTTGTCCTTGAATGAAATGTTGGATTCCTTGCTAGATACAAGGCACTTTGACTGTCACAAAACAGAGAGACAAACTCTTGATTGTGCCCAAGCTCCTCCAATAGCATTTTCAACCAAATTGCTTCTTTACTGGCTTATGTAGCTGCTACATATTCTGCCTCTGTTATGGATGTAGCCACAACTGACTGTAATTTTGAAACCCAGCTTACAGCTCCACCAGCAACTTTGAACACATATCCTGTAGTAGATCTGCTTTTATCCAAATCTCCTACATAGTCAGAATCGACATACCCATTTATTAGTAAGTTTGATCCTCCGTAACATAATGCAACATTTGAGGTCCCTTTGATGTATCTTAGGATCCTCTTTACAATATTCCAATGCTCTTTGCCTGGATTTGCCATGTACCGACTAACCACTCCCACTGCTTGTGCAATGTCTGGTCTTGTGCATATCATAGAGAACATTAAACTTCCCACTGCTGATGCATACGGTACTCGAGACATCTCCATCCTCTCTTCTTCACTGCTAGGACTCATACTGGAGGATAATCTGAAGTTAATAGGAAGAGGGGTAGAAATTGGCTTACAATCTTGCATGTTGAATCGTGACAAGATCTTCCTCAAGTAATTCTTTTGTGAAAGCCAAATCTTCCTATTACTTCTGTCTCGGTGAATTTGCATCCCTAGAATCTTGTTTGCTGATCCCAAGTCCTTCATTTCAAATTCCCTAGCCAGTTGTGCCTTTAATTCTTCAATATGATCTTTGTTGGGTCCTGCAACCAACATGTCATCCACATACAACAGCAATATAACAAAATCGTTATCACCAGACCTCTTGAAATAAGCACAAGGGTCTGCATTAAGTCTGTTGTATCCAAGGCACATAATGAAGGAATCAAATCTCTTATACCAACACCTCGGCGCCTGCTTTAGACCGTACAGAGATTTGTTCAACCTGCAAACCAAGTTCTTCTTTTCTTTTTCTTCAAAACCTTCAGGCTGGAGCATATAAATCTTTTCTTCAAGATTTCCATGAAGAAAAGCTGTTTTAACATCTAGCTGCTCTAGATGTAAGTTCAATGTAGCACACATTGCCAAGAGTACTCGAACTGTTGTTAATCGAACCACAGGAGAAAAAATTTCATTGAAATCAATACCTTCTTTTTGAGCATATCCTTTGACCACCAATCTTGCACGATACCTCTCCACTTGATCGTCACCATTTCGCTTGATTTTGAAGACCTATTTGTTACCAATTGGCTTCCTTCCTTGTGGTAGTGGCACAATGTCCCATTTATTATTTTTATGAAGGGCTTCGATTTCTTCTTGCATCGCCATCATCCATAATGAAGCATCTGAGCTGTTTATTGCCTCCTGGTATGTTGATGGCTCACCGTCCTCTGTTAAAAGGCAGTATGCAATATTACCTTCTATAACATAATCTGAGTGCCAATTGGGACGTCTTCTCACACGATCTGATTGACGAGTTATTGGAGCTTCAGAACTCTCTAGTTCTTGTTCATCATGAGCTGGTTCAGCTTCAGAAGAATCTCCTTGTTCAACCTCCTTTTCCACATGTATATGAGTAGTCTTTGACTTTTCAGCGCTAGCATCGTCTTCTTTTCTTTGTAGCTTATCTTCAACAAAGATAACATCCCTGCTAATGATCACTTTACGGGCAGTGGGATCCTACAAGCGATACCCCTTTACACCATCCCCAAGAATTTGCATTTCCTGGATTTTGGATCTAGCTTTGAAATTTCTTGGGGGTTGTACATCACGTACACAATGCTTCCAAATACATGGAGGTTTGAATAATCAGCTGGTTTACCAGTCCACATCTCCATTGGTGTCTTCAGCTCTATTGCAGTTGATGGAGCTCGATTCACCAAATAACAGGCGGTATTGACTGCTTCTGCCCAGAATGATTTTTCTAGGCCTGCATCCCTCAACATTGCTCTTGTTCTTTCTAACAAGGTTCTGTTCATCCGCTCTGCCACTCCATTTTGTTGAGGAGTGTTCGCCACTATGAACTGTCTTTTGATGCCTTCTTTCCTGCAAAAGTCATCAAATTCTTCACTTGTATATTTTCCTCCATTATCTGTTCTGAAACACTTGATCTTATTTCCATAATCAAGTTCCACCCGTGCTTTGAAGTTTTTGAAAGTTGAAAACACATCTGACTTCTTCTTAATATGGTACACCCAACATCTCCTAGAGTAGTCATCAATAAATGAGACAAAATATTTTGCTCCGCCTAGGGATGTAACCGGTGCTTGCCATACATCAGAGTGAACCAATTCTAGAACATTTTTGCCTCTAGAATTTGATGTGTTGAATTTCAACCGGTGCTGCTTACTTGTTATGCAGTGCTCACACAAAGTAAGCGATACCTTTGTTAAGTCTGGAAGTAGTTTTTGCTCCACAAGGACTTTTATTCCTTGTTCTGACATGTGTCCAAGTTTCTGATGCCATAGCATTGCAGAATATTAACTACATGAGGCAACAGAGGCTTCTGCTTCTAGCAAAGTTTCTCCTTTTAGCATGTACAAGTTTGCTGCTATCTTTTCGCCTTTCAGCACCACAAGCGCTCCACAAAACACCTTCATGATTCATTTTTGTGTTTCAATCTTGTTAGCATTATTATCCAACAATCCGTAGGATAATAAATTTTTCTTCAGGCCTTTCACGTGCCGCACATCTCGAACAACTTTGATTGTTCCGTCATACATCTTCAATTTGATGGTTCCCACGCCAACGATCTCTAAGGCATGATCATTGCAACTATAAACAGATCCTCCTGAGACAGGTTCATAATGATGGAACAATTCTCTTCTTGAGGTCATGTGATATGTTGCTCCCGAATCAATGAGCCATATATCTGCAAATCGTTTTCTTCCTTCTACGGTGGTTGATGCTTCACAACATAGAGCATCTCCATCATCTGAAGTGTTTGCGGTATTGAATTGTAGATTGGAGTTTTTATTTAGACTCCAACAATCCTTCTTCAAGTGACCCTTCTTTCCACAGTTGTAACACTTTAAATTCTTCTTTCTCCTCGACTTCGATCTACCATGTTTGTGACTGCTGCTTTGGCCACGTTCTGTTGATCTTCCTCTCATCGTTGTCATCGTTGTCAACGCTTCTGCTTGTTGCAGATTTACTTGTCTGTCTTCCTTGTTCTTGCACCGATTTTATTCTTGTAGAACAACAGCTGCAACATCATCGAAGACTAAACTGGTGACATTACTGTTTGTCAAGTTGATGATGAGTTAATCGTATGAATCCGGTAGACTTTGAAGTAGAAGTTCAGCACGTTCTTGTTCTCCTATTTTACAGCTTAAGGATGTAGGCTGAGAAAATAAGGTGTTCAGTGTATTTAAGTGCTCTGTCACTGAAGTAGATTCTGGCATACGGAGAGTGTACAATTTCCTTTTAAGGAAAATTTTATTGTGCAACGAAGTGGCCTCGTACAATTTGGTGAGATGATCCCATATCTCCTTAGCTGTCTTCTTCTCCTCGATGCTTGACAATACTTCATCTGCTAATGCTAGATGAAAGTTTGTCATAGCATTCCCGTCCATCTCGTTCCATTTGATGTCATCTGCAAAATCCACCGGCCTTTCACTGATAGCCGCTAGACACCCGTCTTTCCTCAGGATGGCCTTCATCTTTAATTTCCACAATGAGAAATTTCTCCCATTGAACTTTTCAATATCAAATTTCGTTGCCATAGTTTCGGATAGCTCCCACTATTTCACTATCGTGAATAGTTCTCTGAAACCTTCAAAGAATGGGTAATAACTTCTTACTTTCTTATGTTGGAGGATCCACTTTTTGGTGGCAACCACAAAGACAATAAGTAGATATTACACACTCTAATCTGGCTCGGATACCAATTGTTTCGTAAGACGGCTATCGGATAGAGCAAAATCGCAACTGATAATTTGAGAAAATAAAAAAATGAAGATAAAAGAGACACAAAATTTACGTGGAAAACCCCTAAAATATTTAGGGTAAAAACCACGGGCAACGGTAGAAGAATTTCACTATGAGAAAATAGGAATTAAAACCTCTCTCGATCTACCAAGGAAAAAACAATGATAATTCTCTCTAGATAAAAAGGAGAAAACAACTCTCAAGAAACTCTCTAAAATCTCTCTAGTATTGGAAGAAAGCTAGAATGCTTTGGGATGGTTTTGAAGCTAAATGAGCTAGGATATTTATAGTTGAAACCTAAGGACTAATTTGTAAATACCCTAAAATTTAGTGACTAAATTGAATTATCTCATTTTTTATATTTTCAACAAAAGGGGCCATGCACCTTTCGGTGCATTAATTTAGGCACCTTTCGGTGCTAGTCAACATACCCGACAGACATCAGTTGTTGAAAACTCTGGATTGGTTTCAGCCATGAATACGTTTAAATCAGTTATCCAAAGGAATCCATGCTTCACTTGGAAACCTCTTCTATTCTTTCTATTTCAATCGAATTTTTTCTCTTCTCACAAACTAAAACTGAATCCTACAAGCAAGAAATTAAACAAAGCATTGAGAATCAGAGACATTATATCCTCGAAACCAGCCCCTTCCACTTCCCGCAAAACCATCTTCGTCTCTTCCTGCCGCCACGCCGGTCTTGTCAAACAAGGTTGTGCTTGTTTTGGCTAGATGATCGTACACGGTGTCGAGCCTACACTGGATCATTATTCATGCGTTGTTCATCTCCTCAGCCGAGCTGGATTATTACAAGAGGCTCTAGATTTTATTCTAAAGATGTCTATTCGTCCAAATGCTGTTATATGGAGTTGTTTGCTTTCTTCTAGCAGGCTTCATGGGAACATCTGGTGGATCGGGATAAAGGCTGCCGAGAGCAGGCTACTTTTAGAACCTGGTAGTGCGGCGACTCATGTTCAATCGGTGAGTTTATATGCTAGTGTGAAACGATGGAATCAGGTAGCTAGAGTACGTAAAGTGATGAAAGATAAAGGGCTGAAAACCAATCCTTGATATAGCTGGATCGAAGTTAAGAATGAACTATTTAGGTTTATAGCAGAAGATGAGTCGAATACTAAGGTGAGTGCAATTCTTGATGTTTTGAGTTGCATGGTAGACCATATGAGACTATTAGGCTATGTGCCAGAAATGTACGAGGAAGAGGTCGATGATGCTTTCTTTTGAACAATTCAACTTCTTCAATGGAATCAGATTTAATTTTGAATATCATTCAAGTATGCTTTTTCAGGCTTTTCATTACTTAAGATTAATGTCCTCTTTTTGTTGCTATAGGATTAACTCAATTTGATACAGAAGGTAATGAACTCATGGTTGTCTATACTTTTGAAGATGTATGATCCATGTTTCAATACAAACTCAAATTACTGGATTCGGAGGATCGTCTTTGCCCATGTAATACCCTATCCAGATTAATCGATCAATAGATTGGATATTGATGGTTATACAAAAAAACCCAAATTAATCCTTTACCATAAAATAGTTAAAATGGCAGAAGTTATAAAGCAAGCAACAAAACGAGATAAGTACAATCTTTCATTATTTCCTACTAATATCATTTCAGTAACAAACAAATAAAAAGTCTAGCACTTGAGAGTAATTATCCACGCAAATATATAAACAAGTTCAATGCGTCTCATAATTATCAAACGGGCAAAAATATCACATAGTTCAGTTTGAATCATGAAGCCTGCCATTCTGGTGGTCAATCTAAATGCGATATCCCAAAACGATCAGATTTTTAGTAAAGAACTCGGACTGAGACTTGATTATTGAGACATACTTTTCTGTTTTTGCTAATGCATGCACTCATTGCTTGGATATGGGAGGGGAATTGCACAGTTGTTAATCTGAAAACGTTGGTAGATCCAGGTCTAGTCAATGTAAAAGATTGGACTGAGGATGAGTCATAGTCACAACCGGAAAGGAAGCGCTCTATATCTTCAAAACCCACACTCCGGGGAAGTCCTTGCAGCACCACCTGAAAATTTTAGGCAAACTCATATAAGATTAGAGCCTTGCTAAGTAAGCCAAAAGTCTTAAAAATGCCATAAAAATGTTTCAAGTTGAAAATTGATGGATATTGTATATACCCAATGATGGAAACTTGCCGGAGAAGGCTCTTAAATGATTAAGGTTGAACCTCTCCCAAAAATCTTAAACAAACACAGGTCAAAATAAATATAAACCTGAAGGTCCAATGTAGTAAATGGAAATTTCATTACAAAAGTGATGAATCTTGCATGTCATTACTAGTTGTAAAAACCGACAAGATGATCAAGAATGCCTTCCACAGTAAAGTCCATTCATAACTTCAACTATACCAATATAATATATATATAATAGTTCATGTTGTCCTATGACTAAGTTCACTTATCGAAACTGACTATGCATATAGCTAATAACATGATAATGCAGTTTCTCAAAATGTCGAAATTCCAATCAACTGAACAATAAAAAGTACTATAAAACATGTTTGTTCAACTTACAGTTTTCCCATTGTATGGTGTAACTATGTCCCAGTCACCAGCATTAGCCTGTTAAATAAAAAATTTTCAAATCCAAGATTATCAATCAAACCCTTTTAGATTGATTTACAATAAAACTGAACTTACCCTATCCAATCGGTATAGCCGATCAAACTTCCGGATTGTCCTTGTTGCATTACTAAATGCACTAGGTGATGGGAACCGCAACATCCTAATTTCAAACAAAGAAAACTCCGACATTAATTTTCAATAATTACTTTTAAGAAATGTATAAAGAAAACCCAGTTTCCAATATGTAATCTTGAATAAATTTTAAACATTTAACACAAAATAAGCAGATAAAATAAACAAAGAAGTTTGTTTACATTGCAACAGGGAAAAAGTTGCGGTTGTAGCTGACTTTAATATCATCGGGCGTTAGATTACACCCTTCAAGCAAGCTGATTATATCGCTCTTCATTGTATACTTCGTCGCTCCAAAGAGCTTCCCATAAACAAAACCTAAAATGTGTTTTAAAAGGGTAATATATTTCAGGGAAAATATTAAAAAAAATAAAAAAGATTTTTCATAAACCGTACACCCTAAACTCTACAAATAACAAACGAAAAGGTGTTTAAGGGATTAACCTTTGCTAGCGGAATCGATAAATGCATCGACGGAAGCTTCGGGTGACGGCGGTTGTCGCTGATTCGATTCGGTGGAGAACCGTCTTGGCGATTCGCGGAGGAATGAAGGTAAGGCGTGGGTTGGCTTGACCGTTAGAACCGAAACGCGCGATTTGATTGCGTTGCGGAGGATATTCATTTTTCCTTTCCCTAAGGTTTTCAGCTTTTCAAGGACAGATTTGGGTGAAGATGCAGCTGAAGAAGACGGATGAAAATGAGCAAACAGTGGCTGAGGAGGCTAGTATAGCGGAAGTGGGCTTAAATGTTGAAGCTAATGCGGCGCCGTTTTCTATTTTATTCGTTTTTATTTTTGTAGTATTATGCAAGGGCTTTCTAGTTTGGGCTTAAAAGCATGCGACATGCCGTCTACCTTTTCTTTTCCGGCAGGCTATGATGGTGGGACGAAATCGGTCCAATACCGCACTTAAAAAAAAAATTAGGGTTCTAGGGCATATGCACATTTAATTTGGTATCGATGACATTTGTTATAGTATTTATCGAACTCGTCATATCTAGATGATAAATTTATCTAAATAATATTTTTTTTATTGAAATTTGTCACCAATAAAATATAAATTTTTTATTAATTTTTATTACATCAAGGGTAAAAGTTTGAAAAAAATATTTTTTATGTGACAAAATCTATGTACCGTAACAAATGTTGTAAATCTCAAATTAAAAGTCAAACTGTTATAATTCCCTAAAAAAATTTGGGCTGCCATAATGGACCAAAAAAGCCAAATGGTGATGGTGTAGTGGATCAACCCTTTTATATATTTTTTTAGTATAATCACCGATTTCCGATTTATTAATCAACTAATTCGGATCGAGTATTGTAGAGATGAGGAGACCCTCCCAACCCAATTTGCTTCATTTGCAAACGTCATAATTTCTTACATTTGCTTAAGGAACCTAGTATCTCATCCCAGTAGGTCAACTAGTTGTTGTTCAACTCTTCAATATTTAATTCCCAACCATTCTATTTCTTACATATTTTATCATTAAATCTAATCAATATTAGTCACAATCCCTATTTTTTTTTAAAAAAAATACATGTTACGCTTCGGTCCTCTACTATGCTTAAGTGTTAAATTGTAGTTGATTATTGAATTGAAATCTTAATCTTAATTTTGATTTTATTTTATTTTATTTTTTGAATTTCCTCCACAATTAATTTTAAGAGGATACTTTCAAGTATATCTTTCGTCAATAGTAGATTTTGAAGTCTCATGTTTTGATGTATTGGCAAATAATAATATTCGTTTAGTCTGCCAATTTATATGTAATTATTATGATCATAATTTTGATATGAGCACTAGAGGTTACTTAAAACCTCCTCTGTCAATACAAAGGAGATTTTGAGATCATATGGCTTCTCATCATCATCATTATCATTTTTAATTTTCTTCTTTTAAATCAAACGATTTGAATTATCTGTAACACTACTATAAATTATTGATTACGACTCTTTATCCATAATAAAAAAGGTAAATGGTCTTTAATCGTTACAATTCAAATATTATCATCAATAATTATTAATAATTTAATTACATTTTATAGAACCAACATGAATAATGCTAAGCCAGTACCAACGCCAATGGTAGTATCGCCAAAATTGACCTTGGATGATGGGAAATCGTTAAATAATGATCAAGAATATAGAAGCATGGTTGGAGCCTTGCTATACTTAACTCATACATGACTATGTTGAGAGTAAAGTCAATAAAAGGGGGCGGCACCACACAATGGGAATTCAACAAAGGGCCAAAGATTAAAAAAGTCAGGAAAGTCTGCTATTTTTCGGTGATTAATTGCACCGATTTCGGTGGCTGTGTTTTGTTATTTTTTGGAGATGGGTACTTTAGCTATTGCTCTTTAGGGTATTTTCAAAGATTAATCCTTAAGCTTTAGCTATAAATATCCTAGCCCATTTAGCTTCAAAATCATCCCAAAATCTTCCAGTTCTCTCTCAAGTGTGTTTTGTAAACACCTGTAATTTTTTCTCTTTAGTAAAAGATCTGCAGCAGTCCGGAGAAGTAAGCACAATTGGCTGAACTCCGTTATCAATTTTCGGGTATAATTTTTTCGCTTTTATTTCATATTCTCACTAATCTGGCTATAAGGAAATTACTCGTTATTCGGTTTATTTCCCAACAACTGGTAATCAGAGCTTTTGGTTGTAAGTTTTGTCAATTTTTTGCGAGGTTACTATTCATTACTATTCACGTGAATAGTGAAATTTTGTCGGCAATACGAATTTATCGACGGAGGTGTTCTAATACACGGTAGTTCGCAAGAATTGTCAAAAACGATCCAAACGAATCCAGATTCGAGTGGGAGTGATGGCTGCAGACGAAGGGAATGTGAAAATTGAAAAGTTCGATGGTGCGGACTTTGGCTTTTGGAAGATACAGATTGAAGATTTTCTGTACCAGAAAAATCTATATCAACCCCTCTCAGGAAAGCAACCAGAGGGCATGAAGAATGAAGACTGTGCTCTTCTCGATAGACAAGCCCTCGGAGTTATCCGACTGACGTTATCCCGCAATGTTGCTTTCAACATAGCAAAGAAAAAGACCACGGCGGGTTTTATGGCGGCTCTCTCCTGTATGTATGAGAAGCCATCAGCCTCAAACAAAGTTCACTTGATGAGGTGATTATTCAATTTGCGGATGGCGGAAGGGGCATCAATGGCTCAACACCTAAATGAACTTAACACTATCACAACCCAGTTGAGTTCCGTGGAAATTGAATTCGATGATGAAGTTCGAGCTTTAATTCTCTTATCATCTCTACCAGACAGTTGAAATGCTACTGTTACAACAGTCAGCAACTCGTCGGGAAACAACAAATTAAAATTCGACGATGTTCGAGATCTGATATTAAGTGAAGAAATTCGACGGAGAGAATCGAGTGAAGCATCAACCTCCTCAGCCTTGCACACGGAGTCCAGATGAAGAACTTCATAAAGAAATTCAAATTGTGGCAGATCGAAATCCAGACGGGGAAAATCAAGAACGGGAAAGAAAGATTTTACCTGTTATAATTATGGCAAGAAGGGTTACCTTAAATGGGATTGCCGAGCACTGAAGAAAGATACCGGCGCACAGGAATCTGCAAACATGACAGAGGAGACAGGTGATGCCATGATTTTAAGCGTCAACAGTCCGATGATGATGAGAAATCATGGAGAACTATGTCAGTGGTGATTTTGGGAAGGTTCATCTAGCTGATGATGAAACCTTGAAGATCGTCAGAAAAGGAGACATCCGACTAAAGCTGCCAAATCAGACCACTTGGAAGCTGACAGGAGTGAGACATATTCCTAGCCTCAAAAGGAATTTGATTTCTGTAGGACAGCTTGATGGAGAAGGATATAGCACAACCTTTTCATGCTGTGAATAGAAGATTACCAAAGGAGCACTCGTCATTACTCGTGGTAAGAAGACTGGTACTCTCTATGTAACCTCAAATTTAGAGAATATCATTGCTGCAACAGATGTTGATGGAAAATCAAACCTATGTCACCAAAGACTTGGCCATATGAGCGAGAAATGGATGAAGACACTTTCGTCAAAAGGGAAGCTGCCGGATCTAAAGAATGTAGATGTCGGACTATGCGAGGATTGCATTTTTGGCAAACAAAAGAAAGTCAGCTTTGCAAAGATTGGTAAGACACCCAAGGCTGAAAAGTTAGAGTTGGTTCATACTGATGTATGGGTACCATCTCCAGTTCCATCTCTTGCAGGCTCATTATATTATGTCACCTTCATCGATGATTCTACAAGGAAGGTGTGGGTTTATTTTCTGAAGAATAAATCAGAAGTCTTTGATACCTTCAGAAAATGGAAGGCCATGGTGGAAAATAAGATTGGTTTGAAAGTCAAGCGGTTGAGGTCTGACAATAGAGGAGAGTACAAAAATAGGATATTCAGAGGTTTCTGCGCAAACAATGGGATCAAGATAGAGACAACAGTTCCTATGACACCGCAGCAGAATGGCGTAGCAGAGCGCATGAACAGAACTCTGAATGAACGTGCCAGAAGCATGAGGATACATGCCAGATTACCCAAATTTCTATGGGCTGAAGCTATCAACACTGCAATTTACCTGATCAACCGTGGGCCCTCAGTTCCTTTGGATGGCAGAATACCAGAGGAAGTTTGGATCAAGAAAGAAATAAGCCTTTCACACTTAAGAGTGTTTGGTTGTATTTCTTATGTACACATAGACTTTGCTGAAAGAAGTAAACTTGATGCTAAGTCCAACAAATGTGTTTTTGTTGGTTATGGCGATGATGATTTCGGTTATCGGTTTTGGGACTATGAAAATCGGAAGATCATCAGAAGCAGAGATGTCATTTTCAATGAGAATGTGATGTACAAAGATATGTCAACTGTAGAATCAAGCAGCTCCAATACCAAAGCTGATACAAAGGAATTTGCTGAGTTCGAGGAGATTTCTGGAAATGATGTTCAGATCAGTCCTGAAGCAGTTCAAGAAGAACCAGGCACACCGGAACTAAGACACTCCTCTAGAATTCCTAAACCAACCCAACGATATTCTCCTTCTTTGCACTACTTGTTGCTGACTAACAATGGTGAACCAGAGTGCTATGATGAAGCTATGCAAACGGAGGATTCAGTCAAGTGGGAGTCTTCCATGAAAGATGAGATGAACTCGCTTATGTCAAATCAGACATGGGAATTAGCTGAATTACCACCAGGTAAGAAAGCGCTCCATAACAAGTGGATCTACAGGATCAAAGAAGAGCACGATGGGAGCAAACGCTACAAAGCAAGATTGGTTGTCAAAGGTTTTCAGAAAAGGAAGGTATTGACTACAATGAAATTTTCTCTCCAGTTGTAAAACTGTCTACAATCAGACTGGTGTTGAAAATTATAGCTGCAGAGAATTTACATCTTGAGCAATTAGATGTAAAGACAGCTTTCCTTCATGGTGATTTGGAGGAAAAAATCTATATGAGGCAGCCAGAAGGTTTCATAGAGGTAGACAAGAAAAACCTGGTATGCAGGTTGAAGAAGAGCTTGTATGGTTTAAAACAAGCTCCTAGACAGCGGTACAAGAAGTTCGATAGCTTCATGAGTAGCAGTGGTTTTACCAGATGCCAAGCAGATCATTGTTGCTACATCAAGAGGTTCGACAATAGCTTCATTATTTTATTGTTGTATTTTGATGACATGCTCGTTGCAGGCTCAGACATGCAATAGATTATAAACTTAAAGAAAAAATTGTCGAAGCAGTTTGCTATGAAGGATCTGGGCGCTGCAAAGCATATTCTTGGGATGAGGATCAAGAGAGACACAAAGTCGGGGACTTTGATGTTATCACAGGCTGAGTACATCAACAAAGTACTCTCCAGGTTCAACATGCAAAATGCTAAACCAGTAAGTACACCTTTAGGTGTTCATTTCAGACTCTCCAAAGAACAGTCACCAAAGACGGAGGAAGAACATGCACACATGGTGAAGATGACGTACGCCTCAGCAATTGGAAGTCTGATGTATGCCATGGTTTGTACCAGACCTGATATTGCTCATGCAGTGGGAGCTGTTAGCAGGTACATGAATAATCCGGGCAAAGTACACTGGGAAGCAGTCAAATGGATCCTCAGATATATGCGGGGTACCAAAAACAAAGCACTTTGTTTCAAAGGTGGAGATACGATACTGACAGGCTATGTAGATGCTGACTTATCCGGAAATGTTGACATCAGAAGGAGCACTACAGGGTATGTCTATACTCTATGAGGTACTGCAGTGAGTTGGGTTTCTCAACTACAGAAGATAGTTGTTCTCTCCACAACTGAAGCATAATATGTCGCTGTTACGGAAGCCAGCAAGGAGATGGGTTGGCTCCAAAGTTTCTTGGAAGAGTTAGGCAAGAAACAAGAGAACAATGTCTTGTACTGCGATAGTCAAAGTGCTATACATCTAGCAAAGAATCCGTCTTTTTATTCCAGAACGAAGCACATACAATTGGGATATCATTTTATCCGGTCTCTTCTGAAAGATGGGATTTTAAAACTTGAAAAGATTAGTAGAGCTCAAAATCCAGCAGACATGTTAACAAAGACGGTGACTACGGACAAACTGAAGTTGTGTTCAGCTTCAGTTGACATGCTAGAGTAACAAGGCCAGAAATGTTGCTGCTTTGATCGAGGTGTGAAGAAAGATTAAAATCAGTCTTCAAGTGAGAGATTGTTGAGAGTAAAGTCAATAAAAGGGGGTGGCACCACACAATGGGAATTCAACTAAGGGCCAAAGATTAAAAAAGTCAGGAAAGTCTGCTATTTTTCGGTGATTAATTGCACCGATTTCGGTGGTTGTGTTTTGTTGATTTTTTAGAGATGGGTAAATTACACTTTAGCCATTGCTCTTTAGGGTATTTTCAAAGATTAGTCCTTAAGCTTTAGCTATAAATACCCTAGCCCATTTAGCTTCAAAATCATCCCAAAATCTTCCAGTTCTCTCTCAAGTGTGTTTTGTAAACACCTGTAATTTTTTCTCTTTAGTAAAAGATCTGCAGCAGTCCGGAGACGTAAGCACAATTGGCTGAACTCCGTTATCAATTTTCGGGTATTATTTTTTCCGCTTTTATTTCGTATTCTCACTAATCTGGCTATAAGGAAATTACTCGTTACTCGGTTTATTTCCCAACAGACCATACGTAACTTACAGTGTTCACAAGACTACTCAATATGTGCATCGGCCATGTGAACTTCATTGGGTTGCAGTGAAACGAATATTATGCTACTTGAGAGGCACGATGGAATTTGGGTTGGTGTTCCAATCCTCCGACTATGCGTCTAACATTGTGGCTTTTGCAGATGCCGACTGGGCAAGCGACAACAATGACTGTCGTTTCTACCTCTGGCTCATGTGTTTTCTTAGGAAACAATCTAGCTTAGTGGAGTTCTCGTAAATAAAAATCTCTCTCGATCAATCACCGAGGCTGAATATCTTAGCATTGCAGATATTGTGGCTGATATTGTATGGTTGAAGGCATTACTTGCTGACATGGGTATTGTTCCTGTTGAACCACCAGTAGTTTGGAGTGATAACACCAGTGCGATTGCCATAAGCGTCAATCTGGAGTTCCATGCCCGTTCAAAGCATGTTGAGCTCGACGTGCACTTTGTTCGTGAAAAAAGTGGCCGACAACACATTACAAGTAACTTATGTTCCTGCAACAAATCAAGTAGATGATGGTTTTACCAAACCTTTAGCTCGATCTCAATTTCCTTTGTTTCGTTTTAGTGTTAAAGTTGAGGAAAAAGAACGACAAGAAGTAGAGAGCATATTGAAGTATTAGCGGTGAGCTGGCAAAGAATATGGTTGGTGAGCTGGAAAAACGACAGTGGGTCTCAGTTTGTTATGAAAGTTATTAACCCTCTCACGCTTATTATGATGTATTAAAAGGCTTAGATATATCTGCATTGTATTCAATGAAATCATCTACGAAGTATATACTCCTTTATAATTTATAGTTTCATCTTTATGTATTTGTATAACTTTCGACAAACATTGAATCTTCCCGAAAGTAATTTATTAGGACAAATGTTCCCAACAGTGAGCAGATATCTTCGTTGAATCTGAAAGATGGTCAGAATAAGATTACGTCCAGCTTCTCCACCAAGGTTTTGGGAACACAACAGGTTTCAAGTCTACCAATTAATTGTTCCTTTAAGTTTGTGCTAATTTTAACAAATTATCCTCCTAAACCTATGCATGTTTAACGGGTTGATGCTCATATTTACTTGTGGAAGTGGAATGCAAAGATTGTAATATCAGATGTTGATGGAACTATCAGCAAGTATGGATTTTTATCTTGTGATGTTATATCCACGCACTATTTAAAATGTTCTCGTTTCACCCATTACGTAGAGTGTTCCAATATGATCATTAGTATTAAAGAATCAATATGTATTTGTAGAAGTTGCGATAGTCTATTTGATTTGTGGTGAAATCTTTCCTTTGAATAAAAGATGTACCTTTCAATAACACTGACACCTCTCTTTCAGGCCTGACGTTTTAGGCCAGTTTATGCCATTAGTTGGAAGGGATTGGACACAATCTGGTGTAGCTAAACTTTTCTCTGCTATTAAGGTATGTTGACATGCATGGTATCAAATGGATTTCCTCGGGAATCTGATGTCAAATACTAAATTATCTATTCACAACAGGAGAACGGATATCAGCTGCTATTTCTCAGTGCACGAGCAATTGTTCAGGCATATCTAACCAGAAGTTTTTTAATCAACCTGAAACAGGTAGAAAAAATACTCCAGGTTTTTAGTGAGCTTAAGATAAACATTTTTTTTTCAACATTTGCCTTTGCATCTAAGTATAACTTTTACATTTTCCTTATGGAAGTGGTAGGCTAACATTTGGAAACCATCCTCCCTGTCACCAAGATTTTAACTGATTAATTCGTTTCTATAGGATGGAAAAGCTTTACCGAATGGACCTGTTGTTATTTCTCCCGACGGTTTGTTTCCCTCATTGTACCGTGAAGGTGACATCTTGCTTTTATCATATGTGATATACTGTATATTGTGTGCATATCTTATCTTCTATTAAAAAATGTATTTTTACAAAAAATACATCATTTTATTATATTATTTACTTGCTTGGGAACTTTCAAAATGTCAAGAAAATATAAAATAATTAAAACATGTTGAATGGACCCATAAATATTTTTCTTTTTATAATTTTTTTAATTTAAGTCAAACACTTCAATTTTCTAAAAGATTATACAAATTAATTTATTAACCTTAAACATAGGAAATAATTCTACGTGGTGTTCTAAAAAGTATCACAAGTGGACACTCTCATTTATTGACCTGTTATGTTTAGTAAATAATATGGTGAGAACAATATTAATATTTTAGTATTAAATGCATGAATCAAGTTTACCTAGATAGTAAAAGGAATGTTGTTATTCCTATAGATTCAAGGTTCGAGCACCAAAGAATCTCAAGGTATTTGAGCATTCGTAGTCATATGATTAAGAGTTTTTAGATCATATATTACTTATAAGCACCATATATTAATAAAAAAAATAGTATTACAACAACAACAACAACAACAACAAAACCCAATTCCCATATGCAATGGGGTAAGGGGGAGGTAGGGTAGTAGGCTGCCCCCAACGCCAGGTTGAGAGTAGATTCCGTGGAAGACCTCCGGCAGTCAGAAAATTAAAAATATAGATAAAATGCAATGCATGTATAAATAAACACATAAATACATAGTTGAACAATATTCATATGCAGACATTAATATCATTAATATCATATGCGCGTTTGTACTTGGGCAGTAATCCCTGTAAATAAATCCATACGAAAAAATCTCTGCATATAGACAGAAACGTAAGACCCGACTAAATTTAAAAGTGAAGAGAATGTTACACAGAAGTCAACGAAAGCAAGCCCAGTTCTAAGCCTTCATAAATACCAATAACATAAACGTATAAAAAGTAGAAGTTACCCACACTACTCGACTACCCTAGTTTTGAGTCTCCATACTTTCCTATCAGAGGTCATGTCCTCGGTAAGGGCTAAATCCATCAAATCATATCTCAAGCAGTCTTCCCACTTCCGCCTTGGTCGTCCTCGCCTTCTTCCTTATCAATGGCAGTGATAAGAAGAGCACCTCACGAGGTAAATTCGAAAATACTCTTTCCTCAATGTAGATGTAAACAGGTTACTGCGATAGGATCACTTTGGGTTCCTTTCTTTCTTATGTGTGCATTGCAAGATATTAAGAAACTGTTTCCCTCCGACTATATGCAGGCTTTAGAAAAGAGACATGGATGAGCTGAGCTATAGAAAAATGGGGATCGCCAAGGGCAAGATTTTTATCATCAACCCTAAGGTATACATGCTTTCTTTGTCCTACTCTCGAGGGGAAAAGAATGAACCATAGGTTACCGTATCAAATTTCTAACAATCCAACTCGAAACCGGCAGGGGGAGGTGGCTGTTAGTCATTGTATCGATGTGAAGTCGTATACGTCATTACATACTCTCTTTAACGACATATTTCCGCCAACCTTGTTGGTCGAACAAGTAAACAAATATTTTCTCACATCCGAAAATTCTCCATAACCATCCCCGGTTAAGCCATGCCTCGGAGCCTTGGAAAGTGCCATTGCCGGATATCGAGTGAGACAACCGTAGCTTAAAGAACACCATTGACTCGAGTTGGCATAGAGAAGAGATTAATTTGCTTTAGACCTTGCCTGTTGGTTTTTGGCAAAGTCCCACATTGGTTGTGTATAAGGAGGATGAGAAATTCTTTTATTATAAATAAAACCATCATCCTCCTTAGTTAATCATCCCTCAAATATAAGCCTTCTTCTATATTAAAGGCTATTTGTATTCTTTCTTTCTCTTTGTAATATTTCCTCTATTAGTGAAATATTATTTTAGTAGTGTTCGAGGAGGTAGGCATAATTTTGGCCTAACCTCGTTAAATTTTGGTGTTCTCTTTATGTCTATTTAATAGCTATTGTCGGGTATAGTTGTTGTTAATTATTGTCCTATTAAAATTACTTGTCTTGATAGTTCTGTCTAAG
The DNA here is from genome assembly GCF_006381635.1 of Hibiscus syriacus. Classification (NCBI taxonomy): domain Eukaryota; kingdom Viridiplantae; phylum Streptophyta; class Magnoliopsida; order Malvales; family Malvaceae; genus Hibiscus; species Hibiscus syriacus. Next base: position 1,045,946 of record NW_024062758.1, on the reverse strand, counting down.
GAAAGTGGGTTTTAAGAGGGACCATTGTGACCCCTCATCTTTCCTGGGAATCTACCTTGGGGTGATTTTTAGTATAATGTTTTCACACTAGTCACCTAGATAATAGTTTAAAGGTGAATATGTTATTGGTGGAAATTAACCCGAATTCCACAACAATTGGTATCAGCGCTCTTGGTTTATTTTAGTATGCTCTGTGGTTGCGGCTTAGGCTGATCTTCCACATCAGAAAAAATTTCCTTGGGATAATTGACATTCCTCATTGGCAACTATTAAATAGAATTTATAGCAGAAATGGCAGACACTTCTTCATCTTCAATTTTGGCAAGAAATGCTGTGATAAATGTTAGATTTTCAGTGGAGATTTTTGATGGCACCGGTCATTTCGGCATGTGGCAAAGTGAGGTTCTAGATGCCCTATTTCAACAGGGTCTAGACATTGCTATTGAAGGAGAGAAACCAGATGATGTTGAGGAGAAAGAATGGAAGAGGATCAATAGAATGGCATGTGGTATTATTCGATCGTGTATTTCTAGAGAGCAGAAGTATGCATTTTCTAAGGAAACTTCTGCAAGTAAATTATGGAAGACACTGGAGGAGAAATTTTTGAAGAAAAGCGGTCAGAACAAACTCTACATGAAAAAGAGATTGTTCCACTTCAACTATGTACCAGGTACCACTATGAATGATCACATTACTAGCTTTAATCAGCTGGTGACTGATCTGATGAATATGGACGTGACTTTTGAAGACGAAGATCTGGCTCTGATGTTGATGGGATCACTTCCTGATGAGTTTGAGTATCTTGAAACTACTCTACTTCATGGGAAGGTTGATGTGTCTCTCAGTGAAGTAACTGCTGCCTTGTATAGTTATGAATTGAGAAAGAAAGACAAACAAGAAAACACAAGTGTCGAAGCATAAGCTCTTGTTATTAGAGGCCGTTCGAAGAGTCGGAATAAAGGAAGCAGAGGGAGATCGAAGTCAAAGTCCAGATTGAGCAAAGATGAATGTGTCTTTTGTCGAGAAAAAGGGCACTGGAAGAAAGAATGTCCCAGGCTAAAGAATAAAGACAAACCTGAAAGGAGGAAGGCTGTCTCAGAATCAAATGTGGTCGAGTATAATGATGCAGATTCAGATTTCGCATTCGCTGCTACGCCATCAACCAGCTGTTCTAGTTCATGGCTGTTAGATTCAGCTTGTAGCCACTATATGACCCCCAATAGAGAATGGTTCTTTGATTTTAAAGAACTAAAAGGTGGAATTGTCTACACAACAAATAATTCCCCTCTTGACACACTTGAGATTGGTTCAATTCGCTTGAGGAATCAGGATGGATCAATCAGAACCTTAACAGATGTCCATTATGTACCAGATTTAATGAGAAATCTCATCTCTGTGGGAACCTTAGAGTCAAAAGGTTTAGAAGTGAGGGCAAAAGATGGGATTATGAGGATTATCTCTGGTGCACTGGTGATAATGAAGGGAATCCGAAAAAGAAACAATGTGTATTACTTTCTGGGTAGTACAATTGTTGGGACAGCAGCAGTGACGCTTCTACTGATGAACATGAGTCAGAAGCAACCAGGTTATGGCATATGCGCTTGGGGCATGTTGGTGAAAAATCCTTGAAATTACTTATAGATCAAGGATTATTGAAGGGTGCTTGGACTTGCAAATTAGCTTTTTGTGAGCATTGCATCAAAGGGAAGAAGACGAGGGTGAAATTTGGAACAGCAATCCATGATACTAAAGGTATTTTGGATTATGTTCATTCAGATGTATGGGGGCCTTCCAAGACAACTTCATTGGGAGAAACACACTATTATGTCACCTTTGTTGATGATTTTTCCCGGAGAGTTTGTGTGTATCCAATGAAGACAAAGGATGAGGTGCTAGGATTTTTCCTTAAATGGAAAAAGATGATGGAGACTCAAACAGGTAGAAAAATCAAAATTTCTGAAAGTCTGTGAAGAGGAAGGTATTGTCAGGCACTTCACTGTCAGAGGTACACCACAACAGAATGGGGTGGCAGAGCGTATGAACCGAACATTAGTGGAGAAGGTTCGGTGTATGTTGTCTAATGCTGGGTTAGGCAAAGAATTTTGGGCTGAGGCTTTGGTCTATGCTTGTCACCTTGTCAACCGCTTACCATTGACTGCTATTGGTGGTAAAACACCATTAGAGAAATGGTTTGGAGTACCTGCTACAGATTATGATTCCTTACATGTGTTTGGTTCCACTGTATACTACCATGTTAAGGAGTCAAAGCTGGATCCAAGAGCAAAGAAGGCGATCTTTATGGGGATCACCTCTGGTGTGAAAGACTATCATCTTTGGTGTCCAGAAACAAAGAAAATAATCTTCAGCAGGGATGTTACCTTTGATGAATCTACCATGTTGAGAAAGGTGACTTCAGAAAAATTAGACCAGACAGATGGAACTCTCAAACATGTGGAGTATGAAGGAAGCAAGATTGTCCCAACCAGTAAAGAAACTGATGTTGACTCTCCTATGGTAGAAGAAGAGTAAGATGAAGAAGAGGTTCAGACCCAAGAACCTCCACAACAACATGAATCAATTGCACTCAGAAAGGGAAAGATGACCATTAGACAACTTGTTCGTTATGCTGATATGGTCTCTTTTGCATCACCAATTGCAATTGATGACGTTCCTGCCACTTTTAATGAAGCAGTTCAAAGTTCAGAACATAAAAAGTGGAGGATTGTCATGAATGAAGAAATACAATCCCTTCAAAAGAATCAGACGTGGAAACTAGCTAGTCTTCCGAAGGGAAAGAAGGCAATTGGGTGCAAGTAGGTATATGCAAAGAAAGATGGATTTCCTGACAAGAATAACATCCGCTACAAAGCAAGATTGGTGGCTAAAGGCTACGCTCAAACGGAGGGAGTTGGTTATAATGAAGTATTTTCTCCAGTTGTAAAACATTCCTCCATCAGAATTTTGTTGGCTTTGGTAGCGCAGTTAGATTTGGAACTAGTTCAGATGGATGTAAAAACTGCATTTTTACATGTAGACTTGGATGAGGAAATCTACATGACTCAGCCAGATGGATTCAAAGTTACTGAAAAAGAAAAGATGGTGTGCAAATTAGAAAAATCATTGTACGGATTGAAGCAATCTCCAAGGCAGTGGTACAAGCGATTTGACAAGTTTATGATAGGGCAGAAGTACACAATAAGCAAATATGATCATTGTGTGTATTTACGCGAGCTAGAAGACGGATCCTATATATATCTTCTTCTTTATGTTGATGATATGTTGATAGCTTCCAGGAGTCAGACAGAAATTGCGAAACTAAAGACCCAATTGAACAGGGAGTTTGAGATGAAGGATCTTGGTGAAGCGAAGAAGATTCTAGGCATGGAGATATCAAGGGATAAGAAATTGAGGAGGCTTTGTTTGTCTCAGAAAGAATATCTGAGGAAGGTACTAAAACGTTTTGGCATAAATGAGATGTCAAAACCAGTTAGTACACCTCTTGCTCCTCATTTCAAGCTCGGTGCATCAATGTCACCTAAGGATGATGCAGAACGGGAATACTTGTCAAAGGTTCCGTATGCAAGTGTTGTTGGTAGCTTAATGTATGCAATGGTGTGTACGAGACCCGATATTTCACAGGCAGTTGGGGTTGTGAGCAGGTATATGCATGATCCTGGAAAGGAGCATTGGCAAGCTGTGAAATGGATTCTGTGGTATATTCTGAACACTGTAGATGTTGGTTTGGTCTTTCAGCAGGACAAACAAGACGGTCAGTGTGTAGTTAGGTATTGTGATTCAGACTATGCAGGTGATTTGGACAAACGTCGATCAACTACTGGTTATGTGTTTACATTTGCAAAGGCACCAGTCAGTTGAAAGTCCACCTTACAGTCAACAGTGACTTTGTCTACTACAGAGACAGAGTATATGGCAGTTACAGAGGCTGTGAAGGAGGCAATTTGGCTTCAAGGGTTTCTTGGTGAATTGGGAATGGAACAAAAGCACATCAAAGTGCACTGTGACAGTCAGAGTGCTATTCATTTAGCAAAGAACCAGGTTTACCATGCAAGGAAAAAGCACATCGATGTTCGATATCACTTTGTACGAGAGATTCTGCTGATATGTTGACAAAAGTGGTAAATGCGGTCAAGTTTAAACATTGTTTAGACTTGGTCAATATTGTTACAAATTAAAAGATTGATTTTTTAGAGATGTGTGTGGAATTTGCCAAGGTAGAGATTTGTTGGTTTTTGGCAAAGTCCCACATTGGTTGTGTATAAGGAGGATGAGAAATTCTTTTGTTATAAATAAAGTCATCCTCCTCCTTAGTTAATCATCCCTCAAATATAAGCCTTCTTCTATATTAAATGTTATTTGTATTCTTTCTTTCTCTTTGTAATATTTCCTCTATTAGTGAAAATCTAAAATAATGGCGAAAGGGTATTTGAGGGATTTGTCATGTTATATTCACTAAAATTCTCTTAATTGTATAATATATTTTATTATTTTTTAATTACATATTTTATGGTAATTTGTACATAAATTTAAATTCTATAATTTTTTTTAATTTTTATAAGAATTTATAATTTTATTTAATTTAATTTTATAAAATTATAATGAAATCGAATTAGAAAGATATTAAAAGTTTAAAATAATGAGAGGTAAATATATAAAATAAAATTTATTTAGGATGGACGAGTTCAAATTATATAAATAAAATTTAGGTTAAATTCGGGATAAAAAATAATGATATACTTTTTTTAATTTACGTTCCCTGAAATTTAGAGAAAAGAAAGATGGCGGTTAAAAAAGAAAGCAGGAAAGCGAAAGACGAGGCAAGGGACTCGAACAATGCGGGACATTAATAAAATATTTACGTTCCCACGTCAACGCCCAAATTGTGTTTCTCCATTCACTATTTTTTTTACTGTGATTCCCCTTTGTTTCGTCGCTTCCTCAAACATGCAAAAGTGAAGAATTTTCTTCGACTGAAATCAATCGCCATTTTTGAATGCTTCGTCGTCTTTTCTTCATTTATTCTCGTTAGGAATTTTATAGGGGGTCTTTGAGATTGGAAGAAAATGTCATGGATAAGAACGGTTGTTAGTAGAGCTGTGGACATAGGCGGGAAGATTACCCTGAGACGCACTGTATTGAATGTCGCCGATTCCATCTTCTTCGGTGGTGCCAGGAAGATCCAGAACCGCATTGTAAATTCCATATTTCTCTCATTTTTCAATTTGGATTAATCACACCTTTGTCATTTAACTACAATTTAAATTTTAAATTGATATCCTATTAATTTTAAATACCCTACTAGTTTGAATATTAGTCTTTCGAAGCGTTAAATGTTAGATGGATATTTTAAACGTGCAATGTGGCGACTTGATCGTGCATATGAGAACCAGCATTTAGTGCCTAAGCTCATAGTTGTGGTGCCCGGATGCATTTGTCTGATGAGTCAATTAAAACACTTGCAAGTTCTAATAATGTGTGAGTTTGGTGCAATTTATCCTTTCAATTTTAACAGAAAAATTGATTGGTTTACTTTATGTTAATTATCAGGCAGCTAGGAATACGCAGAGTCTTCGAATAAATGTAAGAGACTTGAAGAAGTTTCGATGTCATGTAAAGGAGTTGAGAGGGTTCAGCTTTTAAGAAGCTGGCTTGTTGCCCTTAAAGAAATTGACAGATTATGCAATGATCAAAATGATAAGAAGAATATTATTGATGAGGATAATAATAATAACGTTACTAAGGATGATAACAACAGCGACAGCTGTGACACTACTGCTAATGATAATGACAGAAACAACGTTGATCAGTTCTCCTATGAAGAGATCAAAGATTCAACCCAAAAGCCAACTTTGGTCTGTAATTCTTCTTGTTTTTTTCTTTTAAAAATTAATTTACCATTAGGTTAGAAACTATTATATATAGTTTGTTGATGTTTGATTATTGTGGCTGTTGATTACAGGTGTATTACTATGACTCTGAAATCGGGGAACCAATGAATTTTTGGGAGGTTTTTCTGTATGGTCAAGCTCTTGAAAGGATGACACTGTCAATGGTAAGTTCTTCATCATTAATGCCAATGCTTCCTTTTGGTTGTTTGCATTGGAAACGACTTGTGATTTAAGTTGATTGAAAAGAAGCAATGGACACAGGTAGGGTTTATTTATCATTTCCATGAATTTGTATTTGGACTATCATAAAGAAATTGAATTAGTTTGTGCTTGAACTAGGACTATGAAGCTTCTTAAAGCCAAGGATTTCGGTAAAGTTTGTGTATATACATTTCTAAAATTTGCTTACTTTGATGTCTTAGTTTAGTTTATTTCTGTTTCTTCATTGGCTTGTCCTGCACATGAAGGACCTATACTTGATTCTCTCATAAGTCTTCTATATTCTTGCTAAAAGAAGGATCATCATCTGATATCTGTACCATTACATTAGGCCATCTCTAGCTGGACTGTACAATATATATATTAATTATCGTGCCACATTGACCTGTTACTAGACTGATATACTGATTCAAATAGCAGTTAGGGTATATCATAATCATTGAAGAACCAGAAAAATGACTTCCATATATATTTGTCTGGTGTTTTGGCGCTCTTCTTATTAGAAAGCTGTAGCAACATGATATTAAGTTTTTTTTTTCTGTCTGATAAAGCAACATTTAGTCTTTGAACTTGGTAACTTTTCCCAACTTGGCCCCTAAAATTTTTCTAGTCCACATTACTCCCTAAATTTAGCAACTTTTCTCAAGTTCTGGTATTAATGTGGACCGAAAAAAATCGAAGGACCAAGTTGGGCAAAGCTGTCAAGTGCCAAGTTCAGAGACTAAATGTTGCTTTATCCTTTGTTTTTTTTTTTTCGCTGCATTTTCGTGTAACTATGTCTGTTTTGCATATTCGGGCTTTGTATTTGCTGATCAATTGAGTTTAACCGCAGGGTAACTCTTTTGTATGACTCAGATTCTTGAAGCACCAAATGAGGAAGAGGTTTCACTATTTGCAGAAATACTTAGGTGATTTTCCAACTCTTTTTGTTACTTTTGAGTGTTTGGTTCTCCACACTGGCCTAAACTTATCTCTTTAAGTTGTTTCCAGAGCAATTGGAGAGAAGAGAATTTGTTTATAAGAAATATATGCCTTTTTCTTGCTATTATTTGATTCCAAGTAAAGTGCACTGGTTTCGTCATATACAGGATCTGTATTGAAGGAGGGAAGGAAGTTCATAAGACAGTAATGAGCAGCATAATGACCTTAGCAGTGGCATTCTCAAACTATCAAGAGGAAGTATTGGTAAGTACATTGCATACATGTTAACAAAATATTAGAGTTAATAATAATATAACATATATGCATATATCGGTTCTTATTCATTTTACCTTAATCTAACATTAATATGATCTCTTCTTTATTCTTGTCTGTTATTTCTTGCAGATAAAACGAGAAGAATTGCTCCAATATGCTCAAAATGCAATTAAAGGGCTCAAAATAAATGTTGGTCTTGCAAGGTGACTAATGAGTCTATAACACACACACACACACACTCATACATATTGGTATGTTTATAATGTCTATTACAACCGTGTTCCTCTTACAACATCCTTGAGCTTTTACTACATGGCTTTGTCATTTTGAGCCATGGCATTTGTAATTAATGTAAGGATATATCCAAGTATCTTGAATCTTAAAGGGGTTTAATTCTTGGGTTCTTGTTATAAAGCTCATGAAAACCCAGATGTGAATGTTGATCTTTCTGTTACTATTTTTTTTGTAATATAAATTTACTATCATATCTTCTATTAATATAATTTTTTTATTTTGTAATATATATTTACTATCATATCTTCACATGTTTAAGCAACCATTAACATTTGCAAACATATTTAGTTGTAATAAAATATGAACAAAATGTAATCTTTTTCCCTCCACTTGTTTCTGTGTCTGCTATCAGAATAGATGCTGAGGCTATCAGAATAGATGCTGAGGCTTGCAGTCTAAAGGAAAAACTTGGAGAATTGAAGAAACCCCAGAGCTCTTCAAGTGAAGGTCATGTAGAATTTTCTGAAAAACAAACTTCTGAAATGATAGAGGTGAAAGCTTATAAATTATTCATTCCAGTGATATCCTAATATTCATTTTGGCTCTCATGACTGTCATTTTTGTATATTTCACTGGTCCACAGTATATCTGATAGCTAATAAATCTAATAAAACTGAATGTTCTGATATTTCCTTGTAGGCTCTTAAGGAAGCTCTTTCCTTAATCAGGCTATATTCCAGATTGGAGGTGTAACACCCCCAACCCGTATCCGACCCGGATACGAGTCCGAAGGGTCACATTGACTTTTCAAACAATTTTTTTTTTCTTTTTTCTTTTTTCGTATAAAATAGTGAGTAATTTAAAACTTTTGTATATGTAACTTATTCAAAATATTTCCAGAACTATTCAGGGCTTACATGTTTTTGACAAAACCGATCAGAGCATATACAATTCAAAAATGTTAATTACATGCCAACTATTTGCAATGTACAGAATACATCTAATTCAAGAGATCTTTCTGATCTGATCTCGGTAAGAAGTAACTGACCTGTTGCTCCGCATCACTTTTACTCTTCTCGAAACCTACGTGTGAAACAATCACACGCTAAGTCTATGACTTAGTGAGGCAATAAACATATGTGCAAACTTTAACTAATAATCATACAGGAACGATTACTGTTATCATTCATGCAATTCATACACTCTTACAGGTAACAAATACATACATATATGTCATAATTATTCATACCTCTTAACCCAAGTTCCTATGATCTTATATTATAATTATCTTGTAAACTTATTACTATACCATGTAAATCCATTACAATTATTCACATATACTGTAACATGTACTCATATATATATCCTATCATAAAACAAATACACAAAAGCAACTCATCATCTTCATGCTTATCACTATCATTGATTTTTATCATATGATTCAATAAACCATTTGTACAATCATATATCACATATAACATTTCACAAGGAACAAACATATCATCATATCAAGTTATTAATATTATCTCGTATTTAGCCCATGTACACTAGTGAGAACTTAAGGTATGTGAGTACATTGAGGTTGTGCACACATATGCTGTCACCACAGCTCGATCAATGTCCCGAAGGACCAGTCCATAGATTCCGAAGAACCTAGGTAATCAGTCCATATGTCCCGAAGGACATAGGTAAACAGTCCATATGTTCCGAAGAACATAGGTAAACAGTCCATATGTCCCGAAGAACATAGGTAAACAGTCCATATGTCCCGAAGAACATAGGTAAACAGTCCATATCCCGAAGAACATAGGTAAACCCTCGACCCTTGGCATGCCAACTATACCCTAGCTCTCATATCACATAACATGGGCATTATCATTTAACAGTTCACATTACTTATTCATATTCTTTCTCTTATAACCATATCTTTTCTTTTCAGTCACGTATCACATGTACGTGTAATATATCTAATATCATACGTTGCATGTAATCACATAAATCTTATCTTATACTTTGTTTCTCATGTTCACATATATCATGTCATATGATTCATATCTTTCATGCAGTCACATAGTTCAGTTTCACATATGTTCATATATATACATTACATAGCACATACTTCTCATAACATTACATTCAAAAGCATGTTAACACATAGAATCATGCATACATACAATTCATGTCATTCATATACGTATAATCATATTCATGCTTTCTAACAGAGGAAATAGACTTGTCGCAAGTCTTGTTTCCATTTAGCACCATAAACTAATTAATATGCACTCACCTGGCCTCACTAGTCCCTTTTAATCTCTTATCTTCCCTTTTATCGATCTTACTTGTCAATGATTCCGGAACTCGTTTAGGCTTTGAATCTACATAATTATACAATTTAAGACAATTAGATACCTACTTTTAAGTGGATACTAGCAACTTAAACGAACTTATTAAACCAATATTAACATTTTCCTATAGGGGAATCGGTTCCCCCCTGTGGGGGTATCGGTTCCCTCTGGCCTTCTGGAATTCTGTCGCTTGAAGGGGTATCGGTTCCCCTGAAGGGTACCGATTCCCCTTGCCCAGAACTCATATTTTAAGCTCGAAAATCACTTCAATTTCTCTCAAACACTTCATATATCATCCCCTTTTCATTCTTAACTCTAGTACACATACTTAAACCAATCTATATTCATTTATTTCATCTTAAACCTTAGAATTCTATCATCCATATAAGATTCAAAAATCATACCAAATTTTCAATGTGTTCTAAATCAAATTCTATCACTCCAAATCTCTTAATTTAACCATTGACAAGTCAAATTCAACTTCAAATTCTACTTATCAATCCTTTTCCAAAGTTTCATAAAAAACTCCAAATCTTTAATCTCTCTTATACCTTTCATATTGTTGTTTAGAACAAATTAAGCTTTCCTTAAGCTTAATTATCATCTAATAATCAAAACCCAACCTTGAATTGAACAAATAATCAACTAATGAAGAAACTTACCTTTGCCCTGCTCTTACGGGAGAGGAAGAGAAAGGAAGAAGAAGATGAAATGCTTTCATCTTCTCATGTTTTTATCTCTTAATAAAGGGATAAAAAATCTTTCATAACCAATTACCATTTGCCCTTCATTTCCTTTAACAATTACAAATAACCTTCATCATATGTATCCAATAATCCTTGAACTATTTCATTCTATACTTAGTCACCAAATTCCGAAACTTTATATTTGGTCACTAACCCGATATTGAGGATGTTACAAATCTCCCCTCCTTATAAGAAAATTCGTCCTCGAATTTTCACTGCACATCTTAATAGACATATCTTCTAATGTTCTTATATTGCTTCCCTGACTTATCTTTCTGTCATCATCAGAAACTTACTTTTCAATCCTTTAATTATCCAACTCTTTTTCGTTTATACATTCATCTTCTGTTGTTTATCATATAAACAATAACCAGTAATACCAATCCTTGTGTCTTTTCTCTCATTCACTATGCATTTTTCCTTTGACCTTTCTAAAATTCCATATAGTGTCACTCATCACGTGACAGTACATCCATCTCATCACTTATCATAAATCCATCTATTTTTCATAACTCTCTAATTACTTATAACCATACAAAACTTGTATTTCGTCATCATTTGACCAAAACACAACTTTAAATCTTCTTCAATTGTGATTACTCATATACTTTAAGGAGTCAAACAATTTCACATCACCTTGCACATTTTTCGTGTTCTGTTTCGAACTTATCATTTACACTTCCATACGAATCCTCACTTTATTCACTATATCACATTTACGTAATCAAAATATACAACTATATCCAAACAATTCATCACAAAATCTTGTCAGTCAACGCTAACTCTTTCATTCTAAAGTACAAATCCTATCATCTCCACACTTTTTCTTATACACAATACTATCCCTTTGTTTCAAATTCATAACTCTGATTTCATTCATATATGTTACTTATCCTGTAGACAGTAACATCAATTCTTATCATCTATTGTACTTGTATTTCCTTCAAACATACAAATCTTTATCTTCTTCACCACAACACCTTACTATGATCAAATTATATAACTGCATCCAAATCCTCTTATTTGGTTATCATAACCTGTCAAATATATATCCATTACATTTTCATTACATACTCTTGTTAGCCAATGCGAACTCTTTCATCTAGAGTACAAACTCTTTTACAAACAATAACCGGTCACTTGATCTTTTAATATCCTTATGGTGACACTCGTTCACCATATTCCATCTATCCACATAATAATAAGCTTCTCAATTTAATTCTCCACTATGGAGAAATGAACATCTCTAGCATTATCTTCATATATACAAAGGTCTGTAACAACAGAGCCTTCCTCAAATTCACCCTTGAGATCGGGTGCTCCTAACTCTTTTAACTATTTCGATACATCTATGAGTTAACAAAGTATACCATTTAAAACACATCAGAATATCATTCAACATCATGAATCATTCTCTATCTTATACAGGCATTCCCTGAGGTTTTCGCTCTTCTCCCTGCACACTCCTTACCCTATCAGATCAAAAATTTTTCACTTTTTAGTTGGCATGTACACTTTTTAAAACTCTTTCGACTTCATTTTTAGCCTAGAATCGGCTAAACCGTAGCTCTGATACCATTAATGTAACACCCCCAACCCGTATCCGACCCGGATACGAGTCCGAAGGGTCACATTGACTTTTCAACAATTTTTTTTTTCTTTTTTTTTTTTTCTTTTTTCGTATAAATAGTGAGTAATTTAAAACTTTGTATATGTAACTTATTCAAAATATTTCCAGAACTATTCAGGGCTTACATGTTTTTGACAAAACCGATCAGAGCTATACAATTCAAAATGTTAATTACATGCCAACTATTTGCAATGTACAGAATACATCTAATTCAAGAGATCTTTCTGATCTGATCTTCGGTAAGAAGTAACTGACCTGTCTTGCTCCGCATCACTTTTTTACTCTTCTCGAAACCTACGTGTGAACAATCACACGCTAAGTCTATGACTTAGTGAGGCAATAAAATATGTGCAAACTTTAAACTAATAATCATACAGGAACGATTACTGTTATCATTCATGCATTCATACACTCTTACAGGTAACAATACATACATACATATATGTCATTATTCATACCTCTTAACCCAAGTTCCTATGATCTCTTATATTCATATAATTTATCTTGTAAACTTATTACTATATCCATGTAAATCCATTACAATTATTCACATATACTGTAACATGTACTCATATATATATCCTATCATAAAACAAATACACAAAAGCAACTATATCATCATCTTCATGCTTATCACTATCATTGATTCTTTTTATCATATGATTCAATAAACCATTTGTACAATCATATCACATATAACATTTCACAAGGAAACAAACATATCATCATATCAAGTTTATTAATATTATCTCGTATTTAGCCCATGTACACTAGTGAGAACTTAAGGTATGTGAGTACATGAGGTTGTGCACACATATGCTGTCACCACAGCTCGATCAATGTCCCGAAGGACCAGTCCATAGATTCCGAAGAACCTAGGTAATCAGTCCATATGTCCCGAAGGACATAGGTAAACAGTCCATATGTTCCGAAGAACATAGGTAACAGTCCATATGTCCCGAAGAACATAGGTAAACAGTCCATATGTCCCGAAGAACATAGGTAAACAGTCCATATGTCCCGAAGAACATAGGTAAACCCTCGACCCTTGGCATGCCAACTATACCCCTAGCTCTCATATCACATAACATGGCATTATCATTTATAACAGTTCACATTACTTATTCATATTCTTTCTCTTATAACCACATATCTTTTCTTTTCAGTCACGTATCACATGTACTTGTAATCATATATCTAATATCATACGTTGCATGTAATCACATAAATCTTATCTTATACTTTGTTTTCTCATGTTCACATATATCATGTCATATGATTCATATCTTCTCATGCAGTCACATAGTTCAGTTTCACATATGTTCATATATACATTACATAGCACATACTTCTCATAACATTACATTCAAAGCATGTTAACATAGAATCATGCATACATACAATTCATGTCATTCATACGTATAATCATATATTCATGCTTTCTAACAGAGGAAAACTTGTCGCAAGTCTTGTTTCCATTTAGCACCATAAACTAATTAATATGCACTCACCTGGCCTCACTAGTCCCTTTCAATCTCTTATCTTCCCTTTTTATCGATCTTACTTGTCAATGATTCCGGAACTCGTTTAGGCTTTGAATCTACATAATTATACAATTTAAGACAATTATTAGATACCTACACCTTTTAAGTGGATACTAGCAACTTAAACGAACTATTAAACCAATATTAACATTTTCCTATAGGGGGAATCGGTTCCCCCCTGTGGGGGTATCGGTTCCCCTCTGGCCTTCTGGAATTCTGTCGCTTGAAGGGGTATCGGTTCCCCTTGAATGGGTACCGATTCCCCTTGCCCAGAACTCATATTTTAAGCTCGAAAATCACTTCAATTTCTCTCAAACACTTCATATATCATCCCCTTTTCATTCTTAACTCTAGTACACATACTTAAACCAATCTATATTCATTTATTTCATCTTAAACCTTAGAATTCTATCATCCATATAAGATTCAAAAATCATACCAAATTTTCAATGTGTTCTAAATCAAATTCTATCACTCCAAATCTCTTAATTTAACCATTGACAAGTCAAATTCAACTTCAAATTCTACTTATCAATCCTTTTCCAAAGTTTCATATAAAAACTCCAAATCTTTAATCTCTCTTATACCTTTCATATTGTTGTTTTAGAACAAATTAAGCTTTCCTTAAGCTTAATTATCATCTAATAATCAAAACCCAACCTTGAATTGAACAAATAATCAACTAATGAAGAAACTTACCTTTGCCCTTGCTCTTACGGGAGAGGAAGAGAAAGGAAGAAGAAGATGAAATGCTTTCATCTTCTCATGTTTTTATCTCTTAATAAAGGGATATAAAAAATATCTTTCATAACCAATTACCATTTTGCCCTTCATTTCCTTTAACAATTACAAAATAACCTTCATCATATGTATCCAATAATCCTTGAACTATTTCATTCTTATACTTTAGTCACCAAATTCCGAAACTTTACAATTTGGTCACTAACCCGATATTGAGGATGTTACAGGAGGCACTGTTACTTAAGAAAAAATCTTTATGCAATGGGGATACTCCAGAACTTCATGCTGAAAAGGTACCATTCTTCCACCTCCTATCTCTTTGTTTATGATACATAGCAATTAGTGAACTGCAAAATGTCCAAGATTTCTGGCTAACAATTAATGCTTCTCTTTCAAACATGCACAAGACTATAAGCAGGGGTGGATCCAAAGGGGGAAGGCAGGGGCCTTGGCCCTCCTTGGCTCCTCTCCAAAATCCTTGGACCTTAATAATCATCTTGCATATATTTTGGCCCTCTAAACTTCATATTTGATCCTATTTTTTTCTCCCATTCTCAATATAAAATTCTTGAGCCTTGTCCCCGACTCTAAGGTCCTTTTGTTAAGAGCTGAATGCCATCCTATTAGACAGCAAGTGATCGTTATCTGCTGTATCATTTTTCTGGTAATTCTACCTGCTCTACTATGTTATTCTAATGAAAATGTCTTTGTTACATTCATTTCTTGGAAAGATCTGTTTGGAAAAACAAAATCCATTCGAAAGGTAAATTATACATAAGCTGTTGAAAAGAACACCAGAATGATGTCACAGTTTTCTGCTTACTGTAACAGTTAAATAGCTAATATAATCCATTTTTGTTGCAGGTCGATAAATTAAAAGTTTTATCAGAATCTCTCGTTAACTCAACATCAAAGGCTGAAAAGCGCATTTTAGAGCAAAGGTTTTAAATGCAACTTCACATTTCCAGCTTGGAATATTTTAAAACAATTGAGTTCCCTTTCACTTTTTTATATATGCACTAACCTTTCAAGGGCTACTGAAATTTTGTTATT
The DNA here is from genome assembly GCF_006381635.1 of Hibiscus syriacus. Classification (NCBI taxonomy): domain Eukaryota; kingdom Viridiplantae; phylum Streptophyta; class Magnoliopsida; order Malvales; family Malvaceae; genus Hibiscus; species Hibiscus syriacus. The sequence goes on along the minus strand of NW_024062758.1, from coordinate 1,030,331 downwards.
TAGTTTGATAATTGGACCATGTTGATTATAGGTTTTAGTTTTTAAAGTTATTGGATTGAAATGAACCTATCATGGGTTTTCAAATTTTATTGGAGTAAAATTAACCTATGTAACTTGGGAATGAGAGTGTATCGGATACGAGAATGTGTCTGGTATGGGTTTGTTCAACTTTTATTTTCTCTAATTTTTCCATACAAGTGGAAGGACCTTGGAGGATGGGTCTGAAAATCTATTAGCTATGAGTGGGAAATATCGGTACTTTAAGAAACATAAAGATTCAGAGCCAAAATGAAATGAACTAAAAGTAACATGAATCTGGGAATTTTCTTGTGATAATCGGTTGTACTTGTGCTGGTTAAATTCTCATTATCATGCAACAACAAATATATTATCCCTATATATGTCAAAAAAGGGAAATACATTCATACATTTGTGTTTGAAAGGCATTTTACTGTTTCCTTATTAGTTTGGTTGAATTTTCTCTCTCATTTTAGTTTTTTTTTAATTTCCTTTTCTCTGTGTGTTTCAATCAGGGTTCAAAAAAGAAGAAGCAATTAGCTTTCGTATTGCTAAAGCAAACGAAGTCAACCAACAAGAGAAGGTATTAATTATCAAGCGAAGCGCTTTTCTTTTCTTATCAGAATATGAAATGAAGAACTTCCCATAATCATTCACTTTGAATGTTTTCTTCCTGAAATACATAGAGGGCATTGATCTCAAGGCAATGCTTATTATTCCCTTCTCTTTATCAAATCGATGGGGACTTCGAGTTTTCCAATTATTGTCTATGGATCAGTGGTGATTTTCAACTGGTTTCTGGTGTAACATTTGCAGATTGAACAAAATTTTCCTCTTTTCTTTTCTTATCTATAAGTATATCAAAGATAATTGATATTGAATTTCCCAGGAACTGGAAGCTGGGATTCTAGAGCTTGAAAAACAAAAAGATGAACTTGAAGCTGAACTTAGAAAGGTTTACTTTAATACTACTACTTCTTGGAAATCCTATTCTTTTATGAATTGTTTATCATCTGTCATTACATAGTTAAGCTTCAGTTTTACCCTTTTATTTCTTCTTTTACATATATACATATCTGGTCCTGTATGTCAGATACTGGTATTTTTCCAATACGGGTATGTTTATTAGAGTCCTTAGTGGATCATATCCTTCTAACTATGTCCAACATATGTCAGACACGTGTCAGATTCTAGATTTTAGGAAAAGTGAGAGTCGAACATAAGATGCATTATCCGGAAGGGGTTTCTCAATATTTTCCAGAGTGGGATTATGATATGATTATGAATCTTGTTCAGGTCAATGCATCACTTGTGGCTGCTCGTGTATGCCTCCGCAATGCCAGGGAAGAGCGAGAGCAATTTGATGATGCCAGTAACCAGATTCTATCACAACTGTCATCAAAGGTATAATTGCTTTTAAGTACCAGTTAGATGAAACGCTTTTATAAGCCGAACTATCTCTCTATTTATATTCAGAAACTTGCCATCTGTTTCTTCTGTTCATAGGAAGAGGAAATTTTAAAATCGATTGCTTTATGCCGAGTAGAAGCAGACGTTGTTAATGTGTGGATTCATTTTCTGGAAAATACATGGGTTCTCCAAACCACCTACCTCAAGCAGAAGGAGAAGCAGGTCAAGTATGTACATCCTTTCTTCTACCACCTATTGAATTGGTGCTACCACTTCTATTGACTATTGATCCTATCATTACTCAAACCCGAGTGTGATTGTCAGATAAAGGGCATTCTGACCAACACAGATTTCTCCTTTTAAGAACAAGAAATGGTTGCAATATCACCATATTTCATATCTAACTCTGGATTGATGCTACTGCTTCTATTGACTATTTATATATGTTACTCCAACCTTTTTGTGTGTGTGTGTCGGATAAGGGTATGTATTCGACATAGATAACTAATAAGTTCAATTTTTAAGCTTTTGCATGTTTTTGGAAAGTACTTGGAGGGTTTTACCCCCGTACTCCGCACACAGATTATTCAAAAAATATATCAAAGAGTCTGACAAACATAGTTTATCCTCTTAAAACAAGGAATAGTTGTAATATCACAATCTTGTCAATATCATATCTAACTCTGAAATTTCAAATACGAGTTTTGATTTCTTTCTTTCTTTTTTATTTTAATCTACTAGTGGTGAACTAGAAAGATATGGAGAATATTTTGTGAAACTGGTCTCTCACCTTCTAAATGCTTACAAGGTATTACTCTTCCAACAATCTTATCCATGAAAGCTTGTCAAAAACTTAATAATATCCTGTAATTCCTATTCATTTCCATGCAGTCTTTTGCAACTCATGCCCCCTCATTTTTATTTAGTTTCTATCCTTTATTCTTAAGGAACAACTTGGGCCTTCCCTCGCAAGAATTAGGCAACTAGTGGAAAACTTGGTCTCAACTGAAACAGCTAAGGACCAAAGAAGAAATCTTGAAGAAGAGTATTTAAGCCTTGAATCCAAAGTATGTATCAATCTCATTCATTATATTTATATATGCAAAATATTAATTTTATCATATTAAGAAATAACAACGTTTTTTTCTTAATTACACCAAACATCCCAAATTATTACCTAGATTCTAAATTGGTCTTTAAACTTCAAAACGTGTTATTTGGATCTTCAAAGTATCAATATCTTATTTATCAAGTCCTCCCGTCAGCCTAGCCATTAGTTTGGGTGTTAAATGCCAACTTGGGTTTGACATGGAGCATACTTGAAATACAAAAATCATATTTTAAACACTGATGGCTTGGCTGGTCCGGTGATGGATGGACTTGATTGATATAAAAAAGACACTTTGATGATTTAGTTAAAATGTTTTGCAGTTTTGGACCAATTTAGAATTTGAATCATCATTTGGGGACATCCGATGGAATTAAACCCCCTTTTTTCAGTTTGTAAGTACCTTTAGTGTAGTGGGTTCAATGAAAACACAGATTTATTCTCCAAATGAGGGAAGTTACAGGTAAACAGCTCTATCTTGTTTTTCATTTCCCTTTATGAATGTATATTACATTAAGCAGCCATTAATGTTACTTGGCCACCATCCAGGAAGAAATACGACAAGCTGAAAGAGCTATTTGATTATCTTGAAAGTATAAGGCAAGAATTTGAATCCATTGAGAGACCAATTCTGGATCTTGAAAATCCAACTCATATATCAGAGTCACCATCCACCACCAAGTCGCCGATAAGTCCTTGGTCACGACTAAAGTCTTCCTTAAAGAAAACGGATCACAAAAAACTGAAGTTCGAGTTGGAACAAGACTACGAAGTGAGTCTAGAGGATGAAACGGATAAAATCGAAGAGTGGGAATACGATGCATTCGAGAAGGAACCTTATACCCAACTAGCTAACCAAATATCTGCCTAATCTATCTAGTTTGCATGATGAAGAAGCTACCCTTACTGTTTTTAAAGGTTAGAAAAAAGGGTGTAAGATTACGTGTTACTGAAGCAAAAACTACCACTAGAGAAACTGATAGTTGATTGTATTTGTAATGTCAAATGTTGTGGTGTTTATTGGAAGAAACATAGAATACATGAAGTTAAATCTATAATGATATTATTTATGGTAAATTTTAATTTTATTCACGTTAGACAATTGAAAAATAAGTTTACTAGATGCTGATATAATTTGTGTAAATACTAAAAAATATGAAAAATCAATAATTGAAGGCATCAAAAATATAGAATTATAAATCTGAAAAATCAATAATTACGTTTTTTTGATTTGATCAAAATTTACAAAAATAAAAATAATGACCATCAAATGGCATAGAGCTTTGACTTCATGATCGGATTCTGATAACTGCCAGGACCGTGTTCCGCTCCTTGATCTCTTCTTCCTCTTCTCTTTCCGAGTCCTTTTGTGTTTGATCACAAAAAAAGTCATGACGGTAAGAACTCCTCCCATTATTACTCCGGCAATAACTGTTACAGCCAATGCAGCCCTCTTGTAATGCCGGCCGAGCACTATATACGACGCCGATATGAATGAAATACTCATGCACACGGCCGCCAGCCACATCAACTTATTGATCACCTTCACCACCCTTCTCTCCGATTTCAACTCGCCCCTTACGACCGTGATTTGTACCACCACGACGGCGAGTGAGATGAAGAGTGCAGCCGCGTTGATAATGAAAAAGATCTTAAACGGTGCACCGCTAACCACGGCGGCACGTCCGCTGTCGTTAGCACCTCCCGGAACTGTCAAGATAGCTGCGAATGCAACGCTTGCGAAAAGAACGGATACCACGGTGACCGAATTGGTGGCATTGTTGATACCTGCCTTGTGAAGTTTACACAGTTCCATGGCAATATCGTTCACATTTCGGTTCGTTCTTCGTGTTTGTTCAATCTGGATAAACATATCGTTCTTGATCTCTCTCATTGTTTTCCTTCGTCTCGCGGTCGGTTTAGCTCGTTCGCCGAAACGGCTCCGAAACTAAACAAGCAGTCCTTTATTTCGGACATTTCCTCGGAGAACGGCAGCCCTTCGGCTATGTCGAGAGGTGTTTTACGGTCTTTTGTAAGCGCATTCACGCTTGTGTGAGGGACAAGTAAGAGTTCGTTCACTATCTGCAAGAAACAACATAGTCAATGTGACAATGTCATCTACTAGCAGGTCTAATCCCAGGATGACATATATGATATAGGTACGAAGATAATTGATACCTCAGTCCGTTTTTTCCGAGTTGCGATATGCAATGCCGTATTACCGAACTTGTCCGGTATCATGGCGAGTGCAGAATCCATATGAAGAATCAACCTCACCACCTCAGAGCTAGTTCCTTTGACAGCCGTATGCAGAGAAGTTTGCCCTTTCTTATCAGTCCTTGCCAATTGTGGATCCTTGTCAAGCAATACTTTAACAATATCCACGTGCCCTTGCCTGGAAGCAAAGTGCAATGGGTTTTCCCCGTTTGCTTTCGGGATCTCGAGCAAGCTCGGATCTTTTCTCAACAACTCAATCGCTACAGCAGTATGCCCTTTCATAGCTGCAGATACCAGAGGTGTCGCATTGGCTTGCCCAATCGTTTTAATTAGACTCGGATCATGGTCCAATAGCACCCGGACAATGGCTGCATCATGGTAGTCATCGAACTTAATCCAAATGCAGCATCCTAAGGTGTAATTTGCACTAAACAACATAAACGAAAGGCTTGTGACATATAAAGATGCAGTGGAAGAATACCTTCGTCACCTCGGTTTGCCGCAATGTGCAACGGATCAAACCCGGATTGATTCTTCAACGCAATGCCTTCCTTGGTCGTGTACTGCAACAGCTCCTTCACCACATCTAAATGCCCCTTCTCGGCTGCGGTGAACAACGCTGTCTCCCCCAAATAATTAAGCTCATTCACAGCAGCTAACCTTATTTCTGCCACCTTATGAAAAAAGCATATACACGGTATCAGAACATCGGCCGGCATTGTATATGTGATGATAAGAACAATGTGGTTCCTAAACAACTAACCTCAGCATAGAATTCCGCTCCACTAAGCGTCCCGGTCATTTGAGCATCAATTTCTGCCAGAATCTCTCTGATTTCTTCGACGTCACCTCGCTGTGCTGCAAGGTGTAGCTCGGTGTCATTGTGGTGGCCGGTGACTTGTTTCACGTACTTTTTATCGAATAGCTTTCCGGAACTAGAACCTGCTAGAGATTTTCGGAATTGGACACCACCAGGGTCTTCCGGGAATTCGATGCGGCCAAGGCCTTCCCAGAATTGGATAGAACAATAACAGGCCTCGGCGTCTTTGGAGAAGACAGCAATATTGTCTCCGTCAACTGGCCATGCCATGGTGAAACTCCCTTATCGCATACTTAGATCGACCATGTTCCTTAAAAAAAACAAATTAGACACATTACAACTTTTTCCTTCATTTAAAAGAATCCTTGAATGTCACGTTACATTGAAAGGGGAAACAACATTATATTTCCATTTCATTAATCTGGGATTCCTCGAAAACCAAAAAGATATTCATACCTTTTTCTTTAGCAGGTCCCATCGAAAGACGGTGATTTAGACTTCAATTATGTAATGACAGTGCCAAGTTTTTATTGCGTTTCTTTTGTTTTTGTGATTGTAGGGTACGCATGGAAACGGATAAACCCAAGGATCCAGACCAATTCCAGTTAGTTGGGGCCAATAACTAACTTTGAAACTATTAACGAACAACCAGCTCTGGGATATTACTTTTCCTAACCCTAACCATGTTTTGGGGTATATTCCATTTGTGATTTGACTTGTGCTTGAATTTGAATAAATCCTCTTTGCAATACATTTGACTTTTCACAGCTGTTTTCAGATTATTTTAGCTTAATCTGACCAAGGATGGCAAAATATTCCCCCACAAATATGCATTTCTTTATAGCAGATCGACTTCTGATTTTACATAAAATCAGTCTACTTTCATATATTTTCTGAAATATCTTTCTAGTATTACTATTAATATCTAATTTATTAATTACTTAATATGTATCGAATTTTGCAAAAAGTTTAATATTTAAATAATTCTCCTAACCCAATTTAATAAGATTTTCAAGGAATTTTCTCAAGAAAAAAAACTTACAAAGTATATTAATTTAATTGTAAAATTAAATATAATAGAAGATTCCTCTCTAAAAAGTGTGCGGTCAAAGAGTACTTTTCTACAGCCACAAGCATTCCAAACACGTTAGACATCCCACATAAAATGTGTAAAAGTAAGCGCAGACAAGCTAGATTTAGAGTGTATTCAATAAGGCAAAACTAACAAAATTACTTGCATGTATTAGTTAAACGCATTGTGAAACGATAAATCATATTACAAGAGCTCAAACAGATGTTGCAGGAATAGTAATAAAAGGACAAAAATGATCCTCATATAACTGCATCTAAGCCACAACTCAACTTTTTAAACTTTGATAAACAGCATGAGAGAAGAATGAAAAGGAAGAAGCTAGATTCGATTACACTTTGATGGCAATATTTCCTTAGTGGGAAATACATCTCCTTCTTCTTTTCACCTTTGTATTCAAAGATACATGCGTATAAACCCAGAAAGTCAAAGGAAGATGGACTAAAACTTCCAATTTACCCACACAACCAAGTCTCGGAAAAGAAGAATAGCATAGTAGTAGACTTGAGACTTTTTTTTTAATGGGATCATGTTATTATTTGGTAGACATGTCTCCTGAACTTATGACTGGTTGTCTCTTTGCTTTCCAACGGCGTGTCAATATGATATCGGAAACTCAAGATACACTCATTTTAGTGAAGATAGCACATGCAAAAATTTCTATATATAATTAATACGAGATTTTGTAAATATTATGAATTTTTAATATTTTTATTGATTATTTGTAATATAATTTAATATAGGATGATGCATTATTTTTTATGATTAGATTTATTATTTTATTAGGAATTAAGATAGAGTTAAAACAATTATCTTTAGTTTATTTTATTGTTATTAGGAATTATGATAGTATTGTTATTGTTATTTTTAGGGTAATCTATGTCAAATACCACTCATCTTTAAGCTCGGGTTCGAAAATGTCATCGACGTTTCAATTTTGTCAATTTTAGCATGGACGTTTATGTTTCACTGCAATTTTGCCACTTCGCCATTAATCCGTTAACGGGATGATGACATGGCATCTTTTTTCCGTGACGACGATGACATGACACCCTCATCAAAACGACGTCGTTTTGGCATGACCGTTTTGATGCTCAAAAAGCTCAAAACGACGTCGTTTTGTTCATGAAAAATATGTTTTTAATGAGATTCGAACCGTAGACCTTTAGAGTCCAAATCTAAACACCCAACCACCAAACTAACTTAAGAACTTGGTATAACTTAACAAAATTATTATAAATGTTCATCACTACCACCGTCACACTCATTATCTTCCTCATTATCTTCTCTCAAGAACTTAACTTTGGTTACACTGATATCACCATCGACTACCACCGTACGTGCCGGAAATGGGCATAAGGATATAATCCTCCAAAGACTCTCGACTAATACATAAAAACCTTAGAAATTAACTGGTTGATAGAAACATAGGTAGAATGACATCAAGAAAGAAAGGTGATACTGATACACCTCGACCTGAACACCAGACCACACAAAAAAAGTATACAGGGATATGGAGCATGAATAAATAAATAAAACAACTCAATCATAACAATTTCATGATAGTTTTCTTCATTTAACTTTTGTGGTTCATTGCAAATTGAGTTTCATCAAGAAACAAAGCATGCTAACCACTACGAAGCATTAAGCGTGCTTAAAATTTTAAAACCCAACCTTGTAAACAGCATCAAATTTATATGGCATTTTACAAATTCTTTCTGGACGAACAGGAAGACCAAGAGGGATGAGGACGACATCAGCTTTTGGTGCAGGCACTTCTTTTGGATGATGATATCTATAGGAGGATCCGTATTTACAATCACCTATTTTCATATAATACTAATATTCTGGTTGGCCAGGTCTCTCCGGAAATGACTGCTCCTGATGAATACTACTCGAAGACACAACACCAGGAATTACAGGTTGATAAGATCGAGTATAGGCATGTGCTGATGGAGATAATGATGTTACTCCAAAAACTGAGCTCGATCCAATAGTGGCTTGAGTATTGGGACAAACAGGTGGCTGCATCAGGTGCATTAACAACCTCAAGAATAAAATCTAATGAAAATTATTCACAGCTAAGGAAACTGAATAAAATTTTAATTTACCTACCGCATAGGGATTCCAACTCGCAACAGAAACCATGCATGGGGAATGAAACAAAGGACCATAGGGGCCTTGCACATACGAGCCCGACATCAGGGGAGGCCTCACCATTACAACTATTATCCTTATGTCCTTATGCCCATTGGTTTCTTTGTAGTCGGTGGTGATATCAGTGTAACCAAAGTGAAGTTCTTAAGAGAAGATAACGAGGAAGATAATGAGGGCGACGGTGGTAGTGATGAACATTTATAATAGTTTTGTTAAGGTTATACCAAGTTCTTAAGTTGATTTGGTGGTTGGGTATTTAGATTTGGACTCTAAAGGTTTATGGTTCGAATCTCATGAAAAACATATTTTTCACGAACAAAACGACATCGTTTTGGCATGACGTCGTTTTGATGAGGGTGCCATGTTATCGCCGTCACGGAAAAAAGATGCATGTTATCGTTCCATTAACGGATTAACGGTGGAGTGGCAAAATTGCAGTGAAACATAAACGTCCGTGCTAAAATTGGCAAAATTGAAACGTCGATGGCATTTTAGAGCCCAAGCTTAAAGATAAGTGGTATTTGACATAGATTACCCTTAATTTTATTATTATTTTCAAGCATCATTCACACTACAACAAGGACTCATTCATCCTATATAAAAGAGGCTCCTCCCATAATTTTAAATACATCTTTTCTTGAATACAATACATTGAGAGTTTATCTTGACAAATGTTGATTATGTGTGTCTTCGAATCTTATTTTCATTAAGGTTTTTGTGAGAGATCTTCACATTCAAGTTTGTCTCTTCATTGTTATTAAGAGAATGGTTAGAGACATTAATAGAGTTCGATTTTTCATTGCGACTAGGAGGGTTTGATAGGACAATTATCCATCTATTTTCATCATATCTATCTTCATTATCAATATCATCAACGCCACCATCTCTATGATTTGGCCATAAACCTAATTTGGTTAAGTCATTCTATCTTTATCAATTCTTTATTTTATGTTAATCTTCCTTGTCTTTATTTATCTTTATTATCTTAGTCTTTATTGTTTTAATCTTTATTCTTGATTTGGAATTAGCAATCGAAAATCATTTTGGAATTAAAAATGAACTAAATTTGAGCCTATTTCTCTTACCTGTTGTGAGTTTTGCCATTGCAGCTGCACTGATCTCTTCGCTAAAACCCTATAAATTTTGAAGGTAAAGAAGTAAGAGAGGAATTAAGACTTTGGAGAATTGCATCATGTAGGCTTTTTCTTCATTTGGACATTCATTTTCAGTCGAGTAATATTATTAAATTTGGGTTGGAATTAGTGTCACTGATTTATATTTTTCTCTGATATGTGTGGCATTTAGACACTTCCTTCTTAGTGGCCAAGTCAACTTAAACCCCAAAGATCTTAGTATTGAATGCTTAGAAGAAAACTTTATTAGCTTTGGAGAATGCTTTATTAGCAAATGGCCAAGGCTCCTTTATATAGTCTTTCACCTCCTTAACGAACGATGGAGATTTGTTTGATCCTACGGTTTATATTTTACATCCAGAATTTTCTATATAAATCTAGAATAACCTAGACCTAGGGAATACTCTATAAGCTTCTAGAACCTTCTATGATGTTCCAAAACCTTTCATGAAGTTCTAGAACAATCTAGGACGTTCCAAAGTATTCTAGAACTCTCCATTGTGTTCTAGCTCTTTCCATTGTGTTCTAGAACTATTAGCTATATTCTAGAACACTTCATAATCGTCCCCAAATTTCTAACTATATGTGGAGAGATTTAGTTTGTGACATTAGGTATGGGTCGTGTGACCCGAGCTTTCGAAATGATATTTTAATTTCAGAACGACTTGGCATGAATTTAAATTACAAAAATATTTTTTTTTTACATTTAAAACATATAAAAATATTTTTTAAATAGTTTAGGGTGGTTACAAGATAATATTTATTCAAAAAAAATCTTACTTAATGATAATTGTTCTAACTCAAGACCTTTATAGAAAACAACATTCTCTTCTATCATTAAGGTAACTTGATGAATTCATAAATATTATATTTTTTAAACATTCTAAAGTAGATAAATATCATCTTACACTGACAAACATGGCTACTTAAATTTGGGTCATTAAAAAATAAATCTTGGATTATACGTAATTTGTAACGTAATACATTTTTCGATTTGCTCATTTAAGTATTTAAAATTTAATAATGTTGAGATCACATCTGAAATTTAAAAAGATAATAATTAGAGCAAGTAATAATAAAATTTGACATGAATAGCATAAAAACTCTTGAATTGAGCCAGAAGTGGTAAAAGGGGAGGCATTTTCGCAGCATCTGATTCCACAAAATTTGTGAAGGAGAATTTATATAGTTTAAAAAAGAATTCCAAAATATCTGGCAGCATGTGTTGTATAAGAATATCGCTTTTACTTTCTCAAACTTTAAATCCTATATGGCGTTTTACTTCTTCCTCAACCAACCCCATGAATTTTGACTTTAAATCCTATATGTAGGATAATTCAAAAAAATTACTTCCACTCTAAATTTTAACTAACATTCAAATATTGAAAATCGATTTACTGGACTAAAATGAATTGAATTTGATATTTAATTCTTTTCAAATTACAAATACCTCACTTTACATTACAAATCGAATAGCAGGTTCGTGTAACATGGAAGTAGCAGCAGCAACCTTTTTGTCGGAATCTGCCCTCTTTCACTCCCTTATTATGCAGGTTCTTTAAACAACTGGTTACACTTGAGTGCTACCAATATCCTAACTCAAAGAGAGATTTTTTTTTTTGTTGAAACGAATGGATATGTTCCGCGCATTCAACATCCATGTATCTAAGCATGGATGAATCAGCCTCATCGTCTTCTTCCTCGTCATCTGCCATTCAACTCGGTGGTCGAGCCATCGATCGCCATAATCCCATCATCCGAGACGCTAAACGGTTCAACACAAATCCTTTGCCTTCCAACCAGAGGAAGAATGGGAAAGGGTCTTCTTCAAGCAAGTCGAAAAATGATCATAAAAAGACTTGTCCGTCTGTTTCAGCCAAGTCCAATGACCAAAAGAAGACGAGCTCAACTAAGAAGAGTTGGTTGAAGGAAACCGGTAATGGAAAGGCCAACGGGATTGATCTTGTCACCCCTCCTGGTTCCTCAAGGTATCTTTTGGGTGATTCTGTTTTTTTATCAGATTATGATCCAGTTTGGGCATTGGTTCCTGCTGAGGAAAACAAGATGATTCAAGCTGTAACACAAGAACGTTCCATCATTTCCAAATCCTCTTCCCCCTCTTTCAATCAGAAGCCTCCCAGAGACCAGGTTTGCTCTCTTTCTGACTACTCAGTGAGTTCGGTTAACCTGTAACAATATTCTAATTTTCAATTGATTTCAGGTTGTGGTTTTAAGGGTGTCATTGCACTGCAAAGGATGTGAAGGAAAACTGTGGAAGCATCTATCAAGAATGGAAGGTATTAATCATTTCTGGTTTTAATCAATTTAATTAAGGGTTGAATTGAAGTATTTGTCTAGGCAATGATTGGATAAGGTGTGGCGTCCTTCAACATTGACTTCAAGGCGAAGAAGGTGACAATCATGGGAGAGGTAACGCCGTCGAGAGTACTTGCTAGCGTCTCAAAGGTGAAGAATGCACAATTCTAGACATCTGCAACTGCAACACCACCTCTTGCCTCCACCAAGAAATGATGTAATCATCTTATTAATCTTTGAATTCAAAATTGTTTACAAATTAGACTGCTTTTGGGCGTGAAACTGATGAATTTTAGTGTTCGTATGGAACTTGGTATTGTTAGCCGAATCAGAATCACTGTTGCTTTGAACAAAGTAAGGAGAAAGCAGTGGAGGAATCATATGCCTCTTTTATTCTCAACTATCTTCTACTCATCCTTTTATTTCGTATAATTTATTTTTCATTTTATAATATTATTAATAGATTCTAAATGACAATAGTCATCGCTAAAATGAAAAAGTGACTAAAAAAATCACTTTACAGTACTATCAATTTGAATCAACTAATAAAGTACATCATCAAACCACACAATCAAAGCATATTCGTGAAGCAAATATGTACATGAATATGCATTTGTGGTAGAGGTGAGTAAAACTTTACTCAATTAAAAAAAAATTGAATTTTTCAATTCAACTCGACTCAACTCATAATTTTATAAATCCGTCCCCAAACAATTTTAAATTCGAATTGAATTATAAAATAGAACTCGGGTAACTCAAAAAAATTTAATAATTAGTGAATTCATTTTTCAAGTTGAGTCGAGTCCCTCGACTTTGTATGACATGTATATTAGATATGAAAAAATATATGTATACTGTTTATGGGTTATAAAAATATTTAAATTGAAATAAAATAGTATCATAATGTTACAAATATTTACAATTAAATTTAAACAGAAACTCAAACTACTAGACTCGAATAAAAAAATTTAAAAAATAAAATATAAAATAAGATTCATCAACTCGAAATTTTGTTACTCAACTCAATCAAATATTCACCCCTAATAAGCACGAGGAATTCTAAACCAAATATGTGCATTGATATGCACATCATTGTAATACATATTTGGAAACTAGCCAGCCCAGTGTCACGAAATTGGGCCTTTTCCCCACACTTTGGGCTATTTTGGCTATGTTGGGCCATATTTGGTCTTGGAGGTTGATAGAATAGTGTAGATTATTCTAGAACACTCAAGACTTGTACATATTCTAGAAGCATTCTAGAGTCTTCCATGTTAGGTAGGAAATAATGGAGAATTCTAGAGAATCTCTCCTTACCGTAGGATCAAATCAATCTCCACCGTCCATTGAGGAGGTGGGATGCTATAAATAGGTGTAGAATCCTCATTTATTTGGTCTTGGAGGTTGATAGAATAGTGTAGATTATTCTAGAACACTCAAGACTTGTACTATTCTAGAAGCATTCTAGAGTCTTCCATGTTAGGTAGGAAATAATGGAGAATTCTAGAGAATCTCTCCTTACCGTAGGATCAAATCAATCTCCACCGTCCATTGAGGAGGTGGGATGCTATAAAGGTGTAGAATCCTCATTGTAAATCATCCAAGAGTTGTAAGCATTCAAGCATTCAACAACTTCTCTCTAAGTTCTTTCCTTTCTTCTTTGTTTCCTTGCCAACCCTTTCTCTAGCACGAGTTCGAGTGAGGCTGACTTAGCTATCGCAAGGGGCGAAAAGGAGCTAAGGCCGCACGAGGCTTATTGAGCGATTAAGTCAAACAATTTTAAATTCGAATTGAATTATAAAATAGAACTCGGGTAACTCAAAAAAATTTAATAATTAGTGAATTCATTTTTCAAGTTGAGTCGAGTCCCTCGACTTTGTATGACATGTATTAGATATGAAAAAAATATGTATACTGTTTATGGGTTATAAAAATATTTAAATTGAAATAAAATAGTATCATAATGTTATAAATATTTACAATTAAATTTAAACAGAAACTCAAACTACTAGACTCGAATAAAAAAATTTAAAAAATAAAGTATAAAATAAGATTCATCACTCGAAATTTGTTACTCAACAATCAATATTCACCCCTAATAAGCACGAGGAATTCTAAACCAAATATGTGCATTGATATGCACATCATTGTAATACATATTTGGAAACTAGCCAGCCCAGGCTGCAAAAGAAAGAAGGTGAAAGGTAATGGAGAACAAAATTTCTAAATCAAAGTAATACAAGAACTTACCAATCACGATATATAAACTCTACTCTAAAATGAAAGTGATCCACCGGCCATGAGCTCAAATCATGTTTTGCACTGAATTCCTTCAAAAACTTCTAATCTCATACGCACATGCAGCTCATAACTCACCAGAAAAGAAAATAAACTGGCCCCTGTAAGTATACTCTCTGAAAGTCCTATATATCTAGATTTTACAGGCATTTACGTTTTCTTTTTAGGTATACTGTCTATGGGGTATTTTCTAATTGACACATGTAACCTAAAATGCCACAACATCAAAGGCTGAAGCCGTTGCAAGTTAAGAAGTTTGATGAGAATACCTTTTCATGGAGAAAGAAACCGAAAACTACTTCAAATTTCCTACCTTTTGTAACAGAAATACAACAGATGAACACTTACTTTTCACCCTCTCTTGCTTCTTCTTTGGGCAAAATTAGAGAATGTGTGCATTGCGCATCCCTGTTTCCATACCAGCAATTCTAGCAAATTCTCATTTATCACAGCAGTCTCATGATAAAGCAACTACTGTAACATCAGCATGTATAGCTACTACAAAGCAATCTCTACTGCGATAATTATCGACTCCCAATACATACAAAAGAACTAAAATGCTTGCCTCAAATTGAAAATATCAATACCATATATTATATCTTTCATGAACCACATCTACTCCTACGAATTAGCCTCATAAGGGAAGAATTTGACGACATCTCCAAGGTTCAGTTCGATATGTTATGAGGGAATATCACCAAAACTCAGCAAAGCTCATACTAAACCAAGAAAAATCATTTAATGCAAAAATCAATTGAACATAGAGGCATATCAAGCTTCCTAAGATGTCCATGCAAAATTCAGGCGGAGAAACGACTGATCAAACACAATTATCAGCCTTTTATCATTATGCATATTACAACGGTAAATACCTAAGTAACTTCAAATTACTATCCAAACTGTTGCAAAAACATTGAAAGGTAATTAAAAACAAAACAAAGGGCACCTCTTTGTAAAAACCACCATTTTGCTCCAATGATGATAAACAAAGCAAATGTTTATTCGCTCTTTCAAGCGCCTTCCCTCTCAGCCTTTTCAGAGAAA
The DNA here is from genome assembly GCF_006381635.1 of Hibiscus syriacus. Lineage (NCBI taxonomy): Eukaryota > Viridiplantae > Streptophyta > Magnoliopsida > Malvales > Malvaceae > Hibiscus > Hibiscus syriacus. The sequence continues at coordinate 1,014,720 of NW_024062758.1, read as the reverse complement.
AGCTTTGTTGCCACCATATTATCAACAAAGTACTCCCTATAAGGGTGATTCCTAGGGACAAGTCTCCTAACCTTTTCAAAGTATTTCTCGGCCTCATCTTTCTTCTTCAACAAGGAGTAAATAATACCCATACACAGATATGGCCTAAAATCCCTTGGTTCTTCCTTAACCAAGCCCTCATATACCCTCAAAGCTTCCGAATGGTTTCCTTCAATGACCCGAATTTGAGCAATCAATAACTTAAAGTCTCTAAAATCTTTATTTTTCTTCTCATTCTTGCATTTCTCCATTGCCCCTTCAATTCTTTTTTCCAGCTCTTTCAATTTCTGACCTGACTCCGAATAAGCCATTACAAGGCCGTGAAATGCCTCCACTCGAGCTGGGTCTTTAGCTATTATCCCTTCGAACTCGTTCTTGGCTTGAGCGTAATCGCCACTGTAGCTAAGAATTTGTGCTCTTAGCATTGGCCACTCATCGTCTTCGGGTTCAAGCTCAATCAAACGGTCGATAACTTCAATAGCTTGTGGAAGTTTCTTCGATTTGATTCTGACCTCCATGAGTGCCTGTAGAGCTTCAATGTCGTTTGGGTTCACTGTCAAGTGTTCCTCAAAGTTTTTCTCTTGGTCTTCCAACGCAATATTCGAGTCCGTTGAGGAGGGCTCCACCGTGGGTGTTACAGTTGTGGCGGCGGCGAGCGCAGGTTTCTGGTGGAAGCGCGTTACAACGGAGATGACGAGGAAGATGAAGCTCTGATAGACGGTAATTTGAACGACGATGATGACGATGAAGTTCTGAAGGTGACAGATGACGCGGGTTTAGCGAAATACGGTCGGTACTGATTGAAAGAGAGATGAAGAGTTTGGTGACGGCAATTCACTTTAGAAAGAGACTCCATTTCTTAGTGAAAAGAGAGAGTTTTTGCTCTCTCTCTCTTTTTGTCTAAAACCCTGATTGATGATAACGCAGAGGGCGAAGGGGACCCTTCAATCAACGAGGATATCCAGAATTTAAGGTATTTTTCATGAAAACGACGGCGTCTTCCGTAGTTGGATTTAGTGATTGAGGCCCAATGATTATTTGTCCAATTTAGCTTGAGCCATCAAGGTGCCCAATCCATTAATTTCCTATTATATACGATTAAATTTTTAAATGAGATAATGCACATTAGCCCAAATGTAGTAACTGTATTTTTTTTAAATGTCAAATACAATAATTATAATTTTATTTTAATTTCATCCCTGAACTTCTAACACCAAATTTAATCACTGATATTATATATAGTATACATAAGATAATAATATTTAGAATCTAAAAGGGAAATTGACAGATTTACCTATATACTTTATCATTTTAATGTAATATATACATCTTTTAAATGTTCAATATAATATATATTTATTTAATCTTCTAATATAGTACCTATATACTTTACAAGGCCAGACAAGGACGATACAACTAGGGTTAGGGAGCGAGAAGTAGGGGGAGATGAAAAATAACCCCAACTGCTCGTATAATAGAGTTTTGGCCCTTACGATATGATTGACAAATAAAAAAAGTAAAAATCTCACAAAATATTTCATAAATTCTCTTTTATCATATGATTAATAATTTTAATCAATAAAAAATAATCATTTCATTCTTTTTATTCTACGTTACTAATCCACTTATAATAATTTTCAAGTAACCGTCAACCTTCATATTTACATGCAAAAAACAAAATGAAAATTTGTCATTAAAAAATAGCATGGAAGAAAATATACAAGATAGATAATTTTTAATGATTAAGATCGTACAAATAAATTTTTTTAACATGTGATAATAAAAAAACTATATGTATTGTGTTCACCATTTGTTCTATTAAAGAGAACGAAATGTCCACGTTCACCTGAAAAATATAATCTTTCTTCGTTTTATAATTTTCAATATATTAAAATTACGACATAACGCCAACAATACAAAAGATTTAGATAAGTCATAACACTAAAAATTAATATAAGAGACAAATTATAAAATTAAATCTTAATTTTTTATTAATCTAATATTAATATAAAAATATTAATTTAAAAATAATTTTTAACTGTTTAACTTTAAGTACTCTTGCTCCACATTCATGGTGCCCAGATAAATAATGGTCATCATCTGACATTCCCAAGCCTAGCCTCGCACTTTGATGATGGGAATAATATTGTATTAAAGTATCTTTGACCTACTAGGGAGATGATAACCTCTTCAAGTGAAATGTTATCTTTGATTTTCTTTTGAGTGAATTAAAATATTTTAGAAATTTGAATAACATTTTTAATGAATTTAGATAAACTTAATATAAAAATAGGTATCTAAATTATGTCTTGAAAAATATTTTAGTATCTAAATAAATTTTTCGTTAAAAATGGGTATATAATATTTTTTTAAATAATATATTTATTTTTTAATAAAAACATTTTTATTTTTCAAATAAATTATCAAAATTATCAAGACGTGAAACTTGTTATTTAACAGAGAAAAGTGTAGCGAAAAAAATATTAGACACCTATTTTTCGTAAAAAAAATTTTATAGACTAAAATATTTTTAAGAATATATTTTAAATACTTACTTTTAGATTAACTCTTTCGGATAATATTTGATGCATGCATGTGAAAAGTTCATTTTGTGTGTTTTTAAGCTAACACGGCATACTTGAGGTGGTTGGCAAATGGGTTGGGTGGGCCAACTCATATCAGCGTAAAAAGGCGAAGTAGGTTTTCTCCACCGCATACTTCGACACCACAAAATAATACGAAGGCAGAGAAAGGTTGTTTGATGGGCATGGAATAAAGCGATTTCTATTGCTCCAAAACCCCCCAAAAAACCCTTGGGACTCTGATAATAGACACACGCAGTCGTCCCTTTTATAACATAACATGGTCCCCAAGTCGGCCTTTTTAATTAAACATCTTTTATTTATTTCTATACATGCATTTAGTATAGTTCTTAAATGTGCAAAGGACCAAAGAGAAAAGTGGGGTTACATAAAACGACACCAATACAAAAGTAAACAAATAGGGCAGTGCCACGTTTGTCGAACGTGCCATCACCTCCTGCAATCCCGTTTTGTTCATATACTGCTCCCACATTCTCACATGCCGTCGCACTTCCCAACTACTGTTGAGTTATACAATTCTTCATTCTCTTCCTGCGACGTCATTTTCTACTCGTTCGTATTATTCTGAATCCTTCGTGATAGCATTAAGCCTCTTCTGAATCCTTTGCCTTTTCTCTCTCTCACTTGATTTCTGACCTCTGCCCCTTATGTAAGCCTCAAAGAACTCTTTGTTCTCTTTCTCCAATTCATTCCAAACTGAAAAACCAAAATCATACACATCATATAATAAATATTACAGTGCATGTAAGCTTATAATCTGCAATAAAATAAAGAGAGAAAAAAGGGTGGGTCAGCTGAGAACCTGTTGAAGTTTTGACTGGTATAATGTCGGCGTGCTTAGATAAAGCTTCCATGCACTCTTCTTTGCTCATGTTGAATATCAAACACTCTTCTATAAGATGCTGTACCTGCATACAAAATATAGAGATGAAAATTACAAGTGGAAATACGAAATTAACAGGCTTAATTAATTGTTTACTTATTACCAGGTGGATGTATGAAGCAGAAGAGTCTCCCATTGATTTCACAAATCTCTGTTTCTACTGGTTAGGCTTATGGATAAAACTACAAGGGCTGGAAATATATAGATAAAGAGAGGGAGGGAGGGGGGAGAGTAGATAAAAGAACGGCAGGTAGCTAGGAGAAGAGTGGGTGCAAAACAAGGAAGAATCGGGTAGCGAATAAAGATCAAAGATAAGAGGGCCAAATTTCTCCAATTTATAGAAAGCTCGGGGAATGGAAATGCGATATTAAATAACAAAAAAAGTCACAGATAATCACGTTAGATTGGACGTTCTCAAACTATATCTCAAGTTTTAAATTGGTCTTCAAACTTTAAAACATTTTGATTGAGTGCTTAACACGCATTAGTATTATATCAATTAAGTCATTCTACTAACTTAATAACCTATAATAAAATTAGGGTTAATTTCATTAGGCATCCTCAAAGTAGTGCACAGATGTTAATCGACCTTTAATTTTAATATGTTTTAATTGAGTCTACAACATTGGAATTGCATTAAAATGGTCCTTTCACTGTTTCACCAACATAGTAATCAATTTTGGTATTCAGTTATAGCTCAAATTTAACATGGATAAGATTTTTTTTATTAAACTTGGGTAAGTAAAAGGTAATATATGTTCAAGATAACTTTTAATTTTTCGACATTGATCGTTCATACCCTTAACATCTATAGTGCTCGAACTCGGATCCTCAAGGAAAAACAACAATTCCTTTACCACTTAGCCCACTTGATTTGTGCAATATATATAAGATTTTAAACACTGGTAATGACATTCATGTGCCAAAAACTAGATAATATCATTAAAATTTAGAAAAATGATATATTTTCTGATGTATATCTTCATTCAATTAGCACATATTCAATTATCGTGTATTTAAATTTAAATCTTTTTAATTTAAATATGATCTACTCCATATCCAAACTAATAATTAACGTATAAGTTGACAATTAAAATGACTTAATAATATAATTTATACGAGACTTATACTTCAAAAACTCGGTTATAATATTTTGAAGTAAGATGACCAATCTAAATCTAGAGCATAATTTGAGGACATAAGCTCCAAGCCTCCAACTAATCCATACAATTTTTAAAACTTTTATTTTTGAAAGATATATAATTATAGCAAAGGGAATAATATGTTGATATTATTGTTCATCTAGTATGATTAATTGATCACATTTATTTATATTATAATATAGGTTCACACATCCTATAAAAGGGGTGAAAGAAAAGCAAATCTACGTGGATGAAGTCATAGGTTGTCGGCGGTGTCCAAAGTGCACGTGGTACTATGAATATGATTGGTTGAGGGGCAAATTTATTTTAAAAACCTCAAATAAATAATTATTTACATAAATAAGATCCTCTAGAGATTATTTGAAAGAATAACCCTTAAATTGTCCATATAGGACAACCTCGCAGCCTGCAAAACACGTGTTAACTCATCGCACCCTCCAACAAGCGAGATACGTCCGACGTGGTTGTATTTTTTAGGTAAGCCAATAAAACAATTGAATAAAAATGACCTCACTCATTACGAAGCACGATGTAGCCTTTATGATCCAAAATATCACGAGATTTATAGGGGACCTCGTGGCATGCAAAGCCTGAGGTTCTTTCGGAGTCCCTAACCCCCTTTAGTGTCCATAGCCTTGTTCGAAAACTATTTTCAAGTGGGAAATTGATTTTTTTTTAAAATTTAATTATAAACACGTAGTGTTGCAATTTATCTTTAAGGTGACTATAATATCATCATATATAAAACATTTCAAGCAGGGTAAAAATGACGTTGAAAATTGTTAGAAATCATGGTTTTGTGAAGGAAGAAGAAAAAAATGGTTTGATAGACATATTAGAGTGTTATTATTTGCTTGTAAATATGAGTGATTTCAGAATTTATATGCTTAGAGGTATAGTATTGCAACTTATATTTATGTTAAAGCTAATTTGGCCACAAACGAGATATTTTAATGGGGTAAAAATCGTGTTGGAAAAGGTTGGAATACATGATTTGGTGCATGAAGAAATCAAAAGAAATTGAAAACTAAGAAATATGTGTTGTTAATTAAAAAATAAATAATGAAAACAACCTCATTTAATTGATACATGGGTCTGAGCGATTGTGACATTTTCTTCGTATGTCCGGGATTCTTACATATAGAGCATAATTTCGGTTGTCCTATTCTTTCTTGATGTTCGACCAAATCCTCGTCACAAAAAATCCGAGTTGACATTGGACGACTGATTTTTTTCGTCGTAGTGAATAATCTAGCCGTATTGTAGGTTCATCATTAGCTTCATCCAGATCCCATTCATTTTCAATGGGAGGGAACTCATATTCATTAACCTTGAATATATTCCAAGTAAGTAAACTCGATCAACAAATCTCATATAGAGTATTCGGACAGAAGCAACAGCAGCAATGGTGTGCGTACATGAGTATTTGAAAGTTTGGAAGAATCCGCACTCGCATGTTTTTTTCTCGTAAATTAACCACATATGTGTTGTGTTGCATTCCTTCCAATGTCCTCGTAAATTCTGATACACGAAATAATGACATTTTGCGAGAGAAGCATATGACACTCATTGCGTTGGAATGGTGCTGAAATGATTGTAACTTTCAGAGGAGGTCTGGGTGGATTTGGTGGCCACCTGCCATCCAGCCAGTTGTTTGTCTTCCCAAGGTTGTGAAAAGAGTTATCAGTCGATAATATGTTGTTTTGACAACGGATGTGATAGGCAAATGGTGCACTCCCTTGAGTGATGAATTTATTGCCTCAACCAAGTTCGTTGTCATGTGACCATACCGTCTACCCCCATCAAATTATCGAATTCATTTCTCCTTTGTGGTTCTAGTAAGGTAGTTGAAGCCCTCAGATTTCATGTGTCTCAGTTCCTGCATCATGTCCTCAAACTCACGTACGGACTGTGTGTAATCTATCAATAAAAGGTGGAACAATTAATTTGAAATAATTTTTTAAAGATATGGTAAACCGAAAAGGGTGAAATATGTACCCATTCGAAGCACCATTAGATGTTCATCTTGAATCTTGAACTTCTGTAAATAGTTTGTGGCAATATGTCGTAAATAGTATCGGTGATAAATATTAGGGGGGTTGGCAAGACGGGCCCATACGTTGGAGTGCGTATTTGATACTAACGCATTTGCCAGAAATAAGACAAATCCCACCATCTCTATCATGTATCACATGTGATAGAACATGTGTTTGAAAGTTCGTAAGAAAGAATTCCCAAGAGTTGATACCTTCCTTTTCGACAGTTGCGAAGGCGATGGGAATAATTTTTCTGTTGTTGTCTTGTGCAACTGCTAATAACATTATTTGAGTGTATCAAACATATAACCAAATGTCATCGATTTGAACAACCGGCTTGCAATGTCGGAATGCATTAATGCATTGTGGAAAAGTCCAAAAGAGTCGGTAGAATTGGCATACACATTGTACAACACGATCATTTTTGTACGTCTGGATTGTTTCCAATTTCACAATTGTTCCCGGAATTTGTTTCTGCATCAATTTAAGCCCTGACCGCAATTCATTGTATGATTCATCCCATTGTTCGAATAATTTTTGTTAGACCCCGATACCTTGCATATCATGCCTTGTGGTAGTCAACTTTGTACCCGTATAGCGATGTAACTGAAGCAATGCATGTCGCAATCGTAACACGTGGATTTGATTTGAGCAATGGAATGAAGGCTTCAGAAAGCACGTGCACATCCAAGTTATGATGATCTTGATTCAGGATGTCAGCGGTGTATGTATGTGGTTGGACGTATTTTATGAGTTTCCAAAGGTTGTTCATCATCTTTAATCGTGATACATGAACCCTTTAATTACATCCATGCTTATTGTGGAGACATTCAACGATGTACTTATTCGTATCAGTTTTTTTCACAGTTGACGTGACAGAGTGACGTATGTTGTAGTTATTGATTACAACCACAACTTATTCTTTTGTCTTAAAACTCATTCGTGAAAAGAGAAAATAAAATTGCCAACTTACTAAACAAATCAAAATAAATATTGAAAAATTAAAACATTATATTAACCTGAAAATCATTCCAACATAGAGATCACCATCACTACGTTGATTGTATTGCTCAATGTTTGAGAATTGGGAAAATTCTGGAGCGTTGAATCCTTCCATATCAATTGTTGTAAAGTGTGATGGTAGTTGTTAATAAGAAATAAACATTGCAGCATGTGGAACCGTTGTAGCCTGGTCGTATTCTATGTTGTCTTATGCTTTTGGTGGCATGTCAAGGTCTTCTGGTTCTTCATAGAAGGGGCCTAACTCATCACCATCGGGGTCAGGCTCCCTTATTGGTTCTTCGTCAGAATGATCCCCCTCAAAGTGAAATAGTTCAACCTCGTTTAAATCAAAGTTAGCTGCCACTGCATATGTTTGTCGATCACGAGACCGCTCACGAACTGGTTCCCCAAGATCAATGTTACAAACACCAGTAAAAGAATGTCTCCCCATATGTGTTGAGACGTTATCCGCAGAAGGGATTTACGTTGAATATTGTCCAGATGAGAAATCATCGAACCAATTAAATGTGGATTGTTGCATAGGTGCATGGTGGCATGTTCAAGTAAAACTCAAATCTAGCAACGCATGAATGCCTTGGCATTGAAGACGACGATACACCAAAATCGTTATGTGTATTGTGTGTGCTTAACAAATTGAAGTCGTTTCTCAAATTTTTCGTCGGACTTTCAACAGTTGGATCAAAGCCGAACTCCGCTCGTCTCTAACTTGGCATATTGGTACCATCATCAGCATCAGAAAACAATGCACACAACTCCATCGACCCTCCAAATGAATATTGCAAGTGAGCATCGACCATCATATTCACATCACTATTATCCTCAATGGTGTATATCGTGTACGTTAATGGTTCTAACGATGTCGGTAGTCGTTACTTCAAGGGTAACAATTTTGTACCATAAGCATGTGAGACATTTTTCTTCACTTCCTTCATTAACTTGTTATACCTTAACTTTGTTGGTAGTGCTATTGTCATAGTGTGTACGGACTCAAACACGACACCGAGATATACATCACCTATCATTTCACCATTCTAATATACCAAAGTAGTAAGGCTTTCTCTTATCGACATTTTAGTTGAGTGGTTGTTCGCTAATACTGAATTGTGGTTTTTTTATTGATTAAGAACCTCGCGGGTGTCAAGACGCGATTTCAAATAATGCGTGTTGCAGGGTGCGAGATCTTGGTATATCGCATTTTGCAAGATGTGTAGTTCTGCTAACGTACTTATGGTTATCACACAATTATGATTATCTCGTTATTATTATAAGTCTTTCTCTATAGCTTACGCCTTAACACACGTTAGTCGATGCCCCTCTAAAGAAATCAAAGTAGCTTAATTACTCGTTATCGATCTTGCTGAAGTTAGGTGAGGTCATTTTCTCTCACCTGAACTATCTCGTTCGTCTTCTCACCTAGGATGTTAAGGAAAGGTTAATTAGCACTTAAAGGGTATTTTAGTGATCTCTAACTTCAGAGAGATCTCTAAGCGTTTCACGATTTTCTCGCAATTATGCTTGTTGTTCACTAACTGAATCACTAGTTAGCTCAATACCTGAATCAAGTTCATTACTAGGTTATAACACTCCTAACACTCTTATTGTACTTCTCCCACCCTTGAAGTAGTGAAACGACTTATCCATTCCCAGTTCACTGACATTCTCGAAGCCCCATACTTTTTGTTAATACTGAATCTGACATATTCATCGTATTACTTATCGGATATCTCTTGTAACGATCTTTGGTCCCAACTATTTGTATACGTCATTGATTGAAGATACTTTGGTGTATTACGCTTAATATGGTTACACTCGATGTAAACTACTCCTACGAGTGTCTTTAGGTATGTTTGATCATTTATGTCCCTCACGGACTAAGTCTTACTATTACGAATCGACATTAGATCTAACAAACCTTAAACGGGTCAAAACAACATTCAATAACGCTTAGTACCTTTAATGAATGCAAATGCATCCTTTTCCATCGAGCAGAACAGAGAATGATCGATCATTTCTTTCAAGGGATCGATCATTTTTCTCAAGGAATCGTTCCTTTCAAAAAAAAAGGATCGATATTTTCTCCTGAGAAATCGATCTTTTTGGAATGGGATTGATCCTTTGCTAGACAGATACTTTGGGATCAATCCCTTTGGTTGAGGGATCGATCCTTTTTCTGAGAATGACTTGCTTAAGCTCGGGAATCACTCAAGAATCATCCCAAACAACATGGGTTGGTTTCTAAACTTATTCAAAAGCTTTAGTAAGTTATTCAGGGTCTTAAGGCATCATTTAAACATATTATTAACACCTAAAACGTGATTTGGTTGAGAAATCAAAGATGAACCCTAAAATACTCAAATCACAAAATCTTAGCAAAAACCATAGATTTATGAAACCTTAATACTCCAAAGGATTAAAAATACACTACCTTGAATTTAGAAACCCAAAATGAAGCTCCTTTTTCTATCAATCAGTCTCCTTTTTTACTTTGGTTGATTTTCCACCATTTTTCCAACTCTTGAAGCTATGGAGACTTGGAGGAGAGAAGGAGAAGAGAAATGAAGAAGAAGAATCTAAGAAGAGGAGATGGGATGAGAACCCACGTCCAAAACACCAATAAAAATCCTAAAATCAGCTTCCAAAATATTCAATGGTCTAATTGCACTTTTGGTCCTTTGCATTTTATTTTATATTAAAAAATTCTTTTTTTGTGACTAATAGGGCCCAAAGCCAACCCAATTAAGCCCAACAACTTAATTTATAATTTCACATGGTTTACTTACCTCTCGGGTAAACCCGAAACTACTAACCCGTAATTTGAGGTATTACAACCACGCCGACTAAAGATTGGGATTGGGAAAAACTAAAAGCGTTTGTTCCAGAATGGGTGTGCTGCTGTATAGCTGCTATTTATTCTCCTAGTTCAAGACTCGCCAAGGATATACCGGTTTGAAGACGAGAAACGAATCATGCTTTCACGGTTCAGTCAGCATACTGTGCTTTGTCTCTAAATATTCCAATTGGGAATAATGCGCCTTGAAAGGTTGTGTGGCAGCTGAAAGTATCACAAAGAATTAAAACCTTTCTTTAGTTAACCTTTCATAGAAAATTATTAACCAACATGGAAAGGTACCGTTGACATATTGCCATGTCTAGCAGATTCTCGTTATGTCAGGCTGGTGAGGAAGATTCAAGCCACGTTTCACGCCACTGCACATTCGCCACTAATATATGGCGCAGGTTGATCAATGAAAATAAACTTCAATTGTTCCTTTCGATGCCCCATGAGGAGTGGATCATGATGAATGTGAAAGGCCAAGGTAATTTCCCTCTTAATAATAGCAATTGGAATATTCTTTTTGTTACTGTGTATTGGAATATTTGGAAGTGCCAGTGTAGCCTTCTTTTTCAGCCCCACTATGTAGAGAAGGATGATGTTATAAAGCAAAGTATCAGATTTAAATTAAAATGAAATTTTGGTGAGTAAAAATTCCAGATCACAGCAGAATGGCGCTACGCAAGTCTAATGCGTGGTGGAGTCGACCTTCCATGGGTTGGATTAAGGTGAACACTGATGATGTGGTTGGTGGAAGAATGAACATGGCTTTTGCGGGGGGGAGTGCTACGAGATCATCAAGGAGCTTGGATTTTAAGGTTTGCTCGTAGCTTAGGTATATGTTTTGTGCTCTCGGCTGAACTGTGAGCAATCCATGATTCCTTGATCCATGCATGGAATCTCGGATTTAGGAAAGTTGTGTTAGAGATAGATTGTGCAAAGGCGGTTGTGATCATTCACAATGTCGGCCAGGAAAGAGACGGTTGTGCGATAGTTAGCAGGATCCATGAGTTGATTCAAAGAGACTGGGTAACGAGATCATTTGCCACTTTGTTGTAGATAAACTGTAGACAATGGCAAGGGGAAAGGAACTTAGGACAGTGTTCTACCATTATCCTCAGTGAGGTGGCTAATATTATTGATAAGGATAATGAAAATAAAACTAAAACGTATAACACATGTTCAAAAAAAAAATTAGTGTAAACTACGCCAATGGTCACTGTGTTTTAGGTAAGTATTCATTTTCACCATTGATATTTGAAAAGTCAAAAATCGATCACTAACGTTATTGTTTGACCATTATTTTGCACAATGTTAACAATTATTATTGTGGCTGACAGAAAGCTGATGTGGCATGTTAATATAATTTTTTTGTACTATTTGACCATTATTTTGACCTACTCTCTCTTTGTTTCTAACCAAATGACGCCAGACAGAATAGTGATTATCCTGTAGGCTAGCTCCGACAGACGATTCACAAGAGAAAATTCGCCCAAAAACCAGAGAAAAAGTCTCTAGGGTTTAATAAAATATTATAAAATCAAAACTATGCAAAAAGCAGTCCACAAGCCGGACTATTATAGCAAAAAAATCGTCTTTATTCGAATTTTTCCAAAAATCACTCTAAATTGAAATTCGAAATAAAATAAGCAATCTCCCAAAAATCCGGCCTAAATCGGATTTAAATTGACTTCCTAATTAACAATCGAAATATTACCATAAATAGTAAAAAATAACTAAATCTAGTGATTCGGAGGGGAAAATGGCAGAATTTGAGGTTGAAAAAAAGGCCACATGGAGCGTAGCTCGATGTGGAGAGCGTGCGCGTCGAAAAGAGCTTTCCGGATTGGGGTCTTATGCGTGATTCTGACACCTGTAGCCAAAGTTATGGCCAAAAGACTGAAACATACTCAAAACGACCCCAATGAGGAACATGTCACAATCAATTCCCGTCTTTGCGCTGATCTGCCAACTTATGGTATCTCAGCGCCATCAACGTGCAATCTGACAGCTCAGCATCATCTGTCTCGGATCCCCCTACATCACCAAACAAGTGCTCGTGCATAACCTCCTCTTCGTCCTAATACCTTTGAGATAATCTCCAACTCATCCTGCAAATCGCCTTTGAGGTCGTATTAAAAAGGATCATATAATTAAATTATCTAACAATCAATACCTAATGTCCCTGTCTAAATGAAGAAACAGTAGCCATGGTCATAATCTTGGACTACCTGAACCGATTATCAAATATATGTATATAGTGGGATTATTGAAAGTAACTCATAACATTAAAAGACAGATATTCTTCATTGAGCCTAGCAGTTCTGAGAAACGAGATGGACATGTCGACTGAAACATTCATTGTAAGGCTAAGACCTTTGACCTGAACAATAGTCACTCCAACTTCATCGACAAGATTTACAACAGCACTTGCAACTAAATTTCCAGTTTTATCCTGCCAGATTTAATTTATTGTCAAACAAAATGAATCCAGATTTCATATGATTCTAATTTCACAGGATTTCAGATGGAGATTTTGAATAGCTTACGGTGAGGCGATAAGGGACCTTGAAGGTGTAGTAAACGAAGCCAAGCTCCACCTATCTACAAGGATGCCATGCACGACGAAATCTTCGTAGAATCTTCCCTCGAAGATGACTCTGTAAGGGTGAATAATAAGCCGTGAAACGCTCTCCGCTTCTTCTTTGTTTAGCTCCAGGAACACCTTGGCTTTTTCTATGTCCAATTTCTTAACTCTCTGGCTTAAATTAGATAGTGAGAAGTAAACACCATGAGAGCTCACAAGGTTCAATCCCCAAAGTTTTTTTTTTCAAAAACCGACAATTCAATAAGGTTAGAGATTGGGTTTAACAGGCTCAGTCCCAAAATCCCTAACCTGATTGAATTGAAGATGAGAGAGTGGAGATGGAGGAGAAGGGTTGATCAAAATAATGGTCAAACAGTGATAAAAAATTATATTAACGTGTCGCATAAATTTTTCGTCACATTAACGGTTGTTAACGTTAAGTGATCATTTCGTAACAAATGATAACGTTAGTGATCAATTTATAACTTTCCAAACATCAGTAGTGAAAAAAGAATACCGACCCAAACAATAGTGATCATGGATGTAGTTTACCCAAAAATTTATTTCAAAAGCTGATTCAAACAGTAATTTAAATTAATTATCGATAATTAAATTTTCAACGTTGCATAGACCATAGAGATAGGGCGATTTGACTAAATTGACATCTTTTCGTCGAAATTCTCCCTTTCTAATACCCTTTGACCAATATTTCCCGAAGTAGCATCCTTTCGATTGAGGTGGCACAAAGGCGCATCCCTGGGGATGCGCCTTACCTGGGTTTATGTTGACTGGGATGCCACGCGTATAAGGCGCATCCCCGGGGATGCGCTTTATATGGGTTCTGTTGAGTCGGATATCACGCTGATGTTTTTTTTAATAATAAAGATTTTATTTTTATTGTTATTATAAATTATTAATATATTATGTAAAGTGTTTCGGTTTTAATTTAAGAATTATCGAATGTATTTTTTAAATGTGTCTTAAAGGTAGAGTGAATTTAGATTTTAGTGTTATATGTTTCAAGGACTTTGGCATTCACCCATTCCACGCGATATTAATCGGATGAAACAATAGATGAAAACCAGCTTTGATCTTATTGTAGTTATAGGAAAAATGTATGAAATTATAATATTACACGTATGGTTATATATCTATTATTTTTTTATTTTGATTATCGATCTATTAATTTTATCACTTAATTATTTAAATGTTATCAATCTAGTCATATGTTAATCAATATTTAACGAAAATATTGATGCATAAGTTAATAAAATTAATATAATTACACATTTAATCTTCAATACTTACATATTTTATTAATTTAGTTTTACTTTTAATTTAATTTAATAAATTTAATCCTCCAATCAGAACATGAAATGTGTCATCGTATACATAAATTTTTTTATAACTTTTAATTTGTTTAATTTAATATTTTTTTCTCTACTTAGAATGTGGAATTATTATAATATTTTAAAATTAATAATTAATTTTTATAATAAATAATATTAATTATTATATTAAATAAATATCATAAAATAATTTTTAAATAAAAATTAAAAAAAATATTTAGGTGTTCATACATTGAGAAATTATAGAAAATACAATTACATTTAAATATTATAAACAAAAACATTCATTTAAATAGAATATTAATTACATAAGGGTTAACGGTTATGTGATGATAACAGAGCTGGACATTTTTTTTCTATTGTGTCCGATGTTTCTACAATGCCCACATTGTTTTTGTTTTGTTGACTTCTCCCGAATATCCATATCACAATGTATTCTAGTAGATTTTGGACGACCTGAGTCCCTCAATAGCAGTAGATCTGATACAATTGTAAGCCAAGTTTGAATCTCATCTGAGTCTCTTTCGTTTCCTATGGGTAGAAACTCAAATTCATATATCTTGAATACTTGTGAAAGTTGGTATACGGGATCAACATAATTTTTGTAGTCTAAATGCGAATATGACCAAGCTACAATGACATGAGAGCATGGATATTTGAGTGCTTGAAAGAAACCACAATCACACCACCTCTCTTGCAAATTAACTCTGAAAGAGTTAGTTTTAATCCCTTGCAGCGGACGTGGCATTTTGGTTACACGAAACAATTCACGGGTATGAGAAAAATTTGTAACCAACATCACATTTGATGCAACCACTTTTTTCTGTAAATCAACTACTAGTCTTGGGTGGTAAATATGGATGTTTTACATCCAAGTAAGAGCTTGTCCATCGAGCTTTGTAATGAGTTGACCCAAACGAAAATAAGTCGTTTTGACCAACGTCGTGACTGGTAAATAACGCGCCCCCTTTAAGGTTGAATTTATTGCTTCAGCCAAGTTGGTTGTCATATGACCATAGCGATACCCCCCCCCCCCGTCATACGCATTTGTCCACAACTGGATCACCGATGTCGTCTTCTCGAATGAGTTCCACATGGCGGTGGTTGTCTATTTCGCTGAGGATTTCTTCATGGAACTTGTTCTTCAATCTCTTCATCTTCACTATCATCATCATCATCGGTATTTTCTTCGGCTGGTGTTGTAGATGACGCTGAAGGGCATGTATAAAATAACTGTAACATCCCAAAATACAGGTTAGTGACTTTATTGTAAAACTTCAGAGTTTGGTGATTGAAGTAGGATATTTGAATAGTGTAATGATTTGTTCGGAAATATTTCCTAAAAGTTTATAGTAATTATCCAAAGAATTAAAGGCAAAATGGTCTTTTAACCATTAAATGATTAAATTGTGTTATGTTGAGGATATATACGGGGAAAGGGATAAGAAGAATATCTATTCGTCTCCTCTTTGTTCTTCCATACGAGAGAAAGCCACAGCAAAGGTGAGTTTTCTATTTTATTGCTTATTTGTTGTTTTAAAAGTTGGGTTATGATCACTAGATGATAATTAAGCTTAAGGAAAGCTTAATTTGTTCTAAAACAACAAGATGAAAGGTATATGAGAGATTAAAGATTTTGAGTTTTTGAATGAAATTTTGAAATAGAGTTGATAAGTTGAATTTTAAGTTGAATTTGACTTGTCATCTATGAGAATAAGAAGATAGAAGTGTTGGAATTAAGTTTGGATAACATGGAAAATTTAGTATGATTCTTGAATTATATGAAGGATAGGATTTTGAAGTTATAGATGATTTTCATGGATATAAGTTGGTTTAAGTAATGGTAGTTGAGTTTAATGTCATGAAAAGCGCTTAATATAGAAGAATTGAAGGAAGAATTGATGATTTTCGGGATTGAAATACAATTTCTGGGTAGAGGGAACCGATACCCTATGAATGGGAATCGATTCCCCCTCTTGAAAGAAAATTTCAAGAATGTCTAGGGGGTATCGATTCCCCCTAAAGGAAAAATGAAATTTGGTTCAATAATCTGGCTTAAGTTGTTAACATCAAGTTTAAGGTTTAGGCTTCTGATAGTTGTTTTGAAATGTTATATTTATGTAGATATTGAGCCTAAACAAGTTCTGGAATAATCAAAGGATTATAATTGATTCAAATCAAACAAGGCTAAGGTGAGTGCAATTTTAATTGTAATTATATTATTGAACGAATATTGGCTTGTGATGAGCCAATGATGGAGTTACTATGGTAAGAAGTGACTCCTAAAATGTTATTTGATATGTGATTTTTATATGTACATGAATACATGATATGCATAATCATAAGAGCATAAAACATAAGATATATGATATGATATGCCTGATTATATGCATATGTGATATATGCTATGAGACATGACCAATGTGAAATGAAATAAGCTATGTGTATATATGAAATGACATATGAATATGCAATACATGATACATGTGATATGATATGAAATACATGGTTACACATGCATGTGGTATGTGACAGAAGAGAAAGAACAAGTAATGAGAAATATATTCATAAAAAATGCCCATAGTATATGATACGAGAGTTATAGGTATAGTTGGCATGCCAAGAGTCGAGGGTTCAAGTGGTCCTTTGGGATATATCACGTGGTCCTTCGGGACATATTCAAGTGGTCCTTCGGGACATATCATGTGGTCCTTCGGGACAAATATCAATACTGAACGAATGTTCGGTGCCCCATGAGGGAATTTATCGAGCTGTGGTGACAGCATTAGTGCACAACCACAATGTACTCACATACCTCTATTCTCAATATTATACATGGGCAATACAATTGCAAGATAAATTAAAGTGAAAGTGATACAAGAAAGTAAGTTTCACATGTGCATGACATGATTTATATATGTCATATTGAAATATATGCATGCATATTGAAATGTTATGATCAAATGATAAGAATGCATATTCATGAAATTATTGTTACAAGTTTATGTATTGCCTCACTAAGTCTATGACTTAGCGTGTAAGTGATTTACACGTAGGTACCAAGAAACGAGAAGATCAGTAATAGAAGTGGCAACGATAGCATCACTACTAGAAGTTCAGATCAGAAGTAATCGACAAAGTATGTATTTTGGTGTGTATAAAGTGTTGGCATGTAATAAGTCGTTAATTATTAGCACTCTGATTGAGTTTGTATTTTGTGGTCTCTTTTATGTAAATTAAAGTAATTTGTTTTAAACAAAGTTTTAAATTTCTCGGGGTTTTTCTTTAAGTGTCAAGGTTTGAAAAGTCAAAGTGACACCTCATACTCGTATTCGGGTCGGGTACGGGTTGGGTGTTACAATAACGACCCTGGAGGAGTGCTACTAACAATCTCACCGCTCATAGAAAATTGAGAAAAGTGTGAAAACATTGACATCGATGTATGTGATCCAGATAGAGGTTGAGGTGTATGTGGAGAATGACCACCAGCCAAATAAGATGCATATGAACCATATGATGGATCATTAAACATAGTCGTATATGCACCTCCATATGGTGTCATAAAACCCTGCGGCCTAGGCATGTAACCTGGCGGGCTAGGAATGTAACCCTACGGAGATGGCATATAAACTGGTGGGTTTGGCATATACCCGTGAGGAGATGGCATCTGAACTGGAGGGCTAGGCATCATCATCGGTTGATAGGGATGTTATGGTGGGACTGATGCAGAACCGATAGCGCCTTCTCTCCATCCACGAGTCGGGGGATGATGATATTGAGATGGTGGACGTCTCTCTCGGTGCCTAAAAATGTTAAACATCGTGCTTCCGCCGAAAGTAGAAACGACTTTCCATTTTCATTAAACTAGTCCATATAGTTATCCGTAACCATATAACCAGTTTTAGCGTAAAATTGTCGAGGGGTCAACTGTGCATACTGGTTCTCCCAAAGCGCAATCCAATCTCTGTGTCTCACCACCCAGTTAACCTCTTTCTTGCCTCGTCTATCGATGTTATGCATGTCGTCTAAATTCCTAAGTTCTCCAGGAATATATTGCGTACAACCAAACTGACAGAGCACGCGATCAACTGGATGCCACTCAATAATAGCATAACAAATAAGATGTACAATTGACATCCAAACCTCTAATGACCCACTCAGGTGGGGTGGGATGCAAGCATTTACTTCATCGCTCGTATAAGGTATCCACTGAAACTGAAATATAAATATACAATTCAAATAAATATAACATTCTAATTATATCTAACATTTTAAATTTAAATATTCATATTTAAACATATTTCAAAACATACCCAGACCTAGCTTTTTTATCAATAAGTAAACGGATTTCCTCTAGTCCAGTAGGTATATCTCTATGGTTCTTTCTTTTCATCGACCACCTATGAAATATAATATAAACTAAATATCACCCTATTTAATTAAAAATATTTAAATCAAAATTTAGTTCGAAAATTACCTCAATAATAAGGGGAATACGTATGGTTCATTGACGATCGGGCATAAGAAAGGCATGTGGAACCACGCCATGATTGCAGAAGCAAGAGACATCCACCGATAGCAGTTTTCTTATAATTTATCGCACAACACATTTATCTAAAGAGAAATGCCAAAACTGTAGCGCCCCAACTATATCTTCCAGCATCATCAAAATCAATCAGATGCTACAACCACATACAATGCACCTGGTTGCGAGATTTGTCAGGCATCAATATTCCTCCAATGATTCGTAGAATATAAGCCCGAGCACATGCCTTTACTTCATCATCTGAAGCATTTTCATTCAGAACTTCAAAATTAGCTTTCAACCACGATAATGTTATTCTACCTCCATTAAACTCTAGCTGAACAACTCCAAGATACTCCATGCACATTGACTGCCAATCATCATCCGCATACCACACATAATATTCTCATCGACGGGAAGCCCCAGATGCATAGAGACATCCTCCAATGTAATTGTAGCCTCTCCACATGGAAAATGAAATGTGTGTGTCTTGGGCTTTCACCTCTCAATCAATGTAGAAATTATGACAGGTTCGAGTTTACAACCGCCAATAATTGTTGCAATATACCCGAACCCGGCAGAAGAAAAATATTGCAAAATACGTTGCGGTGTCGGTATACGTGGGTTTTTAATAAAAGTCTCTTAAATACGATCAGTTTCCTAAATAATATGCATTATACAAATTTATAATTAATATAAATTCATTATAAATTTAAATTAAAAATAATAATAAATATTAACATTAATTATAAAAAAATATTATTATATCATTAAAATGTCTGGAGATGTGGTTTGTATCCAATCGCAGCAGCATTTCACTTTCCATTATAACTGTAGACAAAAAAATATAATTAGCACAAAAAATAATTAATTAATAAATTTAAATAAATAATAATTATATAAATATTATTTTAATAAAAAATAATATTTATATAATCATATTACTATAAAATATAAAAACTATTTAAAAAGATACTAACTTAAAAATAAATTTCTTACCACTAATAAGAAATTTAAAACTCAAATAGTTGGAGAATTTGAGTTATATAAGAGATGAGAAGATGATTTTGGTGTGAAGAATAAGAGGTTGGGGGGTTTATATAAGGTAATTGGGGGAAAACGGATGGACAATTATTACATTTAATGGAATGCGCGTCCTTGGGGATACGCTTTACCCCAGTGACATCCGACTCAGCAGAATCCCGTGAAAGCGTGTCCCCGAGGATGTGTCTTACACACGTGACATCCCAGTTAGCATAAACCTAGATAAAACGCATCCCCATAATACACCTTTATACCACCTCAACCGAAATGATACTACTTCGAAAAATATTACTCAAAAGAGTGTGATCGTACAAAGGCACAATCTTATATTATCTCTTCCGCCAAAGACCTCAACTCCCCTCCGTCCTTTATAGATCTCGCTGCAATAAACTTTCGTACAATCGCCGGCTTGGTTTCCGGTCAACCACTTCCAGAAAGTTTTCCCTTTATCTGATCACCGATCGTCGCCTTCGTAATCAAACGTCTCATTGCAGTTATTTCCACAATGAAGATCTCTCCGCTTTTTTCTCCCCTGTTACCCCTTTTTTTACGTAAACTGTCTTCTCGAGAGGTTCTATAGTTTTTTTTAATTTTTTTATACTTTCAAATAAATGTAATTTTTATTAGTGAACTTCACAGTTTGACACTGGAAATATAATAAATTTCTGGAAATGGTTTAGTATTATACAGTTTAAGAGAGAGTAGAATTTCTAGTTATCGGGGTTTTTCGATTGATTTATTCTCAATTTAGCAGATATTTAGCGATTAATGGTTTCAATTTTCACTAGGTTTTACTTTATTTGCTTAAGCCTGGAGTTACATAATTTTTCTGTTTAGTGGTAAATTTGATCCTTCATTAAATGCATGCTTGTATGTGCCTAGTAGCTTTCTGTAAAGCAATTGGTGAAGCTCTCTTGTTATAATTTTTGATGGCGTACGGCAATCTTGATACTAGATCATTGAAAATATTTGGTTGTTGTTATCTTCTACATGGCCTTAGAGTCTCCGATTAGGAATTTGTTACATGCGACAGTCTTTTCAGAATCAGGGCATTTGGATGACAAAAGATGCCGGTTTAAACGATGGTGAGATGACGTATGATACTTCATCTAGAGTTGATCCCAAACACTCTCATCAATGGTTCATGGATGGTACTGAGACAGACTTATATCCTAACTAGAACCAGGCGTTTGGGGTTCCAACCTTGGTTTTAAAAGAAGAGCCCTAAGAACGAGGCGCAGCCAGGCACTGAGATGGCGCCCTCTTGAGAAGAGGCGAGGCGAGGCGAGATATAAGAGGCGCGCACCTCTGGGCTTTAGGCGTCAGGTGCAACCCATTTGCGCCTTTCGGATTTTTTTAAAGATATTAATAGGAAGTTAAACAGATTAAAGAAGAAAGAAGATGATAAAAAAAAAGAAGAGAATATAACCGAGTGACCAAAAATCTCAGATAATATACGATTTTGACCAATTTTTTTTGGATTTGCGAAAATGACCAAAAAAATCGCAATGCGATCTTTAATTCGCATTGCGATCTCCACTATCGTAAATTCGCGTTGCGATAGTCTACAGTTGTCATTGCGATTTTCCAAATTCGTTGCGATAGTCTACAGTTGTCGTTGCGAAAGTCTACAGTTGTCGTTGCGATTTTCCAAATTCGTTGCGATAGTTAAAAAAAAAAGATTTTGTTTCTTAAGAATTTTTTCTAAAAAGATAGTATCCGCGCGGACGTGACGAACACACGTATTACCATTACCATTACCATTACCACGACCACGACCCGACCCGAGACGGACGGCGGCAGCGCGCGAGAGTCCCCCTTGTTCTCTATCACTCAATAAGGAAGTGGGAAAGTCAAGCCTTAAATACCATTCCCAATAGTGTTTCCAATACTATGTGGGATTTGAGCATTACCAACACTTGTTCCCAATACTATGTGGGATTGAGCCTTAAATAGTGATATTATTTTTGAATGTTTTGCTTAAAATTGCAATAATCGCGATTGATTGTAGATTGACTTTTAATTATGACATATTTAATCGTATAATACTAATGCAATTGGTTGATGATTCAGTTGTTTTAAGGTGCATGATTGTTAATTGTTTTCTGAATAATCACATTGTATTTGAAACAAGTGTTGGTAATGCTCAATCCCACATAGTATTGGAAACACTATTGAGAATGATATTTAAGGCTTGGCTTTCCCACTTCCTTGTTGAGTGATAGAGAACAAGGGGGACTCTCGCGCGCCGCCGCCGCCGCCGTCCGTCTCGTGTCGGGTCGGGTCGGGTCGTGGTCGGGTCGTGGTCGTGGTAATACTTGTCTTCGACACGTCCGCGCGGATACTATCTTTTTAGAGAAAATTCTTAAGAAACAAAATCTTTTTTTTAACTATCACAACGAATTTTCGCAACGATTTTGGAAAATCGCAACGACAACTGTAGACTATCGCAACGCGAACCGCGATTTTCAACTATCGCAACGCGATTTTCAACTATCGCAACGCGAATTTGCGATAGTGGAGATCGCAATGCGAATTAGAGATCGCATTGCGATTTTGTTGGTCATTTTCGTAAATCCAAAAAAAATTGGTCAAAATCGTATATTATCTGGGATTTTTGGTCACTGAGGTTATTTTCTCATAAAAGAATTACAATAGTAAGAAAGGAAGAAGACTTGAAAACTCTTTTTTTTATCACATTTTCTCATTTCTTAACCCTAATATTTGACATATTAACAAGTTCAACCCTATAGCCTAAATTTATAATCCAACTCTAATGTTTATTTATTTATAGCAAACCATTATAACTTCTTCCGCCCTTTGTCTGTTTTTAACCCAAAGTATATGTTCTTTTAGAAATTTAGTTATTTCATAATACATAATTAATTTTAATTTTTAAAATAATTAAATATTAAATTAAATATTAATTACTTAATAAATTTTGTTAAATATAAAAATTATTTTTTATAATAATTACAAATTTTAAATTGATAATAAAATAAATTTGTATCATTTAAAAATAAATGAAATAATAGTTTTAAATATTAAAAACATTAAGTATAAATCAATAACAATGTAGATTTTGGTGGAAGGGATTAAAATATGTTTATAAAAATAAATAGAATAATGGTTTTAAATATTAAAAACTTTAAGTATAAAGTAATACATTGTAGACAAGTATTTTAGGAGTTAATCGGTGAGTAGTGAGTATAAATATGCTCATACAATTAATTTATAAACTTTTTATCATAGATATATTTATAATATTATTTTAAGTATAAAATATGTTTCATAACTGATTTATAGGTTTTTTAGTATAAAAGTGTGTCTTGCCTACGAAATGTGTGCGTCTGGTCCTTGCACCTAGGTTACAGGGACCTTTTGCGCTTAGTTGCGCCTTGTGCCTTTTAAAATCAAGGTTCCAACAACCAATTTATTTTCTGGAATCTTGAATTCGAATGTTTCTCCATGGGGAAATGTATCTGGTTTTACTTCAATCTCGGGGCAGTTTTCTGAACGGTTATTTGATACTGAAACAGCTCGAGCAGTGAACTTTGATGATCAAAGCTATTCTTCTGGTAACATTGAGAAGGTTCTCATGGGGAGACAGGTTAATGAGGATTTATTTACAAGTGATTCATCATTTGGTTTATCTATGTATCATACATTGGAAGATCCTCGATCAGGGTTGATCTTTGGGGGGGGGGATTAGTAAGTTAAAAGTTTGTGAGGTCAAGGATTCGGAGAATATCATGTCTGCATCAATGGGATACGTGTTGAATAGGGTTGATAACAACTCTGTGTCAACTGATCATGATTACAGCAAGGTCGAAGATGGTATTATGCCAGTGGGCCTTCCTTATAACAAAGGGGATTCTATTGGTGACACCTATGAAAGAAAGAACAATGTTTTCATGTCTATGGGACAATACTATAGCAAAAGTGAGGATAACAATGGATTTGCAATGAGCAATTCCTTTGATAAGGGTGATAACAATTTCATGTCCATGTGTTAAACCTACAACGGGACAGATGATAATTCTGTTACTATCGATAGGTAAAGGAGACCACAACACCATATCTATTACTCGTAGCTACAAGGGGGGGGGGGGGGGCAGCTATAATTTGTCTGTTGATCCGCCCTATAGTAGGGGAGAGAGTACTAGTATATCGTTTGGTGGCTATGACGATGATTGGGGAGTATTATATCAAGCTATAATTTGTTGATGGGTCAGTCTTTCATCCAAAGATCAAATGCTCCTCGTGAAAAAGAGTTGGTTCAATCCAAGAATGCCATTGCCTCTGGAGCTGAAGTTTTTAGGAGGAAAGATGAGCCAAAAACATTTTAAAAAAAAAGAAAAAAAGAAGAAGAAGCTTCTAATAACTTCCCATCAAATGTTTGAAGTTTGTTGTCAACTGGTATGCTTGATGGAGTTCGTTTTAAATATATCGCATGGTCACAGGAGGTGAAATCACATTTCACGTGTTCTTTTAGTTTACCTTACTGTCTGGTTAGCCTGCTTCTTTTTACGTACCTCAGAAGGAGCTCCGTGGTGTAATAAAGAGTTCGGGATATCACATATACTTTGAGAATGGAAAGACAATTTATGGGATTGTCCAAGAGCTTAGAAGCACACCTCAGAATATGCTGTTCGACGATATTCAGACAATAACCGGCTCACCTATTAACCAGAAGTGCTTCTGGCTTTGGAAAGGTAATGTAAGGTATCGAACTGAAATTGCTTCTTTTTTGTTACCTAACATTCTGCTAGTTGCTATAGATTTAAATCACCCGAACATCATTTTTGTAGCAACTACATTTAGTGAGTACTCGTCGTCGATTAAAACAACAAGGATTTCTACTCATGTGCGAATCTTATCTTTTTCAGTAACTTTTACCTGTCAGTGTTGAGCTTCAACCTATATATGGAAAGGATGAAATGAAACAGTTGTCGTAAAACGACCATATTCATTTGCAAGTCGCAAGGTAGGGTTATCTCTTTTGTGTACATACGAGGGAAGCTTGTTAATGGGTGACAGCACCACTGACTGAACCTGCCTTTTTCTAAACATGGGCTAGGGAACATGCTAAAAAGCAGGGAGTCGATGTTTCAAAGAGGGATGCTTGCTATTTTATGTATTTCTTTGTATCTCAGCAGGGAACCTATAATTATGGCTTTAATCTTTCTATTTTGCTGAAATGTGAGATTTATTTATTTTCTTTATGATGTTGTGTAAACATCAGTTTATCAATTTAAAGTTACTTGTTAGGGAAGCAAATTTATAAGCGCTGATTAATTATCAATTTAAATAATTTTTAAATTTGAGAAAGCTCAATTAAAACCTAGCTAAGCTCAACTCAACTTGAATAAAAGCATATTGGAATGCTTAAATCGCTCACAAATTTTAAAAATTATGAAAAGTAGACCCAACTCAATGGTCTGATTCTTGGCGTGAAGGGGTCTTAACTTCAACTCAAAATATCAAAGTGGGTAGACAAATTTGCTTTCAAGCACAATGTCATCTAGGGAAAACAATCTAATATGATTAATTGTTGCATGATATCAAGGATCCATCATTTCACACCAAAAGAGTAATAGATGTAAAAATAATGATAAGCAGGAACATACAAACATGAACGATATAGTTATAATGAAATTAGTTTTCCCAAACTGATAGAGCTCTCGAGAGAAGAAAATGTACCCTTCAAAGCCCATCGTCAATCGTAGCTTTCTTCAAGACCCGCAGCAACCTGAGTTTTGAGCATTAGCTGCAGACCCTTCTGCCTGATCTTGTTGGCTAATTTTGATTGCATTTGGCTGCAAATAGGAAGAAAATAAACATTACTACAATAAGCATAAATAAACTAAAATCGAATGCAATGCTTGTCTCATTAGGAACTAGTGTTTTTAAATGTGTTTAAGAAAATGATTTGCATAATTATAACGAGTATGCATTTCTCATCAGAAGCGAGATACTTCCAATTAAGAGATATGATACCTCAACCCTCGCGTCACTATCCGCAAGTCTCTGCTTAATGTCCCTGGCTATTGCAAAGAAAACCTCCTCAACATTCAAGTTTGTTTTTGCACTCTGCAAGATAGGTTGGCTCTTGAGCATATATAATAGATCGCTAAACATAAAAGGGAACTCCAAAATACGGAGTAAAGATTTCATACAGTCTCAAAGAACTTGATGCCATATTCATCAGCAAGAGCTTGGCCCTTTGAAGTAGGGACAGCCTGAAAAAAAATTCCTCAGCAACTTATACAAGAAACTGAACCAGGCCAATATGCCAAAAATAAGGATAACCATAAATGCAAGCAATAAGCTCACAGAAGCGAACAAAAGAAAGAGAAACAAACCCTTTTGCTTTCATCCATGTCGGCCTTATTACCCACCAGAACCTTGTTGACATTGTCTGATGCATGCTGTTCAATATTTCGAATCCAGTTTCTGATGTCTGAGTATAAAGGTTGTTCAATTGATAAGATCATTATAATGGAAAAAGAATAAAATTTCAAATCAATGGATAAGGAATATACTTTTCATGTTTAAACCTTTTAGGAAACTGATAGTTTTGAATGATGAACGAGAGTTGGTGGAAACATACACATTTTTAATGATTCAGAGGTAAGAAAAGGTAGAACAACTTATGCATGAAAATCCAAATGACATAAAGTTCAGTAATTACTATTGAAAGATGACTCATCAGTCACATCATACACCAGCAAGATACCCATGGCTCCACGGTAGTAAGCTGCATGAAAAGAAAATATTACTGAACTCATCTGTTAACCAGACAAGGGTCTGGAAGACAAAAAAATTCAGGAATCACTGTGTATTGGAGTGTAGACATCTGAAGAGACAAAAAGTAAAATACTATGCAGAGGCAAAATTTTCAAACACCCTCAAAGATGACGCTAATATCGAACACCTTCAATCAAGAATCTAGAAAATATGAATGGGTAAGCAACTGTTCTTCAAAATTTTATTTCCAAGTCCTGTCATACAATTCAAGTGTATGACAACGGGCAGGTTAGAAACTGTGCGAACCATGGAAGCAGACAAACTCCTAACTTCCTAAAGACTAAAAATCAGAGAGTAGGAAAATGATAAAGCAACAGCAACCACCTTGAACTAAAGCTGTTATAGAAATTCACAATTTTTGAGTGAGAATAAATGGCAAGTCAGACGACACAACAATGCTCGCAATTAACAGGCTCAAGTAAAACAATGCCCAAGTCATGCTATTACGACTATAAGTTATTTATAATTCTAAACAGACCATTCATTTCCAGTCAGTGAAGCCTACAAACCGAAAAACTAACCAGTTGTAATTGTTCGAAACCTCTCTTGCCCTGCAGTATCCCAAATTTGCAGTTTGATCCTTTTCCCATCAAGCTCTATAGTCCTTATCTTAAAGTCAATCCTGCCAAAATGAGAGACAGCCTTATTAAACCACATGCCCCGTTCAGAAACAATACTCGTAACAATAATAAGACAAGTTACCACGATTCAAAAAAACCTACCCAATGGTCGTGATAAAACTTGTAGTAAATGAGCCATCTGAAAAACGCAAAAGGAGACAACTCTTTCCCACACCTGCCCACACAATAACATAAATAAACAGACTATTCAGTTTCAGAACGAAAATTCAAAAAGAAAGCACAAAATACCAAGAAAAAACTCCTTAAAAAAGTATATAACTTATCAGTTCCAAGTTATAGGCAGCTACAACTAATTGTAGCATCCATGGCCTGAATTGAGCAATGGTTCTCTCATGCAAATGTACATGCTACTGGCTCCAATATAAAATCATCAAAACACTAATCCAGACAAATAATACTTCCATGTCAATGAGCTATATTAAGAAACAATACATTATCAAATATATTCATACGAAAAAAAACAATAGAAATTTATCATAGAATCACAATAAAAACAGACATTGTTTTCCAATCAACCTCGCTATTGCAATAAAACATTCGTAAGATAATCTATAAGCCTAAGGTAATGGTCTTGATACACACATCACGGTCTCACACTTAGCTTTCCACTAAAAATAAATAAATCAAATCCTTTCAACGAACGCAAACATTTCGCAAAATCAATGCACATCAAGTAGATCGCATTTCAAATCAAGATGCACAATATAAACAGAAGAGATAAGAAATAATTACCGCTGTCACCGATCAAAAGGAGCTTTATGAGGTAGTCGTAATCGGCGCGAGCTCTTGCAGGTGGAGCAGCCATGTTAATAGAAGCAGTCTATCGAATCAAACAAAAATAAAACCAAACCCTAGACCAAAAACAACAACAACAACAAAAAGCTTTGATGTTAATAATCAAATGTAAAAAGTAAAAATCTATCAAAAAATGTAAAAGGAAATTTTTGTGTTTTTGGATTTTTTGAATTTTATTTAGTGAATTGAAATGAAAGTAATACCGGGTCAGGGGAAAGCAGAGTGAGATCTGATGGAAGGAAATGAGAGAAATGAGGAGGGAAGCGATTTTGGAACGTCAGCACCGGTCGGCCGTTGAAAATTATTTACTTACTATTTTAAACAAAATTGGATAAAGTATAAGTCCCTTAACTATTAAAAAGGGTAAAGTATATAAATAGTCCCCAAATTTTTAGAGTACTTACATTTTGGTCATCCAACTTTTAAAAATTACAATACAATCATTGAACTTTTAGTTCGTTTTCATAAGGTCCCTATCATTACTTTCCGTTAGTTTTTGTAAACGTGGCACTTAAATGTTGTTAACCTTCCTCATCTTCTTCCTCTTCTTCTTCTTTTCTCGTTCTCATTCACCCTATCTCGGGTCAGAGGTGGCTCACCACCATCACCATCATCACCAACGTCGTCTCCCAACCACACCTCAACCCTCGATTCATACTCACCATCCATCGTTCATCCCAAATCATGAGAAGACCCCAACTCTTCTTTTCTGTTTTTAACCAACGAAGAACGGAGGAGGGATGATAAAAAGGAAGCACAACCGACTAGGTTTTGGTCGAAATGGTATGAGAACTCCAACGGTGGTGGCGATGTGGCGAACGAATGGTCCAATCAGCCGAAAATTGAATGAAATAAAAGGGGCGTTGAGGTTTTCTGACAAGATTCGGGGGCCCTCTCCATGGCGAACGAAGGTGAGTCTCGACAAATGGTTAGTATGGTTTTGGTCGAAATGGGTGGCACTCCTACTAGTACCGATGGTGATGATCACCGGTGATTGACGAAAGAGATCAAATATGGGTGTTTGAATGGTCTTTCATGATTTGGGATGAACGTTGAATGGTGAGTATGAATCGAGGGTCGAGGTGTGGTCGAGAGGCGACGCCAGTGACGATGGTGATGGTGGTGTGAGCCACCGCTGACCGGAGGTAGTGTGACCGGATGTGAGGTGAACGGGAACAGGAAAAGAAGAAGAAGAAGAAGAAGAAGAAGAAGAAGAAGAGGAAGAATATGAAGATGGAGATGAGGGGAGGGGAGGGTTAACGGCAGTTAAATGCCACGTCAACAAAAACTAACGGGAGGTAACGACAGAGGCCTTAATGAAAACGAACTAAAAGTTCGATGATTGTATTTCAAGTTTTAAAAGTTGGGTGACTAAAATGCAAGTGCCCTAAAAGTTTAGGGACTATTTATATACTTTACCCTATTAAAAATTACAAAATGGTCTGACTATAGACTGCTGCTTTGTTGAGTCCATCGACTATTAAAAGTTACAAAATGGTCATCCGGCTACTTATTATGTCCTAAACTTGTCCTTTTTCGTTGAAAATTCGACAGTATTCTGAACTGAACGTTAACTGCTGAATGTGATAATATAAAAATATGATCACATAATCTTAAACAACTACCATAACCCAATCATCACATTAACATCTAGCTTAGACAATTGCTTTTTTTTTAACAAAAAATGATGAGTTTGGAACATAATGAATAGACAGGTGATCATTTTGTAACTTTTAATAGTTGAGAGACTTAGCAAAGCAACGGTCTATAGTCAGATGATCATTTTTAACTATTAATAGTCGAGGTACTTAATATAGTTGTGTCCTATAGTCGAGGGACCATTTGTGTACTTTACCAAAAAAAAGTTAGATTCAAGTTTAGGTCCTCTACTATGCCTTTTTTAATGGAATGCGCTAGTTTTATTAAAAAAATGTTTAATTATGAAATAAGTGTCTAAACTATAGCGTTTTTCAAGAATATATGCCTAAACTATTTTTTAAATGATGTAGGTGTCTAACGTTATAAACGTCACCACTTTATGTGCTCGGGTCGTAACTGTCATTAGTTTTTTCCGTTAAGTGACACATGTCACATTCTGATAATATTTTAAAAAATTAAAATATTATTTTATTTATAAAAAACATAATTTCTCTTAAATTCCAAAAAAAACTCAAATCCCTAAAAATCATAAATCTCTAACCCATCTCTGTCCTCCTTTCCTGTCACGGTCATTGTAGTTGATGCAGTCTCTATCGTCCTCCTAGTCATACACCACAGTAATTGTCACCGATTAACCGCCGGAATTGTATGGGATCACGATTTTTATCTTAGGATTCACGGGATACAAAATGTCGATCGGTCGCGATTTCATATGGCTATTGATCATCGAGGGAGGTGAGGTTGAGTGGAGCTTCGTTGATGGTAAAGGGAGACAATCAATATGGGTTTATGGGTTGAAATGAAGTTTTTTAAAAGTTTTAGGGCTATTTCAAAAATTTTGTGTTTTTAATATAATTTTATTTTTAAAATTTTTAAATAAAATTTTTAAAATTACCAGAATGTGACACGTTGCACTCAACGGAAGAAATTAACATATTTTTAAACATAACATATATTTTTAGTAATTTATCATTTTTTTATTATATCCTTTTATTAAAACGCTATTTTAAAAAATTCCTTAAACATATTTTTAATTTATATATGTTTTTTTGGTTGTCCAATCAGTTTTAATGTTTCGCTTTGACCAGTTCAAATAATTCAATCTGTTTATAACTAGAACCAATCTTCGTTGGTTATTTTGATTTATATTTTCAAAACTTAATAATAATCATAGATCAACTAATACAATACTTATATATAAATGTTATTAAACATAACATAGTTTTTAGTAATTTAAAATATATATATATATATAATAAATACTGTAACAATATTAATTATGATATAAAAACAAAAACATGCTTGTCATTTTTAATTAAATTAATATAAATTAATTCATAATAGTAACTCAAAAATTGTTTAAGAATTAATTTTTCTTTTAATTGTTTATGATACACACCTCATCTTATTTTATCTCCCAAAAAGTTTTTAAAATATAAAAACTAATTAATAAAATATCATTTTTATAATAAAGAAATTATAAATAAACTTTACATATAATATACAGATTTACTATAGACTTTAACTGATACTTAATTAGCATGTAAATTCGGTAGGAGACCTAATTCACTGAATCTCTACGATTTTAAATCAAATTCTATCCAAGATTAAATTCCAGATTTACGTTAACCCACAGTACCTTTAATTTTAAATCTCACAGTATCAGCCAATAAGGACCAGGCAAGCTTTACAAAGTGCAAAAACTAGTCATAACTCACTAATTGAGTTGGATAATTCATGTTTACTTCCTTTCACACAAACGACGCGAGTTTTATCATTTATATTACGCTGTCGGTGATATTGTCCCCAAAACCGCGTATTCCAAAACCACCCCACCGCCCGTTATCTCCACCCATTCCCCTGAGCTACGCTTCCACGCCGTCGTTGATATTCTCCCCCTCCATCCCTGAAATTTAGCCTTCCAATCTTTGTTTAAAATAAAAAAATTCAATCGACTCTATTGTTCGATTTCTTTGATTATCCCCTTTCTTCATCGAATTCGGTTCAGACCTGATTCCAAAATGGCGGCAACGAGACGGTTACGGGATCTCCAATCACAGCCGGGTAACAAAACTTGCGTCGATTGTAACCAAAAGAATCCTCAGTGGGCTTCGGTTTCTTACGGCGTTTTCATGTGCTTAGAATGCTCAGGCAAACACCGCGGTTTGGGTGTTCACATCTCGTTCGTCCGATCCGTTACCATGGATTCCTGGTCCGATATACAGATCAAGAAGATGGAATCCGGTGGTAACGAGAAGCTCAACGCCTTTTTGTCACAATACGGTATTCCTAAAGAAACCGATATCGTTACCAAGTATAACACTAATGCCGCGAGTATCTACCGCGATCGTATCCAAGCCCTAGCCGAGGGTCGTGCCTGGAGGGATCCACCCGCTGTGAAGGAGACTCTGAACGGTGGTTCTGGTGGTAATCGGAAGCCGCCGTTGAGCGGTGGAGGTAGCCGGGGCGGGAATGATGGAGGATGGAATAGTTGGGATAATGACGATTCCTTTAGATCTTCGAGCGACATGAGGAGGAATCAATCGGCTAGTGATTTTAGAGCAGGGAATTACCACGGTGGTGGAATGGGAGGTGTACCAGTGAAGTCGAGGTCGAGTGAGGATATGTATACGAGATCCCAATTGGAGGCTTCGGCGGCAAATAAGGAGAGTTTTTTTGCGAGGAAAATGGCGGAGAATGAATCGAGGCCTGAAGGGTTGCCCCCTTCACAAGGAGGGAAGTATGTTGGTTTTGGATCGAGTCCTATGCCTACGCAGAGGAATAATAATAATTCTCAAGGGGATGTGCTCTCTGTTGTATCTCAGGTTAAGAGAATATTTCATTCCTCTTTTTCCCCATAATTAGGGTTTAGTTCTTTATGGTGATATTCGTCAGTTATTGATTAAGTTGTGTACGGTGCAGGGGATTGGGAGGCTATCTTTGGTAGCTGCATCTGCCGCTCAATCTGCCGCAAATGTTGTTCAAGCAGGATCAAAGGAGTTCACCTCGAAGGTATTTTTGGGGAATTTCTGTTATGATTTCTTCTTTGATTGTTTTGCAAGTTCATATTTAACTGTTCATGTCTGCATTTTGATCTTTATTTAGACGCATCGGCATTGTTTATCATTATATGATTTTACAGATGATAATGCATTGTATGAATTGCACTGTGGTGCGAGTCTGTGAACCTTCTTTACAGAAATTCTTTGTGTATAAAGAAACTTTCACCTAATCATTTATGATTTGTACATAATTGCATGATAAACTGTCAAAATCCCACAATTATTTTATGGTTCTTGAAAAATATTTAAAAAATATATAAGGCAATGATTTTGAGGTAAGCAGGACGTGGAAATTTTGGGAGCATATTTCTCTTCTAGGATAAGTTCATAAACTTTAAAATGTGCATATCAATCAATGAGTTAAAGTTGGTCAACCTATAATTTTACTTCATTTTTCTCTTGATTTCTTTGCTATTGTCCAAATTGTAGAGAAATTAGAGTTCACTCCATTTCAGCAGCTTTTCATTTTTATGAACTTTTTACTTTTCTGTGCGTTCTACTGCTCTTTTAAATATCAAATGCATTGTCAAGGTTTAGATGCTCCTTTAACTTATTGGAGTCTATTATTCTTTATTCATTTTAAACCACAAGACTGCTGTGATATATATATATATATATATATATATATATGAGAAATTTGAATCATTTATCCTCTTGTTTTCTATTGTTCTAAACCTTAGTAATTTGTACCCATTTAATTCTTATTCCGCAGAGGAAACTAGTTTTTGACTTGATGATTCTTCTTTGTGGCCTTTTAGAGTCTTCATTACATTAAAATCAAATTCACATTCTTGGGTTGATACCTTGGGGGGGAAAACATGCTTCTTTAGTTTTGGCTACAACATAGACACTATAGTTATTTCTTGATGAGTTTTATACCCTTGCATTGTGACTTTTAAGGATACGGGTGATTTGGAAATTGCATACACAAGATCATGATTGTTTTCCTCTTCCATTTTTGGCAGGTGAAGGAGGGTGGCTATGATGCCAGGGTTAATGAAACTGTCAATGTTGTCACTGCAAAGACAAGTGAGATTGGCCAAAAGACGTGGGGCATCATGAAAGGGGTCATGGCAATGGCTTCACAGAAGGTTGAGGAGTACACTAAAGATGGCATGAACTGGAAAACCGATAACTGGCAACAAAATGATGGTGTGAAGAACGGATATTATAATGAGTTTAAACACGAGAATAATGGATGGAATTCTACTACCGGAGGACAATCCTCTTCTGCTGGCAATAATAATTCTTATAACTCAAGTTCTTGGGATGACTGGGACATGAAAGGCAACAGAAAGGAAGATAATACAAAAGTGACTTCCTCTTGCAGTAATGATGGTTGGGCTGGCTGGGATGATGCCAAGGACGATGGATATGATCATTTCTATAATGGTGGTTCATATGATAAAAAAGCTGTCGGACAAAATGGAAAATCCAATTCCTCACGGACTGGTGGAGGCTTCCTTTAAGGTTTAGTTTCATATTATTATAGATTTTATGATCATGTTTTGATGAAGTTTCAATATATTTAAATGAACATTGTCTGATGTATATCCAATGTCCAGGTTTAACTTGAATTCTATTTACAGATATCAGAACTATTACTTACTCAGAAAGGTAAGAAGTACATAAATTATCCAGGCATCATTATTTGCGAATCAGATCACGTAGTGGAAGGTGTGGATGCTTTTGATGGAGTTGGCAATTTCTTCGGTATGTTTCGTGTTTGTTATAAGTTTAAATTTGTAGAACTGTGGACAGAAAGGGCTAATTTGCCCTATTAGAAAAAGGATTGCTTTTACCTGCGACATTAAAAATCAAAATTGTTTTGGATCTATATGCTGAACTGCAAGTTACTTTTGGTTTTCCTCGTTTAATCCTATTCTTGTTTGCTTAAATGTTATTTACATAAATATTTCCAAGCCAAGGTATATAAAAGGAACAGCTTAGTATATGGTTTTAGAGCTTCATTGGAAGTACATTAAACTAAATTTCTTAATATAATGCTTAATACATGTTAAACACGTTCGGAATTACGTCATTTTGAGTGTAATATACTGTCAGTATGGTAATATTAGTTTTAATATTTTAATGGAGTTGCCTATACGATATAACAAGGAATGTGCTTATTTATATTAGATCGTGTTATTTTTACCATATGATAGGATAACCTTGTTAGTCATTTTAAATAGAAATTTACCTTTATTAATACCAGGATAAAATTGGCTATTGATTTATGAGAAAATTTATTTTTTACTTTTATTTTATGTTATACCGAGCTGGGTATTATTTGACCATAATATTTTATAATTGTAGCACAAAAAATATTTTATAATACCATTTATTGTTTTATAAAGAAAATTACTACTGTCACTTGTGCTAATTTCGGTTAGATATTTATGAGTTTATGTGCTTATGAATTTATATTTTTTACCTATACGTCATGAATCAGTCTGATGAATTCGTCATTAAACAACTTCAAAAATAAATTTAGATAATTTCATGATTAATGGGAACGAATACTCAAATCATAAAAACAAATATAAAAAGCACACTGAAAACCTCTCTTGCATGGGATGAGGTTGAGGATGAGGATGAGGATGAGGATAAAAGGCAAATTACATCATTATTTAATTATATTTTTTATTTCGATATTAATATTATCACTTAATTTTATTTTACTTATTTTTGAAAAATGCTGGTATATTTATTTTTAATTAATATGATACTATATTTAATTTTGCAAAATTTTACATTTTATTTATTGTTTAATAATTAATTTTTTATCTATTAATCGACTAATTTTAATTCTCAATCGTTTAATATTTTGAATTAAATCATTATTTAGAGAGGATAAATCGATATTTTTGGCACAAGTACAATCCTATATTACGTGTTAGAGCTTGTTATCAAAATTTTATATTGATTTGTATGGAAAGTTTATCTATTTTATAAAGAAATATTTTTTATTAAAAATTTATTTCCAATTATAAATTTAATATTTTTGTTAAATTTTAAAAAATAATACATAACATTATTTGTTAAGTTTTAGTCTAACATAAGTAAACTTTATATTATTTTTATTATAAATATAATATTATTTCCTTTGTTTTAGTAATTTTATATTATTTTTATTATAAATGTAATATTTTTATTACAAGCAAGATAAATAAACTTTATTTGTTACTATTTTCAATCTTACAATAAGGTTCTTACTTTTATATTCCTTTTATGTAACATAAGTAAGCTTTCTATTATTTATATTATAAATATAATATCTTCATTACAAGTAAAATAAATAAACTTTATTTGTTATTATTTTCAATCTTACAATAAAATTCTTACTTTCAGTTCGGATCAATTCCTGTTTGGATTGATTTCAGGTCGGGTAAGCAAAACGAAATTAAAAGGTAAGCATTACAAGAAATTTTACCGTGCTTTATTTGAATGCCAAATTGGTGATAATAATGATGCATATCATGTTCTTGAATTATTGGTGTTTTATTTTGGGGGTTTTACTATGATGATATTATCTTCAAATTTTAAACGTAGTGGTCATAATCTGAAAATCGACGCTGGAACAACGAAGGGTCTACAGCTCAGCGGTAGAGCATTTGACTGCAGATTAAGAGGTCGTCGGCTTGAGCCCGGTTGGGTCATTAGTTTTCTCTTTTCCAAGCTTATTACATAATAAGCAATTCGATCAGACTACGGACTTTTCTCACATGCCAACGTTGAGATCCACCTTCCTTATCAGTAAAACATTTGTACTTCTCCTTAAATTATTAACAAAAAGTATATTTGTTTTTTAAATCATTTAAAATTATTATAAATAATATATTTTAAATTTATTATCAACGTATATATTCTATAAATATAAGAAAATAATATTTTATCACTTGAAGAGTTAAAAAATTATTCAAAAATTATATTAACATTACAACTACACACATTCTATAAATATAATTGATACTCAGATTTAAACTTTGAAGGAAAATTAAAATTTTATAATTTTAAAGAAGAATAAAATTTTTATAATTTTACACAAATTTAAACTTTAAAGGAGAATAAAATTTTTCTTTATGACTGAAATTAATTGATGAATTCAAAAATTATAGTTTCTTTAGGAATAAAGGAAGATTTATGAGTTTTTTAATATTGTAAACAAAATGTTTATCAAAATAAAATTTAAAAGAACATTAAAAGTGTATATAACCTTTAATAGAATACGTCAATTATATATATTTGAAATTGTAACTTTAACAATATAAATAAAATTTTAAATCAGTCAAATTTAAATTCTATTGTATCGAATTATTAAATATATATAACAAATAATTTATATTATATATTGTCTACAATTTCCCCGTCTTACTGCTATTGTAGTTGAAGATGCATTTGTTAAAGAATGAAATATGGTTTAAATTAAAAAAAAAAACCCCCAAATACAAACATGTCACCATTCGTGTAAGAAATGATAAACTAACAAACTGCAAAATCAAATGTTTAAGCGAAAAATTAACATTTAGAATTCAACGAAAGGTCTGAGGAAATTTTAATTCGAGATAAAAACCAGAAAACATTCTAATGAAAGTTCACCATCACACTAATAACCAACACCAACGATCTGTTGCAAAAGATATACAAAGGAACCAATTACAGCCTAAAATCAACCTAACCACCGAAACCGTAAAGAGTCCTTCCCTGCCGCTTGAGAGCGTAGACAACATCCATGGCGGTGACCGTCTTACGCCTGGCGTGCTCCGTATAGGTAACGGCATCACGTATGACGTTTTCCAGAAAGATCTTGAGGACGCCACGTGTCTCCTCGTAGATCAAGCCGCTGATCCTCTTCACGCCGCCTCTACGAGCCAATCTTCGAATCGCTGGCTTGGTTATGCCTTGGATATTATCCCGGAGAACCTTCCGGTGCCTCTTAGCTCCGCCCTTGCCCAGCCCTTTGCCTCCCTTGCCACGGCCCGACATTTTTGTTGATTCGTAGGGTATCCCAAAGAGACAAAAAGTAGGTCGAAAAGAAAATTAAAGTTGTTGAATAATGCAAATGACGTGAAAGGGGTTTAAATAGGGATGTCCAAGGGGGTGTGCTTTTCTCTCGGTGTCCGCAAAGGGATGAGAAGTTAAGGTTAACCGTCAGATTAGAACGTTATCGACGGCTGAAACGTGGATCCGTGTGTTTAGACTTTTTTGGTGGACACAGAGATTGGAGTGAGTGAAATATGTGCCCCGTGAGAGTAAGGTGTTATCAATAATTTTATGTATCGATCCGTGTCATGTGTATTTGTGTAGTTTTGAGCCGTCGATTAAGTGTTCATCTACTGCTTCCAAGCGTTTTGGTTACAAACTGTTACAAGGTTAGTGATATTTTTCTGCATCTCTTATGTGAAAATATGGATTCGTTTTTCAACATTGGGTTGGACCGAGCAAAACACTTAGCCCTTGTAAGCAAACTCGATTTTGGACTATTAAGAGTGGCCTGGTTTGAATATGGGTTATTTTGAATTGGACTACTAATGCTAGCTTTAAATTTCCTTCCTCTTTTGAATGGTCTAAATCTAATTTAGTTAAATTATAAATTTTATCACAACATTATTCTTGTTTCCAATTTTGATCATTTACTTTTAATTTTTTTGAATTTAAACACAAATTTTTTGTAATGTTCTTGTTTTTATTTTTTTGTCACTGGATCATATCCCTTTAATTTTATGTTGACTTGACTCTTTTCATTTACTTTTAACCGCACAAGAACCAACTCGAATTTCAACCACCATGAGTGGTTGTTATTAGCAATGATGATTAGACACTAAACTTTTAAATCCTCTATTATAACATCTAGAGTCATGCCAAATCATAATAAACATGAAATTAAAGAGATATAATCATGCCAAATCAAGAAAATTTAATTCCCTTGCTGGATTGTCTTATGGTTGTGATTTTCCAAGAAGATAAAATTTCCTTGAGTATAAACTCTCTGACATGGATAAGAGAAAATATGAGATATCTATTTTTTGGGGACCATACTCTCTTCATATAGTTGATTTAAGAATAAGTTATTGTTTGTACTTATAACTTTATCTCTCATCAAATTATAAATACAACTTTAATAGTATCTACACTTTTATTTTCATGATACTTCTAATACCTTGTGACTTTATAACATAATTGGTCACTTAATTTTTCATATTTTATGATAAAATACATTATAAATATGTGCCCATAATTATGGATTTTAATTTAAAAATATCCCACTAGGGCAACATATGTTTCTTGATAAATGTATAACCTCATGAGCTCAAAATTTGTTATCATGCAATATGTATTTTATAACAATCTCGTCCATCAACTATATCTATATAAGATCAAAGCGGCCTTCTTTTTTATTATATCCTTTAGCTACAAAGCGTGCCTTATATCTTTTCACATTATTGTTTACATCCCTCTTAGTTTTAAATATCTATTTGCAACCAATTGGTTTTGCACTTTTAGGTAATGAGACAAGTTTCCAAACTTTATTATCTTGCATGGACTTATACTCTTCTTATCGATCCACTTTTGAGAGTTAGCACTTTTCATGACCTAATGAAAGTTGATTGGATCGTCTTTCATCATTCCATTATCATCCTCATTTCTTGAAGAAATACAATGTACTCATATGGAATAGCATTTATTCTTCTTTGTCTCGTGGATCTCCTTAATAACTCTTGTTCTTGAGGTTGTTGAGTTTGTTCTTCTGAAAAAATTACCTCATCTTAAATAGGAAGTTGTCCAACATGATCTTGTTGAGATTCTGGATTCATTTCAATAGGTATAGAAACTTGAACACCATCAAAGTGATAGTAGGAATTGAATTAGAATTCAATTACTGCTTAAAAGTAAGGTCATTAACCTTATTTCCCTCCAAACTCAACATTCTTAAAAATGTTGCATTTCCCATCTCAAAAAATTTATTAATTATGGGATCATGAAATTTATAGTCCCTAGATCACTCAGAGTAGCTAATAAAGTAGTTGCTCATTGTTTTGGAGTCCAATTTATCTTCATGTGGCATATAAGGCTTTGCCTTAACTGGACATCCCAAATGTGAAAATGCTTTAAACTAGGTTTTTGGTATGTCTAAAGCTTATAATATGTTTTACAGTTGCTTTCATGGATACTATATTCAGAATATAAACTATTTTTTTAAACACTTTTCCACAAAGAGACTCAGGTAAGGTAAAATGAGCAATCATACTCCTTACCATATCCTTAAGAGTTATATTATGTATATCAGCTACACCATTCATACTAGGTGATCTTGACATGGTGTATTGTAAGACAATACCACATTATTTTAGGAATTTAGCAAATGGTCCTTGATGTTGCTTACCTAAGCCACCATATCTACCGTAGTACTCACCACCACTATCAAATATGACTTCCTTAATTCTTTTGTTGTGTTGATTCTTAACTTCAGTTTTGTAAGCTTTGAACACATCCAAAGGCTAAGATTTGTCATGAATGAGATATATGCACCTATAACGTAAGTAGTCGTTTATGAATGTTATGAAATATGTTTGACCATTCTAGGATGTTGTACGGAATGGCTACAAATATCCGTATGAATTAATTTTAAGATGTATGTAGATCTGTTAGCACCTAATCTCTTAGTTTTGGTCTATTTTTCCTTAATACAATCAATACATACATTAAAGTTTGAAAAAACAATGGACCCCAAAATACCATTAGACACTAAGTGCTAAATTCTACTGTTTGATATATGACCTAGGCGTTTATGCCATAATGATGTTGAATTTTCCTTAATTTTTGTTTAGTATCACATGATTACACGTGCAAGACTTCATTATAGAATGTAATTGAATCTAGTAAATAAAGGTTGCCATATGCGTTCAAATAACCAGTTCCAACAACATTTGAATTTAAAGACAAAGTAAACTAATTGTTTCCAAATGAACAATAATATCCATATTTGTCCAATAAAGAAACAGGAACCAAATTTCACCTAAAAGATGGTACAACAAAAGTGTCTTTGAATCCAAATAGTAATAAGTTCCTAATAGCAACCAAAAATTTCAAATTTTTTCCACCTCTACTGATTTTCCATCGTCCACGAAAATGTATCTTTCACCATCATTTAACTTTTGGTAGTTCATGCAACCCTTCATAGAAACACTTATGTGAGTAATAACACCAGAATCTATTCACCAAGTGTTTCTAGTTACTGAAGTTAAATTAACCTGAGAATAGACCAAAGTAAGATCCATACATTTCTTTGCACGCCAAATGTGATATTCGGTACAATCTTTCTTCACATGTCTAGACTTATTGCAAAAGAAACAACTTTCTTTATCATGTTATTGTTTCTTTTGAGCTAGATCCTTAACATATTCATTTTGATGTTTCTTTTTCTTGCCCTTATCTTTAGAGGCACATACCAAGTGAGCACTTTTAGTTATGTCTTACTTCAACCTTTTTTCCTCTTACACACAATGAGATATGAGCTCGTTTAGAGTCCATTTCTCCTTTTAGCAGTTGTAACTGATTTTAAATTAACTAAACTACGTAGGAAGTGATACCAAAACCATAAGAACAAGTGGATCTTTAGAAAGCTCGATCTTTAGAAAGCTCGATCTTAAGTGTCTTAAGTTTTAAAGCAATATGGAACATTCTCATAATGTACTTCCTCACATTTCCTTGACTTTTATACTTCATAGACATCAAAGAAGCCAGAAGTGATGTCATCTCAACCTTATTATTTTTAACAAAACGTTTTTCAATTTCATCAAGGAAAATCTTAGCCTTAGTAATCCATTCAGGTTATGTGACCTAAAAGGCTTTCAGAGTGATGTGTTTCTTTATCATCAGACTCGTGCGATTTGAACGATTTCACCTCTTAAAATCCCTTTTTGCATCAGGTTTGCTTTCCGTAATGAGAGGTGCATGTTGTTATTCCCTTAATGCAAGGTCTATGTCCATACAACCAAGCACTATAAGTAAGGGTTTTTTTCATTCCTTTAAATTTGTCCCATTAAGCATTGATATTAGTAGAAAATGTGGCTGCAAAAGAACTAGCTGAACAAAATAAATAACAAGCTCACATAAGCAAAAAATAAATTCGAAATAATGGATAACAAATACTACATTAATACCAAGTCTTTGAACAATAATACTAACAGTAAACAATACTCTTGTTGTAGTAATCAAACATTGACG
The DNA here is from genome assembly GCF_006381635.1 of Hibiscus syriacus. Lineage (NCBI taxonomy): Eukaryota > Viridiplantae > Streptophyta > Magnoliopsida > Malvales > Malvaceae > Hibiscus > Hibiscus syriacus. The sequence continues at coordinate 972,440 of NW_024062758.1, read as the reverse complement.
ATAAACTATGTTGAACAAAAGACTAATATTTGGACTAATGTAACGCTCACACAAAAATACCTTATAATTGTCACATATTTATTACCACATGTGTCGCTTGAAACCTAGCCAAATATTAACTTTCCTTTGGGTAATAAACGCATGAATTACAAGAACAGATAATCAACTTGATATTTTAAATAAATTAATTTATGCAAAAAGGTCACTTTGGCAACATTTTCTTTCAACGAATCCACTAAAATATTAGATATAGCCAAAATACGAATTTATTTATTTCTTAATAATTTCCTTAATATCCAATGATCAAAATTAAAAATTTTAATCAAACCAAATTTAATATATATTTTAAATTAAATATATATTCACCATAAAACAAATTACAGGAAGTCAAGAATCAAACAAAATCAATTTTCATGCGTTAACATAATTACAGAAGCAATGCGCAAAATCCAATTCAATGCAATTTTCATCCGAAAATAGAATTATTTTTGAACAAATTACATGATCTATGAAGAAAACAGGAAAATATGAGGATAATAGGAAGCTCTCGGTGTATGGTATGAATGTCAAAAGGCTATGATAAAGTGCTGGTTTCACAATAGAATGGAAACGACAATATTAAATTCATAAATTTTGAGATGTATTTTTATTGAACGGAAATTAAATTCATAACAAAATTTGTATGATTTTTCTTAAAGACCAACTTTATATCAATCCAAAACAACGTCGTTTAACATTGTTTATTCCCTTTTAACTTTATATTACATACTAAAATCAAATTGATAACATCGCTAATTACTTACATTAAAAAGACGAAGTATAACTTAAAAAAAATTACCATGGACATATATGTGAATGTATTTTTTTTACACAAAAGTTTAGGTTAGGGGTGGCTCTCCAGTCTAGGGTCAGGGCATACTTAAGACCCAATTGAGATTTATATAGGACTTTATAAATTGTCTACTAAGAATGACAGTGGTGAGATTCGAATTTGGCCTTACAAGCTCAAATTCCTGAATTTCAATCACTTGTGCCAACACTCGTTGGCATATATGAATGTATTATTAGTCATACATTGTTAAATGAATTTTCATGTGGTCATGCTTGTATCATGTACTAATTATAATAATTTCACAATACCATTTTAACGGTAGCGACTATAAACGTTATCAAATTGAATCTAATCTACTAATAACATTATGAAAACATAAAGACTAAATCATGTTACATTAAAATAGAGACATTAAATCTTATATTTTAGATAGTAGAGGGACTAAATCTAAAATTAGCACCTTCTAGATATGCCATAGAAAACATGTGGTTAAGAAGTGTAGTAGGAAATTAGGGATCAAATTGGTAATTAGAAGAAGTTGGGAAAACAATAAAATCTCCTAAACCTTTATATGTAATTTTGGGTACCAAAATGGCAATAATTATTTGTGGCGCATCCCAGTGCGTAACAAGGCACGCACCTCGATAAAAGCATGCGGATCCCATGGCAAACTAATTGCAACGGAAACAGGCACAACCCAAACCGGGGGATAAAGGTTTTTGGTCCAATTGTTGTAAACCAAACTTTTTTTTATTTAGCATGACATTAGTAGTAAAGTAATTGTTATTATTTTTTGAAGTTTTGGGGTTGAACACCACAAATAATAGGTGTGTAAGCATTCAATGTTAAATAATTGAGAGTTATTTTTAAACAAACAATGTCTAGTTCTTTTTCCATATTAATAAAATAATATTTAAAATATAGGATAAATAACATGTTTAGTACCTAAATTAATTTTTTATTTATTTTAATAAGTCAACTTTTTTTAAAAAATAATCATATCTAACATTATATTTTGATTTTATTTCGATCATCGTAAAAAATGTAAGAGTTGATCCAAATTTCATCCCGCTGTGTATACATGAACTTTGCATGTTTTAAAGATTTACTAACGTAACATATGATTTCTTAATAAACATGCAAAATTAATAAAAACTTCACGAAAATTATTAAGAATAGTATTTTTTTTGGTAAATAAAGAAATGAACAAACTTATAATCTAATCTGCTACTTAGAACGCATCCCTCTTCAACCAGTATTTCATGTAAGCCTACGGGAGGCGTTGCAAAAATGTGGCATTGTATATCTCTCACTCGACTCAACTTAACCATGTGTGTAATAATGTTTTTAATCGAAATATTCTTAATTTGACAATAAAAACTCAAACACTCCTGACATACGATGTGCTCGAGCTCAGGACCTCTATAGATAACAAAATCTCTTTGATTATTGAGATAACTTAATTTGTGCTTAGTATTTAAGTGTGCGAGCTATTCAATGACATATGAATATAATTGTAGATTATATTTATAAATTCGAGTATATTTATAATTAAAAAAATAAAAAACCTAGTCATAAAATCATAGTTAAAGTTAATGATGAAATATAGGAGAGGTTGGTAGTGCAGTCGTCCTCTAAAATTTCAAGTGTTCATATATTAGTTTTTTTCTTTATTTGTTTTATTGATAATTTTTTATTCTGATATTTTTTATAAATTCGTCTTACTTATAATGGTATAAATTCGTTTTCTAACATAAAATTATGTGTTATGTGTTTGTAACTAGTTAAAGTTTCGCCATGTTCTCTCTTTCAAAGTGGTCAACTTTTTTGCATGCAACTGCAAGAGGAGAGCCGCTAAGTACGTAAAAATCACTATATGACCAGCTTAAGAAAAAAAAGGTAAAAAAGCTTAAAGGTTAAGAAACTTCGCCTTTTATAAACCCTAAAAATAATAAACAAAAAGAATCGAGTGAGAGAAGGAACAATAATAACTTAATTATAAATAAATAATTATTACTAATATGTAAATACATTAGTATATATAAAGTAGCTAAGGTTCCTTTGATTTTTGTTGCTTCTCTCTTCATTCCACATCTCATCTTCTTTGCTTTATTTTCCTTTTTCCTTCGCTTTCTTTCTCTAACACTCTCTTTGTTTGATGTGATTCATTTCTCCCCCATTATTAGTTGCCTTTACAAAAGGAAAAGAAATTAATCAAGGATAGAAACCATGGTTTTTACTTCAATCCCAGCTTATCTTGATCCACCCAACTGGCAACAAGTAAGGGTTTCTTCTTCTTTTTTTGTTCTTTGAATTTATTCATTTTGAAGTATTTGATAAAAAGCAACATATTTCAAAAGATAAATATTTATGTTGTTGTTACTTTTGTTAATATCTTGTTGAATATACCAAGTATTTGATTTCCCTTTTTTCACAGCATACAAATCATAAAGCTGGTTCTGGTGGCAGTACAAGCGCCCAACACCTTCCTCCTCCTGCGCCACCTCCACAACCACATGGAGGAGGTGGAGGTGGGAGCTCGATTCGGCAAGGTTCTATGGCGGATCGAGCTCGTATGGCCAACATACTGATGCCGGAGGGGGCACTAAAGTGCCCAAGATGCGAATCAACCAACACAAAGTTTTGCTACTTCAACAACTACAGCCTTACACAGCCTCGTCACTTCTGCAAAGCTTGTAGAAGGTACTGGACCCGAGGGGGTGCCATAAGGAATGTTCCGGTGGGAGGCGGATGCCGTAGGAACAAAAGTAGCAAAGGGAGTCAACAGAAATGTCCGGTGAGCGACGACCGTCAAACGGCTTCTGGTTCCTCGAACACTATCATTTCATCAAACACTTGTGGAAGAACTGATATTTTTGGCCTCGGAGTTGGACCTCAGGCTCCTCCACTTAGGTTCATGACTCCCTTACATCATCTTAATGAATTTGGTGGCAGTGCTGCTGATATTGGGTTGAATTACTGTTCGATTTCGGCTCCACTCGGAGGAACAAACGATCACTTAAGTTTTAAAATTGGAAGTGCTTTAGGTGGAGCCGGTGGGGCTGTCGGCAACGGTGGTGGTGCTGGTGCTGGTACTTCACTTTGACCATGAGTGGCTTGGACCAGTGGCGGCTACAACAACCGCCGCCGCAATTTCCCTTCTTTGGAGGCTTGGAACCTTCGTACCAATTTGAAAGTGGAGAGGTTGAAGCATCGGGATATGGTGTTGGTCATCAGGTTCGACCTAAGATACCGAGCTCGTAAATGGCAACCCAAATGGTTTCAGTGAAAATGGAAGAAAATAATAATAGCCGGTCATTTTTGGGGGTTCAAGGAAATGATCAATACTGGGGTGGAACTCAATGGACGAGTCATTAGTCATCCCTTCAGTAAGAATGTAGAATAATTGCAAGGCTCGTTCATTTTTCACTTTTATAAACTTTTTTTTTTTATTTTTCACTTTTATAAACTTTTTTTCTTCATTTAATTGTTTTTATACCACTTAAAACTTTCACTTTATTATCCTCGAGTTAAAGGTTCAATGTAATGACTTATTAAGGCATGCCTCTAGTTGATATGGATTTTCATACTTCAATCTTGGACATATGGACGCTAACTTCCGAAAAAGTTTTAAGTTGATATGGGTTTTTAGACTTCAATCTTGGACATATGGAGGCTAACTTTCAAAACAGTTTTATTGCAAAACGATAATCAATATGTTTAGATATTTTTTACGCATGTTTATAATGTGTTTGATGTTACATTCTACTTGTAATATTGTCCAAATGAGATCGAACTACACAACCATCTATATTTTATTGCATAAATGGTCGACGATCGACATCATGTTCTAAAAAATTCAACTCTTCCCCCCTCTTTTAAGTTTGTGGCATACTGGCATTCATACATTGCATCGGTCAGTTCTTATTTGATAATAACATCAAAATAGTTTATTTTCGAAACAATAGTGCATTCTTTCTATGTTAAATCAAATTGTTTTTAGAAAATAAAATACGTAATCTTGTAATTTTTATGATAAAGACCAGAATTTGAGCCGTAATCCTTAAGTATCAACAAGAAGACTCAACCACTGGTCCGTTTGGTATTGATGATTGCTGCCATTATTACATGGTGAGGCTCACAAGAAATAGGAAATATTGTATATACCTATTTATGTAATGATAATATATGTGAACGAAAAATCTCTCTTAATAAATTGGCGACAGTTAGGCGAGACATGATACAGCTACCAATGATTTTGTTCATGGTTTGAGATTGTACTTGTTTCTATTGTGATGTTAGAAACGAGGAGTGAAATGAAAATAAGAAAATCAGCATTAACTCATTATAAATATAGTGATTAACGTAAGAACAAAACTCTCAAAAGACTCCAAAATCCCACTCAAATTTATATTATTAAAACTTTTTCTTAAATATGCGAATATATCATTATCATGTGTTTTCCTTGTAATAAGTAACAACTACATTGAACATCGTATTATAACTATAGACACCTTGAAAACCCCAACAAAACCTTAATTTAAACACTTATAATAGGATAAAGAAACCTTGAATTTAGAATTGATAAAGAAAATAGAAATTAAACAAACCCTAATAATAATAATGACGACGAAAAGAAAAAGACCGCTAGAGGCAACAATAGGGTCAAATTGTCAAAGGCAGGTTCAGTAAAGCATGGCTGATGGATATTGGCTTAAGGACAAGAGAATAGAATGTCTGACCCATTTCCAAAGTTTGACGGGCGTAGACGCGTGTTCAGTTCACGACTCACTAGGAGACAAAGTACTGGTTTGTCAGCATGTGGACGTGACTGGTGATTCTTGTTCTCCGTGATTGGATCTTACATGCACGCGCTTCATGGCTGCAGTTTTCTTTTTCCTTCTTCCTTCACTTATTTTTTTTATTACAAAAAATATAATTTTTCATTGCTCTCTTCACGGACACAAGACACACAACAATCTCCTCACCCATTTTGAATTAATATAATTATGTTATTGACAACTAAATTTGAGTTCGGGACATAAAAATTTCGTTTTAAGAAAAATTGCACTGTATTTTTTCTAAAAAAAATATAATCATACTCATATTACTATCAACATTATATGTAAGTCAAATTGTTCTTAACTTTTTTACTTTTTTAAATTACAATATAAAATTAGAATTGTAAACCAAATCTTTAAAAAATCATCATGAAATTAAGATCTCGTCCACATCTTAAACAATTGTTCATCTTTCTAAATGTTCCTTTTAATTGGCCGGTAAATTTGGGTTACTGTTTGCATAAACCTCGACAAAATATTCAGGTAAATGGGGCTACAGGTATAGATTAGTGAAAACATAAAAGGTAGGGAAATCATCTTGAAAGCCAAACTCATGATTAAAGAGCAATACAATTTCATGGAAAAAATGATTTCTTTTTCAAATAAATCATGGGTTTTTGTCCAATTCAAAAATAAAACAACATGTGTTGTGATTATTGTTTCATAAAAAAGTCCAACCATCATCTTCCTAAACAAACATTAATGACGATATACTTACTGACAATAATGTTTTATAATTAAACTTAGTTTTTTTTATTAAATTGAGGTGATTACAATATAATATATATATGTTCTAAACATTTTAATCATATGACAATGAATACGTTCAGACACCTCTGTTGTTGACATTGGTGTTTGAATGTGAGATATCTAGAAACAATAATCGTATTTTTAATTACTGAGATAACTTGATTTATGCAATTAAACTTAGCTTTTGTTTTGAAAAAAATCAATGATTAAAAAAATAAAAAGTGTTAAAATTATTATGATTGAAATTGAAATACTCTCCCAAAAAATAAGTATGTATATTTTTTTTTCTAATTTGGCGTATTTAAATTTAGTTTCTCAATAAAATCCTTAGACGCTATTTTTTATTTAAGGTTTGTGCATTTTTCTATAAATCAGATATTTTTTTTACTTTGATTTTATTTAATCGGTAGCGTCACTAGTTTTGATGTTGCTTGTCAACCGTTAACTTTTTTCTTTATTCTTTTAGTTTTTTTAATAAGAATAATTCTACATTCGATATGTTTTTCTCTTCCTTTATGCACCTTTTTAATATTTTTCGGTCGTTTGAGCGTTCTTTTATTTTTATATTTTCTAGGGTTGGATTTGATGACATCACAACTAATCTACATGGTGTTTATTTGTAATCCTTTAAAATTTCTCTACTATGAATCCTCAGACTGAATTTTGAAATGCTATTTGAAATTCGTAGATAGTTTCTCACGATGCCCCGACTCTAATTTTCATTTCTCGATGGTTTTTCAATAGATTAATTCACTTTTATGGTTCATTTACCGATGTAGTTAAATTTGTTCGTATCTATTTTTCATTCGAGTCTTTTGTTTGAGTTTTTAACCTTTTTCATATATGGTCATTATAGGATCTAAGGTGACTATGTTTAATGTTATAGGAAAATGTTTAAATTATGTATTTAGTTTATGATTATACTTGTAAACCCTTATTATAATTTTTGGATATTTTCACTTTTTTTTTATAAAACTAGGGAATTTTATTTAAATATATTATGATTGGAATATAAATTCATTTGAATATTATTTTTTAAAAATATAGTGTTGCTGAATAAAATATTGGTTTTTTCCTAATGTGCTGCCTTGTTCGATCGTTACTACATCTTTGTTCTCCAAACGCCATGAATTATTATACTTAGTTTTGATATAATGTGATCTCACTATTGTTAATGTTATGGATTAGTCCAAATCTTTAATACTATTATAAAATTAGGTTAACATTTTGATATATTTATTTTTCAAAAAAATATAAATAATGAAGTTAAACCGTATAAACAAATTTTTTTATTTTTAAATATGTATCACATAAACACTACACATGGGTTTTTGAGCCAAACATTAGTATATATATTCCAACTTGAATAGCGTCATGTTGAAAGGAATGAATCTGAGAGCGTTGCTTTTGCAAGACCCAAGGCTGCTTACCAACAACGAATAACGCACGTTCTACACCGTCAAAGCTAAACCCTTTATCTTTATCCTTCGCAAACAAAACAATAGTATAACAAATGTTGTAGTTTGGTCGGTTAGTCATCGTCATTTCCGTTATCATATAAGTGGAGATTTACGACCGACAGTTAAATTAACGCTAACCCACTGTAATAAAATGACAAAAGAAAGAAGAGCAAACCCCATGGAAAGGCTCGGAAAACCAAGGCAAATCAAATCTAAAGACAGCATCTCCATGCTTTATGGGGGCACGTGAAATTGTGTGCAATACAACTACAGTTTTGCAGGTTTCACTTTTTCTAACGTCTTGTTTATTTCGTTGCTACATCTCATTCTCTAACAATATACTGCCCAACTCCCTGTCTCTCTAGTTTTTATTCTTTTTTAAGTTAAGTGATGAGAAGAATATATATATAAAGATAAAAACACATGTGCATTGTCCATTAACTTCATCATAAGGAGATATTGAAATTTTTATGATATCAGGTTCAAACATTAGCGGATTTATATGGAATCCTTTGAGGATTTAGTTTAAATTTATTATGATCCATTGTTTCAGTATTCTAATTGGGAAGTTCAAATCCAGTTAGGTTTTTAATGCATTATGAGTGTTTTTCACTTCGTTTTATATGAGATATTTTCAATTGTAATAAGAATTTAAGAAATTAAACTGAAAATATAACCAAGCATTGCTTAATTTTTTTTTAAATAAAAATCATTTGCTTTTCTTAAAAAAGAAATATCAATTATATATATATTTGCTGCTGTATCCATCATTGAAATAGGTATTCTTTTGCCATTGCCTTTGCCTAGAAGGAGCTTTAGGTATTGCTTCATGGCACAATTCCATCCTTTTGCCCTTAATGTTTGTCTATTTTTGTAATGTTGCCTTTAATCTTTGCTCATGATTGTACTCTGTCTCTCTATGCTACGTCTTTGGTGTTTATTCGAGTACCTTTTATAAGTACACATTAAGAATACAATGTCCTAACTAGATTTGAGTAATAAAAATGTGTTTATACTCTTTTTCCTCCATTTAATTTTAATTTTAAGAAAATTTTTAACGAGATTTTTAATTTAAATTTTATTCAATAAATAATATTTACCGATAAAAAAGTGTTTGCAATACGAGTTTAGTATCAGAGATATGCTATTGATTTAAAGTCAATTAACGATTACATCAATCTTCCATTCGAAACTAATTAATTTAAAAATAACTGAACCAATAAGAATACAGTTGAACACAAAATAACAATGTTAAAAAACATGCCAACGTTAAAGAGAAAAGTCAATTATGATGCCTGTCCAATTCTCTCCCCATATATAAACTATTTTATGTGGCTGGCTTTGGCCTATTGAATAATAAACCAATCAAATCAGGTGATAGATTTCTCTTTAGGTTAAATGGCATCCTAAGATGTCACTTTTTAGCTGTCCAAAGACCAGCATCACCATGGATGGACTTGACCCCAACCTCCATCATTGTTTTAATTTTTTTTCTGTCTAAAATACCACTTTGATTGGATTGGATTGGATGCCAAATCTAGGTGGCATTCCGTGCATGATTAAATTCCGATATGGCTACCCAACAATATTGTTTTTTATTAAAAAGAAAAGATGAATTATTAGGGCTTTAATTAGTTCTTAAGAAATCTTGTAAACGACATGATATTTTTTTCTTTGGGGTTTGGCTGCAAGTTTATTACTCAATGTTGCACGTGTATGAGTATTAAAATTATCTTATTGGATTATTTAAATTTATTAAGTTACTTATCAATGAAGATTTAGAGAATATGGAATGTCAGTCTTACCATCCTTATGATTAGACTTTTATCAGAAATCAAGCTTAATATTCAATTTTTCACGTTGCATTAAGATTTTTTTTTTTGCATAAAAATTTGTCATATATTATGCCCTTTAGAAAGAGGAAAAGGGATAGAAAATAGACCATGAGCAGGTGTGACATTTCTTATCAATTTTGGAATAAAAGATTATTCAACAAATATTGTTAAAATTTACTAGATATGTCCACTATGGGTGAAAATGAAAATAAAACATGATTAAAAAGATTTTAAGAAAATCCTTCATAGAGTGTACAAGTAACTTTGTTGAATACGAGTACTTTTATTTTAAGAAGCTATGGAAGTATTGGAAGATACATACATATTTGATGATAAATAATTTATTTTATTAATTGTACTTTAATTTAATTAATATTTTTAATGACAATTTATTTTCGGTGGTAGGATTTGAGAATAATAAAAAGTTATAGTATAAAAATACATATTTTAAGTAAATTGCATAAGTATCTCTAGTTGATTTTTACCTTATATTTTTTTGATAATTTTTCCACTCAAATGACACTTGATTAATTTATGATATCAACTCAGACATAAATTTAATTGATATTATAATTTATTAAAAACTGAAAAAAAAACAATTTAAAAATGCACAGCACATCAAAATTCGGGGGCTAGAGCACTATATCAATAACTTAAAAGAAAATGGTTTTTTTTTTCAAAAGAAAAGATGATAAAAAAATATGTATTTTTAATTACAACAGTACAATATATATGCATATACTTTTAATATCTTTAATAGCGAAGTGGGCTGTCTTGTTGTTCATGCAGTACATATTTTTCTGTTGATCGCGTAACATTTATTTTATTATTTCATGAAACGTGACGTACACAACCATTTCTTCATCTTTTCCCTTTATTACACTGTATTCATTTTGTCTATTTTTTAAAAATGAATTAATCAAATAAATAAGTTAATTAAAACAAGAGATTGACTTTACTGTCTATTTGTTTTAATTAACCCTAACAATTTGCATGGAAGTGAAAATAGAAGGTTGCGTAAGGAAGCACTCAATTTGATTATGATTGTTTAGTTTGTTTTTTATTGTTTCAAAATATATTATTATTATTATTTTTATTAAAATAATTAATTCTATATCTTTTACTTCGTATAAAAATAGAGCCAACATACCAAGTTAGTGGGGTAGCAAAGATTTCTAGTCGGAGCCATCGTTATCATAAGTCCATGGAACAAAGTAATTAAGATCATCAATATTAAATTAAGAAGAATTAACCAGGAAGCAGTTAGAGCATAATATCTGTTGGAAACTTTGATAGTCCAACACATCCACTATTAAGGACGGACAAATGATTTTATATTAGGGAAAAACTTAAATTTAAGGCCGAACTTGAACTTATATAATTTTAAGGGGACGAAAATAGAATTTTAATAAAAAATATATAAAAAAATTTATTAAATTATCATAGAGGGGCGATTGCTCCCTCTCCGCCCCCAGTTCATCTATGCCCACTATAGAGGACCTAGCTAGGAATTGGTCGTATATCTGCTACTATGTGTTGGATATTTGTTTCCCATACATCTAGATACATACAAGGTCTTACGTCCTTTAATTATAGAGGGAGAAAAATCTAAATACACATATATCAAATATAAATCAATATCCAACATTCATTTTTGGTCGATTTTTAAAGAAAATATCTTTTTTAAGTCTAATATAAGAGTGATATTTTTAATTTATTTAGGTCATACTTTTAAAAATCTAACATCTCATTATATTAATCTAACCTATAACTAATATAATAGGGAAAATGAAGACGAAAAGTTGCAGGATAAAACTTGCAATAATAAATTCAAAAAAGGAAAATGAAGTTTAAGCACCAAATGTTTCGATTAGTTTTACCTTTAATCTCATGACTCTAACGCTTGATCTATTTCTTAATCAAGGAGCTCCGACAACAACTTCAATTCCAACTCCAACAGCTTCAGCTCAAAGTTGAAGGACGTATCCTGTAACATCACAAAAACCAGGTTAGTAATTAAATTGTAAGATTTTAAAACTTCGAGTCTATTCTCGAAAAATTGAAAAATTCAAGGACTTAATTGGAAATTATGTGAGTAGGATTGATTAATAAAGATGGAAAGATAGAAAGGTATAATGGTCAATTAACAAGTAAATGCATTAAAAATTCATTTTGGGGTGTTTAAATGGCAAGTGGAAAGAAAGGAAAATTATCAGAGAAGTCTAGAAGCTATCTTTCTCCTTTCTTCCTTCTTCCACTGTGAATGCCATAATTAAGGTAAGAACTTTTCAGATAATTATTTATTGGAATTCTGGTTTAGTTATGGTTAGTGGGGTATTAAGGAAGCTTCGAAAAGCTTAAGGAGTTATAGAAACTAAAATATAAACAAATTATGAGTGATTTAATAAAAGGGGTTTTTAAGTGAATTCGTGGAAAAGGAGTTAATGAATTTTGAACATAACTTTGACTTGTCATAAGTTGGAATAAGAAGTCTAAAGTATTAGAAATAAGTTTAGAACATATTGAAAGTTTAGTAAGATTCTTAGTTTCAAGAGTTATGGCGAGATATGGAAGATGATGATGTGCTATAGTGATAAAAGATGGTTTAAGTGAGTATAGTTGAGTTCAATGGCATAAAAGGAGTTCTAAAAGTGGAGTTTAGGTGAAGTGTTGGTAATTTTCGGGTTGTAGGAGTATATTATGGGTTAGTGGTATCGGTACTGAATGAGCAATACCGATACTACAAAGCAATAATAGGTGAGAATTTTGTGTAGGCATCAATACTGCATGAATAATATCGATACCATAAGGCAAAAGTTAACAAATTCTTCATGGGGTATCAATATCGAAGTGGTAGTATCGGTACCATGGGTATCGATACCAATGTAGAAGTATCGATGCCATTTTTTAGAATAAAATTCCAAAATCAAGAATAGGTATCGATACCGTGGGATGGTATCGATACTATAAGCATAAAAGTATTGGTACTGTACTTGTAGTACCGATACTACTCAAGTTGAAATTTATAATTTAGTGCTTTGTTTAGTTTACATTCGTAAGAATCTTTTAGAGTAATTTGAATTTCGATATTTATATGGATTGTATATTCGTGTAGATATTGAGCGAAAGCAAAGTCCGGACAAGTCAACAAAGTAAGATTTACCGAGAGAGATAAGAAATTAGTATTGACTAGTGAGACCAATGTGAGTGCATGATATTATGTATATGTTATTTTATGGAATTAAAACTTGCGATGAGTCTATTTCCTATAATAGATTTCATGAGGACATGAATACAAGTATATTATTGATATGATGATTATGTGTAAATGATTACATGTATATGTCTAGATGTTAAGTGTATTTCTATACATGATCCATGTGAATGCATGTTTGTGTGATAAACTATGTTAACTGATATAATTGATTTATGTGATTAAAAGGAAAATGAGATAATAAGTTATGTGATTACATGTTATGTGATATGCTTTATATGACAATGAGCTATGAGACTATACAAGAATGTTACATAAGCTATAGGATACGATATAAGTGATTACATTAGAAATAATATGAGCTATATGAGTATATGTATACGTGATGATGTGGTTCACTATGTTAAAAATAATTTTAAGAAAAATATTTTTTAAAGACAAACTGATTTACATGTTAGCATAAATTTATTTTTAAGGGTCCGAGAGTTGACTAAACGTGGGGAATGATAAGCACTCCCACGACACTAAAAAATTGGTATCTCGATTATACGTTGTTTAATTAGTGAAATTTTACATATTCAAATCCAAATTTAAATTATGATCCTTTAGTTTCAAATGAATTAAAAAATTAATGAATCTCTTTATAAAATATTTGACTCAAAAACGAATTTGATTAACTCGATTTTATTTGAAAATGATGTCTATCTTCTTAAAAAATTAACGAAAATCGTTATCCGTGTGAGGCTATTGGAGAGCCTGTCCTTTGACATCTGCTATGGGTAGTGGTCCCCTTATTCGTTGGTGAAGGCACGTAGAAGGGGAACCGTGATTACAACACGAGGGAAACTTGTGATCCATGTTGACGTGGCTGGAGTGCGAAGGGGACCACCATCGTGCACGGTAGTTAGAGAGTTTGTTGTTGATGCACCGCGCGTGGAAGTCGAATCGACAATGCGTGAGATCCAGTTTTTGTTCTAGAAAGTTTTGGAGGCGTTGGAACAGTTGAATTCATAGGTTTCAAAAAACCCTAAATGCTTGGGCCAACTGACTGGGTCAATAAATTTGCCGGACTTCTATTTATGGGGTTGACTTGTAATAGTGGACTTTAATTGAATTTGTTTTTATTTAACCTGAAATCAAATAAAATTATTATGTTAAGTGCTTATTTAATATAGATAATGTATGTTCGTAACACCATTATTATGTAATTAATGTTAAAATAGGCTCAAAATTCAAAAATAAGCTTTCATGTTAATCCTCAATGATTGTCTACAAACTTAAAACAACTAAGACTTAACCTAGAAACTTAAGAGAATAGAAAATTTATATTAATAGAAACTCAATTAAAATATTGTACCTTTACTCCACTACTTTTCTATTCTCTAAGGGTGTTCATTTTTCGGTTTTAACCGAATTAATTCGGTTAATTCGGTCGGCCGCCTAATTAGTTCGGTCGGGGAACGGTTAATATTTTTTTTAGAATTCGGTTAACGGTTAATTCGGTTCGAAATCGGTTAATTAACCGAAATTAGATTTTAAATATTAACATATTATATATAACATATGAACTCAACCCAAACTATTTAAAACCCAATTAATAATTTAGGATCCAATAACTTTTAAACCTAAATCAATATTAATTAATTAAAAATTCCATATAAAATTTTTATTTTAAAATTATATATTATTTAAATTAATTTTAAATTGTTTTTTTAAATTAAAAAATATTCAATTTTTAAATAATTTAGAAAATTTTAAATTTTGTTGGTTAATTCGAAAATTAACCGAAATTTATTCTGTTCGGTTAATATTTTCAAAAAAAAGTTCGGTTCGGTTAACGGTTAAAGAAAAAAAAAGTTCAGTTAATTCGATTAATAGTAATTCGGTTCGTTCGGCCACCGTTTTAACCGAATGAACACCCCTACTCTTCTCTACCTCTAAATTCTCTTTCTATAACTCACACTTTTAACACTCATTTTCTCTTTTTCACTCTTATTACAATGGTAAAACTCTCTTCTATTTATAGATTTTAGTGACAATTGAATTATTGATACATGTCAAGATCTTTGTAATTTAATATTATAAATATCTATATTATTCTAACAGATAATTCTAAATCTAATATTAATTATTAAGAATATCCAAATTATTTAAAAATATTTTTCAATATATATATTTCTATATTAATCTAAAATATTCATAAGATATATCTCTTAAATGATAAATATATATTTATCTAGAATTGCATTAGATATTAACGATATCTAATCAATTCGTTGAGATGCAATAACCAATACTCAGGTTTTGTGTTATTTGATAAATTAAAAAATTAAATATTTAATTTAAGTTATAATTTTTTATATTACATATCATTAGGGACGATATCAAGGGATAAGAGTTTTTATATAACACTTTTAATTTTTAAAAAAATATAAAAAATAATTTTCATTTTAAATTACCAAATATATTTAAAAAGTAAATCATTGAGAAGGTTAGTTTTTAATTAATTGAATGTTTTAAACCAATTATAAAAAATGATCCTAGTAATTAGAAATGTATGAAAAGGATGACAAATATACGTAATCTCAATTGAACCAAACCGGACCGTGAGTTGGGTAGCCATTTAATTTGGATCGGTCTAATCTAAATTTTAGTTAAATAATAAAAATATTTTTAATTAAATTTAATTATGAAATTATATATTGTTTTTATATTTTATACATATCTTCGTGCAATGAAACTAATTGTAAGATCAAACTGAATTCACACACACACAAACATATATATATATATATATATATATATATATATATATATATATATTGAAAATAGAATAAGTTTGAACCAACCTTAAAATTAATTTTTGTTGCCTGCCAACAACACAGGATAAATTGTGAAGACCCACCCATGATATTATAATGTTATTTCCTACTTTATGGTCCACCATGAAGACATATTAGAATTTATCTTCCAAGGAGTTGCCTTTGCTGTGAAGTAAGCCCTGCCAAATATGTGCATTAAGGAATATAACGTCCAAAAGAAAGAAAAATCTACAACATTTTGATTTTTACCAAACTAATCCAACTTCATATCACGTTGGAATTTTCATGCATCATTTCAGCAACAAATCTTCACACTCTTTAGTGGCCAAAACATATAACTGATGTTGATTAGCACTACTCTGTAATGTAATTTGACCAACTTTCTTTATTTTTTTGGCTTTTTGTTCAGTTATGATTCACTGTTGTTTATATAACTGGTGTTGATATAATTTAACTATTATATAACTGTTGTTTAGTAGCCAAAACATATAATATATAGAGAAAATAACATCAGTGACCAAAAATTCCATATAATATACGATTTTAACCAATTTTTTTCGGATTTGCCAAAATGACCAACAAAATCGCAATGCGATCGCTAATTCGCAACGCGATCTCCATTATCGCAAATCAGTTTCCAGATTTGCAACGCGATTATGACAATCGCAATGCGATTTTCCCAATTCGCAATGCGAATAAGTAAATCGCAATGCGAATTTGGAAAATCGCAATGCGATACTGACTATCGCAATGCAATTTTCCTAATTCGCATTGCGATTTACGTATTCGCGTTGCGATTTTCATATTTCGCAATGCGAATACGTAAATCGCAATGCGAATTAGGAAAATCGCAATGCGAATACGTAAATCGCAATGCGAATCTTACTATCGCAATGCGATTTACATAGCGTGTAACACCCCCAACCCGTACCCGACCTGGATATGAGTCAGAGATACTACATTGACTTTTAAAACACAACTCTTAACCAATAATAGCAAAATATTTAAACTTATATTAAAAAAAATACGATAATATACATATTGTAATATAAGTTTACCAAAATATTCAGAGCATACACAACTTAACCCTTTAATTACATGCCAACTGCCATTTACATAACAAAATGACCTACTGATTAAGTTGCTTCTGATCTGGTGGTTGCAGGAGTAATGCTGTCAAGCTGCTTCACCTGTCTCGTCTACTTTCTCGGATCTTACGTGTGAAACACTCACACGCTAAGTCACCGACTTAGTGAGGCAATGTAATAATAATAACAAGGCAATGTAATGAAAATGTCATAATGATATGAAATGAAATGAAAGCTTATACTTAATCAAGGTAGTTTACATCACCATTATCCTTACCTGTAAGCATATTACTTTAACATTCATGAATTTATATTAATAAGTTTATTGGCCCATGATATTATATTGAGAACCTAAGGTATCTGAGTAATGTGAGGTTGTGCACTATGCTGTCACCACAGCTCGTATAAATGCACCGAAGTGCCGCGTAGAATTACACCGTAGTGCCATATAATAATGTCCATAAGGACCACATAGAATTCCTTAAGAATCATATACATATGCTAGGGATCACATATGTGTCTCACCAAACTTCACACATGTTCCAAAGAATATATATATATCCCGAAGGATCGCGTAGAATTTTGTCCCGAAGGACCGCGTAGACCCTCTACCCTTGGCATGCCAACTATACCTATAGTTCTCATCTACATAACATGGGCTTTTACATTTCACGTAGTCTATATCGCGTAGACATGTAAATTCTTACCTTTTCGCATAGCTCATAACTTTTCCTGCATATTCATGTCATATAATTCATTTTATATGAATTCATGTCATGTCTCATAATACAGAATATGCTCATGTGCCAAGATATAAAATCTAGACTTATCACAAGTCTAGAATTGAGTATATTTCTATAATTATGCTATGCATATGCACTCACCTATATTTCTTTGCCTTTTCCTCGATCGATCCTACTTGTAGATTGTTCCAGAACTCGTGTAGGCTCAGTATCTACATAAACATAATTTTCAAGATGATTATCAGATATCTATGTCTTGAAATTAATCTTTAATAGCCTACCAATTTAAGGAATTAATAGTTTAGTCTTTCTCTTTTTTTTATAAATGGGGGAATCGGTTCCCCCCCTGGTGGTATCGATTCCCCTCTAGCATTCTGGAAATTCATATTCGTTGAGGGGGTATCGATTCCCCTTGAATGGGTACCGATTCCCCTAGCCCAGAAATCCTATTTTGAGCTCGAAAATCATCTCATTTCAGCTCAAACATTCATTTTTCACTCCCTTTAATACTCTTAGCTTTCATACACTTACTTAAACTAATTATTATCCATTCAATACCTCTAAAACTAAAAAAACTAATCATCCATATAGAATTTAAGAATCTTACTCAAATTCCAACTTGTTCTAATTTTAATTCTATCACCTCATACTTCTTAATTAGCTTGATGACAAATCAAATCCAGCTTCTAATTCTTATTATGACCTTTAATCTAAGATTTCATTCAATGGCTCTCAACCTTTAATCTCCCTTAACTTGCAATTCTTTGAGTTCTAGGATCCTTGTTTCTCTCCATCATATTTCCTACATCTTCATTAACCAAACCCATGCTTAACTCATAAGAATTAATCCAAAAGAAGACAACTCACCTTTGCTTGCAAGCTTCACGGTTGGAGAAGGAAGAGAGGAAGAGAAAAGTCTGGAATGTTTATCTCAAATGCCCACGTGATTTATAAAATCACCCTAAGGAATATTTAATTATTTCACTTACTAAATTACTCTTTTGCCCTCTTAATTCTCCTTCTTTATAATTCAATCCTACACCAAATAATTCAAATAGGACATTGAACTCTTCCATCATTTTACTTAAATCACCAAATGTTGAAACTTTGCAAATTAATCACTAACCCGGCATGGAGGATGTTACAAATCTCCCTCCCTTAAGAAAATTCGTCCTCGAATTTTCAATAAGAAAAGAGATGGGGATACTGATTCCTCATATCCTCCTCACGCTCCCATGTTGCTTCCTCTACTTTGTGATTCTTCCATAAAACTTTAACCAATGGAATAGTCTTATTCCTCAATTGCTTAACCTCATGAGCTAAAATTTGAATCGGTTCTTCCTCATAAGTCATATCCGGTTGTACCTCGATCTCTTCTGGATTTACGATATGGGAGGGATCTGATCGATATCTTCGAAGCATTGAGACATGGAATACATTGTGAATCTTTTCCATTTCTGGTGGTAAAGTCAATTGGTATGCTACGGGTCCCACCCTTTTTACAATCTCATATGGTCCAATAAACCGAGGACTCAATTTTCCTTTTCGACCAAATCTCAACACCTTCTTCCATGGAGACACTTTTAAAAACACTTTATCTCCAACTTGAAATTCAATTTCTTTTCTTTTTAGATCTGCATATGATTTCTGTATGTCTGCTGCAGCTTTGAGATTACTCTGAATTATTTGGACATTTTCTTCTACCTCCTGAATCAACTCAGGACCAAGCACTTCTTTATCTTTGAGCTCGTACCAGTTCAAAGGCGTACGACATTTCCTTCCATAAAGAGCTTCATAGGGAGCCATTTTAATACTCGACTGATAGCTATTGTTGTAAGCGAACTCTGCCAGCGGTAAATACTTTTCCCATGATCCTTTAAATTCCATTACGCATGCTCTCAACATATCTTCCAATATCTGAATAGTTCTCTCTGATTGCCCATCAGTCTGAGGATGAAAAACCGTACTAAAGTTTAAACGAGTCCCCAACGCTCCATGCAAAGATTTCCAGAATCTAGAAGTGAATCGAGGGTCTCGATCAGAGACTATGGAAACAGGTACTCCAAGCAATCTAATAACTTCTCTAATATACAGCTCTGCATATTTTTCCATAGAGAAATCTGTTCTAACCGGAAGGAAATGCGCTGACTTAGTTAATCGATCAACAATTACCCAGATTGATTCTCTTTTGTTCGGAGTCAAGGGTAACCCCGAAACAAAATCCATCGTAACATTTTCCCATTTCCATTGAGGAATGAAAAGCGGTTGCAATAATCCTGATGGAACTTGATGCTCGGCTTTGACTTGTTGACATATCAAACACTTAGACACAAATTCGGTGATGCTTCGCTTCATCCCTGACCACCAAAATCGATCCTTCAAATCCATATACATCTTGGTTCCACCCGAGTGCATCGTTAACGGACTGCAATGAGCCTCTAATAAAATATCTTTCTTCAATTCATCATTGTCGGGTATTACAATTCTTCCTTTACAATATAGATTTGCATCTGACTTAATCTCAAAGTTTTTAAACTCTTTGTTCTTTACTTGTTCAATTCTTTTCAAACACACTTCATCTTTACTTTGCAATTCTCCTATTCGTTCTAACCATGCTGGTTTAAGGGTTAATTCTGCACAAAGACCACCGTCTCCCGTTAAAGATAATCTTGCATCCATAGCTCGTAAAGCTGCAAACGTCTTTCTACTCAAAGCATCTGCTACCACATTAGCCTTTCCGGGATGATAGTCAATTATCACATCATAATCCTTTAAGAACTCTACCCATCTACGTTGCCTCAAATTCAATTCTTTTTGAGTCATCAGGTACTTCAGGCTCTTATGATCCGTATATAAGTAACAACGTTCCCCATAAAGATAATGACGTCAAATCCTGAGAGCGAATACTACAACAACCATTTCTAAATCATGAGTGGGGTAATTCCTTTCATGTGGTTTCAACTGTCTCGATGCATACGCTACCACCTTTCCTTCTTGCATTAATACACACCCCAACCCGTTATGGGATACGTCACTGTATACTACAAAATTCTTACCAGATTCCGGTTGAACCAATATCGGAGTTTCCGTCAGAATTCTCTTTAAAGCTTCGAAACTTTCTTGACATTCTGAAGTCCAAACAAATGGTACGTTCTTTCTCATTAACTTTGTTAGAGGCAACATAATCATCGAAAAATTCTTAACGAATCTTCGATAGTAACTGGCAAGTCCAAGAAAACTCCGAACTTCAGACACATTCTTAGGAACTTCCCAATCCATTATAGCTTTAACCTTCTGAGGGTCTACTCTAATCCCAACTGCCGAGATCACATGCCCCAAGAAAATTACTTCCTTTAACCAGAACTCACATTTGGACAATTTTGCATACAACTTTTTATCTCTTAAAATTTGCAAGACGATCCTCAGATGTGTGCTATGCTCTTCATGGGATTTCGAGTACACCAGTATGTCATCAATAAAGACAACAACAAACTGGTCAAAGTAGGGCTGAAAAATCCTGTTCATAAGATCCATGAAAGCAGCAGGTGCATTCGTTACTCCAAATGGCATTACAATGAATTCATAGTGACCATATCTCGTTCTGAAAGCTGTCTTCGGAATATCTTTCTCCTGAATCTTCAATTGGTGATAACCGAAACGTAAGTCAATCTTCGAGAATACTGAAGCTCCTTTTAACTGATCAAACAAATCGTCAATACGTGGAAGGGGATACTTATTCTTGATTGTCACCTTATTGAGCTGTCGATAATCAATGCAAAGACACATTGATCCATCATTCTTTTTAACAAAGAACACCGGAGCTCCCCAAGGCGATACACTTGGTCGGATAAATCTCTTCTCTAGCAGCTCTTGTAATTGATTCTTTAACTCTTGCAATTCTTTTGGAGCCATTCTATAAGGTGCCATTGCGATCGGAGTTGTTCCTGGCATTACTTCAATTTGAATTCTACCTCTCTATCCGGAGGTAATCCTGGCAACTCAGCCGGGAAAACTTCAGGGAATTCTTGAACAATTGGAATCTCCTTTAACCTTTTCTCTTGAGCTCTTGAATCAATCACATTTGCAAGAAAACCCTGACATCCTTGTAGCAATAATTTCTTGGGAGACATCACGGATATTACATTTGCTAAAGGATTACACATTTCACTGATCACATTAACTTCTATTCCTTCGGGACTCTTCAGGGTTACCTTTTTCAATCTACAGTCGACATTCCCATAATAATGAAACAACCAATCCATTCCCAGAATCACTTCAAACTCGTCAAAGGGTAATTCCATCAGATTAGCAGGGAATTCAATTCCCTGAACCTTTATGGGACACCCCTTACAGACTTTATTCACCCGGGCACTAAGGCCTAACGGAGTTGTTACTATAATCTCATTACTCGTAGCTTCTAAGGGAATCCTCAACTCCTTTACTAACTTGCTTGTAATATAAGAATAATTAGAACCCGGATCAATCAGTACCAATACTAATTTATCATACAACTGAAAAGTACCTGCTATAATATCAGGGTCATCACGGTCTTCACTTGTCTTTAGATTGTACACTCGTGCGGTTGATCGAACTTCAGGTTGAACAGAGAATTCAGACGGGTTCCTTCCTCTGCCTCTTCCTTGTCCTCTTTGTGAGGAAGAACCAACTCTCCCAGATGGTGCAGGCTCACCAACAATCAATGGACAATCCCGGATAAAATGTCCGGCATCTCCGTATCGAAAACAAGTCCCAGCAGCCATCCGACAAGCCCCATAATGGTTTTTCCCACAGTGCTGACACTGTCTCCCTTGACTCGGAGTAGATCTCCCAGCACCAGATTCCACTGACTGCGTCTGTCTAGGTCTTGCCTGACTTGCTCCCCTAGCAGACGATGCAACTGATTCTGATCTAGCTTGTGATCGAAATCCCGAGTCTCTTCCCCTTTTTGATGGTACTGAGCTAGAAGAAGCACCCGTTCTCTTTGATGTCTGAACTCTTGAGTCCCCAAATCTTTCATTCTGAGCCCTTTCAAGAGCTTTTGCACGATTGATCATCTCCTGGAATGAGGACAAGTTCAACACTATCAACAATTCTTTAAGTCTAGGGCGCAAGCCCTCCACGAACCATTCGCAAGCATCTTTTTCAGTAGGCACAAGCTCAGCTGCAAACCTGCTCAGCTTATTAAACTCACATTCGTACTCATATACAGAGCGGCTCATCTGCTTCAAATTCATAAACTCCTGCTTCATTTGTCGGATAAACTGATCTCCAATATACTTGTTTTTAAATTCTTCTAAAAACAAAGACCAAGTCAACTGGTCGGTTGACATCCTCATGGTGACATTCGTCCACCATATCCTCGCCTGACCCCTCAATAAAGATACAACTCCATCTAATTTCTCCACTTCGGAACAGTGGAGACCATCTAACATGATTTTCAAATCATTCAACCAAAGATCCGCTGACACTGGACCTTCCTCAGCTTCTCCCTTAAATTCGGGAGCTCCTAAACCTCTCAACTCTTTTGCTACATTAATTCTTTGAGTTAGTGGAGCAGAAGATTGAAGACGCGTCAGAATAGCGTCTAACGTTCTGAAGAACGTATCTTGATCTTGCACAGGCACTCCTTGAGATGCCTGTTCTTCACCTTGCCTGGCCAGGGCAGGTGAATTACTGCTTTCAGCATGCCTATCTTCTCCCGCTTCACTTCGGGAGCTATTATGTCCAGACATCTAATAAGAATAAACACATTATTCTATTAGCAAAACAACATACTCATACTATACCAGATCAGAACTTCTCACTATTTGTTGGCATGTATTCCATTTAAAGACTATATAGACTCTGGTTCATGCCTAGAATCGGCTAAACCATAGCTCTGATACCATTAAATGTAACACCCCCAACCCGTACCCGACCCGGATATGAGTCAGAGATACTACATTGGCTTTTAAAACATAACTCTTAACCAATAATAGCAAAATATTTAAACTTATATTAAGAAAATACGATAATATACATATTGTAATATAAGTTTACCAAAATATTCAGAGCATACACAACTTAACCCTTTAATTACATGCCAACTGCCATTTACATAACAAAATGACCTACTGATTAAGTTGTTTCTGATCTGGTGATTGCAGGAGTAATGCTGTCAAGCTGCTTCACCTGTCTCATCTACTTTCTCGGATCCTACGTGTGAAACACTCACACGCTAAGTCATCGACTTAGTGAGGCAATGTAATAATAATAACAAGGCAATGTAATGAAAATGTCATAATGATATGAAATGAAATGAAAGCTTATACTTAATCAAGGTAGTTTACATCACCATTATCCTTACCTGTAAGCATATTACTTTAACATTCATGAATTTATATTAATGAGTTTATTGGCCCAAGATATTATATTGAGAACCTAAGGTATCTGAGTAATGTGAGGTTGTGCACTATACTGTCACCACAGCTCGTATAAATGCACCGAAGTGCCGCGTAGAATTGCACCGTAGTGCCATATAATAATGTCCATAAGGACCACATAGAATTCCTTAAGAATCATATACATATGCTAGGGATCACATATGTGTCTCACCAGACTTCACACATGTTCCAAAGAATATATATATATCCCGAAGGACCGCGTAGAATTTTGTCCCGAAGGACCGCGTAGACCCTCTACCCTTGGCATGCCAACTATACCTATAGTTCTCATCTACATAACATGGGCTTTTACATTTCACGTAGTCTATATCGCGTAGACATGTAAATTCTTACCTTTTCGCATAGCTCATAACTTTTCCTGCATATTCATGTCATATAATGCATTTTATATGAATTCATGTCATGTCTCATAATACAAAATATGCTCATGTGCCAAGATATAAAATCTAGACTTATCACAAGTCTAGAATTGAGTATATTTCTATAATTATGCTATGCATATGCACTCACCTATATTTCTTTGCCTTTTCCTCGATCGATCCTACTTGTAGATTGTTCCAGAACTCGTGTAGGCTCAGTATCTACATAAACATAATTTTCAAGATGATTATCAGATGTCTATGTCTTGAAATTAATCTTTAATAGCCTACCAATTTAAGGAATTAATAGTTTAGTCTTTCTCTTTTTTTTATAAATGGGGGAATCGGTTCCCCCCCTGGGGGTATCGATTCCCCTCTAGCATTCTGGAAATTCATATTCGTTGAGGGGGTATCGATTCCCCTTGAATGGGTACCGATTCCCCTAGCACAGAAATCCTATTTTGAGCTCGAAAATCATCTCATTTCAGCTCAAACATTCATTTTTCACTCCCTTTAATACTCTTAGCTTTCATACACTTACTTAAACTAATTATTATCCATTCAATACCTCTAAAACTAAAAAAACTAATCATCCATATAGAATTTAAGAATCTTACTCAAATTCCAACTTGTTCTAATTTTAATTCTATCACCTCATACTTCTTAATTAGCTTGATGACAAATCAAATCCAGCTTCTAATTCTTATTATGACCTTTAATCTAAGATTTCATTCAATGGCTCTCAACCTTTAATCTCCCTTAACTTACAATTCTTTGAGTTCTAGGATCCTTGTTTCTCTCCATCATATTTCCTACATCTTCATTAACCAAACCCATGCTTAACTCATAAGAATTAATCCAAAAGAAGACAACTCACCTTTGCTTGTAAGCTTCACGGTTGGAGAAGGAAGAGAGGAAGAGAAAAGTCTGGAATGTTTATCTCAAATGCCTACGTGATTTATAAAATCACCATAAGGAATATTTAATTATTTCACTTACTAAATTACTCTTTTGCCCTCTTAATTCTCCTTCTTTATAATTCAATCCTACACCAAATAATTCAAATAGGTCATTGAACTCTTCCATCATTTTACTTAAATCACCAAATGTTAAAACTTTGCAAATTAATCACTAACCCGGCATGGAGGATGTTACATAGCGCCATTCGTATTAACGCGTATTTTTTTTCAAATTCCAAACACGAATTTTTTCTTAATATATCGGAAACTGAACCGTCCACAGTAATCGCAACTCATAACCTCAAACCTAAAATCACAACACTCAGTCTCATCTCCATCTCTCACTCTCTACGGCGAAATCCGTCCCCATCTCCAAAGATTTCCGTCCCCATCGCCGGCGAAATCCCTCACAACCATTCACAGTCAGAAGTCACTCACAATCATTCAGAAATGAAAAATCAACCTCCGAGGGTTAGATTTTTTTTTTATTTTGAAATTTTTTCATTATTTTAGGTTTTTCATATTGAGATTGATGATAAGTTTACTGGTAATTTCAATAATAGATTAACCATTTCACTTAGATTTCTTATTAAATTCATTTGATTGATGCCAATACTGCTAAACTATTTAGCCTGTGAAGTTAGTATTTGTCTTTGTTTTGTCTTTTGGTTGAAGTAATGCAGAAGAAGAATAGTTTCGAGAATGAAAATCGCAAAGCGGAAATAACTATCGCAACGAGAGAATCGCAACGCGAAACCAAAATCGCATTGCGATTTTCATTTTGCGTTGCGATTCTCTCGTTGCGATTTTCATTTCGCGTTGCGATTTTCATTTCACGTTGCGATTCTCTCGTTGCGATAGTCATTTCGCGTTGCGATTCTCTCGTTGCGATAGTCATTTCCGCGTTGAGATTTTCATTATTTGCGATTTTTATTTCAACCAAAAGGCAAAACAATGTTGCAAATTTTAGTTTCAAGAATAAACTACTATTTATGTTTATTGTTTTTGGTATATCTTCACAGTGTAGTTTTTGGTATATCTAACTTGGTATGTTTATTGTTTTTGTAGAAATTTTTTTCGGCTTCATTGACATTAAGGAATAAAGTTAGCCTAGCCACTACAATTGCTTCAAAGCTTTCACCTTCACAAAGAAAATTGTTTGAGGAAACCTGCTTCGGGCTATGGCTGAGAGTACAGCATCCGGGTGGAGATGCTAATTTGACACATTTGTGGCTTCAGACCATGACTAGCGATCTACCCGATAGTATACAACGTGGTGAGGAAGAGATATGGTTTCATTTTCCACCGGCGTATACTTGTTTTGGGCGGAAGGAGTTCTGCTTAATCACTGGTCTACGATTCGGACACGATGATGTAGGCCGGTACACTCGTCATATCACCCGCCCATCATGGTTATCCAGGGTTTTTCCTGATGAGTCAATAGAGAAGCCGAACTTACACGTCGACGATATGAAGAAATTGTTTAAAAAGAAAGATGGTTTTACTCGGATGAATGACGTCGATGTTGTCCGAGTATGCCTTCTACTACTTTTGTATGCCGGCTTTTTAGACAGAGAGGCCAGACAACCTATTCCTCATGAGCTAATATTATTGGTAGAGGACCTAAATGCATGGAATCTATTTCCGTGGGGTTCGTATATATGGAAAGCTACCTGGACTAAGTTGTCGTCTGCCTTTGATGACCGCAAAAGTTTGCGAGGCGATGGGTCGAAATACACTTTGTCAGGCTTTGTTTGGGCCTTTAAGGTAAGAATTTCTATATAATGTTTTCAAAATTATAATTAATTATTTATTACTAATGTTTGTTATTATATTGTTTGTAGATTTGGATATTCGAGGCTTTCCCCAGCATGCGGACATATGCATTAAAAACCTCAAATGATATTCCTAGGGCTATTTCCTGGAAGAGGAAACGTCTGTTGGATTGGGAAGACTTAATACCATATGCGACAATAAATAATGTAAGTTAACACAAATACTATCATATATAAACAAGTTATTAATAGTAGACGTTTAACTTTGTTTGAGTTTTTATATTTTTAGGATGCCAACATTCCATTAATGAGACTGACACCCATGGAGGCTGAGCTTGCCACTGATTGGTGGCAAGCTAGTCAACGTTTTCTTGATGGCACGAATGATGAGCAGCCTTCACTTCCTCCACTTCGAGAGTCATCACCTGATCGACCCGACTATACACCTCTACAACGAGAGCCATCACCTATCCCGTCACATCATCGAGCCTCTTCTCCACCATCACCTCATGATAGGCGACCGACAAAGATGCCACGACTTCTATCTCCCTGTTCTCCACCTCCACCTCCACGGGATGAGTCAAGGGAGTTACGTGATGAGGTCAATGCCTTGCGTGAGGAGATCGGTACTCTACGCGATAACGATGGTACATGGCGTGTGGAGGTGTCTACTTTACGTGGTGAGGTTGCCGCTCTACGTGAGATGGTAGTATCGTTGCAGAATGAGGTTCATACTCTACGCAACGAGGTTAAGTTTAATATTTTCCATATTTAACTTGATGATAAATTACTCGTAATTTCACTTAAATTAATCATTTCACTTAGATTGCTTAGTAAATTTATTCGGTTGCTGCCAATACTGCTAAACTGTTTATTAACACTGTGAAGTTAGTATTTGTCTTTTTGTTTTGTCTTTTGGTTGAAGTAAATTTATTCGGTTGCTGCCAATTCTGCTAAACTGTGTATTCTTTAACACTGTGAAGTTAGTATTTGTCTTTGTTTTGTCTTTTGGTTGAAAGTTTGAAATATATTATTCTTTGTTTTCACTGTTTAAATATCATGTCTGTTTATTTACTGATATTTATATTTAATTATTTAGCGGACCGATAAGGTGGATGCTTTACGTCGGATTTTTCTTGCACGACAGAGTTCACGCATCAGACGGCGTGCACGTGCTATTAAGTCTTCGTATACCCCAATAGTGCGAAGACACTGTAAGAAGAAGCCCGACTCGCCTGTCATCCCTCAAGAGTCCACTCCTATCGTTGAAGAGGCCCCTATCATTCCTCGAGAGTCCCCTCCCACCGTTCAAGAGGCCACTGTCATCGTTGAAGAGGTCCCTCCCACCATTCAAGAACCCGATTCACATGGCATCATATGTAGGATTCTTGAGAAACCCTCTGACGTGCCGGACATGATGGATTCAAGTTGGCTCTCGTATGAGTTACCGGCTAGTACCATACCGGTATCTGAAGTGGAGAGGAAACAACTACCGGACACAATTCTGGATAATACCCTTTGGGCTAAGACCGCAGTTGATTTTTATCTACATGAGCGGAGCCAGGGGTGTTTCACTGACATATGCAAGCTCAACGATGATATCTATTTGTTGCTTGATCGGTCTTGGTGGGGCGTATTATTAGGGGTCGAAGACAATGGCTATTTCGATGGAGGGGTAAGTCTTATATTTTTCTTATATTTTAATTTGATTTTTTTTTAAATTTATGTAAGTTACTGATATATGTCTTTTTTTGTAAAACAGCATATCGATGCGTGGGTGTCACGTCTTCTAATAATTAGGAAACTTAAGGAAAATAAAAGAAATACACGATATACAATTATGCCGACGTCTTTTAACGCCGTTCACTTGAAGAATCAACGAGATGAATCATTTGCGTTGGGCAATGGACAAGCTAAACTTTATCCTGCATGGTGGGAGGTCGATAAGGTTAGTTTTATTTTAGATTGAGTTTAAAGGTATTCATAAATAAGTGCGCAAATGAATGAATTATTACTTATGATTGCAGGTGTTTATCCCTGTTTTGGAACGTAAACATTAGCTTCTCGTCGAGCTTCAGATCCCATCCCTTAAGGCAATAGTATATGACAGCATGATAAATTACATATCATTGGCTGATTTAAGAGATATTATTAAGGGATGGAGCTCTCATTTGGCTAAATTCTTGGATGCGATAAATTATTGGACTCGTTCTGGAAACAAGAAGCCAAAGAAGCTCAATATTACAGTTAGCAGAGACGAGACCGCACCACAACAAACGAAAGGACCCAGAGGGGATTGTGGTCATCTCGTATGCTTGGCGTTGGACCGTTTGATCACAGGAAGTATAAAGTATCTACCTCCCACCGATAGAGATAGAGCTGCAGTAGGCTTGTGGTTTCGGCATTATATGGCTAGATCGATATATACGAGACATTGCCTACCTGCATCCGCGTTATAAAAATGTCCATAAACAATTGGTATGTTTATAGGCTTGTGGTTTGAAAATGTTTGGTTAAGTACCTAGAATTTAATAATTTGTTGTTTGTAGGTTTTAGATGTGTAGAAAGTGTTGTTTGAGCAAATTTTTGGTTTATGCAGGTTAATCTCATAAGTGAGTTGCGTGAAAATGATGTATGGCTGCAAAAGTTGATTCAATAATAGATGAGGAAATAAGAATTATTGCTTATTTTTTGATTGTTTAATTGATTTGTAAAAGGTGATTTGTAAAAGTTGATTTCTTTAATTGATGTTAACATAATTCTTATTTGTGCTTGTTTAATTGATTGAAATGTAATGGTTGATTTTGTTGATTTCAATCTGCATTATGTTGAAGGCAAAAATTACTGTCGCAATGCGAAATGAAAAGCGCAACGATATAATCGCAATGCGAAATGAAAATCGCAACGAGAGAATCGCAATGCGAAATGAAAATCGCAACGACAAAATCGCAACGCGAAACTAAAATCGCAACACGAAACTAAATTTACGTTGCGATTTTCATTTCGCTTTGCGATTCCCTCGTTGCGATTTTCATTTCGCATTGCGATTCTCTCGTTGCGATTTTCATTTCGCATTGCGATTATCTCGTTGTGATTTTCATTTCGCATTGCGATAGTAATTTCCGCGTTGCGATAGACATTAAGATGATTGCGAATGTCATTTCCGTGTTGCGATAGTCAAATGATTGCCTATTAAGTGATAACAACTGAACAGATCATAGCAATTTTCAAACTCAAGTTACTAATACATGCCTAACTGAAAATGTTAAAAGTTCACACATAAAATCTACATAATACAACGTTTGCATTTAAAAATCACCTAAGTTAACAGTCCCAAAAAGTGAAGCCAGTTGTGATTGAGATTTTAAAGATGATTGCGATTTTGATTGCCTTTTTCTTGACACCATATGAGCTTTGGATTTTGATGATGATCCATATTTTGGTAGAGAAAAAGATGATTGTGATGGCACTGGTGATCCACATGTCAACCTTGTATGACCACTTTCCTTGCACCGACTACATGTCGATCTCTTCTTCTCTTCACCCTTAGACGGTATACGATCGTGACTTTTTGGTCGGCCAGGTAGCCTTCTGTCCATGGCTGGTGGCAAAACTATTTGTAAGTCATCTGGTATGTCCCACTCAGAAGGATGTGGAATAGGGTAGATAATCTCGGCATAAGTCTGTCGATATACTTCTGTAGTGTAGCAATCCATAGCGTATGTGCTTGAATCATATTGGTTTAGATGAAGAGCAACTTTTATAACATGGCCATATGGATAACCAGATGTTTGCCATTTCATACAACTACACGTCCTTGCATTTAGATCGACAAGCCCATTTAAGTTATTATCCAGTACTTCAAACAAAGTGTTTGAACATGGTTCAACTCTCCATGACGTTGACTTCACAACACGTTTCG
Source organism: Hibiscus syriacus (assembly GCF_006381635.1). Taxonomy (NCBI): domain Eukaryota; kingdom Viridiplantae; phylum Streptophyta; class Magnoliopsida; order Malvales; family Malvaceae; genus Hibiscus; species Hibiscus syriacus. Next base: position 941,397 of record NW_024062758.1, on the reverse strand, counting down.
TTATCATTTTTTCAGTCCATGGTGTAACACGATGTTCCAATGTTCCTGTAAATTTAAATAAATAATACTTAGTAAAATATATGATAAGTTACGAATTCAAAGAAATAATACCTGCATGGTTTCTTTTCTTGTAGTACCACTGTTGAATAGAGGCTCGAAAAAACTCCATTAACATAGTAATGGGTAATTTCCGGGAATGACGACTTAGAGCGTTGATTGATTCTACACTATTAGACGTCATAAAACCATATCTTGCTCCAAGTTGATGTACTCTTGACCATCTTTCAAACCCGACATCTTCTAGTGTTTGAGCACACTGAGGCAAAACACGTCTTAAACAGTTTATATGCTTATTGAAATCCACTTCCTGATAAGCTTTTACAGCCTTCCAGTATGTCCATTTGTGTTTTTTTATACCAGCAGACCTTGATTTTAGATTTCTATACAAATGAACACCACAAAGTCCATGAAAAGCATCTGGGAAACACCTTCTAACAACGTTGTCAATTGAGTTTGCCCTATCGGATATGATTGTCAGATTGCTAATAGGACCTATGCAATCCCTAAGATGCCCCATAAACCATGTCCATGAATCAGAGGTTTCAGATTTGCCAACCCCGTAAGCTATTGGCAATATCCCATTGTTACCATCCATGGCTACTGCTAATAAGTTTACTCCAAGGTATCGACCTTTCAAATGTGCTCCGTCAACTATAATAACTGGGCGCATGCAAGTAATAAACGAACGAATCTACAAAATAATATACACAGGAAATATAATCTTTTAAATGTGAAATGCATGTAACTAACAAAAATGAGTCAACATAATTATATTGATTTACTAGCCGCAGCACCAATGGCGATAAACAACAACTCAAAGCGTCCATCTCTATCTGTTTTGATATGAGTTACCGACCCATGATTTTTTAGCTTTAAATTGTGACAATAAGCTGGCAGTTGGGCAAACGATGCTTCTGGCGACCCCCTCAACAATTCCAAGGCATAACATTTGGCTCTCCAAGCTTGAGAATACGATATACTAATCTTGAACCGAGCATTCATGTCAGTCATAATTTCATGTCCCCGATATACCCTGCTATTCAAAAACATTAACTCAGCCAGAAAACCACCCAACACCTTTTTGTTTGCCTGTCTATGGTGAGGAAAAACTTGGGTTCTTAAACATGTATGTTTATCAATAAAAGTCCTAACTTGAAAGATTTCGCAATCTTTTATCCTCTTTGCAATCATACGCCACGTACAGTTTTTGTCAATCATACACCTTGTTTCGAAATGATCTTTGCTTGATTTGTTAACTTTTAGTTGATATCCATCTTCCACACATTTCGTATACAAAGCTATCTTCAAGTCTTCCTTTGTATCAAAACAATCATCTTTCTTGATACGAATAACTTTTGTGTAACAATCAACTGCTTTCTTTACCAACTATTCTTCCGGTATCTGAAGTAATTCTGGCATATTCCAGTTATACTCCCGTGGCATTTTCTTTTCTTCGGAGACTTTTTCTTCTTCTTTTTCTTCTTCAGGATTATATGAATTACAGAATGGATGTTCAACATGTTCATTCATAGTCGTAACTTCCTCCTCATTATCATCAACAACATCTTCCTCGGCAACGGTTGTTCATCATCAAAATTCGGGTATTGACCAATATCAAAATCATTACACGCATGGTCTGTTTCTTCTTCTAAAACATCATCAAAATCCGAGTAATGACCATATCAAAGTCCGGGTATTGACCAAGATCAAATTTCGAATACTGACTAGTACTCACAATTTTTTCTGTTGGCTCATCATCGTCTAATTGGTCAATACGAAAACCGGAATTTGGTGCTGAAAGTTGATTGGGATTTGGATTAGAGAAAGGTTTGGGTTTTGAGAAAAACTTATTGATTACTACCCGCTACTGACCCAACAATACTACTTCTAGGTTCAACAACATACAATGTAAATCATCACTTGAAACACTAATGTAAGCAATGATCGTTCAACATCTTCATTGTCGGTTACAAATAAACTTTACCATTTCTCTGATAAGATAGCCTAAATCCACTTAGGAGCTCTAAATTCAATTTCTTTGAAACGTAACATTAGAGTTTCATAAGTTAACTTTTTTAATGACAGTTTTAGTTGAAGATTCATGGGTAAAGGCATATTGTAAAACACCATGAACATTCTCCCATGACCCTCCAAAACACAAATCTATCCAAACATGATCAACATTAGATGATTTCATTGTTGTAAATTAATTTACTAAATAACGAGCTGCGAAACTAAGACCTGTTACCGGATGGGAAGGATGTAGGAACGAATATAGGAACGGATGTCGCCGGAGAGAGTGATAGGAGATGGAATGAGTTGCGATTTAGGGATTTAGGTTATGAGTTGTTACTGCTGCTAGATAACACAAAAAATTTGTGTTGCGAAACTAAACCTATTGCGAACTTTGAAAATCGCATTGCGATTCTGTATTATCACGTTGCGAAAGTAAGTATCGTGTTGCGATTTCCTAATTCGCAATGCTAATAAGTAAATCGCAATGCGAATTTGGAAAATCGCAATGCGATACTGACTATCGCAACGAGATAATACAAAATCGCAATGAAACGTTGTATTATGTGTATTTATGTGTACACTTTTAAAATTTTCAGTTAGGCATGTATTAGTAACTTGAGTTTGAACTTGCTGATTTGTTCAGTTGTTATCACTTATTAGATTCATGACTATCGCAACGGGGAAATCGCAACGCGAAAATGGCTATCGCAACTAGAAAATCGCAATGCGAAATGAATCGCATTGCAATTTTCTCGTTGCGATTTTCATTTCGCATTGCGATTTTCTCGTTGCGATAGTCATTTCGTGTTGCGATAGTCTGTTTTGCCTTCAACATAATGCATATTGAAATCAACAAATCAACTATTACATTTAAATCAATTAACAAGCACAAATAAGAATTATGTACACACCAATTAAACAATCAACATTTAGAAATCATTTTTTACAAATCAATTAAACAAAAATAATAATAATTCTTATTTCCTCATCAATTATGAATCAATGAATCAACTTTTGCACCCGTACATCCATTTCACGCAGCTCACTTAAGGATTAACCTGCAAAAACCAACATTTGCTCAACAAGACTTCCTACACATCTAAAACCTACAAACACAAATTATTAAATTATAGTACTAACCAAACTTTTCAAACCAAAAGGAGTATATATGTTAACAAACTTGCATTTGACTTACCATTAACAATGGAACTTTCATAACGCGGATGCAGGTAGGCAGCGTCTAGAATATATCGCTCTAGCCATATAATGCCGAACCACATGCCTACTGCAGCTCTATCTCTATCGGTGGGAGGTAGAAACTCTGTGCTTCCCGTCGTCAAACGCCAAGCACATGCATACGAGAGGAACACAATCCTCTGGCTCCCGGCGATTGTTGTGGCACGGTCTCGTCTCTGACAACTGTGACATTGAACTTCTTTGGCTTCTTGTGTCCAGAATGAGTCCAATAATTAATCCCATCCAAGAATTTAGCCAAATGAGAGCTCCATCCCTTGATATATCTCTCAAATCAGACAGTGATATGTAATTATCATGCTGTATACTATTATCTTCAGGGATGGGAGATGAAGTTGGACGAGAAGCCAATGAAGACGTTCCAAAACAGGGATAAACACCTGCAATCAGAAGAAATAATTCATTTATTTGCGCACTTATTATGAACACCTTAAAAATTTTAAAATAAACACTAACCTTATCGACCTCCCACCATGCAGGATAAAGTTTAGCTTGTCCATTGCCCAACGAAAAGATTCATCTCGTTGATTCTTTAAGTGAACTGCGTGAAAAGCCGCCGCATTATTGTATATCGCGAATTTTTTTTTTTCCTAAGCTTCCTTATTATTAGAAGACGTGACACCCACACATCGATATGCTGTTTACAAAAAAAAGACATATATTAGTGAATTACATTAATTTTAAAAAATTAATCAAAATCATATATAAGTCAAATATAAGACTTACTACCTATCGAAATAGCCACTGTCTTCAACCCTAATAACACACCCCACAAGACCGATTAAGCAACAAATACATCTCATCGTTGATTTGCTTATGTCAGTGTACACCCTTGGCTCCGCTCATGTAGATAAAAATCAACTGCGGTCTTAGCCCAAAGGGTATTATCCAGAATTGTTTCCGGTAGTTGTCTCCTCTCCACTTCAGATACTGGAAGGGTATAGCCGGTAACTCATACGAGAGCCAACTCTCATCATGTCCGGCAACGGTGGGGGTTTCTCAATAATTCGATATATTACCCCATGTGAATCGGGCTCTGGAATGGTGGGAGGGACCTCTTCAACGATGACAGTGGCCTCTTGAACGGTGGGGGGGACTCTTGAGGATGATAGGGGCCTCTTGAATGATTGGAGGGGACTCTTGAGGAATGACAAGTGAGTCGGGCTTCTTTTGCGGAGTCTTCGTACCATTGAGGTGAACGGAGACGTAATAGCACGTGCACGTCGTCTGATGCGTGAACTCCGTCGTGCAAGGAAAACCGACGTAAAGCATCCACCTTATCGGGCCGCTAAAAAAATTAATACATAAATCAGTAAATAACAGACATGATATTAAACAAAGACAAATATGTTTCAAACTTGCATTGTATTCACCCAAGTCATTATTCTATCATAGTTCACAAAATGCATCAGATAACATTCCAGAAGTAAGCACTTATATAAACATTTAAAAGGACAACATATATAAACATTCAAGAAGAAGAATAGTTTACTTTCGCAACACGAAACTTACTTTCGCAACGCGAAAATGACTATCGCAACGCGGAATGACTATCGCAACGCGGAAATGGCTATCGCAATGCGAAATGAAATCGCAACGACAAAATCGCAACGCGAAACAAAATCGCATTGCGATTTTCATTTCGCGTTGCGATTTTGTCGTTGCGATTTCATTTGCATTGCGATTTGTCGTTGCGATTTTCATTTCGCATTGAGATAGCCATTTCCGCGTTGCGATAGTCATTTTCATGTTGCGAAAGTAAACTATTCTTCTTTTGCAAATTGAAACTTGAATGGATTGTATTACTTCAACCAAAAGACAAAAACAAAACAAAAAACAAATACTAACAAAAACAATTTAGCAGTATTGGCAGCAACCGAATGAATTTATTAAGCAATCTAAGTGAAATGGTTAATCTAAGTGAAATGGTTAATATAAGTGAAATTACGAGTAAATTTATCATCAAGTTAAATATGAAAAATCTTAAACTTACCTCGTTGCGTAGAGTATGAACCTCATTCTGCAACGATGTTACCATCTCATGTAGAGCGGCTACCTCATCGTGTAAAGTAGACGCCTTAACACGCCATGCACCATCGTCTTTGCGTAAAGTACCGACCTCCTCACGCAAGGCATTGACCTCATCACGTAACTATCCTAACTCATCCCGTGGAGGTGGAGGTGGAGAACAGGGAGATAAACGTCGTGGCATCTTTGTCGGTCGTCTATCTTGCGGTGATGGTGGAGAAGAGGCTCGATGATGTGATAGAATAGGTGATGGCTGTCGTTGTGGAGGTGAATAGTCGGGTCGATCAGGTGATGGCTCTGGGTGAGGTGATAGCTCTGGGTGAGGTGATGGCTCCCGAAGTGGAGGCTGCTCATCATCCGTGCCTTCAAAAAAGCGCATACTAGCTTGCCACTAATCAGTGGCAAGCTCAGCTTCCGTGGGTGTCAGCCTCTGTAATGAAGTGTTGGCCTCCTAACAATATAAAAGCTCAAACAAAGTTAAACGTGTACTAGTAATAACTGTTTATAAACATATGGTAGTATTTATGTTAACTTACATTATTTATTGTCGTATACCGTAGTAAATCTTCCCATTGCAGGTCCGTTTCCTCTTCCAGGAAATAACCCTGGGAATATCATTTGAAGTTTTATTACTATGTCTTCATGGCGGGAAAGGCCTCAATATCCAAATCTACAAACAATATAATAACAAACATTAGTAATTGTTAAATAATTACTTATAATTTTGGAAACTTATATAAAAATTCTTACCTTAAAGGCCCAAATAAAGCCTGTCAAAGTGTATTTGGAACCATCGCCATGCAAACTTTTCGATCATCCAAGGCAGACGATAACTTTTCCATGTAGCTTTCCATAAATACGAGCCCCATGGAAACAGGTTCCACGCATTTAGGTCTTCTACCAATTTGATTAGATCATTCGGAATAGGTTGTCTGGCCTCTGCCTAAAAAGCCGGCATGCAAAAGTATTAGAGGCATACTCGGACAACATCGACGTCATCCATCCGAGTAAAACCATCTTTCTTATTCAATATATCGTCTGGTCTTCCACGTGTAGATTCGGCCTCTCCAGCTCAGGAAAAACCCAGGATAACCATGATGGGCGGGTAATGTGTCTAGTGTACCAACCTACATCGTGTGAAGCGTAGACCGGTGATTAAGCAAAACTCCTCCCGCCCAAACACGTATACGCCGGTGGAAATCAAACCATATCTCTTCATCACGACGTTGTATAGTATCTGGTAGATCCCTATCATGGTTTGAAGAAACAGGTGTGTCAACATCGCATCTCCACCGGGATGTTGTACTTTCAGCCATGGCCCGAAGCAAGTATCCTCAAACATTTTCTTTGTGCAGTGAAAGCTTCGACGCAATTGTGAAGATATACCAAAAACAATAGTAAACATAAAGAGTAGTAGTTTATTCTTCAAACTTAAATTTGCAACACTGTGAATTTCTTATTTGTCTTTGTTTTTTGGTTGAAGTAATGCAATTCATTCATGTTTCAATTTGCAGAAGAAGAATAGTTTCTGAAAATGAAAATCGCAACACGAAAATGACAATCGCAACGCGAATTTGACTATCGCAACGAGAGAATAAAATCGCGTTGCGATTTTGTCGTTGCGATTTTCATTTCGCGTTGCGATTCTCGGTTGATTTAATAAGCAATCTAAGTGAAATGGTTAATCTATTATTGAAATTACCAGTAAACTTATCATCAATTTCAATATGAAAACCCTAATAATAATTCAAAAATTTCAAAAAGAAAATAATTAAAAAAAACTAACCCTCGGTGGTTGATTTGGTTGATTTTCCATTTCTGATTGTGAGGGTGGCTCTGAGAGATGGAGATAGACGGATTTCGTCGGAGATGGGGACGGATTTCGTCGGAGATGGGTGAGAGAGTGAGAGATGGAGATGGAGATGGGACTGAGTTGTGATTTTAGGTTTTAGGTTATGAGTTGCGATTACGGGATATACTGTGGACGGTTCAGTGTTCCAATATATTAATATTCGTGTTTGGAATTTGAAAATAAAATACGCTTTGCGATACTAATGGCGCTTTGAAAATCGCATTGCGATTATGTATTATCTCGTTGCGAAAGTCAGTATTGAGTTGCAAAATTAAGTATCGAGTTGCGAAAGTCAGTATCGCATTGCGATTTTGTATTATCGTGTTGCGATAGTCAGTATCGCGTTGCGATTTTCCAAATTCGCATTGCGATTTACATATTCGCATTGCGAATTGGGAAAATCGCAACGCGAAATTGGAAAATCGCATTGCGATAGTCATAATCACGTTGCAAATCTGGAAACTGATTTGCAATAATGGAGATCGCGTTGCGAATTAGCGATCGCATTGCGATTTTGTTGGTCATTTTGGCAAATCCGGAAAAAGTTGGTTAAAATCGTATATTATATGGGATTTTTGGTCACTGAGGTTATTTTCTCTAATATATATAACTGATGCTGATATAATTTAACTATTATATTTTAACTATGTTCTTATTTAGTTTAAATTATTAGCAATAAAAGATTTAGAACTACAGGTGAAGAAGCAACTGTTGAAGAGAGTATGGACGAAATCTTGGAGTGACACTGTAGCCGATTCACCCATTTTTACAGGCATCTTTCATAACTCGAGTAGAATCGAGGAAGAAGAATATGAATCAGAAGAGGATGAGGAAACATTGGAAGATGACATACCTACCGTCAAGATTTCACAAGATTTTAAAAAGAAAATCAGAAAGCCCTGGAAAAAGCTCTAATAATCAAGTTGTTGGGAAAGACAATAGCCTACGTAGCCTTAATAAGTAGGATAACAAAGATGTGGAATCTTGAAAGTGACTTCGACTGCATTGATCTTGGCAACGGGTTTTATGCTGTGAAATTCTAAAGTGTCAATGATAGAGTAAAGGTACTGACAGAGGGGCTCTGGAAAAATGCAATAACAATGATATGATATGCATGGCCTAAGATCGTGACGAAGGAGAAAAAGAAAATCTGTCAATCTGACGCTAAATAGCTCAAACCTCCTCGGTCGTAGCATCCTGTCGACACACTATCTTGTTAAGGAAGGAATTGAAATGAGCTCAGAGAGAATCAATCGACTGAAATATCCTCTCTTCAAACCCTCGAAAGAAATCCACATGATGTGCCGGGTCAACATGAGGCACTCTCTAGGGCTCCTCGCCAACGTCGTCATGAGCATCGTCTATGTGCTCATCTCCGTCATGCTCATCCTCGACCAATGGTCCTATTGTCTGAAGGGTACATGTCGGGCTCGCGAGATGTGTCCACATCAAGAAGCTCGAATAAGTGGCTAAGGTATATGTCATAGACTAGGCTCAATCAAGCCTTTAATTTGATGACACTCACTATGTCGTTGAAGATCATGCTCGCAAGATGAAGCTTGCGACTTTGTTGGATGCAAAACATCCACCAATAGTCACTCTCACGAACGGTCGAGAATTTTGTGCCTCGAGCACGGATGCAATGTTCGACGATGAGATGGAGAAAATGGTCATGTAGGGAGAATATGGTCGCTCTATTATTTCTAAGGCGCATCGAGACATGAAAAGGGTCTTTTTCATTATCATCGCCGTTAAGAGGAAGGTCAAAAGACAGGGCGATGAATCAACAGTGATAGTGATGGACTGACCAATAAGATATGAAACTATGGTCTGGTAGATGGTGCCATCACAAGAAGCGGATAACACAAAAGTATTTGAGTTTAGAAAAGTAAAAAGCTTCATATCTTTCAAGTTTTGCTCGTAAGGAAAACTCAAGTTGGTTAAAAAATCAAAATCGATTTTTCGGGTTTCTTTAATATGTCGAGACGCAAAGAATGAGTTAAAACGCTCACGAGCTTTGGAATTTCAAAAACATTGGTTCATCTAAGAATCACTTGTAGGATTGCTCGAGGATGTCCCCTTTGAAACCATACTTTTTCTTTTCGACATATTAGAAAAATGATAAAAATATATTTTTGAACTAAAAGAAGTGTTTAAGGATCCCAAAAAGGAATTTTGGAAGATTTAAAAATGAATTTTGGGCTTAAAAATGAGATATGGTCGAATGGGATAAAGGGTGGTTTTTGGTTGGGGAATTTTATCGAGAATCACTTGTAGGATTGCTCGAGGATGCCCCTTTGAAACCATACTTTTTCTTTTCGACATATTAGAAAAATGAAAAATATTTTTGAACTAAGAAGTGTTTAAGACCAAAAAGGAATTTTGGAAGATTTAAAATGAATTTTGGGCTTAAAAATGAGATATGGTCGAATGGGATAAAGGGTGGTTTTTGGTTGGGGAATTTTATCGAACATCTAGTGGGTGTTAGATAAAGATTTGGGATTTTCAAAGAAATTGAATATGGGTAAAACTCTATGCAATTAAACAATAATTTTTACAATAAATAAGTGTTCTCTAACCACCTAGTTCAATCCAATTTTACCGAAATTATTTTTTTTTAAATATGGTTTTTGAAAAATTTTACCCAAAATGTTGATTCCTTCAAATTAATGATAAGAAACGTTGAAAGGAATTTTGAAGGATGATTTTTACACAAAACCCAGTTGCAATTGATTCAGATTGAAGACTTTTAGTAAAAATTGGAGTTTGGGAGATTTTGGGAGTATATGTTTCGAAATATAAGGGGCGGGGATTGAAATGCGCCTAAACAGGTTTAAAATAACTTTTCTCCACAAAAGTGGCCTGAAGGGATCGATGATTCGCAAAAAGGGATCGATCCTTTTTCAGGAATATGCAAGAGATCGATCATTTTATCAAATGGATCGATCCTTTTCCTTTAAAATTGTAGCTTTTATTTCAAGGATCAAATTGATGACATGAGACACTAAATGGATGCAACCTAAGTCACATTATTGATAGAAGATTAATTTTAATGACTTAGATGATACTAAGGTACATCAAATTATGCAAATTTTATTATTAATCAATATAGTCCATAATTTGCATAAATAAAGTCCAAATCAAGTCACACAAACATACAATGTCTCTAAAGATCCTAAACATGCATATTTTCAATTTTTGCTGCATTTAAACTTCATATTCTCATAAGTAACATATGTAATCAATAAAAAGCATCGAGAACATGATTTCACCACAACAATCAAACATTGCAAATTTAAGGCCAAAATTATCATCATTTACTTGATTTTGGTACCCAAATTGCTTTGGGTCCTTGATTGTTAGTTTCAATGCCTCTAGTTCCCTTAGTAACACACATGCCTTATTTTATAATATTTTCTTTATAGGACAAGTATTGGAATTATGACCATAATAATGGCCATGTGAACATTTTGCTATTATTGACATTGATGAATTGTGAGAAATAATTTCTTTCTCTTTTATTAAGCTATCAAGCTTAATTTTCAAATAAAAAATCTCTTTGTCAAAATTTTCGCTTTTCAAGTTTGAAAGCTCCAAATCATTTTCCAAAATTTCATTTTTTTTCTTTCAAATCTAATTTAATCTTAAAAAATATCATTTTCGTTTTTGAATTTAGAAATTATTTTCTTGTATTTGGAATTCATGGTTTCAAATTCCAAAACCAATTCATCATAAGCATCTTGTAACTCATCAAAAGAATATGAATTTAATTCATTTGAGTTAGAAAACATTTGAATCTTCTTGGATGGCCATTAGGCAAATACTGGCTACTTCATTTTCTTCATCATCAGAGATGTCCTCATCACTCCAAGTAGCTACAAAAGCCTTTTTCTTTGGCTTGCTATATCTCTTATTCTTTAAGTGAGGACAATCATACTTGATGTGTCCCAATTTTTGGCAATAATAGTATATGATGGGTTCCTTTTTCTTCTTCGATTCATCATTTTCTTTTTTTCTTTGGATGTGTGAATCGTTTAAATCTTTTGAAGAATTTGGTCATCTATTCATCTTTTTCATCCTCCTCTTCACTTGAATCCTCTTTTTCTTAATTGGTGGACTAGAAAGCGATGTCAACATCCTTTATCTTATTATCTTTCTTTTCTTATTCTTGCCCATCTTCTTTTACCATCAACTTGTAACATCCGCAATACCGGGTTAGTGACCAAATTGTAAAGTTTCAGAATTGGTGACTAAAGTAGAAGAAGGAAAGAATTCAATGATTTTTGAATATATTGAAGGTTATTTGGTAATTATTAAAGGAAATTAAGGGTATTATGGTCATTTGACAAAAAGATTTTTATAATTTTTTTTAAGGTAATATAAACGTGGGAAATTTGAGAAGTATCCAGATTCTCTGCTCCTTTCTTCTTCATACGTGGGAGAGCAAGGCAAAGGTAAGTTTAATTTTAGTTGGTTAATTCTGGAGTTTTAAGTTTAGTTTGATTCTTTGGGTATTAAATAAGCTTAGGAAAGCTTATATGGGATTTAAACAATAAGATAAAGGAATTGAAGGAATTTGCAATATGAGTTTTAAGATGAAATTTTGATATGGTATGGTGTTGAAGTTTTATGGATGAATTGACTTGTCATAAATCTAATTAAGAAGTATGAAGTGTTAGATTGGAATTAGAACACATTGAAAATTTGTATGATTTTTGAATCTATGGAAGAGAGTATTTTGAGGTTCAAGATGAAATAAATGAATAGATTGGTTTAAGTATGTGTACTAGAGTTAAGAATAAAATAGGATGATATATGAAGTGTTTGAGTGGAAATGAAGTAATTTTCGGGTTGAAAATAGATTTCTGGGCAAGGGAATCGGTACCCATTCAAGGGGAACCGATACCCCTTCAAACGAACAATTTCCAGAATGTCATTAGGAATCGATACCCCCATAGTAGGGAACCGATTCCCCCTAAAGGAAAATGCATATTGGTTTAATAAGTTCGTTTAAGTTGCTAGTATCAATTACAAGGTGTAGGTATCTATGATTACCTCGAAATGTACATTTATGTAGATTCTACGCATAAAGAAATTCCGGAACGTTTGGCAAGTAAGATCGATCAAGGGAAAGATAGAGATTTGAATTGACTAGTGAGGCCAGGTGAGTGCATATTCAATAGTATATGATGTGCGATGGGAATAAGACTTGCGATGAGTCTATTTCCTGAAGTGTTACACATGAATGCATGATTAAAGGCATGAGTGAATATGCATGTATGCTTGATTATATGGATTGATATGTTCTTTTATGTGTAGATGATAAAGTATAAGTAATTACATAAGAAAGGTTATGAATATATGATATAAACTATGTGATCATAGTAAAATAATTATTATTATATGATAAGTGAAATAAGCTGGATAATATTGATCTATAGGATGAAGTGAGAATAGTACACTAACTATGAGATTTGAACATAAATGATAAGATGATCATATAAGATAAGCTAGATGGGAATTCATATGTTTAAATAAAACTATAACACATGGGTTGTATGATAGAAATTTATGAAGTTATAGAAGATATAGGAGTTATATGAAATTGAATTAAGTAACAGATTAGATTATATATATATAGAAATAATAGAAGTGATATGTTTATAGTCTGCCCTAGATGAATATGAATATGAATTATAAGAGTGCTATATGATTTATAGGATAAATCTTGAGGATATATATATAGATAGATATGAAATGCAATGAAATGAGTTATATGAATACATAATTATGTGATGAATGGTGGATTACCTGAACATGTGAATATATGTCTAAGAGAAGGCATAAGATTAAGAATAAGCAATGTGACTATAAGTATATTTGTGCTCTAAGTGATATGACTTATAGGTATTTCTATTATGTTACATAATATTATGTATGTTAAATGAATTATGTGATGGTATAAAAATATAAATATATATGTGAAAACAAGTATATGTTATGAGATAGACCTATGACTATAAGCTACGTGAAAGTGTTCTAGGTGTTTTGATAAATTATATGAAGTATATGATCTTATGTGAACAAGATATGATTATGTTACATGAATAAAGGTGATTGGATGAGAAATGATAGAAATTATATGAAAACATGATATGTGACATGTGAATTATATGGAAATGATCTACGTGTAAGTGACTACGTGACTATGTGATAATATGAAAAGAGCTATGTGATACGTGATATGTGAAAGTGAATTACAAGTTTATGTGAATATTTGAAATGAAATAAATGATAACCCATGTTATGTGTCATGAGAGCTAGGGGTATAGTTGGCATGCCAAGAGCGAGGGTCTACGCGGTCCTTCGGGACATATGTATATTCTTTGGAACATGTGTGAAGTCTTGAAAGACACTATATGATCTCTAGCATATGTATGATCTTAAGGAATTCTATGTGTCCTTATGAACATTATTATATGGCACTACGGTGCAATTCTACGCGTCCTTCGGGACATATGTATATTTGGAACATGTGTGAAGTCTGGAAAGACACATACTTGATCCCTAGCATATGTATATGATTCTTAAGGAATTCTATGTGGTCCTTATGGACATCATTATATGGCACTACGGTGCAATTCTACGCGGCACTTCGGTGCAATTATACGAGCTGTGGTGACAGCATTAGTGCACAACCTCTATAGACTCACATATCGATAGTTCTCACATATGTACATGGGCTAATCTAGATATGAACAATATATGTTAGTGGTATGATAATGCTATAGAAATGATATGTTTGTGTGTATAGAGTTTTGATTGAAAAAGTATGTGATTACATGATAAACTGTTAATGATGTATGTGTATGTTGGATTTACTATAATTAATCTGATATGATTTTATACGATATGAAAAATGCATGGAATTTCTATAACATGATAGAACAGAACATGCATGTATCGGTATATGTTATAAGGTGCATTATAAGTTGTTATGCCTCACTAAATCTTCGACTTAGCGTGTGATTGTTTCACACGTAGGTTTCGAGAAGAGTAAAGAGTAATGCGGAGCAAGACATGTCAGTTTTCCTTACTAAAAGATTAGATCAGAAATATTTGACAAAGTATGTATTTGGTTATGTATAAAGTGTTGGCATGTAATAAGTCATTAAGTACAAGCACTCTGATAAAGTCTGTATTTTATTTTAAATAAAGTTTTAAATTTCCCGGGATTTTTCTTAAGAGTCAAGGTTTGAAAAGTCAATGTGACACTTCGGACTCGTATCAGGGTTGGATACGGGTTGGGGGTGTTACACAACTCATGAGTGAGCAAGGAACCAATAAGCTCATCAAGATTGAGAGACTTTAAGTTCTTTGCTTCGATTATCATCGTCTTCTTCGATTGCCAAGACTTTGGAAGAGAATAAATCATCTTCCTCACAAATTTTTCATTTAGGATGATCTCTTCATATCCCTTGATATCATTGATAATCACGAAAAATCTATCCGTCAGAGCTTGATGTCTTCATCCGATTTCATCTTGAAATTTTCATAGCTATGATTTAGAAGACCAATTTTTATTTCTCTCACTTCATCGGTTCCTTTATGAGTGACTTGGAGTTTATCTCATATCTCATTGGCTTTGAACAACAGGAGACTTTTCCATATTCATCCGGCCCTAATGCACAAAATAGAATGTGCATGGCCTTGGCATTTTGTTGGAACTTGTTCTTCTCTTCTTCACTCCAATCTTCTATCTTATTGGCCGAAGTAGAGTGTCCCATCATTATAGAGTCCCAAGCATCTAGATCATTTGTTTGAATGAAGAGCATCATCATATTCTTCCAGTAGGCATAGTTTGCTCCATTGAAATAAGATGACTTGTTGATCGGTTAAGAATCTTCAAGGTAGTAAGAGTTGGAGGTTGAAGTCGTCTTTATCGGTTGATTGAAAAAGTTGATAGAGCTCTCCAAGGACATTTTCAAGGTTGTTAAACTAATAGAGACCCACTCTGATACCAATTGTTGAGCTTGTACGAACAATCGAAGATGCCAAGAGGGGGTGAATTGACCTTTTAAAATGTTTGGTGGAAGCAATCGAAAATAAACTTTTTGCACAACGACTTAGAGTGGTTCGACTTTTAAACTAAGTCTAGATTCACTACCTTAGCATCCACACTAAGGATTTCTCAAATCCACTATATTTGCTTACCTTTTAGGACAATGTGTAACCTTACAAACACTTCAAGGTTTATACCCCAAAACTTTTAATACACTCTTTCCCAAAGAGTAATTACAAATTTAGCAAACTAAAGAAAAACATCATAAAGGCAAATAAGTTTGCACTAATTAAGCTCTCATCCAAATCACACTTGAGCAAAATAAACAATGTAGCTCATAAGTGTCTTTACAACAAAGAATTTTACAAATTAAAAACAAAACTAAGCTTTGATGTTGGTAGACTGATTCAATATGATTCTTGATAACTTTAGGAAGCTTTTACCTTCAATTTCTACCTTCTCCATTAATTCTAGTCGTTTGGAGTCGTTGGGGTTCATTATAGTTGTTACCTACAACCAAAAACAACATTTAATGCACAAGGGATTAATTCTTTTTTAAAAGGGATTGATCCTTTTTCAAACATTTCGACCGTTGTAAAAAAGGGATCGATCTTTTTCTTCGAGGGATCAATCCTTTTGGTGAAGGGATCGACACTGTTGTCCAAGGTATCGATCATTTGGTCAAAGGGATCGATCCTTTTTCTAAGGGGCAAAAAATGAATAATTTTTTTATAAACTTTTTATCTGCGTGAAAACAAAATGAAATCCCAAGTATCAGATTCGAAGCTGACACCAAGAACAATTCATCCCGTCTCATCGGTAGTGAAAATACAGAGAAATGATGACATGCATTACTGGAGCCATATATAAGGAGAAGAGTGGAACCATTTCAAAAAGGCTTTTCGAACAAAAGAGATCCGAAAAAAATGGAGATCAAAAGAGTGCAGAAAATACGTTCGAAAAGAAAAAGACTAAATAAAAATTGAGAAGGAATAAGACTTCCCTTTTCCTTTGAAGAACATGGTGTTTCACTCGTCGAAGCAGAATATTCTAAAAAATCAAAGGTAAAGCCTTTAGATCTAGGTTGATTTACTAGTTTTTGAACAAAAGGAGCCTTAGATTTAGAACGAGGGTCGAGGCTTGTCGTTTAGTGGGTAGTTTTTGGTTTTTTGGCGCTGGCGAAAGGCGTTTGGCATCGGTTGGGACGACAGGAGTTCGTAGGATTCTAGGAATAAGGGGAGTTGATGAAGAGAGGTTGAGAGAAAAATCTTATTTCTCTATGAAAAACAGCTGAAACAAAAAAGTGGGGAAGCTAAGGTTTTTTGTCATAATAGGGTATATATCAAATAAAACGACACTGTATTGGACTTTTCTTAGCCCATGTTTTTAAAAAATTTAGGGAAATTGTGCTTTTGGCCATTCGACCTTTGTAAATTGTTGTTATAGTCATGATATGCAAGGTAAAATTCTGTTTTTAAGGCCTATATGATCAATATCGAAAAAGTAACAAGTACTTTAGGTGAAATCTGGGGATCCGTTAAGGGTTATTGGTAGCCAAAAAGTCGGGTGCAAGAAAACTAATAGTGGAAACTGATGCCAAATGGTTGGCTGAAACCTTAAACAAAGAGAGATTGGATGATGCTTATGAGGAAGCTATCTTTCGCGACTGCGAAGAATTAAAGAAAGAAGGTTGAATCATGAAAATAAGGCATACCTGGAGGGAAGAAAATCGGTGCGTCGATTGTCTAACAAACTTAACGTTGGAATAAGAAGAAAGAGTGCATTTGTTAACAAACCCACCGGAGGCGGTAAAGGGTTTGCTTCAAACAGATATATTAGAGTTAAAAGTTTTAAGATGGTAATGTGAAACGTTGTCGTTCTCGTCTACCAAAAAAAACAATTGTCGTTAAAATGTTAACCTTAAATTTATTTACAAACACCCATAAGAACTACTTATGTTAAAGAGGTAGGGTGGATTTTATGGATAAACTGCACATTTAGTGTTTAAACTATTATTTTTGTTCCGTTTTTGATACCCAATATTTTTTAAAACATATCTAACGTTTAGTTTAGGTTTCAATTTACTATTTTACCGTTAAAAAATAACAGATTGTTGACTTGATATTTTCAAAAAATTTCAATAATGATGTGACATTATCTTATGATGACATGTCAATATCACCTTTAAATTTACAATGGTTGGATATCAAAATTAAACATAATCTAAACGTTAAATATTGAATACAAAAGTAATAATTTAGATACTAAACATATAATCTATACCTTTTTCTTTAAAAATTTTTTTTTTAATTAAGCTAGGGTGATTACAAATAATATTTGTTCTAAATATTCTCAACCATTTGACAATGAATGTTCAATCACCCTACTGCAATCGTTGATGCTCGAACCCGTGACCTGTAAGAATAACATCGATTTCTTTAACTACTTTGGTTAGCATGCAAAATTTAGTTTAATTAAATTGTTTGTTTGTTAACATCAACGTGAATATCCACCAGATTTTAGATAAACTGAGACACATCAAGTGGTCTCAGTGATTAAATAGAGTATTTTTTTCTCTAGAGAGCTTAAATCTAAACAGTTGCATCTACAGTGCTTGCGTGCGTTGTCAATAGTTTAGAAAGATTCTGAACAGATTACCTTATAATTACTGTAGATTATTCAAAAAATAAATAAATTAACTAATATTATTATCTATATTTTTAAAAAAGTAATAACCTTATATTTTTATTATTAATGGGCATCCGACAGAGACCGTCTCCCATAAAATCCAGTGATTCAATAATCATTTTCATTAACAAAGAGTAAAAATACACAAACGGCAAAAGAAGAAAAAAAAGCACTCAATCAGCTAAACTGACCTGATTACCGATATGTCTAGCCAAAACAGGCACACACCATTATCGTTGTCTGATACCCTTAAGTTTGTGCAGCCACTTACAGATACCGGTAACCTTCAATTTTGTAGAACCATTTTCTAAGCAATTTGATGTCTTGCTAGAGAATAGAGAAATAGAAAAGAAGCCAAATATAAACCGACACCTTGATCATGAAACCAAGCTAAACCATGAAGAAGGTACCAATGGTTGTTTGGCCTAGAACCTTTGTACTCCGATCAAGACCATGAGAAGCAACCTATTAATGAGTGAACATATTATTACAAGCATGGTCATTGGAAAATATAAAACCAACTCTAGTGTCATGGACAACAAATATATAAGGGAAACAAAGGATTTAGAAATTACCATGCAAGTTAGAGCAGCAAAACGTTCCTCGTTCAAGTACAGTGGTTTTCCTCTCTGCATTTCAATATCCTAAAATATGGAAGTGACGTAGAATATCACAAATAGATCGTAAGAAAACCTTTCCATATGATATGAATGCAAGTACAAATTTAAAATGAACATGTACAAATTTAAAGTTTAAGATTCAGTTCCATGACACAATTAAGAATTCTGGTATCTCAGATAAGTTTCAACAAAATGAATAATTCCAAGGGATACTTACACCTATATATGATTTTACAGAAACGAAAATATATCAGCTCAAGAATCTCTTAAAATTTTGTAACGTTCGATCAAGTAGATTAACCTTTCTTAATAAATCCTTCAAATTTCCTAAGTCGATTCACATTGAATTGCAAACGAAGTAGATCCAAGGTGCAAAATTTCCCATGGCTCATGAATAACTAAACTTAGTGTGGCCGATACTGATAAGGGGATAACACAATCATAACCACACTTCGCCGGTTACAGTAGAAGAGGATGAAAGTGCAACATGTCTGTTTCTATTACACTTAACACTAACCGATATTTTATCCGCTTCAACTTCAAGTTACCAAATACATGATTGTTACAAACTTTGCTAATAAAAAGAATGCTTTACCTCTTCACCAAAAGCATCCAAATATGGAGAAGGCCAAGGAGCTTGACGTGCACATCTTTGCAGCAGGATCGTTGTTCTCTGTTACAACAATAAAAAACTATTAGCCACTTCAAAAAAAAAAAAAAAGGTGAAACTTCCAAAAGCAAAAACTAGGAGATCAATACCCTTATCAACAGAAATACACCGATACCAGCACCACAGTTCGTTGCATGAGCCATGCATCCACTTTCCCTAGTAAGGCAAATATTAAATAAAGAGATCAGTACTGTAGACTTACTAAAGAATCTAAATAATCAAAATACCGGAGAATAATGGATAAATGCACATGTTAAGCACAGAATTAGCAAAAGAAAAGGAAGTTGAAAATTAACCTGCAGCATGATTTCCAACTTTGAGAGCATAATCTACCACACAGAAGGCATAATGCAGGTTCAACAAGTGTAGCCTTGCAATCAGGGCAAGAATGCTTTATGTACCTGTTGGAACGGATATATTCTCATGAACTTCATATTCTTGGAAGAGGAACAATATCTGCATGTCTAAGAATGGATATTGGAACAAACCTTTGCAATAGGTCTTGATATACATGAGGCAGGTTCATCAACTTAAATGGAACTGCCGGATTGCAGTAGAAAACATTTTGGAAACTGCGGTTTCCATATACCTTTTTGAAGTGATGAAACCATTTTAATGCAAATGATTGCAAGACTTCATCCTCAAGAACAACATCTATGGGAGGAATCTTAAACATCTTCTCTAGTTCTTGTATTTCACCAAGCTCCACTGAAGTACTTTCAATTGTATCCATCATATCAGTTGTCACATGAGACGACTCCCACACATTATCCCTATCACAGAATGGTTCCAGGGCAGAAGAGTTGAGCAATTTCCACAACAATGCACATCTTCGCAAGTATGGGAAACTCAATCTTCGAATCATTTCTCTAATATCACAAGAGCGGTCAACACCATTTGACACAAAATACCAGTGAGCAGAGTCAGATTCTCCAAGAACACCGCAGATATGAGTAATTAGGCGATGATGAGAATCTAATCCATTGATCTTACAACCAGGTCTCCGACAACATACAATTAAAGCCTGAAATGAGCAAATCAAATTCATAAATTTTATTGCAGTGCCAAGTTATAGTGACTAATAATTTCATTCATAGAACATGACTGCTTTAAGGAAATTTTCAAATGGTCAATGATGTCCTTTGAAACAAATCCCTGAAGGAAAAATATTACACTGCAATAAAGTCTTGGATTTCCTATGGTTTTTATATTCAAGTTCGGCCTCCCCACTTGCCAATTTGTTTTAGGTTGGATGCTTATCATATCAAACCCCAGGTTCTGTTACGTTGTTATTGCATGTAGTTCTGCCTAATACCCCTTCCAACTGTCACGCGGTAGGTTCTCCATCTTCACTTACCTGTGCTGGTGCCCATTAAAGTGGTCTGAATCAAATAGATTAAGTTTTCAATTTCCAGTGGTCCTTATATTCAAATTGGGTCTCTTCGCCCACTGCCAATAGGTTTAGGTAAGATGCTTAACATGTTTCTTAGAACAAATCATACAAATATTTCCCAAGAAGTTTAGAAGCGTCAATGTTTCTTCATACTATTTCATTTGACCAGAAACATTGTCTGTAATCAAAATTTCTTGTTCATGTTGGACATCAGAAATTTCAGAAAAGAAAATCATCCTAATATAGTAAAGGAACCTACATGAAGGGAGATAGTAGCAAACCTGAATCACAGAGACAACATAGAAGAGATGCATAAGGGGTAACAAGGACTCCTCACATGAGAAAAACGGGCAGGGAAGACAGAAGAGAACCCAAATCAATGATGAGAAAGGGTCACGAGCAAGAACAGGATCAGATGCCCGACACACACACACAAGATAATTGTGGTCCTCTCATTCACTTTTTAAGAACATTCTTCCCTCTTTGGTCCCTTTATCCCTGCTATTGGTTAAGAAGAACACACAAGATAATTGTGGTCCTCTCATTCACTTTTTAAGAACATTCTTCCCTCTTTGGTCCCTTTATCCCTGCTATTGGTTAAGAAGAAAAAGGTCATCTCCTTAGAATGAATGGGAAGTTTTATCATCATGCTTCAGTTTTAGCAATGTCCTATTTCAATTTTTTGTGACTCAAACCATAAAAAAACTAGAGATCCTTCAAAATAAATAAGCAGCATCAAACTCGGATAAACCATGATTTCTATTTGTTAAATATATCTACAGCATCAATAACTTCGTATAAAAAAATTCTTCATAAATGTTCGACATTTCAAGTGAATCTCAAAGCAATAATTAGTTAAAATCATACCTCCTTGTTTATTTGTGGTGTTGTGGTTATCAGGGACAACCCCAGAGCAAATAGAGACTGAAAACAGTTGAAGACCTCTATATCTTTGAAGAGCAAGAAGGGAATTTGTACTGCTCAGGTTCCGGACAACCCTTAGCAACAAGGAAAATATAAATTCACTAGAAGATTTAAACTCCTTACACAAAGAAGTAAGAGTATAATTTGTGGCCATAGACATCTTTCCACTGCGAGCAGCAATTTCTGTTGACACAAGGGAATACTTGAGAGTATCCCACAAAATTATTGGGAGGCTTAACCTTGGAGATCCTAAGAATCTATCCCGCTTTTTTGAAAAATACATTTTAGACAGCACACGAGATACTGGCTCCAGATCCTGACTTAAACTTCCTTTTCTTTGAAGAGAAAGAGCTTCAAGGAAATGAGATCTCCCAACCATCTTGGCAGCAGTATTTAGAAGGCATAAACCTGGCTCAAGCAGAAGGGGACCAAATTCTTTGCTTACTGAAGATTGAGAACCAAAAGAAGGCATTTGATCAACAGTTGAAATCGTAGGCTTCCTTCCGGCCTTTTGTAAAGTCCCACTCACTACAGACAAGACAGAATTTACTAGTCTACGACACACAGGACACAAAAACTCTCCCTGTAAAAAGTAAACAAGTACAAGTTCAACATCAAATGTAAGATAAGGTTTTGCAAAAGAATATTTTTTTGTGAAGC
Source organism: Hibiscus syriacus (assembly GCF_006381635.1). Lineage (NCBI taxonomy): Eukaryota > Viridiplantae > Streptophyta > Magnoliopsida > Malvales > Malvaceae > Hibiscus > Hibiscus syriacus. Next base: position 919,170 of record NW_024062758.1, on the reverse strand, counting down.
TAGTACCTGATTAGGATCCACAATATGTACTCCCTCAAAGAAACTCCTCCGTGCAAATCTGCAACCACAGGGCAAGATATCTTATGCATTTTTATGCCAGATCACTTCTAGGCAGGCATCATTTAAAGTCTCCAAGCTAAAGGCATTTCTGTACCTTCTGGTTCCTTGATAAATGAAATTACAAAAAAATTTCAAAACCTATCCAAATAATAAACTCAAGATTCCTCAAGGCGTCCTCAGGTCTCAACTAACAGACTCACAAATATAAAAGGCATGATAAGGTCGAAATTAACCCATAGGTAGGAAAGAGAAGCTTGAGGATTTAAAGGCACAATGTGATTTAAGCTCCAAATCTATACTTTTTCAGTAGAGCACGCTTCACCAAAAGGACAATATGAAGTCCAAACAATGAATTAAAGTTTAAGTTAACACCACATAAATTAGACCTGAAAAATTTGACCCGTAACCGAACCGATACCCGAACTAGACCCGAAAAAACCGAATCGAAACCGACCCGGAAGTAACCCAAACTGAACCAAAACCCACCCGAATTTTAGTTAAAACGAAAGTAACCCGAACCGAAAGTAACCAGAATTTAATTTATCTAAACACGATTTGAACAAAACATTGACCTGATTTTAACCCAATAATTGAGTTAAAGTGTATAAAAATACTAAAATAACTTATTTTAACCTAGTTTTCAATTTATTTAAATCAAATTATGAATAATTATTAATGAGTTAATTGCATCATGTCCCCAATCTATGACCTCATTTCAAATTAGTCCCTAAACTTTTAAACACTTCAATTTCATCATTAAACTATGACTATTATTCTAAATTAGTCCTCAAACTTTTGAACATTTCAATTTCATTCCCAAGCTATGATATTCATCCTAAATTGGTCCCCAAACTTTTTGAATATTTCAATTTCCCTAATTTCTTGAGGATGAAATTGAAAGATTTAAAATTTTAGGGATCAATTTAGAATAAGATTCATAGTTGGGGATAAATTTTGAATGTTCGAAAGTTTAAGAACTAATTTAGAATGAGAATCATAATTTAAGGATGAAATTGGAAGATTTAAAATTTAAAGATGAAATTCATAAATGATAATTGAATTTGAATCACATTGAACACAAATGATAAGATTTTAAAAAAAAAATTTACAAAAATATATCAATAATTTTATATACACTTGATTTGACTTATATCTAACTCAACCTGAATTTATCTGAAGATCCAAAGTTGACCCAAATCGAAAATAATTGATCGGATATTGATCTGACCCAAAAATCAATCGATTCGGTTTAATCTTACACAAAATCAACTGATCCAATTTGATCCTACCCGATACCCAAACCGACCCGACTTACTATAAACCGAATAAAACCGAAACCCGAACTCGACCTGACCCGACTTACTATAGAACCGAATAAATCCGAAACCCGAAGTGATCTGATCTGACCCGAATTAAGTCTAAATCAAAATGACCCGAATCAAATCCGATCCGAATGAACCGTTTGCCACCTCTTCTCATAATTGCTTTGAGAAAGATCAGTGGAATATGGTTGCATGAGCCATTGACTTCTCACTCTATTATTTACATTCAGAATAATGTTAAAATAAAAACGCAAATCTATCTAATAAGAACTAAAATGATATTTTTTTTAGAAGACTAACCGTTCCTTCAGTGATGATAAATAGCGATCAAGACAACCCTGATGTACAGCATGCCCACAGGAAGACAGATAAATTCCATCACAATCTAATGGGCCAAATCCATCATAAACAAGAGGATGTGAAGTAGATTCCGTCAACTCTCTATCGATATCAGTATTCTCAGTTCCCAGAGAGTTTTCAATTGTCTCATTTGAGAGTGCAACAATGTATTTTCCAAGTATGTCAGATTCAGCATCCCTGCGGTTTTCTGGGGAACATTCAACAGCAGAAGATACTTCATCTGTTCTAAACCTTGAGTTTAACGAAATGTCATGCATTTCGTTACGAATAGCTATGTACATATCTTCCTCCACCTTCCCTAAACTATATACACCACTGTCCCACGCATCAGTAGACGTGAAAGGTGCTTGAATGCTCCTCACTGAAGGAAATCGAGACTTGAAAAACTCAAGAATGGCATTTACTTCCTTATCTTGCCCCTGCTCATTATTGTTAGACTCAACAACTAAATTTTAGTCAACCGCACTGAAAAAGAAGCCAATCCTGAACTGCTGGCAGAGGAATTTGATCCCGACTGATTGATCAACCTATTTGTGGGAATATATCCTTGCTGCTTGTCTGAACATTGATCCCATGATGGAGGTCCTCTATCAAAAAAGCTCAAAAGCCTAGATTTCTTTTTTCAAGAAATAATAAAATATTAATTCTTTAAGGAAAAAAGAAGATACTGTTTGTCTCAAAGTGATGGGTAACCTGAAGACTAAAGTCTAGACACTTACTTGGAGAAGAATCAAGAAAGAAACTGGATCTTTGGAAGTAGGATCATGGCACAGGGAGCAACTCTGTTGCACAGCACCTTCTGATTCATTTTTCGTGTCAGAATCAGAAACTTCTGCTTCAGATTTTGTATCATCAGCCACAGTTGAAGTGATGCTTGACAAAAATTTAGACTGCTCTGCTTTCATTTTTGCCTGCAAGAAGAATTACAGATTCAAAACCACAAACTAACACCGAGATTATGTTTCATTTTTCTTCAACTTCCACATTCTGATTGACTCCACTGTTACCCAAAGATAGCAGTGAGGAACTGGCACATTTAAAGAATCTATTCAGTTTGTTTAATTAACAGTCATGCAACACACCTAACACTTAAAATGCAGGAAAATGTCCATTTAGCATTTACTACAAGCTTTCTCACCAGGCCAGGTAGCAATCCCCCATTCTGAGGTGAAACCCAGATCACTTCCACAAAAGTACAAGATTCAGAAAAGAGATATTGGACTCTGGTTTAATTAATCCTTATTTTAGAAGAATCACAGATGATTTTTTTATACGGCCAAGTATGAAACATTAAAGTTTATGTTAATAGAGAAGCATATTGCTAAAATCAAGATTGTTTAGATCTTTCACCAGCATCCTATCAGACTTTTTTCAAGATTGCTTCACTCACCATTATGGCTGCTTGTCTTTCACGAGCTTTCGCCTTGCGCATCTCACTATCAGAGGCTGAACCTGATGTACTTCTCTCAGTATTAGAAGTAGATTTGGATAGGTGGCTGACCACTTCAGGTGCAAGTTGTTGCAGTATGGTCATGCATTGGGAATCAACTCCAGCAAACTTTTTCAATAAACTTTCAATCACAGGAGAGAAACTGCAGTTGCTGGATTCAGTATAGCTGTTTACATTGTCTTTCCGATGCATTCTCATTAGTGCAACAAGTAGTGATAACAAACTCTGTTTGCCAGCACCATAGTTTAATGACTCAGTAATTTCTTCACTAGCGAAAGCTAGAATAGATTTTAAATCTCCAATAGGACGTTCTACACCAACAGATCTATCCTGCTGCAAATAAATGTCTAATGCTAATGAAAGCAAGTGCAGTGCTGTCATAAGGATACCATCAGGAGCACGTGAGTCAGCAAATTTATCAGTGAAACCAGAATAAAACATCACTGCACGAATAATCTTAAGGGTCTCTCTGCATGTTGCAATCCTAGCAACCCCCTCAAGAGGAGGATATATGTTTGCCCACTTAGGAAGCTGAGTAGTCATCGCTGGAACACCACAGAAACGCAAGTATCTTTCTTCTGCGACTTGCAAATCCCTCGAGTTCCAACGAGGGTGATATAAATCCAGCTCCTTCCAGTAGGCCCAATGCAATGAATACATTCCCTAGCATAACATCAACATCATGAAATATTAACAGGTCAAAAGTATTTTGACAACCCATAACACTGAAAGGATATATAAGACCACAAACTCCAACCTGATTAAAGCCTGATGGGATTAGAGTATACAGCAACCCTATCTAAAATTTCTTGAAGCTGGTCAGATTTAGAAAGGTCACATGGTAGAGATTTCACTAGTTGACTGTGAGTGGCATCTCCAATGGCTAACTTATAAATCAGTTCTCTTTTCAAACTGTCAGCTGTGTTGCGTCCACAAAATCGCCTTTCTAGTAAAATTTGCATGATAAAAGTGAGCATTTCCTGAACAAGAACTGGCTCATACCTGAAAGACATTACCATTTAGCATACTAATAATGTCTCATAATATCAAACATAAATTCAGAATCTTATAAGTGTCCTTATGGGTGGCGCAAGGGAGTGAGAATGTCGGGACCATCTTTGCTACTTGATGTCATTTCCAAAGCAAAAAAAAATGACATTTCATGCATGCAAAAGAATGCTTTCACTTCAAAAGGGATTCAACATGCACCTGATGAACTTATACAACAGGGATATAATTTTGGTTTTTGATATTTAAATTTACTTAATAGCTAAATTTGAGAATGTAAAAGGAAGCCAAAGCAAGAAACTTAGACCAAATTACAAAAGGTATTTACCCTATGAGAGGCAACCAAGTAACAAAAGTAGCATCCTAGGATAGTATTTAAATGATGTAAAAGAAGGTGTAAATACATACTCATTTGACCTTTCAAGAGTCAGAGAAAGGTAGTTTGAAAGCCCAAAGCACTCTACAATTCTCTTAACATAGAGATCAGGAGGAGCAAGTGCCGCACAGCACTGCAGCAAAAATAGATCAAGCTCCAAACCTTGTTCAGTCCTGCAAGTATAGAACATCAGAACTTGACAACTAAGAAATGGAAACTTAGGGGACTTCTTCCCACTAGTTATGCACAACAAATAAAGCAAATTTAACCTACCAGCGAACAGAGCGGTACCACTCACAAGATACTAGGGCAGCATCCCCATTCTTCCGCCACATTCCAGCAATAACTTGAGCACAAAATACCCTAATCCTTAAGGGATGCTCCATAACAGATGCAGAGAACCCCAAAGGATTGCAGCCCCTGAGGATGTGACCAAAGAAATCTGCATGCACTGATAACGAACTTGCTGAACAAGCATTTGTTATATTTGGCAGTGAAGGCTCACCATAATAAATTCTCAATGCCTTCTGCAGAAGCAAGGAAAATAATCGATATAATGGAATGTGAACAAATATCTCTTGCGAACTAACATCATAAAACGATATCTGGCCATTCACACAAGCTCAAAACACGCAAAGTAGGTAGTCCTACGCCACATTCTGTCTCCCCTATGTAACCACATGCAACTGGATCAGTTTCAGCTGGCATGCTTTTACTGTCTGAGCCTCTACTTTTAGCAATGTCCATATCATCACTTGCTTGATTTCCACTATATACAGGAGAACATTGTGAGCTATGATTCTCACTTGAACCAGTTAGCTTCCCAAAGTATTTTCCTTTCTTAATATTATACAATGTTTTCTTTATTGCCAGAAAATTGCTATCAGAACTGCCGCTACTATTTGGAGAAGATAAACTCTGAAGAGCAGCAGAAGTACAGTGTTCAACTTCTAGCCAAGCCTCTATAGCCCTTAAGCACTCCTGTATTAACCAGATGGCAGAGGAGGGAATTAAAAGATGAGAAACGGAGTCAGATCCAATTTCACTACTCTTTGTAACACTCCTTCCTGTTCCACTGCAAACAGAGCTCTCTTGGGAGAGCCTTCCTACTTTTGCATGCCTTATGCTATCTCCATCATCCACATCTTGCTTATAAGCATAAGAAATAATATTTTCGCCTTCACTTGAGGCAACAGCAAACGCCCCCTCTACCAGGAGGGAATGAATATTGGAAATAGAATAGCTTAAAACAAAAAGCAAAATAGATTCATTTTCTTCTTCAATATGGAGGCCGGTTTCCCTCTTTATAGGGTTCATCCCTTGTACAAAAGTCAAAATCTTGAGCCAAGTTCTTAAATTGTCCTTCTGCTCATGTATTGCGTATCTGGAGACTACATCATGGCTCACGACAATCCGAATATCTTCAATTACACGGTTTGTGGTGTCATATAAACTTCCCCACTTAGCAGCCTGCAAAAGAAAAAAACACAAAAACTTATATAAACCGTCAAAATTCTAACTCGCTACTAGTAAAATAAATTCTTCAATAACCATTTTCAGGAGTTATGTTTTATAGCAATAACCAAAATGACAGAATGTGAAAATCTCAGGCTCTGTTATTTTTTATGCCAAAATTGTATGTCCTGAAATTATGACCTATTTCAATAAGAACAATAGAAATTACCTGCAAACGCCCATCTTCCCTAGCACAAGAAAGAAAAATGTCTCCCAAGCATTTCAGTAGCATGTCCAATAGGTTCATCTCCTTCACGAGACGAGGAGTTAGTGTTGGCACTGTGAATATTTGGACAGAGAAAGTTGAGATTAGTGGGTACTTCTTGAAAATGCTGTCACTTCCCTCTTTTATGGCTTCTCTTATAACAATTGGGTAGTAACTTAAAAATGCTTTCGAAAATTCATTTTTGAAGACAGGATCTGCCAGCAATTTCAGCAGCAATTCATGGAGTTTCTTTGCAACACCATCACCAACAAACTTCTCTGCTCTGACCAGAAAATCCAATAAACCATCTAGAGCAATTACCCTCCTAGCCACAAAACTGATCAAACTGTCACTATACTTGCAAAATTCTATTAGCATCTCAACGACCACATAAGTAAGTTCATTTGCAGCCTTCCTCTGTTCAGCACCACGATCGGTTGCTCTCATATTTTCATGAAATACACGTTCTGCTGCAAAAAGCTTGTCTTTCCAACAAATAAAGAGTGCATCAAGGACTGGACCTACAGAATTTGCTATGCTATCATCAAGTGGTTGAATCTGTTCTGAACCTTTATGCTTCGAGCAAAACCCCTCCTGTTTCCAAGCTGTTTCATCCCCACAATCACAGCAACCACCACCCGTATATATAATTAAGTAGTCATGATCCTTATGATTCCCATTCTGGAAACAGGGAACACAAATAGCACAAGTCGGATCATGCTCACATGTCCGGCACCTATATGCAATGTCATTCGATCCCCAGACCACACCACAAACACCACGTTGACCAACACCCGAATTCGCTAGGCTTTTCAAAGCATTCATAGGTTTATCCTGAAACATCAGCCACTGTAACCAAAGCATACTCTCTCGGAACTGATTTTTCATATTCAAACACATCCATTTCTTAGACCTTACACTACTATCTTGTATAGACTCCGCCACATCTTCGTCTGCAGGTACGATTGCAGAAACTACTTCCGGCAACAATAAGTCATTACCATTAACAAAATCAACTATCCCCTCATAAGACCTTCCGAGGTACTCCATTGGAATCCCTAAAGCAGCTAACCTCTGATTGCAAAATCAATAGTTCTTTTCAGCTTATTCATTTCAGCATCAACAAATTTGCAATGTACGAAATTTAAAAATAAAATTTAACTTCAACTTTTTCACATTTCACCTCATTGAATGATTTGGAAATTAAATATAAATAAATAAATAAATAAAGGTCGTACCCGTAGGACTCGATCACGGGGCTTACTCGGCAAAGAACCGGCAGGCGATTTCATTTTCTTACGGAAAATTAAATGGCAGTAACGAAGCAGCCAATCTGCGCAAGACAAGCATGGCCCTAATCTGGAGCCTCCTTCACTCCCCATGTTTACTTCTTCGATGAAATCTTTATCTAATTTGAGATAATCCAAAGAAAACCCAGATATTTATCAAGTCCCTGAATCGCTGGCGATTGATTCCCACTCATTCAACTAGTCGTTCACTCTGGGCAAAGCAATGAACCAAACAGGGCCTTCGGTTTCTCTCATACTTTATATAATTATTGATTTTTTATCAATAATTTTTATCTCACTCTTCCCTTAACTTCTTTTTCTTCAAGGCAGTGGTTCTAGGTTGTCTGGAATAATATGAGGGATACCGTGTTCCTGCTGTCGTCTGTTTGGATAATAATTATATTAATCTCCTTTCTCACTTCTCTAAAACCTTCTTCGTTATTGCATTTATGCACATCGACAAAATCAGTTTTTAATATTTATATTTTTCTTATGAAATTGATTCTTATTCTTTTCTTTATTTAAATTTGACTTTTAACTCATCAGAAGATAATTTAATCATTTTTAATAAAAATATTATTTTTTATGATTTTAAAATAATAATTTATATATATATATTTCATATTGATATAAAATTATTTGTTTCGTGTTATATTGATACATAATTTATAATTATAAAAATATTTAAAATGATAAAATATACATACATATGAGATTTTATGTCAATCTCAATAAGAATTGATCATTCTAGTTAATATTTTCATTTTAAAAATAACTATTTAAATTCAATTTTTTTAGAAAAATACTAAGAGTCAAATTTAATTAAGTATTAAACATGAAAATAATAATAAAACGACAAAAAATATTGAGAAGTAAATTTATCATTATGTCTTGTATTAAATTCAAAAAACCTATTCTTTCATTACAAGTTAATTTAGTTAAAGTATATTATTAATATTAATATGATTATATTATTATTTATATTTTACGTAATTTTTATATAAAATAATTTAAAATATAATTTAAAAATGAATTATGTAATTAATAAAATTATATATAATTCCAAAAAAGACTATTGCCTTTGATAATTATATTTTTCGCGAAACAAATTTTTTATTTTCTTATAACCCTAAACAATTGATGATTTAGTGGCTATATATAAACTTATGAAATATAGACAATTGAAAAGAAATATCTTTTTTTATATTATGTATTTTATCTTTTATTTTATTATAAATTTTAATCGAACCAATTTTTTAAAAAAATAACTGAATTGAACTAAGTATGGTTAATTGGTCGGTTAATCAAATTAACTAAAATTTATAAATAATATATTTTAAATATTAATATTTAATCTTTTAGTTTGCAGTTAATTCGGTTAAAACCGAAGTTTAAACACCCCTAAAGTTAAATAATATATTAAATATTTAATAATTTCGGTTAATTAGATTAATTAATCGATTTCGAACCTAATTAACCAAAACTAAAATTTAAAAATTCATTAATCATTAACCGATCAAACCTAAAATTAACCAACTGTTTAGTCAATCAAAATTTTAATTCGGTCGGTTATTTTGGTTTTAACCGAATTATGAACACCACTATAAAAAATGTTAATTAATGTTGGTTCCAACCACGGACCCAACCAACATAATTTGCTTCTCCAAGCCCATTTGAGTGTGGATTGTTATTAAATTCTTTGGTAAAATGAAAACTTTTAACTTTTTAAGATTTAAAAGCAAAAAATAAATAACATGAATAGTTGAATTTTTGTTTAGCTGATATTTTTGAAGATTATAATTTTTTATTAACATGAGATAAATATAACATAATATATGTTTAAATATAACTCTTAACCATTTGACATTGTAGATTTTAAATTTGAATGTACTTTAATATATTTTCGAACATTTGAGGCCTATAACTCGTAGATGAGGTAACATGGCTAGGGTCCTTGCGGATGCTAATCTTAATGCAATTTTACCCATTACTTGTTTAAACCAGATGCATCTGAATATTGTTTTGCTGCAACTTTACACATCTTCGAGCTTATCCCTCGAGATAAGCTTAAAACACATACATTGTCTGAATTAATACGTTAATCACGTAACAAGTCAAGTTCATTGTACTTTCATGCATCAAGCTGACCCTTGAAATATATACCTCCATTATTTGAAGACAATTATTAAATTACTTCTCATATATTATATTCAATACGGCCTTTGAGATCGATTAAGACAACACTGATTAAGCCATCTGAAACAGGGGAAAGATAACGCTTTTTACTCAGAAAAGGAAAATTTCCTTTTTTTTTATTAGATTATATAAATATACATCGTCTGCTAAATAATAACAAGCAATTGCGACAACAACATGGGATCTAAGCTGTGACGGATGTTTCAACTGCAACCTGACCGGGATAACTGACTTCGGATTTCCGACCAGTTTCCCACAGCTCTGGTATTGCCTGCTTGATGTTGTGAATGCTTTCTAATGCATAATCTGCACCTTTGGGTCTCTGGGAAGTGCCAATCTGCATAAATTTTTAATCCAATGAGTTAGTTTCATGGTTGTTTTTAAGGGATTATGTATGCCAAGTAAAACAACAAGGTTTTCAAGGACTTGCCATCACAGTGTGAAGACCGGCGCATTTTCCGGCCTGGATGTTGCAGACGCTATCGTCGAAGAACAACTGAAACAGCAAAAATCCAATGAAGGAAAACATTAGTAAACTGTAAAAACGCAATGAGTTTTGTAATGCAAAACGGTGAATTATCGATCGTCTTACTGTTCTCTGAGGGTCAATTTTGGCAATCTTGAGGGCGCACTCTATGGCAGATTCCTGTGGCTTGCAAACGACGGGCGTCTTGGGTAATGTTGCACCATTGTTGGGGTGAGCGAAATGGTCGATTATGTTGAAAATTTGACGGCTTCTAGGAGCACCGGTTGCAGTAGCAGCAGCAGCGGTGGATCCTAAGAACTCGATGTCATCCTCGTCATCCAAAACCGTGTTCTTACGAGTAGGATTGAGTGTCTCGAAGCAGATAATCCCTTCAAAACAGTCTTCCAATCCGAGTTTACTGAGGGCTTTAACGGCATGGACCCTGTCTGCATTTGTGAATATCTAAAAACAACAAGAGACATCAAGTTCTGTCAGGAGACAATTAAATAAAAAGGCATGATCAATACTTGCTTGTGCATCAAGTAATCAAACTAACAATTTTTCGAAGAGGCAAAGTCTGCAATAAACTCTTCAATGAAGGATCTGGTTTTAGGTTCCCATATGGAAGTCTTCCATGAACAAAACTATGGTACTCATCATAGTCAAAGTCATAACCAACAGCCTGCAAATAAGAGAAAAAATATATATTAAAATTATATTTTCCCCCTACTGAAAAGGAAAGGTTTAATGGAAGCAAATCATACCCTAAGGCCAGCCATTGTTGTCCCATAATTCTCATACAAGAGGTTGGACAATTCAACAACTTTCTCCCTTTCTACACCCAGTTTTTCAACCATGTAATCTACAAAAAAGATAAATTCAGATTACCATGAAATCTTTATAGTAAAAATGGTAGTAGCCATGCATCATAACACATTTCTTTACCTCTAATATTCTTCCCACATTCTCTTGCAAGGCCAGAACTTTTTGGATAGAGGGTATCATCAAGATCTGCAAATTCAACCAAATTGTTAAATATATTTGCAGTTTCAATTGAATGAGTCTAAATTCATCATATTTCTATAGTAAAGGAGCTTACCAAACAAAAGGCAATCGTATTTAGGCCTCTGAGTTAGACTGTATCTATTCTCGTATTCCATTTTTGAACTTGAACAAATGACCTAAATTAAGCGATGGATAAGAGAGACATTGATTAGCTCACGAGTGGAAACACCACAACCACCACTTGAATATCGAGTTTCGAGAACATGTATTAGATAATGCAAGAAAAGGCACTTTCAAATGTTACAAACAAATAAGAAATTGAAATAATTTTCATGAACAAAAACCCAGAAAGCTGAGAGCTTTTTAGTAAAAGCATGACAAAGAATTGGATTAAAATGCAAGAAAAAATTTTAAGGCCCTGCAATGAATAAGTTATCATACCGGTTTCAAAGACAAGGCAAGCTAATGAAAGGAAGAGTCTTTGAAAGGCTATGAAACAGAGGAAGCAGAGGGATTGTAATATTGTTCTCAATGAAGAAGAGAAAATCGAAGGGAGAGGAGGAAGGAGAACTGAGGCTGAAGTGGGCTTTTATAGGCAAAGAAAGATAGTTGGCTATTCAAGTTAATCACGTTTAATTAACTTGTGTTGAAAAAAATCAATATTTTTCTTGCTATATTAAATGTGTAGAAAGTAAAAAGAAGCAACCCAAAGCCAAAAATCAAATCCTCTCTACTGCAAAAAAATAAAAGAAAGCAGAGTTAGCTGTCCTATGGGACTTTCTTAATCTTTACCTTTTGTTGTTTTGTTTTCCACGGTCCAAATTTATTCATTTGCTTATTGTTACTGCAAAATCCCTTAAATTTGCTGCAAAATTTAACGTGATGAGATCAATAAAATTTGTTATTCTAACCTCGTAAACTAATTTTTGAAAGTGACATTAATTAAGTTCAAATGTCGTTTTTTTAAAGATTTGGATTATAATCTTCGAGGTGGAATACAATATAAACATGTGGGGTCACGCTCTTCTAAAATTTTAAAAAAATATAATTTATATTCAAGTTAAAAATAATAATATACCCCCACAAAAATTTTAGAAATTCTTATTAAGTTTTTAATTTTTTTATGTTTATTAACTAAATCCCTCCCATAATTTCAAATTTCAAAAAAATTAGTTAGAACCTAAATTTTCCAGAAAAATATAAATTGAACCTTTAAAAAAATTAAAATTTTAAGTTTATTCCCAACTCTATCACCAAATTTTATCACTGTTGGAATCAAACAATATATATATGAATATGAAGTAATAATTGATAGAAAGGGAAGATGCCAGTTTTTTATTCCACCTGGATCCAATCTAGAGAATTCTTTTAAGTAAGAGCTTCCATTATTTGTTCATTCATCTCAGTTTTTTATTCAACTGACAATCCATATATACACAAATATAAGAATACTATTAATATTATTTTGTTAAATTACGGCTTTCGTCTCTATATTTTATTTCATTTTATATAATTTATTTTTATATCATTATTAATATTATGTACTAATCCAAATCACTAATGTATTCACTTTTATTTATTTATTAATTGATGTAAATTTTTTAAAGCCCGGAACTTAAAACTCTCTGTATTATTTATAGGATGATTATGTTACATTGACGAGCACCGATGAACATCATTAAAGATTAGTATCATTAATTTAATTAATTTATAAAATTTTAAAATTATAGAGTACTTAACGTAGTTAAAAATCTAAACATATATTATTTATACTAAAATATTAATTACATTATTTTTATAATTTTATTTTAAATAATAATTAGATCAAATATTAAACTCTAAATTAAAAAAATCCTAGATCCTTGTTTTTTTTTGTTTTGAAGTAGCCGTTACTGTCGTTGTCACGATCGACGTTACCATCAGTGCTGCTACTGTTGTTACCATTGTCACTGTCGCTGATGCTATCACTATTACTATCGTTGCCGTCACTGCTATTGTCGCCGCGTCAAAACAAGAAAAAAATTAAAATTATTTAATTTAAGGTTAATATTTGATCTAATTATTATTTAAAATAAGATTATAAAAATAATATAATCAATATTTTATTTTAAATAATTTACGTTTAGATTTTAAATAATTTATAATTACATATTGAATATTTTAAAATTTTATAAATTAAATTAATAATGTTGATGAGTATTCCTTATTTATATAATTATAGTCTATGGGGACGTTGGTTTGAAATTTTCAACAAAAAGAAAGAATTACTAATAATTTTAGGTTTTATAAAAGTGTGAACCGAGTAATAATGATCGTAATAAAATTTTTAGGGGGCGATAGCCCTGTCTAGGTCTATTTTTACATAGAATGATTACGATAATAGATTTTATGATTTAAAATTTAAGATTTAAAATCAAATTAGATAATTTGTATATATAAAAATTTACATTTAAATAATACATTTAAATGAAGACGAATTCTTATATATTTTTATATTGGAAAAATGCTTCCATGATACAGAATATAAATGAAGATGAATTCTTATATGCTTTTATTTACTTTCTGTGGCAAGAACGAAATCGTAGAATGTACCAAGGCCGATCGTATACTGCCGACAATTTGCTTAAGGAAATTATCGAAGTTGTTAGTATACATCTTAGGGGGAAACCTATTAATAGACTAAATTGTATTAATTTTTTCCTTTGTAATGCTTGGAGAATTGTATAACCAATCACTGATTTTTTGTATCTTGTTCATTTTATTTAGTCTGCTGATTGGTTTTGGTTGTAGCATAACTTTACTATTTTAGGTAATAAAATTCTAATTTTTCCACAAACAAAAATGTTTCCTAGTTGAGCTTATTGCAGAAAGGAAGTCCATACAAAATATTATTAAAAAATATGTGTAGATGATATAATAATTGAAATAAATAAATAAATAATTCATGTCTGGTATGTGCATATAATTGGAGGTAATGCCGTCACTAAGTGGCAATGACTAACCCTAACGTAGCCCAATACAGAAACCTTACAAACAAATTTGTTTTAATTTAATGTAATAGTAAAGAGAGAGAATTGAGAAAGATATTTAGAAATATAAAAATATGTTAAAATATAATATTATATATAAATGAATAACAACTATGATATAGATGTTTTAAATTATATGTGAATTACTGGTATATTAAAATTAATATAAATATAATATGTTTTAAGTACTTTGATCTGTTATCTATTATATATATTATCATTAACATGTGATTTAGTTGGATCACAGACAAATTTTATTAAGCAAAGTCAATATTTTGAATATTGATGTATGTGAATAGAATAAATTGAGTTGGGAGTGTCGTCCTTGTCTCTGTGGTATTCGGTTCGAATTAGTTGATCAATAGATCAAATACCGATAATTATACCAAAAAATATATTAACATGAAACGATTTAATCAATATCATAAATCAACCATTAACTAGTTTTCTCTCGTTAGTGTGCCGCTTATCTCTTTTATTTTTCGTCTTTGTTGATCGACGACGGCATCAACTTTAATTTAGTTGCCGACTGACGGTATTTTTTTTATTGTCTTTTTCCTTTCTTATATCGTATTTCTATTTTATTTTATTTTTTTCGATAAGTCTGTTTCTATGACACGTTTTCATATGCTTTTATGACATACTTTCATCTGCTTTTGGGACATGCCTTCTTTTGTCTTTTGGAATATTTTTCGTTTGTTTGACCTTTTTTTCATTTATCTTTTACTAAGGGTTGATTTGACATCGTCATGACTGATCAAGAAAAATGATCCTAAACCATAGAAGAATATATGTGTACTTTCAATTATAAAAGAAAAATAACATATAAGTGATAAAGTTTAAGCTGATTAAGATGTTCAAATGATGGGGAAATAAAGAATCCTTGGTTTTAGTTTAATGTATTGTTTCTTTTTCTGCCCATGTAAAGTTTTAAAATCTAAAAATTCGAATTAATTTAATCCAAAATTAACTCAATTTGCTCTATTGATCTATATCTATTTTCCTTGACTAATATATTTGGAATTTATTAAAGTGATATTATCAATTAAAATATAGTTTTAATTGTATTTTGAATATTTAACTTGAATTGTGAATGGAATATTGTTAGCTTCGATTAGGTGAGGTTTGTTTGACTGGGAAAGGGAAAGAATCATACCAAATCTGATTAAATGTTCAAATATTTCAAGCAAATGATATAGTTAAATTAAGGGTTAGTAAAACTTGACTCGACTCAAAAAATCGAATTTTTTTAATTTTGAGTTATTCGAGTCAACTCGAATTATAAATTCGGTTTTCGAGTTTGAGTCGAGTTGAACATTTGAATTTTCGAGTTACTTGAAAAACCAAAAATTTGACCCAGTCTTTGACAGTTTTACGATTTAGTCTCCGATTTCATAATTTCTTCAATTCCTCCTTCATTTTAAGTCCATTTTTACTAAATTTGAACTACATGCTCCTAAACTATAATAGAATACATGTGTGCTTTCAATTTCTCTTTTTGATAACATTTTTTGTATTTTCAATTTAGTCCTTCAATTTTTCATAATCTTCTTATTTCTTCAATTCGTCATTTATTTTAAGTCTTTTTTTTACTAAATTTGAGCCACATGATCCTAAACCATAGAAGAATACATGTGTACTTTCAATTCCTCTTTTTGATAAGAAATTTTTATTTTCCAATTTAATCATTCAATTTTCATAACCTCCTTATTCCTTCAATTTTTGATTTATTTTAAGTCCTTTTTTTTTATCAAATTTGAACCACCTGCTTATATACCACAATATAATACCTATGTAACTTTAATTTTTATTTTTTTTACTAAATATATACTATCTTTTTTATTTAATCCCTCAACTCTGCATTTTACTCAATTTGATCTTTTGACTACAATTGTTTGTTTTCTTCTCATCAATTTCCTTGACTCGTTTATACTCTCATTCATATTTTACCCTCAAAATACTTTCTTTAAAATATAATATTATGAATATATTTCATAATTTTAGATTGTATTTGATATATTAAATAACATTATAATATGAAAGAATATAATATATATATATATTATGGTTAGATAAAGTCAAAAAATTGGAAGAAATCATTGACATAATACTATAAATAATTATAATAAAATTAGTACATAAACTCGAATAACTCAATTCGAATTTCTTAAACTCGACTCAACTTGAAAAAATTTCAAGTTAAGTTCGAGTTGTAAAATACGACTCATCAACTTGAATAACTCAAAAAAATTTGACTCGACTCGATCAAATGCTCACCCCTAAATTAAACGAAGTTGGACTTAGAAATTCAAGTTCATAGATAGATTTATGTTTCCTTTTCAACTGCGTTGCGGTTATTGGATGCTTTGGGTCTTCACGTAACGAAACTGTTTGTTTTTATTCGGAAGTTTTGAAATCATTTTTATTGAATGATTGATTTACAATCATACGATTGTAGCAGTCAAACTAAATAATTTTTATTAATCCAAAAATATATTTTTCTCAATGATTGGATCCAATCTTTGAGTTAATCTCCAAGTTTTTTTTTAAAATTGAACTTCAATTCAAATTTGATTACGACAATATTCATCTACACATTGGTAAAATCAAAGGCAGATATATCATTTAGTTAAGTTGAATTAATCAGAGGGAATATATATTATCATTCAATTTGCTGTCATGCAATCAAGCATCAAACACCTCATGAAACCTTAGTCATCTTAGAAATCTCATCTTTTTCCCATTTTATATTTCAAAACAATCTTATAATTTGAAGTTAATTCCGACATAAATCTTATAATTAGCGCTGTTTAGGGTATTGGGCTAGATTATGATGTCATTTTCTATAATTGATTGGGGTGATGTCTTGCTGGATAGCAATGGCATTTCGGTTTCGATCAAAGAGGACATTAGTTTGTTGATTTATGGTATAAAGCTTTTGGTACCAGTCTTCGATGCTCTAAAGCAACACTAGAATGTTGTCCACTTTCACATGTCCTGGTAGCCATCAATTTTTACCCCGAACCTAAAATGATTGCAATAGGTAACTTGAAATGACCCGAATTCAAATGTCAAACCTAAATGAGCCGAACCCAAAAAAAATCAAACTTTGAAATGGTCCAGGTCTACTCAGAAACTTACATTATTATCCATGCCTTACCCTATATATCCCATCATGCAGGGAGTTCCATCAAAAGTTATGAACCCATACTCCAAAGTTCAAAGACACCTACACTTTCCACGGCCTTGGTTTATAATATGATTCAGTACCTCAGCTTTAAAGAAAAAGCTTTGGCCAACCTCGGCCTCCTTATCTATAATCGAACTCGATCTCCTTATCTATAATCGAAATGACTTAATAATCAAGCATATGCAACAAGAACTAATGAAACCTTCGGCAAATAAATAAAATCTGCATAAGCGAACAAAACATATAGAAATGCGTTGCATGGGACTGTGCATGAAATCACATGCTGTAATGTTGCATGCATTCTAGAAAACTTGCTTAACGATCAAACATATTCATCACTTCACATGATTCTGAACATATTCCCAAACAAACAGCAAAAAAACAATAAAATGATTAACACGAAAAATAAAATAAAAAAATGCATGGAAAACTATGAAAAGGAGCAATTAGAATAGCTGCATAATACCATATTTTATAACTATCAAATAATATATACAACCAAACTTGGATCGACTTGAAGATACAAAGGGAAAAGACAAAGGTAGAGTTCCCTCAAAATAATCCCAAAAGCAAGCCACGTTTTACATTTCGACTTTAATGTCATTCAAGCCACATTACTATGAACAGAAGAGATGTTCAGATTTAAATACTCAGCTCTAGAGCATAAGCGTGGAAAAATACTGCTCAAATTCTTGATCAATGGTCGGTTTCCTTTTGGTTTCCGGGGCCTCTGCAGTAAAGTATATATGAAGGAAACCCAAATTAAATAGACGCCATGGTCAGATTGTACAAGGAATGCGTATGTATTTACAAAGTCTTAGGAACTACCTTGGTTGACGCTCCATCGTCCGGATGAAAGAACATAAACATTTGGATTTGCCCCGTCAGACTTAATAGTTTCTTCAATTTCCTTATCTTGGTATTGCTCTATGGTATAATTTCCATATCCCGAGTAGATGTAATCTATATCGTCTCCATACTCAGCGAGCGTCTCCTGAAGATTCTCAGCTAGTCTGGCATCGGCAGTTTCAAGCTCATCACCAGGAGAAGATAGCACATCTTTTCCGACACTGCTTGATGCAACAGTTGTACCATCAGAATGGGAACCTCGGGAGCTGGATCCCCAATCGGGTGACCAGGAGGAAACACTGTTGAATAGCGAATACTTGGCATCGGCATGCATAGACATTGAGGTGTCGGAATCTTCAGATAAGCTGTTGCTATCTTTTGCTGACTCAATTTCGGATACATCATAGTCATCCCCTCCTTTTCCTTTGAAAATGCAGGGACTGAACCCTTCTATTTTTGTGACGCTGCCTAAGGTAGGAGGAGGCTTCAACGACAAGCTTTGCTTCCAACATTGATGCTTCGGTAATGGCAAGCCCAATTGCTCGGCCTTTAATTTCCTTTTCTTGTTTAGGTCAACATCGATGAGCGAATTGTCAAGAAAGCTGAAAATGAAAATAGAAATAGGAATAAGAAGTCGGCACGTACCCTACATAGAAGATCGATTTTCTTTCTCATTTGCCAACCAAAAGTTAAAACATAGAGTAGTTAACGATTACGTTTTGCCTCATTCACGATTCAAACCAGATCAACAAGTTAGAGTAATTAAAATCCCGTAGAAATAATACCATCCAAGAGTTATACAGTTTTTTTTTACTTACAGAAACAGTCAACTGCTACCTCAAAACATGTATCAAGGATAAACCCCCCAATTCTGATCCGATCGCAAAACCAAACAATCCGATTCCAAAAGTAAACCCGAAATGATCCAAATAAGTAACCTAAAATCGCCGTACCCGAGATGACCTTACCTGGAAAAACTAGCGCAAACCCCGTCTAACCCAAAACCGATCCGACCCGCCTAACCGATAAACTAAAAGGTTAAAAGCATAGAGAAGCCATAGCTGGTAAATGACAGTTGCAAAGCTAAATAAACAGCAAAAGATCAAACTGTTAACTGACACCCATAAATCATAACTTTCATAACCAAACCCCTCTCGAATTAGCAAGTTGTTAGCTTATTCACAAACAAAAAGAAAACAATTTGAAAAGCATGCTATGATATCAAAACAAAGATCCCATGATTTGAAAGAAAATTATCTAACAATTAGTACTTGGCAATCAAATAAGGCAAGAAAATTAGAGACACAAAAACCGAACCTCTTAATCTGAGACGGGTTGGGTTTTTTATTATCTATTTCCATTTTCTGACAGCACCGCCGGCAAAATCTTCGTCTCTCAGGTGAGGATAAAGAGGAAACTTTAACTAAAGGACTACTTTTTTCCATTGTTCGTTAATATTCGCCATTTTTTCATTTCTCATACAGTTGAAAATTTCATCGATTCTCGGTGTTTGAGCGTGGGAAACATCCTCCAATTATATTTTGACACGTTGTTATCGTTCTTCATCGTCGAAGGAGCGAGTGAGCTGATCACTCAGACAAGGACCATGCTGAGGCCACGTGAGTTTTTCGGAGGTGGCTCGATGTTCAATACATTAAATTGACCACTATCCACAAATATTACTATTTATATTACTTATTAGCTTATGTTTTAATTTTATCCAAATTTGATCATTAAAAATAAAAATTACATTTCAATCACTTAAGTTATTAATTTGTTATAAGTTGATCACTAAATTATCAATTCCTTCTAGTTTGGTGCTTAGGTGCAAGATTTTTGTTCAACGAGTCTTTGGCTTGAGCTTCCCTTATGTATTACATATTTTATATACTTTTTTATTAATAAGATGATATTATATGTTATCATTTTATTGGATGATATTAATTTTTAATAAAAATATTGACGTGATCTTATTAGATGATATTAATTTATTAAATATTTTTTCTAAAGTTGATGATTTTAATTTTAAAAAGAAATATCACGTCAATAAATAAGTATATTTAGATGTATCACGTAAACAAGAAGTATGGATCTTTACTCAACTAATTATTTCTTTCAAATAAATCATTTTGGTCAAAATTCAAAGTTTAAAGGATAAATTATTTTTTTTATAAAAAGAATGAGACCAAAATAAATACTTTAACAAACACCAAGGGTAGATTTTGATATTATACCAAGATAAAGCTATTTTTTTAACAATGACAATTGATTTTATTAATAATAGAAGAAATCAAAATTACAACTCATTAAAATATAGAGAAAATAATCCCCAAATTACTCGTAGAAAAGTAAAAATATTAATCCTAAAGATATGAAAAAAATATATAAAATATTCTATCGAGAATGACGATCAAATCAAAATCCAATAATCTTAATAAAAACACCTTGTCTTTGACAAATGAGACGCTTTACGAAGTGATAAAGGAGTGCAGTGCGAACCAAACAATATGGTAGGTTGTTTCGCTATACAATTTAGATTACATCGGCAAACAACCTTTTACCAAAAGATGAGATCATACTATACATGACCAGCGACAAACCAATCAAAAAATAACAGTCGTGATAATTTTTGTGCGAGAATCAAAACAACTGCAAAGGTATATGAAAAACGTACCAAAAATCATAAGGATCATGCCACAATAGCATATGAAACGCATGCTATAAGAGCATAGAAAAACGTGTTACAATGACAAATATTTTTATTCAAAATTAAAAACACTCAAAAAAATAAAGGACGTAATATAAAAAAAACAAGAGAACTAATAATCTCCTGTGGTCGGCAACCAATATTAAGATGGGTGCTGCTGTCGACTAAAAAAAGACGACAAAAAAATATTGAGAGAAAAATAAGATAGATAAAACTAATTTTTAATATGAAGAACACAAAATTCAGTTCAAATTAATCAGTTGAACTGAAAATTAATTAATCGAGTAATTTAGTTATAGAAGGTGAAAACAAATATTTAAGATGAAAAGTGTGAACTTGTAAAACATTTTATTTTATTTTATTATTGTTGAAAACTTTTTCAACAAAAAGAACTTTTTATGAAGAAAAAAAAACAAGAACAAAAGGTCTAAATTTATGAACTGTGTTTATATTTGCCAATTATTACCAATACTTTTGTTTGTATTTTAGAGTTACAAGGATTTCACAGTTTCCTTGTACATGATTTATACAAGTTTCTACACTGATGCCTTTTTAATGGACAATGAGTAAAAAGTAAACAAGAAAAACAAGGGTAAAAGTAAAACCCCACAAATAATATTTCTAATTCTAATTGCTTTGGAGAGACTTGAATTACCTAGTTATGGGCAGTGGACCTCTCAATATCCTCCTCCATGTTGCCACTTGCAGCAACAGCTTCAAAAGCTCTCCAACTGTTGCCAGACAGCGATGAACCGTGTTCCTAGTTTCGCTTTACCGTACGACGGCAAGGAGATAGATTATGTGCTATGGTAACTTTGATGTGATCGCGAGGTAGGCGTTCATCAATCCCTCGAGCATCGAGAGCTTTCGATATATATAACCGAGACTTCATTTTTCATGTTGATGTGGCGGATATGGTATCGTATGGTGTTCGGAAGCGGAGGCCGTCACCTATGTGTCCCGTTGTGGGGCATATCCAGCAGAAGACACTTGGACCCAAAACCTGAAACAATAAGGTCACAACAGATGAAACAAGCATCGTAAATATTTACAAGGAAACAACGCGAAGAATGCACCAAGTTCATGATGTTCAATCTAGTCTAGATCAGCTAGAATAATAAAACTCGGCATATCGAGGCCACTTAAGCCTCTAAAGCTAACAATTAAAAGAATATGGTCTTCTGGGATTCATCAAGATCACAATTCCATTATTAGTGATTACCGACGGTAGATTTTCATAGGCCCCGAGATCATACGGATGCTTGTACACGGTTCCTCCTTTCTCTGCAAGGCACAAAGCTCTCACCCCTTCATGATACTAACGAATCTGAACAAAAAAGTTAAGGAAATGTTTAAAATTTATAAACAAAATCGAAATAAACAAAATGCAATTCATATAAAATTATTGTTACCTCGATCGTCGTCTTGTGGTGCAAAATGAGGTAGATATGAAACCCAGCAAAACACTCAAGGCCACACTTAATGGGAGTAGCAACAGTCCAGAAATAACCTGAAAATGCCAAGTCATAAGTATAGCTCTATTATGGTGAGTTGTAGCTCTCACTACAAAAAATTTCTTATTAGTGACATCTAGGTTATTGTCACTAAAACTTCAATTTATGTCACTAGATGTATTTTGTGACGTAAAAGTCAATGTCACGACGATCGTCACCCTAAATATGTCACTAAATGTCAAAAGTGATGATGTATGTGTTATCGTCATGTATTGTTAAATATATAGTGATGCTAATGGATAACGTCACAGTTTAATTTGCATTCAGTGACAATTGCTTTTGTCACTAAATGATGTACATTTTCGTCATTTGATAAGATGTATATTAGACATATATTCTATGATATTTTCCTCATATTTGAATAACTAAAATTGATTAAATTATGGATTTTGATTATATTTCGTATTTTGTGGATTAGGTTGAAGATTTGGATAAAACAAGTTCAAAATCTTATGATTAGCATGATCTTCACAAAATCCTCGAATTAAGGAGGAAAAATCGGAATTCAAGAAGCTAGCAAGACCATAAGAGGTTTTCGCGTAAGGCGTGGGCATGGCTTATTCATCCTTAACTACCGTAGAAGAAGTCTTCAATTAAGGCGTGGGCGCGCCTTACCAGTCCGTACAACCCTAAATTAGTACAAGGGAAAAAGAGTTTAATGACGGCTGGAAGACTCTTTTGAATTATTCTTATCTTTAGAAAAGGATGAGGGCATTTAAAACTCCTATTTTTGTGGGATTTTCTTTAAGGGAAATTTCTTTATCTAGAATAGGAAAATCCTTATAAAAGGGGAGCTAGGGCCATTAGTTTTACATCAAGTTTTACATTAAGTTTTTCTTTATTTTCTTTTGGTTTTCTGTCAATTATGAGTAGCTAAATACTTTTGTTCCAATTGGAGGATAATTGAAGCTTTGGTTCTTCAAGGATTGTGAGATCTAAATAATTTTCATTGTTCTTTTACTTCTTTGCTATTTATATATCTTCTGTTTTTATTAAGAATTATTGTCTTGATTGATTGTGCAAAGGATCCGTTGTTCAATTATCAAGTTGATAAATTGCCATTTAGAACTTTAAATCCGTAATTGTTTAAACGTTCTAATATTAGTGGTAAAGTAACATGGTTGATTATGATTATGTTATGAAGGTATATAACCTAGTCTAAATGAATCGAGCTTGTGTATTCGTTGGCTAGAATTGGTGGTCCCTCTAGTGATTAATGTTGTTGGTGGATTAAATCTTAAGAACTTGTCTAGGGTTGTTCATTAACTAGGGAAATAATCAAAGAGCTTCTCTTGATTATCGAGAAACTAAGGAGAGACAAGTTGTTAGAGCTTCTCAATAACCATAACCAATTTAGTGAAAAGTAGAAGATTTTATCATTGCATCTATGATCAATTCTCTGAACCAATTCTGAAATTATACATTTAGTTGGATATTTGCTTAATATTAATTTCTCTAAATTTTTAGTTGATTAGATCTGCTTTTTATTTTTACTTTTCTCAATTTAAAAACCCCTTTTCTTTGCTTTAATTTTCATTAAAATAAATCTACCCAATCCTTGTGGATTCGACCTTGCTTATCGCTACTACAATTTTCTATTTCCAAAAGTAAGTATTATTATTTGTTGGATTCGACACCCACTGTTGCCGGGGATTGGTGTTATTTAGATTTATTTTGATTCCCCGTTCTTTTCGTGCAGGTGAACTCCAATACGATCCTGAAATCGAGAAGACCGCTCGCAGGTTAAGAAAAGAACCTAACTTACACAACAAACAAGCTTCTTATTCTTCATCCCCTGAATCGGAATCTGCAGTCAACTTGGTTGATTCATCCAGCGATTCTGAAATAGAAGGAACAATGGCCAACGAAGAAAGAACTCTAAGAGAGTTGGATGCACCAAATGTGAATCAACAACCGCTCTGCATTGACTACCCTGCTTTGGAGGTAGCTTTTGAATTAAAATCTGGTTTGATTCATTTGTTGCCTACTTTTCATGGACTTGAGAATGAAGATCCTCACAAGCATTTGAAGGAATTTCATGTGGTATGTTCAAGTATGAGATCGCAAGGAGTGACTGAAGAGCAGATAAAACTGCGCGCTTTTCCGTTCTCGCTAACAGATAGAGCTAAAGATTGGCTCTTCTATTTACCCCCTGGTTTTGTAACTACTTGGGCCGAGATGGTGAGGATGTTTCTTGATAAATTTTTCCCTACTTCAAGAGCCGCTGGCATTCGAAGGGAGATATGTGGAATAAAACAAAAAGATACTGAGACCTTCATGAGTATTGGGAACGATTCAAACGACTATGTGCCAGCTGCCCTCAATATGGGATTTCTGAGCAACTTCTCATCCAATATTTCTATGAAGGATTACTACCCATGGAGAGGAAGATGATGGACGCAGCTAGTGGAGGCTCTATAGTGAATAAGACTCCTCACGATGCTAGGGAATTGATCTCCATCATGGCTGCCAATTCATAACAATTTGGCTTTAGGCAAGACACATCTTCAAGAAGGGTGAATGAAGTAGGTTCGTCCTCCATTAAACATCAACTATCACATCTCACCTCCCTTGTTCAACAACTAGTTGTAGAAAAAACTTAACAAGTGAAAGCCTGTGGGATATGTGCTACGATAGGTCACCCAACTGACATGTGCCCTACACTTCAACATGATTCTCATGAGTACGCCAATGCAGTTGGAAGGTTTCCAGATCCACCACAAAGGAAGTATGATCCTTACTCAAATACCTATAATCCAGGATGGAGGGATCATCCTAACCTTAACTATGGACCAAGACCATCACAATTCCAGCATTTTCCACATGAGCAGTCTTCTTCAAAGCCAGGTATGTCCCTAGAATAAATTGTCAAATCACTTGCAACTAATACACAACAATTTCAGCAAGAGACAAGAACAAGCATACAAAATTTGGAGAATCAAATGAGTCAATTGGCATCTTCCGTGAGTCGGTTAGAATCCCAAGGTAAGTTACCTTCATAAACCATTGTTAATCCAAAGTAAAATGTTAGTGCAATCATATTGAGAAGTGGAAAGGAGTTGAAGGAACCTAGTTCATTAGCACATGGGAGAGCCTTAGAGGAAAAAACTGAAAAGGAAGTTGTTGCTCCTCAAACTCATAAAGACCAACCTAAAGGACTCAAAAGTGGAAAACCAAAGAAATTTGTCATAGAACCTCATTTTCCCTCTAGATTCGCTAAATCCAAGAAAGAAGCAGAAGAGAAAGAAATTCTTGAGATGTTTCGCAAGATCGAGATAAAATATTCCTTTACTTGATGTAATTAAACAAGTACCTCGATATGCTAAAGTTCTTAAAGAATTGTGCACCAACAAGAGAAATCTCAAGGGTAATGAAAAGGTAAGTATGGGGGAGAATGTTTCAGCTGTCCTCCAGAAAAAACTACCCCCCAAGTACAAAGATCCAGGTATGTTTACTATCTCTTGTAAACTCGGTAATGTTAGGATTGAGAGAGAAATGTTAGATCTAGGAGCTTCAGTAAATATCATGCCTCTTTCTATTTACTCATCTCTGAATGTTGGTCATTTGAAAGAAACATGAGTGATTCTTCAACTTACTGATAGATGTAATGTATATCCTGAGGGAGTTTTAGAGGATGTTTTGGTGCAAGTTAATGAATTGGTTTTTCCTGCAGATTTTTATGTGCTTGATATACAAGAAGATGATTATTCTAAGTCAACATCAATTTTGTTAGGAAGACCATTTTTGAAAACAGCTAGGACAAAAATTGATGTAGATGATGGTACACTTACCATGGAATTTGATGGTGAAGTTATTAAATTCAATATTTATGATGCCATGAGATGTCCTAGTGATGTGTCCTCTGTTTTTTTCATGGATCTTATTGACCCTTTAGCATAGGGAACTTTTAATAAAAATGAAGATGACAAGTTGAAAGATACACTCAACATGAATTTCACTTCTGAAGGATTGCAGGGAATCATGAAAAAGTATGTGTTGGATCTTGATTTGCAAGATACAATCCAAGAACTAGAATCACTCAAACCCAAGAGGTATGATGTATCTTATATTGAGTCACCTCTTTCTTACACCAAGCTTCTTCCTTCTCTTGTGCAAGCACCAAAATTGGAAATGAAGCATTTGCCAAATCATCTGAAACATGTATATTTAGGAGAAGCGGAAACTATTCCGGTGATCATTCCCAACAAACTCTCTCGCTTAGAAGAAGAAAAGTTGATTCGAATGCTTAGAGAGTACAAGGAAGCTATTGGGTGGAGAGAAAAAAAATTTTATTGTTGAAACACAAAGTTTGGATACAAGTCAAACGTTTAAGGTCAACGATCATCGTTTGAAACCTTTTTATGAACATACTGCTGGTCAAACCATTTTGGAATACCCAAATTAGGATGATTAAGAAGCTATAACGTCTAGCCAAAGACGTTAAAGAAAGGCACTATTGGGAGGCAACCCAATTTTTCTTTTTCTTTTTTTTCAATTTTTATTTTCGTTCTTTTTATTTTTATATTATTTTAATTTTTTCCTTGATTTTTCAGAGTACAATTAATCTTGTTCTCCTCTTTAGGTCAGAAGATGAATTTTTGTAACCTGTGGGCAGGCCTTACAATAGCAGAATTATTCTTAAAGTCTCTCACTATTCAGAAGTTCTTTTTGTATAAGACGTGCCCACGTCTAAACTCAACACCACTTCTAGTTCAGGAAACAAGATTCAAAGATTTTTTTAAAATATAAATGTGCCTTATCTTTTCTTTGTTTTCTTTGCTTCATCAGAAGAATGCGCGCCACCAGCCTTCCTACCCGCTCCACCCGACCCACGTCTCCACTCAGTCCGAGAATCAACCTAGCCGACCACATCACCTTCACCCCCAGCTCATGACAAATAGATGCTCAATATTTTCAGGGGAGTTTTCTGCTATTATTCTTTTATGGTTTTTGAGCATTTACTTTTGATACATTGAGGACAATGTATGGATTAAGTGTGAGGGAGAGTATTTCATACATGGTTTTGCTCTGAACATAATGTTGCTTCAATTTTTTTTTATCGAATTAAGTTGAAGCATAATAGGGGATTAGCTTGAGTAGTTGAATTCTTATTTGCTACACACTGGTTGATTACTCTTGATGACTGATTGAATGAAAAATGTGTGGGAGTTAATATATGTTTAACATTTTTGTGAGTTTTTGGGCCAATGAGCACTCACTTTCAGCATGCTCCATTTCTTGATTGAGTGATTGCCATACATAGTTACTTTTTCTAAAACTTGCTTTGCTATACATGTCGAAGACCACATTTTAGAATTGTATGCATCAAGAACGATAAGGGCATATAGGTAAAACCACTTTTAGCTTTCGTAAAGAGCCTACCCTAATTATCATTCTTAGAAAGCCAATTTTGAGCCTGAGCCTTTTTGTTTGAAATTAACCATGGAACAAGCAAACATCAAATCTTTTTTGTTAATTTCCCCTCTTTTAAACCTTGAATTAAAGGATTGTATGAGCTTCTTCACATGAGAATTTAAATTATCTTAAGAAGATAGGAAGATGTTGGAATATAGTGATTCGAGTTACAATCTCTTTCATTGAAAAAAAAAGAAAAAAAAGAAAAAAAGAGAAGCAAAAATTGAACAAAGGAAATAAAGAATGAGAGATTGTGTAATGAAAAAAAAAGTTATATGGCTTGAAGAGACATTTGAAGATTGAGTTCCATGTGGATAAGATTGTATGACTCATTCAATAAAACAGCTCAAATTTCCTCTCTTACCAAACCTCACCTAAGCCCCATTACACCCTGTTTAAGACCCTTAGGTTTTTATCCATTCAATTCATTGACTAGTGGCGGGGATGTGATAGGTTAGCAAGCCTATGGTAAAAATTTTCTATGTTTTAGCTTGAGAGTTTGTTGACACCCTTAAACACTTTGAGCGTATTGAGTGAATCCAATGTGAGGGTATTAGATCCCATTGCATTTTGATTTCGAAAAGATTGATGGAGTGATTATTCATGTGTGTTGGTTTATGAGAATTTCTTCTACAAATTGCTCGTTCCTTACTTATGTCTAGATTTGAGTCTTTAAGGCATGACAATTTTAATTGTGGAAGGATGAACAAAGGAAGAAGAAGGATTGATGTTGAGAAGAGTTATGAATTTGAACTATTGTATGCTTGAGGACAAGCATTGGTTTAAGTGTGGGGGAATTTGATAAGATGCATATTAGACATATATTCTATGATATTTTCCTCATATTTGAATAACTAAAATTGATTAAATTATGGATTTTGATTATATTTCGTATTTTATGGATTAGGTTGAAGATTTGGATAAAACAAGTTCAAAATCTTATGATTAGCATGATCTTCACAAAATCCCCGAATTAAGGAGGAAAAATCAGAATTCAAGAAGCTATCAAGACCAGAAGAGGTTTTCGCGTAAGGCGTGGGCACATCTTATTCATCCTGAACAACCGCAGAAGAAGTCTTCAATTAAGGCGTGGGCGCGCCTTATCAGTCCGTACAATCCTAAATTAGGGTTACGAATTTACAAGGGAAAAAGAGTTTAATGACGGTTGTAAGACTCTTTTGAATTATTTTTATCTTTATAAAAAGATGAGGGTATTTAAAACTCCTATTTTTGTGGGATTTTCTTTAAGGGAAACTTCTTTATCTAGAATAGGAAAATCCTTATAAAAGGGGAGCTAGGGCCATTAGTTTTACATCAAGTTTTACATTAAGTTTTCTTTATTTTCTTTTGGTTTTCTTTTAATTATGAGTAGCTAAATACTTTTGTTCCAACTGGAGGATAATTGAAGCTTTGATTCTTCAAGGATTGTGAGATCTAAATAATTTTCATTGCTCTTTTACTTCTTTGCTATTTATATATCTTCTGTTTTTATTAAGAATTATTGTCTTGATTGATTGTGCAAAGGATCCGTTGTTCAATTATCAAGTTGATAAATTGCCATTTAGAACTTTAATTCCGTAATTGTTTAAACGTTCTAATATTAGTGGTAAAGTAACATGGTTGATTATGATTATGTTATGAAGGTATATAACCTAGTCTAAATGAATCGAGCTTGTGCATTCGTTGGCTAGAATTGGTGTTCCCTCTAGTGATTAATGTTGTTGGTGGATTAAAATCTTAAGAGCTTGTTTAGGGTTGTTCATTAACTAGGGAAATAATCAAAGAGCTTCTCTTGATTATCGAGAAACTAAGGAGAGACAAGTTGTTAGAGCTTCTCAATAACCATAACCAATTTAGTGAAAAGTAGAATCATTGCATCTATGATCAATTCTCTGAACTAATTCTGAAATTATATCTTTAGTTGGATATTTGCTTAATATTAATTTCTCAATTTTTAGTTGATTAGATCTGTTTTTTATTTTTATTTTTCTCAATTTTAAAACCCCTTTTCTTTGCTTTAATTTTCAATAAAATAAATCTACCCAATCCTTGTGGATTCGACCTTGCTTATCGCTACTACAATTTTCTATTTCCAAAAGCAAGTATTATTATTTGTTGGATTCGACACCCACCATCATTAATAAATCATATTTTCACCAATA
Source organism: Hibiscus syriacus (assembly GCF_006381635.1). Lineage (NCBI taxonomy): Eukaryota > Viridiplantae > Streptophyta > Magnoliopsida > Malvales > Malvaceae > Hibiscus > Hibiscus syriacus. Next base: position 889,052 of record NW_024062758.1, on the reverse strand, counting down.
ACACAATAATTTCATTATATACGTGACGAAAAGAAAATGCCACATTATTAGTAACGTAGTATATCGTCACCTAATAGTAGCATGAATGACATTTATATATAACGTCACTATATAATTAATATTCAATGACAAATAATTATGTCACTAAATTATGTATAATTTCGTTATTTATAATTTATATCGTTACAAATAATGCATTAAAATTAACTTATATATGATGAAAGAGATATTGTCACATTTTTAGTGACATAATATATAATTACCTAATAATATTTTAAATGATGATTATGCATAACGTCACCATATATAAGGTCATAGTGGCAAAACTAAAATTATCACATTTTTAATGACAATATATATTAAAATATTATTTATACAAATCTAAATTAAAAAAATAGTTCACTTATTGCAAAATAATAAGATTTAAACAAATATTTCACTAAAAACATAATAATTTCATTTCTATAAATATAAAAATATTTAAATGTTTACATAAAATAAAATTAATATGATAATAATATGACTTGTGGAATATTTCGTGGTAGAAATCTCAATCCAAACCTTGAGTCGATTGCGATTATGTTGATTTTGAGTTCGTGTTATAATTTAAAGCTACAAATTAAAATAATCATCATTAGTTACTACAATTAATATTATATAATAATTTTTATTTGATTAACCATATTGTTTAACTAAAAATTGAAGCAATGGCACTTGAATTCCAACAGCTAACAAAGCAGATCTCATAGTTTCCATTTGAGTTTGAATCAATTCAAAATTTGACTTATAGTTATTAAGTTCATCTTCTTTATTCTTCAAACTCTTTTTTAACTCGATTGTATCTGCACTTGAATTTAATTTTTTAGGCTTTGGCCCATATCCAAGCCCCGAAATGTATCATGGTCTAGTACCAAGTACCTCATCCATTATATCATCAATATTCTTAGGTTCTGCTCCTAAAAAAATTACAATTCTTTGTCATTCATAAATAAAATAATTCTTAGATGAAAATTACAATTTAATACTTAACTTTGTGAGGTCTTACATATTTTGTTTGTGCCTCAGATGTTGTCCATCCTTTGTCATTTGAATAATGAGTTGCCTTGAAGAAATCCATCCTATTTGGTTCTTCATCATCCTTGCGCTATATGATTTCAAAAATAAAAATTAGACTTTAAAATAAAAAATAAACTTTATAATAAATATCAAAAGTGTCCAACTTACCATAGGATTTTTCTTAAACAATAATAGCATTAATGTTGCCAAGGTATTTACAGAGATGAAAGTGAAAATGAACAATATACATTCCAATTCCCAATATCAATGGAGTTACTAATATTAATATGGTTTGTGGAATATTTGTTTCTATCTTATGTAAACGCACAACACATGACTCGCCTCTAAAAATGCTCAAACTACATATCTTTATTTGACCTAGGAAATTTATTTACATCGAGATAAAACGTAGAGGAACTTGATTGGAAAATTCCTCAACAGTTTTTTGAACAAAAGAACACTCCTCTTCCTTTTCTAATGCTTTTCCTGAATTTCTACATCTATCTTCATGTACTGTTCACAACCAAATATGCACATGCAATCAATCCAAGACTGCCATCCTTTCTTCTCTTAATTCACTCCTAAATCTCATCTCTTTTATATACTATTCACAAGCGTTATACTTAAAGTCACATTCGCAAGTTGAAGCTCGGAGAGCCTTACCCATTCTCAGGTAGTTGCCATGGAGGACTGAGAACTGGCCCAGGAGTAGCTTGAATTCTGACTTTGGAACCATTGCTTGGTTCAACTTCAGACTCCTGACCAGGTTCTAGATATGTGACCTGAAAGATTCTAATGCAACAGTGAACGGAAGTAAAGCCATATGCATGGATACATCGAACGGTAGATGATTCGGTTGAAAATTAGTTTAAAACCAGATGCTCTACAACTAAATATATTAATAAAATGACAAGTTGTCCTGAATTGATTACATTTAACACTATCATCAATTTATGATGGTATATTCAATGAACCAAACCACAAAAATGCAGTGGAGCGTGAACCATAAACAGTAACAGATGCCTAGTAGAACCCCTGAAAACTAAATTAACGATTTAACTCACATTTCTGAAAAGAGGATCCAGCAAAGGCTTGTCATTTGGAGTTGAGACGACTCTAAGATTTGGGGACATTTCCGAGAGCGGTTTTATGGTCCTTAAATGGAAGTCATCATCAAGGTTTTGTGTAATCAGTAAGCAATCAACTTGAGGAAGATCAGAAAGCTGCACAAAGGAAGTTACACCGCAATTACAACAAACACACTTATTAAACAACAAAGCAAATTATACATATATAACATGGGTACAAAAAGAAACCTTGAAATTCCTAATAAATTTCTTGGCAGCATCATATAGCAATGGAATGCCGAAGTCCAAGTTACCAACCAGAATTGGATCAACCAAAAGTTTAACCCCACTTACATCCCACAGCCAACTATTCCCCTAAAAACCAAAAACTAAACCATGTCAACAACAAAAAAGAGGGTGAAAATTAACTGATAAATCAAAAAGAAAAAGAAACCCACCTCTAGGTAAGTGAGGTTGAATACATCAGTCCCAGAAGAGTTGGACCCAACAACACTCTCTTTAGAAACAACAGCAGAAACCCCCTTATCCCACCTGTGAAACCAACCCAAAACGAAAACATATACATATAAAGACTAAAACATACAGAAAGAATCGTAGGTTTTGGTTTAAAAGTTAATGAATACTTGCAGGTTGAGAGCTTTAATCTATCTGAACGGAAGTTGAATGGGTTCGAGGAATTAAGGATAGACGAGCGGGTAAGAGAGCGGATACGGGTCTGGGGCCTCTGTTTCTCAATGGTTTGCAACACAGAGGAGCGGAATTGCAATGGACCGCCATTCGTCCTTCCTTGATGAGTAAATTTAATGTTTTAGGGTTTCCAAAGACCTTTGTAAATTGTAAAAGTCGTGGAGCGATTGAAAGAGTAGGACTGGGGAACGCAGAATATAAATAAGTAAGACTTTGTTCTCGGAATTGTAGTGACGAATTTAAATGAGTAAATTTAACGATTTATTATTTTATGTTTTAATTTAAAAAAAAATTTGAATGTGAGATAATTTAATATAAAAATAATGTCAATAAAATAAAAAAACATAAAAAATTTATAAATTGTATAATTTAATAAAGTTGTTAGGTTATCTTACTTTTTAACATTAACTGACATAATTTCATGATGTCTTTTAAAATCGTCATATAAAAAATAGAGATAAAAACAAGTGACTAATAATTGATTTCGTCGTGCTAAAACTATTTTTTGTGACAATAATAAAATATCACTTTTAGTGTCTTATAAAATATGACAAATTAAATTGGCACGAATAAAATTTATTACTGGCAAATGTGTAACACCGCTATTTCAAATTCAATCGTCATTATAATAAATCGTCACTAATACCTGTTTTTCATTGGAGACGATTTTACAACGTCATTATTTTATCTAAATGTCATTAAAAGGTTTCCCACCAAATAATTTAGTAGGAAGATTTTGACGCCAAATATATAGTGACAAAAATTAATGACCATTTTTAAAATTATCATAAAAGATATACCATTAATCAATAAAATATGACGAAAATAAAAAAAGTCACATTATAGCATATTTTGTGACGATATAAGTAACGTCATATAAAAATTTTGTCATAAATTGAAAATTTTGTTGTAGTGTCTACAAGGTCAATAATCATTGACATTACATGTATGATTATGAAAGAATCTCTCTGTTGCTCTTCGATTCGGGAATCGCTATTAAAGCCACCGAAGAGTAAAACCTGACGGTTAGAGGAGAAAAAACGACCAAAACACCTCATCAGAACTCGGCCAATGATGGTTTCAAGATCTCAGGGTGAAGATAAATGTGTTATCATGATAGGACGTACCAGAGAATAGAAGCAAGCGATTACGGCATATACGACGAAGACGAAGAAGGTCTTGTAGTTGGCATGGCCAACACAATTATTAATCCAAACACAATGGTGATCCTTAAAACCGAGAAGAGCAGTTTAGCACATACATTATCAGGGATATTCAAGACATGCATGAATAAATAGCATAGATTGCACATACCATCTCAGAATGCACCTCTTGCAGATACGGCAGTGATGTGCACGAGGAGGCTTAAAATGACAACACTTTTGGCAATATCTCAAGTCCCCTCCCTACAGAAAACATAAGTCTATTAACCTCTCAAATGTTCAAACAAACCATCCCTGGACACTTGCATGCAATAATCACCAAAAATGAAACAACCCCAACATTTTTCTGATCATTTCCAGCAAATCCAAATGGCAAACATTAATCATTTCGTTAAAAACATAAAAAAGAAATACAGACACAAAATCAGAAAGGAAAAATAAGGAACCTGAAAAGACATAGGAAAAACATGGAATTTGCTGAACGTACCTTGCGTTTGATCTCATGGATAGAAACTTTGGAATATTCGATGTCAGGCATGTAAGTAGAAGGCACCCGACCCGGATCAGCCAAGATGGTAACGGCGTAATTAAACACACACATGAGGGCAACAGCGGTATAAACGAGGGCGTTAATCATACCAGGGGAGGTCATTAGACCGAACCAGCGGTCAATGAAAACGAAGAACGTACAAAAGTAAACAGAAGCGATGATGGAAACGACTACAGCTACGTGGAAGGAAAATCTGGACCCTTCCCTCATGGTTTAGATGCTTACAATATAATGTTCGGGCAAGTGGGGGATGCGCCGGCGTGAAAGACGTCGGCGTTTACGCTGCTGCTGATAGCTGATCTTTTTTTTTTTTGAAAAAAATATGATGTTTTGCGGAAAAGTTGAAGCTATTAATTTGGAGGATTGTCTCTGTTGGGAAACAATTGTTGTATTATGATTTTGGTTTAATATATCAATTGCCCTTAAACTTTATAGTCTCTTTCTCAAATTAGTACTTCATTTACCACTTTAAGGCCTAAACTTGAGAATTATTCTCAATATGGTACCTATGGCTGATGGCATTTATTTTCTTGACCATTTCGATACCTGAATTTAACCATTATTCTCAAAATATTACGCAATTTTTTAAAATCATTTTAATATAAAATTGCTCTTAATTTATTATATATTGCCTTTCAAAAGTATATGTATAGGTATCACCTTGGAAACAATTATCAAGGCTAAATGTCAAAGTAGTCCAAACAAATTACCAAATTCAGAGTTCAATTAGTATATTAACTCTATAATTTTATATATCTAAAATTGTAGATGGTGCCGTGCCCTTTTTCTTTCCCCGATGCCCCTTTTGGTCTTATTATTTTCAGATTGAGCTTACTAATCAAATTGATAAAAAAAATCCACTAAATTGAATTGATATGATAAAATTAAGGGTAAACTATACAAATGGTCACTAATGTTTGATTAATTTTTTGTTTTTTCCATTGAAGTACTTAATTTTTATTTCCTCCTCCTCAACAGACTCCAAATACTAGAGCAGCCCTTTCTTCACCTCCACTGATCATGGTTGTTGTCCACCATCAACCTCTATTTTTGGGTAAATCTTCTTTCACTCCCCTGCATTCATGTTGTCTTATTATCTCATCTAAACTTACTAATAAATCTTATACATTTAAAGTTTAAAAGGGTTCCCTTTTTCCCTTCATTTCTTGGGTTCATTATGAAGTAGAAAATTTCTTTCCACCAGGTACTCATAGTTATTTTCCATTCTAATTTCCTCTAAAAATCTCCCGAGAAAAAAAATCTAGAAAAAGAATAAAAACATAAAAGAGTTTAATTTAAAAGTTGTTGGAATTGTCCCTAACGAGCTTAGTCAGGAAATGGAGAAAAAAAATACAATTTTAGGTTAATTACTGAATAGACACATAATACTACTATGAAAGTGTAAACAAATTTTTAAAGTTTAAAATCTCCACCTACTATAGCCCCATGTCTTTAGAACTTATTAACCATGAATTGCTCTCCTCGTGCCACTGAATTGAATGTATTGAATGTTGTTCTTCCAATGATTTACAAAGTATCCAAATGAAACCTAAATCTCATTCTCTCTCTCTCTCTCTCTCTCTTTTGGCTTAATTGAGATTGCAATTTGAACAAAAGATAACCAGAAAAGATTGCATATTTTAAGATTAAAATGCAAAAAACATGCTATATGTTACCACTAGATATGGATCAAGAACACTCTGGAACTTCATTTGATGAAACATGCAACTTGAACAAAGGATAACTAGAAAAGATAGTAGATTTTAAGTTTCAAATGCAAACATGCTAAATGTTACAACTAGATATGGATCATGAACACTCTAGAGCTTCATTTTAAGAAGAGTCAAACGGTCGGTCTAACATGTTGAGTCGGCTGATTTAACGTGGCACATTAATATTCCATTACTGCAATAACGACTATTAACAATGAGTAACTGATTTGTAACTAATTAAAACAGTCGGTCAAACGTGTTAAGTTAACTGGTTTAACCTGGCATATTAACATTTCATTACTTCAATAACGATTGTTAACACCAGTTGTTGCGTGCGGATTGGCTTCCACTCAAGTAAAACCGAAAAGAAGCAATGTCAACAACTCGATAATTTGTATTAAGGGTTGCAAATAAACAAGAAAATCCCTGAACCACTAAACGATCATTCTAACCAACCACAAAAACTTCTTCTTCCACTTCTTCCTCGTTGATGCACATATCAACTCATGAAAGCCTCTTTCTCTTTCAACAAAATCTAAGCTCGAGTAGTTCTTCATTCCTTCACCAAAGTGTCGGTATTTACGTTGAGTAAAACCATACAATCTACACACATTCCCTTCCTTCTTGAAAATTGCCACATTATAATATCAGATAAAAAGAAAACAGGTTAGCCTAAAAATGAACAAAGAATCCATTGTCCAACCATTCAATCCTCGAAATTCCAATTGCTCTCTCTCCTAGATGACCTACCAAACACTGAAGTTGTTCTGCTTCTCCTCGTAAACCCAGAATCTGAACCTGAACGAGATGAGGAGCTCCTAAACCTCCCAAAAAATGAAAGAAAACCCCGAAAAACTCGCCCCAATCCTCCACTTTCTTGTGATCTTCTCCCACTTGGCGCCCATGAAATCCTTCTAGGTGCACCTGCTGCATTATTAAACCCACCATCCATCTCAGTGTAAACTACTGGAAACTCACTCTCCGCAGCTCTTCTCCCACCGGGAAACTTCCCCACAGCAAACCCACCACCAAGTAACCTCCATATTGTCAGTCCATCGGCTGCTTCATTTTCACTTAAATTGTTCCCATTACTTTCCCTTGGCAACTCAAGGCGGCAAACTGGACAAGAGTTCCGAATCGAAAGCCAGGGTAAAATACAATCCGAATGGTAAATGTGTTTACAAGGCATTTCCCGAGCTTCACAATCTAGTTCGAACTGTTCTTTACAAACTGCACATTGAGATTCCGTGCTTACAAGACCGCCACTGATCTTAACCACCGGCATTGATTCAATCGCCGCTTTGGAAGCAGGCGGTTGCTCAAAACGGCCAACTCCGTTTACTTCTAACTGAGATAACTGATCAAGAAGCCGATCAAAACCCGAACCCATTATAAAGTCAGACATGCTAGGAGGTAAGGGACTAAGACCCGACCCTGATCCATCATCATAATAAAGCTAAAAATTGTTATTTCCTCTTTCAGTAACTACGCTGTCGTATTCGGAGGTAGGCCCACGGAGAACGACGACGGGATTGAAATGGGATCGATCGCCAGCGTTCCTTCGAGCTCGGCGGAAACGAGGTGTAGCAGTAGGACTGGGGCTGAGACCTGGGCTGGGCGTCTCAGAGTACATAGCGGAGGCGGGGAAATGGTGGTGAATTGGAGAACGGGAGGGCGTTTCGAATTCTTCGATGAATCTGCTGCCGCAGTCGGGGCAAAGGATCGAATCTTGGGGGAATTGGACCCGGATCTGGATGAACCGGTACATCTGTAGCACCAATAGGGTGATCTAATTGATTCCATCGAAGGATAAACGCCTAAAATACCTGAAGAAATCAAAACTTGGAGAAATCGAAACAATTTTAAACCCTAGGATTTGAGTCTGAGCTTAGAAAGGAAAAGAAAAAGGGGGAAATGTGAGAGAAATGATAAAATGAAATGGGAGGGAGGCGCGCGTGGAGTTTAATTAAGCGTGGATTATGCGCTTTAAATACTTTTGGAAACGGATTAATTAACAGAATATAATTTACTTAATGGGTTATTAACGGCGTCAGAGAAGCGGCACTGGAAGTCGTTGAAAACATCCCCGCACTGTTACTCATTGGCTTATTACAATTACCCTTTCCTTTTTTTATGCAGTCACTTGACTTTGTTTTGATTAATTATTTATTATTATTATTTTAAATTATACTTAATATTATATTATATTTTTCTTTACTATTAAAAAATAATTAAAAAAATAATGAAAATATTGGTAACTTTTTTTAAAATATATTAATGTCATTCACATGCCATAACGTATCCTAAAAATATGTCAGTGAGCGATCATGCCATTGGCATAGAAGTCTGAAGAAAATAACCTAAGAAATGTGGTCCCCAAAATCTCATCGTCAAAGTATTGAATGGTCCAAAAGCCTCAAGGGGAAGTTTGAATTGTTCAAATATTATGGAATATGTGGTATAAAAAACCCTTCTTTTTTCAAAGAAAAGCCAACTGATTTATAATTCCATTGAATACAATAATGCGCACACGAGAAACCACATTAGATTTGGTGAAAACAAGAAGGAGACAAGGAAACAATCTAATAGATTTCAAACTCTAATACCATATGACGATGGCGAGACAGAAACAGAATGGTCCGGTAACTCGGATTCCCCATCAAGATATTTCACTACTTGCCTCATGCTAGGCCGTGCAACAGGCACGTCATTTGAGCAAATTAGGCCTAATTTAAGCACCATCAACATTTCATCTTCACCGTATTGGCCATTGAGCCTAGTGTCAACCACATCAAAGACGCTGCCTTCTCTGTACTTCTCCCGTACCCAATCAACCAACCCTGATTCTAAAGGTGATGCCTTAGGCTCAATCGGCCTACGTCCACACACAACCTCGAGTAAGAGTGCACCATAGGCATATACGTCCGAGCTTGTTGTCGCCTTTCCCATCCGGGATACCTCCGGTGCTAAATACCCCAACGTGCCGGCGACCCGAGTTGTTTTAGGATTCGAACCGTGTTCGTACAACCTTGCTAGGCCAAAATCTCCTAATATTCCGTTCAATTCATCGTCTAGTAGAACATTACTGGCCTTAACATCTCTATGGATCACACTTTGTTCATATCCTTCATGCAAGTAGAGAAGTCCATAAGCGACTCCCTTTATAACCCTGAATCTATGCTCCCAATTCAGGGTCGTTTTAGGCTCGTCAAACAAAAACTTATCTAAGCTGCCATTAGCCATTAAGTCATAAACAAGAAGGAGATCACCTCTTCTCCTACACCAACCCAATAATTGAACCAAGTTCCGATGACGGAGTCGTCCGATGCTAGCGATTTCCGATAGGAATTCACGTAAACCCTGCTTCGACTCATGAGAAACTCGTTTGACAGCCACTTGAGTCATTGTCCTTGAATCTCGAAGATTCCCTTTGTAAACACTGCCGAAACCACCGTGGCCGAGTAAGTTTTGGGCACTGAAGCCTTTGGTTGCTAGCTTGAGTTCTTGGTAAGAGTACCGTTTTGGTCCAACCTCCAGCTCCCAATCTTCGATAACATCTTCGTTCTTGATTTTGATAACGAAATAAATGGCAGCGGATACGGCTAATATAACTAGAATGGCTGATGAAACCGAGACAACCACAATTAAAGTTGTATGCTTCTTTGGCGGTTCAGGAAGTGAAGGTAAAGAAGATAGATCAAGACCCTGAGCTTCTCCGTTGATTTTAAAGCTCCAACCTAAGATATAATGCGAGCTAGCAAGCAACCCGGTCGAAGCCGAGAAACCAACGTACATAAACTCGTGAAAATACGGTGAAAGATCTACATGAAACGACAAGATGGGGAATCTCGGTCTTGTTGAATTTGGTGCGATCGTCACATTGAGCATGTTTTCATCCGAATCATAATCGACCCAAGCTTGGATTGCTTTTCCACTCATGAGAGTAAGATTTTGCTTCGTGGAACCATGCGTGTAGTAACTTGCAGGAACCGAGGCATTCGAGTTCAAGCTGTTGATATCGACGCCGACATGGTTGTCGTTGATGTCTCGGAACTCAAGATCCTGAGCCGTGTCAAACTCGACCGCCACGACATCATGGTTCGAGGGGCTGTCTTCGACTTCGGTCGCGTTTTGGATTCCGAGATACTGCCTCGGAAGTGCTTTGAGATCTTTAGAAGTGGCGATTACGAAAGCAAGGCCGTGACCGCCTATCCCCTTATACTCGGGAACTATAGCGAAAGCAAAGGAGGTAGAAAAGGAAAAAGCTTTGCTTTTTGTCCAACTCTTAAGTCTAAATGGGTAGCTGTAAAAAGCGTGACCAAGTGAAGGACCGGTGTCATCGGTTAAGCACAGGATGCCATTTTCTTCAATCTTTGCAGCTCCCGTTAGTGTTAAGTTGTCGGATTTCGTGCCTGAAAACCCGGGAAAGAATAGCTCGGTGGGTTGGGATGTAGAAGCTTGGACTAAGAGGAAGAAGAGTGCAAGGAAGTAAACCATGGTTGGATAATTTTGGTGATAAAAATATGAGCATTTTAGGATGCTTTTTTGTTGGAAAGGTGCCATTAATGACTTTTGTTGAATTAGAAAAAGGTTGGTGGAACTTGAAAGAAATGTAATGATAAAGTTGTCTTGTGGGTTTATAAGCAAAGAAACATGTAACATTGGGACAATTTGAGCAATGGTCACATGGCCAACGTAACGAGTGTGGAAACGGTTCAAAGTTTTTTCCTTTTGCGCATTTAATACATTAAAAAGCATATTACTTTTGCTATAAAATAAAATATTAATTTCTTTAAAAGATTTATGATTAAACATGTAATGTTATAAAATGTATTATTAATAAATTAAAAAAATATTTTAAATAAATATCGTCTTATAGTAATTTAAACTATTAGAAAAATATATAATTTCATAACTATCATAGTTCAATCGATAATATCTAGTCGATTACTATAACAATCATAAATATGTAGTTGAAGTGTTCAACACTTCAACGTACCCTATGAAGATGAGTAACCCACGTTTGCGGGGTGGACCGAGTCAACGAACGGAAGTGATGAGTTCTTAGCACTCTCTGAAAGAAGTCGTTTGGCAATCACAGATTCTTCCATTCCCCACTTGGCTTGTAAACATTGGACGTGAAATCAATTATTGCAATATTCTTTTGAACCTTCTTTTTAACAATTACTACCTTAAAAAAAATATTACGGGCTAATATACGGTTAAAAAATATTATTGGTTTTATTATTAATTTTTTTTAATAAAATTAATAAAAATTACCTAAAACATTATTATTTCTACCGAATTTATTATTATTAGACGCTTTATCGGATTTGTTAACTTATCATGTAAAGCGCTACCTAAAAAATATCAATAAGTTTCCACTAAAATTTTAATAAAAAATTAAAAACATTAAATTCTCTTTAGATGTCTATAAATTAAGATAAAATTATAATAATTTTATTTTCAAAACTGATAAATTTGAGATATTAAATAAATAAATCATAAAATCAAGATTGACATACTACAATATCTTATTCTATTTTAAAAGAGCTTTCAAAAACTTATGATTTTAAACGTATGTACTCTAACTTGGAATTTAACAGTATTCTTTTACTAGGCTTAAAATTGATTTACGTTTAATTGAACTAGAAAAATGTATGCAACTCAGCTTGATTTAAAAAAATAAAATCAAATTAGGATAATAAAATATGAGTCACAAATCTAATTAATTCAAATTAGGATAAAATTGATTTAAAATTTTTATATCTATATAGATACGATAAATTTTCAAGGTAGACACGCAAATTTTCAGGGTAGGCACACTTATATTAAGAGAATTTTTTTTGAATTTAAGAAAAAAATTCAACTCAATAAAATTTCAGGGTGGGTACGTGCCCACCTCACACAAGTGTACATCCGCCACTATTTAGAGGTTATGGGGTTATGTTTTAGGGTTTAGGGTTTATAATTTAGGGTTTTAAGTTAGGGTAAAGTATAGAATGATGCGATTGAGTAACTTCGAATGTTAAATTGAAGTGAAAATATGATAGGTGCTAAAGTGATAAATTGAGTGTACTACAGGGACAAAAATAATCTTTTTAACTGAATATTAATAATAATATAAAAATATAAAAAGTAGTAGAAAATGGGCATGTAATGTCTTATATATTAATAGTATACTATATAAAATAAATAAAAGGAGATAAGAATTAAAAGATGCATCAATACTTATCTATATGAAATTAACACTAAAATAAAAATTTATAAGAATCGAAGTAGAAATCGATCTAAATATTAGAATAAAAAAGATCATCAAGAAATAATTTTGAAATAAAAATTCTATTGATCTCTTTCTTTCTAGTGTTTCTCCTATTCTTTTTTCTTCCTCTCCATTACACATCCATTTATAGGTTTACTTTAATTATAAATAATTAATAAAACAATTAAAAAATCGTAATAAATTTAAAATCTCATAGTAGACTCGTATTCAATATTCTACACGTGATGTCTTCGCTAAAATAATCATATTTTGAGTCATCGATATTCGATTAAGGTGTTTCAAAATGCATTAAAAAATTAATTGAAAGCCGATTCTATTTAAGAGAACATTATACCTTAGAAACATTTGAATCCCGAATTAAAAATTTATTGCAAATCGATGGATGTCACACATACTTCAAAAATCTACTAAAAAAACATTTGAATCTTGAAAAAAAAAGTATTATAGTGAGTCTACTACCTCTTGATATTGATGAAATTTTCTTTGGAGCTACAAATTTAGTCTATGTTTTGGACAATCTTATAGGTAATGGTCCTTTGCACCACATGAAAGCATGCACCAAATGCCTTTCTACATTCATCATGATGGGGTCTCTATAACACTTGTTATGAAAGTTCTTGCCTTAATAAAAATCATTATCTCATTCGAACCAGAAGCTTGAAGAAGTGACAAATATGTGTTGAACCATATTTGTCAAACACAATCTTTAGGAATCGTATTCATTTGCTTTTGAGCGTGGTTGCTCAAAATGTGTTGATTTTTCTATTGACCTAAGATATTATTAGATTTAGATCTCATCAGATGAACACATTAAATAATTTTGAATTTAAGGATTTAATTGAGTGAAAATATTCAATAACTTGATAGATTATTTTTAAATTTTAAGGACTTTTTGAATCTTAAACCAATACTTTTTATGATATATATATATATAAGCCCCCAGGACGTTAAAAGTTCTCATCATTATATTTAATAAACAAAATAAATGAAATTCTCATAATTTACTTTTCATAAAGTTTGTAAAATTATAGTATGAAAATAACAACATAACTATTGAAAACGTAAAAATGGCTTCGGGGTTAAGTGGTTAAGTAAAACTGGGGAGATATAGTCCAACTGCAGAATTATCTCTTATTTACAAGGCAGGCAATTGGCATTACCCCTTGGACATATGCCCCTTTGTGGTCAATGTTAATTTGGCACGTTCTACGGAGGAATCACCGTCTCGAACCTATGGCAGCCTCTGATCTTGACCTGAACCAGGTGATCCGCCCCTTCTCCGCCGTTGATGACCTCACAACATTGTCTACGTGGTGCCTGTTTATTTCAACCAAATGTGTCAGTGTCATTCACATATCAAAATTTCAACATATTATGCGCATAAACTGTTGGACACCACAAATATTGCATAAAATCAAGCACACGTTCCCTTGTTGCTTTGTACGTGCACCACGTCTTGTCTAAACTTTAACCCTCTTTACACGATCGAGGTGAAAAGTCTCATTTAGGCTTTAAGACTTTATCAAAATTCATCTCGTGACGTCGAAGTGTTTTAATAAAATAAATAAAAGATCGACAAAGTGGAAGGCAGCCCACACAAAGTCAAGATTTGTTTTTTTTGGCATTCCGTGGACCGGTGTCGTGTGGTGAGTGGACCAAATTGGTCACCCATTTTTGTGCTAACCCCATTTAACAAGTTAATTAAAATGGCAGCCAACTACTCCACGACAACAAGATGCCACCGCAATTGTGTTTAGCCAACTAAAAATTGAGAGTTCAACTTGGCACTCGAGACGCCGATGAATTTCACGCCCGAAGCCAGAGCATGGTCCGGCCACTCACATTCTTTGACCGATTCTTCAACGTGCCTTGCGTATCTGGTTAGGGTCCTATCCCCATTGACGCTCTCCGAATGATCCAAGAAATACGTGACGGGTCTGTCACACGGGTCTTTCTCGGGTCGGGTGTTAAAAGTGAAGGGGCCGTTTTTCCATGTCCTTCATGATTGGAGCGTTGAAAACGCCGTTTCAAGCTTATTGGCTGTCACTAGATACGGGTACAACTGCACGGTGTAGCCCCACGACACTGAAATGGACCGGTTACGCTTCAAGTCGTAACAGAAACTATGCTGTAGGGCCCGACTTGGATCCTTTTCGTAAGCGGTTATTAGCTTCTTAATTGATTCGATTCGGGTCATACCCGGAAATATGGGTTCAACGTATTCGAGATGGTGAAGTGACACCAATGTTGCCAAAGGAAGTGCCGCTAATAAACCGTACGGGTTCCCTTGAATATCAACCTGTAATTCAGCAAGTTAATGACTTTGTTTCCTTTTAAACTAATTACGGCTTTAGTCCACCTATTAATTTCAGCCTGTAATTACGCAAGTCAGTGACATTTGAGATCAGATCTTTTATGTTAATTTTGCATAATTCAATCCATATTATTTGTTTAAGGGACTAAAATCCGAATTAGACCATTGTTTTCATGATTAACGTTAACCTGATGGAAACCAAGCTCTTTAGTGACCGGAATTCCAATCTCGCTCATGCAACCTTGAACCTTCTGGCCCGATCCGTAAAACGACGCGTACCGATCAATGCAGCCGTCTAAGACCTTAACGAGCTCGGCTGCCAAAGCGTAGCTTATGGCGAATCCGCCGCCGCAGTACGCCATGTTGTAAGAGTGTATCACGTCTTGCTCCACGCTCTCCGAGTTCCCACCTACGTAATACATTTTTGGTTGTGGTCGTATTTGTTCAAAACGGTCAGCAGATTTTCCAGGAAAAACACCGTATCGTCATCTCCCATCACGAACCATCTCACGTTATCCAATCCAAGCTCGAAGCTTTCCTTCACTGTCCGAGCCATCCGTACGGCCGACCGTGACCCGTACCAGCATGTGTACTTGAATCTGGAAGTACCCTCGGAGATCTTGTAAGGAGGGGACGTTATCGGCAAGTTTTCACCGCCAGGAGGCTTGTCGTCGAGCCAAACGAATCCGCGGGTAACGTTAGGCTTCCACCAGAGTTCGGAGTAACGGCGTCGATCGTTCCAGGTCTTGGCTGAACCACCGATGCCGAACAGGACATGGGACAAATTGGTGGTTGCGTAAGACTGACCGGCAAAGAAATTTTGTTGCTGGTTATTATTGAAGATAGAAGAAGAGAACCAAATAGATTGATTAGAGAAAGCAAAGTGAAAAAAGTGAGAAATGGAAGCAAGGGTGAGAATAGCTAGAATTGTTTTGAACAAGAAAACTAAGAGATCAACAGGTTTGATGGTGATGGATGAAACAAGGAATTTCCAGGTTTTCAAAGGGTCCAACATCGTTTCCTCTGATGGAAGAGAAATGATTGTTTGGATGTAGATTTTGGAGGTCCTGGAACGAACAAGGAAGATATCGAATCCCTGTAAAGTCTCTGATCGTTTCTTTCTTCTAAATCTGAGTTTTGGTGATTCTTGACATTATGGAAAGGAACACTTTTGTTTTATTTGGTCACATTATGGAAAGGAAAACTGAAAGGTCAACTTCGGAGCATAAGCCCAGAAAGTTCCTCCATTTGGATAATGTGTCGTCTACTTATTGGACAAAATACAGTCAACTTTATTATGGGCTTTATTACTGGCTTTCATATGGCCGCTTTTTTTCCTTCCAAATAGGGTTTTTAGATTAAAAATTTAGGGTTTTACGCATCCTCATATTTTAATTAAAGATCTAGGACATTTACTATGGTCGAGATTGCCGTCGAAGGTGATTCCAAAACCATCATTGAAAAATTAAAAACAAGATAGGAAGATTCATCAGTCGTTAGTGTTTTAATCATGGAAGCAAAAGGCAAAGTAGAAAGTTTCCGTTTGTGTACATACCGATTCGTTCGAAGAAGTGCAAACATGGCAACCCATATCCTAGCTACTGAGAAGTCGTTGGGTTTGACTGATCTGTTTTGGGTGGAGGAAGTTCCTTGGCGAGTGGAGTCATAAGCATCGGAGGATCGTCGCTGGTTAGACCCCCTTGATAAAGATAAGTCATGTTGCGTGGTGAGTTGCTAGGATCTATTTATACATTTGTTCCTTTCTCAAAACGATTCTCTCCAGCCTTATCTGTTGTGTGCGGGAAGTCTAAAAGGCCAACATCTGTTCATTTAGTATAGATTTTAATTTAGTTTTCTTATAAAGGTGTTTTGGTTTCGGTTACTGATGTCCAGCTGATTTTGTTTTCTAGTGGTTAGCTTATGAGATGTACCAGACATATCTTCTAATAAATGGTTGACATTTTAAATTCAAAAAAAAAAAGAACTGAAGATATTTGATAAAAAAAAAACCTTATCAAACAAAAATGCACTGATGTCAACCCCATTAGGTAAAATGTCATAGTATCTAATTATAACTTAATAATTATGCATATATTATATGTTGTATTCTGAAAGTGATAAAAATTCAGTGCTCGTTAACAAAGTTTTTTTTAATAAACTACATTTGTAGTAATTTTATTTATTTGGTTATTTTGATATTCAGCTTTTAGAAGTTGTACGTTTTTAATTATTTGACTATTTTATGGTAAATTGATAAATATATATAATTTTAGAAAAGTAAGTGGTAAAAATTAAAAAAAGAAGTGATTGTAATTTAAAATTTTGATCCAATTACAAGGTCAAAGATGCTGTTGCCTTTCTGAAATGTGATGATTAGATCTTCAATCTTGTCATCTTATACAATTTCAGAATAAAATATGTTATGTTCTTGGAATCCTTCCGAATCAAATCATGGTAAAAGGGTTTTTCTTCTCAAATTCACCCCCATCAAGTTTCTGGAATCAAGTGTTGAGATAGAATTCCAGGACCTCCATATTTAAAAAAGAAAAAAAAAGCATGCAGCTCAATGTTTTCGACCTGTCTGCTGTCTTTTTCTGTTGACAGTAGGCGATGAATAATTTAATACAATAAACTATTAATCCACATTCTATGTTTAAGTTTCTAAAATTCGTCTCTAATTACTGTTTCTATTCGTTCAAAAAACTGAAGAAAGAAGAAAATAAAGTTGCAGTGCTGAGATGGCTGGAGCAGTAGCAGGTTGTAAGAATCAGAGATGGTCTCTTCAGGGCATGACGGCTCTTGTGACTGGTGGAACAAGAGGCATAGGGTTCGACCTCCATCTATCTTCTTCTTCTTCTTCTTCTTTGTGTTTATTTTTTCATAAGCATAATATGAAGCCTCAGTTCATTCTGGTACTAAGAAATATACGAGTTAAAATTATGCAGTCAGTGATTGAACAATGATTTTAATCTTTTAATTGTATAATTTCAGATTTGCTGTGGTGGAAGAACTGGCAGCACTTGGGGCAGTAGTTCACACATGTTCCAGGAACCAGCCAGAGCTTAATGAAAGGTTGCAAGAATGGCAGACCAAAGGGTTTAAAGTGACTGGTTCTGTTTGTGATCTCTCATCTAGAGATCTCAGAGAGAAGCTTATGCAGACTGTCTCCTCTGTTTTCCACGGAAAACTCAACATCCTTGTAAGTAGTTTTTAGTTCTAAGAATTTGTTCTTTTAGATCCGATCAAAGGGTTGAATCGATTCGATTTTAGAGTTTTTGTATTCAAATTGAAAGCACTTAGCTTCTCCTCAGGTGAATAATGCAGGAATTACAAAACTCAAATCCTTCGAGGAACATAATCTGGAAGACTACACAACAGTGATGAGTACAAACCTTGACGCTCCTTATCATCTTTCTCAGCCTGCGTATCCCTTCCTAAAAGCATCTGGATATGGAAGCATTGTGTTTATCTCCTCTGTAGCTGGTTCATTGGCCCTCCCTGGTTTATCTGCCTATGCTGCATCTAAAGGTTTTTACTTTCCATATTGGATGTAGTCTAGCCATGTGACCCCGAAATTCAACTTGTATAACTCGAGTTCGATTCTAATCTGACTCAAAGCCAACCCGGCCAGTCTAATCGAATGATCCATGTAGATGTTAGCTAGAATCTTGCAGATTAACCATTGTGTTGTGATTCCAGGAGCTATCAACTAATTAACAAAGAACTTGGCATGCGAGTGGTCAAAGGATAACATTCGGGCCAACACTGTTTCACCATGGGGTGTCAAAACCCCGATCGAAAGAGCAGTAAATTCACCTTCTAATCTTTATCTTAATCTAGAATTGCAGAGACATCTTTTTGATGCTGATTTGGTTTTAACATTTCAGACTCTGAATACAAACGCACATTATCATGAGAAACTCTGCAGGCTCATCGCCGGAACAGCAATGCCGAGAATGGCGGAACCTGAAGAGATATCGTCCTTAGTGGCGTTTCTTTGCCTACCGGCTGCTTCGTACATTACCGGACAAGTTATTTCCGCGGATGGAGGGTACACAGCAGGTGGCTGTTGGCCATTTCAAAATTTCAGCTTTGATGTATTTAATCATTTCAATTGTAAGTAAGCATTGCCTGTAACGACATGAACTTTGTCCAGAACCTTTCCTTGCGTGGATTAAAACCTTTGTTTTTAACTTGTTATCGTCATGGATTGAGTGGAACTTTTAAGATACTCATTCCATGTCTCTTCGAAAAGGACTAAAAACAGATTTACAGAGACAAGAGGTCCCAGCAATTTACAACTTGTCTCTTGTATGAAAAGATTGGAAGCCTTCTTCATCTTAACCCAGCTAAAGAAATTATTTCGCAGAATCTTCAACAGCAGCATGAAATCGAACATCGACCATCAGGATCATAAAATGGAACTCGATGAACTTGTACTAACACAAATCAATTAGAGAAGGGCTGTTGAAGCTAGAAGTCATAAGAGAAGAAATATATCAGAGTTCAGAAATGATATTTGTAGCAAATTTTGGGACAAGTAGCTCTCCCAAGTTTTACTACGTCAGTGGTTAAAGAGGTAGGTTAAACTTGGAAGGGTTTGATCAGACGATCATTTGACATGGAGACCAAGTATTTTGACTAGACCATGGTGAAATTGATAACGGAGTTCAGCCAATTTGCTTACGTCTCCGGACTGCTACATATCTTTTACTAAGAGAGAAAATTTACAGGTGTTTACAAAACACTCACTACTCACAATAAAAACTCTCTATTATTGGGAGAAAGAAATGATTTGAGATTTTGGGATGTTTGGGATGATTTTAAAGCTAAATGAGCTAGGGTATTTATAGTTAAAGCTTAGGGACTAATCTTTGAAAATACCCTAAAGTGCAATGACTAAAATTGTATTTTCCTCATTTTTATTTCAAACAAAGTGGCTGCCTAATTTTGAACAAATTAGCAGCTCATGTTTTCTTTATTTAACTGCCGGCTGTCACTAAACTTCAACAATTATGGCTGCCAATATTGAATATTCAACAATCTCCCACTTGAAGACTGATTTTAATCTGTCTTCACACCTCGATCGATGCAACAGTATTTCTGGTCTTGTTATTCTAGATCTGCGTCAGACCTTCTTACTCCCTGAAGTCTGACACTCCTCGCATTGAACCCTTTTCATTGGAGTTCTTTGCTCCATCATGCATCAACGCTTTCTCACGGTAAAGTCCGATGCATCTTCTTGCCTCCTCCATTCTAACACGAAGTTTGGAGTTTACTTCCCACCTTGCAAATGGGTAGTTTCTCCACGGTTGCGTTGTCCCTCAACGTCTTGGCCCCCTTCGACTCTTGTCTACTAGTCTTTGAAGGATTGTTCCTCACTTAAACATCCTCGGTAAGCCCCTCTTTCGATCATTCTCTTAGGATGGTCTCTGAAGCCATGTTCACTACACGAACATGCTCGGCAAACTCCTTGGACATGGCTAACTCCTCTTGCACTTGGCTTCTACTTGCCTTGGTAGAAATTAACCGTATTGAGCCAACTCTCAACGCTCCCTCGATCCTGGGTTCGTCCTCTTCTCTGGACAACTCGATCCTGGGCTCATCCATCACCTTGGATGACTCGGCTCCCCTCGAGTAATTTTGCAACACTTCTGGCATCTTAAGTCTGCGCCCCCTCGTTTGCTCGACTCTTACCCTCGGCTTAGCATCTTTGACACTCGAACTTGTGCCAAGATTGCACACATCTTCCCCATACTCACCATCTGGTTCATCATTGAGTGGATTTTCTCTGCCACTCGAGGAACAACATCATCATCCTCTGACTTGCCTTCATCATGGAATCTCTTGCTGCTACACTTGGGTTTGGGCTTTGCTTTGGAAGTCTTGTTCTTCTTGACTCTAAATTATTTGATGGACTCGGCGGTTGTCAAGGCTTTAGACAGCTCCTTGACTTCCCTTCGCTCCAACACTTTCTTCGCCTATGGCTTCAATCCGAACATGAAGGTGAAGAACCCATCTTCTTCAGTCAAACTTGGGACTTTGAGCATGAGTCTTCTGAATCGGATCACATACTCTTTAAGGGTCCCTTTATGTCTGAGACGCCTCAACTTGGACCACGCCTCCATCCTGACATACTGTGAGTAGACTTGCTCACTTTGCACCCTCAACTTGACAGCTTTATCTCTTGTTATCGCACTGGGTCCCTTCTTGTGCTTGACTGCTTTGACACCCGCAGTCTCGTCACATTTTCTTCCGGGTTCGGCTGCTTCAACATCAATAGCCTTGTCTCGTCTCGATCCTTGCTTGGCCGCATTGATCCCCTCAAACTGACCAAGTCCTTTTCCTGGCTTGGTATCTTTAACACTTGCGACCGCGCTAACTCCCGCTACTTCTCCTTCTCCTTCTTCCATCCTCTTCATGATGGTTGTAAGGCGACGCTTCTCGGACATCCTCTAATCAAATGAGGACCATCACAGAAGTAGCATTTCAAATTTTCCTTGCTCTCTTCTTCTTTACACCGGACTTAACCTTGCCATTCTTTCTCAATGGCTTTCCTTGGCTACGAACAGTCGTTGGCTCACTATGGCCGTTCGAAGAGCTTTCTCTACCATTTCCCTGCTGCACCTTTTCCCGGTCTCCCCCATCGTTGCCACTATCTCTGGACATGGGTCTGGATGACACATCGCAACTTGGCTTGTCACCTGCAAGCTCAGTTAGCTTTCCAGCTACAGCTATGGCCTCCGAAAGTCTCTGGGCATTTCCTTGCTCTTCCCCGAGCATCGCCCCTAGTCTAAGTCCTTCCAAGAAGGTCTTGAGCGCATCCCATTCACTCATTGCTCCCTTGCATCTGAGCATCTCCCTCTTGAGCTCATCAACTTCGTTTCTCAAATCCATCGCTCCCACTCGAATATGGCTTCCTTTGGATCATTTCTGATAATTTCCGCGAACCACCGTGTATTAGAACACCTCTGTCGATAAAATCGTATCGCCGACAAAATTTTTGCTATTCACGAGGTTACTATTCACGTAAATAGTAACCTCACAGAAAAACTGAAAAATTCACAACCAAAAGCTCTGATACCAGTTGTTGGGAAATAAACCGAGAACGAGTAATTTTCGTATAACTATATTAGTGAGAATGCGAAATAAAAGCTGAAAAATAATACCCGAAATTGATAATGGAGTTCAGCCAATTTACTTACGTCTCCGGACTGCTGCAGATTTTTTACTAAGAGAGAAAATTTACAGGTGTTTACAAAACACTCATTACTCACAAGAAAAACTCTCTAGTATTGGGAGAAAGAAATGATTTGGGATTTTGGGATGTTTGAGATGATTTTAAAGCTAAATGAGCTAGGGTATTTATAGTTGAAGCTTATGGACTAATCTTTGAAAATACCCTAAAGTGCAATGACTAAAATTACATTTTCCTCATTTTTATTTCAAATAAAGTGGTTGCATAATTTTGAACAAATTAGCAGCTCATGTTTTCTTCATTTAGCCGTCGGCTGCCACTAAACTTCAACAATTATGGCTGCCAATATTGAATATTCAACAACCAGTTTGATTTCTAGTCCGTAAAACTGTTCTACCACATGCAAGGAGTTGCCAAGTACTATCATAATGTAGAACCCCAGTGGCAGTGACGACCAAAGCATTCAAGAACAGCTAAAGATGACTCATTTGCGTATCTATATTCAACTCAATGTCTTGTTCTCCTTTTTTAACCTTGGGACAGGAATGGGGGTTGCTAGAGCCATATTTTTGTCGAGGATGTGCCCAAAGACATCAACAATAGCTAAAGACAAATCATTTGAGTACCCCTTTTCAATTAATCAAGACACCATTTATCAACTTGTATTAACCCTAGAAATAGAATACTAGGTTCCATTTCAATAACAGATTTACTTGGATGGAAATCAAGCACTAAATGACGGTTAAAGAGATGCGGCAACTAGTGACATTATTCAGAGGTGTCGTAACATCAAGCATGTATGGAAAAGAGAACACAAATAAATAAGAGAATTTGAAGGAGATGCTAATGCACCATGTGCATATCATGATAATGAACTAAAAAGTCCACAATCATGGAATATATGAGTAACATGTGATGTGAATATACACAATATTCCATAATCAATAGAAAGAGGTGAACATGAACAAGTTAACAGCTTAAAAGTATAAAAGTAAAACAAGAGTAACAACACTAAACTCTTAATCAAATGAAAACCTTAATAAATATCAAATATAAACTAAACCAACATAAAAATCGGATGCATACTCACATGATATAGACTGTGAGCTCATAGCTCACTGTAATTGCGCCAAACTGCACAAAACTCCTCACGAAAAGTGTTAAGACGAGCCTTCAGGTTTGGTGTTCTAAAACTTACATGAAGGAGAATGGCTGAAAGAGAGAGATTTAGATTTAACAATAACAAGCTTAAGGTAGGAAATGAGAAGAAATACACAAGGTGATTTACCAAGAAGTGCTACGGCAAGTTTCCATATCACAGTAAAGAGACCACAGGATACATACCAAGGTGTTTTTGGTGGGAGCCTAACGAGTATTAGGTAGAAGAATGTATTTTTGATTGAAAAATCGTGCTCACTTTCCGTTAAAAAGGGTGTTATTTAGCAACATTTGTATTTGGTAGAAGCAGATAATGAATGGATTAACAATGGTGGAATGTTCAGTCAATCTATATATTGTTTTTACTTAAGCTTCTATTAAGTAGAGAGTTTCCTGTTTGGAAGACCAAATGAGATGGAATTTCATGGTGTTTTCCGTTAACTCCACAACAACTAATACTAACAGAGAAGCTTTGAAGTTCGAGATCATTGAGAAACAATTGGTAAATTTTCAGTGGTCAAGGGAAGCTGACGCTATTTTTCATGTATTTGTTTGTGAAGCTTCGGCTTTCATATCTATCTAAAATATTTTGCGTTCTGCTGAAGTAGTTTTATGTTGTGCCCTTCGATCCATGGATTGGAAAACGTCACTTGTAAAATAATTTTGATTTGAAGTTAAAGTTGTTAGATAATGTTGATATGCCATTTTCTTCTTCTTTTTACTTGATATATCAGCCATTATATGATATATATCTTAAATCTTTTTTGGTTTAAATAGGTTCCTGGGAAGATACACCTTGTATTGGAGTACTGCAAGGGGGGTGACCTTTCCATGTATATTACACGCCATGGAAATGTCCCTGAGGCAACTGCAAAGCATTTCATGCAGCAACTAGGTATGCTGCAGACCTTGTCTTGCCGTTTATTTTCCTTAACCACTGAATCTGGTCTCTTACGCTTCTATAATTATCTTCTTGTAGCGGCTGGTTTGCAAGTTCACCGTGACAATAATCTTATACATCGGGATCTAAAGCCTCAGGTATAATTCATTCTCTGTGGTTCAAGTTGAGTTAGGATATAACTTTATGTCTACTTATGCCTATTAAGGAAAAGGGCAAGCCTGTTCGTAAAGAAACATTATTTCCTTACTGTTACTGTGATCAAATAGGAATTAGTTGTAAGAGATTATACCTTTTCCCCCATTAAATCGGGTTTGCACTTCAACCATATCATGGAATGTGATGAAGTTGCGTAAATATCCTTTGGTGTAGACTAGCCTTGTTCATGTTGAAAAGTTTTCTTTCAAAAGGTTCTCTTTCTAATGTTGTTGTTTCTGGAACAGAACCTTCTTCTCTCAACAAATGACGGCAGTGCAGTTTTAAAGATTGCAGATTTTGGAATTGCAAGGTAAATGATCACATTGACCCACCTACTTGTAGGGTGCTTTCTTCCCCCTTCTAATTTTACATCTTTTATTAAGGAATCTTTGTGAAGAAAATGTACGCTTCCATCCTCCTAGCCATTGGCATTAACCTTGGATGTGTCAATTTGACCACATGTGCAACATTGCAAGTAAACTTTTTGGTTGCTGGTTCCACAACTTGAGATCACCCATGTTCTTTGATTGTCAGTTTTATGTGCTTATATAGCTTCAGATGTTCTGGAAATGGTTTCTATTCTCAAATTTAAAAGAAAGGCGATCTTAGGGTGTAACGACTTTGTAATTTGTGCTTATCATAGTGAATAATGAAAACTGGGGCTCAAAACATGATAACACTGGACACTGCCCGGCATGGTAAGTGTACAAAATTTAGACTTTTCCTCATTCTTGTAACGTTGTGTACCTTAACCTTGATTGTAAGAGATTTCCTTTTGAAGTAATGAAATCTAATGTTTTTTCCCCGAAAAGAGAGATAAGTTTGGAAATAATTGCAGAAATAAATAAGGCTGCTAATGGTCCAGTGTAATTGATATAAGTCGGTGAAGTTATCCACAATAATTGTCGTTTCTTTTCTTCTTTTTTTTTTGAACATCTTTTCTTCATGTTTTTTAACCTTTGCAATCTCATTGGTCGCATTTTGCAATTAAAATGAAGTTCATTTGTTTATATAACCCTTAATTATGGACAGGGGAAAGAAGATGAAAAAGATTTTGATTTAGTGGAAACTGTGCTGTGGAAATCTTTTTTCTAATGACTTTTTCATGGATAGTCAATGATTGCAACATAACAGTTTATGTTGTTAGTTTAACAGTTTTACAGCTGAGATGGTCATTTTTTCTCTCGATCGTCTATCTTGTCAGTTTATCAGAGGAAGTCTTGCAGATTAAATGGTGGTCGTCAAATGATGAATGGTCGAGTGCTTTTGTTTTAGTTTTTTAGTTGAACCCTTTGTTTATCCATTTTAGTTCTTAAGAATACAAGTCTCTTATTTTCAAATTTTCAACTTCAATGATTATAAAGAAAAAAATTTGGATAAACAAAGGTAAAAACTTTTTAATCTATTAACGAAGATTCTAAAAATAATTTTGAAATATAAATTTAATTTTGATATGCATTAATGAAATGGAGAAACTAATTTGACAAACAAAAATTTTATGTGTAAATGATATGGGGAAAATTATTGTGGAGTTGGGATTAGGGATAGGCATGGGTCGGGTTTCGTCAACTCGATTAGACTCGAAAATTTTATATCTTTCACCCGACCCGAAAATATATACACTCCACCCGACACAAATTCAACTCAATTTTTTGAGATAAAATCCGAATTCGATCCGATCAGATCCGAAATAATAATAAAATATTATTTTATTCAATAAAACAACGATTTAATTAAAAATAATATATAGAGGGGTATTATTGTAATTATTTCTAAATATATAATGTAAAATTATAATTTTTTTCATGTCTGGTATTTTTCACCCTAAACCAAATTCTGAACCGACCAAACCCAAACCCGACTTTTTTTTAAATCCGACCCGACCCGATCAGAATCCGTCGGATTTGGATCCCATGCTTAGTTACGTAACAGAAAGAGTTGATAGAATAATTTCTCTTGAAATCATAGTAACGAGACTTTCGAGGATATCAGTTGAAGGCTGTTTATAGCATGTCAGACATGGTAAGGTTTTAAAGGAAATACAACGAGTCTAATAAGAATGCACTCCGGTTCTTATTGTTAGCCACATTCCTATTGTGTAGTGCAGGCTGTGGCCACCAGGTTATATTTCTGGTATATGAAGAAACTCCACTGCTCGAGAACTTGAACCTACAAAAAGGATGCCTTAATAAATAGCAGAAGCAACACAAACATCAGAGAAGGAGAAATAGTTTGAAGGTTAAGTGGAGTCTTCCATGTAGGGTTGAAAATTGAAACAAAAATAGAAGCTTTGGATTGCCAGAAAGGAAGAGGTAATCTGCATCCCAAGGACTAGATGAAGCAAACGAACATGCTGATCCAAACCTCAGGATGCAGATTACCCAGTCCTTACCAGCTCTATGAATGCATAGACAAAAGAGGATGAGGTTGTGTTAGGTATGGCTCATAAATATACCAGTAAAGAGGACAGGAGATGGAGCGGAGTGAGCGAAGCGAACATCAACTGTCCTCACAAAGAAAGTCTCGTTGTGGGGTTACGAATTAGGGTTGGGGGTGCGGGGGCGTAGCCCCCCCGGTACGGTACAGGGTTGATTTTGTAATTATGTACCAGGGTTTTCTATTATAAATAGAGATGTAACCTAGACCTAAAATATTATTGAATAAAACTTCTAGCGCCGCCTAGGCACCGAGGACGTAAGCACATTGCCGAACCTCGTAAAATTCTCGTGTTCTTTCGTTTTCTTTACCCGTTTTCGTCAACAATTGGTATCAGATGTCAGGAGCAAAATTCGAAGTCGCGAAATTCGATGGTCAGGGTAACTTCGGATTATGGCAAACGAGGTGAAGGATCTATTGGCGCAGCAAGGGATCTTGAAGGCTTTGCGACCTATAAAGCCGGCGTCGATGGATGAGGAAGATTGGGAAGAATTGCAGCAGCGAGCGGCAGGAACCATTATGCTTGGCGGACGAGGTCATGTATCACGTCATGCATCTATCGTCTCAAACGAAATTTGGAGGAAGTTGGAAAGTCAGTTATGTCCAAATCCTTAACGACAAAACTGTATCTGAAGCAGCGACTGTATGGGCTGAAGATGCAGGACACGATTTGGCGCAACACTGAATGTCTTCAATCAAATCGTTTCTGATCTGGCTCGGCTTGATGTGAAATTGAGGATGAAGACAGAGCGATGATTCTGTTGTGTTCGTTGCCTTCCTCTTACGAACATGGTGACTACTTACATAGGGAAAGAGACTATCAACGTTGAGGAGACGCAGCCTTGTTGGCTCACAACAGCGGAAGCAGAATGCAGGGAAAGCTCTCAAGCCGATAGCTTATATGTCAAGGGTAATCGAGATCATGGACGGAAGCCAGAGAAGGTGGGTCCGGGAAGCGGAATTCCAGATCCAAATCCAGGGATAAGAAGACGATTCACTGTTACAAGTGCAAGGAGGCGGACATATGAAGCGAGACTGTCCGAAGTTGAAAAAGCAGACTGATGAGAAGCGTGATGGCTCATCCAAGTCTGTGAACGTGGTCGAGGATGATACTTCTGATTGCAGTGAGGGTGATATGCTTTCTATTTCAACGACACAATTGACGGATGCTTGGATTCTTGATTCTGGATGTTCTTATCACATCACGCCAAATAGGGAATGGTTTTCGACATACAGGCCGGTTAATTCTGGTTCGGTTTTGGGTGATGATCGATGTTGCAATATTGTTGGTATTGGTGATGTCAGAATTAAGATGCACGATGACCCGTTCGGACGTTGAGTGGTGTTCGACATATCCCAGACTTGGAGAAGAATTTGATTTCCTTGGGCACTTTGCACAAGAATGGTTTTATCCCTAAGGCTGACGAGGATAGGGAAACCATTCGGATTGTTAAAGGAGCATTGACTGTGATGAAAGGCAAGATGACTGCAGGGAATATCTACAGATTGTTAGGGAGTACCGTTGCAGGTGGAGTTCACTCTGTTGAGTCCTGTGATGATACGACAAAATTGTGGCATATGCGCCTTGCTCATCTTAGTGAACGTGGTATGGCAGAATTACACAAGAGAAACTTGTTGCATGGTGTCAAAAGTTGTAAGCTCGATTTTTGCAAGTATTGTGTTCTTGGTAAACAGACTAAAGTCCGTTTCAAGACTGCGAAGCACACAACTCAAGGGATTCACATCGTCTTTGGATGGATCTAGGTACTATGTTACTTTTATTGATGATTTTTCACGGAAAATTTGGGTGTTTTTTGAAACAGAAATCTGAAGTTTTTGAGAAGTTCACTGACAATGGTACGGGTACACAGAATCACAGTTCCTACAATTCTGTAAGGAGCATGGATTCAGAGGCATTTTACAGTGCGCAAGACACCACAACAGAATGGTGTTGCGGAACGAATGAACAGGTCGTTGAATGAAAGAGCCAGAGTTGCGGTTGAATGCGGGGCTTCCCAAACATCTGGGCTGAGGCTGTTAACATGGCGTGTTACCTTATCAACAGATCGCCAAGGGAATCGCTGGCTGGAAAGTTGCAGAAGAGGTATGGACTGGTCATGATGTTAGTTTGATAACTTACGGATTTTGGTTGTCCTGCTTATGTGCATGTACCTGCTGATGAGAGATCCAAACTTGATGCAAAATCGAAGGAGTGCATTTTTCTGGGTTACAGAAAGGTGTCAAAGGATTCAAGTTTTGGGATCCAGTTGCGAAGAAAGTTGTGATTAGTAGAGATGTCGTTTTTGATGAACATCTATGTTGCGCAGAAGCAAGACACGACAGTGGTAGATTCGAGCAGTTTCCAGTTGAGAAACCAGAAACTTCTCACCGACTTCTGGTGGTTCCACTACGGATGATTTGCGGATTATAGTCTCGCCAGAGACAGGGTGAGACGGACGAATATAAAGCCTCCGAACAGATTGGGTTTTGAAGACTTGGTATCTTTTGCACTTACTGTTAGCGTGATGATCCAGTTACTTTCATGATGCCGTTACTAGTCAGGAAAACGACAAGTGATGGCAGCCATGGTTGAGGAGATGGAGTCTTTGAATCAATCGCACATGGGAGTTAGTTCCCCTTCCTGAGGTAAGAAGCCGATTGGTTGCAAATGGGTGTATAAGAAGAAACCAGCAGTAACAGAAAAGAGGGGGAGAAGTTCAAGGCTTTGGTAGCGAAGGGTTTTTCACAGCAGAAAGGAGTTGATATGATGAACTCCTTTCTCCTGTGGTCAGGCACACTTCAATCCGAGCAGTACTTGCATTGGTGGCTAGTTGGGATTTGCATTTAGCGGGTTAAAACAGTCTCCGAGACAGTGGTATAAACGTTTGACTCCTATGATCAAGATTGGCTACAACCGATGTGAGTATGATTGTTGTGTCTATGTTAAGAGCCTTGATGATGGTTCTTTTATTTTTCTATTACTGTATGTTGATGATATGTGATTGCTGCGAAGAACATGGATGATGTTTCGGTTTGAAAACTTTATTGAGCAGGAATTTGATATGAAAGATTTAGGTGCTGCAAAGAAATTCTTGGAATGGAAATTTGCAGGGACAGAGACTCAAGGAAACTGCGGCTATCTCAACGGGTTATGTTGAAAAAATGCTAGAAAGGTTTGCGATGAGCAGCGCGAAACCAGTTAGCACTCCATTGGCGAATCACTTTAAGCTCTCATCAGAACAGTGCCCTAAGACAGATAAGGAAGCTGAAAATATGACAAAGGTTCCGTATTCTAATGCTGTTGGCTGCTTGATGTATGCGATGGTATGTACTCGTCCTGATTTAGCTCATGCTTTAGTCAAGTTTGTAAGTACATGTCTAAACCTGGTAAGCAACATTGGGATGCAGTCAAGTGGATCTTTCGGTACTTAAAGGGTACTGTGGGACATGGAATTGTTTTTGGGAGTCAGGGATAATCCTTTGGTTGTAGGATATGGGATTCAGATTATGCAGGTGACTTGGATAATAGAAGATCTACGACAGGGTATGTTTACTCTTGGTGGAGGGCTATTTGCTGGAAGTCTACTGTTCAATTGTCGTGGCACTATCTACAACTGAAGCTGAATACATGGCAGCGGCTGAAGCTGCAAAGAAGCTTTATGGCTTACTGGTTTAGTGAAGGAGTTGGGTGTTCAACAAGGTGGAGTTCAGTTGCTTGTGATAATCAAGTGCTATTCCTTGGCTAAGAATCAGGTGTATCGTGCTAGAACTAAACATATTGATGTAAGGTTCCACAAGATCAGAGTTGGTTGATCTGGAGGTTTTGTTCAGAAGGTACATACTGATGAAAATGCCGCTGATATGTTCACTAAGCCAGTTACGACAGACAAGTTCAAGCTTGCTTGGACTTGTTGAATGTTTCGAGTTGTTAAAGAATCAAGGTACCCAACCCACATTGAATTTTCAAGAGGCAGGATATTCGCCAAGGTGGAGATTTGTTAGGTATGGCTCATAAATATACCAGTAAAGAGGACAGGAGATGGAGCGGAGTGAGCGAACATCAACTGTCTTCACAAAGAAAGTCTCGTTGTGGGGTTACGAATTATGTGGGTTGGGGGTGCGGGGGCGTAGCCCCCGCGGTACGGTACATGGTTGATTTTGTAATTATGTACCAGGGTTTTCTATTATAAATAGAGATGTAACCTAGACCTAAAATATTATTGAATAAAACTTCTAGCGCCGCCTAGGCACCGAGGACGTAAGCACATTGCCGAACCTCGTAAAATTCTCGTGTTCTTTCGTTTTCTTTACCCGTTTTCGTCAACAGGTTGAGGCCTTCGTGCATGAGAATACCCAAATTTATAGTGAAGTTTGATTCCACCAAAACTGTAATGGAATAAGGTGCTTCAATGGCGTATCAACCATCATTGATTCTGTTCTTCACAAACCAATGATATCTCTACTTTCCATAGACAGTGACGGTGTTGCTATCTTGACTGCTTCTTCCTCATGACTTGAAAAATCTTTCCTGGCTTCTTATAAAAAAAGGTTATCCTCATTATGTGTGAAAATAGTGAAGAAAAAGAAAAATTCTTTCGCCAAACCTATCACTATGAAACAGAAAGGCTTTGCAGTCTGCTTAAAGCTTACATCTTGGAATGGAAGAATCTTGAGCTTTATGAACACATGCTCTGATAAGTTTTTGGGGTCTCAATTGAAGTATATCTGCTTTCGTGGTCCCACTCACAAAGGGCTTGTTTGGCTATTGGTTAATGCTTACTAGCTCCCTGGGTTTGGGCTAATTAGATGCATAGGTGTTTAATGCAACCAAAGCAAGCACAATATGAGGAATCATCAATCATGTTTGTGTTAACATCAATGTCAGGCTAGCGGACAAGGGAATGGAACATTCTGCTAATATGCTGAGTTCAGAGCTCGGAATAAATTCAATGGCCATGCATCTTATGCCTAACAACTTCGCCCCAACACCTGCTACAATGTCATGTCGCTTCCATTTCTGCAATCGACCATATTCCCATTTTAACTTAAATCAATTCACTTAACTGATACGTCATTAAATATTTTTTATCAGAAATTTAATAGATATTTTGGAAAAATTATATTTATCTGTTAATTTAAAATCGATTAATTAATTAAATTTTGATATATAATTTCTTTTTTTAGTTTTTAGTCGAATCTCATCATCCCATAATTTTTAAAACTCATTTTTATAATTTAAATCATAGATATTCAAACGGCAAGAAAATATTTCTTTGAAGTTCTTTATATCCTTGTACATCATCTATAACATACGAATTAATATTCTGAAGTGATCACAAAATATTATTTATTTAAAAATTTTCGTAATCTATTAACAACGAACGCACAAATTACAACTTTGATAGCTCAAAATCATCCACTTTAGCTTAAAATTCCTCAAATCTCACATTTATTTAGATATTAACTTTTTTAAGAGTTTAAATATAATATTTTAAATATTTATTTATGGGATGATTGAAGACGAGGCTAAAAAATGTGTCATTTGTCACTTGACTTGGCTTATCTCATGAAAACACACGTCAAATTTTCTTTTTGATAAAGTTTGTAATAATTTTAATGTTTTGATCCCTCTTTTTTCCTTTTTTCCATTTTGACACTCCTTTTCTCTTGCTTTCATTTTAGCTACCTTTTTCTCATTTCCTTCCATTTTGGTCTTAATTCAATAAATGGGAAAAGTCACCATTCTGTGTGGACAACTTTTCCATATAATTAAAAAAAAACAATGCAAACTCATTAAGAAGAGACAACAATTTTATTATAAATAAATGATTTAAAAATAATGTAGTAAATACACTAAATTTCTAGATAACCATTTCACTGTTTTTTAAAGGGCATTGTTGCTCTAATTTAACCGAACTAGAATACTATGAGTAGTTTAAAATAGGCTTATATCACAAATAAGTATCTAAAGTATATTTTGTTTTTCATTTAAGTACCTAAATTATTTTTTGCTCAAAAGAAACACCTAAAATTATCTTTTTAGTCAAAATAGGTACCTAAAGTATTCAAACATTTTCATCTAAGTTCTAAAGAAAGTTAACATGTGGCATTAATTAAATAATACTTTAGATACCTGGATGAAAAAATTGATACTTTAGGTACCTATTTGACCAAAAAGATAACTTTAGGTACTTATTTTGACCAAAATACTTTAGATACTTAAATGAAAAGATGATATACTTTAGGTACTTATTTGTTATATAAGCCGTTAAAATATATATAAGTAAAATAAAGGAAATGGAATGATGTTATTTTTAGAAATGAGCAGAAAGAGGGTCCGGTGATGGACTTGGAACTTTTGAAATCCACTTTTGTAAGTCCCTTTAGTTCTACCAACCTTTGATTATTACCAAATATAAACATGATTAGATGCCTAACCAAACTCCTCCATTGCAATCCCCTGCTCTCGTCATATCTCCATACATGCTATTTATATCAAGTCTTCAGTTACATTAATAAAGAGCTTGAATTCTTATGGCTTATATGTATATATAAACGCTTTTGATGCATGTTAACTCGTGACCTTTTCTTCTTCCACTTTTGTAATATTTTTTTAGGGTTTAAGAGTTATCTTTTCTTCTCTTTTGTTGGTATAACAATCAATAGCGTTTGAATATGATTTTATGCGGAAGGCTCTTGCAAAATAATTTGACGATTTTGTCAGCTCGTTTATTGACCATGATTTGTAGCTCACTAGTCCTTGCGCCGAGATATAACCGATTTATGCAAGTCAAGACTCGTATTGATGTGCAGCAACCCCTCAAACGAAAACCATGATTTGTTACGAGTGAAGGGTTTTACTCATAGACCCTTGGTATTCTCGGACCACCCCTCAAGCTCTGAACCAAAGCCCTGCCCAAATAAAAATTGGGGAAATTATGGCCTGCGCCCCCAAAGTAAAGTTGAAAGAATCTATTTCAATTTGAGAAAACACCAGTAAACCGCTTGTCTTTATCATCCATGGCCATGCAACTACGTTATATTTTAATAGCGAAATCATTTCCCAAACCTGTTTGTTTCATTACGTGCTCCATACTTCAACCTTTGAATACAATAAACAGCACATTCCTAGGCCATGATTTGATGGCCTCGAAATTATATAAAAAATTTCATCTTGTAAATTCTAAATTTACAGAAGAATTCTACGCCAATACTTTTTTGGTACACATTTCTATAAGAAAATGCCAGAGGGAAGTCATTCCTACTATTCTTTTGTTTCACCTTGCATTCTGATAACATATATTGGCTTCATCTACCTAAATACACTATCATTTAAACAATATGGCCAGGAAGCTTCTTTCCCATCTTCTCTCAACCTACAAAATCATGCAAAAGCTGCCCTCCAATGACATCACGTCCGAAATGTCGGTTTTGCGCTTCATATCCACCGATGACATACCTTTCATTGTTTACCTCAACCCCGATGCCAAAACGCTGAGCTGCGTTTATAGGAAAGGGCTCTGGTAATCCAATACCATTGTTCTGATGAAGACCCAGTGTCAAGGAAACACCCGCAGTACTTCCACCTGCCATGCTAATACCGACACCGACACTGGCACCAACTTGTGGGTGTCTCGACAAGCTGTTGTACGGCAAGTTGAGTGGTTCACTTTCCATAGGTATATGGGTAAGTTCACTTCTCGTTCGCTTCAATGGAGTATCTTGAACCCTTTGGGTTGATGTAGCTGGATGTTCAGATCCAAGAGTGTTCGCCGAAGACAAATGATCACTCGACCTGTTCGTGTTTCGGTCCTTTTGGGATGCCTTTTGAGCTTGTTTTGTTTCCAGCATGTGTATTTCTTCCACCATTGGCTTCCACAGTCTTACTCTTGCATTTATAAACCAATTTGAGACCTGGTTCAAAAGTTTTATGTTTTCGAGGCTTAACTAAAAGAACTAATTGTTCGCAAGACTATATAATGAGTGTAGGAATGACAGTTAACAGCATACCTGACTACGTGATAGACCGGTTTGTTTTGCCAACTTTAGTTTGTCTGTATCGGTTGGATAGCTAAAACATAAAATATAAATGTTAATAAACTAATGCATGCATATTAGGTTATCAAGTAAACAAGATTAGGGATTTTATCTATGTGACTCGAGTACTTACGGGTGTAGAAAGTGTTCAAAAAGCCATGCCCTTAGTACAGTTACAGCACGCTCAGGAAGGCCTCGTTGAGGCCGCCAAACTTGTTGGTTCTCGGGGAAACCAGAGTTATGAACCGGTCGATCATAAAAGCTTCTGTTGGAGCTTCCAAACCTCAGACCCTCATCTTTTCCAGGGCTTATCTGACCATGAGCTTTGTTAGTGAACTGAAGCTGGTCGGTTATTACATTCTTCAAGAAACTGAAATGTTTAGACAATGCTTTCAATGACAAGTTTGCATATGGAGCCGCAATGCTCAGTCCAGAAACACATTCGAACGATGCAACTACAGCTTGCATCTGCTGATAGTATTGCTTGTACCTCCTGAACGCCTAAGAACGATAAATACAGTTAGCAAGTAGGAAAGTTTGATGATACCGACAAATATAAACCCATTAAAAATAAAAGGATATAGAAACTGACCCTAAAATTACTGTAAAACATTACAAGTTTGATCGAGTTACATGCTCAGACAAAACATTGCTCTAACCTGGGATATCAGGAGATTGCTAGAAGCCTTAGGCACTGAAGAGTGATACACGAAGCAATTTAAGAAGTGAAAAGAGAAATCATCAGTGAAGCATACTAAGAGATCCAAGGAAAATAAGGATTCTGCCTCATTAGGACATTGTTAAAGGCTGTGCTCAATGCATTACAAGTAAGTAAAACAATGGACATTTTGACCTAATATCGTTTCCCATGTGAGATCTATTGCATTAATCTTTTTATGGTAGGCAGTCAAAGCTGTTAGATTTGTCTAGAAATTAAGTTGACAAGTTGGAAATTTCATCTTGGTTGGTGGTCAACTTATTGGAAATTTCATCTTGGTTGGTGGCCAAACTTTCAACATGTGAATTTCATATTTGGTGGCTAACTTGTACACATTGGAAAATTCTTTGGTAGGTGGTCAAACTTTGAACATATTGTTCTTGAAACTCAACTATAAATAGGCCTAAATATTTCCATTAAAAATCATCCCAAAAACAAGTTTCCTCTTCCTCTTGTATTCTTCATTCTCCCACTTTGGGAATTCCAAAGAATTCCATTTGTTGTAATATTGGCGATATAGTGAAGTTATCATCCGGTGTGGTGCCCGAGGAGTAGACGATATTCTCGTCGAACCTCGTAAATTTAGTGTGTTCTCTCCTTTATTGTTTTTTATTCGGTTCTTTTCCATTGTGTTTCAATATTCAATAGTTTGACAGGTTTATCCGCTGTGCAACCTTTGGTGGTTTTAATCTTGACATTTTAGATCAATTTTAAAACTATGTTCGTGTTGGAAATAATCTGTTTTCCCCAACAATTGGCATCAGAGCTTCGGTTGAGGTTATCCTGGTGGTTCCGTTGCTGAAAAGATACAGTTCGTGATATTGAATATTGTTCGTTAGAATTAAAATGCCAAAATACGGATCAGTTGAGACATCAAGCTCTTCATCTGGACCGGTGAGGAGGGTGATGTCAAATGCAAATTTCTCGGTGGAGTTGTTCGATTGATCCGGTCATTTTGGCATGTGGCAAGGCGAGGTGTTAGACACTTTATTCCAACAAGGTCTAGACATCGCCATTGAGGAAGAAAAGCCCGAATATATGGAGAAAGAATGGGGAACAATCAATCGTTTGGCGTGCAGCACGATTCGATCTTGTCTTTCCAGGGAGCAGAAGTATGGCTACAAGAACGAGACTTCTGCAAGTAAGATGTGGAAAGCTTTGGAGGAAAAATTCCTGAAGAAAAGCTCTCAGAATCATCTTCACATGAAGAAAAGATTGTTCAGATTTGATTATCAACCAGGCACCAGTATGAATGAACACATCACTGCGTTCAATGAGCTAGTGGAAGACTTATTGGGCATGGATGAATCCTTCAAAGATGAAGATTTGACTTTGACGTTGTTGTCATCTCTTCCAGATGAATTTGAGCACCTTGAGACAACGTTACTTCATGGTAAGGATAATGTTACCCTTAAAGATGTAACTGCTGTTTTGTATAGTTATGAACTCAGGAAGAAAACCAAGAAGGAGAGCAAGTACGAAGCAGCAGAGGCCATGGTGGCAAGAGGTCGCTCGAAAAGTCAAAAGCCAAAGTGGAGAGGGAGATCAAAGTCGAAGTCCAGACTGGGAAAAGATGAATGTGCCTTTTGTCATGAGAAAGGCCATTGGAAGAAAGATTGTCCGAAGCTGAAGAAGAAAGGAAAAGCTGCTTCAGATGCATGTGTTGCAGAGCATGATGCACATGACTCTGACATATCATTGGTTGCTTCATCAACAACATTCCATTCCGATGAGTGGATATTAGATTCGGGTTGCACCTATCATATGTCCCCTAATCGGGAGTGGTTCTCCGATTTAATGGAACTAAATGCAGGAGTTGTTTATATGGGCAATGACAATGCCTGTAAAACTGTTGGGATAGGTTCAATTCGATTGAAGAATCAAGATGGATCAACCAGAGTTCTGACGGATGTCCGATACGTGCTCAGTTTGAAGAAAAAT
The DNA here is from genome assembly GCF_006381635.1 of Hibiscus syriacus. Lineage (NCBI taxonomy): Eukaryota > Viridiplantae > Streptophyta > Magnoliopsida > Malvales > Malvaceae > Hibiscus > Hibiscus syriacus. The sequence continues at coordinate 851,615 of NW_024062758.1, read as the reverse complement.
CTCATCTCGTTGGGAGCCTTAGAATCCAAAGGCTCAGTAGTCACTATGAGAGATGGAGTTTTAAAAGTCACATATGGCGCACTTGTGATGATGGAGGGCATCAGGAAAAATAATTTGTATTACTACCAAGGTAGTACAATTATTGGAGCAGTTGCAGCAGCTTCCGGAGGTGATGATTTGGACGCAACCCAGTTGTGGCATATGCGGTTGGGACATGCTGGAGAGAAATCCTTGCAAATTCTGGCAAAGAAATGATTGTTGAAAGGTGCAAAGGCTTGCAAATTGAACTTTTGCGAGTATTGTGTTCTGGGAAAGCAGAAGAGAGTGAAGTTTGATACCACTATACATAATACAAAAGGTATTGTAGATTATATTCACTCAGATGTATGGGGTCCTTCAAAGACATCGTCTTTGGGAGGAAACCATTATTTTGTAACTTTTGTAGATGACTTTTCCAGAAGAGTTTGGGTGTATCCGATGAAGTCTAAAGATGAAGTGCTTCAAATTTTCCTGAAATGGAAAAATATGATCTAGAACCATACTGGTAGAAAGATCAAACGTCTTAGGACGGACAATGGAGGGGAATATAAAAGTGACCCATTCTTTGACGTTTGCCATGAGTATGGTATTGTTCGACACTTCACTGTTAGACATACACCACAACAGAATGGGGTGGCAGAGCGTATGAATCGAACACTATTGGAGAAAGTTCGATGTATGTTTTCTAATGCTGGGTTAGGCAAGGCATTTTGGGCTGAGGCTGTGACATATGCTGGCCATCTCATTAATCGTCTGCCGTCATTAGCGATAGGAGGAAAAACACCATTGGAGGTATGGTCTGGAAAACCTGCTACTGATTATGATTCCTTACATGTATTTGGATCCACTGCTTATTATCATGTGAAGGAATCCACCTGTTTAGACACCATGGAGTGAAGGGATTTCGCCTTTGGTGTTTAGACACCAAGAAGATAATTTGTAGCAGAGATGTTATCTTTGATGAATCTGCCCTAGTAAAGAAGGTAACAAGTGAAGTTGTCCAGACAAGTAGTACTCCGCAGCAGGTGGAGCATACTCCAAAACAGGTGGAGTTTCAGCAGATGATGATCCCAGAAGTTGATGCAACTGATTCTTCAACCCCAATAGAAGAATCAGAAGATGAAGAGGTTCAAACCCAAGAACCATTGGAGACACCAGAAACACTTGCAGTTACAAGGCCAAGGAGAGAAATTTGTAGACCTGCTCGATTTGTTGATATGGTGGCCTATGCTCTTCCAGTTGTTGATGATGATATCCCTATCACTTACCAAGAAGCAATACAAAGCTTGGAAAGTGATGAGTGGAAAAGTGCCATGGATGAAGAAATGCAATCTCTCCAAAAGAACGACACTTGGAAACTGGCACAATTACCGAAAGGTAAAAGAGCCATTGGATGCAAGTGGGTATTTGTAAAGAAATATGGATCTCATAACAAGAAAGATGTTCGCTACAAGGCACAGTTGGTAGCTAAAGGCTACGCTCAAAAGGAGGGAATCGACTACAATGAAGTATTTTCCCCTGTTGTGAAGCATTCCTCCATTAGAATATTGTTGGCCTTGGTAGCACAGTTGTTGGCCTTGGTAGCACAGTTGAATTTGGAGCTAGCTCAACTTGATGTAAAGACGGCTTTCTTGCACGGTGATTTAGAAGAGGAGATCTATATGACACAGCCAGAAGGATACAAAGATGGTAGTTGTAAGAAATGGGTTTGTAAGCTGAACAAATCGCTATATGGATTGAAGCAATCTCCGAGGCAGTGGTACAAGCGATTTGATAGCTTTATGAGGAGGCAAAAGTATACTAGAAGCAAATATGATCATTGTGTGTATTTGCAAAAGCTCAAAGATGGATCTTTCATTTATCTTCTCTTGTACGTTGACGATATGTTGATCGCTTCGAAGAGTCAAAAGAAGATAGACAAATTAAAGGCTCAGTTGAATCAAGAGTTTGAGATGAAAGATCTAGGTGAGGCCAAGAAGATTCTTGGTATGAAGATAAGCAGAGATAGGCAGAGAGAGAAGCTTTGTTTAACACAGAAGCAGTATCTGAGAAAGGTATTACAATGTTTTGGCATGAATGAAAATACCAAACATGTAAGTATCCCATTGGCTTCTCATTTGAAACTTAGTTCTCAATTATCTCCTAAAACTAACGAAGAACGAGTGTATATGGCAAAAGTTCCATATGCTAATGCAGTTGGGAGCTTGATGTATGCAATGGTGTGTACGCGTCCTGACATTTCACAAGCAGTTGGAGTTGTGAGCAGGTATATGCATGATCCTGGAGAAGGACATTGACAAGTTGTGAAATGGATTCTACGGTATCTCCAACAAACCGTGGATGTTGGTTTAGTTTTTGAACAGGATGAAGCACTTGGTCAGTGTATGGTTGGATATGTTGATTCCGATTATGCTGGTGATTTGGATAAGCGTCGATCAACTACTGGGTATTTGTTTACTCTTGCTAAAGCCCCTGTAAGTTGGAAGTCTACATTAAATCTACAGAAAACCGTGGATGTTGGTTTAGTTTTGAACAGGATGAAGCACTTGGTCAGGTATGGTTGGATATGTTGATTCCGATTATGCTGGTGATTTGGATAAGCGTCGATCAACTACTGGGTATTTGTTTACTCTTGCTAAAGCCCCTGTAAGTTGGAAGTCTACATTAAAATCTACAGTGGCCTTGTCTACTACAGAGCAGAATACATGGCAGTTTCAGAGGCTGTAAAGGACAATTTGGCTTAACGGTTGATGGACTTGGGAGTTGTTCAAAATCACATAGTCTCTATTGTGACAGTCATAGCGCTATTCACTTAGCGAAAAATCAAGTCTACCATTCAAGGACTAAGCATATCGACGTGAGGTATCACTTTGTGCGAGATCTTTGAAGAAAGAAAGATTCTACTTCAAAAATTACGACATCAAAAATCCTGCGATATGATGACCAAGGTGGTAACAGTAATCAAGTTCAATCATTGTTTGAACTTGATTAACATCCTGAAAGTATGAACACCTTCGGGTTGTGGCGCTTGTGAGCGCAATTAGAGGCACTACAAATTTGGGGAGTTGAAGAAGTTGAGTAAGCTTGGTAATTCAAGCCAAGGTGGAGATTTGTTAGATTTGTCTAGAAATTAAGTTGACAAGTTGGAAATTTCATCTGGTTGGTGGCAAACTTTGAACTGTGAATTTCATATTTGGTTGCTAATTGTACACATTGGAAAATTCTTTGGTAGTGGTCAACTTTGAACATATTGTTCTTGAAACTCACTATAAATAAGCCTAAGTATTTCCATTAGAAATCATCCCAAAAACAAGTTCTCTCTTCCTCTTGTATTCTTTATTCTCCCACTTTGAGAATTCCAAAGAATTCCATTTGTTGTAATATTGGCGATATAGTGAAGTTATCATCTGGTGTGGTGCCCGAGGAGTAGACGATATTCTCGTCGAACCTCGTAAATTTGGTGTGTTCTCTCCTTTATTGTTTTTTATTCGGTTCTTTTCCATTGTGTTTCAATATTCATAGTTTGACAGATTTATCCGCTGTGCAACCTTTGGTGGTTTTAATCTTGACATTTTAGGTCAATTTTAAAACTACGTTCGTGTGGGAAATAACCCGTTTTCCCCAACAAAAGCAACCACCTATGGGAAGGAAATGTGGTGCATCCTTATTACACCGTCATATATCTTCTCCCTGAGATGCAACACAATTATCTTTACGAACTTGTAGTCTGAACGTATTCAGACAGAATTTGGCCCCCCATTTATATTGTCTAATCATCTGTATATTCTTCTATATAACCCAACCGATAGACCAGTTACTAGCTTTGAGAACAAACACATGCTTCAAAGGAATCACTTACACGAGGTAAAATCGAAACTAACCGATAAAGAAAAAAACATCGATTATCAGATTAAACACTAGTTACTAATAAATTCCATAGTAGTTCCGAAGTTATCCCATTAGAATATCATTCCTCCTGGCTTACAGATTATAAAACATCAAACTTATCCAATAAGAAAGATCAAAAGTAATCACTCCAGACAAATAATAAGCATTAGCCCCTGAAAATTGATTAATTTATGGAATTCATCGCATTTCTTAAGTACGATTAAAATTGGACTTACCAAAACACAGTGTAATGAGTCAGTCCAGACACACACACACACATATTTGTATTTTTCAGCACAAAAACACAAGATTCACCTGTTAGATAGTAGCATTATATTAATCAATGCAGCTTAGCTCTATTCAGCAAAAAGTAGACATTGCAAGCTACTTGTCTTTGGGTAGGCAGCTTGCAATAACCAATTATGGTTTCCACAAACTTTTTGGGAGTATAAATCTTTTCAAATGGATTCCTTTAAATTACTTTAGAGAATATTAAGTCACAAAGTGGCGACATTGTCACTAAACTACACGTCTCCTATGGTTGTGTCAGACACTGTATTAACGCCGATCTATATTCCGGCCTCCTTTCACCTTTTCATAAAGACATAATAATATATATTTTTGTTATCATCGTGGCCATTCATCAAATACAAGAATCCAACTCATAGTATACATATGGAGGATTTTTTTTTTTTTTGATTAATGCATGCAAGCAAGACCACACAAAAAATGAATGTTGGTTCCATATCTGAACTAAACCTAGCGCCATTTAGGAGTATCTGACATTTTTTATTTTAATTAAAAAAAAGCAGAGATTGACAGCAATGCTCGGGTTTCACAAAGAACAATCTTCAAGGAAGATTAGAAGAGGATAAGGGACACGGATCCAAATATCACTAAGGGCAAATTGATGAAGGAAAAAAACACATGAAAACATAAATTGAATGTTGTAATACCTCGTCAAGCATTGAAATTAGCCTGATTTCTTCCTATATCTCAGAATCATCCATAATTGCAGTAGCACTTAAGTTCTGCGATGGAGATTCCATGATAGAAGAGTCGGGAGTGATTTTCTCGACGTAACTTCCCTTACCTACATCGCAAAGCTCTTCAATAACTGCTGTGCCGGCCTCAGAAACTTCGATCCCTGCAGAATCGAAGCGTAGCCCGTGAAAGGACCGAGAGGGTCGAGCTCCGGGAAACCTCATTCGAAGTGGAAGCGACATATCCGGTGGGAGTAACTTCGTACCTTGTAGATTTAGCCCCATAGGCAGATTGTTTGGTGGGTATTATGTGAAGATAGAGAAAGAGACAAGCCTTGACCGGTGGCAGTAGGCTCGGGTTTATATACAACGACTTCGGCACCGTTGTATAGGACGACTGGTCCAAGTCTCTTAGGTTTTGAAGGCTTTGAGGGGCATAAAGAAACGGGTTGTTGTAATTATTCATGTCTTGGATCGAACTAGGGTTCAAGGGTAAAGACGACGATGAATTCAAATAAGGGTGATAGGAAGTCGAAGAAGAAGAAGAAGTAGAACCGTTGACGATCCCAGCAACAAAGCCCATGAAATTCACACCTCCTTCTTTAACAGCACAAATGGGACGTTTTTACCAGTTTGGTGGCCAGCAGTGGCCGTTAACAAATCAGAAGAAAGAAGAGAAGGGTCGTAAAGGGAAGAAAACCCGAGCAACCTGAAAGAGCAACAGCTGTGGATTCAACACAAGCCGGGTGGTTCTGAGCCACAACTCTTAGCTTATCTCTTCTGCTTTGCTGTGGGACATGGTAGGGCTCAAACCCTCCGCCATAGCCACTAAAAAAAAGCTAAAACTCTAGAGAGGGAGAGGGAGGGAGGGAGTTTAAAGAAGAAGAAAAATGAAAACCAGTCAAAAAAAGAGCACTGCAACAACAAACGATTAGAAAGAGACAGGAGAGGTAAAGTGCTTCAAATTTTAGAATTTTGAACTTTGGATTGTGTGATATAAAGAGAGTGAAAGAGAAAGGTGGTGATTATTGAGAAAGATGAAATGAAAGGTTATCATTATCTTTTTCTTCAGCAGCTGAAAACATGCAGAGAAAGATGGAGAAAGGGAAGGAGGTGGCGGTGATACGTTCGAGAGACTGAGATTTTCGGTATGGGATGCACAGTAAGTAACTTCACCAACTTTTAAAATATTTTGATTTTTCTTGCACGAACAAAATAAATTCATCTCATAGTTATCGGTCACTAATCTCGGTCCTCAAACTCCACAGACAAAATTTCTTTGTTTATATGTTCATGGGGAGGGAGGGGAGGGGAAACCTGAGGAGGACCGGCTACTCCCTGGAATAATTGAACTAACTGTGTTTGCAGATATTTCTGGCAGAAAGTTTAGGGAGTGTTTTGTCGTTTTTCAAAGCCTTTTGGTGTTGTATGCCCTTTGGTTGTATGCCCTGGAATAATTGAACAAACTCGATTGAGATTATTTTTTTTAGAAAGTACTTAATTTTATTAAAATAAAAAATATTTAAAATTATAATAAAAATTTATAAGTGTAACTTTAATCTTAAAATAATTATAAATTTTCTTATTACTTTTGAGATAAAATTAGCTACCTAGATTACGTAGGGACTAAAGAAAGAAATATTAAAAACTTAATAAAAACATGGAATAAATAAAGATACGAACAAATCTGACTGTACAATAAACAAACTACAAAAAGGATGAAACTACTGAAGGATCACCAACAAATCACAAATCAAAGTCAAGCGACGTGAGAAAACTATCCACGAACGCATATCCAAATCAATCCGAGAGTCCAAAGCAGGAAGACCATCATGATAACAATAAGCTCCACATTGATCATCGTGGAAATGTCAATCCAACATTGAGAAAAAAAATAAACAAAAACACAGCCCTTGAAATTGTTCATAGTTTCGAAACTCTTTATAAAGTTTTCAAACTTTGCCTCCTGAAATTGTTTCAAAGGCCGATTTTCTTCAACGATCCTATTTAAGTAAAAATTTTGAAACTTTTATCAAAGTTTTGAAACTTGCAAAAAACAATGTATTATGTTTCTATACTTCGCAATAGTTTTAAAACTTTCCCCAAAGTTTCGAAATTTCATGTGGATGTGCTTTAATTGTATATTTTTAAAGCTTCCAATGGCTATAACTCATCCCAACGGTTATAAACGGATAGCAACTCATTTCATCCAATAAAAAATACCCAAGGACTTAAAGAAGGACACTACACCTATCCAAGCTTAGAGATCAAGAGAAAAGAGTTTCATTTCATATTTCATTCTTTCTCTTGTACATAAGTGTATTAAGCTTATTGTATATCTTTTAATTAATTTTTGTGAGCTTAAATCTTTAAACACCTATCTAGTGAGGTATTCTTGTTTACCACTATCTAGCCTTGAAAATCTTATTAGTATATAAGGTTACCTTATCCTTAAAGGTAAATAAATTAATGAATTTGTTGAAATTCTTAGTGGTAGAAAGCTAATGTAGTGGATGTAATTTGATTGAGAGTCGAACCAGTATAAAACGATTTGTGCCAAAAGTTTAATTATTTCTTCAAGTTTCTACCAAATTCTATCAGAGCTAATCACTCCCTCTTGGTGGTTTTCGATTGATGGTTCAAGCCCAACAGATATCCAGACGAGGGTTTGATTCTTGGTGGACTTTTCTTTTATCTATCGTGACCTATATTTTCTCATGCTGATTTGCTTCTGTTATGGTCACGAAATTATACACCACTTTCATTGTGAATTATCTATTCTCAACTCATTTCCATCCCGGCATATCCTTCAAGTCTTTTCTAATAGGGGAGGAATGGCTTCAATGTGTTACAACGCTCTACTGGAGATTAAATGTCTGATGCAGCTTCAATTCCAATCATTATCTTGAGTAATCATGTCTTTTACTCTGCATGTGATATCACTAATATTGTTCGGTTACATACAGTGGTACTAGAGAGGCCTGTTGGGAAATAAAACGAGTACGAGATTTCCCTATAACTGGTAATCAGAGCTTTTGGTTGTGAATTTTGTCAATTTTTGCGAGGTTACTATTCATTACTATTCACGTGAATAGTAATTTTCATCGGCGATACGAGTTTGTCGACAGAGGTGTTATAATACACGACGGTTCGCAGAAATTGTCAGAAACGATCCAAAGAAGCCAGATTCGAGTGGGAGCGATTGCTGCAAACGAAGGGAACGTGAAAATTGAAAAGTTCGATAGTGCGGACTTTGGCTTTTGGAAGATGCATTGTAACATCCTAAATCAGGGCCAATGACTAAATTGTAAATTTTAAAAAAACTATGTGCTCGATTTCGAAATAAGTTAAAAGTTCATGGATTTAATTGAGGAAAGTTGATGTTGGATTTAATGGTAAAGTTTGGAAATAAAAAGGGTATTATGGTCTTTTCTAAGAGAAGATTTTTTTATTCTCTTTTTAAGGGATATAAAAAACGTGGGAAATGAGATAATTTCTCCAGAGTATTCTCCAGTCTTCTTCTTCCTCCTTTCCACCGTGAAGCCTTGTATAAGGTAAGTGGGTCTTCAGTTGGTTAATTCTTTCATTTTAAAGCTTGTTTTGATTCTTGGGATGCTAAGAAAGATTAAGGAAAGCTTTAGGTGTCTTAAAACTAAAAGATTAACAAGTTATGAGAAATTAAGAAAAATGATTTTTTAAGTGAATTTTTGAAATATAAGGAGTTAATAGATTTTGAAGTTTAATTTGACTTGTCAAGGGTTAAATTAAGATATGAAGTGATAGAATGGGTTTAGAACATGTTGGAAATTTAGTGTGATTCTTGAATGCCATGTAATGATAGAATTTTGAGTTTAAAGAAGTGATTATGGAGTAGAAATGAGTTTAAGTAGTGTATGAAAGTTAAGAATATTAAAGGGAGTTAAGTATGAAGTGTTGATCTGAAAATGAAGCGATTTTCGAGCTAAAAATATGATTTCTGGGCAAGGGGAATCAGTACCCATTCAAGGGGAACCGATACCCCTTTAAACGAACAAAATTTCCAGAATGTCATGAGGGAATCGATACCCCCATAGTAGGAACTGATTCCCCCTAAAGGAAAATTGTGAATATTGGTTTAATAAGTTCGTTTAAGTTGTTAGTATCAAATTACAAGGTATAGGTATCTAATAATTGTCTTAAAATATATAATTATATAGATTCAGAGCCTAATCAAGTTTCAGAATCATTGACAAGTAAGATCAATCAAGGGGAAAGATAAGAGATTGGAATTGACTAGTGAGGCCAGGTGAGTGCATACAAGTTAGTTTATGATGTTTAACGGAAATAAGACTTGCGACAAGTTTATTTCCTATATTAGAAGGCCTGAATGTATGATCATATGCATATGTTTGATTTGGTATATGTGATATATATTATAGTATGTATTAAATGATTTGTGTGAATGCATGCAGTGTGATAAGTTATAGGAATTAATATGAATTATCTATATGATTACATGAGAATGTGAAATAGGTTATATGATAGGTGACCATACATGTTACATAGTAAATGTGATCAATTATAAGAATCAATATATAGATTTATATGACTACAGGAGAAGGGTGATGAGTTAAATACGATTAGACTATAGAATAATATGAGATAATATATTAGTGGAGGGAATTGAGTATAAATGATGATGCCAAACTATAAGATAAGTGTTATAGATAAGAAGCATATTTAAAGAGAATTATGATATAGGATTTAAGTAAAATTGACTAAATAAATAGATTAAACTGTATAAATGGAAAATGAGATAAGTTAGGTAGCATTTACCTAGGAGATAACATAAGATTATATGAATAAGTAGCATAAATGACATAAGGAAAACTTATGTGTTATATGATTTAAGCATTGAAATGAACAAAAGATATATTCAGGTGAAGTTATTCGGTGATATGAGTATATGTCATTATTATACGGTTTAGATGAAATACTAAACATGAATAAATGTGATTGTGTGAGAAATGATAGAAACTATATGAGAACATGTATATGTGAAAGTAAACTATGTGATTATATGTTATATAAATACAAGAACCTGAGATATGTAACATGTGGATTATATGGAACTGATCTACGTGTAAGTGAACTATGTGACTATGTGATTATATGAAAATGTGATAATGAGCTAAGTTCAAAAACTATGAGACTACGTTCCCATGTAATATGGATATGTGAACATGTGAAATGACATAAATGATAATGCCCATGTTATGTGTCATGAGAGCTAGGGTATAGTTGGCATGCCAAGAGTCGAGGTCTACGCGGTCCTTCGGGACATATATATATTCTTTGGAACATGTGTGAAGTCTTGTGGGACACATACTTGATCCCTAGTATATGTATATGATTCTTAAGGAATGATATGTGGTCATTATGGACATTATTATATGGCACTTCGGTGCATTTCTACGCGGCACTACGGTGCAATTCTACGTGGCACTTCGGTGCATTTATACGAGCTGTGGTGACAGCATTAGTGCACAACCTCTATAGACTCACATATCTATAGTTATCACATGTGTTCATGGGCTAATAAAAATAATAAGATAAATAAACTTGGTATGATTATATGTTTATTTCGTTGTGAACTAATATATGTGCTATGATGTGATAATTAAGGATATTATGGATAAGAGTATAAAATTATAACGACTAATGTACAAATGGATAATAATAGAAATGATTGTACATAAATATGTATGCTTTGATATAATGATATGTGTGTTTCTCGTGACATGGTACAAGTGTATATATGTTGATATGTAAAAGAGCTATATGTTTTGATAGCATAAAAAAATCATGCATGATTAGTGGGCATGAATTTCATAAAATGTGTTTTTTTATGCCTCACTAAGTCATCGACTTAGCGTATGATTGTTTCACACGTAGGTTACAGAAGCGAGAAGAGAAGAGAAGAAGAGTAAGACATGTCAACACCTCCCTTACAAAATTTCAGGTCAGAAAATAGAGGATTTAAATGTTTTTGGTTATTTTGAGTATAATTGGCATGTACTAATTGGTTGAATTAGTTATGCTCTGATTGATTTTTGGGTATTGTGGTCAATTTATGTAACTAAACCGCTTTTACTTTAATGAAAGATTTAAATTTTCTTTAAATTTTGTCAAGAGTCAAAGTTTGAAAAGTCAATTTGACACCTCAGACTCGTATTCAGGTCGGGTACGGGTTGGGGGTGTTACATTTAATGGTATCATAGCCAAGGTTTAGCTGATTCTCGGCATAAACCGAAGTCCAAAGTATCATAAAATGTGTACATGCCAACATAAGGTGAAAAAAATTCTGATCTGATAGTGTAAGGAGTGTGTTGTCTTGCTAATAGAATTAGATTGCTAAGTTATAATAGAAGTATTATTATAGTAATTTCAAAGTGAAGTAAGAGGCAATATTCCTGATTGTGATAGCAATTCACCTGTCCTGGCCAGGCAGGGGGAAGAGCGGACACTTCAGGAAGTGCCTCATAAGATCAAAGACTGATTTTAGAAAGTTAAAATCATATTAGAATAGTGATAGAAAGTTTTCACAGGTCTGAATCGGAAAAGTGATATGAAGTATTCTTATTATTTCATGGATACGATTGAATATGGTGAACAAGTGTCACCATAAGAAAGTTAAAAGATCTAAGGATGTGGCTAGAATTGTAGAAGAGTTCAAGAATAAGTGAATCAGTGACCAGTTTATAAGATAAATGCAAACAGTGTGATGAATTTGAAATAAGGAGATAATACTGTGTATAAGCCAAAATGTGGATATTATAAGGGTTTGCATTTTAGATGAAAAGGGTTAGCGTTGGCTAACCAGACTATGTGACGAAAAGTGTATTGGAGTTAAAAGATTTTAAGATATTATTATGATAAGTTAACCAAATATGAAACGGATATGGATATAGTTGTGTATCTCGATCATGTAATTGTGATGTAGTGAAGGAGATAAGGATGCGTATGGTTAAGGAAATTTATAAAGTAATAGAAAAGTTTAAGAATCAATATATATCAGCAATCAGTTTATAAGACAGAGAAAGTTAGAATGCTTGAGTTTGGAAACAGAGGAATAATAACGTGTAGGGATATGAATGTAGTTTGATAAGTTGAAGAAATTATTGTTAAGTTATTTGAAGGTAAAATGATGTATGTAAGTGAGGTATGGAGGGGTTGTGCCTAGACGAAAAGAATATTATTGATGTTAAAATTGTTCTTTTCAAGAAGTGATGAATTGTATTAAAGATCTAGAGAGATCTCAGAAGAATTAAGAGAATTTGTATCTCATAAAAATCGACATTATCGAAGAGAGACATAGATTATGATTGTCAATAACAGACTCGATTTGAATTAGTTGTATTCCATAGCAAAAGATCAAAACTTGATGAAAGACATATACGCTTGAATAGTAGAGTCTGGTACTGGAAGATTAAAAAAGAAGTTAAGAATGAATATGAAGTTAATTCAGAAGGGAAAGTAATGGATTAGATTAAAAGTTCTGCTAGAAAATAAGTAAAGTCGAATCATTTAAAAAGAATCAAGTGATATAGGTGCATTGATGATTGATTTATAAGATAAAGGAAATTGTAATGCCTGAGTTTGAACCTAGGAATTGCATTGTGAATGAGTAAGAATGTGAGTTGAATGAGTCAAATAAATTAATGATGAGTTAGTTCGATTGGAAAGAGTAAAGGATTAATATGTTTGAAGAAAGTCAAGTATGTGTGTATTATGATTTGAATAAGGACTTTATGAAGAATAAGGTATGCAAGGAGTGTTGATTATCAAAGTTATGAAGAGATGATAAAGATTAGTAATCAGAGATGAGCATAAGTGAGAGGAAAAGAGTGTGTGAGCATGAAAGAAAATATATATGATTTGTGTATAAGGAGATTTTGATTTTTGAATGAATAAAGGAATAATTGAATAAGGAAATGAAAGGAAAAAGTTTAAAGAATCAGATGTGATAAAGGTTATGTTTCTTGGTCAAGGAGATTTAGTCAGAGGAATAAAGAATAATTTATATGTATTAAGGAAATTTAAGAAGTAATTAAGCGTTGATGGAATAAAAGTTCATTATTAATGCAAGGTAATTAAAGATTGATAAGGAATTTGATTGATTAATGATTTTGATTGATAAGAACTGATGATATTGGTTATATGATAAGTAACATGATAAGGGATGTAAAAAAAAAGTAGTTGAAAAACTAAGGGAAAGAAAGATTAAGTAAAGGAAACAACATGAGAACATTATCAGACATGTTCTTATCAATGTGTTCAGTGAAAATTCGAGGATGAATTTTCTTTTAAGGAGGAGAGATTTGTAACATCCTAAATCAGGGTCAGTGACTAAATTACAAATTTTAAAAAAACTATGTGCTCAATTTCGAAATAAGTTAAAAATTCATGGATTTAATTGAGGAAAGTTGATGTTGGATTTAATGGTAAAGTTTGGAAATAACAAGGTATTATGGTCTTTTCTAAGAGAAGATTTTTTTATTCTTTTTAAGGGATATAAAAAATGTGGGAAATGAGATAATTTCTCCAGAGTATTCTCCAGTCTTCTTCTTCCTCCTCTCCACCGTGAAGCCTTGTATAAGGTAAGTGGTTCTTCAGTTGGTTAATTCTTTCGTTTTAAAGCTTGTTTTGATTCTTGGGATGCTAAGAAAGATTAAGGAAAGATTTAGGTGGCTTAAAACTCAAAGATCAGCAAGTTATGAGAAATTAAGAAAAATGAGTTTTTAAGTGAATTTTTTAAATAGAAGGAGTTAATAGATTTTTAAGTTTAATTTGACTTGTCAAGGGTTAAATTAAGAGATATGAAGTGATAGAATGGGTTTTAGAACATGTTGGAAATTTAGTGTGATTCTTGAATGCCATGTAAATGATAGAATTTTGAGTTTAAAGAAGTGATTATGGAGTAGAAATGAGTTTAAGTATGTGTATGAAAGTTAGGAATATTAAAGGGAGTGAAGTAGGAAGTGTTGATCTGAAAATGAAGCGATTTTCGAGCTAAAAATATGATTTCTGGGCAAGGGGAATCGGTACCCATTCAAGGGGAACAAAAATTTCCAGAATGTTATGAGGGAATCGATACCCCCATAGTAGGGAACCGATTCCCCCTAAAGGAAAATTGTGAATATTGGTTTAATAAGTTCGTTTAAGTTGTTAGTATCAAATTACAAGGTATATGTATCTAATAATTATCTTAAAATGTATAATTATGTAGATTCAGAGCCTAATCAAGTTCCGGAATCATTGACAAGTAAGATCGATCAAGGGGAATGATAAGAGATTGGAATTGACTAGTGAGGCCAGGTGAGTGCATACAAGTTAGTTTATGATGTTTAACGGAAATAAGACTTGCGACAAGTCTATTTCCTATATTAGAAGGCCTGAATGTATGATCATATGCATATGTTTGATTTGGGTATATGTGATATATATATTATAGTATGTATTAAATGATTTGTGTGAATGCATGCAGTGTGATAAGTTATAGGAATTAATATGAATTATCTATATGATTACATGAGAATGTGAAATAGGTTATATGATAGGTGACCATACGTGTTACATAGTAAATGTGATCAATTATAAGAATCAATATAATAGATTTATATGACTACATGAGAAGGGTGATGAGTTAAATAAGATTAGACTATAGAATAATATGAGAATAATATATTAGTGAAGGGAATTGAGTATAAATGATGATGCCAAACTATAAGATAAGTGTTATAGAGAAGAAGTATATTTAAAGAGAATTATGATATAGGATTTAAGTAAAATTTGACTAAATAAATAGGTTAAAATGGTATAAATGGAAAATGAGATAAGTTAGGTAGCATTTACCTAGGAGATAACATAAGATTATATGAATAAGTAGCATAAATGACATAAGGAAAACTTATGTGTTATAGATTTAAGCATTGAAATGAACAAAGATATATTCAGGTGAAGTTATTCAGTGATATGAGTATATGCCATTATTATACAGTTTAGATGAAATACTAAACATGAATAAATATGATTGTGTGAGAAATGATAGAAACTATATGAGAACATGTATATGTGAAAGTAAACTATGTGATTATATGTTATATGAATACAAGAACCTGAGATATGTAACATGTGAATTATATGGAAATGATCTACGTGTAAGTGAACTATGTGACTATGTGATTATATGAAAATATGATAATGAGCTATGTTCAAAAACTATGAGACTACGTGCCCAGGTAATATGAATATGCGAACATGTGAAATGACATAAATGATAATGCCCATGTTATGTGTCATGAGAGCTAGGGGTATAGTTGTCATGCCAAGAGTCGAGGGTCTACGCGGTCCTTCGGGATATATATATTCTTTGGAACATGTGTGAAGTCTTATGAGACACATACTTGATCCCTAGTATATGTATATGATTCTTAAGGAATGATATGTGGTCCTTATGGATATTATTATATGACACTTCGGTGCATTTCTACACGGCACTACGGTGTAATTCTACGTGGCACTTCGGTGTATTTATACGAGCTGTGGTGACAGCATTAGTGCACAACCTCTATAGACTCACATATCTATAGTTCTCACATGTGTTCATGGGCTAATAAAAATAATAAGATAAATAAACTTGGTATGATTATATGTTTATTTCGTTGTGAACTGATATATGTGCTATGATGTGATAATTAATGATATTATGGATAAGAGTATAAAATTATAAGGACTAATGTACAAATGGATAATAATAGAAATGATTGTACATAAATATGTATGTTTTGATATAATGATATGTGTGTTTCTCGTGACATAGTACAAGTGTATATATATGTTGATGTATACGTAAATGAGCTATATGATTTGATAGCATAAAACAGTCATGCATGATTAGTGGGTATGAATTTCATTATATGTGTTTTTTTATGCCTCACTAAGTCATCGACTTAGCGTGTGATTGTTTCACACGTAGGTTACAGAAGCGAGAAGAGAAGAGAAGAAGAGTAAGACAGATCATCACCCTCCCTTACAAAATTGCAGATCAGAAAATAGAGGATTTAAATGTTATTGGTTATTTTGAGTATAGTTGGCATGTACTAATTGGTTGAATTAGTTATGCTCTGATTGATTTTGGGTATTGTGGTCAATTTATGTAACTAAACCGCTTTTACTTTAATGAAAGATTTAAATTTTCTTTAAATTTTGTCAAGAGTCAAAGTTTGAAAAGTCAATGTGACACCTCAGACTCGTATCCGGGTCGGGTACGGGTTGAGGTGTTACATTTAATGGTATCAGAGCCAAGGTTTAGCTGATTCTTGGCATAAACCGAAGTCTAAAGTGTCATAAAATGTGTACATGACAACATAAGGTGAAAAAAATTCTGATATGATAGTGTAAGGAGTGTGTTGTCTTGCTAATAGAATTAGATTGCTAAGTTATAATAGAAGTATGATTATAGTAATTTCGAAGTGAAGTAAGAGGCAATATTCCTGATTGTGATAGCAATTCACCTGCCCTGGCCAGGCAGGGGGAAGAGCGGACAGTTCAGGAAGTGCCTCATAAGATCAAAGACTGATTTCAGAAAGTTGAAATCATATTAGAATAGTGATAGAAAGTTTTCACAGGTCTAAATCGGAAAAGTGATATGAAGTATTCTTATTATTTCATGGATACGATTGAATATGGTGAACAAGTGTCACCATAAGAAAGTTAAAAGATCTAAGGATGTGGCTAGAATTGTAGAAAAAGTTCAAGAATAAGTGAATCAGTGACCAGTTTATAAGATAAATGCAAACAATGTGATGAATTTGAAACAAAGAGATAGTACTGTGTATAAGCCAAAATGTGGATATTATAAGGGTTTGCATTATAGATGAAAAGGGTTAGCATTGGCTAACCAGACTATGTGACGAAAAGTGTATTGGAGTTAAAAGATTTGAAGATATTGTTAGGATAAGTTAACCAAATATGAAACGGATATGGATATAGTTGTGTATCTCGATCATGTAATTGTGATGTAGTGAAGGAGATAAGGATTCGTATGGTTAAGGAAATTTATAAAGTAATAGAAAAGTTTAAGAATCAATATATATCAGCAATCAGTTTATAAGACATAGAAAGTTAGAATGCTTGAGTTTGGAAACAGAGGAATCGTAACGTGTAGGGATATGAATGTAGTTTGATAAGTCGAAGAAATTATTGTTAAGTTATTTGAAGGAAAAATGATGTATGTAAGTGAGGTATGGAGGGTTTGTGCCTAGACGAAAAGAATATTATTGATGTTAAAATTGTTCTTTTCAAGAAGTGATGAATTGTATTAAAGATCTAGAGAGATCTCAGAAGAATTAAGAGAATTCGTATCTCATAAAAATCGACATTATCGAAGAGAGACATAGATTATGATTGTCAATTACAGACTCGATTTGAATTAGTTGTATTCCATAGCAAAAGATCAAAACTTGATGAAAGACAGATACGCTTGAATAGTAGAGTCTGGTACTAGAAGATTAAATAAGGAGTTAAGAATGAATATGAAGTTAATTCAGAAGGGAAAGTAATGGACTGGATTAAAAGTTCTGTAAAAAATAGGTAAAGTCGAATTATTTAAAAAGGATCAAGTGATATAGGTGCATTGATGATTAATTTATAAGATAACGGAAATTGTAATGCCTGAGTTTGAACCTAGGAATTGCATTGTGAATGAGTAAGAATTTGAGTTGAATGAGTCAAATAAATTAATGTTGAGTTAGTTCGACTGGAAAGAGTAAAGGATTAATATGTTTGAAGGAAGTCAAGTATGTGTGTATTATGATTTGAATAAGGACTTTATGAAGAATAAGGTATGTGCAATGAGTGTTGATTATCAAAGTTATGAAGAGATGATAAAGATTAGTAATCGGAGATGAGCATAAGTGAGAGGAAAAGAGTATGTGAGCATGAAAGAAAATATATATGATTTGTGTATAAGGAGATTTTGATTTTTGAATGAATAAAGGAATAATGGAATAAGGAAATGAAAGGAAAAAGTTTAAAGAATCAGATGTGATAAAGGTTATGTTTCTTGGTCAAGGAGATTTAGTCAGAGGAATAAAGAATAATTTATATGTATTAAGGAAATTTAAGAAGTAATTAAGCGTTGATGGAATAAAAGTTCATTATTACTGCAAGGTAATTAAAGATTGATAAGGAATTTGATTGATTAATGATTTTGATTGATAAGAACTGATGATATTGGTTATATGATAAGTGACATGATAAGGGAAGTAAAAAAAAGTAGTTGAAGAACTAAGGGAAAGAAAGATTAAGTAAAAGAAACAACATGAGAACATTATCAGACATGTTCTAATCAATGTGTGCAGTGAATATTTGAGGACAGATTTTCTTTTAAGGAGGGGAGATTTGTAACATCCTAAATCAGGGTCAGTGACTAAATTGCAAATTTTAAAAAAACTATGTGCTCGATTTCGAAATAAGTTAAAAGTTCATTTATTTTAATTAAGGAAAGTTGATGTTGGATTTAATGGTAAAGTTTGGAAATAACAAGGGTATTATGGTCTTTTCTAAGAGAAGATTTTTTTATTCTATTTTTAAGGGATATATAAAACATGGGAAATGAGATAATTTCTCCAGAGTATTCTCCAATCTTCTTCTTCCTCTTCTCCACCGTGAAGCCTTGTATAAGGTAAGTGGGTCTTCAGTTGGTTAATTCTTTCGTTTTAAAGCTTGTTTTGATTCTTGGGATTCTAAAAAGATTAAGGAAAGCTTTAGGTGGCTTAAAACTCAAAGATTAGCAAGTTATGAGAAATTAAGAAAAATGAGTTTTTAAGTGAATTTTTGAAATAGAAGGAGTTAATAGATTTTGAAGTTTAATTTGACTTGTCAAGGGTTAAATTAAGAGATATGAAGTGATAGAATGAGTTTTAGAACATGTTGGAAATTTAGTGTGATTCTTAAATGCCATGTAAATGATAGAATTTTGAGTTTAAAGAAGTGATTATGGAGTATAAATGAGTTTAAGTATGTGTATTAAAGTTAGGAATATTAAAGGAAGTGAAGTATGAAGTGTTGATCTGAAAATGAAGCGATTTTTGAGCTAAAAATATGATTTCTGGGCAAGGGGAATCGATACCTATTCAAGGGGAATCGATACCCCTTCTAACGAACAAAAATTTCCAGAATGTCATTAGGGAATCGATACCCCCATAGTAGGGAACCGATTCCCCCTAAAGGAAAATTGTGAATATTGGTTTAATAAGTTCGTTTAAGTTGTTATTATCAAATTACAAGGTATATGTATCTAATAATTGTCTTAAAATGTATAATTATGTAGATTCAGAGCCTAATCAAGTTCCGGAATCATTGACAAGTAAGATCGATCAAGGGGAAAGATAAGAGATTGAAATTAACTAGTGAGGCCAGGTGAGTGCATACAAGTTAGTTTATGATGTTTAATGGAAATAAGACTTGCGACAAGTCTATTTCCTATATTAGAAGGCCTGAATGTATGATTATATGCATATGTTGGATTTGGGTATATATGATATATATATTATAGTATGTATTAAATGATTTGTGTGAATGCATGCAGTGTGATAAGTTATAGGAATTAATATGAATTATCTATATGATTATAGAATGTGAAATAGGTTATATGATAGGTGACCATACATGTTACATAGTAAATGTGATCAATTATAAGAATCAATATAATAGATTTATATGACTACATGAGAAGGGTGATGAGTTAAATAAGATTAAACTATAGAATAATATGAGAATAATATATTAGTGAATGGAATTGAGTATAAATGATGATGCCAAACTATAAGATAAGTGTTATAGAGAAGAAGTATATTTAAAGAGAATTATGATATAGGATTTAAGTAAAATTTGACTAAATAAATAGATTAAACTGGTATAAATGGAAAATGAGATAAGTTAGGTAGTATTTACCTAGGAGATAACATAAGATTATATGAATAAGTAGCATAAATGACATAAGGAAAACTTATGTGTTATATGATTTAAGCATTGAAATGAACAAAAGATATATTCAGGAGAAGTTATGCGGTGATATGAGTATATGCCATTATTATACGGTTTAGATGAAATACTAAACATGAATAAATGTGATTGTGTGAGAAATGATAGAAACTATATGAGAACATGTATATGTGAAAGTAAACTATGTGATTATATGTTATATGAATACAAGAACCTGAGATATGTAACATGTGAATTATATGGAAATGATCTACGTGTAAGTGAACTATGTGACTATCTGATTATATGAAAATGTGATAATGAGCTAAGTTCAAAAACTATGAGACTACGTGCCCAGGTAATATGAATACGTGAACATGTGAAATGACATAAATGATAATGCCCATGTTATGTGTCATGAGAGCTTGGGGTATAGTTGGCATGCCAAGAGTCGAGGGTCTAGGGTCTACGGTCGGGTACTTTCTTGTGGATATATTATTATATATGCATTTCTACACGGCACTACGGTGCAATTCTACGTGGCACTTCGGTGCATTTATACGAGCTGTGGTGACAGCATTAGTGCACAACCTCTATAGGCTCACATATCTATAGTTCTCACATGTGTTCATGGGCTAATAAAAATAATAAGATAAATAAACTTGGTATGATTATATATTTATTTCGTTGTGAACTGATATATGTTCTATGATGTGATAATTAAGGATATTATGGATAAGAGTATAAAATTATAAGGACTAATGTACAAATGGATAATAATAGAAATGATTGTACATAAATATGTATGTTTTGATATAATGATATGTGTGTTTCTCGTGACATGGTACAAGTGTATATCTATGTTGATGTATATGTAAATGAGCTATATGATTTGATAGCATAAAACAGTCATGCATGATTAGTGGGTATGAATTTCATTATATGTGTTTTTTTTATGCTTCACTAAGTCATCGACTTAGCGCGTGATTGTTTCACACGTAGGTTACAGAAGCGAGAAGAAAAGAGAAGAAGAGTAAGACAGGTCAGCACATCCCTTACAAAATTTCAGATCAGAAAATAGAGGATTTAAATGTTTTTGGTTATTTTTAGTATAGTTGGCATGTACTAATTGGTTGAATTAGTTATGCCTTGATTGATTTTGGGTATTGTGGTCAATTTATGTAACTAAACCGCTTTTAATTTAATGAAATATTTAAATTTTCTTTGAATTTTGTCAAGAGTCAAAGTTTGAAAAGTCAATGTGACACCTCAGACTCGTATCCGGGTCGGGTACGGGTTGGGGGTGTTACATGCATATTGAAGATTTTCTGTACCAGAAAAATCTATATCAACCTCTCTTAGGAAAGCAACCAGAGGGCATGAAGAATGAAGACTGAGCTCTTCTCAACAGACAAGCCATCGGAGTTATCCGATTGACGTTATCCCGCAATGTTGCTTTCAACATAGCAAAGGAAAAGACCATGGCGAGTCTTATGGCGACTCTCTCTAGTATGTATGAGAAGTTATCGGCCTCAAACAATGTTCACTTAATGAGGCAATTATTCAATTTGCGGATGGTGGAAGGGGCATAAATGGCTCAATATCTAAATAAACTCAACACAATCACAACCCAATTAAGTTCCGTGGAAATTGAATTCGATGATGAAATTCGAGCTTTAATTCTCTTATCATCTCTACCAGAGAATTAGAATGCTATTATTACAGCAGTTAGCAGCTCGTCGGGAAATAGTAAATTGAAATTTGACGATGTTCGGGATTTGGTATTGAGCGATGAAATTTGACGAAGAGAATCGGGTGAAGCATCAACCTCCTCAACCTTGCACACAGAGTCTAGAGGGAGAACTTCATAAAGAAATTCAAATCGTGGCAGATCTAAATCTAGAACAGGAAAATCAAGAACGTGAAAGAAAGATTTTACCTGTTATAATTGTTGCAAGAAGGGTCACTTGAAAAGATATTGCCGAGCACTGAAGAAAGATATCAGCGCATGGGAAGCCAACATGACAGAGGAGACAGGTGATGTCATGATTTAAGCGTCAACAGTCTGATTGAATCATGAATCTTGGATTCAGGGGAATCTTTCCACTCCACCCCATGCCAAGAAATCATGGAGAACTATGTCGGTGGTGATTTTGGGAAGGTTCATCTAGTTGATGATGAAACCTTGAAGATCGTCAGAAAAGGAGACATCCGATTAAAGTTGTCAAACCAGACCACCTGGATGCTGAAAGGAGTAAGACATATTCCTGGCCTCAAAAGAAATTTGATTTTTGTAGGACAGCTTGATGGAGAAGGATATAGCACAACCTTTTCAGGCTATGAATGGAAGATTACCAAAGGAGCTCTCGTCATTTCTCGTGGTAAGAAGACTGGTACTCTCTATGTAACCTTAAATTTAGAGAATATCATTGCATCCGCAAATGCTGATGGAAAATCAAACCTGTAGCACCAAAGGCTTGGCTATATGAGAGAGAAAAGGATGAAGATGATTTTGTCAAAAGGGAAGCTGCCAGATCTAAAGAATGTAGATGCCGGACTATGTGAAGATTGCATCTTTGGCAAACAAAAGAAAGTCAGTTTTGCAAAGATTGGCAAGATACCCAAGGCTGAAAAATTAGAGTTGGTTAATACTGATGTTTGGGGATCATCTCTAGTTCCATCTCTTGCAGGCTCACTATATTATGTCACCTTTATTGATGATTCAACAAGGAATGTGTGAGTTTATTTTCTGAAAAAGAAATCAGAAGTCTTTGATACCTTAAGAAAATAGAAGGCCATGGTGGAAAATGAGACTGGTTTGAAAGTCAAGCGGTTGAGGTTTGAGAATGGAGGAGAGTACATAAATAGTAGATTCAGAGATTTCTACGAAAACAATGGGATCAAGATGGAGACAATAGTTCCCATGACACATCAGCAGAATGGCATAGCAGAGCGCATGAATAGAACTCTTAATGAACATGCCAGAAGCATGAGGATACAAGACGGGTTGCCCAAATTTCTATGGGCTGAAGCTATTAACACTGCAGCTTACCTTATCAACTGTAGGCCCTCAGTTCCCTTGGATGGTGGAATACCAGAGAATTTTGGAGCAAGAAAGAAATAAACCTTTCACACTTAAGAGTGTTTGATTGTATTTCTTATGTACACATAGATTCTGCTGAAAGAAATAAACTTGATGCCAAGTCCAAAAAATGTGTCTTTGTTGGGTATGATTGGTTGAATTAGTTATGCTCTGATTGATTTTGGGTATTGTGGTCAATTTATGTAACTAAACCGCTTTTACTTTAATGAAAGATTTAAATTTTCTTTGAATTTTGTCAAGAGTCAAAGTTTGAAAAGTTAATGTGACACCTCAGACTCGTATCCGGGTCGGGTACGGGTTGGGGGTATTACATGTATATTGAATATTTTCTGTACCAGAAAAATCTATATCAACCTCTCTTAGGAAAGCAACCAGAGGGCATGAAGAATGAAGACTGAGCTCTTCTCAACATACAAGCCATCGGAGTTATCCGACTGACGTTATCCCGCAATGTTGCTTTCAACATAGCAAAGGAAAAGACCACGGTAGGTCTTATGGCGACTCTCTCTAGTATGTATGAGAAGCTATCGACCTCAAATAATGTTCACTTAATGAGGTAATTATTCAATTTACGGATGGCAGAAGGGGCATAAATGGCTCAACATCTAAATGAACTCAACACAATCACAACCCAGTTAAGTTCCGTGGAAATTGAATTCGATGATGAAATTCGAGCTTTAATTCTCTTATCATCTCTACCAGAGAATTAGAATGCTATTGTTACAACAGTTAGCAGCTCATCGGGAAACAGTAAATTGAAATTTGACGATGTTCGGGATTTAGTATTGAGTGAAGAAATTAGACGAAGAGAATCGGGTGAAGCATCAACCTCCTCAGCCTTGCACATAGAGTCTAGAGGGAGAACTTCAGAAAGAAATTCAAATCGTGGCAGATCTAAATCCAGAATGGGAAAATCAAGAACGGGAAAGAAAGATTTTACCTGTTATAATTGTGGCAAGAAGGGTCACTTGAAAAGAGATTGTCGAGCACTGAAGAAAGATATCAGTGCACGGGAAGCCAACATGACAGATGAGACAGGTGATGCCATGATTCTAAGCGTCAATAGTCTGATTGAATCATGGATCTTGGATTTAGGGGAATCTTTCCACTCCACCCTATGCCAAGAAATCATGGAGAACTATGTCGGTGGTGATTTTGGGAAGGTTCATCTAGTTGATGATGAAACCTTGAAGATCGTCAGAAAAGGAGACATCCGATTAAAGTTGTCAAACCAGACCACCTGGACGCTGAAAGGAGTAAGACATATTCCTGGCCTCAAAAGAAATTTGATTTTTGTAGGACAGCTTGATGGAGAAGGATATAACACAACCTTTTCAGGCTATAAATGGAAGATTACCAAAGGAGCTCTCGTCATTTCTCGTGGTAAGAAGACTGGTACTCTCTATGTAACATTAAATTTAGAGAATATCATTGCAGCCGCAAATGCTGATGGAAAATCAAACCTGTAGCACCAAAGGCTTGGCTATATGAGCGAGAAAAAGATAAAGATGATTTTGTCAAAAGGGAAGCTGTCAGATCTAAAGAATGTAGATGCCGGACTATGTGAAGATTGCATCTTTGGCAAACAAAAGAAAGTCAGTTTTGCAAAGATTGGCAAGACACCCAAGGCTGAAAAATTAGAGTTGGTTAATACTGATGTTTGGGGATCATCTCCAGTTCCATCTCTTACAGGCTCACTATATTATGTCACCTTTATTGATGATTCAACAAGGAATGTGTGAGTTTATTTTCTGAAAAAGAAATCAGAAGTCTTTGATACCTTAAGAAAATAGAAGGCCATGGTGGAAAATGAGACTGGTTTGAAAGTCAAGCGGTTGAGGTTTGACAATGAGGAGAGTACAGAAACAGTAGATTCAGAGATTTCTACGAAAACAATGGGATCAAGATGGAGACAATAGTTCCCATGACACCGCAGCAGAATGGTGTAGCAGAGCGCATGAACAGAACTCTTAATGAACATGCCAGAAGCATGAGGATACATGACGGATTGCCCAAATTTCTATGGGCTGAAGCTATTAACACTGCAGCTTACCTTATCAACCGTAGGCCCTCAGTTCCCTTGGATGGTGGAATACCAGAAGAATTTTGGAGCAAGAAAGAAATAAACCTTTCACACTTAAGAGTGTTTGGTTGTATTTCTTATGTACACATAGATTCTGCTGAAAGAAATAAACTTGATGCCAAGTCCAATAAATGTGTCTTTGTTGGTTATGGTGGTGATGAGTTTGGTTACCGGTTTTGGGACTACGAAAATCGAAAGATCATCAGAAGCAGAGATGTCATTTTCAATGATAATGTGATGTACAAAGACAAATCAACCATAGAATCAAGTAGCTCCAATACTGAAGTTGAAACAAAGGAATTTGCTGAGTTCGAGGAGATTTTTGGAAATGATGTTCAGATCAGACCTGAAGCAATTCAAGAAGAACCAGTCACACCGGAACTAAGACGCTCCTATAGAATTCCTAAACCAACCCAGCGTTACTCGCCTTATTTGCACTACTTGTTGCTGACTGACAATGGTGAACCAGATTGTTATGATGAAACAATACAGGTGGAGGATTCAGTTAAGTGGGAGTCTTCCATGAAAGATGAGATGGACTCGCTTATGTCAAATCAGACATGTGAATTAGCTGAATTACCACTAGGCAAGAAAGTACTCCATAACAAGTGGATTTACAGGATCAAAGAAGAGCACGATGGGAGCAAACGCTACAAAGCAAGATTGGTTGTCAAAGGTTTTCAGCAAAAATAAGGTATTGACTACAATGAAATTTTATCTCCAGTCGTAAAACTGTATACAATTAGACTGGTGTTGAAAATTGTAGCTGTAGAGAATTTACATCTTGAGCAGTTAGATATAAAGACAACTTTCCTTCATGGTAATTTGGAGGAAGAAATCTATATGAGGTAGCCAGAAGGCTTCATAGAGGCAGGAAAGAAACATCTGGTATGCAGGTTGAAGAAGAGCTTGTATGGTTTAAAACAAGCTCCTAGACAATGGTATAAGAAGTTCGATAGCTTCATGAGTAGTAGTGGTTTTACCAAATGCCAAGAAGTTCATTGTTGCTACATCAAGAGGGAGCTGATGTATGCCAAGAAGAGCTTGGATCAAAGTTCATTCTTGGGATGAGGATCAAGAGAGACACAAAGTCGAGGACTTTGATGTTATCACAGGCTGAGTAAATCAACAAAGTGCTCTCCAGGTTCAACATGCAAGATGCTAAACCAGTAAGTACACCTTTAGGTGTTCATTTTAGACTCTCCAAAGAACAGTCACCAAAGACAGAGGAAGAATATGCACATATGGTGAATGTGTCGTATGCCTCAACAATTGGAAGTCTGATGTATGCCATGGTTTGTACTAGACCAGATATTGCTCATGCAGTGGGAGCTGTTAGCAGGTACATGAATAATCCAGGCAAGTTACACTGGGAAGCAGTCAAATAGATACTCAGATATCTGGGGTACCACAAACAAAACACTTTATTTCAAAGGTGGAAATACGATACTGACAGGCTATATAGATGCTGACTTAGTCGGAAATGTTGACATCAGAAGAAGCACTACATGGTATATCTATACTCTAGGAGGAACCGCAGTGAGTTGGGTTTCTCAACTACAGAAGATAATTGCTCTCTCCACAATTGAAGCAGAATATGTCGCTGTTACGGAAGCCAGCAAGGAGATGGTTTGACTCCAAAGTTTCTTGGAAGAGTTAGACAGGAAACAAGAAAACAATGTGTTGTATTACGATAGTCAAAGTGTTATCCATCTAGCGAAGAATCCGTCTTTTCATTCCAGGACGAAGCATATACAATTGAGATATCATTTTATTCAGTCTCTTCTGGAAGATGTGATTTTGAGACTTGAAAAGATTAGTGGATCTCAAAATCCGGCAGACATGTTGACAAAGACAGTGACTACGGACAAACTGAAGTTGTGTTCAGCTTCAGTGGACATGCTAGAATAACAAGATTAGAAATGCTACTGCATTGATCGAGGTGTGAAGATAGATTAAAATCAGTCTTCAAGTGGGAGATTGTTGAAAGTAAACAAAACATGGGCGGCTGATTTGTTTAAATCAAGTAGAGCGACTTGAATTCAAAGTTAGGCAACCCATTTTTTTGAATTTAAGCAATGGTTAATTACATTTTAGTCATTGCACTTTATGGTATTTTCAAAGATTAGTCTCTAAACTTCAACTATAAATACCCTAGCTCATTTAACTTCAAAATCATCCCAAATCATTTCTTTCTCCCAATACTAGAGAGCTTTCTTGTGAGTAGTGAGTGTTTTGTTAACACCTGCAAATTTTCTCACTAGTAAAAGATCTGCAGCAGTCCGGAGTTGTAAGCATAATTGGCTGAACTCCATTATCAATTTCGGGTATTATTTTTTCGCTTTTATTTCGCATTCTCACTAATTTGGTTATAGGGAAATAAAACGAGTAATTTCCCTATAATCAAATTAGTGAGAATGCGAAATAAAAGCGAAAAAATAATACCCAAAATTGATAACGGAGTTCAACCAATTATGCCTACGTCTCTGGACTGCTGCAGATCTTTTACTAGTGAGAAAATTTACAGATGTTAACAAAACACTCACTAATCACAAGAAAGCTCTCTAGTATTGGGATAAAGAAATGATTTGGGATGATTTTGAAGTTAAATGAGCTAGGGTATTTATAGTTGAAGTTTAGGGACTAATATTTGAAAATATCATAAAGTGCAATGACTAAAATGTAATTAATCATTGCTTAAATTCAAAAAAAATGGGCTGCCTAACTTTGAATTCAAGTCGCCCCACTTGATTTAAACAAATCAGCCGCCCATGTTTTGTTTACTTTCAACAATCTCCCACTTGAAGACTGGTTTTAATCTGTCTTCACACCTCGATCAATGCATGGGTATTTCAAAATTATTGTTCGGTTACATGCAATGGTACTAGAGAGGCCCTAGGTCAATTATCCGAGCATCATTTCAAAATTCTATCTCTTTCCCGTTCATGAGGTTCCAAATGATATTTGTTTTGAATGTGGACCGGATTTTGCTTAATCCCTTCCAAAGGTGTGAGCTGTATTGTCTTTGAATAGAGTTTGGTAGGTCTCTTTAACTTTGTACTTTGCGTGCAGGATTTTAATCCAAAGCTCATCAGTTTTGGTTAAGACATTCCCATCACGATACATTAAATATATTTTTTGTGAAAAATACATCTCAACATCCCCAAACTCTACCATATTGTTTTGATAATTCATATAATTTTTATTAGTACATGATAATTACAAGAGAAAAAATATATTTTAAAAAATGTACCATTAATAACACATTGTATTATCTAAGAAGAATAACAATAATTTTTATCATTAAGATTATTTAATGGGTTCAATAATTCAGCTACTTTAACATTAATCAATGCTGAAACTGTAGCCCTAGTACCATATCAGAATCAGAATGGAATATCCAGGCTTTGGAGGAATGTTTAGGTCCCAGCGGCAATAAGTTACATTTTCCTTGAAACTTGCACAAAAATCCACTGAGCTTTTCGTTTTCCGTTCAGGACTTAATCAAACTTAGCCCATCGTATATGCCAAGAGCACAGCATCTCCTGCAAATAAATGGTTTAGCCATTTTAAGTAGTCTTTTTTTAAAATTAATTGACGTCCATGTCCTGCAGCTGTAAAACGAGTAATTAAGTTCAAAGTTGATTTGATTACTTTTGCATTTTGATGAAGGGAAGAATGTTGTTCCTGCTAATGGCTGTATACTAATTAATTATTGTTGACTGTATTTTGATTGGAGTTCACGCGGATTGGGTAACTGTACTTCTCAAAGATATCTCCATTTGTCATTTAATTTCAACTTAAAAGAACCAACAATATTTATATAGTCATACCGTGGTAGGTTGGCTAAGTAGTTTGATTTAATGTCAGGGCGGCACCAGGGTTTTTGATAAAAATTCAATTTAATCTCTCTAGAAGTTTGCATTTTGAACTTTCAACACTTTATAATTTCACTCTGCTACAAATTTCTTTTGTTTCATTCCAATTAAATATATGGATAATTGCATTGGCATGATGGTGAAGTTAAAGGTTTTTGGATCTTGTGCAAATCACATATATATGAATTCTTTTTATATATATGGATTTATGCATGCTTATTCTTTTTATAGTCAAATTTCTAAAAGCATAAAATATTTAGCTAGTTCTGTTACGCAATCGGTTTGCCAAAGCTCCATCCTTTTTTTATTTATTATTTTGGATGTAGTTGACATGTATATATAGAGAGATAGAAGCTCTCATTTTTCTTACCATCTCATTCTCCGACTCTCTTCTTTTTTCGCTCTCCCATGAAGATGGGGCGCCATGTTTTCTTGTTTGCCTGCAGTTTTCTTCTTTTTGCTGCTTCCGCAGCTTCAGCTACGGGAATAGTGGAGCACACATTCTATGTAATCTCTTTACGTAATTTAACCCATGTTTTTTGAAGCAAAAAGGAGTGTGTTAATGGCACGTACGTTCATATGATTTTTACATTAGTTATTATTTTAATTTTATTGGCAGGTGAAAAATTTGACCATTAGTAGGCTATGCAAAAGGCACGTGATTACTGCAGTAAATGGTAGCTATCCTGGCCCAACGATTCGCGTTCAAGAGGGGGACACACTAATTGTTCATGTCATTAATCTCTCGCCTTACAACATGACCATTCACTGGTAAATTAGTTTCTCATGAGTTTTTTTTTTTTAAAAAAGCTTAGTTTGATTTTGGTTGTATTTTATTCGACGTGGTCCATCCATTTTAGTTTGATTGTTAGTATAAAAATGATTGCACAAGTCCAGCTGCTACTGATGTTACTACAACTAATTTTATTGTCCATTATTTTTTAGTTATTTGTATAATATTCAGTCACTTTCATAGGTTTTCAATACCACTGCTAATACACATAAAATAATTATATGGAGTAATTAATTACTGATTGTTGTTTGAGCAGGCATGGAGTGTTTCAGATTCTGAGCAACTGGGCAGATGGACCTAGCATGATCACTCAATGTCCGATTCAACCCGGAAGCAAATACACGTATAAATTCACAGTCACAAAACAAGTGGGAACCCTTTGGTGGCATGCTCACGTCTCGTTTCTCCGGGCCACCGTCTACGGTGCACTCATCATCCGCCCCCGAGACGGCCACTCCTATCCATTCCCTAAGCCCTACAGGGAAGTTCCGGTCCTTTTAGGTGAGTTGTGGAACGCTAATGTCGTTGATGTGCAGAGACTGGCAGCTGCTACGGGCGCTTCCCCTAACCTTTCTGATGCTTTTACCATTAATGGATGGCCTGGTGACCTCTACCCATGCTCTAAACAACGTAAGTCAACGATGATTATATTTATATATAGTTGCTTTAAGTAAAAGTATTCTTATTTTAGTATGATTCAATCATGTTTTTTGGATCAGAAATGTACGAGCTTACGGTGTTGCAAGGGAAAACCTATCTATTACGAATTATAAATGCTGCACTCAATAGCCAGCTCTTCTACAAGATAGCCAATCATAAGTTGACGGTCGTTGCCGTTGACTCCAGCTATACCGAGCCTTACATTACCGATGTCGTGGTAGCCGCCCCCGGTCAGACGGTCGATGTTCTGTTAACCACGGATCAGTCGGTTGGGTCATATTACATGGCTGCTAGACCATATGCAACTGCAGTTGTAGGCGGTGCACTTGTACCATTTGCTAATACCACCACAAGGGGTGTCCTCATCTACGATGGCTGTCCGTCACAAGCCACACCGCTAATGCCAGCCCTCCCCGCATTCAACGATACCCCCACTGCCAACAAGTTTTACTCCGGCCTTAAAGCGTTAGTCGGTGCGCCTTTCTGGGTTCCGGTCCCTCGTAAGGTAGACCACGAAATGTTCGTCACCATCGGGTTGGCGCTCGCTCCCTGCCCGGCAAACACAAGTTGCAATGGTCCAAAACTGTCGGCCAGCATGAACAATGAATCCTTCGTTGAACCTACTGGCATCTCCCTGTTGCAAGCCTTTTACCAAAACGTCAAAGGCGTTTACACCACTGATTTCCCCGTCAAGCCCCCCATCAAATTCGACTACACCAACGATACCGTTAACAACAACCTTCCGATGCTGTTCGCTCCAAAAAGTACAAAGGTCACCGAGCTTAAATTCAACTCGACCGTGGAGATAATATTTCAAAACACGAATATCCTCGGACCAGAGAATCATCCCATGCACCTCCATGGCTTTGATTTCCATATATTGGCTCAAGGATTCGGGAACTACAGCCCTATTACCGATAGAAAGAAATTCAATTTGATTAACCCACAGATACGCAACACAGTTGCTGTGCCAGTAGGAGGATGGGCCGTCATCAGATTCGTTGCTAATAATCCAGGTTAGTTTCTCTTAATTTCTAAACTTAGATTAGTCAACTCTAATTGTTAATTGTAGGGTAACAGTGGTGATGAAAATGAAAGTTCAACGAATCCTTTTTTTTTCCTGAAATAATTAGTTAATATTTACATGTCATCTTAAAAGGATTATATCTCAAACATTAATATAGTGGAAGGACTAAACTAGAATTAGACCAAGAGGTTTCTTTAAATTCTGGTTTCTAATACATGATCTCAAACTGTGCAGGTGTATGGATACTGCATTGTCACTTAGACGCGCACTTGCCGGTGGGCCTTGCTACTGCGTTCCTAGTTGAGAATGGACCGACGCCGGAAACAATCTTGCCTCCTCCGCCGGCGGATCTACCACAATGCTGGAGATAATTAATTGACAACGAAAATCGTTGTTGGAAATGTTTTTTTATGACAATACATTTTTTTTTCATTTCATTTAATATGGATTTTTTAATTAAAAATTATTTTGGTTTAGTTTTTAATTTCACTTTCATCGTTTCAAGACAAGATAAGATATTGTGGATGTAATAATATATACATTACTATTCATTAACCTGTTGGCTGTTGCCAAACGTCAAAAACCTGTTGTAATAAAAAACTATAGGAGTAAAATTGTGTCGTTTATCCTTGGAGAAATGTCACAAATAGCATGATACTAGTTCGTGTTTTTTTAAGTCTCAATCAATTTGGAATACGATTCTATTTTATTCTCATTATTATTTATTAGTTAACGAGTGAGTAATTTGAGTGTTTCACGACTTAATTATATAATATTTTGCTAGTAATTTTATTATAGTTAGTGTTAACATTATGCCTTAGAAACAATTTTCGACATTAATCACATATTAAAAAAGAAAGAAAGATGATATAATTTAAAAATATAACGTTATATATCATATCATATGTATCTTTTGAAAGAAAATAATCATCTCGTGATAAGTGATATTTGAACGATTTAATTAGATAATTTCACACTAAGTATTCTAATGTGTGAGATATCGAATGTGAACAACCATGACTATGACACATAGGGATGGCAACTCAACCCGAACCCGAAGGGTTCCGACCCGACTCGATCGGGTAGGATTTTTTTAAAAACAATTCGGGGTCGGGTTTAGGGTGGAAAAATACGACCCGACCCGACCCAAAAAATATATATAATTTTACCCTATATATTTAAGGATAATTACAATAATACCCCTCTATATATAATTTTTTCAATTAAATCACTATTTTTATTGAATAAAAATATTTTTTATTATTATTTCGGGTCGGGTCGGATTTCTAAATCATATATTCGGGCCAGGTCGGGTGAAACCTTAATTTTTTTCGGATCAGGTCGGGTCACAGGTGGAGGACCCTTTCTTCTCGGGTCGGGTCGGGTGGCCCAAAAACCCGACCCGACCCATTGCCATCCCTAATGACACATAACAAAGACACCATAAGATTAAGTAGAGAAAAACATCACGTCTTAGAGTCACGAGATTGAAGTATGTGAACACATATATCTACACAAATAGTTAGGATCCATGACACAGTGAAAAATTAAAAAGTTTTACATAAATTTAGGATCGTTAGAGTGAAATTAAAAAGATTGAGATTCATATCAGAAAATGAGAAGAGATTCATCGAAAAAAAGAGTAAAGAGTTAATCTTAACCTTTCACTTCTATCCTACAACAATCTTAAATCTGTGTATTTAAATTATTCATAACTTTATATATTTAGACTAATTAAATTAGAATCGATTACATACTTGTATAAAAGAATGCAATAAAATGAATGATGGGAGAATTGGATGAAACTCCAGTTTATTGAGAGAGAATAGCTGTTTTATTTACGATGAATGGAATGGAAGACATGAAAATGTCATTGTGGTCGAAAAAATCTCTCTGGGAAACAATACGCAGTAACCCTGTGAGCAAACTCCACTCCTATAAACAAACCCCGATTTCTCTCTTTTCTCAGCAGTTATTCCTCAAATCAATTCACATCTCGAATCAATGCCATTCTGATGGAACTGATTATTCAATGATAACAAAAAACCACAAATGAATTTGATCATTCCATGGAATCTGGAGCTGGAGCTAAAGCATCACCCTCCAATAACTCTGCTCCGATGGGACCGGGACCAACGGCAGCCCCAGAGCTCGACATGAACTCCGCCATGGACCGCTGCGGGTTGATGCGAACAGCCTCACAAAGATCTGGCAAAAACACTCCTGCAACCAACAATCGGGATATACCATTCATTTTTATTCCATTGATTGAATAAAACACTGTAGGGACTAAATATCATATTAAAGCATAGCAGAAGGACCTAATTCAGTACCTTCACCGGAGGCCAAATTGAAAAAGAGATCGACAATGTTGGGGCAGTTGTGGGAGCAGGCAGGGGCACAAAGCTTGTTGGTGAATTGTGGCTCGAGAAGGGAATCGGATGAAATTCCAACGGCGTTTCTATCAACACCACAAGCACGCACACATTGGTCGCTCTCGATATGCTCCGCCATTCGCTCCACCACCACTTCCGACGTCCGGCATTGGTACTCTACCTTATCATCTTCGTCCACCGCTGTTTCCAACAAACATCTCTTCCCCGAAGACGATATCGAAAACGCACAGACATCATGGGGCAAATCTTCGCAGACAATCTCAGCTGCAGGAATTCACAACATGAATACGATATAGTATAACTGTATAAAAAAAAGGCTCAATACATGAACATATACATAGATGTGAAAGAGATGTTTCCGTGTACAATCACGTACCCAGAGAAGCATGGAGGAAGATAGAAGAAAGGAAGAGGAAGAAAGGGGATTTGAAGGAAGGCATAGTAAAATTAGAGATGTAGGCTAATTCTCTTTGGGAATTGAGTTTGAAGATAGTTGAGAATGTTTTGGTCGAGGGAATGTGAAATGTGCTGTATGAAACAAAAAGGGGAATGTTACAGTTTCTATATATAGAAAGTAAAAACAGTCTTTGTTTAAAGCCTCTAGTTTGCCTTTGAACACGCGTTTGGCCTTTTACCAGTCTCGCGGTTTGTTCGCGTCCATTTGTTTGATACACGTGTTCCTTCTTTTTTGCATGATTAAGTATTTCCCCCCTAGAAGTTTTAATTGAAGTTTGATTAGATGGGTCAACTTCTTTTTGATGTTCGATGTTGGGATCATTTTTAAATGAACACAATTCTCCCGTTAAACACTACCATCTGTTGCAGCAGCCCTTGTCCTTCCTAATGAATCTCAGTGTCTCAGACAGCACACACTTCGCAACTTCAATAGCTGAGATTCCACCTCTGCCTATGGTTCTTGGTACCATGTATCCTTCCTGCACACACAAACAAAAATCAATGTATGTATCCATGCACTCAAGGTTCAAGCAGGTAGATCTTGAGTTCCATTGATAAACTTTCTAATCAAACGTTTATTGATTAAGAGAGGTAACGTTTACAAATACAGATCTTATTTGTATCCTATCGTTTTATACGTGCATATTGGCATATGAGTTGAATAGTTCGAGTAATTGTTTATGCAAAGTGTATATATTATTAATAATTAATTTTCTTAAACAAATATTATTTTACAATCAATATATTATTAATTGGATCATAAAAACATAGAGTCGGTTTCATCAAAGAATTTCTTCTTGCATGACATCGGTTCACTTATTGAAAACGTAGATTACAGCCATTTGTGGATTGCCATCTGTCAGTTCGTCATCAACTTGAATGCCATTTTTGAGAGACCGCGAAGAAGAACAAGAAACATATACAGAGCGATAGAGATTCGCAGAAACATCAGCTATCGGGCTGGATCTGGTCGAGACAAATAGAGCCTTCTAAAAATCGATGTCGTCTTTTGATGATGATGGCTACTTAGGCTACGACCCTCGCCTCGCTTCCCACCAATCCCAGTCCTTCGACACCGACTCGGTCAAGGACTCAGTGGCCGATCCCGCTCCGATGTTCAACAATCAATCCCAGAGTGCTGGTGGAGATGACGTCTTCTCATCTCAATCAATACCCGAAACACCTTCTCCACCTCCGATCTACGGTAGCGGCGGTGAACACTCTACTTTCTCATCGGAGCAAAACGGAGAGGTAGTCAACGGATATCATTTTGGAGGATCGGACGGGCCGACCTTGCCTCCGCCTGTTGAGATGGTGCCAGAAGAAGGCTCTGCTTTGAGAGAGTGGCGCAGGTAAGTTTACATAAGCTACTGAATTGAACTTCGTTTCTATTCATTTGGTCAACTCAAACTTTCTATAATAAATATGGAAGACTTTTTATCATTTTATTATATTTTCAAAAGGACGTTACCGAGATTGGATTTATTGATTCACAGAGAGAATCTGATCCGACTGCTGGAGAAGGAGAAGGAGGAGAAGGAGATGGTGGAGCAAATAATAAAGGAAGCAGATGAGTATAAAGCTGAATTCTATAGGAAGATAACTATAGGTATTGAAAATAACAAAGCGTCCAACAGAGATAAGGAGAAGGTGATGATCAAAATCGCAATTCTTATACTCCCATGTGTTTGTTCCACTGAATTTACTCTATGTTTTGCCCATCAATTACATATTTCGGATGATATAATTGCAGATATATGTACAAAACCGGGAGAAGTTCCATGGCGAGGCGGAGAAAAATTACTGGAATGCAATTGCCGGGAGAAGCGTCCCGCACGAGTTGCCAACTATAGAGAAGAAGGGAAAGAAGGATAAAGAATTAAAGCAACCTTCCATTGTTGTTATCCAGGGACCTAAGCCGGGAAAGCCAACTGATCTCTCAAGGATGCGAAAGATACTTGTGAAGCTCAAGTATAATCCCCCTCCCCACATGAAGACCAAACCGCCACCGACACCAGAGGCCAAGAAAGATGCTCCCGGTGGACCTCCTCCTCCACCACAGGTGGCTGCTGCAGCTAATCCGGAGTCGATTGCTTCTGCTTGAGGGTTGAGAATGAAGCAGCTGATTGGTGGATCCTAGTTTGACAAGTACATCATTGTAATATACGTTAATTAGTTTGTATAATCCTTGCTTTGCGTTCTGTTTGCAGGTAGTTATGGGCATCATCTCAAATTAGGCATCGAGCGGTTGTGTGCTTGTGAACTAAACCTTCTTTTTCTTTTGGGCATGTGAACCAAACATTTCGTTACTAGGCATATGAATCTATGTGAATATATGCTCTATACTTTACTTTGGACATTTCTCTGGAAGTCAATGTCTGGTCTAGCAATACATAATTCCCCAAACACTAGAAAGAGATTGGTTAACACTCCCCCTAAACTAGAAGAGTTTCCTCAAACTCCTTATCAAAAGCCCTCATCCTTAAGGCCTTAGCCCAAGCTTTTCACATCGATCCATTACTAGTCAATATTCTCTTAATAAATTGAAACATATTAGCTTTATTCCAACAGTGAATCTAAACATTATTTGAGTCTAATAATAAATTTAAAAAAAGACCATGTGTCTATAATATGGGTTATCATCTTCATCAAATAAAGGAATATAATATGTGTCTATAATATTAGTTCAACCAAATTTATTAATTATAATAATTAATTAGAAATAATTTTATATGTAATCGAGTGCTTTTTGAAACGCATAGATTAGCCAAGAAGTGAGAGAACTTGTAGTTGCAGGAGGAGCTCTAAGTTTGAAGAAATAGGAACAAGTATAGGCAGTAGTATTGTAGTAATAGATCCAGGGCAGCCAAGGCCCAAGAGTATACGTTTTCTCAAAAATATTTAAATTATCATATATTTTATATTAATAATTTATCTTCGTTTCTAAAATTTTATAAATTTCTTTTTAAGAAATTTAAAAAATTTAAGGTAAATTATAAATTTTGTAACTGAACTTTATTCTCTCTCCTATCTCACTCATTTCACTTTAAATCTTTTTAATTTCTTCATTAAACTTAATACATTGGTGAAAATTTTATTTTTCTCCAACGGAGTTGTTTTTTTTTAACGCCGTTAACTATTTGACGATAGAGTGACCAAAATGAAAGAGAGGGTAAAGTTCAGTGACAAATTTTTTTTAATGTATTAAGTTCAATGAAAAAATTGAAAAATTTTAAAGTTCAAAAGCAAAATAAGAGAAATTAAAGTTCATCGATGAGATTTGTAATTTACCCAAAATTTTGTCACCTAAACGTAGAAATTTGATATGCAAATGAAGGTGAAGAGGACAAGTCGTTTTCCTGAACTTTAGAACGTGGGGAAGATAATAATATTGGGATTAGATTGGGAATGAGCGGCCGCCTTCACTGCCTCCCTACTAGCCTCTTATTAATCTACCTATTTCTTTTCCATTTTAATTATTATTATCATCATCAGATATGTTCTGTATTTGGAAATATAAAACGAAGCCTATTTATTCATTCAATTCACCTGTTTGTTTGTTTTGTCCTTGTTTTTGGGCCACCGTGACCATGTATTTATGAAATGGAATGGTTATCAAAATCAAATAAATTTAGTCTTAATAAGATTAAATAAAATTTCTTCCACAGATTTTTTTCACTTTCAAATTTATAAAAATAATAAATATTAAAAATGATATTTTAAATTATTAATCACCAGCCAAATTATCCCGGTGGTTAAAATAATAGTTGTTATTAGGTCTTAGGTTCGAGCATCACAGACTACAGGGTATTTAAGCGTTCATTGTCAATTAGTTGAGAATCTTTAGAACATATATTATCACTTGCAAGCATCCTAAATTAATAAAAAAATAAAATTATTAAATAACACATAATTTATAATATTTAATCATATAAATTACTTATTGCTCATTGGTTATTCTCGTAGTTCTATTTTGATCATCAAATTATTCTTTTTTTTAAAAAACTATATCTAACTTGCAATTAAT
Organism: Hibiscus syriacus; assembly: GCF_006381635.1. Taxonomy (NCBI): domain Eukaryota; kingdom Viridiplantae; phylum Streptophyta; class Magnoliopsida; order Malvales; family Malvaceae; genus Hibiscus; species Hibiscus syriacus. The sequence goes on along the minus strand of NW_024062758.1, from coordinate 813,255 downwards.
TTCTATTTTAATCACATGTCCATAGGTTTGATAGAAAATATAATGCGAGACGATATTACAATAATTTTACTCATCAAAACTTATAAATTCTATCAAATTGATCATAATTCGAAATAATTCAATAAATAATCTTTTAATATTTAAAATCCTATCAATTTATTCTAACATAAAATTCCAACATCTCTCATATATCTTAATCACCGTCACCACAGTTTGTTCATTTGTCGTCATCGACTCTCCACACCGATCACACACCCCTCATCAATCTCTTAATTTGTCATTTAGGCCTTACAACACTAGACTCAGCTGCACTCCTTGTGAGTTATTGGGTTAATTTTGAAAATTAGATTTTCTACAAACAATTGAAAGTTGGTGTCGGACAATTATGAGTGCGACTGAGGGATAAGAGAAAATTGATGGAATGATGAAAAGGTTGGACGTTTTTACTTAAAAATCACCGTAACAATAAAATATTATCTATGAAATATCTTTTTTTTTCAAATATTATTAAATTAGCATTTTTTTTTGGACAAAACGTGGATCATGAAGCGTGCCTTAGTAAGATACTGTCCGTGATCTGCGCAAAGGAGAAGCCGGGACTGGGAACATTATCGAAGCCGTCAGGCACGTCAGGTCGGTGATGGGAGATATCACGGTCCTTAGGAACATGGATGACGATGAGGTTTTCACCTTCGCTAAGAAAATACAGTCCCCATAGGATCTGGTAGTGCAGACGAAGCAGCGGGGGAGGTTGCCCGTGGCGTAATTCACCGCCGGCGGACGCGGCGATGATGCAGTTGGGATGTGATGGAGTGTTTGTGGGGTCTGGGGTTTTTAAGAGTGGTGACCCTGTTAGACGTGCTCGGGCTATAGTTCAGGTCGTTACTCATTATAGTGACCCGGAGGTGCTTGCGGAAGTTAGCTGTGGGCTTGGTGAGGCCATGGTTGGCCTTAATTTGAATGAAAAGAAGGTTGAGAGGTTTGCTGCTCGGTCCGATTAGTCTACTTGAAAGGTGTTCTAGCTATACCTAGGTGGAGGTGAGATTTTCCACTGTTGTTTATAGCATAAATCATGGAACTATGACGATGTTTAAATGTATTTGATGTTTTAGTTGAATGATTTGTGAAGTAGTGAAATATTTTAGAGTTTTTGTTTTTCAAATTTCTGAATTGGGACATGGTTTTGGATATTGCCTGCTTTCTTTTTCTGTTTTTTATACAAGTGTTGATGCTTTGCTTAGTTTATAGTACAATCAAGAGTTGTAATAACAGAATAAATAACGTCAAGAAGCACATGAATCTCATTTGCACTTAAATGTTTCACCTAAATTCAACTACTGTCTAATTCACGATTCGAAAAAAAAAACAAGAAGAAAAAACACAGGCAACATCAATTAACAAGAGCAACAAACCCTGTCCATACATCATCCATCCATCTGCTGGTTTATTTATTTTTCACATAAATATATAACATTTAAAATTTCAAATAAGCTGATCAAAAGCAACTCGGAGCTTAGAGAATGATTAATTATTTAAATGCAACTGTTTAATCTGGCAGTTACTAAGGGGTATTGAATTTCAAGGACTCGATCCGTTTTTTGCCACAAGGACCCTTCATCCTCATGTGAACCCTGTAGTGATCAAATGTCATGGCTTCATACAACGCCGGCCGCTCCTCACTCACCAGCTCCTCCGCTGCTTCTATCACTAAATCACTCTTGGGATTAAAGAACATGGCCAGGGACAACCCATCTTTTGCCGAGTTCACCGTCACACGGTGCTCCACGCTCTTGTAAATTGCATTGCTCATCACCTGTATTAGATATAGGTATATGTAATAAATCGAATACCAGTAGTTATATAAGGGGAAAAAACGACTAGAGGAACCTGGATCTGATCCCCAATGATGACAATCAAAGAACCAGGAACAGGATTCACGGTGATCCAATCACCATCGTTGAGCACTTGGAGTCTAGCAACATCGTAATCGGGAAGGAGAATGGTGATGCCACCGGGGTCGGAGTGCGAGGAAAGACCTAGAGTAAGCTCCGGCTGAGGACACTTTGGATAGAAATTCGCTCTAAAACAAGCCCCCATGTTATCTCCACCAAACGCATTCTCTATATACTCTTCCTTGAGTCCGAGATCTATGGACATTGCTTTCAGAAGCGTTGTGCACAATTTTACAACTTGGCAACCATATTCAGCCACTACTTCCCTGAATCAAGATTCAACGGCTAAACCAATTCCATTCATTATAAGACATGGAGCATATGAAATATGTTAACACAAATAAAACACCTGCAAGATGACGGCTGCATGGGCCACTTGCTCTGATTCCTCAAAGAAACCGGCAAGTAATGTAGGAAAAAGTAATCGCTCCAATCGAGAACGGCTCCTTTCACGACTCCCAGCCGACTACCGTACCCTTCATAGGTGGTCGGTGCGTTGGCGTACTCTTGCTTCGCTTGGAGCGGCAGGTTAAAGAAATCACGCCAGACCTGGCGCGCTCGAGTCATCAGCTCGTGGCTAACACCGTGGTTCACCGCCTGGAAGAAGCCCCAGTCGCGGCAGGCGTTGGAGATGCGGTTGAGGGTGTCGAGGTGGAGGGTTGGGTCTTTGCCGAACAGGTGTTGGAGATCAATGAGGGGAACATCGACATGTCGGTGAAACTGAGAACCTAGTTTGAAGAGAGGCCTTTCAGACAGAGGCCTAATATATTGGTCTGGAATGGCACGTATGCCACTTTCTGACAGAGACTGAACTCGAACCACTTGCTCGGGCCAACTCATCATCCCTGAAACGAAAAGTCGAGGAAGATAGATTAATTCGATGCACAGCTGAAAAGAGCTTGAGTGAGAGGATTATATAGAGGAGCTTGAGTGAGAGGATTATATAGAGGAACTTGGGAGCATTTGTCCGGCAGCTTCTTTGCATTATTTGATTTGATTTCTCATGACTTGTAAGTGCAAAAACAGTTAGTATGTGCGTATCGGTTTGGATTGCTATGCCGACATCACCCTCTAATATTTCACATTTTTATTTTTGCAAATTCACCTCCCTCAATGTCACATGTTGTCAATTCCAACCGACATTTTTATAGGCTAAATTATAGCTTTAGTCCCTTTTGTTTTAAGTTTTTAGATTTATGTTTTTAATCACTTATATTAACGATTTATTATACTTTGCTCATTGAGTCATTAATTCTCACTGCTTTAATGACATGATATATTGGAAAATGATTAATTTCTAATTTAACTCATATATTTTAGATAAAACATCAATTTAAATTAAAACCCAACCAAGGTCTTGTATGTCTACGACCTATTACCATCAGCAATTATCGTCATCAATAGCAATTTGACATCAAATTTTATAATTCATCTCTTTGTGACATCTTATATGTGAATATAATATTTGACTCACTAAAAATATTTCAACATAAACCTATATAGACCATTCTTGTCATTTATTTATTAACGTTGAAATTTAATGAGATATATATATTTTTAGTTATGTAAAGTAAATTTATTATAATTGTTCAATGGTGAGTTATCTACATCATTTAAAAATATATAAAACAAAATTTTATATAGATTGTTTAAAAGCTAAAGAGGAATGCTTTTCTCTTGAGTTGATGGAGAAACTACTTTATATACATCGCTAAAATTTTGTTTTGTACCCAACAAGGTGGTGACACATATCACCACCTAATTTGAGATTAAATTTATTTAATTAAATTGAAATTAGTATTAAATTAATACAATATGTAAATATTGATGAAAAATTACAGTATACAACAAAAAATAATATAAATACATTACAACTATGCATATATGTCAAAACATACACATAAAATTATATATATTTTTAAAATAAATATGAACAAAGCATAAAAAATAAATTAAACACTTTTTTCTTTATTTTTTTCCTTTCACAATTACCTTTTTTCTCTACTTTATTTCCAAAACTAACATTTAAACTTTAAAACATGAAAACAATATGCAATCAAACATAAATAATTATTTGTTATTATTTTTTCATGATCTAAAATCAAGGTTGGTATTCCGATCGTGATAATTCAGGAGCTTATTTAGTGTAAAACTAATTTTTGGGAGGCAAATTGAAAACTGGGGACTAAATCATGAAGTTACAGAAGTTTGAGATCAAAAGTGCAAATTTAAGAAGTTGATGCTAATATGAAAAGACCAACAAAGTTTGATTGCTTACTAGTAAATTTAACCATGTTTTGATTGGAAACCGGTTCTGTACCCTACTTGAGCCTCTCCGAGGGGCACCCCAGCTCTCCATCTGCCTTCTGGTCGACATGGAGCAGTGCACGCCTTTGATGGTTCAACAACCCATCCATACCCTAGGGTCACCTCCCCTCCTCGAACCCTTAATAGGAGTTACAAGGTAAATTATTAATATTTTTTTATTAATCTGAAATGATTACAAGATAATATATATTTAAAAAATTCTCAACTATTTGATAATGAATGTCTAAATACTCTTACATACGTCTTGCTCAAAATCTGAAATCTATTGGTTGAATGTCATGTTTCAATCAAGTTGTATCTTCACGTTTTGATCTCAAAATTACTGCAGGAAGAAACTTTATTTATATTTTGTTCTTGTTTGAATTACCTCTCGTCAAGAAGATCTGAATTTGTATTTTCTTGTATTTGATCTAAAAGATTGAAATAACCACATTGTTAAGTTCAAAGTACGTTTTTGTTTGATTTGTTATGATAACTTTTAGCTTTGATTCTCATGAAGAAAATTTTTGTGCATCTTGCTTTTGACTTTTTTTAATAATAAATTAGATTTCAGATATACAAAGATTAAGGTAATAATAAGTCCAACATGAGAATTTAAAGAGTGTGAAAAAAAAAATAAAACCTACAATTGAGTACATGTTTTATTTTTTAAAATATCTAGAAATTAATAATAATCTTATGATCTCTATTCAAAATTAGACACAATATTTATATAGAAGTAGAGATTAAGAGAATCAATATGATATATTGTTCCATAAATAGTTTCAAATATCAATAATTTTTTTTTGGATAATCAAATTTTTATTACCCAAGAGCAGTAATTTGCTACAAAACAATAGAGTAAGAAATACAAAGATCACCCAAAGCAAAACGACAATCAACCCATCAAACAATACCCCATTGGTTACAAAGAAAAATATTAACATTGTCAATTCTACTTATAGTTCTTCCCCTTAGATGAAACCCACCAACTTCCTTGATAGCTTTGAACATGTCTTCAACAGTAGAAGAATGACTTTGGAAAAGCCCCTTGTTTCTTTCCTTTCATATGGTGTAAATTAAGGCATTAGAAGAAACTTTCATAATGGTAGATAAAAGTGATTTTCCCTTCCAAAGCACAGTAGCCCAACCGAAGAGAGCATCCCAAGAAGTAAAACCGTAAGCCATTGAGAGAAAAAAGAGTAGACCATAGGGATGAGGCAATCGGGCATTCGAAGAATAAGTGATCTCTCGTTTCCATAGCAACAGCACAAAATATGCAGTGACAGTCATTAACAAGCCCCATTTTATGTAGTCTTTCTTTCGTAGAAAGTCTGTCAAGAAATGTCATCCATGCTATAAGACTATGCTTAGGTATAATAAGAGGGAACCAAAGCAAAGAGTGCCATTGCACTTTAGGATTTTTCACCCTGATCTCATTCCAGATTTTGCTTAGATTCGAAACATCAGAAGACAAAATGCAGGATGCTTCATTCCTTAATTTGAGGATCTGCTTTAAACTCCAGCTCATGTTTGGTTTAACCTCAACAGTCCAGAAATTAATAAGCGACTGTCGATAAATTATCATAAAAATAAATAAATAGCCCTGTCATAAAAACATATGAACAATAATAAACATTTCAAGAATAATAAAACATACATCAAGAAAAAAATCATTTAAAACACCGAATTTAGTTACAGACATTGTTAGTTTTTGGATAATATCAATATTATTATCCGAAAGTGTTAACCAATTGTTTAAGTAATCTCGTTCACGACTTATCAATTTAATAAAAAAATTAAATGAAAGTCTAACTATTGAGAAAAAAAGATTATAGACTTTAAATTCATTTTTTTATCCTCTCAATTCTAAAACTTCGTCATGATTAATTCGGATCGATTTGCGTCATATATTTAGTTTTGGTAGGTGAGTCTCTCAACTAGAATTTTTTGTATATACAATTACTCAAGCTCCAAACATATTTAAACATATCGTCATGATTAATTCGGATCGATTTGCGATGCATATTTAGTTTTGGTAGGTGAGTCTCTCAACTAGAATTTTTTGTATATACAATTACTCAAGCTCCAGACATATTTAAACATATCGTCATGATTAATTCGGATCGATTTGCGACACATATTTAGTTTTGGTAGGTGAGTCTCTCAACTAGAATTTTTTGTATATACAATTACTCAAGCTCCAGACATATTTAAACATATCAAACTTCTAACCACTTAAACTAACGTAATTTATTTCATTACTTAAAGCATATACACGTTTATTTCATTCTATAACAATTTGTGGTATTTCCAGGATGATTTAATGTGACGTCTTGAGTGACGTATTAAGTTCCTGACGTCACTTTTATGTTGGAATTTCATTATTCTTATTGTTGTTGTTATTTTTCTGGAATGCTCTTTCGTGTGAAGTTAGAGACGCATACAAGACAAGGCCAACGCTATGTTTGAGTTGCTTACCCTAGAAAAACCAAAACAGAGACACTCGATTTGTACATGTGGAGATGAAGCTCTAAGAAGTAATGCATTGCCTTGCTTGATAAAGATTAAAGACCCCCACTCACTACAAATATTTCAACATAAACCTATATAGACCATTCTTGTAATTTATTTATTAACGTTGAAATTTAATGAGATATATATTTTTTAGTTATGTAAAGTAAAATTATTATAATTGTTCAATAGTGAGTTATATACATCATTTAAAAATATATAAAACAAAATTTTATATAGATTGTTTAAAAGCTAAAGAGGAATGCTTTTCTCTTGAGTTGATGGAGAAACTACTTTATATACATCATTCAAATTTTGTTTTGTACCCAATAAGGTGGTGACACATATCACCACCTAATTGGAGATTCAATTTATTTAATTAAATTGAAATTAGTATTAAATTAATACAATATGTAAATATTGATGAAAAAGGTGTAATTATACTATTTTTTAACAGTCACATCACTTCCTTTGTTAATGTTAATATGCAAGTGGCTTGATTGACATACTTAAACAGTTAAGTACTATGATTGACAAAATTAAAAGATCGGTGGTGAAAATGAAAATGGATAATAGTTAAGTGGTTATAAGTATAGTTAAAAATTAAAATAATATTTTGATCATTTAAAAATTAAATGAATAGATAAGTTATATTAATATTTTTGAATGAAAAAGAGAGAAAAAAGTAACAAACAATAAAAACAAACTAAATCGCACCTTCACAGTATCGTGCTTTCGTATCCGGGCAGTGCTTCATTGAGGACAAAATTAAAATCGAATCATTATAATTAATTATACAAAATATTAGGTAAATTAAAATTAAACACAAAAATATTTCTAAAAAATAAATTACAGTATACAACAAAAAATAATATAAATACATTACAACTATGCATATATGTCAAAACATACACATAAAATTATATATATATTTTAAAATAAATATGAACAGAGTATAAAAAATAAATTAAACACTTTTTTTCTTTATTTTTTCCTTTCACAGTTACCTTTTTTCTCTACTTTATTTCCAAAACTAACATTTAAACTTTAAAACATGAAAAAAATATGCAATCAAACATAAATAATTATTTTTTATTATTTTTTTCATGATCTAAAATCAAGGTTGGTATTCCGATCGTGATAATTCAGGAGCTTATTTAGTGTAAAACTAATTTTTGGGAGGCAAATTGAAAACTGGGGACTAAATCATGAAGTTGCAGAAGTTTGAGATCAAAAGTGCAAATTTAAGAAGTTGATGCTAATGTGAAAAGACCAACAAAGTTTGATTGCTTACTAGTAAATTTAACCATGTTTTGATTGGAAACCGGTTCTGTACCCTACTTGAGCCTCTCCGAGGGGTACCCCAGCTCTCCATCTGCCTTCTGGTCGACATGGAGCAGTGCACGCCTTTGATGGTTCAACAACCCATCCATACCCTAGGGTCACCTCCCCTCCTCGAACCCTTAATAGGAGTTACAAGGTAAATTATTAATATTTTTTTATTAATCTGAAATGATTACAAGATAATATATATTTAAAAAAATTCTCAACTATTTGATAATGAATGTCTAAATACTCTTACATATGTCGTGCTCAAAATCTGAAATCTATTGGTTGAATGTCATGTTTCAATCAAGTTCACGTTTTGATCTCAAAATTACTGCAGGAAGAAACTTTATTTATATTTTGTTCTTGTTTGAATTACCTCTCGTCAAGAAGATCTGAATTTGTATTTCCTTGTATTTGATCTAAAAGATTGAAATAACCACATTGTTAAGTTCAAAGTACGTTTTTGTTTGATTTGTTATGGTAATTTTTAGCTTTGATTCTCATGAAGAAATTTTTTGTGCATCTTGCTTTTTAATAATAAATTAGATTTCAGATAAACAAAGATTAAGGTAATAATACAAGTCCAACATGAGAATTTAAAGAGTGAAAAAAAAACCTACAATTGAGTACATGTTTTATCTTTTAAAGATATCTAGAAATTAATAATAATCTTATCATCTCTATTCAAAACTAGACACAATATTGATTAAGAGAATCAATATGATATATTATTCCATGAATAGTTTCAAATATCAATAAATTATCACACACAAAAATTAATTATAAACAACTGTCGATAAATTACAATAAAAATAGATAAACAGTCGTGTCGTAAAAACATATCAACAATAATAAACATTTCAAGAATAATAAAATATACATCAAGAAAGATATCATTTATTGTGCTGCAAATTTAATTTTGGTGGGTGATTATCTCAACAAGAATTTTATGCTTACACAATTACTCATACTCAAAACATATTTAACCATATCAAATTACTTACCGCTTAAATTAACGTCATTTATTTCATTACTTAAAGCATATACACGTGTATTTCGTTCTATTACAATTTGTGGTATTTCCAGGATGATTTAATGTGACGTCTTCAGTGACGTATTAAGTTCCTGACGTCACTTTAATGTTGGAATTTCATTATTCTTCTTATTGTTGTTATTTTTCTGGAATGCTCTTTCGTGTGAAGTTAGAGACGCATACAAGACAAGGCCAACGCTATGTTTGAGTTGCTTACCCTAGAAAAACCAAAACAGAGACACTCGATTTGTACATGTGGAGATGAAGCTCTAAGAATTCATGCATTGCCTTGCTTGATAAAGATTAAAGACCCTCTCTTTCTCTAACTGTGCAATTAAGCCTCAAAACTTAAAAATGCTGCAACAGCGACACTTATTTTGTCATGCCTCAATTTTCTCTCAATTTCCCTTAATTTAGAACCAATAGTTCATAAGAAACCAAGTTGATGCGGACAGAGGTAATAAACTAATAATGACTAAACTTGCCCCACACATCAAGAAGAAGAATAAGCCCTCTCTCTCTCAGGTTATGACCCAATGGACTTACCTAGGGGTATATATGGCCCAATAGGCCACCCGGGTTTTTTTATTTAGCCAATTAGGGTGTTCGTTTTTTATTTTGAAGAATACGATAAAAGTTACAGTGATTTCATAACTCATCACTTTGAGGTGACGAGTTCGGTGAGATATATTATTTTAATGGACCAAAATGAGTGAGCCCTACATGGACCATTTATTTATTGAAATTAAAGAGACTCGTCACCTTGACGTGACAAGTTCATATATATATATATTTTAATTTGTAAAAGTAATTTTAATATTAAAAATAAAAAAAATAGAAAAAGGAACTCGTCACCTCGAGGTGAAGAGTTCATTTGAATTAAAAAAATATTCGTTGGTCAACGGCAACAGCAACGGTCACATGGAAACGGTCACCATGGAACTCATCACTTCGAGATCAGAAGTTCCAGATTTTTGAAAATTATAACCGTTTAAAGCCGTTGGGATTGGGGCTATAAATTAAGGTTTGTGTTTTTTATCATCCATTGTTATGAAAAAAATTAAGAAAAATTCTTACTTTATAAATTAAGGTTTGTGTTTTTTATCATCCATTGTTATGAAAAAAATTAAGAAAAATTCTTACTTTCTGAAAAAATTCTCGAAAACTGGCTTCCCGAGAAAAAATGTTATGTCTTGATGATGTTTATATTTTGTCGATCGAACTCCGTTCGAAAGAAGAATGGAGCATTCGTCAGCACGATATGACATTGAGAGAATCGCATAAGCGGATGATGATATATCTTCAGCAATCAGGTCTATATCCAACCATAGTTGTATATGGCTTTATGGTGTACCCGACGTTGATTTCGACTCTGATTGAATGTTGGAGGCATGATACGCACACTTTCCATTTCCCGAGTGGCGATGCGACAATTACTTTGGAAGACGTCGCTTACCAACTTGGTGTTCTTGTTAATGGTGCCGTTGTCGTCAGGCGGAACGATTTAAGATTTACAAACCTGCAAAATTTCATACGAGATTTCAATCTGAATTGCTTTAGCCATGACAAAACTTTTATGGTAATTAGTCATGGATCACATTGAGGGCAAGAGAGACAGTTGCTCTTGGTCGGGAATTGGTCGGTGGCAATGGAATTCTGGCTGATTTTCTTGTTGGAAAGGTTCTCATTCTATGCTCTCAAAGCAAAAATACTTCGGTCAATTCCTTCAAGAAACATATTTGGGTTTTCATTTTTCTTTTCTGGTGTCGGGCATTCTGTGATTTGGAACCAATATATACATAAGAAAGCACGTATGACATCAACTCCTTGGTAACTGGTAGGGAAATCACTGGTATTGCCAGCTTTTAGGCATCCGCAACGAGCAAGCACAGCCGTCTGTGATCATCGGCTCTCTTCTCAAAGGGTAGACAGTGTATATTTGGGATTTGGATGAACTTTATATAGGTTGTGTAAATGTAATAAGCTTCGTTATATATTAATGAAGCACTTATGTTGTAGCAAGTGTAATAATGGACATTTCAAGCATTAATTGATAAGTTTTATTATTTTGCTTATGAGGCAAGTCATTGCTATCGATGGCAATTGCAATTAGGGGTGTATATAAATCAAGTTTGAACGAATATAGGTATGGTCGTATTCATTTGTTTATTGATTGATTTGTGTTCATTTAAATTTTTAACATCATATTCGTGTTTGTTCATTTAATGTTCACAACATTTAATAACATATTGATTAATATGTGTATACATGTTCGTGAACATGTTCGCCAGGGATTCAAATAGCGGTTGGGTAGTAGTATAAACGGTTGTTATATCGCAGTCGTGGCGGCATCCGAAACTGTTATCGTAGAAAATAGCTGTGTGCAGCGGAATCACACCAATAGCGGTGAGCCATGGTCAAATTTAACGAGTACCGACCAATCATCGCTATTGTTTCACTATTTTAATTTTTTTAATAAAAAATCAGTTTTTTTTGTTTAAATCAATTCACTTAAAAACTTTCACAAACGTGATACTTACAATGATCGAAATAACATCCGTTATACCTGCAACTGCAATAAAGCAACAAGATCGAAAATATGGCCATAATCGTAATTTAAATTTATGGTGTTCACTTAACATGCACAAACATGTTCATTTAACATTCACAAACATATTTGTTTAATGTTGACAAATATATTCATTTAACGATCGTTTAATGTTCACAAATATGTTCATTTAACGATCGTTTAATGTGTCATAACCATTTTTAGGTGGAACCATTATTTATGGTTTTAAAAAAAATGATTACGACTTTAATTTAAAAAATTTGAGGAATTTGGATTAAAGGAATAGGAGTCGCCATCGACCTTTGAGTTAGGTAGGTCGAATACCTTAAAACGTCTTTTACAACAATTTTAAAAAAAATCATTTTATAAGACAAAATTTGGCATGCATCACCAAAGATTCGATTAAGTGGATTCGGGAGTCGGTTACGTGTGGGGAAGGATTAACACCCCACAACGCCCAAAAACTGGTACTGTGTCGCTTACACATTGTCGTAATGGTAGAAATTACAAATCGAATATAAAATTAAAATGTGGTCCATTTATTAAAATTTAATCAATTTGCTTCGAATAAATAATTAAAGAAAATCCTTTAACTCGATAAAAATCTTGAAATTTGCAATCCTCCATCGGGAAAACTATTTCAACGATTTTTCATTGTTAAAGAATATTCTATCATCGAATATGTAAAAGATGCATATCGAATATAAATTGCAAATTGACAATTGAGAAAAAGAAAAAGAAAAATACATAACTTGCATTGTTCAGTGTAAAATAAAAATGAATTAACAATTAACAAACTAAAATTGATGTATTTTAAGTTTCATTTAGTTCGAGCGTCGTATTAGATTATATCACTTCGATCAAGTGATACTTTCTACGTCCGTTCTACAAATACGTTCTTGAAATGTTCGGATAAAAATAAATTCATAATAACTCATAAAATAACTTCAAGACGAACAAGATATATACATGAGTATAAAAGTATCAAATATATTGCATAAATGAATATATACATATATATATATATATACATGCATATGTTGATACATAATAAAATCATATAAGTAAGCGATGATAACACAAACATGCAATATAGTAAATAAATACATTTAATATGTTTAGAATCATAATGTATAATATCATTCACATGTATATACAAACATGTATTAATAAAATAAAGACACAAACTGTAAACATGGAAAAAATATAATATATAAATAAGGGAAGTTAAGCTTACTCAAAAGGACTAAGTAAAACTAATATTAAATTAAAGGACTAAACAAATCAAATAACAATTATTAGAATATTCACCGAAAAAATTAAACAATGAAAACACTACAATACCACTACCATGAATATCACTTGGGATTAAAATAAAAATTAATATAACTAAATATCAAAAATTCAAAGTATCCTAAAACATGAAACATATGGGCCGAATGTAATAAAGAAGAAAAAAAACATGTCCATAACAGAAACAAATTCATTCCATGACCAAAGTGAGTGTTACACAAATTACAAGGACCAGAGTGGAGAAAACAGAAACTTAAAGGGGCTAAAACAATAAAAACCGAAATTAAAGGACTGAAATAGCTAAAACATAAACTTAGGGATTAAAATAGATAAAGTAGAAATCAAAAAAGGCAAAATAAATAGTTAAACCAAAATGCATTCATAATATACAGTGATTAAAATGAAAGAAAATTAGATTTCATGACCAATTTGGAACATTAATGAAAATAATATATCACAGGGTCAGTGATTAAAATGAAACATTTATAAACATCGGGATCAATGTCAAATATTTACAAGAATGACATAACATACATTAGTAGGACTAAAATATAAACAAGGAAACATAGATGCCCAAAACAAAAGAAAATAAAATAGACATTAAACCAAATATATTAAAGAACAGAAAATGACTAAAATACAAGCAATCAGAACCTGAAGCCAAACATTCAAAGATTCAAAGTTATATCCAATGATCAAAATAAAATAATTACACAATATGAGATCAGATCCAAACATCCACGAAAGTAGTATAATACAAAAGAGTAAGGACTAAAATGAAATAAACAGAAACATAAAAGATCGCAAAGTAATTAAACTAAACATCAAACAATGACTAAAATAGAATATATACGAATATGGTGACCAAATTATAATACCAGTAAACATAATACACAAATTAATGACTGAAATGCAATCATTAAAAACTAAAAGGCTCGAAATCGAAATACAATAAATCTCATTTAATGACTAAATAATGCGGTTACAAAGGATCAGGGACCAAAAGTGTGGTTTACCCCTTTTAATATGAGAAACACGGGTAAGATGTTACAAAGATGTGAGGACCAAATAGGCTATTTACCCTTTCATGCTGAAACACGCATACCCTGAACCCCTAAAACGGCGTCGCATGATATATGGGTTATATACCCACTTAAGGGTTATTTTTAAAACCCTAAACCATTTTAAAGCCTCAGCCGTTCATACTCATTCTCTCCTCTCACTCTCTTCGCACCCCTCGTCGCCGAGGAGAACGAAACTAAAACCCCGGCCACCGTAGATTGGTGGCCACGGGGTTAAACACTTGAGGATGGCCTATTCCTCTCTCATCTTTTCTAAAAAACAACCCTTACCCACTCAAACCCGAAACTAAAACCCCAAAATCAATACACCTTTTACCTTTGGTTAGGCTCTTCCTCTTCTCCGATGAGATCCACGACCACCAGGCGATGAAAGGTAAGATTTTTTCTATTTTCTTTCTGTCTCGTTCTCGGTTCTTTTTTTTTTCATCCCCCCCCTTTTGGTTTGCTTGCATATAATCTTTAATGCTTTTCTGGTGAGATGATGAAGTCTAGAATAGCCCATGGCTTTTTCTGATTTTGTAAGATATAAATCCTGAATATTTTAGGGATTTATTGGTATTTTAATTTGGGGTTTGGTTTTTGGTTGATTTCTGTCTCTCTGTCATTGTTACAGCAGAGTTATGGTCACTGTTGGTGCAGGGAAGGACAACGGCGATGGCAGCAATGGAAATTGGCGACGGCAGTTGCAGAAAACCTACCTAGGGTTATGATGAAACCCTAGGTAGAATCGGGTCGGGTCAGTTGGGCGGCTCGGGTCGGATTACTTAAGCAGGTCTGGCTTGTTGTAATGGGTTAGCTGATAGTGGGCTTGCATTGTATTGGGCTTTGGCCTACAAAAATATGTAAAATGTAATATTAATAATAAGAATAATAAAATAATAGTAATAATAATTATAATAATAATAGATAAAATATAAACAAAATAAAAAAGACCCGGACAAAAACGGGTGTCTACAGCTGCCCCTCTTTGCACATTCTTGTGTTAACAAGAATAGGGCAAAGATGAAAAGACATCACGTTTTTGTCTGGCTCTCTCCCTTTCAAACTTAGAAATTGGATAAGGTTGGTCGTTGGGAACGACGCTGCTCATACGTGATGAAGAGTTCGGGTCAACTAAGGGTGACACGGCTCATACGTGATGAAGAGTTCTGGTCATCTTTAGGAAGGGTGATAACTTCGTTCCTACGTGATGAGGACGGCTTGTTATCTAGGGGTGACACGGCTCATACGTGATGAAGAGATCTGGTCGGGGGATGACACGGCTCATACGTGATGAAGAGTTCTGGTCATCTAAAGGTGATAACACGGTTCCTACGTGATGAGGACGGCTGGTTATCTATGGTTGACACGGCTCCTACGTGATGAGGAGATCTGGTTTGGGGATGACACGGTTCCTACATGATGAGGACGGCTGGCCATCTTTAGGAGTTATGGTTTCAAGAGAAACCAAATTAAAGATTTGTTTCAAAAGAAACAAACCCAAAGATTTGTTTCAAGAAAAACAAGCTCAAAGATAATGTGTTTCAAAAGCAACTGTCTCGAAAGAGACAAAATTCGTTTCAAATGAAACAACTCAAAAGATGACGTTTAAAGGGAATTGTCTCAAGCGAGACAAAATTTGTTTTTAAGGGAAACGTTCTCAAATATCGGTGTTTCATGGGAAACTGTCTCAAATGAGACAAAATTCATTTCAAGGGAAACGATCTCAAAGATGTTTGTTTTGTTTCAAGGGAAACAAATTCAATGGTGGCAAATTTTGTTTTCCAAAGAAACAAACTCAAAGATTTTTCTCAAAGAAACTGTCTCGAGAGAAACAAAATTTTGTTTCCAAAGAAAGAGATTCAATGATTTTTCTTTTTTAAAGACATTGTCATAAGAGACAACTTTGTTTTTCAGAAAATTGTATCTTAGTGAGACAAAATTTTATTTCCAAAGAAACAGACTCAGATTTTTCTTCAAAAGAAACTGTTTTAAGGGATAAAACCTTGTTTCCAGAGAAACAAACTCAAAGATGATCTTGTTTTAAGAGAAAATGTTTCAAGAGACAAAATTCGTTTGAAGGGAAACGACTCAAAGATGTCATTGAAAGGAAACTGTCTCATGCGAGACAAAATTTGTTTTAATAGAAACGATCTCAAAGGTGGGTATTTTCAAAAGAAGTTGTCTCGAGAGACAAAATTTTGTTTCAAAGGAAACAAACTCAAAGATTTTTTTTTCAAAAGAAATTGTCTTTAAGAGATAAAATTTTGTTTCAAAAGAAACAGACTCAAAGATGGATCACATCTTAAGTGAGACCAAATTTGTTTCAAATGAAACAATCTCAAAAGTTAGTTTTTCATTAGAAACTGTCTCAAGAGAGACAACATTTGTTTTTAAAGAAATAAACTCAAAGATGATTTTGTTAAGAGAAACAAACTCAAAGATTTTCAAATGAACATATTCAAAGATTTACTTCAAGAGAAACTGTCTCAAGAGATACAAAATTCATTTTAAGAGCAACAAAATTTTGTTTCCAAAGAAACAGACTCAAAGATTTTTGTTTCAAAAGAAATTATCTTAAGAGAGACAAAATTTTGTTTCCAAAGAAACAGACTCAAAGATTTTTGTTTCAAAAGAAATTATCTTAAGAGAGACAAAATTTTGTTTCCAAAGAAACAAACTCAAAGATTTTTGTTTCAAAAGAAATTATCTTAAGAGAGACAAAATTTTGTTTCCAAAGAAACAAACTCAAAGATTTTTGTTTCAAAAGAAATTATCTTAAAGATTTTTTTCACAAAATTGTCTCAAGAGAGACAAAACTTTGTTTCAGACTCAAAGATTTTTCACGAAATTGTCTCAAGAGAGACAAAACTTTGTTTCAAAATAAATAGACTCAAAGATTTTTTTTTCAAACGAAACAACTCAAAGATTTTTATTCAAAAGGAACAAACTCAAAGATTTTTTCAAGAGGAACAAACTCAAAGATTTTTTCAAAAGGAACAAACTCCAAGATTTTTATTCAAAAGGAACAAACTCAAAGATTTTTTCAAGAGGAACAAACTCAAAGATTTTTTTCAAAAGAAGTTGTCTTTAAGAGATAAAAAATCGTTTTAAAAGATTCAAATATTGTCGATTTTGTTTATATGGAAATAATCTCAAGGTGTTTTCAAAGTGTTTATTTTGTTTCAAATGAAACAATTTCAGGATTTGTTAAAAGGGGAAACTGTCTCGTGCGAGACAAATCAGCTTTGAAAATCTCAAGTGATATTAATTTTGCTTTAAGTACAACAACCTTGAAATTTGTATTATGAGAGAAAATGATGTCTCAAGCGAGACGAAATTTGCTTTAAGATATAGTCTCAAATGAGACAAAATTTGTTTTTAGAGAAATTGTCTCAAGCGAGACAAAGTTTGTTTTTGAGAAAACGATCTCAAGTGAGATCAACTTTGTTTAATGTGAAACAAATTCGAAATTTGGATCTCAAAGGGAAAAGGTCTCAAGCGAGACGAAATTTGTTTTGAAAGAAACAACAATCTAAGGTGAGATTAATTTTGTTTTAAGTGAATCAAATTCAAAATTTGTATCTCAAAGGAAAAATGTCTCAAGCGAGACGAAATTTGTTTTAAAATTCTCAAAATTTGTGGAAAAATGTCTCAAGCGAGACATAATTTGTTTTAAAGAGAAAGTTGTCTCAAGCGAGACCAAATAAAATTTGTTTTTAAGAAAACTATCTCTAGTGAGACGACACTTTATTTTTTTTTAAAGAAAATAATCTCAATAGCTCAAAGTTTGTCTATTGATTCCTGCATGTTGAGGAAACGTTTTCAGAAGATCTGATTGTTGACTTCAGGAAGCCAAATATGTGGATTGCATTGTTCTTTCAGGTTGAAAACATCTGGTTATTTCCGAGCTCTTATTTCCTGAAAAGATCAGAATGATGCATTTTTGACTAATTATCTTGGATGTTATGATAGATGTCAATATGAAATTTATTTGATTTTTTATTGAATTTGTCCTCAAGTGAGGAGAAAAATGTCTTTAATACACATGATGATAAATGCTTGATACAAATTTTATGTATCATGTATGTATGTGTATGTATGTATGTATGTATGTATGTGTATACTTTTCTCGATCTAGAAGGAGAATGATCGCGAGAGCAGTCTTCACTCTATCATTGATTCAACTTGTCCGTTTCCACCATGGTGTACTCTTGCAAACCTTGACCTGAGACCATTTGTTTGTCCCATCAAGTTTTGTCCAAAAATTAGCTTTCTCTTGCCCCAGCTTCGATTCTGAGCTTCGGTGAGATATTTGTTGAATTCTAAGATATGCCTCCAGAGAGATTATCTTGTTTGAAATTTTTTCTTCTTTAATTTTCAAAAGTATGAAAATATCAATTAAAATAGTTTTGAAAAATGTTTAATCAAAAGATATGAAAATATTGCCCCTTTTAAGGTTTCACAATTGACTAATCATAGAACAAGAATTCATTGGATATCAAAGAATTAATTACACTTTTAATCCTTCAATAAATTATAACTATTTTACAAGTGTCAAGATCAATGTTATCTTTGAGAAATGGTTAAGGAATGAAGGATAAAAAGTCTCAAGTGGTTATTTTTGGTCAAAAGGTTTGATATTCTCATTTATTTTTTGTTCACTGATCTGATGGAGTAGCTTTTGTACTCATATATCGGAAGTGTTCTCCGACTCACAGCTCTCATGTTCTCGTTTATGTTGTGCGATACCTCATCAAGGGATTTGTGCGATCGTCTCTTATGCATTAGTCTTCATATTCGAGCCGCCTTTTCAGGTTTTCAACTCGAATCCTCCTTTGGTTTCAAGACGTTAATAAGAATTTACGTCTTGAACCCCCATTTGCTATTTTTTTATCTATCATGCATTAAAGATTTTAGAAAACCTTTTGTAAATAAAAGATTAATCCTGATGAGCGGGATGAAATCTGAAGATAGTCTCTTCTGTTTAGAAATCCATGTATGATTAGAAGGGACTTTTTAGGCACGTAATGTGGGCCATGGTTCAGGGTTATAAAAGAAAGGGATAAAAGGCTCAAACAAGTGTTTAAAGGTTATTGAACCAAGGATCAATTTGTTCAGATGCTTTCAATCTTACTTTGCTCAATTTGGATATGCTCGTATGCGTCATTCTCTTGATGTTCTATGATCTTCGAGTGAAGTGATTCTGGAGTGATTGTGCTCGATCAATCTCACAGTTTGAAGCTCAATGCGTCATTTGAGTCGAGAGACTCTTTGTCTGTGCTCTTTGTTCTTTTTGTTCTTTGCTTTTCTTTGATCTTTTTCTTTGATTTTTCTTTGTTTTTGCTTTGATTTTTCTCTCTGCTCTTTGTTTTTTTTTTGCTCTTTTCTCTTTGTTTTGATTGGATCTTCGCACTTGATGTTTGGTTCACCTTTCAGTATCTCATCTGGATCAATGTATTTACTCATGCGAGCAGATTTCCTCCAACTTGCCCCCCAGTGTGGAGGGTGATCCTTGGTTAGGGTTGAATCAGAAGAAAATATAATTCAGGCTCAAATGGGGACACAAGGGATATATATTTTCTCTTGTTGTGAAGGGATAATGAAAGAAAGCCGTTCGTCATCTCATACATAGAAATCCTTGCGAAAGAGGTATCCCCAGGGGGATAGATTTTCAGGATTAATTTTTATTCACATGAAAAAATATAATTAATGCATGATAAATTATTTGAAATAATTTCTTCTTTTTCTTCTTCTGCTCCCGGTATGCCTCAATTGCTCAGGCTCGTCCTTAGAAGATCGCTTCAAGATGCCCCACATTGTTTCTCTTGTAGGAAATTTCATGTTCAAGTGAACAGTATACTCAACGTCTGTAGGTTTTATTGGTAAAAAATGTTGGTTTTGCGTCTAAGAAGACGATGGTGTGAATTTATTGGCTCAAAGAAAAGTATGGGTATGAAAAATTTTTGTGTCTCGAAAAGATAAAAGTAATGTTTCAAGGTCTATAAAGAGAGGGAAGGTCAAAATTGGTTCTTGGTAGTGACCATGAATTATTTTGGGTAAAAAATCAGAGATTTTATTTTGGGGTTTTAGACAGGATAAGAAAGGTCTAATCTTTCCATATGTCAAAAATCTAATTCTTGAAGAATTAAGAGAATACGTAATTCATTGATATTCAAAGAACTCAAGATTAAAATTCGTTCAATTATTCAACCTTAGAAGGTAGCATAAGTTCAAATATTAAGATTAAAATATTTAAACAAATAAAAGACATAACAAAACGAGTTCAAACAAAACAATCTCTCAGTTCAAGTGTTAGATGCAATGCCCCAATGTCTTCGATTGTACATGCCCTGAATCCAAGTTATGGATCCTGCACTTCAGTGTCCTACAGTTCTCAGCGGAAGGTCTGGGGCTTCCTATGTGATATCAACATCATGGACTTTAGGGAATGAAGACTCTTTTCTCGGATTATCCTGGATGGATCAATCATACAACCAGCCGAACAAGCTTCCATCTTGTTGATTTCAGCTTCTTGCTTCTATTCTCAATGTGGTCACGTGATCATGATCACTTTCATTGACTTCTCCACAGATGATCCCATGTTTTTATGAATGATGCATATGAAAATGCTCAAAATAAATATATATGCAAAATGCAAAGATGCAAATGCAGATGCAAAAAATGTTGATCCCAACGATGAATATCATAGAATAATTTTCACTAGAAATAAAAGTTTTCACATTACAAGACATTCCACTTTACAGACATGCTTTCGCTTAGATGGTTGAGTCTGAAGTGGATCACTGCTTCGTCTCGAATCTTCGTCCTTGAAAATGATGCCCTTCAAGCGTTCTGTAACCTAACTCCATTAATGCCCCAACAGTGCTGAAGTCAGTGCATGGCTCCTTGATGACTAGCAATGAAATAATTGTAGATTAAAATATACTGCAGGATTGCTCCTCAGATCAGTGGATCATCTTTCTAATCTTGAATGTGCATGGCTCCTTGATGACTAGCGATGAAATAAATGTAGATAAGAATCTACTGCTGGATTACTCCTTGGATTAGTGGATTATCATATCAGTCTCAAATGATGCACGATCTTCGAGAAAATCTCATTCTTGTACTCTGTGAATTTCTTTCAGCCCTCGATGCATGTCTGTGTATGCGACTGCTTGATTGAAAACTTTTATCTATTCTTGTGAAGATTTTCTCATGGATATCCCCTTGCGGATCAATATTTTCGCATTATATTATGTCGATGCAATGCAATGCAAATAAGGATGAAAAACGACACAAACAAAATAAATAAGTTAGTGTGCAAAAACAAAAGAGAAAAACGAGTTAGTACATGTAAAATAATTGATACAGACAAAAATGTTATAACACCTACCCCATCATGATATCTACCCGAACATGCTTTAAATAGATATCAATCCTACCCGGACATGCTTTCTACCCACAATGATCTATTTTCAAGAAATTGGTCCTAACCGCATGGTATCTAGTTCGCATGCTTTTACTCGGAAAGAAAATAAATTCTACGAACTTAAAGCAAAAGATAAGGGTTTAGAAACGCTCCTCCTTTGTGTACACTTAGTTTGGGTACCTACTGACAGACATAGGTTCGGTATAACTATACCTAGGGTGATCGTTCTATGATTCACTATATGCATGGTTTCAGCTCTAACAGGAAAAGGGGACTCGAATTGTCCTTGATGTCGGTGCCCCCTTTGGCTGCCAGACCCTCGATCCTCACCCATTACAGGTTTCAAACGGAACGAGTTCAATTCGAGGGGATTCACTGCCTTATACCCATACGAGGAATAAATCCCTACGAAGGTATAAGGTATGTATCCCATGGGTTATTTGCTAAAACTCATACGAAGAATAAATTCTTACGAGAGTAAAGCATTCACCAGGACTAATTTGGATCGAAGCTCGTGTCTAGAGCTTATGTTATGCGGATGCAGTGATGTGTGTGAGGAGGAACGTACCTACCTTCGACTCAAAAGGAAAACGAAACAAGGAAAAAAATGATAACATCTTGACAAAGCTGAAAGCCAAAAATAAAATGCTAATATGACAAAAAAACGAAGCAATTAAAAATTTCAATAAACGGATCAGAAGTTAACTAAAGAATTGAACTCATAATTTCGACCACAACGACAATGTGTAAGCGACCTACAGCTTGACTCTCTAAAAAAGTCCCCAGCGGAGTCGCCAAGCTGTCATAACCATTTTTTAGGTGGAACCATTATTTATGGTTTTAAAAAAATGATTACGACTTTAATTTAAAAAATTTGAGGAATTTGGATTAAAGGAATAGGAGTCGCCATCGACCTTTGAGTTAGGTAGGTCGAATACCTAAAAACGTCTTTTACAACAATTTAAAAAAAAATCATTTTATAAGACAAAATTTGGCATGCATCACCAAAGATTCGATTAAGTGGATTCGGGAGTCGGTTACGTGTGGGGAAGGATTAACACCCCACAACGCCCAAAAACTGGTACTGTGTCGCTTACACATTGTCGTAATGGTAGAAATTACAAATCGAATATAAAATTAAAATGTGGTCCATTTATTAAAATTTAATCAATTTGCTTCGAATAAATAATTAAAGAAAATCCTTTAACTCGATAAAAATCTTGAAATTTGCAATCCTCCATCGGGAAAACTATTTCAACGATTTTTCATTGTTAAAGAATATTCTATCATCGAATATGTAAAAGATGCATATCGAATATAAATTGCAAATTGACAATTGAGAAAAAGAAAAATAAAAATACATAACTTGCATTGTTCAGTGTAAAATAAAAATGAATTAACAATTAACAAACTAAAATTGATGTATTTTAAGTTCCATTTAGTTCGAGCGTCGTATTAGATTATATCACTTCGATCAAGTGATACTTTCTACGTCCGTTCTACAAATACGTTCTTGAAATGTTCGGATAAAAATAAATTCATAATAACTCATAAAATAACTTCAAGACGAACAAGATATATACATGAGTATAAAAGTATCAAATATATGGCATAAATATATACATATATATATATATATATATATATATATATACATGCATATGTTGATACATAATAAAATCATATAAGTAAGCGATAACACAAACATGCAATAGTAAATAAATACATTTAATATGTTTAGAATCATAATGTATAATATCATTCACATGTATATACAAACATGTATTAATAAATAAAGACACAAACTGTAAACATGGAAAAAATATAATATATAAATAAGGGAAGTTAAGCTTACTCAAAAGGACTAAGTAAAACTAATATTAAATTAAAGGACTAAACAAATCAAATAACAATTATTAGAATATTCACCGAAAAAATTAAACAATGAAAACACTACAATACCACTACCATGAATATCACTTGGGATTAAAATAAAAATTAATATAACTAAATATCAAAATTCAAAGTATCCTAAAACATGAAACATATGGGCAGAATGTAATAAAGAAAAAAACACATGTCCATAACAGAAACAAATTCATTCCATGACCAAAGTGAGTGTTACACAAATTACAAGGACCAGAGTGGAGAAAACAGAAACTTAAAGGGGCTAAAACAATAAAAACCGAAATTAAAGGACTGAAATAGCTAAAACATAAACTTAGGGATTAAAATAGATAAAGTAGAAATCAAAAAAGGCAAAATAAATAGTTAAACCAAAATGCATTCATAATATACAGTGATTAAAATGAAAGAAAATTAGATTTCATGACCAATTTGGAACATTAATGAAAATAATATATCACAGGGTCAGTGATTAAAATGAAACATTTATAAACATCAGGATCAATGTCAAATATTTACAAGAATGACATAACATACATTAGTAGGACTAAAATATAAACAAGGAAACATAGATGCCCAAAACAAAAGAAAATAAAATAGACATTAAACCAAATATATTAAAGAACAGAAAATGACTAAAATACAAGCAATCAGAACTTGAAGCCAAACATTCAAAGATTCAAAGTTATATCCAATGATTAAAATAAAATAATTACACAATATGAGATCAGATCCAAACATCCACGAAAGTAGTATAATACAAAAGAGTAAGGACTAAAATGAAATAAACAGAAACATAAAAGATCACAAAGTAATTAAACTAAACATCAAACAATGACTAAAATAGAATATATACGAATATGGTGACCAAATTATAATACCAGTAAACATAATACACAAATTAATGACTGAAATGCAATCATTAAAAACTAAAAGGCTCGAAATCGAAATACAATAAATCTCATTTAATGACTAAATAATGCGGTTACAAAGGATCAGGGACCAAAAGTGTGGTTTACCCCTTTTAATATGAGAAACACGGGTAAGATGTTACAAAGATGCGAGGACCAAATAGGCTATTTACCCTTTCATGCTGAAATACGCATACCCTGAACCCCTAAAATGGCGTCGCATGATGTATGGGTTATATACCCACTTAAGGGTTATTTTAAAACCCTAAACCATTTTAAAGCCTCAGCCGTTCATACTCATTCTCTCCTCTCACTCTCTTCGCACCCTCGTCGCCGAGGAGAACGAAACCAAAACCCCGGCCACCGTAGATTGGTGGCCACGGGGTTAAACACTTGAGGATGGCCTATTCCTCTCTCTCATCTTTTCTAAAAAACAACCCTTACCCACTCAAACCCGAAACTAATTCCCCAAAATCAATACACCTTTTACCTTTGGTTAGGCTCTTCCTCTTCTCCGATGAGATCCACGACCACCAGGCGATGAAAGGTAAGATTTTTTCTATTTTCTTTCTGTCTCGTTCTCGGTTCTTTTTTTTTTCATCCCCCCCCCCTTTTGGTTTGCTTGCATATAATCTTTAATGCTTTTCTAGTGAGATGATGAAGTCTAGAATAGCCCATGGCTTTTTCTGATTTTGTAAGATATAAATCCCGAATATTTAGGGATTTATTGGTATTTTAATTTGGGGTTTGGTTTTTGGTTGATTTCTGTCTCTCTGTCATTGTTGCAGCAGAGTTATGGTCACTGTTGGTGCAGGGAAGGACAACGGCGATGGCAGCAATGGAAATTGGCGACGGCAGTTGCAGAAAACCTACCTAGGGTTATGATGAAACCCTAGGTAGAATCGGGTCGGGTCAGTTGGGCGGCTCGGGTCGGATTACTTGAGCAGGTCTGGCTTGTTGTAATGGGTTAGCTGATAGTGGGCTTGCATTGTATTGGGCTTTGGCCTGCAAAAATATGTAAAATGTAATATTAATAATAAGAATAATAAAATAATAGTAATAATAATTATAATAATAATAGATAAAATATAAACAAAATAAAAAAGATCCGGACAAAAACGGGTGTCTACATAATGTTCGACAACCAACGATCTTTTCACCTTTTATTTGTAAGTCAAAGAAAAATGATGAAATTATAACACTAGTCCTTAAGTTTCTTAGGCTTCACAATTTAAACTACAAAGTTCACCTTATGTTCATTTTAGTCACTATCTTTACCAATATTTAACATGTAAAAAAAATAAAAAGGAAAAAGAGAACCGAGTAAACAAACTTATAAACGAGCTTGTTCGTGAACATAAATGAACCAAACAAATTTATGTTCAAGTTTGTCGTTTATTAAACGTACATAATTTTTTTCATACTTATTCATTTAGCTTAACAAACAAACATAAACAAATGTTATCCGAACGATTCACGAATATACCCTAATGGAAACTTGGTGGATTGGTGAGAATTGAAGCATGCTCTTTGTTCAAAACCTCAAGGATGGTTAATGTTCAGAATTCAATTTTCACCTATAAATCTATAATTGAAGCATGCTCTTTGACTTACCATTCACCTTAGTCGCAGTCTAATTGATTATTCATTTAAAATCAGTTTTGAATCATCGAGAAAGAGAACAAAGATGGAGTTTTCTACTTGGGAGAGTATAAAAAGAACAATCTGCCAAGTGAAAAGGAGGTGGAAACTTGAACGTAGACAGGCTCGTCTTTTCTAATAGAGTTTGGATCAAGCTTTTACGTACCATATCGGTGGATGTAAATAATATTTTTATTTTTTGTAATATTTGGGTTTATAGGTAGATAAGATATTGTAAAAGCGAAAATGACTCTCTTAATTTAATTTGTTATATTCGTAAATATTAAGATTCGAACATATGACATTATTTAAAAAAATCTAATATCTATCTCACTAAATAATTAATTGTAATGTATAATAAATATACTTTTATCATACTTATATACAAATATAAATTTTAAAATTATTCAAAATTTTATTATTATATTTTTGTTTTTAATGTAATTAAAAAATAAAACGGTTTAGACAAATAAAATATTTAAATTTTGTGTCAAGTTTAGACCTTAAACAAATCAAAATATAATAGTTTTTTATTATTGGACTATTTAATATCGAATAAAGATAACAATTATATATATATATATATATATAATATATATATATATAGATATATATATATATATATATATATATATATATATATATATATAAATGCAAAAGCAAGTTGGAATCCAATGACAATGTAAGATTGGGAAGTTCTACAATGCGACAGCCTTATATAGGTAAAAATATTCTATCGGTTTTGTTATTATTTTTTTTAACAAAATCAGTAAAAAATTATCTAAAATATTATTATTTTTACCTAAAATATTAATGATTTTTAACATTT
Source organism: Hibiscus syriacus (assembly GCF_006381635.1). Lineage (NCBI taxonomy): Eukaryota > Viridiplantae > Streptophyta > Magnoliopsida > Malvales > Malvaceae > Hibiscus > Hibiscus syriacus. Next base: position 786,479 of record NW_024062758.1, on the reverse strand, counting down.
TCGGTAAATTGTCCAATAATGACAAAACTGGTAAAAAAAATAACAAAACCGATAATGTTTTACTGGATATTTTAACATAAAACATCCAATAATAACAAAATCGATAAAAATAATAATATTTTCGGTAGGAATAACAAAGTCGTATATTAAGGTCTCGTCCCACGTGAGACTTTCCAGTAAGACTGATTTTTTCGATCTTTTGCTGGAAATGGTAATGGAATGATTTTGGCTTGACTTGGATTCAGAACTTGGCTAAGCACATCTGCTTAGATATCAATTCCTTCCAGAATATGGTTAAATGAATATTTGACCCTCAAGATTATCCACTTTAATAAGTTGTATGCTTGAATTTTTGTTTTTGAGGCCCTTTAACTTTTGGGGAAAAAACAACACAGCCCCAATAATTTTTTTACACCCGATTAAGTTCTTAAATTAAAAAACTAATTAATATGAACCTTTAAATGATAAAATCGTCATTAACCATTATGATGATGATGTAGTGGTTCACAATGCTAACGTGATGGATCACACGTGAATGATAATATAATTGATGAATTAAATTAATTCGTTTAGAAAATTTGAGAGTTTAATTAATTTTTGGGTAAACTACATATTTAGTACTTAAACTTTTACTTTTATTCTATTTTAGTACATAAACTTTTATTTTTCTTCAAAACCATACATAACATTCATCTTTTGTTTCATTTTAGTACCCCGCCTTTAAAAAGCTTAACCAAGCTGACATTTTTATAGGTAAATTACATCATACACTCAACTATCTTATACTCCTATTTTGGTTATTGAAGTTTATTTTTTTAATTTCATCACTTTAACTTTCAAATTACTCTTATTTTAATAACTCTAACTTATTTTATTAATATTTTCTGTGACATGATATATTTTAATTATTATTAATATATGATTAAAATAAAAAAAGGAAGGGACGAAGGGAGAGGCTGATAAGAGTGAGGGTGGGATAAGCGATTTTTTTATTTAGAATTTGTGGTATAGTATTAAATTTAATTTTTTATTTTAATTATATATTAATAAATAATAATAATAAATGCCATGTCACATAATATTAATAAAATAAGTTAGAGTGATTAAAACAAAACAATTGAAAGTTGAGTAGTTAAATTAAAAAAAATTAAACTTTAGTGACCAAAATAGGAGTGAGAATATAGGTGAGTGATGAATGATGTAATTTACTCATAAAAATGTCACGTATAATAGTTCTATTAAGTTTTTAACGACAAATGTACTAAAATTAAATAAAAAGTAAACGTTAGGAACATTAGCGGAAGGTAAGAGAGGATAATGGGGCCATGACCCCCAAAATTTAAAAAGTTATAATGTAGACCATTAAAATTTTAAAAAAATTTAATTTGGCCCCCTCAAATTTTTTAGAAATTTAGATTAAACTTTAAATTTTTGAATGTTCTTGGTCAAACCTTTTTCATAATTTTTAAAAATTCTCTTTAAGCCTCTCAAAATTTCAAAAAATTTAGATAGACCCTACTTTTTTTTAGAAAAATATAAACTAACCCTTCAAAATTTTAAAAAATAATTTAAACTCTAAATTTTTAAAGTTTAAATTATCCCCAACTCTATCATCAAGTTCTGCCACTAGTTAGGTATGATTTTGAAAAAAAAAATAAAAATTTAGGTACTAAAATGAAACAAAAATGATAGCTTAGGTACTTAACATATAGTTTACCCTTAATTTTTTAAAGAAAATTTTAGGCTTTTTTATACCTAAGACATATGTGCACTGGGAGATCATTTGTATTGATTGGTGAGAACTTTATCGAGGTATATGACACGACTTCTCTATTTATGATTACTTGACGGTTATGGTCATAGGCTATCATTTATGATGTATTGCATACGATGCATGACTTGTATGATACTGAAACTAGAGACCCATATGTTCATAACTAGCCTTTAGTTACATATTAGGGAAAACATGAGACTTATATATTTGTATTGATAAACCTTAAGAAAGTATAACTTAATTATGAATTATCTATGTACTATTATTTATATAATCTAATAGTATGTTTGTTTAGAGGATCATAATGTTTTCTAAATTAGTGATACGAGCTTGTAAAGTTTAATGTTCAAATTTTCATTTAGAGTTAAGTAATTTGAACTTGTTCGAGGAGTACTGTTGCGATAGGATTTCTAGTAGCTTCCTTAAAGTGTTGCACTTTTACCTTTATGGGCATGTGCATTCATAGCATCACTATTATTATTAGGATTTATAAACTCTGTCATAAATTAAATTACCTCAGTAATTAAAAGAATAATTATTATTCCTAAAGGTCTTGAGTTCGAGCGCCAGCAACTACAACGATGATTAAATGTTCATTTCAAATGATTGAAATATTTAGAATAAATATTACTTTGTAAACCTTAGTGTCAACACACATTTTCGTCTGGGTACATCACTCTCAACAACCCTGATTTAGTGGGATTCAAAAAACAATCGTTAGAGTTTTAGTAGGATTCAAATTCCTAAAAATAGGATAGAGTTTTACTATGATTCAAACTCCTAAAAATAAGATAAGTTTTACTATGATTCAACTCCTAAAAATAGGTTCACAAGCATTATAATAGCTATTGTAACTCCTATTGTAACACAGATTTCATACAAATACAGAGAAAGCACAAAAAATACAAAGGCAAAGCTATTGTAAACGTTCGAAAATGAATAAAGGTATCATCTTTTTACCTTGATTTGTTCATTTCTCGCATGTGCATGCTATTTTTCTTAGATTTGATTCGAATAACCCAAAACGTGGGTTGCGCCGATGACCAAAAAGGAGAGGGATTCGAAGTTTCGAACCTAGATTTACCCCCGAGACATGTTCCTATTTTAAATATTCAATTCTCCCCCTAAATCATTTTTTTTTTCGAATTTGCCCATCGATTTGTTTTCCTTTTGATTTGGTCTCTTACATTTAAGTTTTAATTATTATTATTTATTTATTTAATTTTATTATACGCACATTTTCCTATTACTCATTTTATTTAATTGCTTTATTTTTTTTTCATGTAATATTTTTACATTTTATGCATTTTTTTACTTTAGTATATATTTTTTATTTTTTTAGATTACATATATATATTTTATGTTATTTTTTATTCGTTTTATTAATTTATATATATTTACTATTTTTTATGTTTTTATTATATATATATATATTATTTTACTTTTTTATTATTATTTATTATTTATATTTTTCTTCTTTTTCTTCTTTTTATATATTTTTTATATTACTTACTATTTTATCTTTTTTTTTCTTATCTTTTATTTAATTTGGGTTTTTTTTATTTTAATTTAATTTATTTATTTCTTACCTTTTTATCTAACACGTTTCTTGGCTCTCTTAAGGGTACTCCTTTAAAACTATCTAAGGTAAGTAATGAGATCGTATTTTTACCTTTTAATTTAAATTACAATTTTCTTATTTAAGACAACTGAAATTGCGTAGTACCGAAAGGGCAGTTCAAGGGTGCTAACCCTTCATTGACTGTAACCGACTCCCGAATCCGACATCTTTGGAAAGCCAGATCAGGTAAGAAATAGGGTATCCGATCAACCCATTTGTTTTAAAATAAATGATCGGTGGCGACTTCAATTCGTTTAATTCAAGTCGAAGCCTAATTTCAGGCTCAACCGAAAGACAATTCCGACACTTAGTTTAATAAAAAATAATTTATAATGTCTATTTTGATAAAGATAGAAATAAAAATAATTTTTAATTTTAACCGTTCACCGTAACTCTTTCAATAATAACAATAAGTGCTTGCAATCAAAAGAAATCACTAAAATATTTTTCTTAGCAAGGACGATGGAGGCTGGTCCGTGGAGCAAATTGCAGCACCACGGCATCATTGCCTTCACCTTGCCTTCTATTTGAGCAAATTGCGACATTTCCTTAACCACAGCGTTATTATTTCCTTTAAAAACTCACGAACACACCAAACTTGGTTTTGAAACAATGATTAAAAGGAATGGTGATCGAGTAAGAGTAAAATATCAGCAAATAGGCTATCAGACAAAACCCACTTTTTCCCCCTTTCTTTCTAGGACTGCTGTCTCTCGTGATTTGATATAATATGTGACACAAAAGGCTAAATTGGTTTATTTCATTTTCAAGCCACACAACGGTGATTATTTTATTTTCGTTACAAGGACCTTCCAGCTGTGCATTTTGCTGTTGCTTTTCATTTCATGTAGTTCTTCTTTCGAAATCAACCATTGGGGCCTCCTGGGTTTGGAAATGGTTGCATTTGAAGATGCATTGGCAGCTATCAAGATAGGCAAATTTGTGTAATGTTCCTACCATACCATTGCCTTTTCCAAATTGTTAAGCATTTACCAGCTCATGAGTTAAGCATGGGTTAGTGGATTACAATTAATATAGCTATGGACAAATTTGAGAAAATAAAAATGAAGATGAAAGAGACACAAACTTACGTGAAAACCCCTAAAATGAAGATGAAAGAGACACAAATTTACGTGAAAACCCCTAAATAAAAGGGTAAAAATCGGGCAACGGAGAAGAATTTCACTATGAGAAAATAGGAATTACAACTTCTCTCGATCTACCAAGGAGAAATAAGGATAATTCTCTCTCGATAAAAAAGGAGAAAACAACTCTCAAGAAACTCTCTAAATTCTCTAGTATTGGAAGAAAGCTAGAATGCTTTGGGATGGTTTTGAAGCTAAATGAGCTAGGGTATTATAGTTGAAGTCTTAAGGACTAATTTGTAAATACCCTAAATTACAATGACTAAATTAAGCTTTTACCATTTTATTTTTCAACAATTTCAGCCTCCTTTTTGACTACATGAATCGGTGCCCATTTGTTTTAATTTTCCAACTTTCGGTGCCATGTGCACTAGATTTCAACAATCTCCCACTTGAAGATTTGATTGGAACAATCATCTTCAACCATTCTTTCTACCTTGTACCTTTCATGTTGCTTATGTCTCTGACAGACCACAGGAGGATCAACACCAAGTAAATTATCGGTATTGATCGCCTTCGTCATGAAATCTGCTATGTTGTCTTTGGTATGGATCTCTGCATATCCACTGTCCCTTCTTCCACTTTTTCACGAATGAAATGGTACTGAACTCGTATTATTTTGTCCTTGAATGAAATGATGGATTCCTTGCTAGATGCAAGGCGCTTTGACTGTCACAAAATACAGAGACATACTCTTGATTGTGCCCAAGCTCCTCCAATAGCATCTTCAACCAAATTGCTTCTTTGCTGGCTTGTGTAGCTGCTACATATTTGCCTGTTGTGGACGTAGCCACAACTGACTGCAATTTTGAAACAGCTTACAGCTCCACCAGCAACTTTGAACACATATCCTGTAGATTTACTTTTATCCAAATCCCCTACATAGTCAGAATCTACATACCCATTAATTAGTAAGTTTGATCCTCCGTAACATAATGCAACATTTGAGGTCCCTTTGATGTATCTGAGGATCCTCTTTACTGTATTCCAATGCTCTTTGCCTGGATTCACCATGTATCGACTAACCACTCCCATGCTTGTGCAATGTCTGGTCTTGTGCATCATAGCGAACATTAAACTTCCCACTGCTGATGCATACGGTACTCGAGACATCTTCATCCTCTTCTTCACTGCTAGGACATACTGGAGGATATTGAAGTTAATAGGAAGAGGGGTAGAAATTGGCTTACAATCTTGCATGTTGAATCGTGACAAGATTTTCTTCAAGTAATTCTTTTGTGAAAGCCAAATCTTCCTATTACTTCTATCTCGGTGAATTTGCATCCCTAGAATCTTGTTTGTTGATCCCAAGTCCTTCATTTCAAATTCCCTAGCCAGTTGTGCCTTCAATTCTTCAATATGATATTTGTTGGGTCCTGCAACCAACATTTCATCTACATACAACAGCAATATAACAAATCATTATCACCACCTCTTGAAATAAGCAAGGGTCTGCATTAAGTCTGTGTCCAAGGCACATAATGAAAGAAACAAATCTCTTATACCAACACCTCGGCGCCTACTTTAGACCGTACAGAGATTTGTTCAACCTGCAAACCAAGTTCTTCTTTCCTTTTTCTTCAAAACCTTCAAGCTGGAGCATATAAATTTCTTCTTCAAGATTTCCATGAAGAAAAGCTGATTTAACATCTAGTTGCTCTAGATGTAAGTCCAATGTAGCACACATTGCCAAAACTACTCGAATTGTTGTTAGTCGAACCACAGGAGAAAATATTCATTGAAATCAATACCTTCTTTTTGAGCTATCCTTTGACCACCAGTCTTGCACGATACCTCAACTTGATCGTCACCATTTCGCTTGATTGAAGACCCATTTATTACCAATTGACTTCCTTCCTTGTGGTAGTGGCACAAGGTCCCATGTATTATTTTTATGGAGGGCTTCGATTTCTTCTTGCATTGCCATCATCCACAGTGAAGCATATGAGCTGTTTATTGCCTCCTGGTATGTTGATGGCTCACCGTCCTCTGTTAAAAGGCAGTATGCAATATTACCTTCTATAACATAATCTGAGTGCCAATTGGGACGTCTTCTCACACGATCTGATTGACGAGTTGTTGGAGCTTCAGAACTCTCTGGTTCTTGTTCATCATGTGCTGGTTCTGCTTCAGAAGAATCTCCTTCTTCAAACTCTTTTTCCACATGTATCTGAGTAGTCTCTGACTTTTCAGCGTTATCATCGTCTTCTTTTCTTTGTAGCTTATCTTCTACAAAGATAACATCCCTGTTAATGATCACTTTGCGGGCAGTGGGATCCCACAAGTGATACCCCTTTACTTCATCAGCATACCCCAAGAATTTGCATTTCCTAGATTTTGGATCCAGCTTTGAAATTTCTTGGGCTTTGTACATCACGTACACAATACTTCCAAATACATGGAGGTTTGAATAATCAACTGGTTTACCAGTCCACATCTCCATTGGTGTCTTCAGCTCTATTGCAGTTGATGGAGCTCGATTTACCAAATAACAGGCGGTATTGACTGCTTCTGCCCAGAATGATTTTTCTATGCATGCGCCCCTCAACATTGCTCTTGTTCTTTCTAACAAGGTTCTGTTCATCCGCTCTGCCACTCCATTTTGTTGAGGAGTGTTCGCCACTATGAACTGTCTTTTGATGCCTTCTTTCTTGCAAAGTCATCAAATTCTTCGCTTGTGTATTCTCCTCCATTTCTGTTCTGAAACACTTGATCTATTTCCAGAATCAAGTTCCACCCGCTTTGAAGTTTTTGAAAGTTGAAAACACGTCTGACTTTTCTTAATAGGGTGCACCAACATCTCCTGGAGTAGTCATCAATAAATGAGACAAAGTATTTTGCTCCACCTAGGGACGTTACTGGTGCTTGCCATACGTCAGAGTGAACCAATTCTAGAACACTTTTGCCTCTAGAATTTGATGTGTTGAATTTCACCGGTACTGCTTACTTGTTATGCAATGCTCACACAAAGGAAGTGATACCTTTGTTAAGCCTGGAAGTAGTTTTGCTCCATAAGGACTTTCATTCCTTGTTCTGACATGTGTCCAAGTTCTGATGCCATAGCATTGCCGAATCTGAACTACATGAGGCAACAGAGGCTTTCTTCTACCAAAGTCTCCCTTCAGCATGTACAAGTTTGCAGCTATCTTTTCACCTTTCAGCACCACAAGCGCTCCACGGAACACCTTCATGATTCCTTTCCGTGTTTCAATCTTGCTTGCATTATTATCCAACAATCCGTAGGATAAAATTTTTCTTCAGGCCTTTCACATACGCACATCTCGAACAACTTTAATTGTTCCGTCATACATCTTCAATTTGATGGTTCCCACGTCAACGATCTCTAAGGCAGATCATTGCAACTAAAACAGATCCTCCTGAGACAGGTTCATAATGATGGAACCATTCTCTTCTTGAGGTCATGTGATATGTTGCTCCCGAATCAATGAGCCATATCTGCAAATCGTTTCTTCCTTCTACAGTGGTTGATGCTTCACAGCATAGAGCATCTCCATCATCTGAAGTGTTTGCGGTATTGCCTTGTGGATTGGAGTTTTTATTTAGACTCCAACAATCCTTCTTCAAGTGACCCTTCTTTCCACAGTTGTAACACTTTAAATTCTTCTTGCTCCTCGACTTCGATCTACCATGTTTGTGACTGCTGCTTTGGCCACGTTCTGTTGATCTTCCTCTCATCGTTGTCATCGTTGTCAACGTTTCTGCTTGTTGCAGATTTACTTGTCTGTCTTCCTTATTCTTGCGCCGATTTTCTTCTTGTAGAATAGCAGCTGCAACATCATCGAAGACTAAACTGGTGACATTACTGTTTGTCAAGTGATGATGAGATCGTATGAATCCGGTAGACTTTGAAGTAGAAGTTCAGCACGTTCTTGTTCTCCTATTTTACAGCTTAAGGATGTAAGCTGAAAAAATAAGATGTTCAGTGTATTTAAGTGCTCCGTCACTGAAGTAGATTATGGCATACGGAGAGTATACAATTTCCTTTTAAGGAAAATTTTATTGTGCAGCGATGTGGCCTCGTACAATTTGGTGAGATGATCCCATATCTCTTTAGCTGTCTTCTTCTCCCGTGCTTGACAATACTTCATCTGCTAATGCTAGATGAAGTTTGCCATATCATTCCGTCCATCTCGTTCCATTTGATGTCATCTGTAAATCCACGGCCTTTCACTGATAGCCGCTAGACACCCTCTTTCCTCAGGATGGCCTTCATCTCAATTTCCACAATGAGAAATTTCTCCATTGAATTTTTCAATATCAAATTTCGTTGCATAGCTTTTTTACTGATAGCTCCCACTATTTCACTATCGTGAATAGTTCTCTGGAACCTTCAAAGAATGGGTAATACCTTCTTACTTTCTTATGTTGGAGGATCCACCTTTTGGTGGCAACCACAAAGACAATAAGCAGATATTACACTCTAATCTAGCTCGGATACCAATTGTTGCGGAAGACGGCTATCGGATAGAGCAAAATCGTAACTGATAATTTGAGAAAATAAAAATAAAGATGAAAAGAGACACAAAATTTACGTGGAAAACCCCTAAATAAAATAGGCTAAAAACCACGGGCAACGGTAGAAGAATTTCACTATGAGAAAATAGGAATTACAACTTCTCTCGATCTACCAAGGAGAAAATAAGGATAATTCTCCTCGATAAAAAGGAGAAAACAACTCTCAAGAAACTCTCTAAATTCTCTCTAGTATTGGAAGAAAGCTAGAATGCTTTGGGATGGTTTTGAAGCTAAATGAGCGGGTATTTATAGTTGAAGTCTTAAGGACTAATTTGTAAATATCCTAAATTACAATGACTAAATTTATGCTTTTACCATTTTATTTTTCAACAATTTCAGCCCCTTTTTGACTACATGAATTGGTGCCGCATTTGTTTTTAATTTTCCAACTTTCGGTGTCATGTGCACTAGATTTCAACACTTACCAAGGGTGCTTTGGAGAGGTTACTGCTTGCTTAATGATGCTTACCGAAGCAGACAAGAATAAAGATGATATCATGTCCAAATTCTACAATGGATTATGGAGTTATTATATTGTATATATGAACTTGACACTGTACCTTTACAAGACGTCATTTCCAACTGTTGGGATTTCCCCTCTCACTCACTATAACACTAAACTTGATAGCAACAGCACTCGATTAGTTAATTTAAGGATATTGAGATGATGTAGATTCCGGCGAAGATGTTAGCCTTTGAGCTTACTCTCTAACCACCCACTATTTTTTTTAAACAGGATGCCAAACACCCCCAACCCCAACCATACTTGCCTTTAGCTTTAGCTTACTCCTACTCAACACACCTTATAAAAAATTTAAATTCAAAATAAAATAAATACCACCTCATCATACACCGTTGAGTTAAATGCTCTCAGCTTAATTTCCCTCCAAACAAACCATGAGCTTCGCGGCCTCTCCTTCAACATCATGACGAAAGCTTACAGAGGAAAGCTACTCTTTCTGTTATCACAGTTATATTCTGTTTTGCATTCATCGCTCTTTTATGCACAGAAAGACTAACTTTCCTTCTTCCAACCCCATTCTCAAATCCAAGCCCTGTGCTAGAGAGCTGTTGTAAAACCTAGTAAGTAAAATTCAACAGGCCTTTGTTTATTGTACTAAACTGTAGTAATATTGAACTGTCATTGTCCGATAGGTGATCATAAACTGCAGAGCAGAACCTAGAAAACACCGAATCGACGACAGGTTCGAGTTCGACGCTGAAGAGTGTGATATTACTCGAGGGAAGTGGGTGTTCAACAGCTCTATCAAGCTACTGTACAACGATAGTAGTTGTTCTTGGACAGGCAATACTCTTGCGTCAAAAATGGTCGCCTTGATTTCCACTACCATCACTGGCAGTGGCAGCCCCACGACTGCAACTTGCCTAGGTAACAAATTTTACTTTAAAAAGGTGGCTTTGATTCTTGAATGGAACTGAAACCAGTTATTTTTTGTTTTATCCGTGTAGATTTGATCCAGAACGTGCACTTAGAAAGCTTCGAGCAAAAGGCTTCTCTTTGCGGGTGATTCTCTGCAAAGAAATCAATGGGAATTTCGTTTGTATGGTTGAGTGGACTATACCTCCGGGAAAGAAGTCTATGAAACTAGGCAAAGTTCGTTCAGTCTTCAAGCTAAGGTATGAATTTTATTGATAGGCCTTGTAAGCACTTGAAAACAAAGCTAACGTTTTTTCCTCTCTCTCCCTATTTCAGGAATATAATGCAAGTATCGAATTTTATGGGCCCCGTTTCTTGTTGAATCGAATTCGGATATCGACGTTTTGGATCCGAAGATGAGAATACTGAAGTTGATTCAGTCGCCAAGCACTCTAAACACTGGAAGGAGCTGATATACTTGCGTTTAATACTTACGTTTGGTGGATGAGTGGTCTTAGACTTAAAACACTGTAAGTTGTCCGCACAAAACCCTTTTAATCTTCTTCAACGAAGCGGTTCCTTGTGAGTTAAGGTATTAATTTGGTACCATGGGGGTAAGAACAGATGGGGTTCATTCGCAAACGGTGAAGAAGGTTTTTCGGAGCTGGATACACCAGTTGCCTACCAAATCGGTTTGAAGACGTGGGCCAACTGGTCGATTCTACCATAAATCCCAATAGAACTCGCGTTTTCTTCACAACTATATCCCCTATACACACAAGGTTAGCATCTGAACAAAAACAAAAAGATAAATTTTCATTTGAATTTGCTAAAAGGAATATCTGTGGTGTTCGCAGAAGCGAGGACTGGGGGAAGAATAATGGGCTGAAATGTTTCAACGAACGAAGCCGGTGATGAAGAAGATGTGGGGAAGTGGTTCGGACAAGACGATTATGGGCGTGGTGGCGGATGTGGTAAAGAAAATGAAAGTTCCGGTGACTATTCTTAATACGCAGCTGTCGGAGTACAGGGTAGATGCACATTCCTCGATTTATACGGAGACCGGAGGGAGGCTGTTAACCGACGAGGAAAAAGCCGACCCCGGACGCCATGCAGATTGCATCCATTGGTGCCTGCCTGGAGTTCCGATACTTGGAATCAAATATTTTCAGCACTTTTGTAAAAGTTTCGCCTGTTGCAAATTGTCGAGTCCTTCATAATTTGTTTCAATGAAATGGTTGTTAATTTGTTATTAAAGTATTAAACTCAAAGGACCAAATGTTGAACCAACTTTTACAAATGGGATAATATCAAACCCTTAAATTTATTTAAGGAAAATAAAATATTAATTAATTAGGTTTTAGCTTTTTTAAGGTTTATTATAAATAAGTATTGAAACTATAACGTTTTTTTAAATAAGTGTATTTTTTTGAATCATCAATGTGTCTAACGTTATCACTTTAAGTGTTTGGGTCGTAACTACCGTTAAGTAACACGTACCATGTTCAGGTAATTTTAAAAAATTATTTAGAATTAAAAAATAAAATTATATTCAAAAGACAAAAATTTCGAAACACTTTTAAAAAGTCCCAAAACTTTGAAAACCTCATTTCAACCCGTAAATCCATGTCGATTGTTGCGTTTGCCATTGACGAATCTCCACCAGACGATCGATAACCCTATGAAATTGCGACCAATCGTGCGTGTATCCCAACGAATCCAACGCTACAAATCGCAACCCACGCGATCCCGATGGCCAATCGACAACATATTATTAGGAAGATGTCAAGGATTACATTGGCAGAGGCCAGCAAGGACGACGTCGACAAGTTAAGGTTAGAGATTTAGGCTTTTTAGGGATTGAGTTTTTTTGTAATTTAAGAGAAATTAGGTTTCCTTATAAATATAATAATTTTAACTTTTTTAAAAAAATTAATTTTCAAAATTACCAAAACATAACATGTGTCATTTAACAGAGAAATTTAAAGGCAATTATGCCCCATTCACTTAAAGTGGTAACGTTTGTAACGTCAGGCATCTGGATAATTAAAAAACAATTAGTCCTCTATTTTAGAAAAATGTATAATTTAGACACTTAATTATAATTAAGTTTTTTAAATTAAGAAACAAATTATTTAAATTATTCTTTTAAATATTAAAAATGGGAGTTTTATTAGTTTATATTGTTTAGTATTACTGAATACAAAAGTCCAATTTTGGAAGCAATTTATAAATTTAGAAGTGATTTGTAAGTTTTATTAAAAACGATACTATAATTACCAACAACTAATTAGTCTAGTGGGATGAGGTACTGGATCCTTTATGCAGAGATCAATGGTGTGAAACTTGGCATTTGCAATGGAGCAAATTTGATTGGGAGGATAGCACTTACCTCTGTAGTACTCGATTCTAATTAGTTAATTAATAAAGTGAAATCAGTGGTTATATAAAAAACTATACTATAGTTTGTTTAACAAGTAAAATTTTTATTAAAAAAACAAATAAATTTAAAGTTTTATTATTTCAATATTGTTTTAAGAGCTCCCTCTTAGATGGTTTTGGTCCTATTTCAAATTCTTTGTTCTAACATTCTTATAGTAGCTTTAATTTTTTTTTGTATTATGTTATTCTACCTCAGCTGATAATATGTTATGAATGGCAGGCTGGCTGAACACCAAATTGACCAATCTACAGTTAATTTCTAGTGATTTCCGTCTTGTTTCATCCTGGAGTAATGTCTGCATAGTTCAATATAGTTCTAAATTTGATTTAATGTCATGGGTGTGTATACAGATGGACTAAGTGAAGCAGCTGCGACAGTTGTCTTCCAAAAAAATTATAGTATATTTAATTTTTTATGTTTTCTTATTTAAAATATGTTTTTTCTTCTAAAATTTCATAAGTTCGCATTTTTTTAAAATTTTAAAAGTTTGTTCTCTCTAAGATAAATTCATGTGTCGGTCCCCATGTGTGTGTATATAACAACTTGATTATTGTAGTAACAATTAATATTCTTTTTTTGGTTTCCCTTCTGGTTCCCAAGGCCTCACCTTGTCTAACCTGGATCGACCCGGGTCATATACCTAACTTTAGTGGGTGAGTCTCTCAACAGAAATTTTCTGTATACGAGTAGGGTGTTGATTATAAAAGGAAGCTGGATCTTAAGACTTATAAAAGGAAATACTTTTTCTATGAAAAGAAAAGCAAATTTGAATATAATATAGCTTTTGAATTTAAGCTAGCGCAATCAAAATTAAGGTAGTGACTATTTCATCGGTTATTGTTTTGTTCTGCATTTGGTCGCTTTAATCTCACGGGATGATAACATTAGATACGTCAGGGCATTGCTGCTTGCGTTGTCACATTTACAGTTGGTGTTCAGCGGTTTGAACGCCATCGCTGCTGCTTATAGTGACAACATGTCTCTTATCTGGCATTGTGGGAGGACCAAACTCCAATGACAATGGAACTAACAGGATTCTCTGTCAGGTTACCTGATTTTAGCCAGTGGCTTACATGTTTTTCGATTGCTTGCTATCAGGTAAATAGTTATTGGTATTTGTTTTGTTTGATCATTGAACCTTGGCTGTGGTGAAGTATTTGGAGGATGCTCGTGGTACATCAATTTCAACTTGTTTGAAAGAGAGCAACCCTGTTTCTATTAGTATCAGCTGCAACTTCGGCATCGGATACCTTACCTTTAGGCTCATACCAGTATGGACGCAAAGGCTTTTTTTCCTTTTTGGGTAACGAGACAAGCTTGAAAAGCATGAGAGCAAACTAGTAAGCCTATATTTTACAGGCGATAAATAAAATTTTAGTTCACCAGTTGGCATGATAGAAGTAATTGAACTAATTCATCACATAATACAAAACGGTATCTGAAACAAAACCAATGCATATGCGCATCTAATTACAAGTTATGGTTACTCCTCTTGCACCACTGACGTAAGGTGAAGGTGAAGTCATCTCCGACGCATGCCAACCATGCTTTCTTTGGTCATATTGTTCTCCATCACCCCAAAGCATACGCTTCTTCCCATGGACGGCATCATCTCCGATCTCGAGCTGGTTATCCGGCATTCTCAATGGTAAACAGCCTTATCACTAGTAGAATCAACGTCGTGGACATTACATTCCAACCAATAACAAACAAGGCCGCTACTATTTGCTTTGCGAATTGAACCCCTCCGTTCCCGCCATAAATGCACCCTCGTGTCCCTCGGAAGTATTAGCTTCAGAGGTTCGGCTCCGCCAATAGCCCAGTCACGAGACCGCCCATCAGGCCGGCCACCGCGTGCGTGTGAAATACACCCAGAGCATCATCTACCTGTGGCCATATGATTATGCAAAGTGTGAAAACATCACAATCAAGTAGCTTTGATGGCTTCGACATTAGGGTACTGAATAATGGTCAACAATTAACTGCTATGCTAATGATATGGTATAAATAAAAGTGCTCACAATTCCACCAGCCAAAGATACTGGAAAATTAATTAAATCATTTGCAAGTTGAGGTGATAATTCAACATTTATGGCGTTTGGTCATTGTGGTGGGATCAAAAATCAAATGTGAACATTTAGGTTGGGATCAGGACCACCCCAAATTCAATGACCTTGGACAATTCTCAGTTCCCACGTGTTGTCAAAGTCAAAATCGGCTACCGAATTTTAATCTTTTCTAGACATTAATGTGAATAGATTTCAATGGAGAAAATAGATGAAACCAACAGCTGGTCAAATTAGATGAGTACGAGTATTGTACGGTCGACGAACCTTTTGTAACAAGCTGCTTTTTTTGTGAATGATCATCATGGATACCCATGGAACACTGCCGGCAAGCATTCCCATGACTATAGCGGCCCATGATTGCACCAAGCCTGCTCCCGGCGTGATGCAAGCGAGTCCGGTTATCATTCCCTGAACGGCGCCGATAACGGAAGGCTTCCCGAAGAATACATCGAGACATGTCCAGACGAGAATGCTAGTTGCTGCGGACACATTTGTGTTGAGTACTGCTATTGAAGAGTCGATGTTGCAGCGTACGGGGCTCCTCCTTGAACCCCGACCATCCATCCATAAAAGCCCGGCACCCGCGAGCATCAGCAGGACGTTGTTGGGAGGAAACCGATCTCTGTCGCTTTTGATCCTGGGGCCTACCCAGTATGCAGCTGTGAGACCGGATCCCGGAGGAGAGGTGAATCACGTATCCGCCGGAGTAATCGATGGCACCCCATCGGAAAAGAGCCTCGCCCCAGAGGCTATAAGCTCCGACGGTATAGGAGAATATAAGCCAAAGTGGCACAAACGCCATCCATGCTCTGATATCCATACGAGCAAGAACCGAACCAGCGAGCAGAATGAGTAATAGCAGCAAAAGTGAATTGAAAATACACAAGCGTTGCCATGGGATAAAGAGGGTCGGTGGCGACCCTCTCGGGGACTTTGGCTCGGCCAACGAGATAGCCTTGGCTAAGAGCCGGTGCACCCTTTCCCCAGAAAGGGAGGAGCTCGTCACCAAAGGCCATACGGTAACTAAAAGGACCCAGCAAATCAGAACCGCAGCAAAGGCATAAAGGGCCATGAAAGCCGAGTTTACTGCCCATTTTTCTTCACGATACTCGCATAGAGGATTACAAGTCCAGGCATGCTCTGAATTCCCACCAGAGTCGATGCCGTCATTTGCCATGCGTTGTCTCCTTTGTTTAACCACAGGGGCACCGCCGGAGCGATTTCTTGTCCTGTGTAGGCTATCTGACCGGCGGCCATGGCAGCTGCAAAGGGTTGACAAAGAATCACGCTCAATTTTGTAATATGTGCTCGGCCATTTTTATGCCATATATTAAATAATTTAGGTGGGTTGTTGATAGAAGAAAGTTAGAATGTATTGTTGACTAATATTGGCTTACTTGCTTCAACACGACTCCAATAATTCCTGGAAAATTCTTCGGAAAGTTCGCGTCAAGAATGGGATTTGTTTTATGTGATCATTCCCTTAATTAAATTAGAGTTCCCAAATATTGATTTGGTACAGGGGCTCTGTCTTTTGACCCACAATACATGCAAACTTGCTAAGCGAGAGAAGGGTCAACGCATGTTATCTACCAACACACCTCTTGTTCGAATCTTTAAACCTATGGCTATGATTGCAATTGCAAGCCAATCAAACGGATGAAACTAGGTCTACGTGGTCTCTATATATTCACTCCACAAGTACAGGCCATGCTCCAAAAGGGTAAACCACTCTCACTCTATTTTTTTTTTTAAGATTCTTTCTTTACAAAAACCAATTATTTTATCCATTTATATATTAATTGATATTTTTTCATTTCGTAAACTATGAACTTAAAAATTCTTCTTATAACTCATAATAATTTATGATATTGAATCAATGATCCTAAGGAATTCATGGACTATCTTAATTTTGATTTCATTCATATTCTAATTTTTATTCATTATTTAAATTTATTAAAAGAGTCTTATTTTCATTTTATGTTGGAAGGAATCATAAACCAATCTATGATTATATCGAAGCATACCTATTTTTTAATGTGAATTTTAACTAACATCACTTATTATATATTTAATATATGGTTTTTTAAAGAAAAAACCAACTAAGGGTTTTTTAACTTAATTTTTTCTCTCAATATTTTTGTGCTATCTTTTTCTCTTCTTCTTCTTTTTTGTTTAATCATCAGCGATACCAATCTTAATATCAGTTACTGACAACCGGTGATTATTATTATTTTTTTCCTTTTTCATATTATATCTTTGTTTCTTTTTTCTTGAGTTTTTTCACTTTTAAATAAAAATCTTTATCCTTGTGCATGTTTTTCTATATTTTTGTGTCATGCTTTTTTTTCTGCTTTTGTGGCATGCTTTTTTTCTATTCTTGTGGCACGTTCCATATGGTTTTCGGTAAGTTTTTTGCATACTTCTACGGTCGTGTTGGTGCTTCCTCAAAGATCCTCACAACATTTGTTTTCTGATTGATTTGTCGGTGGTCACGTATTGTCAGATTCCATCTTTTGTAAATGGTAGTTTGCCGAAATAATCAGAATTGTGTAGCGAAGCAGTCTACCGAATTGTTTGGTTCGCTCACCACTCCTTTATCATATCGTAAGACGTCTCGTTTGATAGAGACAAGGAGTTTTATGAAAGTTACTAGATTGTTTTGATGTTTGGAAGATTTCATTCTATTCGTATCTTTGGGTTTTGTATTTTTATTTTATGTACGAGTTTTTAGTGACTATTGTCTTCAATTTTCTCTTTGTATGCGATATAATTTTAATTTCTCTATTTTTATTAATAGAATCCAGTTACTATTTTTCAAATATATATAAATATAATTTATGGGTAAACTACAAGTTTAGTACATAATTATCATCTTTGTACCATTTTAGTCATCCAATTATTATTTTTTCAAAATATATCTAATTATGTTTTAATTACATTTTGATAACTCACCGTTAAAAATTAATAGAATTATTATTATGACAATTTTTAGGGTTTTTTAATAATAATGTGTCATTATCTTTGGTGGCACACTAGCACCACCATTATTGTTATTATTATTAACTAGTTTAATTGGACCCACAACTCCCCTGGCCAAGCAAGTAGTATGGTGGGCCTCAACTATGTGGTTGGAGGGCCGAGGCTAAACTACTTATTATCTGTACCTATTGGCTCAAAGAAGCTTCCCGTAGGCAGTTTGACCATTCTCATTTCATTGCCTTTCATGTTCAAATAACCGAACTAATTCGGTTAACCGATCTAACCGAATTAGATCGATTAATTCGGTTCAGTTATCGAATTAGTTCAGTCGGTTAACAGTTAAGAAAATTTTTAGAATTCGATTAACAGTTAATTCGGTTCGAATTCGGTTAATTAACCGAATTAACCGAAATTAAATTTTAAATATTAAATATATTATATAACATATGGGCTCAACCCAAATCATTTAAAACCCAATTAATAATTTAAGATCCAATAACTTTTAAACTTAAATCAATATTAATTAATTAAAAAATATAAATTTTTATTATAATATATATTATTAAATTATTTGTAAACTGTTTTTTAATTAAAAATATTAAATATATTATATACATATGGCCTAAGCCCAAACCATTTAAAACCCAATTAATAATTTAAATCCAATAACTTTTAAACTTAAATCAATATTAATTAATTAAAAAATTTATCTAAAATTTTTTTTTATAATTATATATTATTTAAATTAATTATAAACTTTTTTTGAATTAAAAAATATTTAATTTTTATATAAATTAGAAAATTTTAAAAAAAATTTGGTTAATTCGAAATTAACCGAATTAACCGAAATTTATTCGGTTCGGTTAATATGTTCGAAAAAAAATTCGGTTCGATTAACGGTTAAAGAAAAAAAATTAGTTAATTCGATTATGGTTAATTCGGTTCGGTCGGCCACCGTTTTAACCGAATGAACACCCCTACTTTCATGCCATCTAACAACTTTTGTAAATGCTGTCTAGAACTGCACCCCTTCTAATCATACAAAATTCATTTATTTATTTAAATGCCAATAAACATTTGAAAATGACAGGATTTTCTCACTTGTTACATGTCTCTTGCCTAGATACAATGCGGCAGGCATTCTTATGAGGCCGGGGTACATAAGTTGCAACTGCTGCAAAATGGGAAAGGAAAACTGAAGACTTTCAGGGAAGAAAATCAAAGATATGAAGAATCGAAGTCCTGAGAGATCTCAAGTCAAAGAAGATATGGAAAGTGTTATTTGACTCCAAATTTCAAATCCAATGCACTAGTTAAAAGTAGTGCATCTTCTTCAACCTTTATCCAGAGTACAAGTGATTAGGGAAATAAATCTAGTCACCTAATAACTGAGATGACACTTCTCGATCTGGAAAACCGTCCAGTTTTGAATCGAAACTCTCAATACATTCCTAGCATGTATAGAACAATCTAACTGATAACATGCGAGTTATGACTAGAACTGATTCCTGGTCGAAGCTGGAAAGTGCCTAAATGCCTTACTGATGGCCATCAGCCATGCTTTTATTAAGGACCCATTTTGATACGATCATAAAATACTACAGTATATATATATATATATATATATAAAGATGTATAATAAAGAAGATGGATTGAGACATACAAGGTTTCTGTACATAGCAATTCATAAACCATGTCTGTCTGCAACACAAACAGAGTTAACCAAAGGAAATGTATGAAAAGAAAACCTCAAAACTTTCAAGAGATAAACAGAATGCTAAAACCTTGTTCACTGGGATCACTAAATTAACAAGTTCAAAGAAGCTTTTGCCTTTTAGCATTAACCGGGTTTTGAAGGTTCAACACCAACACACATTCGTATTTCAACAAGAGAAAAAGAGCATTAACGCTTTTCATGCTATTATTTTCAAGCCCTTATTTTCCCAAACAAAGTTGGTACCACAAAAAGTCCACTCGGCCAGCAAATCAGTCGATTTGAAACTGAATCACATCATTCCTCTCCACCTCACTTGACCTTAGGAACACCCACTTTGAGCAAATCCATCAATAAATGACGAATCCCATAATACGTATGATAGGACAGGGCTAAGGCAGAAACCGAGGCGGAAACTAGGAAAAGCTTTGCTGAATAAAAGAAGAATCGGTAGAAACTAGAATGGTTAAGCAAACCGAACCCAATTTCAGAGAAAGAAGATAAGAAACAAAAGCAGAGTGGTTAGGAAAGCCCCGGAGATTCTTTTGGTGATTGAAAGCGTTGAATTAAGCTGTGGCTTGTAAATAGGAAGATGAGGAGATAACGGGCGAAGGATATTTTTTTGCTCGTCGGTTTCCCTATCATTTGATTCTTTGACTCGGCCTTTCGTAAGCGTTGACATGCCACGGGAAGCGGAGAAAAATGGGTTCTTCATCAACTGGTCTCTCGTGTTCACGACTTGGCTCGGCCTCCTTGTCGGAGAGAGAAGATCAAACACGTCTGCAACACGAAAAACGGAAGGGCCAAAAAACAAGCATCAATTTTTTATAATCAGAAGAAAGAAATAAACTCTAAATGAGAAACAGATCCATGGACGGACTGAAACCGTTACCATCAAGCATGGCGTTGGTGCTAGAGACTGTGGAGGTGGACGGAGCGGTGACAATTGGGCGGACCAGGCGCAAGGAGCTTGGCAGTATGTTCGATGAGACGAGCCTCTTGAGAGCTAGAGAAGCCAGCTGCTGATCAGTGTTTTGAAAATCGGGCCGGACCGGTCGGTTCAATTGAGAATCACTGTCTGATTTGGTTCATTGTAATCCGGTTAAATTGTTACTATTGAATTGGACGGAACTGCTGAATCGTTCGAACCGGACTGGACCGTGAACCGATTGAAAATTGGTTGAACCGTCAATTTTTTTTTAAAAAAATTAAACCAAACAACATTGTTTGTTAAACGAGCCGAGTCGAACTCGAGTATTGCTGAGCTCTACTCGTACTTGAAAACTTTAAAAGTATGCTCAACTAGACTCAAATTCACGAGCTAAAAATTATCAACTTCAACTCGAACTCGAAATATAATATTGAAACTTGAACTCGAAAAGGCTCGAACTCAAAAAAAATTAAAAGCTCGATTGAAGCCTAAAATTCGAGCTTGATTGAAGTGAAAGAATAGTTCACTCTATGCTCACCAAAAGGCTCCATGATTTTTAATGTCAATTACATTTATTTATAGAAGTTAGTTAAGATGTTCTTCTATATTCTTAGTCTGTGAGATTGTTTTATTATCATATTTTACTCTTTAGACTTATGTGATGTTCTTCTATGTTCTTAACCATGTGAGATTGTTTAAAAAAAAATTAAACCAAACAATATCATTTTGTTATGATTTTTTAGTCCCAAATTTATTTTTTATTATAGTTATATAATTATATTTATATTAATATGTTTACCTTAAATATTATGTTAATTAATTTGAATCATTTTGTTTCACTTGATTTTATGGTTTTTAACTTATATAGTTATGATTTACTTTGAATATGACTTGTGATATAAAAATATTTTTTATTAAATATTTTTAGTATTTTTTTAATTTTTTAAATAATTATGATGTCGTCCGATTTTCCGACGATAGGATCAGTTTAACCGATTGAACCAGTGAACCGGTAGCATGATCGGTTCGCCAACCGATCCGGTTCTGAAAACCATGTTGCTGATTGCTAGACATAAAATTGGCTTTTTTGGCCCAACACAGCATTTAGATTTCCCCATATTTTAATTAGGGATATACGGCCTTCGTTGTAGTGTACTCGAATGAGTTTCTTTAAATATTAATTTTTAATAATAAAAAAATATTTTTATTATTAAAAAAATTAAATTAGAAATTAAAAGAAGTGAGGAGTTACTTCGGATTAAAAAAAACTAGCCGTTAGACAACGGACAGTTGTACAACTGTTACTTAGAACTCGAGGTGTTCCTCCAGATTTTTGTATTATAGACGTTAGAATTGGGCTATAATAAGGGTTTGAGATTCTGATTTTTCATCAACCCTAAATCCAAAAATATATGGAAAATTCGACTTTTTGTGAAAATCTTGAAAAAAGGCTTCGAGAATAATGTTGTGTCTCGACAATATCCATATTTCTTCGATCGAACTCTAGCAGGAAGAAGAATAGAATTGTAACACCCTAATCTAATACGACACAGTCGACCAATTAGAGAATTAAAGCATATAAACATTATCAAATGATAAGAATTTCATGTAGAACCATTTATTTTCATGTTTTCATCCAAATTTATAATAAATTGACTTGAAAATAAAAAAATGTTTTCAAACCTTAGGGAGGGTTCACGGAAATGGAAGAAGATGGATATAAAATGTCATGAAATTCTTGGAAAATCTAAGCCATTTGTCCTTTTATTAACTAAAATGAACTAAAATTATTTTAATATCAAATTATCATTTGCCCTTGAAATCAAATTCTCCATAGCTTACCATGTTGAATTTATTCATACAAAATTAAAAAACAAAAAATCGATAACTTTTAACTTTGCCTTTGTACTTTTCTAAAATTACAATCTTGCCATTTTTCATCTAATGATCCATATTATTTGGAAAAACAACTTAAATCCAATGATCCATTAATTGCTACCATTTTTAAGGCAAAATGACATTATTAACCTTGCCTTATCATCCTTAAAATATCTTAATTATTCGATACAATCCGATTATCTGATTTTTCTCGAACTTTAACGCTTATAGCTTTAATATAAACTCCATACGAAAATCTGAGTGACACAAAAATTTTATTTTTGAGATAAATTATCCATTTACAGGATTAAATACATACTTTTAAAAATTACAATTTAGCCCCTAAACTATTCCTGAGTTATACTTTGACCAATAAATTTTCAATTTATTCATTTGGCCACTAGCTAAATTTTTTGGTATTATACATTAATAATATGGTTTGTTTTGAACAAAAAATAATATTACCTTCTATAAATTGAATTTATTTTGTTTTTCACTTTCTTTTTATACTCAAGAAGTAATATTCTCAACGGGCATTATCGTGAATGTCGATCAACCCATTTTTTCGAATTTTCTTTTCTCTTACATTTTGTTTGGATCAATTCGAATGTCTTTTTACTTACTGATAGATTTATCTATCGATCTATGTTCAACCTTTTTTAAAGATTCACTTGCGTTAATATAATACTCCTTATGTCGGTAAGATTTCTAAGGGGTCAGAAGAAATTCTTTTTTCTTTCCCTTTTTTTCACTGAGTCATTTGTATCCATTTATCTTGTTCTTTTTTATTTTTAGGTTTGAAGGTTTATCTTTTCCCTTAATAATGTCTTGACTTCTCTCAATATATGATAGCTCTAATCCTTATTCGATTTTTTCAAATAATTTTTGTTATTTTAATTTCTCTTCAGAGTCATGGTTGAGAATTTCAAGGTGATTTTTTTATCGCTCGATGACTAGTTCATAATCTTTTGTTGTTATTGTTGGTGCTATTTCTTATTAGTATTAAGGCGTTAAACAAATCTGGTCTCTTTTGAAAAAATAAAGAAAATTTACCACCTATCAATTGAGTTGATTTTAAGTTTTTTTTCTCTTTCATTTTATACCAGAAGCATCATCTCTAATGGGACGTTAGCACGAGTGTTGATCAACCCCTTTTCTTGTTTAATTTTTCTTTCGAATTTTTCTTAATTTTTTCTCTTCTCATTTGGTTTGGATAAATTCAAATGATTTTTTTTACTTACAAGATGGGAGTTACCTCTCAACCCCTATTCAACCCTTTTGTAGATTCGCTTGTGCTGAGCGATATAATCCTTATGTTGGTAAGATTTCGAATGGTCATTTTACTCTATTTTCTATTGTTCTTTATTTTGCAGGTTTGAAGGCTTATATCTTCCCTTAATAATGCCTTGCTTCTCTCGAATGATTTGATGACGTTGGTGAATTCTATTCGATTTTTTTGAATTTTTTTGAATTTTTTTGTTATTTTAATTTCTCATCGAGTTGTTGTTGAGAATTTCAAGTGATTTTTGTTATTGTTCGATGACTACTCATGATCTTTGTTTCTATTGTTGGTGGTTTTTTCAATTAGCACAACTGCTTTAAATAGATTTGACTTTTTTAAAAAAATTACCTCTTATCAATTGAGTTGATTTTAAGTTTTTTTTCTCTCTTTAATTTTTACTCAGGAAGCATCTTTTTTAACTTGACTTATCGCGAGTGTCAATCAACCTTTTTTTCTCTTGTTTAAAATTTCTCATTTTTCTCTTTCTTCTTCAGGTTTGTGGATCAATTTGAAATGGTTTTTTTGGCTTACTTGATGGGAGTTATTTTTCTCGACACCTGTTTAACTCCTTTGGAAGATTAGCTTGCGTTGAGCTATATAACTCCTTGCATCGATTTCAAGGTGTCAAAGGAGGATATGATGTTGTTTCTTTTCTCTTTTTTCCCACTGATCATTCGTTAGCCTAATTTCCTTTTGTTCTTTTCTATTTTGCAGGTTCGAAGGCCTATCTATTCGCTTAATAATGCATTAGCTTCTCTCGAATGATCTAATGCTCTGTGAATTCTTATTCAAAATTTTTTAATAATCTTTTTGTTATTTTAATTTCTCATCAGTCATTGAAGATTTCAAGGTGATTTTTTTATCGCTCGAGGACTAGTTCATAACCCTTTGTTGCTATTATTGGTGTTTTCTTAATAGGAGAAGACCTTAATATATGGTCTCTTTTTAAAAAAAATAAAGAATTTACCTCCTATCAGTTGAGTTGATTTTAAGTTTTTTTCTCTTTTCATAATATACTTAGGAAGAATCATTCTCCAACGGAGCATTCGCGAGTGTTGATCAACCTTTTCTTCTTGTTTAATTTTTTTTATTTTGAAATTTTCTTCTTTTCATTTTGTTTGGATCAATTTGAAATGATTTTTTGGGTTATTTGATGGAAGTTACCTCTCTCGATTTTCAACCTTTTTGAAGATTAGTTTATGCTGAGTGATATAGTACTCCTTACATCGGTAGCTTTCAAAGGGTTAAAAGAAAATATGCGATTTTTTTCTCTTTTTTCTCCCTTTTTTTTCCATCGAGTCATTCGTTAACCTATTTTCTTTTGTTCTTGTTTAGTTTACAGATTTATCTCTCTCTTAATAATGCATTAGCTTCTCTCAAATGATTTAATTGCTCTGGTGATTTTTTTAAAAATTAACACCATTTTTAAAATATTTTTGTCATTTTACTTCTCATCAAGTTGCTTTAGAAAATTTTAAGATGATTTTTGTTATGGCTTGATGTATAGTTCAAAATTTGTTTGTTAGTGTTATCAGTGTATGTTTGTTATTTTTTTTATTAGTTTAGGGTAATATATATAATATTTGTTTAGAGATAACTCTCAACCTTTTGATATTTAATATTCAGACCCCTAACATCTATGGCGCTTGAATTTGGGTCGTCAGGAATAACACAATTCATTACTACAGTTACTTAATTCGTGCTTTGGTGTTATTTTCTAATTAGCACGAGAATCCTAAACATGTGATCTCTTTTAGGTAAGAAATTTACCTTCAATCAAATGAATTGAATTAATTTTTGCTTCTAAATTCTCTTTAATTTTTCATGTATTATTAATGATCTTACGGTAATTGTTCTTACAGATGAAAAAACGTCTTTTGACTTGGAGCTCTCTCACTACCTAAAGGACTAAGAAAAAGCAAGATGATCTTACGGTAACGTTTGTCTATACTTTGAAGTGTTTTCTTTTTCATGTCTGTATTTATTGATGTGTAGTAGGGTATTGCTTTTGTTTTGTTCTTCTATTGATGACGTATCGACCCCTAATTTGGGCTAAACTCTCGAGATAACTTTTCAAATAATTATTTCACGAGATAATGCTCTCCTAAGATTAATTGCTCAAATAGGGTAAAATCTACATATTGGCCGTAGGTCGTCATGCTCGGGCGACTTGTAGTCGCTATGCACTCCCTCCTGCTCCTCGCGTGATTCCTCTTGCCCTCGGATGCCCTCACGCTCGGATAGCCTCGGTCGGATGCCCTCGGATGCCCGCGTGTTGGAACGTGCATGGCACATGCATCTCTCATAGCTTGCTAGGAGACATGGCGACCTAGTAGGTCGCCGATGGCATGGCGACCTACGGCCACTGTAGATTCACCCTATTTGAGCAATTAATCTGGAGAGCATATCTCGTGAAATAATTTGTTTGATATATCTCGAGAGTTTAGCCCCTAATTTGTGTGTGGGCCATCATCTGATTTCTTGATATTTATGTTTAGTGAATATTGTTTCGTGATAAAAAAATTAAGTCGAGATAGAGTAATTAGTAAAGAAAATTGTGTATATGTTTCCGTACTCGAAATAACATAACAAAAATAGAAAAAAAAATATTAAGAAAGTAATATTACAATTATGGTAATGCTAATGGTATATGAAATCAAACGATTTTAAAAAAGGAAATGTTTTTTTGTCGAAATAAATCTGTGGGCAGAGAGAGGTAATAGAAGGGGTAGAATTAAGGGAAGGGTGAAGAACCTTGGAACACACAATTCTGGCTTCATAAACTTCCAAAACCACCCGCAACTTGCAAATATGCATGTTCTGTTTCTGCTCATCCCATCCGTTCACTGAACCCATCCCTTTCTTTCCATTCGGTATATCGTTGTTTATTCAATTGAATCAAAGCAACGTAAATTGTGAGATCAAAAGAGAAGGATGATGTCGCTGACATAACCCCCAATTCCACCTTTTCACTTCCCTAATCCCCCATCCTTTTCTTCCAATCCATACCCCCTTTTTTTTAAAAGTTGCTAATGCTGCAGAGATTGGGTCCAGCATCCCTCTTTGCTTCTTCCTTTCTGCAATTCAAGGTGCCCACGTTCCCTCATCTCTTGCTTGATTTGTTCGTTTTTCTGTTTAATGTAGATGGAAATGAAATCCGCTCTTTTCTTCTTTTTTTTCTTATCTGGATCTCTCATTTCTTTTCCCAAAATGAAGAGATGTTTGTAATTTATTGCTCATCTTTATATATTGATTCGGGTCATGATGATTGTAGAGTGGTTCGATTACCTTAATGATGTTTGAATTTTGACCGATGCATTGTCCTGGCCTTGATCTGGACTGCATTGCATTGCGCAATCTCAGTGGTGCTTGAATGGCATTGTAATTTTGTAAATGATTGCGTTTCAATGTGGGCTGGAAGTTGTAACTGTCTGGGGATGCCGTGCAGGTGAGAGAAATGAAAATGAGAGCAGCGGGGAAAGTTGCAGTGCCGGTGGTTGAGAGAAGAAAGGGTGAGTATGAAGGTGGACTTCTCAATAATATTTAGCAAAACGAAGAGGATTCTCACTTGCCTGCTTACAGTCAGACCAAGTGCTACCTTCTTGCATCATAATGGTTAAAATTATATTTTGGCTTTCAAAATACGAGAAACAATTTACTCTGGTGTTCAAAGCGTGATTTTTTACTAATACTTGAAATTTGGATAAAAAAGAAAGAATTTTTACTAATACCAAATACAATCCTATGATGATTTAGTACTTGTTTTAGTCTTTTGTTATATTAAATTTCTTTCACTTTTTATTATTTTTTGATCAATTTAATTTCTTAATTCTCATGGTTTATTGAAATTTTCGTTGAATCAAGTTTTCTTAATAATGTGTTAAAAAATCTAAAGAATCGTAACAAAATGTAAAAATGGAAATCTAAATTCTTTCTTTTAATAAGATTGCGATAAAGAACTCAAATTTTTTATTTTTGTTTTTATGGATTATTTTATATTTTTATTTTCTCATTAATTTTTATTAATTTTACTTTTAAAATACGTATAATTTCAACAACGTAAGTTTTTTTTAAAAAAAGAATCACACTTTCTTAGATTTTATTTATATTTTTTAATTTTTGAGTTTTTCTGATAAAATATCATGTAAAAAAATATAAATGAACCACGTGACAACCGACTATGGAATGAAAGGTTGGACCGAAAAATAAAAAAAGGGGGGAAAAGTGAAAATTTAGAGGTGCTAAAATAGGTATTTTAGAATATATGTGTGTGCATATATATACATATATGGAAAATAGTGGCTCTGTGTCTTACATTATAGATGAACATACAGCTCCAGATTATGATTTGGGTGCCATAGAAGAAGCGCTGTTGGGAGACATCGTACATTTAACCAAATCACACGATGTATGGAAATTTGACAAACTTATAAACTTTGTGACGTACCAATTGCTAAAAAAGTATATGGCACAGGGGACGTGTAAAAAGATTTAGTCGATAAAATTTACTTGTTGCCAACCCACACTTGCAGCACGAACCAAAAATGGAGGGAGGTGATGCTCCAAAATACCTAAGAGCTCTCTGCTTGATTTACTCTTCTGATACCTCACCTCCAAGCATTCGAACAGCTTCAACAAGCTGTCCCCTCAGTCTTTGTGATAACAAAAGACCATCCACCTCGATACACTCCCTGTACAGTGGCATGTATGCAATTCCCACCCTCAAAGGGCCTGGTAGATCCCTTAAGCTATTGGAGATTCACCCCTCTTCAGAATCAGCATTACCTTCGTGTAATGTTCTTGTCCTTGCTTTAATCCATCCAAGAACGCTGCCTCTGACCAGTGCTCTTGAACAAATGCCCTCAGATCAGGAGCAACAGCCTCATCATCGGACTTGGCAATGCTGTCTGCAACTGCGTAAGTAGCAACAGGATCACCTAAGAAGTCGGATTGGAGGAGAAATGCAACACCATCGAGTGATCCGCCACTTCTTTCACCCGCAGCCTTGAGAATTTCAATGCTGAGTGCCATTAGGACATGCTTAGGAACATGGGGTAGAAGATATGCAGCTACACCAACTTGGCTGCTGGAGGTAGCAGCAGTGAGGGCCAGACAGAGCTTCATGTCTCGACAACCTCTTTTAACAAACCACTGGACAACCTGCATGCAACCTCTTTCAGCTGCCCTCATTAAAGGTCCCAAAAACGCCATGGCATTGCCCTCTTCTACTAGACACTCCATTGTTCCAATCTTGCAGTAATGTGAGGCAAAACCCAAGGCAAGATCAACATCAACATCCAAGCTATTCCGTTGGGCGATCTAGGCCAGACAAATACCACATAAACCAACAAAGATAATTAAGGAAATGTCAGATTACAGTACAAAATAATAGTAATAATAATGACAATAATAATATTTTCTCCTTTTAAAAAGGGAAAAAACTTTTCTTATAGCAAATAAGAGAAAGCACACGTGAATTTCCATGGTTACGAGAAAAAGTAAAAACCAGATTATGGGTGTGATTCTTTGGTTCACAATTTAAGTTTTCCATGGAATCTGTCGGCTCATTCGTGTCTGAACAAGAAAAAAAACCGTACAGTTTAACACAGGAGCATTCCCATTCACTTGCATGTTTTTCAATCTAAATGCTTGGGATTCCTTCATCGCATTTAAGAGAGAGAGAGGGTGAGGGAATAGCAAATCTTACACAGTATAAGAATAAAATGGAATGCTATGACTAGGACATAACTGGATCAGACTATATTTAAGGGATTTAGACTGCCATTTCAATACCCCTGATATCTCCAAGCTGAAAATAGTTTACATGCAAGAACCCTGAATAATTCCATGACTACATGTAACCGTATCTAAAGTGTGTAGAGTGAGATTTCATTAAAAAAGAAGCAAGAAACTTGTACTGTCCAAGGATAAGATAAATTGTGAGAATCAATCACCAAATAGAATGAGATTTTATTCACTTCAAAGGCTGGAGTGGTAATTTCCTAGCATATCAATGCTCTGTGTACAGGATGCACATAGCAGCACTATTTTTTCACCCAACCTCTCACAGAACCGAACCTTGGTCAATGTCAATGCATTTTCAACAAATAATGAATAAATTGCAAATAAGCATCTTGAAAATGTTGGCAGTAAATAAGCAAAAGTTCAAATTCCACTCCAAAGAATTAATACCCACCTGCAATAAAATGCGGACAAGTTCTGTACTGCCAAACCGAGAGGCTTCAAGGAAACACTGGTTAACATTGTCTGCACCCCCCTCCACCAACATATCCAACAATCCTTGGATAACTGTGGCTGAGATCCCAGAAGCCCAACCAGAATCAAATGAGCTAGAGAATAGAGTAAGAGGAAAGCAAGCTGCATCAAATGCTTCTGTAAAATCCTTTCCTGTAAGTTGGTTGCCAGCAAGATCTAGGAATGTCTTAAATGCAGTTAACTGAAGTTGGATTTCAATAGCTGAGCAATGATTCACTCTGTCGTTGTTCCCCTGACATCGAGAATGGGAACCTATACATTTCAAAGCCCATTCAGTGAACTTTTGGACCTTGGCACCAGCTTCTGCCTTCAAGACCTCATCCCCATGGCATTCTTGGAGGCGCTCATGCAACCTAATGAGAATCAAAACAAAACATTAGCACATACAAAAGAATAACCGGTTAAGCAATGTCTTCTACAAAAATGAGGAAAAAGCAATGGTGAACTCCATTTTTCCCCCATGCATTTTTTACAGAAGTCACTCACAATGTGTCATATGGCATGAGGAAATAATTTGAGCAGTAACTTTTACCGATTTCATTTCTTTCCAGCAATTGCAAAATCAATGACATGGAACAGAAAGCCTATATTTTATGGATCATTCTTTAAACCTACATCAAGTCGGTGCACTCTGAATTACAAGCCACACATAAACGATCCAACCTCAAATAACTAATTCAAAGTCATCTTCAATTCTCAGAAACTAACTAGACCAAAAGGCAGCAAGAAATGCACAATGTTAAGCGTCTCTTTTATGATGAACATAAGTGCAGTGAGTATAATAATACAGAGAACAGTTCCCTGAGTGTTGAGCATAAGTATACATGGCAACTGATATAGTCTAATAAGCATGTCAAACAGCATGCATGATACCATTAACAGACCAAATGCCTTACCAGTGAATTCACCAATATTTAAAATATAGCACAAACATAATAAACATATCCAACAGAAGTAAAGCCTTAACAAGAAACAGTTTCTTGTTACATAAAATGAAATAAATGAGTAGAGAGTAAAATTGAATTTCAAAGTAAAGATAGCATTATAGGTGATCCCTATTCCAGGAGCATAGAACAACAACTTGTGGCTTAACGAAACTAGAAATGAGACTCGTATTTACCTGTATAGAAATACATGATAGCCTGACACCACCATTGTTTTTCCCTCATGACAACATTAATGTGTTTCGAGAGAATTAAAAGAAGCAATTTTTATCCATCTACAAGTAAAAAGAAACAGCTTGCTTACCTCTGAGCCATCACAGTTACAGTGTCTGCAAGACTCATCATGCGACTCTGGCAAGCCGAGACACAAGAAGCAAGAAATGAAGTCCGGAGAGCGGCTCTAGTAAAGTCATAAGCACCATTAGCAATGATCTTCTTAATCAACTCGGTAATCCCATACAGCTGCTGCTGGGTGCCCAAAAACCAGATAGCATCCAAGGTGACACACAATGCATCATTTAGAGTCTGTGGATCTGTTGACGAGATTAAACTCTCAGCAAGCTCCCAATCATGGGAACTCACAGCTCCCTGAAATAATTGGCCCAACTCAATCCTGAATTGACGACTGACTTCTTGACATGCACGGATTTGTCCTTCTGGCAGAACTCTGTGTCTTTAGCAGCTACCCTAGGTTTGGTTTTCTTCACGCTACAACTACAACTACCAGACGTTGATGACTCTTTACTTACAAGGGTTGCCTCAGTTGAGAAAACCACATTACTTGATTCGCCTTCTTCCAGTCGAAAGCCTTGAATTTCACTGTTTGGTTGTCCCATTTCAGTTTCCTCAGTATCCGTTCCAGTAAACCAAGGGCCCTCTAAGTGCACGTTTTCACTCCCCACAACAATTTCGCTCCTTTTTCCATTAATACACTATCAGTTCAGCGAATCCTCAGCAGCCCAAAAAAGTCACAAATGAAGCAAATACTTAAGTTTCAACCCTCAAGACAAAAGAAAGGGATCAGTCCTCAAAAGGCACCAAACTGTCAGAAAAAAGGTTGAAGAGAAAACGTGTCCTCAAAGACCTAGATGCATGCCTCTTGCAGCAAATAAATTGAAATTTCGTATGCATAATGACAATAATTTTGTAGTGGTCAGTCCCTTAATCCTATGGAAAAAGCAAGCCCAAATACCAGGATTGTTCAAAATCAAACCTCAATTCCCAAAACACTAAAGAGGAAAAAAACAAAGGAACCCCATATGACATGAAAGGGATAGAATGCCCAAAGCAACAGTAACACTTCCCAAAAATATCAAAAGGATTCAACACCAAAAGGAACTGAAAAATCACAAAAGGAGAAACATATGCGGGAAGAGAAAATCTAGTGCAGAGGAGCATCGAAACACATAAAATGGGTATAAGTGTTCCATCCGTAAAAAACACTAAAAAACCCCCTTGTTCGTCTCAGACTATCCCAGCAAAATATGAGAGATCCAAGGGACAAAGGCCAAGCCTAGAACAAGAAAATCCAAATTCGATAGATATAATCCGATAATTCTAATCAAGAAAGACGAAGAAGGAAAACAAGGAAAAGAGAATTCATATAAGAAGCATTTATGCATACAAACGGATGAGTTTAATCAGTAAAAAAAAAGTAGAAATGAAAGCAAAAAGAAAGTAAGAAAGGGAACCTGAGTAATAGAATGAGAGATGGAGAAAACCCTCTCAGCGCCGGTGGTGTATGGTTTGGAGATTAGTATTAGATATCAAAAAGGAAGAAAGTAAAATTAAGATTGGTGGCGAGTAAATATAGAAATGAGAGAGAGAAGGACAAAACCCTCCCCTCCGCCGCTGTTATATGGCTTTCAGATTCTTAGATACCAGCCTCAATTTGCTGCCTCTGCTTTTTCTTTCATTTTCCTCTCTTTTATTTATTCTTCTCTAATATTCTCTTCAGCTACCACGCATAAATGGGAAAAGGCATTAATTATTTTTATAATAACAAATTAACAATACATCTACATGCATCTTTGTTTTTTATTTTTAGTATAAGGAAGTTTATTGTTTTTACTTTATAAAACTGAATTATATTTTGATTAATGTAAAGTTATATGAGAGTTTGCAAATAAAACTATATAAAAATTATAAAATAAAATATATTCTCATTCTTAATTAATGTAAAATTATATTTAATTAATATTAAATTATATTAGTTAAAAAATTGTGTTTTAAATTATATTCTCATTCTTACGTTTTTAAAGATTTTACAAATAAAACTATATCAAAATGTCACATCAATGTTGAATACAAGTGATTTGATTAACACTATTTAAATAATCAAATGATTTGATTGACAAAATAAAAAATCGATGTTTAATTATTAGTATATCCAATAATTAAATATCATACGTGTAATTTACCAAAAAAATACTGCTTTGAGAATGACTCCTTTACTTGCAAAGGTGAAACTATATAATAAAAATTTATTACTTTAGAAAACCACACCTGTAGTACTTCCCTACAGGCATATAAAAACAGCTAATATTATTCTCTTTGTGAAGGTGAGGGTGTAGGAGTTGTTCGAGGATCGAATAAAGATCGATGTCAATCTCAAATTTGATATTAAAACTGTCATTCCACCCACTTTCACCCATAGTTTAGTAAACATATAAGAAACAGCATTTGCACCCTGATCTATTGACGACATTATCTAGCCTTTTTATTAGAAATTTCCATTATGTAAGTGGTTAAAAATGAGTCGAATGATTTCTTTCATAACTGGGAATCATCACTGCAAGTCATTCAACACATTATATTTATTGCTTATAGCAAGAACCTGGCTCTAAGGGGGCAGCGTGGCCGCTTCCGGCTAACGGAGCAGCTGCAACTCCTCTCTGATATAACACCTAAAGTTTGCCAACCTTCCAGTTACTTCTCTTGGATTCTTAGCCAGCTTGTCGTAGGGTGTCCATAGCCGCTCTAATTCAGATCGAGATGGGAAGGAGAAAGAAGAATGTCACCAATGGATGAAAACTCAATGTCAAAAAAATGCTTCAAACTTATGCCGCATCCTTGAAAAGTAATTCTTGTGTCGATTCTAGCAATGATGGTGGCCATATGGAAAACGATGAGGACATTGACATTACAGATGAAGATATCAGAATGGGAACTAAGTTTGGGCTATCCTCTATCCAATTCTTGAATAGAGCCTACCAACTCATGGAAGCGAGTAGGATCCGAACAGTCGTCTTGAAACTTTTAGGAAGAAATATCGGATCTTCTTACTAATAGAACCTTCGCCCTTTGGAAACCGACACAACCGTTCACCGTATGGATCTAAAGAATGGTTATTTCTTAGCTAGATTGCAATCGAAAGAAGACAATGGTAAGGTTCTCTCTGAAGGACCTTGAATCGTTTATGGGCAATATCTTACCGTTCAACCTTGGACAAGGAATTCAGCACAACTCAACCGTATCCGACCACAGTCATTGCGTGGATTCGATTTCCAGGTTGTCGGAGTTTATGTATAAAAAATATGTTTTAACTAATTGGCAAGCTTGTAGGGAAAATGGTGAAACTGGATTTCCACAAGAATACAAGTAATAGAAGAAGATTTGCCATAGAGTGGCGGTCTACGTCGACCTCAAAAAAAGGCTAATCTCTTGAGTGGTTATAGGCAAAAAAATTCAGAATGTGGAATATGAAAATCTTCCTCTTATATGCTTATCGTGTGGGTGATTTGGTCATCTGCGAGATGCTTGCACTTTCAACCATAAAGAACAACGTCCTGGAGACATACTGATGAATGATCAAGACTCAAATCGCCTGGTTACCCCAAAAAATAGCAACAAAAGCACGACCATGATCCTGGTGATTTGCTCCGCTGACCCATCGGAAGAGGAGCCATATGAGTCGTGGATGATGGTGCAAATAAGACGCCGACAGTACTTCCTGGCTGTCCTCTTTTCTTTTCAAATCTTCATCGATTTTGTTCATTTGTATTGTGATAACCAAGCTGCGATTAATTTGGCAACCAACCAAGTTTTCCACGAACGAACTAAACACATTGAAGTTGATTGTCGCTTTTTACGTTACAAGGTCAAGACTGGTTTTTTGAAGTTTTTTCATGTTCGTTCTTTAGATCAGCTCGCTGACGTGTTTACAAAGACTCTTCGAGCTCCCATGCATCGTGATTTTATTACCAAGTTGAGCCTTCTTAACATCCATGCAGTCCCATCTTGAAGGGGGTATTAGGATGTATTATTTGTTAACCATTTGTTAGTTTAGGTAACTGTTAGTTTTTCTGTTGAGCTTTAGTAGTTAGATAGTTCATAACTTTTGTATATAAACAACTTGATGTATCATTCTTTCTTAACGTATATGAAAGACAATCATACTTTTCTTTCATTGCTTTCTTGATTCTTATAATAGTACAGGTGAATGGCTGTGGGACAAATTCTAACAACTCCTATCAGTTAATATATTGCTTCGAATGACAGCTATAAAGGACCAGTGGCAACCTTAGAGTGCGATTTAACAGGCTGGAAAGGGAATAACAAACACCAATTCTCGCTCAAATCAGCATATGAAATCCGACGAGGACCATACGTGAAGAAGGAAACGCTGTGGAAGACTATACACAGTTTCAAACCTATTATGCTATGTTAAACATTAAAATAATACGACTTAAAAAAAAGGATAAACTATGCATTTAGTATCTCCCCTATCACTTTTATTTCATTTGTCAACCAACTATTTTTCTTATAATGATACGTAATATTATGTTTTAGTTTATTTTAGTCAATAATTTTAAAAATTAATAGAAATATTAACGTAATATTTTTATTTTTCTATGATAACATAAAATTAATTTATGGTGACATGTTAGTAATTTTTAAATGCAGGTAACTAAGATAAAACTAAAGGTTAGTTATGATATTGAAAAAAATAGTTTGGTGACCAAAACGGAACAAAAGGGATAGTTGGGTATTAAATGTATAGTTTACCGCAAAAAAAATAAGTGATGGCAGAACTTCTCCCGATACAGAACCATAAAACAGGAGCAACCAAAGACAAACAGAGAAGTGTCCGACAGTTAAGCACACAGATTTGGGAAATTTCCATAGAAGCTTCTGTTGCCGGGAAACTTCCCAAATCCAAATCCCATCCCTCTTATTTTGGGTTTCCCGCTGGAAAATTAGTGGACGGAAAATGGGCTTAGACATAGTGGAGCCAAACACTTGCGTTAGAGGTTGCTGCTCTAGCAATTCAATCCCTCTTCACCTTCCTCCTTCTTCCTTCTCTCTTCTATCCCCAGTTGCCAGGGGTAACCTTTTCTTCTCTTCTTTTCCTTGCCCTTACTTTGTACGCAGAATTTGCTACCTGTTGTGTTTTTTTTTTGTGATAGGGGCTGAAAGCGTTGTTTACGAAGCAATTTTGGATGGAAAGAGAGTTGCTGCTAGGAAGCCAATCCTGTCTACCTCGGAGGAGTTGGATAAATTTCACAAGGAATTGCAGCTCCTTTGCCAGCTAGACCATCCTGGCATTGCTACCCTCGTCGCCGCGCATGCCAAGCCTCCCAATTATATGTTTTTCTTCGAATTCTACGAACAACCAATCTGGCTCATAAGTTACACGTGCAAGAATGGATTCCCGATCTTGATCAGGCGCTCTCAATCATGCTCCAATTAGGTATATCTTCATTCTCCATTATTAAAAAACTTGATAATAACGCATGCTACTTTTACTGCTGAACTTTGGATTCAATTGTCAATTCAGCTGAGTCCTGATCATAAGCTTGGAGATATTAAGATTATATTGACATAGCTTGGACAACAGTGAATTGCTTTAGGTGCTAGGATGCTTCATTGAATGAGAGTTTGTGCTGTTTCATGCTTTTGATTTTACCTGAAACTTTGGTTTTTCAGTATGGTTGATGTGGGGTGTTCAGGGGTCTATTAAAAGTACTTTTTTTCAGTTTATACGGAGAAATGGCTATTTGGCTTTTGTTCTGAAACAATGCTAGAAACATAAATGCTTGGTATCAGAGAACATAAAATTACTAAATTTCCTTTTTAATGATGTTACAGCTTGTGCTCTTTCTGTTGTTTTTTTCTTCCAGCGAAGGCCTTGCAATATCTGCATAACAAAGGAATCATACATAGAGATGTGAAGCCAGCAAATGTTCTTGTAATTTTCCTTTTATAATCTTCTGATCTCTTTAGTTGTCCTTATTATCTGGTTGGTGTTAGATGCTATTAGAAAAATGATTTTAATTGATTGACTTTTGAGCTTAAAGTTATATTACACCGCTAATGCATATGCAGCTTGACAGAAACTTTTCTGCACACCTAGCTGACTTTGGTTTGGCAGAGTATAAGAAGGATCTCAGAAGAGTCTCTATCGAGAATTGGAGATCATCAGGTAAGCCAACAGGTGGTTTTCACAAAAAAAATATGGTTGGAACTCTTATTTACATGGCCCCTGAGATATTGACGAAGGAGATACATACTGAAAAATCAGATGTCTACAGCTTTGGAGTGTCCATCAAGTAAGAATAAGGATTCTTGAAGCTTCTGTTAACAGTGTATTGTTTATATAGTCTATGAATAAGGATTCTTGCTATGCTAACATACAATATAGATTGCACGTTAACCTAATTTCAAAATATGCTCATAGGCTAGTTTGCTGTTCATCTTAAATGCTAAGATTTTCGTTTTGTGGGGCAATGGAAGTATATACAATATTTCAGATTGGGTTAAAAAACATTTTGGTCCTTTGCATTATAAAGATTTATTTCAGTACTAATCTCTTAATGTTTCTATTGAAGTGCCAGAATTGTTAGAATTTAACTCTTGCATTGTAGTAAACATTTTGGTAACTTTGCTGGATTTTGTGATGTGAAAATTTAGATCTCGTGAAATCAATGTTGAATATGTTGCTTGGAATCGGGGGTGAGTTGAATAGAGAAATGTGTTCAACACATGTATGTTCATTTTTCTAAGTTTTTTTCATATATTTAGGGTACCTTGATACCCATGTCCAGTGGATATGTTTTCAAATTAGGTACTCTATGGAAACTGAAGAGTCGGATCAAAATAGTGAAAACATACCCTAATCACTGCCCTTACAAGTTGAATCTATTTTTCCATCATTTTTCTTTCATCTTTACTTCTATGGTATGCACATTGTCTCTATCTGTGTGTTTGTTCTATTTTTAGTGTCACTGCCGCCAGTAGGTACTGTACACATAAATGCCTCATATGCAGAGACATCCCTGCTTCCCAAAGCCCTACAACAATTGCATATTAGGTGGATCACTATTCACTGGATCTGGTTTTGCCTGGGTACTATAATTAGCTCTTACAGTAACTGTTAAGTGATACCACCTTGAGCCAGATTTCTATGCTCTAGCATGGTTAATCATGTTTTGCTTATGCATTATGGAGTAATGTTTCCTTGTTTGTCATTTGAATTCAATAGTTGATAAATTGCAGTGAAACATTAGGCTATGGTTAATCTAGTTCTTTTGCTGCTCTGTAGGGCTATAACCATGAAACTTGATTTCCGTTTAATTGCAGTGAACTGCTAACCGGCATTGTCCCATACACTGATATCCGTGCTGAAGCTCAGGTCAGTCTTCTCTTGACTATGCTTAACATTTTTTGTTGATAAGTGATATTGTTCAGTACCAGACTAATTTGAATTTGCATATGCTTATCGAGAAAATTTTCAATCTCCAAGGCATAGCTTATTGTTTAATGCTTAGATTACCTATTGCTTGTTAGTATTATACTGAAGAGATCTCAGATTAGGTTACATATTATTATCTTAATAAATCTGTCAGTCACCTTGCCGGATTTATCTGTGTGGCCCAAGTAACAAGGAAAATTGTTCAGTCATTAGCCTTTACAGAGAATATCTAGGTTGTGCTCAAGGAAGCTCATTTCGATATAAGTTCTGTTCCTACATTTGTTTACTTGGAGATTAATGGGGAAAGTGGCAAATAAATTTGTTCTATTTATGTTGGAGTTTCTGGCGCGTGAAGAAGTATCCTCATTGGCCAATTCAATATAATCATCTATTTGTTTATGATTATTTTACTGTCATTTTGTGCTTTCAAAGGACAAATTGATTCCTCTTTTCTTCCTACAATGCTTACCCTGTGCCAGGCAGCAAAACCAAATATAAGCTGCTTCCAACTCAGAGCTACCTGCTCCAGGTAGCAGTCAAAATTAATTAGCGGGGTGGACAAACTTTAAAAGAAAGTTTGAGGAATTTTGAACAAGTTGTGCTTGTATATTAATCAAGTTGAATTATATCTTTTTTATCTTTTTCCTTCCATATTATTTTAAGCTAACTGAATTTTAACGATTTTTGCATCTGAATTAACTTAGGATGAATGGTAAGTTATAGAACAAAATGCAGCCAAATATTTTTTGCAATCTCATTCCTCACTGCAATTTCTCTTCCAACAAATCATGTTCAAAAGTAAATCTTAGTTTGCACTTTCTATAAGTTTCATGCTGGTCATTTAATGTCTAGAATTGAAGAGAGAAACAAATTGTGTCCACACAGATTTATTTTCTGCTTTTTTTTTAACATGGAGCATGGTCATTGGATTACCGCAAAGCTAATTGCTTTTACATTTCTGACCATAGCTATTGAAAACTCTTTGTTGTTAAAATTTTAGTAGTTATTTGTAATTTATTGCTACTGGCAGGCCCACACTGTTCTGGAGATGAACTATACTGAACAGCAACTTACTGCAGCTGTGAGCTCTGGTGGACTGCGACCAGTTCTCGCTGGTATTGACTCTGGAATACCAGCAAGTATGCTGTCACTAATTCAAAAGTGTTGGGATGCAAATCCTCAAAATAGGCCTTCTTTTGATGATATAGTGTTAGAACTGGATGGTATT
Source organism: Hibiscus syriacus (assembly GCF_006381635.1). Taxonomy (NCBI): domain Eukaryota; kingdom Viridiplantae; phylum Streptophyta; class Magnoliopsida; order Malvales; family Malvaceae; genus Hibiscus; species Hibiscus syriacus. The sequence continues at coordinate 746,585 of NW_024062758.1, read as the reverse complement.
CTGCAACAAAGAAAGAAAATGGGGAAAGAAGGTTTTTCTCTTCAACTATCTTCCATTTCCCATGGTCATCAAGTCATTGATAGCGTTAAGAACCTTCATACCTATCAGGAAAAGATTAACTGGTCTACACAGGGAGAATGTTTATCCAAAGGAACTTCATTTGGGGTAAATTCTGGTTTGAGAATGTGGCTGGATTCTTTTGATGATTCTTTGGCATACCTTCCTTTGCTTTCTTGGGGATCCTTTGCTACATGTGGGAGAAGGGAGAGTATGGAGGACACACATTTTCTTATGCCTTTCGTATGCAACGAGAAGGATGTTCATGCTTTTGGTGTCTTTGATGGCCATAGAGGTATGCAAAACAATGACAATGCTGAAGATGCAGAAGAGATTAGATATGAGGATAAATGCTTGTAATGGCCACCAGAAACTTCTAGGCAATTAATATTGCGACTCTAAAGCCATTTTAAATAAAAACATCGAAAGAAAAGTAGGACACCAGGTTAAGTGTTCGAATTTTTTAAATAAAATCGTTTCTGAAAAGGCAATCTTGTCTAATAAGAAATCAACCCTAATACTTCACTCCCCCCACCTATGGAAGCTGTTGCCACTTTGAAGTTACTAAATTTGTCTGTGTTCAGGTTTAGTCTAGTTTCCTGTTCCTTTACCATGGATATAAGTTTATGTACTTTATAACATTTGCAGGTGGTGCAGCAGCTGAGTTTTCAGTTCAAGCATTGCCTGAATTTCTGAAAACCTTAGGTTCTACAAGCAGGTGTGTATCACTTTTGCTGCTTTGCCTGCCTCAATCAAATTATTATCTATTTTATGGACTAAATAATTGTATATATGAGTGCAGTCCTGCTGATGCACTGGTGGAAGCATTTGTTAAGACAGATGTTGCATTTAGAGATGAACTTGATTCTCATCGAAAATCAAGGAGGGTTATCCAGAAAGATTGGCATCCTGGCTGCACGGCAGCGGCTGCTCTAATAGTTAGAAACAAGCTTTTTGTTGCTAATGCAGGTGATTGCAGGACAATTTTATGTCGGAGAGGATGTCCCTTAGCTCTAAGCAGGGTAAGTTATGTTAATTTGTTAGTCATATATTGTACAACTATTGCATGTTACTATGCTAAAACTAGTTGACTCTGACATGTTAGGATCATGTTGCAAGCTGTCCTGAGGAGAGAAACCGAGTTATCAGTGCAGGGGGGAAGTAAAATGGCAAGTTGATACATGGAGGGTTGGTCGTGCTGCACTTCAGGTTTGCCCCTCTGTAAATCTTTGCAATATTGACTAAGGTAGAAGTTAATTCTTTAAGGGTTCTGCATGCAAATGCTTGGTAGAATGAAAAGCTTATAAATCCTTTAACATGCCAAATACCACCTCTATTGATGTGTCTTTTAATAGGTAACTCGCTCCATCGGTGATGATGATCTGAAGCCTGCTGTAACTGCAGAACCCGAGATAACTGAAACTGTACTTTCGGCAGAAGATGAGTTCCTGGTAAGGCTCATTTTCGCTGTTAAAAATAGAACATTTTTTTATGACTGATAACAATTGGACTTCTAATATTTAGAATAGACGAGTTTTAAGAAAATGTATCTTAAAATAGGGTTTGATTGGCAGGTAATGGCTAGTGATGGACTTTGGGATGTTGTGGGCGACACGGAGGTGATAACCATCATTAGGGATACGGTTAAAGAGCCTGCAATGTGTTCGAAAAGATTGGCGACGGAAGCTGTAGCACGTGGCAGTAAAGATAATGTAACAGTCGTCGTTGTCTTCCTTCGTCCGGTATCCACGGCGGAGAGAGTTTACTAGGGGTTTACCTCCGAAACTGTCAACTGTTAAAGGTTGATTTTGATAGCATTCTGTGCATTTAATTCAACTATTTATTTTCAATGGAAAACACAACGCAGCCAGAATATTAAATAAGATGAAATTGATGATCCATGTTCAGAGCAAGAGAGAATCCTCCAAATAATTTCCTTTAAAAGTAGAGATTGAGATTTGGTGTAACTTGTATTGTATACTTTTTGTTCTTTATCATTGTAATCTCTCTCTTTCAACTAAACTACTAAGCTGGAATATGCATAATTATTGAATAGTGGCTCAAAATAATAATACCAAGGCTTTGCCCTTCGCCATTCCTTTTACAACATCGTGAGTGGAGAAAAGACTAAAAATGGAAAATCACTTGATAAAGTTACATCACTGTTTTACACTTTTAAAAATAACTGAAAAGCTTATCCAAATATATTTTTTGAATCGACAATTAAAATTATATATAATTTACATAAAAATAAATTTCCAAGATATTCTTTAATGGTTAAATTCTATGATTAGTATTTCCATTATATAAATTGTAGGTTTAGTTCTTGTACTTTTATTTGGTTGTTTTTACTTTTTGCACTTTTCAGATTTTGAACTTTTGATCCTTAGGACCTTATCCAAGCTTTTGCTGACTCTATTCCCATATGTAATGGGGTAAGGGGGAGGTAGGTAGTAGGCTGCCCCCAACGCTAGGTTGAGAGCAGCTTCGTGGAAGACCTCCGTTATGAATTGCTCTCAGTGGGACTCAATCCCAAGACCACAGGTTAAGAGCCTTGCGCTCTACCAACTGAGCTAGATGGTCAATTCGACCTTATCCAGCTATAGCTGTAAATTTATTAAATTAAAATTTGTCATTAGTATTTGTATTTTACATTAGTTGTAGATTTAATTAAGTTTACAAATTGATGATTTATGGTCTTATAGTTTATTTATATAATATATTATTTAAATTAAGACTAAAATTTTAAATTCTAAAAATTAAATTACTAAAATTAAATAAATTAAAATATATATATTAAATCTACGATTTATATATAATATACGTATTATTTATAAATTTTGACATTTGATCTTCAGAGGTTGGTGCACACTTTTTATTCTTAACATGTTATTTTGGTGAATCTGATGGAAATTAAAATTTTATTTTAAGCATTATAAGAGTTTATCACTCAAAGTCTTATTCATATTTATTATAAACTTTTGTTCTTCAATAATATTATCTATTGTAGAATTAAGTTTCTAAGTAATAATATAAATAATTATTTTAAATAAATTATTAAATAAATTACAGATGTGACACCTGCTATGAATAAATTTAACTTTTAATCATTTATTATAAAGTAATATAAATTTAATTAATTAAAATTTTTAATCATTAATAACTAAACAATGAAAAAATGATTTGCCATTTATGAAATTGATATAATAAAAATTTAATCATTAACCTAATCTTATCTTTTCTTACAATAATATTTTAATAGAGATGTCTCAAGACTCAAATTATTTATTCAAAATTTCGTGAAAATATAAGATATTATATTATTTTACCTCCTACTAATTAAATATTTTCTTTAAATGTGGTATTTTTTTAATATTCTAAATTAAAAATGATATTATATGATTTCCTTTTAATTCAAATATTAATTTGGTATGACTTGCAGTTCACGATTATATTCTAATTAAGCTAATATTAATTGATTATTTCTGATTTTATTCATATACTAATTAATAGCCATAATATATTATTCCAATTTTCTCCTATGTGAAAACTGTAACACCCCCAACCCGTATCCGACCCGGAACAGAGTCCAAGGTATCACATTGACTTTTCAAAACTTTTGCTTGTACAAAATTAGTGAATGATTTTAAACTTTTATAACATATAACTTATTCAAAAAGTTTACAAAACTATTCAGAGCTTATACAATACATTATTTTGAATACATGCCAACTAAAACTTTAGTTGTTAACATACATATTATTCATCTTTCTTCTGATCTGACCTTCAGTAAGGAGAACTGACCTGTCTTGCTCCACATTGCTCTTTACTCTTCTCACTTCTATAACCTACGTGTGAAACAATCACGCGCTAAGTCTATGACTTAGTGAGGCAATAAACATATAATGTAAACATTTACTAGTAATCATTTCTTACAACTCATATACTGTTATATGTAACAAATACATACATATATGTCATTTTCATTCATATCTCTTATCACTATCATTGATTCCTTTTATCATATAATCTTATAATTACCATTTGTACCATCATATATCACACATAACATTTAATAAGGAAACAAACATATCATCATATTCAGTTTATTAATGTTATCTCTTTATTAGCCCATGGTACACATGTGAGAACTATAGATACGTGAGTCTATTGAGGTTGTGCACCACTATGCTGTCACCACAACTCGTATAAATGTCCCGAAAGACCTATCCAGAGGTCACAAAGACCCCGACAACTATCCAGAGGTCATAAAGAACCTCGGCAACTGTCCATAGGTCCCGAATAACCTAGGTAAACTGTCCATATATCTCGAAAGACATAGGTAAACCCTCGACTCTTGGCATGCCAACTATACCTCTAGCTCTCAATATACATAACATGAGCATTTTCACTTATACACTTTCATTGCTCTTACGATTACATATTACTTTTCTTCTGTCACAAATCACATGTGCATATAGTCACATAGTTTACTTTCATGCAATTCATGTCACTTTTCATGTAAACATATGATTCACTTTCACATATCATATATTCTTTCTCTTTCATATAACTCATGTCTTGTGATCATGTAAACATGTATCACATAAAATAACATGTCAAACCTATCATTCCACTGATACAATATTCTCATATATTCATGTAGTTTAGTATCATATATCATATGAATCATATAAATCATGTCACATATACTCATGCATACATAGAATTCACAGATCAAATAACATTTGACGAGTTACTTATTACCATAGTAACTCCATCACTGGCTCGTCGCAAGCCAATGCTTATTCGATAACATAAGTACAATAAAATTGCACTCACATTGACCTCACTAAGTTTCAATCCACTTTATGATTTCATCTCTTTCGATCGAATCTTACCTTGATACACAACCCAGAACTTGTTCGTGTTCGATATCTACATAATTATACATTGATACATATCAGTATCCCATTGTTATAATCTAATCTATCATTTCTTAGACTAGAAGAAATGTATATTTCAATTTCCCCTTGAAGTGCATCGATGCATGCTACAGTGCATCGATGCATTCTTTAACATGTGCATCGATGCACTACCCATGCATCGATACACAAATTACCTTCGATGTTTTCATTTTAAAGGATGCATCGATGTACTCCTTATGCATCGATACACCATTTGCATTCGATGTTTCTTCTTTAAAGAGTGCATCGATGCACATTCAATGTGCATCGATGCACCTTGCCCAGAATTTGCATTTTAAGCCCGAAAATCCATTCAATTCAACTCAAATGCTTCATATTTCATCCCCTTTCATATTCCTTACTTACATATACATATTTGCCCTCATTTCTACTCAATAATCACTTCTTTAACCTCCATATCCTATTCTCCTTAAGAAATTCAAGAATCATACCCAAATTTTAGCATGTTACAAATCCAATTCTAATACTTCATACATGTTAATTAGATTGATGACAAGTCAAATTCACTCTAAAATCTTATTAAAGAACCCTCTTTCAAGATTTCACTTATTCCTCTCTTTTCTTTAATCCCCTTTATTCTCTTCATCTTATTATTTCAAGATAATTTAAGCTCTTCTTATGCTTAATTATCACCTAATAATCAAAACTCAACCTTAAATTTCAGCTAATAATTAACAAATAAAGAAACTCACCTTTGCCTAGCTTGGGCACGTTGGAGAAGAAGAAAGCAAGTGAAGAAGAAGAGAGTTTTCATATTCCTCTCCCCCACGTGTTAATCTCCTAATAAAGGGGAAAATATATTTCCTTGTCAATTGACCATTTTACCTTTTACTTCATTTAATAATTACCAACAACTTTTATGATTTATTTCCAAATAAATCATTGAACTAATCCATGGTTCTACTCTAGTCACCAAATTCTAAAACTTTACAATTTGATCACTAACTCGGTATTAAGGATGTTACAAATCTCTCCTCCTTTAAAGAAAATTTTTCCTCGAATTTTCACTGAACATATCAGTAAGAACATATCTTCTAATATTCTCATATTACTTCCTTTACTTAATCTTTCCTTGCTTTATTCCATTATTCCTTTATCTGTTCCAAATTGAAATCTCCTTATACATAAATCATATATTTCCTTTCATATTCATATACTCTCGTCTTATCACTTATACTCATCTTTATGTACCAATCTCCATTGCATCTTCATAACTTTGATCAGCCATTTCTTATACAGAGCTTCATTCTTTATCATTTCTTATACTTGTATTTTTTTTTCTTCCATAAGGTTTCATGCAAATACTTATCTCCTTTTCTACATCATAGTGATCTGATCAGAATACACAACTATATTCAGTTTCACATCATAATTGATTAACTCAACTTTATATTTTCTTCCAATCTTATAACTCTATCTCTTTTACTCTAATATCTAGTCAATAGCATCTATTCAATCTAGGGCACAAACCCTAGTTAACCAATCATATATCCTACCTTTCATCATTTCTTAATCTTTGTCTGTACTTTAATACACATGATCTTTTGATATTACTTTATACTTCTCTTTCAATCCTTACTTTCCCTCAACCATAAGTATCGTTATTTCCTTCACTATATCTCATTCATATGATCAACATATTTTGCACCATGTAATCTCGTTAGCCAACGCTAACTTTTCTTCTAGAGTATAAACCCTTATCATATCCACACTCTTGCTTATACACCATACTATTTCTTTGTTTCAAATCCATAACTCTGATTTCATTCATTTTATAAAATTATCACTGATGCACTTATTGTTAAACTCTTATACAATTCTAACCACATCATTTGATATTTTAACGTTCTTATGATGATATTTGTCCACCATACTCTAGTTTTCTCTCATAATAACGAAACTTCTCAATTTAACTTCTCCACTTTGGAGAAATAACAACCATCTAACATTATCTTCATATTATTTATTCAAAGGTCTGTAACAACATAACCTTTCTCGAATTCACCCTTGAACTCAGATGCTCTTAACTCTTTTAATTATTTCTATACATTCATTCAACATCATGAAACATTCTCTAATCTTATACAGACATTCCCTAAGATTTTCGCTCTTCTCCCTGCCTGGCCAGGGCAGGTGAATATTATTACCTTCATGTCTATCGCCTTGTGCTTCACTTTGGAAGCTCTCATATAGTCATGTGCTCATATTATTTCTTCTATCACATATCATGTGTGCATATTATCACCCAATTCATATCATATAACATATATATCTCCTAAATCATTCTCAAGTATTCACTTATCTTATATAATATAAACAATTTAACTCTATTAACAAGACAACACCCTTCTTACCCTATCAGATAAGAAATTTTCACTCTATGTTGACATGTACACATTTTTAAAACTCATTTGACTTCGGTTTAAGCCTAGAATCGCCTAAACCTTAGCTCTGATACCATTAAACGTAACACCACCAACCCGTATTCGACCCGGATCCGAGGTATCACATTGACTTTTCAAAACTTTTGCTTGTACAAAATTAATGAATAATTTAAAACTTTTATAACATATAACTTATTCAAAACGTTTACAAAACTATTCAGAGCTTATACAATACATTATTTTGAATACATGCCAACTAAAACTTTAGTTGTTAACATACATATTATTCATCTTTCTTCTGATCTGACCTTCGGTAAGGAGAACTGACCTGTCTTGCTCCACATTGCTCTTTACTCTTCTCACTTCTGTAACCTACGTGTGAAACAATCACACGCTAAGTCTATGACTTAGTGAGGCAATAAACATATAATGTAAACATTTACTAGTAATCATTTCTTACAACTCATATACTGTTATATGTAACAAATACATACATATATGTCATTATCATTCATATCTCTTATCACTATCATTGATTCCTTTTATCATATAATCTTATAATTACCATTTGTACCATCATATATTACACATAACATTTCATAAGGAAACAAACATATCATCATATTCAGTTTATTAATGTTATCTCTTTATTAGCCCATGGTACACATGTGAGAACTGTAGATACGTGAGTCTATTGAGGTTGTGCACCACTATGCTATCACCACAGCTCGTATAAATGTCCCGAATGACCTATCTAGAGGGTCACAAAGACCCCGACAACTATCCAGAGGTCATAAAGAACCTCAGCAACTATCCATAGGTCCCGAAGAACCTAGGTAAACTGTCCATATGTCTCGAAAGACATAGGTAAACCCTCGACTTTTGGCATGCCAACTATACCTCTAGCTCTGAATATACATCACATGGGCCTTTTCACTTATATACTTTCATTGCTCTTATGATTACATATTACTTTTCTTTTGTCACAAATCACATGTGCATATAGTCACATAGTTTACTTTCATGCAATTCATGTCACTTTTCATGTAAACATATGATTCACTTTCACATATCACATATACTTTCTCTTTCATATAACTCATGTCTTGTGATCATGTAAACATGTATCACATAAAATAACATGTCAAACCTATCATTCCACTGATACAATATTCTCATATATTCATGTAGTTTAGTATCATATATCATATGAATCATATAAATCATGTCACATATACTCATGCATACATAGAATTCACAGATCTAATAACATTTGACGAGTTACTTATTACCATAGTAACTCCGTCACTGGCTCGTCGCAAGCCAATGCTTATTTGATAACATAAGTACAATAAAATTGCACTCACCTTGGCCTCACTAAGTTTCAATCAACTTTATGATTTCCTCTCTTTCGATCGAATCTTAACTTAATACACAACCTGGAACTTGTTTGTGTTTGATATCTACATATTTATACATTGATATATATCAGTATCCCATGGTTATAATCTAATCTATCATTTCTTAGACCAGAAGAAATGTCTATTTCAATTTCCCCTTGAAGTGCATCGATGCATGCTACAGTGCATCGATGCATTCTTTAACATGTGCATCGATGCACTACCCATGCATCGATACACAAATTACCTTCGATGTTTTCATTTTAAAGGGATGCATCGATGCACTCCTTATGCATCAATGCACCATTTGCATTCGATGTTTCTTCTTTAAAGAGTGTATCGATGCACATTGAATGTGCATCGATACACCTTGCCCAGGATTTGCATTTTAAGCCCTAAAATCCATTTTATTCAACTCAAATGCTTCATATTTCATCCATTTTTATATTTCTTACTTACATATACATATTTGCCCTCATTTCTACTCAATAATCACTTCTTTAACCTCCATATCCTATTCTCCTTAAGAAATTCAAGAATCATACCAAAATTTTAACATGTTACAAATCCAATTCTAATACTTCATACATGTTAATTAGATTGATGACAAGTCAAATTCACTCTAAAACCTCATTAAAGAACCATTTTTCGTGATTTCACTTATTCCTCTCTTTTCTTTAATCCCCTCTATTCTCTTCATCTTATTGTTTCAAGATAATTTAAGCTCTTCTTATGCTTAATTATCACCTAATAATCAAAACTCAACCTTAAATTTCAGCTAATAATCAACAAATAAAGAAACTCACCTTTGCCTAACTTGGGTACGTTGGAGAAGAAGAAAGCAAGTGAATAAGAAGAGAGTTTTCATCTTCCTCTCCCCCACGTGTTAATCTCCTAATAAAGGGAAGAAAATATCTTTCCTTGTCAATTTACCATTTTACCCTTTACTTCATTTAATAATTACCAACAACTTTTATGATTTATTTCCAAATAAATCATTGAACTAATCCATGGTTCTACTCTAGTCACCAAATTCTAAAACTTTACAATTTGATCACTAATCAGGTATTGAGGATGTTACAAAAACACTATAAATATCGTTGGGCTGATCATGACTTTTGTTAAACAAAGTTTTGTATGAAGTTAGAATAATATATACTCTTTGGATATATAATATGAAGGCCAGAGAGAGCGGGCCGGGAGAATTTCGAGATCTTAATTAAACATTTTTGAATTGTAACATTTCTTATTACAATTACATAATTAAGTATATTTTTTATGTTTTGGTTTTATTGTAGTTGATGGATAACCTAGCTTGTTGTTGATTGTCTTGTTACTGTCTACCATTTTCATCATATATCTACGTTGGTTTTGTGTGCCTCCTTTTATGTGTCTACAACATTAAGTTGAGTTTGTGATAACTACATGCAACATTGTTTTTTCATAATTCAGATGGATCAAGTTTTCTGAACATATGAGTAGTTATTTTTAAGGTTAAATATTTTTTGCCGAAATCGCTGAAAGAATTATTTACTAATTGTATAATTGAAAATCTTATTTTTTCCATAAACTATGTTAAATGCAGATTAATAATATAAAAATATTAAATAAATCATCTTGGGTGACAAAATAATACCAAATCAATTTGGTTAATATGCTATATCAATATTTGATCACTTTAAATAATCGATTTATTATAAATAAAAAATATTAATAATTAATTTTAAAATATTTAGTGGAAAAAAATACTTAAATACTACTAGTGACTTTAGGTAATCTATCCTTAGACAAAAATGAAATAATGCCAAGGAAAAGCCCCTTACAAAGGCGGAGGTGACGAGCAGCGGCCGCCCTGTCTTCCTACGAAACGAAATTGAATGCCACCTTCTTTCCGGTGTGGACATCGAACCTGAAGATTACCAATTCTCCCTCTTAAAATCGGGTATCCTCATCCTCACCACCCACCGCCTCCTCTGGCTCCCTTCTTCTTCCGCCACCACCCCTACTTCCGCCTCATCCGTCCCTCTTGCCTCCATTTCCCATATCTTCTCCCAAAAAAATCTCTCAACTGCCTGTTCCACTCCCCCAGGATCCGCTTCCATGTCCTCGTCTCATCCGATGGTCGGGTTTTAGATACGGGTTCTGGGTCTGGTTCCAGTACAGGTTCGGGCTTGAGATCAGTTGTTGTGACGGCAGTGGTTCGAGGGAAGGGGGACTGTGATGGGTTTTTGGTGAAGTTTTGGGACAGTTGGCGGGCGAGAGAGTAATGAGACTTCAGGTTCAGGTTCTGGTTCCGGCTCGGGTTTAGCTTCTGGTACAGGGCAGGTACAGGAACCGGCGGGGGTTGTACTCGACTGACGGGTCCGTGAGAATGGTTGGGGTGGCGGGGATTTTAAGGAAGGAGCAAGAAATGTGGGAGAGCACTGATAAGAGTTTGCAGGATGCTTTTCAGGACTTAAAGGCTCTCATGGTAATGTGATTCATTTTATTCAATTATAACGAATGGAAGCAAATTATAGGGACTTTGGTTTTGATGTAAAAATTGTATCATTGCATTGAAATATAAACCCAGATGTAGTGGAAAATTGTCTTCTTTATTACATTGAAGTGTCCGGTTTCTTTACCAGAAAGAAGAAATATAATATATTCTTGATTCAGTTTCTGCTTTGAGTGTTTGTTCAAATGTTTGACATCGGTGAATGCAAGTGGAACGTGTCTTGAGTGTTTGGAACCAGTAGTAATTAGCCATAATATCTTTATCATAAGTTAGGACATGATATATTTAAACTTTTGTGTCAATGGCATGCATGAAAGGATTGATTAGGTTCAATGTAGTTTTGTTTTTTTATTGCAAAGATAGGTTCCGAGCTGTAGTTAATGATTTTTTAGTCTCTTGCTTTTGCTTGTTTTCTTTCGTTCTGATTGTTCAAGATTTAGAACTCTTTTGGATTTTCAGAGTAAAGCTAAAGAGATGGTGATGCTAGGAGAAAAAATGAGGCAAAAGTTTTTGTCTGGAACGAGTTCTCAAACAAGTGGAACTATTGACGAGGAGATGCAAGATTGGTTGTTGAGTGTTGGTATAATATCCCCAGTTACTAAGGAGTCTGCACGTGCCCTGTACCATCAACAATTGTCCCGTCAGGTTCTCTTCTCCCTCTCTTTCTTTTTTTAACTTTATTTTGGGGTTAATTTTAATGGTATTTATTACTTAATAATTCCTCTCAAGATAATTCTATAGAGCTTAGCTTATCATTCTATTTATACATTTTATAGAATCTAGGATTTTTATTTGGCTCTAAAGAAATCCTTAGAAATAAGATGGTTTTGTAGATGGGGATTAGTTGACTACTGCTTTAGTGTTTTCCCAGATGAAGTACAATTTCTTTTAATTGATTCAATTTTCAAGACTTAGATAACAAAATACTCCTGGAAGATATTTCACTTCTAATTCTGCTTTGTGCTTGTATATCCCATGGTTTCTCATTGGGAATATAAAATTAATCATCCAAAAATTTAATATCATGTTGGTAAAGGACTTGTCATGTGTAGTAGATTGGCTTTTACTTGATTTTCTTTTGAGAGCTAGTTTTGAATTAATCTTCCTCCCGAAAAAACTGAGACACTCATCAGCTACAACCACTGATTTCCCCTTTGCTTTTTGCTTTTCTCGTGTCCCGGTACCTTGCTTACCAACTCTACCCCCTTTCCCTTCTTAGCATTTCTACAACAAAATCACCAGAATTTGGAACGACGCTACCAAATTTATCGAATGCAATAAAAGAAAGCAAAGTTAGAGTCTTGCCTAATCCCATATCATCAGCAAAAATCCCTCCTCGCGAAGGCTCGGGACGTTTATCAGTCTGATAATTTGTCAGCACATTTACAAATTATCCTCCTTTCTCCTCCCAGAAGGGCTGCAACTCATTTGAATTCTCCTTATGGAGTAACCATCCTAAACCTTCCTTCTGGTGCAACAAAAGCTGAGATATAATAACCTCATTAGGAGGATCCACAGGTGCCATTGCCGCCTTCTTGCTAACATTCTTTTCGACCAACTTGAAAACCTTATCCAAACTCCGGGACTCTCCTCCAGCCCGGTTTCCCTTAACCACAGCAGCCTCCGACAACGTGAAAGACACATCAGAGTGGGCAATTAAGTTCAATCCGCCTCGTGAAATCGCGGACTAAATTCTCTCTAGCCTAGCCTAGCCTCTAGAAGCCATAAAAGGTTCTTCAACTACTAAATATCTTAAGACAAATGATTAAATTCTCTCTATTCTTAACAAACAAAAATCTCTACTCCAATCTTTAATCCCTTGTACAAAAAGATTGCCCTTTGCACAAGCTGGGCTAAAGATGGATTGAAAAACACATGGATTTGAAGTTAGAAATAATCAATATGCTAATTTCTCCCAACATTCTAAGAGAATCTATACTACCTTTTGGGGTTGGGATTCCTAACTTGATATATTTTGTAAGCATGACGAGCTCATAATAATCAGTGAAGCATTTGATGAAAACATAACAACAAAGGAACCTCACCTTGGACAAGTTAAGAAAATCTAAACTACTTTATTGGGGTTCAGATTTTCCTAAAATGCGCTTTTATATGAACTCAATATTTCATGATCATCAACCATTTCATCAAACTGTAAAGTCCTGTGGTCGTCAGTAACATCAGCTTCATCACCTCTCACTGCTACATCCTCATCCTGCTCCGGTTTTGCTACATCCTCATCCTGCTCGGGTTTTGCTACTTCTTCCTGCAAGCACATGAAGATATAAAATGTAATGAATAATAAGCAGTCCATCTAAATTCCCTTGTCAAATACTCAAATTTCATAACTGGATGATTATCTCATCACCAATCAATGAAAAGGAACATAAATGGAACACGGTTGAGATTAGAAAGAAAGGGAAATAAGAGCTATGGTGTGAAATACATGAAGAGATTAAGTTGTTCTATCAATGAAAAATCAGGTCCAAATTGCCGAATGGCCTAAAACACATTTCACCAAATATTGTGTTAACAATTCTGGTTAGACTCATTCTAGAAAGTGGTCAGAAGTATCCTGAGAACCTAGTCTATGTATCTTCATAATACCTAAAACAGGATTCATAATAACTTAATCAAACCTATACCGAGAGGCCAAGACACATCCTCCCAACCAACATGCCAACTATGGTTCAATCACAAATTTTTGCAGTACTAAACCGAAACAAAATTGTAACCACACAAACACTAGCACAAGAAGGAAAACATTTGATATATATATTTTTACTCCGATGATATAAAGCTTAGTTGGTTTCTAATGGAAGCAACAAAGACAAGAAATTCTTCAAGCACATACCCCATAAAACAACTCTGTGTCATGTTTTGACCATCTTACTCTGGGTGTTTTGTTCATGTGAGTCTGGTAATTGAAGTAGGTAGTTGATTTGGCACTGGCACTCACTTGATCATCTGCAAAACCTTGGTCTTGTTCTGAAGCAACGGGCTTTCTTCATCTTGAGCATTTAATTCATCAAATCACTTTTGAGTACTGCACAAAAGTAGTAAAACCATAAATCAATATACTGCATACAATGTTGAAAACAATTACAAAATTCTAAAACTCAATTTCATTTGATTGGTCAAAGGTACTCTTAAAGCTTTCGCCTCTTTCTTCTGCATAACACATCAGATTTGGGTCAGGTAAAGGACAATAGCAATGTATCAGCAAAGATAATAGAACTGATATTCTAACGCCAAAAGTCTTTGCAGGATTGGGGGAAGTATCATAATTTTTATACAAAAATAGAACTCATACTGCTAACCGCTCCTTATAATCAGCAAGTAGAATGAGATCCTTCAAGGCCACCCTTGCAAAGTCGATTTCATCCTCTGGCATGTTGAGTAAAGACTCATCCACTGGAAAAGAAAACATATATTTTAGTAGGTAATAGATAACAGATAAAGCGACATAGCTTTGAAATCTAGAAGCTGTAACAACAAAATCTTCTCTTTCTACGAGTTGAATGAGAAAATTTCTTCCGCTGTTCTTTTTCTGGATTATCTGATGCTTCATTGACTTTCTTATGATTTTGAGCTTCATTAGCTATCTCACGTTTTTGAGGAGGTTTTTCACTTTCATTCACGGGTTTCTTCGACCTCTTAGAAGGTTTACTCTTTGCCGATACATGTTCTACATTATATTCACCATTGTTGTCATTTTTATCCTCATTGATAGCTTAACTAAAGGGGTGTTCGGCAACGAGGCCATTGTCATTACCAGTCCCATCCTCAAGATCATCAACAATATGCAGATTAATCACCTGAGCTTCACTAGATATCTAATGATTTCGAGGAGTTTTTTCACTTTCATTCATGGGTTTCTTTGACCTCTTAGAAGGTTTCCTCTTTGCAGATATGTGCTCTACATTATATTCACCATTATCATTTTCATCATCATTGTTGTCGTCTTTATCCTCATTAATAGCATAACTAAGGGGGTGTTTGGCAGCGAGGCTATCGTGTTTACAAGTCCCATCCTGAAGATCATCAACAACATGCAGATTAGTCACCTGAGATTCGTTAGCTATCTTATGTTTTCGAGGAAGTTTTTCACTTTCATTCACGGGTTTCTTTGACCTCTTGGAAGGTTTCTTCTTTGCAGATACACGTTCTACATTACATTCACCATTGTCATTTTCATCACAATTGTTGTCGTCTTTATCCTCATTGATAGCATAACTAAGGGGTGTTCGGCAGCGAGGCCATTGTCATTACAAGTCCCATCCTCAAGATCATCAACAATATTCAGATTAGTCACCTGCTCTCTCAACCACTTTCTTGCTTTGCTTTTTCCATTCACCTCATCTCTCGGAAGACTGCTTGGACTTTTAAGGACTGGATACTAGAGAGGTGTTCCTTTCCATGATGTTAGAACTCAAGAACCAATAAAGGAACATAAGCAGTATAGCATCCCATAATGAAACTTGGAAATGAGTTCTATCCATGTCCAAGATTAGATACAGGAGAAGCAGTGGAAGAAAAAATTACCACTTCTCTAGCCACGACAAGAACATTTTCCCAAAGATCAACACCTGAGTTAGCAGCTACTGCAAGGTTTGAAAATTCCTCATTCACCGGACATTCAGAGGTGGAAGGATCTGGAGTTGAGCAATTGGGAACATGATCGGTTGGCAAGTCAGGAATTGATCTCTCTCCAAAGAGTGTTTTAGAAGGACCAAACTGAGCATTTGGAGGATGCATAACCGACTCAACCACAACAGGTGGTGAGTTGAGTACGCTAGTTTGTAGCCTGGGCTTGGGTTTGAATTTCCTTCCTAAACATCAACAAAGACATTAGAAAGGCACAACAAAACACCCCGCAGAGGAGTATGAATAACATAGCAATCAATCCATCACATACCAGAGGTAATCTTCATATCTGATATAGTATCTAGAGTGCCAATCAAAGTTATCAAAGGCTCAAGGCGCATCGAGGCGCAAAGTGTCCTGGAGCCTTGAGGCACGAGGCGCATGAAAGGTGCGGGATTCACGAAGGCGAGGCATGATATCCAAAAAATTATAACACATGTATATATTAATGCAATCAAACTCAAATACCATAGATACCCAATATTAGGCTTCAATAGAGTTTATTCTCAAATTCAAAATACCAACCTAACGTCATAAAAGTTATCAAGCATAATCAAGTACTAAGTTTAACAAAAACATTCAACATGCAAAAACAAAACATCAAATAAAGTCACTGATAATCATCATCAAACATCAAACTAATCCTCATCATCATCGTCAAGTGGTATGTCATCATCTTCCTCCTCATCCGTCTCACAATCCCCAATGTCTTCTTCTTCAGTGTCACCCTCCTCTAGTATAACAACTTCATCATCTTCATCATCTTCATCTACAAGGTGTGGTCTAGCTTTTTCCTTTCCTTTCGAGCTTGAACTAGCAACGTTCTTTCTTCTAGTATTATGGTCACGCTCATAAGCTCCGGAAGCTATACCAACATCCTTCCATGTCAAATCGTCATCATCAAACACATAATCTTCATTTTCTTCTTCATCCTCATCCATTCTACCAAGCAACCATTCGTTACTTTCATCAATGTCATCCAAAGAGATTGGATCAATGACATCACGATGATTATAGGTTTGCTTAATTTTTAGACTGTCACAAATTTTGATGAGCGGAAAAGAAAATATCAAATGCTGATAGATAAATAAACTTAGGTGAAGAAAGGACCAAAAACGATTACAAAGCTTATTTGTTTGAAACAATATAACGAAAATGGTCGTTCATTTTTGCAGACCATGTATGCATAGAAGAGAAGGCCATGCAGTAATAATTACAAGGTTTTAAGCCCACATCGCGCCTCAATTGCGCCTCGACTGAGCCTCGCGCCTCAGAGCCTCGCTGCGCCTAGGCTACGTGCCTCGCTTCAATGTTGAAAAAGCCCCGTCCAGTGAGCCTCTGTGCTTTTGCGCCTCAGGTGCGCTTTTTACAACTATGGTACCAATATTGGGAAGGCTCCTGCTTCCTGAAACTAAACAAATATTCAAACCAAATTAATCCAGGGTAGTAAATACAAACAAGAAATTCTGAAACTTTTACAGAGGTACCGTTCTTCTCCTGTGTCCTATTGCCTTCATTATCATTCCGAATATCTCCATCATTATTAGAGATTGAGTACATAAAGGATCAACACATTCCAACCCAGAAAATAAGTCTGCATTCTGAAAATAATGCCAATAGTGAACTGTGTTTTCCTTTTCACTTCATATGAAATCGATGTGCCAAAATCTACCAAATAATCGATCTGCTAACTTTTTTTTCGTTAGTTTTCTCATGTATTTTAGGATCCACGGAAAATCATATCCCAAACCCATATACAGATATTAATGAAAGAGCTCGAGCACTATAATTACTAATCAATGAGATAGAAACTATAGTTTTTCTTTACGTCTCCAACTGAGCTTTCAAAGCACGAATTTGTATCTTCGCAAACGGAAGCCTCAGCAAGCAGAGAATCTGTGTCAGCTACTTGGGAGCTCTTACTGTCAGCCACAATATTTTCGGGCTCGACAACCTGAACTGCATCAATGGCGGCGGATGCTACCATAGCGGCCTCCTTCGTAATTTTGCGCGCGGGGGGGGCGTTGAAGGGATTGAGCCAGAAGTTTCAACTGGCTTTACGTTTAAATTTGGGCTGACACCAGCACGAGCTGCCAAGAGATTCAAAATCTAATTAAAACAACCAAAAGAAAACAACACAGAAAGAAACAGGAAAACAAGAAAGAATGGAAGCTTTTTCTAACCTTGGGTTGCAAGCGGCGGCTCCGAAAATAAATCAGAATCTTCCATTACAATAACCTGGATTGGAACACTAAGAATATTGCTTTAAAACATTTGTTTCAAATGAACGAAACTGATTTAGAAAATAAATTAAATACACGGAAATTACATATAAACAGAACAAATCTGTAAATTATTTGCAAAACCAACCACAATATTCTGAGCTAAAGGAAACAAACAGCAACGTTTTGGAAAAAGAAAGTAAAACAACAGGCGTTTCCAATAATTTTGTTTGGGGGGAAATGAGAAAAAAACGAGAGAAGGTGGAAGGAATTACCCGAGCGAAATATATGCTAAAACCCAAGATTCGGAGCTCGATCAAATAACTGAAAAGAGAACCAAAACTTCTAATTTAATAATCTTATAAAATTTACTGTTTTGATCCCACTATTAAATAAAAGTTTAATAAACTATTTATCCTTATATTTTATATATATTAACGAATTATTCCTTAAAATTTTATAATTTAATCTAATATCAATATGTATAACATTTAATATTTTGATCTTTTTATTTAATACCAACTTACTATTTATACTACTGATATAAAGTTGTCCTTTTGTTTTTAATACAAAATTATAGTGGGTAAACTACTTGTATAATCACTAAACTTAAGTTCTATTTTGGCCATTCCACTAAAAAGTTTTAAGGAAAATATTATTAATTAAGTCAATAATGATAACTTTTAAGGAAAATATTGATATTACTGTTAAATAAATTTAATAATTACATATTTAATTCTCATTACTTATATATTCTATCAATTTTATCATAATTTTAATTATAAAAAATTAATAATCATCCAAAATGTTAACATATGTCACGATCTTATAATAAATAAAAATATTTAATAATCATCTTATTAGATGGAGGGAAAAAATAAAATTCAATAAAAGAAAATGATGAAAGGGGGAAGGGTGATGTGTCTCCACTGGCAGGTTCTAATTTCTAAATTAATAAAAGATAAACCTGAGTGGGAAATTAGCTTTTTCCGAGTGGAAAAAAAATTAATTACAGTTTCCACTGGCTGCAGAAGTCGAATATAGACTGAATTGGTAAAACAACTCATCCGAGAAAAGTGACCAAATTCAGGTAATCATGAGGAGATTTGGCTGTAACTAAAGGGTGCCTAAATTGTCTATTCAAATCATGCAAATATACAAACTTGTCAGTAATTTGGGACCATAAGCCCCACGTGTAATAATCCACGCATGCATGAGGGTAAACAATTTCAAAAAATTTGTTGCATTGGTGTATGATAACTTAAACTACAAGCTACAACAGGAATAAGAGTGGGAAACAAAATGGAAGACAATAGTGCTCCCTAGTGAAATCTCGGAATGCCACTGAACTCCAGGAGGCAAGCAGTTTGGTTGAAATCAAAATGTGTATATCTGAATGATCAAAGTATTTAGACCGATGGAATAACATCTGCGCATCCACTTTTCGCTGGCAATTCTGTCTCAATTAGTGGGCCTGCGCTTCAAGAAGATGTTGGTGGCAGCATTGATGTCATTTCTAGCGTGCACAAGTGCCTGCCTGGCTGAGTTCTGATCAAAGCCCATCGACACTAGGGTAGCAACAGAGACCTCCAATGGCTCTACAGCTGAAGGTGCAACTGAGGGTCGATAGGTTCTCTGAAAACAAAAGAGTTCAAGGCTTTGCATATCAGTGGTCAATGTAAATCCAAAAATCATTCAAAAATCTTCGCAGTTAAATACAAGAAATGGAAGAACCAACACATGACTGACACTGAATCTAATAGTTGGATGACAGTGGTACCGAGTAAACCTTTTCATAAAACAAACAACTTTAGGGAAAATTAGTCAAAAATCTATAGAAACCAATTGACCCACTAAATGTCTATTGAAAATACAACAGTTCACCAAAAGCTGGAATAATGGTTAACAGAATGCCCAACCTACATGATCTTATCAATGTATGTAATCGGTCAATCCATGAAGATTATTTTTTCCTTCAAACGTTGCTAACAGATTTGATATCTATAAAGCTCAAAATCTCAGAAACCTCCGATAATACTTAACATTGAGTCAGAATTCTGAAGGGATTGAAGGAGCTAATCTCAAGTTCAGTGCAGATTCTTATGTTTCTGCTTAAATGCCTGAATCTCCACTCAGAGGAGTTAGAATTTCCCACTACTCTTCCTTCTATTACAAGTTTTTGCATTTTTTTTAGTAAATCTTACTAAACGATAATTATGGGTCACAAATCCATAAATCCTCACTAATCATGGTCATGCAGCAAATGGCTGTCATATGCATTTCGCCATTCAGTATTCCAAAGGGCTGTATAGACAATCTAGTAACTGTATGGACATTTTTGCTCTGCATACATGGAGGATTTAGACTTTCATAAAAAAGAAAAGTACATTCATCAATATAGTGGTTTCACACACTAAGGTACACCGCATAGAGTTACATCAATATTACTGAATCAAGTTACATATGATCATAATGTCAACCTTCAGAAGAATGCATGAACCTTATAGAAGAGAAGAGGATATATTATTGAATCTTATAGAATACCACCTAACGCCGACCACTAAGCAGTAATACTTTAACAAACTAAAGCAATAGCAATATTATGACATTGAAATGTTAAACATCCGCAGCATACTATAATAAGAGCAGTTGAACACCATTAACATTCATATGCACCACATAATGCAAGTTTCATGAATAAAATACATCTGAAAAACATAATTGTATGCAACCTCTCAGCCCTTGCCTGATGTAACTCCAACTTCGGATTCCGATCACATGCTTCATGATACAAGTTGACAATATGCATGTTTATGTCGGCATGTAAATTACAACTAATTCTGCTTCCTAGAAAAAATGTCGTAAGAAATTTCTTAAAATGAAGCATTTTTAAAAAATACTTGCCTCCACTTGGCGAGTTGTGTAGGAAGGTACATTTCCTGCAAGATTCCTAGTTGGTGCTGTAGGTGAATTCCCCATAGAGGGCAAAGAAAGCCGCAAAAAGAAGGATGTAATAAACATGGGGAACTGAAAATAAAACAATGACTTTAGCAAATATAACATTAATGAAAATATATCAGCATACTAATTGAAAAAGATGTTACAAATTGGATGGAGCAACTAAAGAAATAGTTAAAAAGGTGAAATAATGCTATTATAGCAAAATTCAATAACCCTTCTTTAGCAGAGGAACTTTCTTCAGGACAGATCACCTTTTTTTTATAGGAATAGGAGGTCTCATTAAAACCTCCCTCATAGTTGGCTCTTATCAAGAGGCAACTAATTGAAGGAGGAAAAGAGTACCTCAATTTATTAATAAACCTGAATTACAAAGGATACACATTGCACTCTAACCCCGAATTACATAAGATACACATTACACTCTAGCCCTCCTAGAAAAAACAGAACATAACTACAATAACACGGGAAACAAACAACCATCAGCCTATCCCTTCCTTAGCTAGCTTATCTGCCTCCAAATTACAGCTCCTAGGAATCCATCTAACCATAATGTCCTTGGCAGTAACTAAGGCTCCAATTTCTCCTACCATCAAAAACCTGAATTACAAACCTTTTTTTTATAGGAATAGGAGGTCTCATTAAAAACCTCCCTCATAGTTGGCTCTTATAAGAGGCAACTAATTGAAGGAGGAAAAAGTACCTCAATTTATTAATAAACCTGAATTACAAAGGATAAACATTGCACTCTAACCCCGAATTACATAAGATACACATTACACTCTAGCCCTCCTAGAAAAAACAGAACATAACTACAATAACGACGGGAAACAAACAACCATCAGCCTATCCCTTACTTAGCTAGCTTATCTGCCTCCAAATTACAGCTCCTAGGAATCCATCTAACCATAATGTCCTTGGCAGTAACTAAGGCTCCAATTTCTCCTACCATCAAACTAAGAAACACAGGGGCAGAAGAAGGGCTCAAAATCCACTCCACTGCCTTTAAGCAATCACTCTCTAGAACAAGTCTACCTTTCACCACCCATTGAGAGCAAAGAAATAAATCAATTCCTTTTTAATTGCTTTCAACTCAGCAAATAATGGGGGACCAGGTCCCACAGCAATAGAAAAAGTGATTAGGGTAGATCCATTTGAATCTTTCATGATTCCTCCAATTCCACCTCTTAAGCCATCAAGCCTTACTGCCCCATCAATGTTGAATTTAAAAAAATTGGTGGAGGAGGCACCCAGCATAGATCTTTCTTCTTCTTAGTCGGATAAGTAGAACTTTTGTCTGCAAGCGTTGGATCCCCTACCAATAAGTCAGGCAGAATTTTAACTTGAGGAAATTTGGCTAGAAACCATTTGGCTAGTCTAAATCTGGAAATAAAAACAGTAAAGCACAATCAAGTTCCCAGTTTTCGAACACCACTGAGTCCTAGCCTTCCATAAAGACCACAAAACAACCCCTGGTATAAACTTCCAAATAGAAGACGAGGCCATTAGATAAGACCAAGAACACAATAAAGATAGGGGATCTTTGGGCAAAACTGATGATAAATCCCATAATCTTAGAAATCCATTCCACAGTTCCACTGCAACTGGACAAGAAATGAACAGATGTTGAATTGATTCTTCATCCTTTAGACATAAAGGACACTGAACATTATCCAGGGGAACCCCTCTTTTTTTAAGCTCCACTCTAACTGCCACTTTATGATGAGATAACTGCCATAAAAAGGTTTGAACTCTTGGAGGGACTATTCCTGACCACACCCATTTATTCCAATGGAAATCCCCTCCAGTCTGCAAGGGAGAGTCAACCTACATGCTTTAACCGAGAACATACCATCGCCTTTCCTGACCATGCCAGAAAGTCATCAGCTGATTCAATCAACTCAATATTATCAATCAAAGACATTAAAGAAATCACTGGTCCAGTTCCCAATCGCATAAGTTCCTCCTTAAATGAATATTCCAAACCCAACCACTGTTATCATAACTACCAAAATCAGCAACATTGCCCCATTTATTAGTAGAAAGAGCAAATATCCTTGGGAATTGAATTTTCAGAGTTGAGTTATTAACCCAAACATCATTCCAAAAAGCAATTGACCTACCATTCCCCACTTGCAACTTCGAATTTGACCTCAAGCACTCACCAATTGTGTCTTTTTCTCGTAGTTATTCAATATTCCTCTCCAAATCCACGAGTCTTTGTGAGAAACAGCCTTGCTAATTGAAAGAGTTAAATTACTGATATTATGTTTACAACAAATTAGTTCCTTCCATAGTGAATCTTTCTCGTTTGCAAACTTCCAACCCATTTCCCGAGTAGCACTCTATTGATCATACTCAAATCTAAAACACCCAAACCACCCTTCTCAATAGGGTGACACGCCTCACCCCAATTAACCCAATGAATTCTCCGCTTTCCTGAACCTTCCCCCCATAAAAATTTGGCCATAAAGAGTTCAGCTTTGATTAACCTTAGGAGAATTCTGAAAAGAGATAGGAAGAAAATCGGCAACGAGGACAGCACTGCCTTCACCAAGACCAGTCTTCCAGCCATGAAAGTGTTACAGCTTTCCATCCTGCTAACTTTGAAGTGAAGTTCTGTATTACTGGTTCCCACAACAGGTCTGAATTTTTTATAGAACCAATCGGTAATCCAAGGTAAGTCATAGGAAAAACACCCACCCCACAACCTGCATCAGAAGCCCACTCTTTTAAAGTATCATCTTCCAAATTAACACCATACAACTTCCTCTTGGACAGATTAATGTTCAGCCCTGACATAAGACTGAAAATCCTCAACACTCTCCTAATGTTCAGGATCTGCATAGGAGAATCCCTGCAGAACAGAATTAAATCATCTGCAAATTGCAAATGAGTCAGACGAAAGGAATTTTCAACCCCACCAATGCTAAACCCTTCGAACAACCCACAATTAACAACCTTGATCAACATTAAATTCAGTAACTCCCCTACTAAATTGAACAAGGGAGACAAACTGCAGCCCTGCCTTAAGCCTTTGCCCATCTGAAATTCTTCAGTAGGAGAGCCATTGAGAAGAACTGAGATAGAAGCAGATGAGATGCAACGATCGATCCATGAAATCCACTTATCTCCAAATCCCATGACTTTCAATAACTTCAGTAAAATCGGCCATTCCACCGAATCATAAGCTCTACGAAAATCCCAGGACAGATCACCTTTAATCACAATAAATTCAATGGCTTCACTTGCAGTGCTAGATCTTTTTTTTTATAGGAATAGAAGGCCTCATTAAAAACCTCCATCATAGTTGCCTCTTGTAAAGAGACAAATAGCGGAAGGAGGAAAAGAGTGCCTTAATATATTAATAACCCATAATTACACAAGTTACCAACCATTACATAAAATTACCTAACATAGAAACATAACCAAAATAAAACACCATAACCACTACTCAAAAAACAAACTTCACACTCTCTAACCAATTCTGACTTAGCTAGACAATCAGCTTCCACATTAATACATCTACTGATATGCTTAATAATAATATTAGACTGCACAACTGTCTTATGAATTTCTGAGATCAAATCAACAAGGTGAACCGGACAAATTTCTGGGCTGTTGATCCACTTCACAGCAAGGAACGAGTCACTTCCAAAATCAGAATACCTTTATCCCTCCAAACTGAATCAAAAAACACTGCTAACCCCACTTTAATAGCAAAAATCTCAGCAAGAATAGGAGAACAAGGTCCTAATGCTCTAGAGAAAGAAACCAGCTTGTTCTTGTCAGCATCTTTAAGAACTCCACCAACACCACTTCTTCTCCAATCAAAGTTAACAGCCCCATCAACATTCATCTTAAAATAACCTATAGGAGGAGGACACCAATTTAATCTTGACAGCCGAAAATTGGAGGGGAACTTAATCAAATCCGCCAAAGAAAGATCTCCCACAAGGCTGTCCACTTGGATAGACACATCCTTGTTTTTAGCTAAAAACCATGACGCCACCCTATACCTCACCAAGAAAAACAAATTAGCTTTATCGAACTTGCCTTTCTTGAAAACAATATGGTTCCTACACAACCAGACAGACCACAAAACAGCTCCTAGAATAAATCTCCAAATACCCGAGTTAGGACTTAACTGCACCCATGAAAGTAAGAAGCCCTTCGGATTATTAGGAAGAACTGAGATAACTTTCCACAGACGGAGGATTTTGACCCAAATCTGCCAAACCTGGACGCACGAAAAAAATAATGACTAACCGATTCTGGTTCCACTCCACAGAACACACATAGAGGGGATCGATATTATTGACTCCCCTTCTCATTAAAACAGTTTTGACAGCCAGCTTCTGATGAATAATTTGCCACGGAAAATCTCCACTTTTGGTGGAACTAAACCCCTCCACACAACCTCCAACCATGAATTATCTGAGTCTGATAAACTTGACACTAATCTGAACAAGATTGAACCGAAAACACACCATCCCCACTACCTTTCCACGCCAAACGATCTCCACCCTTCAACAAAGGTTGAAAATTATCCAACAATACCATCATTTCCATCCAATGTTCAAACTCACTATCCATTAAGTTCCTCCTAAGTTGTAAATCCCACACCCACTTCCCATTAGACATACACCCAAAATCAGCCACAACCCCTTATTAACTGACAGTGCAAAGATTCTTGGGAACATAGTCTTCAAAGAATAATTAGAAATCCATGAATTATGCCAAAAACTAATTGAATCTCCTTTTCCCACCTGAAGCACAAGATTATTCCGAAAGCATAACCCAAAAGAATCATTAGTCCGAAAGTTATTAACACCACCTTTCCAAATCCAAGACGCATTAGAGGGCAGATTATCATCTAGAACAATAGAACTCATCCCCACATTATACTTGGAGCATATCAATGTCTTCCACCAAGAATCCTTCTCTGAACCAAACTTCCATACCCATTTGCCCAATAAAGCTCTATTCCTTAGCTAGATCTTTTGAATTTCAAAACATTTAATTCTTCGATAAAAAGCTGTTAATAGTTTTCAAATTTTATTCTAATTTGCGTGGCATTCTGATTTAACTAATATTTCCTAATTCATGTAAAATCAGTGTTAATAAACAGAAACAAAATGGAAAATTAATTTGCTGCATTAAAAAATATAAAATCCTACAACTGGTCCCTGAACTGCAGTCAAATGTTGTACAAGAATATCACCAAAATGAATTCCTCTGCATCTATTGATCAGTGATCTACGGAACATCACTAACACCATCAAAATGAAGCAGCTAGTGAGCTAATTTTCATTTTTGATAATGACATGTCAAGCCAAATGGAAAGTGTGACATCTATTAAGATAAAATCAATTAAATTTAAACTAAAAAGCAATTTTCTATTTTTTGTTTCTTTTCTTCTCTATCATCCATTCCACTCCATATGCCACTCTCTTTTCCTCGGCACACACCACTGATAAAATGCAGTGCAAAAGTAAGTGCATATGCATAAGAAAAATTTACATATGCATAATTCACTACCGTTTGAAATGTAGGGACTTTGTTATAATAGAACCCCTGAACAGGACCATTCATCAATAGGTTTATACAGAAAACATAGCCACCATTGCTGCAGCCAGAATCGCATTTCAATCTATAGCATAGATGGAAATCTATATGTATTTCCCCATGTCTCCAAGAAAGGAAAGTTAACGAAGCAAAAATTTCTAAGTATCAGATTGGAAACAACCTTAGCCCTTTGGATGCAAAAGACATTTAGACGATATAAGGAACCAGCAAGGATGCCACATATCCCAGGTAAGAGAGATCTTTTCCAAGATGATAGAAGAAGCTGCAAGAAAGAAACTGAAGTTTGTCACTGGGCCTTGAAGTAGAAGACTAACACTAAGCAGTAAAACTAATTACTCACTCATTACCTGAAGACCAGCTAGATAGATGAAAGATTTATTGGAGAAGCGAACACCAAAAATTCGAAACCATGTTGAAACCGGGATGTCAAAATAAAAAGGTACAAATGAGGCAAATATGAGGCCATAAGGTCCAGAAGTAAGCAGGTTAGCTGTGGGATCTGTAAACATTAAGTCTCAAGTAAATTTTCCATCAGCATCACCAATTCAGCATAGAAAACTAGTATATTTAATCCTGCATACAAATAACAATCAAACATGCTGATGTCTAAAATCTGTCTTCATTAAAAATTTTAAGAAAATAAAGGAAAGCCTTTTTGTTGGAAGCCAATATGTATGACTTAGATTGCGAGTTATACAACAATATCTTAACATCGTAAAACAGGTATAATCACATAAAATTCCGAAAGGTATATTGCTCAAAGGGAAGTTGAACTTCCCACTCCTGCTTAATTTGGAAAAGAATTTTGAAAGTTGACCAAAAAAACTATCACCAGAAGAAAATATACAAACTGAGAAAGACTGACACAACATGGTTTATATTAGAAGAAAATGGCATGGAATGATATGACAATACATACCTTTAAGGATAGCTAGAGCCACAACCTCAAAGAGAAATGAAGCCACTACTGAGAACAAAATAAAAACCTGCATAATCAAAGCAGACAAATTTATGTGTAGGAAGGGGGTGGCATACTTTGGTTTTTGTAGAAAATGAGCAGCCAATTAAAGAAATATAAGAGTATAAACCATTTTGCAAGTCAAACTGAGAATCTCTTCAATTGATGATTCCACCATCACATGTGAAATTTCGTAATAATATCATAAAGGTCTATCGATGGTGGCTCATTCTATTAATTTAATACAAATTTAATGATGTTATATAATAACTCCTCTGGATGGGTTACCAGTACGTGACAGTAATTTTTACAACCATGGATAATTCATCTTGTTTTTGGCAACCTAAATTTGAATATGGATATCAATTTCTGAATTCAGATTTCTTATATAAGTAATCAAAGACTTGTAATCCAAGATTTTCAAAATATTCAAATTGCTAGTAAGGTAGCTTAAGATTTCAGTTTAAATTCAAATTAATATTTTTTTTATTTTATTATACAAAGAATTCATTGATAGAATCAAACTATGTAAATAACATTTCTCTCTGTCTCTCTCTCCATTTCTATCAGTATGCAAACTTTCGTAGAGAATCGATCTACTGGAATTAATTCTATCATGTAAATACAGCTTCTACAGTCTCCTTTATACTCAGTTCTGATCTTATCAAACTAGAAACTTATTAGTGACTAAAATCCTAAAATAATAGAATTTCTATTTGATAGACAACCCACAAAACCTCAAACACTTGCACATAATATGACATTGACCAACACTTTCCTATTTCTCTTGATATCAGAAGAAAGTGAAACAAAAGAAAAACCAAACCAAACTCAGATATTTCGCTTAAATGGCAGGGCCTCTTCTAACAAGGGTCACAGTATTAGTACAGTTAGGTTACTGTAGTTTACTACACTGGAAACATAAATCCTATAGTAATAGTTTAATTCTACAAGTATTGGGTGCAACATTAAAGAAACGTGTATATATATCACAACAAACACAACAAAACACAATGGTATAGTATAAATGCTATGATTACTCACAGAGTACTTGTTGGAACCAATTTGTCGCTCAAAGACCCTAAAGTAGTATAGTAGATAAAGTCCAAACATCAGCTCGGGTGTAGATGAAAAGGCAAAAACTGATGTGATTAGCTTCCATATGCTAAGTTTTCCGAAAATATCCTGTCATAACGATGGAACAATCAGAAAGAGCTATAAAAAATAACCTAAACGATCACAAGGCATCTTAAAGAAAATTAAAGAAATGCAATGCCATTCAACTTAATTTTGGTGTGGAGAGATCATCCATTAACAACATGGCACTACAAACAGTTTCTTTACCATCATTTAATTTTACTATATATTTAGCAGCTTTACAGTATAGTTAAGACTAAATACCCTCACCCCACCCCGTTTTCCCATTTTTTAGAGAAATTACCATTACTATTCGGCTTTTTCTGACAAGAAATCTTAACACAGTAATACCACCTCCCCTTAACTCCTTTTTTCCCATTTCTGAGTTAAGTATATAAATAGATGCCCTTAACAAATTACCATTAGCATGCCTCCTGAATTTGTTTTATTCAGCATATAAACAGATGCACTTAAAACCTGTAGAAGAAAATAAAAGAAACACCCATTCTTCTTTTGTCATCTAAATAAAATGAGTAACTTTGCACACTGAACAAATAACAAATTGAACAGTATAGCAACACTTGTTTAATTTCCTTTGAGAAAATGTAGCACCAACTAGTACAACACTACTATTCCTATAGACAGACACAAAGAAGATTGAAGTAGTACAAAAAAGTATCATGTATGTTTTGAGACATTCAAAGAAAATAAAGCAGGCTCCGTTAATTGCTTAAGGATTAAACTAAGAGGGTGAATATAAGCTTGTTTTCCTCATGGGCTCGATACTTCAAAAACTGTTTTTATATCATAATTTTCTACTTAATTACTACTTGTATGCATCCCGATGAGCTTCTAGCGATATGGTCTTAAATATACTATGAAGTAATGTGTCTATATAGCTAATACCATCTAGTAGGGAAAATGTAGTTTGTTGTTGAAATTGTCTGAATTATGAGATTAACTACAACATATGATTAGAAATCTGAGTTGAAAATGTGTTACTATTGTATTGCTCTTCTAGTCCATAGCTCTTCTAGTTCATAACGGGCAACCAAATGATAGCAATCTCTACTTGGTATCTCAATTCTAAACCTCAGTCAAATCAGTGACAAAAGAATACTTGATTTTGAGCAAACTTAATGGACCAAAATAAGATGAACCACAAACTAATAATTGAATATCATTCAAATATGTGTTCTCTTACAAGATGAATTTCATGTATCTAAACAAATGATATACTCAGAGTAAGATTAATAGAAACTAATTAAAAAACTATGAAAGATCAATGATGTGGAAAACAGAAAACTTAGAAATCACTTTCATCTTATCCACCCAACCACAAGGCTTGCTTGAAATGAAGTCTTCTAGATCAGTAGTTGATGGGAATAAAAGGTAAAAGAAAGTCATCTACTTGATGCATTGATAACCAAAACAATTATGCATTCAATAAAAGATCCACTTTAAAACCAAAAGAACGATTAAACATTCCTCATTCTTTCCATAAAAAACACAGGACAAATTTTGAAATTAATTTTCAGAAAAGCAAAGGCCAATCCTGATAAATTGGGAAATAGAAAAACAACAGCTTGTGTGGAAATTGAAATGGTAGATCAAAGACGCATCACGGAAAAACCCTAGAATCTAGTTCACACAATAAACATTAAAAAAATGACCACGTATCCACGAACACGAATTAACATTAGAATTAAAAAACTGCCGAATATAATTCGTACAGGAAATGTTTAAATTAAGAAAAAGGAAAAAAAACAGATTCAAAGCGAAACTACTTAACAAGGGTTTACCTGATAGGACAGTCCGAGGTTAAACGAACGGCCTTGGATCCCAAAAAATACGGTGAAGAACGCAGATGCAACAATAAAACTTCTTGCGACTGGAGCATTATCTGCAACACAGTAATATACAAACTCATGGAAATTTCAAGACAAATAGGAAAAAGAAGAATCAAAGAAAACAATAATTCTAATAAATAGAACGCACTGAAACCAGACGGGCCGCCGTTCATCTTTCAAAATTGATAGGAATGAAGAAGCAACGGCCTTTGCCTTTCAGCTTTCACCCTTTTTGTCTGTCTTTGGTATGGAACGGAATTACAGAACTGAAAAGACTCCTCTTTCTTTTATTTTATTTATGGTTTTCAATGACGGCTCCCTTTCTCACCCCCCCCCCCTAAAAATTAAAGAGTAATTTCTAAAAATAAGTCAGTAACTAAGAATAATTTAAATAATTTAAAGTTAAGGATAGAAATGACACATAACCTACAATTAAATGTTATTTAGTGCAGTTTGTCTTTTTCAGGGTAAATTACATTGGCGGTCACTTTTGTTTGAGTTTTATAAATTTTTAATCATTGAATTTAAAAAATAATATTTGGTCACTTTTGTTTTGTTTTAATTAAGATGTGATCCCTGAATGTTAGTGACCGTTAAACTTTTAATGGTTTGCTAATGTGGCACAGTAAATATATAAAATTAAAATTACATCATTTTCACGACTGATTATGGGTCTTTTGTAAATTCAAATTAGTTTAGGGATAATATTTCAATTTATCCATTTTAATAAGTTTTCTTCCCAACCCCATTGTTGTTCATCTTCTCCTTGCTTCATCTTCGGACATCTTTGTTCATTGCTCCATTTTCCTTCTTCAAGGACTTATGTTGTAATTCAAGAATAATGCAAGGTTTTCAACTTCTGGTGACAAATAATAACACCACAAGTAGGGCTGGCAATGGATCGGAGATGGGTCGGGTGGAGCTTCATCCGCCCCATCACCCGCGGTCCAAATCTCCATCCACACCATCCATCACCCACCAAAAATTTCATCCATATCCGCTCTATTCATCATCCGCGGGTAGAGCGGGTGGAGCGGATGAGAAATAAATGATACTATTAACAATTAAAATAATAATTGTAGTAAATTTAAAACGAATAAATTTAGACACATATATATGCAATGAAACTAAAAACATGAAAAAATCTACAATTAACTCAATCATGATAAATATAAAACCAAAATAAATTTTAAAAAATCACAGATAATTTTATACATGAAATAACTTAAATTAAAATAAATTTAAAGATAATCCACGTATGATTTACATATACTAAACGTGATTTACATATATTTATCTATAGTTCCCGATGATAATGCGGTTGATGGGATATCAAAAATTGGAGTTGACGCTAGCATGGTTGTATGGGCAGCTCGGATTTTAATTCACAGACAATATGTTACGGGGTAGTGGACTGGAGCATGCATTTCTTTGTCAAGGGATGGAGATATATATATATATAATATAATATATATATATATATATATATATATATATATATATGGATGTATATATTAATGGGTGGATGAATGCTGCAGGTGATGGGTCAAAAAATTTCATCCATATCCGACCCGACCCATCCATCACCCGCCAATCATCCGTTTCACAACGAGTTTTCATCCACAAGTTCAAAAAAAAGAGTTAGCATCTAGATTTAAAATAAAATTGGGTAATCTCAGTTCTACAAACTAAAATTCAATTTCCAAAGATTGAGATTGCAAAATGTCAAATCCAAAAGGAACAAGAAGACAAATCAATAGATCCAAATAATCTGATAACCGTATATCACTCTTCGTGGTGATTATTGCTGGAAAATAGATTGTTGCAAAATGAAGCGTTAACACTGATTGTAAATATTAAATAAAATAATTAAATATAACGATAACCATGTTGTGGTAATCCACTGCCTTAGAAGCGAATTCGTTCAGATGTGTGTAATCGCTACAATGGACGAATGGCCCCTTGAGGTTAGCAGAACTCTCCAAATTCCGTACATTCGAAAGATGGAGTGGATTTGGGTGGTACTATTCTTCTCTCAACTCAAAACAACACCCAAGGAAATTACCAAAGAGTGTTTCAAAGCAAATATTTGCTTAGGGATATTGTTGAAAACATTTTGATGTTTCGATATAACAAATTAAGTTAAATGAATTTTAAGATTTTCCAAATAATTTTCTAAGTATATTCGATATAACTATTCGAATATCAAAACATTACTCCAAATCTTTCAAAAATCATTTTTAATCCTTACTCAAGTGTAAAATTAAGTTTTAATCTTAAAACAATTTCAAAATAATTTTACAAAGTATTTCGAACCATTTCAAAGCCAAAAATTTCAGATTGCTCAGAGGGAACCGATTCCCCCCAAGGGGGTACTGATTCCCCCCTAAATGGTTTGGCTCCGAGAATTTCAGTATGCTCGGAGGGAACCGATTCCCCCCATGGGGTACCGATTCCCCCTTGTATAACGGTCGAAATATTTGAATTTTACACTTAGGGAACCGATTCACCATAGGGGATACCGATTCCCCCCACGCTCCAAGCTGTTTTATTAATTGTTTTCACACTAAAACGGCTATATTATCTTCTCTAATCATCCTCAACGTTCAGAAGTGATTCAAGGTGTATTTAAGCAAGCTTAGAAGCCATTGATCAATAACAAGAAACATCAAGCAATTATAATCAAGAGAAAAACAAAGAGAAAGCATCAAACCTCATGTTTGAGCATTTCAAGCCTATTTTTCATTCAATATTCATTTTGCTTTCAAGAACACTTATTGTGCTCAATTGTATTTATTCTTGAGTGTTCTTTCTTTGTTCTAGATTTGTGCAAACATATTTGTCTTGTGAGGTTTTTCTTGTAAGTTTGCAAATTTGTATTTCTCTTTGAGAAAAGAGTGTTCTCAAGAATTGGGGTATATTCTTGAGGGAGTTGTAAGGTTATCTCATTGGCCTTAAAAGAAAGAACAAATTAGTGAATTTGTTGGAAAATCCTTAGTGTGGATAGCTAAGGTAGTGGACGTAGACTTTGGTTGATAAAGTCGAATCACTCTAAATCGTTGTGCAATTTCTTTCAATTTTCTGCAAAAGCTTCCACCAAAATTTTTATTGCCAATTTGCCCCCTCTTGGCCGATTCAGTCAATCGATTAACTCAACAATTGGTATCAGAGCCTAACTCATTTGAAGGTTTAATCGCCTCTTGAGTCGATTCAGGAAGAATTATATCGATAATAAAAGTCATCAATGGCCTCCGCTTCAAACTTCGACTCCGGTCTCGATTCGATGCCCGTCAACAAGCCTCCTTTCTTCAATGGAGCTAACTATGCCTATTAGAAAAATAGAATGATGTACTTCATTCAAGCAAGTGACATGGGAGCATGGAATGCCGTAGAAGAAGGATACATCAAACCTCTCACTCATCCAAGGTTGTGGAGTGAATGAGAGACAAGAATGTTCCAGCTCAACTCCAAAGCCATCCATATCATTTTTGTGCTCTTGGATCAGATGAATACGGAAGAGTTTCATCGTGTACAACCGCCAAAGAAATATGGGACAAACTTCAAGTCACTCATGAAGGTACCGATGAGGTAAAGAAATCTAAAACTAGTATTCTAACGCATAGCTATGAAAATTTCAGGATGAAACCAAATGAAGATATCAAAGCTATGACGGATAGATTTTCAACGATTGTCAATGGTCTCAAATCATATGGAGAGATCATTTCAAATGAAAAGCTTGTGAGGAAGTTAGTCTACTCCCTCCCAAAATCGTGGCAATCAAAGAAGATGGCAATCATCGAGTCTAAGGACTTAACGTTCTTAACTCTTGAAGAGCTAATTGGGTCACTCCTCACTCATGAAATGATGCTCGAAGATGAGGTGGACCTCGACAAGATTGACGAGACACCAAAGGAGAAGGAGAAGAAGAAAAACATTGGAGTTGCTCTCAAATCCACAAAAGATGAGAGTGATTCGAATGACGATGACGATGACGAGGAAATGGCATTGTTTGCCAAACGGTTCAGAAAAATAATGAGACCTTATCGAGGAAGAAAATTCAAACGAAATGAAGGCCTCAAAAATGAACCGAAAGAGAATGACCCAATCATTTGCTATGAATGCAAAAAGCAAGGGCATGTCAAATATGATTGCCCACAATTGAAGAAAAAAGGTCAATCAAAGAATAAGCACAGGGCTCATGTGGCTACATGGAGCGATGAAGAAAGTTCCGATGAAGAGGAACAAGAAGTAGCTAACTTGTGCTTGATGGCATTCGGGGAAGATTCTAAGGTAACCTCTAACTCATCCGATTTTGATGATTTATCTTATGATGAGTTATTTGAGGAATATAATGGGTTGGCTTCGGATTATGAGAAATTATTTTTAAAATATAAAAATGATGTTTCAAAATTAAAAAATATTGAAACATGAAAACAAACTCATATCCAAAACCAACAACGATCTTGAAAGTAAAATCAATGATTTGCAAATCAAACTAGAAGAGTTTGAAAAGAAAAATTTAGATTTGCAAAATTTACTTTCAAAGATCAATGATGATCATCAAAAGAAAATTGATGATCTTAAAACTTCTTTTGATAAAGTTGGAACAAAACATTTTGAAAAAGGTGGAAATTCAAAATCCAACTTTGTTAGAAAAAGTTTTAGAAACTACAATCATAGAGGTCCCCAAAGAACCTCTAATGGGAAAATCGTTAGAAGTATGTGGGTTCCTAAAGAACTCATTACTACTAAAGATAAAAATATCCTACTCAAATGGATACCTAAGGGGACTAGGATTTTGGAAACTAATGAATATGGACCCAAAAGAATTTGGGTACCAAAAATCAAAAATTAATCTATGTTTGTAGGGAAAGGAGCATTGCTACAAGGCACGGGAAACAAATTCAAATTCATGGTACCTTGATAGTGGATGCTCAAGACACATGACCGGAGACAAAAGCCGGTTCATTGAGCTTAACGCCAAAAATGGAGGAGAAGTGACTTTTGGAGACAATTCAAAAGGTCACATTGAAGGTATTGGTACAATAGGTACTACATCTTCCATACAAATTAAAAATGTTTTATATGTGAATGGATTAAAGCATAATCTATTGAGTATTAGTCAATTATGCGATAAAGGATTCAATGTCTTATTTGAAATTAATGGTTGTAAAGTCATTGACATTGCATCTAATCGGATTATGCTTGTTGGTCATAGAATAGGAAACATATACATGGTGCATTTAGATTCTTTTGATATGATTAATTTATGCGTAGTTGCTAAGGATGAGCATGATAGTTGGTTATGGCATAGGAGACTAGGACATGCTAGTATGAGTGTTTTGCAACGGTTAATTCAAGGAGACCTAGTAAGAGGGTTGCCTAAGCTTAAATTTGATAATGATAAAATCTGTGATGCTTGTGCTAAAGGAAAACAAAAGCGAGTTTCTTTTAAATCCATTAATGATGTATCGACTAGTAGAGTTTTACAATTGATCTATTTAGATCTTTTTGGGCCAACTAGAACTACTAGCTTGGGTGGAAAACAATATGCATTTGTCTTGGTAGATGACTATTCTAGATATACTTGGGTTCTATTTTTAAGTACTAAAGATGAAGCATTAGAACAATTCATCACGTTTTCAAAAGTAATCCAAAATGAAAAAGGTTACTCTATAACTAGTGTTAGGAGTGATCATGGAACTGAATTTGAAAATCTTGGATTTACTGAATTTTGTAACTCTAACGGTATTAGCCATAATTTTTCAGCACCTAGAACACCTCAACAAAATGGAGTTGTTGAGAGGAAAAATCGAACTTTAGAAGAAATGGCTAGAACCATGCTTTGTGAAAATAATTTGCCAAATTATTTTTGGGCGGAAGCCACAAATACCGCTTGTTATGTTGTAAATCGAGTAATGATTAGGCCAATTTTAAAGAAAACTCCATATGGAATTTTCAAAAATAAAAAGCCTAACATTAGTTATTTTCATCCTTTTGGATGTAAATGTTTTGTTTTAAACAACGGTAAAGAAAACCTTGGCAAATTTGATGCTAAAAGTGATGAAGGAATTTTTCTGGGTTATTCCTTAAATTCTAAAGCTTATTGTGTATTTAATAAAAGAACTTTAGTTGTAGAAGAGTCTATACATATTGTTTTCGATGATAATCCCTTCCGAGGAAGGATTCTTGTGTGAATGATGATGTAGGTGTTATAAATACAAATAACGTTAGACATGACGATGAAGAACCATCATCAAAGGAAGAAACGAAAAATGAGGAAACTCATGATCCTCTTGAGAATCCAACCATTGAAGAAAGGGAAGTATCTTATCCAAGAGAGTACAACTATGTAAAGGATGGTGAAATTATAGGTGATCCATCCAAAGGGGTAACAACTCGATCTTCTCTTAGAAATATTTGTAATTATGTTGCATTTATCTCATGCATAGAGCCTAAGAATATTAAAGAAGCATTAAATGATGAACATTGGATTATGGCTATGCAAGAAGAGTTAAATCAATTTGAGAGAAGTAAAGTATGGACATTAGTTGAAAGGCCTAGTAATAAATCTACTGTATGTACTAGATGTGTATTTAGGAATAAGCTTGATGAGAGTGGTAATATAGTGAGAAACAAGGCTATACTTGTTGCTCAAGGGTATACTCAAGAAGAGGGCATAGACTAGGATGAAACATGCGCTCCCGTAGCGATGATGGAAGCAATTAGAATGTTACTAGCATTTGCATGTTTTCATGAATTTAAATTATATCAAATGGATGTTAAATGTGCATTTTTAAATGGTTTTATAAAGGAAGAAGTGTATGTGGAACAACCTCCAGGTTTTGAAGATTCAAAATTTCCATACCATGTTCTTAAATTGACAAAAGCTCTTTATGGCTTAAAACAAGCTCCTAGAGCATGGTATGGAAGATTGTCAATTTTTTTAATTGAAAAAGGTTTTTCAAAAGGGAAGGTTGACACTACATTGTTTCTAAAGCATAAAGGTAAAGATTTATTAGTAGTTCAAATTTATGTTGATGATATAATATCTGGTTCTACTAATGATGTTCTTTGCCAAGAATTTTCTAAGCTAATGCAAAGTGAATTCGAAATGAGCATGATGTGGGAGCTCTCATTTTTCTTGGGACTCCAAATCAAGCAAAGAAAATATGGCATCTTCATCAATCAAGCTAAGTACGCCAAAGATATGCTCAAGAAGTTTGGACTGGAAAATGGGAAACCTCATGACACTCCAATGAGCTCTTCAACAAAGCTTGACTTAGATGAACGAGGTAAATGTGTAGATGTCAAATTATATAGGTCAATGATTGGCTCTTTGTTTTATCTAACTGCAAGTAGACCGGACATTATGTTTAGTGTTTGCTTATGTGCTAGATTTCAATCATGTCCTAAGGAATCACATTTACTAGCTATTAAGAGAATCTTTAGATACCTTAAGGACACTCCTAGTTTAGGACTTTGGTATCCTAGAGACTCTAGCTTTAGTTTGCATGCTTTTTCTGATGAGGATTATGGAGGATGCAAATTAGATAGGAAAAGCACCTCCGGTACTTGCCAATTCCTTGGAAATATGCTAATTTCTTGGTTTTCAAATAAACAAAATTGTGAATACATTTCAGCTGGTAGTTGTTGTGCACAAGTTTTATGGATGAAACAACAACTTTTTGATTATGAAATTGAAGTAGGTACCATTCCTATCAAGTGTGACAATACTAGTGTTATTTGTCTCACTAAAAATCCCATCCAACACTCTAGAACTAAGCACATTGAAATAAGACATCACTTCATTAGAGACCATGTCACTAAGGAAGATGTAGTTCTAGAATTTGTTGATACTTTGCACCAATTAGCAGATATCTTTACAAAACCCTTAGACAATGAAAGATTTTGGACACTTAGGAGAGAATTAGGTTTGACCAACCTATCTTCACTTAGTGTTTAAAATAATTTTGGCACTTTTAAGAATAAATGAAAAATGCTTATAATAGTAATTTTTGATTGCATTTATTGCTATTAGTTAGGGGGAGTTTATGATTCTTGATGAAAAATTAATTTTATGTTCAAATATTGTTTAAAGATTAATTTAATTGTTTGAACATGATTAATTTTCAATATATGAGTTGCCAATACCACTAGAGGAAATTAATTTAGCATTTTGGGTGTTTAAAATCGGATTTTAGCATTTTGGTGCAGAGGGAATCGATCCCCCCATGAGGGAATCGATTCCCCCTTTGAAGGGGAACCGATTCCCCCCACAGGGGAATCGATACCCCCTGGGGTTCTGGTTATATACGGGCAGAACCCTTCAAAATCCTCAAAAACCCTATATTTTCTTCCTTGCCGCCAAACTCTCTCCCTATCTCCATTCTTACCTCAAATCATCGATTTTAATCGGAATTCACTTCAAATATCATCTCCTAAACTTGCAATCATCATTAAAATCGTGCAAACAATATCAAAATCCACTCAATTTCATACTTCAAGGTAAAATTTTCTAAACTCACTATTTAATTGATTTTGAACATAGGACTAGTTTTAATTAGTTCTAGGATGAACTTTAGATCGGGCATTGATTGTTTAGTGATTAGAAACTAGATATTACAACTAATTTCATAAAAACACAAGAATTTTCCAAATTTTTTTTAAATTTTCGAAATTAAAAAAATTGTTAATTTTCAAATTATTGTGTTTTGATTAAATTATGTTGTTGCTATGAAAACTATACATATATTGTTTCTCAAAACCGTATTTTTCAAAAGTTTTCAAAAACTTTGCCCATTAGAATTGATTTAGAGAACCTTGAAATATTGAGGACTCAATTGAGTTTTGGGATTGATTGAATTGCATACATGTGTTTTAAATTGCAGGTTATCCATTCTATTTCGATTTCTTAAACCATGTTCAATCCTAAACGTGTTAGGTCATCATCTAGTCGCTCACACCGTCAACCAAATCCACCTCCAAATTCTCCTCCTATTCAAATTTCTAATCCTAATCCCATTGATCCTAACTTGACTATCCAAAATTCGTGTTTCAATCATCCTGGTCCTAGAAATCATTGTTTTTGGTATTATCAATATTTCGACTCTTACAAAATCCGGGAAGAACGTATTCCTTCTCGTCAAGCTATGTTAGTTATCAATTTTAAATATCTTCATCTTTTACAAGAGTGGAAATTTGATAAACTCTTTGACCTTGAACCCATCGTTTACCATCAACTTGTTCGTATTTTCTATTCTAATGCCGTTTGTGTTAAAAACCAAACTGAAACCGAAACCATAGGAATTCGTTCCTACCTCTTAGGACAATTCTTATATATTGACTCGGCTTACATAGCCAATACATTCGGATTAGATAACGATGGTATTTCAAATGAAAAACAGGTTTTAGGATCTCGTTATAAAAGAAGAGATAGTGCGAGTGTCCTAGACCTACATGAACGTTTTCTTCATCTAATGATTTCTTGGTGGTTTCGACCATCCGGAGGTCGTTATTCTACTCTTAGAGCCTTAGATCTTTGGTGGTTACATTGTTTCGAAAACAATATTAAAATTAACCTACCTCAGATTATTTTTGTTGAAATTGTTGAAACCGTAAATCTTGTTCCTAACAAGAAACTCTGTTCATCTCTTGTTTACGGTTACATTTTGAGTAATCTGTTTTCCAAAGCTGGGCTTAGAGTCGATCTAGATGTCGTTTTTCCCCTTAAGAAACAAATTAACCTTCTTTCCTTAACGAGAGCGGGATGGATTAAGCATAAGGAAATCGGTGAATGGGTTCAATCTTCTGCAAATACTCCGGGAGCTAGTTCTTCACAAGCTCCACCCGAAGCTGACGAAGATCTCGAGCTTGAGCAATTAATGCGAGACATCGATGAAGCCGAAGATGAGCCTGAGCAACCCGATGAGCAGCCCGAGGAGCAAGCACAACAAACGCAACAAATGCCTCCATATTTTCAATCCTTTATGGAGACATTCGATTTCCGATATGCTACCAAAGATTCACGCTTTACTTCTATAGAGTCTCACTTATCCACAATGGGAGCTCAACAATTAGAAATTCTTCGGGAGATGCGTGCAAACAACGAAGCAACCAACGCGCATATTAATGACCTCACTCACGAAATGGCCGTTATGCGAGCTCGTTTTCCTCCTCCTGATCCGGATATGTGATTCTGTGCTTAAATTTAAAACTTTGAACTAAAACGATTATTGCTTCAACTTTTTGGATTGTTTGATTTTGTGACTTTGGATTTGTTTGTTTGAATTTATATATTTTCTTTTGATGGTTTAGTTAAATTTATTGCATCATTTACATCATTATAGCAATATGATCAATTTTGCCATGTCACATTAATTATGAATATTGATTATGAAACTAATGGCTAACGTTTCTCTTGCTTGTGATCTTAGCATCTTATATTATATATAATCAATTGGCTAAATGATTTCAAAACCTTGTTTAAATTCTTTAAAATGTCTTTTTGATTTAACAAAAAGGGGGAGAAGTATTAAATGTGTTTTAAATGATAAATGGGAGAAGTGTTAAAGTAAGGGGGATTAATTTCAAAACTTGATTTCAAAATCTTAAAATTACTAAAATGTTTTCTTATATCAAAAAGGGGGAGATTGTTGAAAACATTTTGATGTTTCGATATAACAAATTAAGTTAAATGAATTTTAAGATTTT
This sequence comes from Hibiscus syriacus, assembly GCF_006381635.1. Taxonomy (NCBI): domain Eukaryota; kingdom Viridiplantae; phylum Streptophyta; class Magnoliopsida; order Malvales; family Malvaceae; genus Hibiscus; species Hibiscus syriacus. The sequence goes on along the minus strand of NW_024062758.1, from coordinate 705,185 downwards.
CCAAATAATTTTCTAAGTATATTCGATATAACTATTCGAATATCAAAACATTACTCCAAATCTTTCAAAAATCATTTTTAATCCTTACTCAAGTGTAAAATTAAGTTTTAATCTTAAAACAATTTCAAAATAATTTTACAAAGTATTTCGAACCATTTCAAAGCCAAAAATTCCAGATTGCTCAGAGGGAACCGATTCCCCCCCAAGGGGGTACCAATTCCCCCCTAAATGGTTTGGCTCCGAGAATTCCAGTATGCTCGGAGGGAACCGATTCCCCCCCCCATGGGGTACCGATTCCCCCCTTGTATAACGGTCGAAATATTTGAATTTTACACTTAGAGAACCGATTTCCCATAGGGGGTACCGATTCCCCCCATGCTCCAAGCTGTTTTATTAATTGTTTTCACACTAAAACGACTATATTATCTTCTCTAATCATCTCCAACGTTCAGAAGTGATTCAAGGTGTATTTAAGCAAGCTTAGAAGCCATTGATCAATAACAAGAAACATCAACCAATTAGAATCAAGAGAGAATCAAAGAGAAAACATCAAACCTCAAGTTTGAGCATTTCAAGCCTATTTTTCATTCAATATTCATTTTGCTTTCAAGAACACTTATTGTGCTCAATTGTATTTATTCTTGAGTTTTCTTTCTTTGTTCTAGAATTGTGCAAACATATTTGCCTTGTGAGGTTTTTCTTGTAAGTTTGCAAATTTGTATTTCTCTTTGAGAAAAGAGTGTTCTCAAGAATTGGGGTATATTCTTGAGGGAGTTGTAAGGTTATCTCTTTGGCCTCAAAAGAAAGAACAAATTAGTGAATTTGTTGGAAAATCCTTAGTGTGGATAGCTAAGGTAGTGGACGTGGACTTTGGTTGATAAAGTCGAACCACTCTAAATCGCTGTGCTATTTCTTTCAATTTTCTGCAAAAGCTTCCACCAAAATTTTTATTGCCAATTCACCCCCTCTTGGCCGATTCAGTCAATTGATTAGCTCAACAGATATATATAAATGAATGATATTGTCCACTATTTATAGGCTAAATAGATAGGGCAAAATTGTCATTTCTGAAGAACAATTTAATTATATAAATATAGAATTAAAAGGCATTTAGATATAGGTTACAATTTGAGCATTGCCAACATTCCCCCACTAATGTGAATGAATTCTTTCATAAAAATGAGAGCAATGAAGTTAAGACACGAGAAGATCAATAGCGAGATTAGTTGTTTAAGCACCAGTGAACATGTCTGGAACTTGTACATTGTGATGATGAGTAATTCTTCTCTTAGATAAGTGAATAAAACTTGAACTTTCTAAATTATGGTGAACTCATAACACACACTACAGTAAAATAGGTCTATAACGACGTTTTTTAGCTCTATAGTGGCGTTTAAAGCGCCACTAAAAACTTTCCCGGCATACAAAAAAATGTTGCAAGAAACATCGGTTATACAACTGCCACAACTATTATCAGTGTTTTAAGTTAACAAATATCGTGAAAGGACAAGTTTTGTAATGACATTTTAGATACAAACGCCACTAATTATCATGATATATAGTGGCATTTTGTAGAAAACACTGTAAAATGTCAGGTTCTGTAGCGGCATTTTAGGTACAAACCTCGTTAATTGTTATGATATATAGCGACGTTTTTGTAGAAAACCCAACAAAAGGTCAGATTTTGTAGTGACCTTTTAGGTACAAACGCCGCTAATTGTTATTAGTTATGTATATACACTAATTATGTACTCCATTGGTGGTGTTTTTCATCCTAAAATGCCATTAATCAATATTGATTTTCAAAATATTTGTTTTTGCTTTGTATTACCCAAATTTAACATATAACAATATTCAATAACAACCTTAAAATTTAATTACAATTTGAATTAAATTCACTTTGCAATAAGACCTGCACCAAGCATGACATTGGGGTTTGATGTATTGGTGCAACTTGTAACACCTCCAACCCGTACCCGACCCAGATACGAGTCTGAGCTGTCACATTGACCTTTTTAAAATAATATTCTTACAAAATAATAAAACATTGAACTTATATTAAGAAAATATGATAATATATTGTTGAATTATGTTCGTTATAACCAATTTAAGAAAAATATACGTTTTATGAACAGTAAAATATGGTATGAACAGTACCGTGAACAGTGATGAACAATACCAAATGCTAACATTTTCCATAATGTTGTATGGGTATCGATACCCTTGCTACAGTACTGCTAAAGTACTTCCATAAAACATACACAAACTCTTAAAATTTAAAACGTTCATCACTATACATTTACCCTTTACATATATACGTTTTGTTGAAAACATTTTTGATATTTCGATATAACAAATTAAGTTAAATGAATTTTAAGATTTCACAAATGATTTTACAAATTCGATTCAATTAACCGAATATCAAATTATTACTCCAAGTTTTTCAAGATCAATTTTAATCCTTACTAAATGTGTAAAATTGTGATTTGTACTTAAACTATTTTTGAAACAATTTTCACAAAGTATTTTGAACCAAAAAACAAGCCTTAAATCAATTATTCAAAGGCATGCACCGATGCATCAGTACATGCATCGATGCATCGATGAATTAATTGAACATCGAATGCATTCCATGCACCGATGCACTCTACATGCATCGATGCACTCTGAATATTTTCAAAACATCGAATGCATTTGATGCATCGATGCACAATCCATGCATCGATGCATCAGGCTATTTTTCAAACATCGAATGCATTTCATGCATCGATGCACACTTGGTGCACCGATGCATCAAGTGTTCCAACGGTCAAAATATTTGAATTTTACACGAATGCACCGATGCATACTTGATCATGCATCGATGCATGAGACGCTCCACCTAGAAAAATTAATTGTTTTCACACTTAAACGGCTCTATTATCCCCACTAATTATCACCAACGTTCAGAATTGATTCAAGGGGTATTTAAACAAGTTCTGGAGCCATTGATCAATAATAAGAAACATCAATCAACTAGAATCAAGAGAGAATCAAAGAGAAAGCATCAAACCTCAAGTTTGAGTATTTCAAGCCTATTTTTCATCCAATATTCATTTGCTTTCAAGAACACTTTTGTACTCAATTGTATTTATCCTTGAGTGTTCTTTTCTTTGTTCTAGAATTGTGCAAACATCTTACCTTGTGTGGTTTTCTTGTAAGTTTGCAAATTTGTAATCTTCTCTTTGGGAAAAAGAGTGTTCTCAAGAGTTGGGGTATACTCTTGAGGGATTTTGTAAGGTTATCTCTTTGGCCTCAAAAGAAAGAACAAATTAGTGAATTTGTTGGAAAATCCTTAGTGTGGATAGCTAAGGTAGTGGACGTAGACTTTGTTTGAGAAAGTCGAACCACTGTAAATCGATGTGCAATTACTTTAACACTTTTCTGCAAAAGCTTCCACGAAATTTTTAATTGCCAATTCACCCCCCTCTTGGCCGATTCCGTAGATCGATTAACTCAACACGTTTAAAACATTACAAAACTCAATCATATGATTTTACAAAACCGCTTAAAATATATCGGATTCAAATCTTTGTTTACATGCCAACTACTATAAGAATTACAAAATACATATTATTAACTTCTTTTCTGATCTGATCTTTGGAAAGGAGGAACTGACCTGTCTTGCATAACTTTTATCAATCTTTCTCTTCTCGAAACCTACGTGTGAAAAAATCACACGCTAAGTCGTTGACTTAGTGAGGCATATAAAACATATAATAAAAATCATAGAACATTTCACATAACAAAATGCATGCATGTACATATATCATCATTATCACTAACCCATTTATCATATGATCTTATATTTATCATTTATGTGTATCATATAACATATATAGTTTCACAAAGACACATTTAACATTATATAATTCCTGTGAAACATTTCATAACACCAAAAGCATATACATAACATATATTGTACTTGTTATTATCTCTTTATTAGACCATGTACATTACTGAGAACTTTAAGGTATTCGAGTACATTGAACTTGTGCACTATTGCTGTCACCACAGCTCGTATAAGTCCCACTAAGTGGCATATGAAATTTTGTCCCGAAGGACCTGTGAATATGTCCCGAAGGACCTATGAGTTGTCCCGAAGGACCGCGTAAACCCTCAACTCTTGGCATGCCAACTATACCTATAGATCTCGTATCATATATAACATGGGCATTATCATTTGTTCATTTCATATCACTTGTTCTTTCTCTTCTGTCACATACCACATGTATGTGTAACCATATGTCTCATATCATATCACATGTATCACAAGTGCATGTATTCATGTAGATAATTTCATATAGCTTATATAATTTCTCATTTGTTCATGTAAACTCGCATATCATATCATATAACATATATCACATGTTGCATATAATCACATAGCATATAAACTTATACATATATTCATGTACATATTTACATATATTTCGTATATCAATGCCAAATACTTATGTCATATTTTTCTTTATTCATGTAATTCATTATTACATATTACATATACTTATTTCCATTTACTCATGTATTCATACCATTCATGTAACATATGCAATAATATATATCGCATACACTCATGCCACATAAACATCATATAAATCAAAATTCAAATAATATTTAAGGAGTCACTTCTTACCATAGTAACTCCATCATTGGCTCATCGCAAACCAATATTTTTTCGATAATATAAGTACAATTAAATTTGCACTCACCTTAACCTTGCTTTGATTCGATCCTTAATCTTTGATTGTTCCGGAACTTGTTTAGGCTCAATATCTACATAAACATAATTTTTGAGACGATTATCAGAAGCCTAAACCTTATAACTTGATGTTAATAATTTAATCTAGTTTAATGAACCAAAATTTCATTTTTTTTCTTTAGGGGGTATCTCTCCCTAGGGTATCGCTACCCTTATAGATATTTGTAAATTTTGCCCATAAATCATTATTCATGTACGGAAATTCATTATTTCCTACTTCAATTCTTCATGTTTCATTCTCTTTCATGTTCTTAACTCAAATATACATACTTAAACCAATTTCTACTCATTTATCACATCTCAAACCTCAAAATCCCATCTTTTATATAAAATCAATAATCATACCCAATTTTCAATATACTCCAAATTCAATTCTATCACTTCATATCTCTTAATTAAGTTGATAACAAGTCAAATTTAGTTTCAAATTCAACTTATCAACTCTATTTCAAGATTTCACTCAAAAACTCCAAATCTTTAATCTTTCCTAACTCCTTTATCTTTTGATTTTAAGATAACTTCAGCTTTCCTTAAGCTTAGTTGTCATCTAATGATCAAAACCCAAACTTTAAATCAACAAATAATCCACGAACAAAGAAACTCACATTTGCCTTTGGGGGTTCACGGTCAAGAGAAGAGAAGAAAGAAGAAAGAAGAAGATAACTCTTCCCCCCACGTGATTAATTCATATAAGGGGAAAATATCTTTCTTGTCAAATGACCATTTTGCCCTTTAATTCCTTGGATAATTACTAACAACTTTCAGGATATATTCCCAAATAAATCATTAAACTATTCTACTATTCTACTTTAATCACCAAATTCTGAAATTTTACAATTTGGTCATTAACCCGGTATTGAGGATGTTACACAACTAGTAATTGCAACAATGACCACACTGTCGTGCTTAAGCTCTACTGATTGCCCATGGAATAAAAACTTTGCTAATTTTTCATGTGCCTCTTTTGGCATGGCAAAACCCTAAAACATGGTAAGACATCCAACGAAAGTAAAAGAAATGGTTATGTATTTTGTTCAACTAAGAGATGTGCACTAATGAAACAAATTGTTATTTGTTTTGTTCAACTAAACAATGGGAATTTAAAGAAACAAACTATCAAGCAATTCACAATAATTAAATTTGTAAGTAAAATAAGAAAATATGCATTAATGAAGTTATAGATAAAAAGAACTTAGACACATACACCAAGTTCAAAATATTAAACGCCTTAAATTAGTACAACATATTAAACGCCAAAGAGAAACATATCAACTAATTATAAAAAATATAAATTATAGAGATGCATAACAAGAAAATGAAAAAGAACAAGAACAACCTTTTTGAAAGAAAACATAAAGATCCCTAAGGTTTTCCTGAGTAGATACTTATTTTTATTTTTCCTCATTGAAAAAAAAATATCATTTATACCGTATGAAAAGAAGAAATAAAAAACAAAACCTTTTTTCTATTTTGATGGTGCAAAACATGCAAATGTCTGTTCGCGCTTGTGAGTGCTTATAAATTAAACGAAAATATGTGTAAGTATACAATCGAACAAGTAATATAGAGTGAGTGAGTGAGTATAGTCTCCACAGGGATTAGACGAGAGTATATTAGTTAAGTCAAAGCAACCAAAATACTTTATCCAAGTATAGCTAATGGTATGCACAAATGGTTATGTCAAGGCAAAATGAAATGTGTATAGATAGGGTAGAAATGGTAGTGTGAGTGGGTGGCAAATGAGAATCTCGTGGCAAAAGTAATTGTTTAAAGTGCAGTCAAATGAAAATGCTAAGGTAAAATAGATTGATAACTTGAGAATTAAATAAGATGACTTGATAATCCTCACACAACAAGCTATTACGGGAATGAATGATGGGGTCACTTAGGAATCTTAAGTCTTATCTTTTAGGATGGTCTAAACTCATATGTCATAATTGCTCGACAGAGTTTACTACAAGTATCCCTACGTTATCTCTAATCATGGGATCTGATAGATGAGAATGCCACGGTAAATCCTCTCACATTGATGCAACAACATCTAACCTATCGATTCAACACTACTCCTTTTAGTCGTTGAAATCCTAACCTCATCTCTAACGATGAATTAGGCTCTAGTTATCAGCTAAAACTCATTGCTTACGTCGACCTTCCTTTAGTTTCTCTCGAACACTAAAGATCATTAACTTAGTTTCTCTCGAATACTAATTAATATACTCAAGAAAAGGCTACTCACATAGGTCCTACAATCTTAAGCTATTAAAAACAATAAGCAAAACAAGTAATAAACATAAAAATAGCAACCATCCATTAAAGAAAAATACTTAATCATCCATGATAAACCCCACCAAATAAAGTTAGTTCACGGTGGGGTTTGAATAATCCATAAGAATCACCCATTCTTTATAAAGCATAAATGTGAATAAAAATAAAGCATAAGGATGAGAAAAAGAAAGAAAGTTGGAAGCTTGGTGTTGTCTTTCTCCTCTAGTTTTAGCTCATTTTTTTCTCAAGAAGATGATCCTTTTTTTGCGGTGTCTTAATCTATATATATCAAGTGAATATACTTAGGGTTTTGTGCCAAAATTACAATAGTACCTTAAGGTACATCCCTTACACAAGAAAAGTAGTACAAAGGTGACAGTGGTCCCCTCCTAGGTGGCTAGAAGCAGGAATCACATTATGACTGGACATCCGACTATTTTATAAAAAAAATTCTTCAGCTCTTTTTTGTCTTTTTTTGTGCCCAGAAATGTATTCCTAGCTGTCGTTGCATTTTCCTCGTGCTTCATCATCCCAATTTGTTGTGGCAATTCTCCTTGCTCACATTTGGTTCCATGAACTTGCACACATCAGCCAACAATACATTCCCGTAAAGCAGCACCAGTTGCAAAATAAAATGCCATGGCAAATTGAATCCACCAAATGCAATTATATGCTCCTAAATGCATCTATATGATCCTAAATGTGTCCTAAGACAACCAATAACTTAAGTGAAAAGGCCCTAAACATAGCATTTTTACGGAGTTATCACTCTCAAACTTAAGCTATTGCTTGTCCTCATGCAATGGATAGTAGTCAGCAAAAGAAAAATGCCACGACGAAGTTCAGGTTAGATAGTGATGTAAGATAGAATTTCAACCCTCGAAAAAATTAATTTCAACATGCTAGACAAATTGAGAGATCAAGTATTGTTTCTTAGGACAAGATTCATTGTAATTGTATGTGTATGTGCGTGATTGTATCTTTTACTGCGAGGTTTAATATTTTGAAGAGCAAAATATAATTTCATCAATGCATGGATTTAATTTTTTATGATTTCGAAAAGAATTAAACAATAAATTTATCATTTTGAGAAACCAAAGTCTTTGTCTGCATCCCTATCTGTGTCTGACACGTTTATTTTTCTCCAGTTAGAAATGATCAAAAATGAAGAGAGAAGGAAGAAAAAGTCTATATAATACAAGACGTAGGACCTTACATCCACAAAAGCCCACTCCGCTCATTAAGTTAGTCTTACAGCTAAAAGGAATATCAGTAATTAGAAGCAAATGGTTTAACCTAGAAAGACATATTCTAAGCTTCATGGATGAATTCTTAATGATAAAGCATACAAATAGTGAATATTATACCAAACTTGTTTCACAATAGAGTAATGGTATCAATCCAAAGCCAAATTAAGCTTTAAACTCTGCAGCTTGGAGCCATATCTAGATTTCCATCCTTTGTTACAATTACATTTCCAAATTTCCCTATCTTCTTTTAAATGATGATCAACCAGGGCACACCGGATCATATAGTGGTTCAAATGCCCGAGGCCAAGAAACGGCAATCGGAATTCATCAAGGAAAGGTGTAAGGAATTTACATCAGTGATGGATGATGTCCGAAACCAGGAACGAGGTTCGTCGTCCCGGAGAACCAAACCATTGATACAAAGAGTTTCAAAGGTCCTAAAGGAAATGAAGTCCGATTTTAAGAAATGTTTCGAACCGAGGCTGGTAGCCCTCGGCCCTTTGCATCATGGCAACCCCAAATTCGACCGTGCGGAGCCGTCGAAGCTTAAATTTGCCGCCGTCTTTGCGTACGAGAACAAAACTACATGTGATTTCTTGTTCGGCAAGGTAATGGAAGAGATACAAGATTTGAGGAACTGTTATAAGCCGAATGAGATTGAAGTCTACGATGATGAAAAGCTAGCATGGATGCTGTTCATAGACGGTTGTGCGGTGTTGTGCTACGGCCTGAAAGGCGACTTCGAGAAGTTGAACACAAAAGTGGATCGTCTCGTATTCGCGCAACTTGATTTGTTTCTGCTCGAAAACCAAATTCCATACAGAGTCCTACAGATACTGATTAACTCGGCCATTGAACCCGAAAAATGGAAACAGTCGATCACAGACTTCATCAGTGGAAACCTGATGACAAATATACACCATGATGAGCAGAGAACCAAATTAATGCAGCAGGCAGGGAAGATTATGCTCACCTTCTGGAACGGTTACGTGAAGAACTCTTAACAGGGGACGACAAGGACAAACGCGACAGTAACATGATCGGTCAGATGCTTTTGAAGTGTGGCGACCGTCGAAAGCATAGGATTCGAAAAACATTTCGCAGCATCAAGGAGCTTAAGGAATCAGGGATTCATGTGAAGCCGAACAAGACGAACAACCTCAAGAACATTTCCTTCTACTGCAGGTTCCTAGGAAAAATAAGGATGCCACACCTACTGGTCGACGATTCGACGGCCGCTATGTTCATGAACTTGGTAGCATTAGAAATGTGTCGGGACTTCGACAACGAGTTCGAGGTGACCAGTTACTTATGCTTCCTCGATTCTCTCATCGATACGGCGGAAGATGTTAAGGAGCTGAGAGTCGCCGGTATGCTTCACAATTACTTGGGAAGCGACGAAGAAGTGGCCGATCTTTTTAACAAAATGAGCAGGGATTTGGTGCCTGATCAGGATACGTATTCGGCTGTCGTAAAAGACATTCATAGTTTCTGCAACAATCCATGGACTCCGGCCGCTGCACAGGTTTATTACAGCCATTTTAGTAGCCCGTGGACTTTCCTTGCACTCATGGGTGCCATTATAAGTCTTCTTTTCTCTGCTATTCAGGCTTATTTCTCGTTGCCCGGGAACAGACCGGAGAATGAGCGAAATCCTTGAAACCAATCCTTTGCTTTATACTTCATTCAGTCGTTGTATTAAACAGTTGTTCGGTTTCGTGTTGTAATTCTTCTTTGTTTAAAAATTGTTGGCTTGTATATTGGCCATGAATGTAAAAGTGTGTGTAACAATGTTTGCCTTTCTTTTACCAATATAATATTATGTGAAAATTATCCTACAATTATATTGTTCGACTCAGATTATTTAAGAGAGATATGACAATTATTATTTAATTATTCTGTTTCAACTGTTGTTATCCGAACCCATTATATCTAAGAACAACATTACTTTAATAAATAAGATAAATTGGTTCTTACATTTTAAAGCATTATAAATTATATGATTTGACAAACAAATCAGAAGGCTTTCATATCTGCATAAAACAAGCTGAAAACTCATCAACCTTATAAAATACCATTAACCTCAAAACTCGGCAAAGACATAGTCCAACCATCTCTGTTGCACATATAACAAGCTATAGATAGAAGCCATCATAAGCTATACGTAAGCAGTGAGTACCATAACGGCGGGATTTCTTGAAAATTTTTAATTTCTTATATATTTTAGATTTGATAATATTTTAAATTTTCATATATTTTAGATATTTTAAATTGATAATATGTTTTATCTCCTGAATTTTATAAGTTCGCCCTCCAAACATAAATTATGTCTGTCCGGAAGCATAAAATTATACGTCCGTTTAATCAAAAAAATTATATGCCTGTCCTAACATAACATAAAATTTATGTTCGTCCCTGATCATAAGTTCTTATTTGATGAAAGACAAGCAAACTTAAGTGCAGTTACCACCTAAATGGAAGCAAAACAATTCCAACAAGTGATTCCCTATTTCCAAGCTGTAATATCAGCCGTCTGCATTTTCTAATTATTCGATATGTAGACACCGATGATGCTGATTAACCATGCATGTTAACAGACATAGACAGCAGCAGCCATCATAGTGATGTCTTCTAACATCTCCATTAACAACATATGAGTATATGACATATAGTTCACCTAGCTCTTATGTGCTTCTTGCTGCTACTAACCGAGCTCAGAGTGAGCAACACCGGCCATTGGTAAATATATCGATAATACTTTGAGCTAAATGCAGGAGACCATGAATGGCCTGACACAACAACAATGTTTGTGAACATAAATGAAGAAATCTAATAATATTATGTTCGGTAAGAAATTACAGTGTCCATTCTTCCTCGTAAATTAACTATCATGATTATACAGTATCAACATTCATAGGGGGATAACTAGTAAAATGAAGCCCACCAACAAACTTAAGCATGCAATAAATGGATAACTTGATCATCTTATTCTCTATCCCGAACTAAATTATTGATCATGTTGGCCAAAGGAAGGGTTCCCTTGGCCATAATCTCTAACCTGGAAGTATTTGAGGCATGATAGAACAGGGAAAGCCCAAAAGTTATGAGTTCTGGAAGAAACAACCTAGACGACAAGAATCCATGCCAATAATGGGGTTCCAGATCGAAAAACGCATCGAAAAACCTTCTTGTTGCCGGTAAATCAAGCTTAAGCAGAATGTCCATGCCAAAACAGAAGAACTCCCTTTGTCTCCTTCGTTCTATGGGCCATAGATCTCTCCATACTTCTGCAGACAATTTGTTTCCGGACAAGTACCTTCTGGGTTCAAGGCATCGAACTATGGCGTCTGCAACAATTGGTGCAGCTGCTAGAGTTCTTGCAACCATATACCCTGTTGAAGGGTGCACCATCCCAGCTGTGCCACCGATTCCCACAACTCTTTGCGGTAGCACCGGAAGGGGGCCGCCCATCGGAATAACACAATACTCGTCCTCTTCAATGCTCGTAACTTTTATTCCCAGGTGCCTTAACCTGGCCACCATTCTCTCCTTGATATCATCCATTGGCACCCCCGGTCGAGCAACTAGAGAAGTTTCCTCGAGAAATATTCTGTTCGATGAGAAGGGCATTGCATATAGAAATGTGGGAATTCTACTATTTCTCTCTCTCAAATCCTTACTATTGGCAAGATGTGAGTCTCTCCAGTCCATAAAAACCATCTTTTCAACATCGAACGGGTGTTCTTCCACCTCGGCCAATATTCCATAGGCCACTTGATAGCCTGGATTATAAGGCTTATCATACTGAACAAGACACCGAGAAAATCCGGTTGCATCTAGAACGATGGTAGCCTGTACCGTGGCACCATCATTGCAAATCAACAAAGACTTTGATTCCTCATGAATAACCTTGATAACCTTTGCCTGGTGAAATTTCACGCCATTGGATATGCACTTCAGCAACATCTTGGACTTGAGCTGCTTCCTGTTAACCCTTCCATAAGGTCTATCGAGCTGTTTTGTTCTTCGGTCATCGATATACACAATGGCACCGGACCAAGTCGTATCGAGGCAATCGAGCAAATCCATTGCTTCGAATTCATCCACCCAAACACCATAGTTATTAGGCCAAATCAATTTGGGAGACGGGTCAATGGAACACACCGAAAGCCCCGCCTGTGAAACCTGCTGAGCAACAGCAAGACCAGCAGGGCCACCTCCAACAACGGCTAAATCCACCACAGTACCTTTTGATGGATCAAATATAGGAAGCTCAACCTCTAGATTTTCCTTCTTAGTTTCTGGAACCAACTCTAAAAGAGCACTTCTACTTGCCTTAACCTTAACACAACCATTATCATCCCTACCACTTCTCAAATAGAATTTGTTGGGACCAAACTTAACCTCATGGACTTTATTAAAAGTTTTCACAGAGAACCCATGGTGTAGTAGACGCGAAAATTCGAGCTTGCTGTGCGTTCTAAGTAAAGTATCCATGGAATTCCAATAAAGGGTCTTCTAATACCTTACTCAAATCCAAACAAAAAGTTTATTCTAGATCATTACTGCTAGAAGTTGAGTTTACAGCATTGAATCTGGGGAAAATGAATTGAAGAATGAGAAGAAGAGACTCACCAAAACAAGGAAATGAATTGAAGATGGAGAGAAACTTGGTATATGCCTCATTTGTAGAGCTTCATAGAAACAGATAATTCTAAAGTTTGCGTGGCCGGCCTTCAACGACACAGGGAAGTGTGGCCCGGATTTCCCCTTTTTTAAAATTTGCGTAACTATATTAAAATGGTTTAGGGTCACTTAACTTTCAAAAGCTATCAACTAGTCATTAAAGCTTTCTAACAATTACAAAACAATCATTACATTTTATCAAAATATTATAAAATGATCATTAATTTATTCACAAATTACAATTAATTATAAATTTTAGTGAATATTTTATAATAATTTGATAAATATAATGATTATTTTATTACTTTTAAAATTTTGATGGCCAAAAAGATTTTAACATAGTTCAACAACTTAGAGTGTACTTTATCCTTATTTTTTTCGAGTGTGGAGAGCACGCTCATCTAGTTTCATGGATGACTGGAACTCCACGTGTCTGCCTGGATGACCAATATTAGTGCCCATCCAAATAGTTATCTCATTAGAGAAATCTATACGTTCTAATTTGGTGAATATAAATAATAAAATTAAATTATTTTTAATTCTAAATAATACAGTTAAATTAAATTTATAAACTTCAGTTTTATTATAAAAAATAATTTAAGGTAAACTAGTATTTTATTTATAATTATTTATTGATACAGACAAAATTAAATTATTATTATTATTTATAGATAAGTTGGTTATCATTTAATTCATATGCGTGTGAATAATATTTATTTTCTATACTGACATTGCTTCATTTAAATGATAACCAACTTATCTATATGATTGGTCAGTTTGACTGAATTTTTAAAAGTGTGGTGGAAAAAATATTTTAAAAGTGTAATTTAAAATTTATTTGTATGAGACTATTGTTAAAAAATGAGTTTAAAAAGATAAATGTCTATTATAAATATTATATTGTAAATTAAAAATATAAAATTTAAATTATATTTATACTTATTAATAATATATAAAATATATACTTAAACTATAATAAAAATATAAAAATTTTTAAGATAATTTATTAATTATAATAAAATTATATTTTATAATAACTCATTAATATTTCAATATGTGTTATTAATATTTTAATATATAAACCATGAATTTTATGTACTTTTTTATTAAATAAAAAATATTTTTTAAAAGATGTTAATATTAAGTTATTAAAATAAAATGTAAATACATAATTAAATAGAGTCTATGTAATAAGGGTAAAATTATAATTTGCTTCCAAACGCAAAGTTAAAAATGAAAATAAATTCTAACTTTTGTGGTTGGTTTGAAATCACCATTTTTACAATAATATTTTTTATTTTTACCTATTTGACATTGATTTTACTATCAAAACGAACTTTTTTTAACTAAAATTACATTCAAAAAGTCACGCAAAACAGAGCATAATTGTGTTCGAAATAAGGGGCTAAGAAAAAACAACTGTGGTGAAAATGAAGTTGCTTCCCCAACAGTTTACACGATGTGACTGAGATGATTTCACATTAAGTGTTCATACGCGAGTTATATGAGAAAAATGTACTAACTTTAATAGTTATCTTGTGACACATATTCGTCGGAAAGTAAATGTTGTAACTCATAAGTTAGTTCATCGAGCTCTTGATTATTATGCTTCCTATTTCTTTAAGGCGGATGTTTCGCCTTTTATTATTCTTTATGTAAAACGTGATTGTTCATTGATTGAATAATGATTTTTTTAGTACTCTTTTCTTTTATAGGAACTCAACTTGAGTTAATAGGAGAGATTTTTAGTAAGGCACATTTTCTTTAAAACAAATAAGATGGGAAATATTGGAAATATTCTTAGTCATACAAAATTAAAACAGTAAATAAAAAAGTTCTCACTAAAATTTAAACTCATAATGCAGGTTGCAAACAGCTAGAAATTGATTAATTAAAAGTAATAAATTACCTTGAACCTTTTGTTTTTGTTGGATATCCCATACGTTAGGGAAAAACTTCAGCTTGACATTAAATATGCAAGGGAAGTGCCCCAAAAATAGCCCTGTCAACTTGGCAAATATCAGGTTCGATCTTGAAGTTAACCATCTACAACACCACCTTGATTATCACCATCATAGACACTACTGGGATCTTCAGTAGCAGCTGTTTGATACAGGGTGCTAGCTGCATTAGCATCATCGTCACCATATTCGGATACCGAGCTGTCGTCCTTCTCTGGACAATCGAGTTGAAGACATTCAGGTACTTCGGTGCTACAATTTTCTGAACCGGGGCTTCTACTTGAGGGTGCCAAATCTTCTTTCTTGACTATGTTGAGCATAAGTCCGTTAAGGAGCTTTTGAGGCTGCAGGAGGTCACCTTCAGAGACCATAATGCTTGAACCATTAATCGGTGGTCTATTCCCAAAATCCCTCTGACCGAACTCGTGTTCTGAACCTCTATCTGTTGTCATCATCCTTGGGCTGACTAAAAGAATCCTCACCACCCAACTGAAATCCGGGAGAACTAGGATGAGCCATCAGACCTTTGTTCGCTTCAGCTTCGGCATCTAGATTTTGGACAAAATCAATCAACAAATTTGCAGAAGTTGTCCTCATCAACGGGCCACCGGATCTTGTCCAAGAATGTACGTTTACACCTTCAGACTCACTATCACTTCCATCACAAGCACTGTGATGGGCTCGCAAACTCCTGCCAGGAGGTGGCATCCCTGATGAACTCCCTACTCCATGATGCAAAGATTCTAAGAGATCTTCTTCAAGAGAGCCAGTTGAGTTTTCTCTAGCAATGCAATTCCAAGAAGGAATTGTCTTTGAAGCACTGAATCTGGCTGTGTTGGTGGGTCCATGAGATGAAGCATAAGCAGAAGCAGAGGCTGCAGCAGCTCTATCAGCGCTCTGTTTAAGCCTACGCATGTGATTAAGAATCGAAACACACTCGTCAAGGGCAAGCTCAATGCCACAGTTTGCTTTCATAGCTGAAAGCTTCTCCCAAGTGCATCTCCTCCCTTGGTTGACTGCCTTTTGAAGCTCCACAAGAGTAGGGTTTTGAAGAATTTTCAAGTACTGTTAATAGTTAAAAACCATAAAAAGAAACATCCAGTCAGTGACCATTGAAAAGATTATCGAATGATATGGATACGGACAACAGCAAAGATAAATCTAGGTTTGAATACCACGCCAGTGCTCAAGCTTTCACCACTGCCTAATTTGAATGTCACCGAAGGCAAGCCTTAAATTGATTTTGAAGGTACCTGAGAAACTGTGGCTGGCATAACAACAGTAACATCACCTTCCCAATCTTGAGCAAATATCTTGGTAAGTCCCCCCATCCGAAAGCCCAGTTCGAGTATTTGACTACATCTATGTTTAACCTCCATCTCAGTTAGGTGTGCAAGCGACAATTTGAAACGAGAAAACTAATTTATTTCATTTCAGCATGAAAATAATAGGACAAGTAAACTTACGGATTTAGTAATGACTAACAAGATCGTAATGCATAAAATATTTTAAATACAGCCATACAGATCATTTTGTTCCTACGAAAATGCATTACCGACAAAATGAATTTCTATGAATGACTCTGCAGCAACATTTTCCCCAATAAAACAGCATTTGACTGAAAACCTTGTCTGCTTTCTCTATGTAAATTATAAGATTAGTTACTCTATTAATCATTAGGTCATCAGAGAGAAACTAGAAGGCCATGGTGGTTAAGGTCAGAGATTTATATTACACAATGATGAGAAGAAAACATAAACCAAGATAAAAGGATTTTTTTTTCTTTCTTGACCATATACACATACCTTTGCTGCGAAGTTACCACCAACGGCTCTCGCAAACTCCATCCTCAACCATGGTATGATATGAGGGTTTGCCTGACTCACAATGAAATGATCGACATTAAACAGCTCCTTCAGTTGCATCATAGGTAAGTCAACCTCCAAGCTTCCATCCCTCCATCGACGTGGAGTTGTACTAGAACCCTCTTCAGGATCCAAATTAAAGGGAGGATGATGAGGAACAAGTTCTCCACTCCTATCTTTTGCCATTAGCTCCTGGGCTTCAAAAAGGCCAGGAAAGGCACAAGAAGCGCTTACAGCACTCCATATGACAACATGAGGAGAAGTCAAGTAATTAAGACATCTAGGTGGCTCATGCTTCCTTGGAGAGCAAACCGTTATCCCAAGAACCCGTCCAGTCATATCATAAGCTTCTTGAAATGTAAGATTACTTGTGAGGCGTCTTAACATCCATTGCATGTGCCTGATCTCATGAACAGCCCCTTGTCTCATAACCCTCCTAACAACAGTAAATATTCCACCCAGCTGATCATAAAACTGCAACGAACGCCAAGAGTCTTCAAAGAAACTTTGCAGCTCAGGCCATGACCTGGTGCCAACAATAGCACACATAACGGATCCTACACTAGAACCAGCGATTATCCTGGGCAAAAGCTTATGCTCTACTAGTGTTTTAACGACACCAATATGAAATGCTCCAAGAGAAGCACCCCCACTTAAAAGCAAAGCAGTTCTACCAAATGCATGCCTTGTTTCATGCATAAAAGAAAGCTTCTCTTCCAAGGAGAGCTCCTCTGAATCAGAGTCACAAACCATTCTCAACTGAGTCAAGACCTCATCAATATAATCCTTGATGAGTTTAGGCACCTGAAGCCTTCCTTTATGAAGCTCAGGATTACACATATTACCAAGATTTCGTATAAGATCAGCTCTCATGCAAAAGATTATATCCCTCAAGGATCCATCTTCGCGACGATTTCGGAGCTCCTGAATTTTGTTTCTCACTAGTTCCACATCATAAAAATTTGATTCATTCATCTTTGGGGTCTCTTTATCAAGCATCTTAGCAGCAAGAGCCCACTCTTCATATGTCAATGCGGTTCTCATCACAATTCTCCAAAATTTCCTTCTATAAGCCATTTCAGCCCTCAATTTTACATTTGTGTATCGTTTCAACAAAAAAGCAATAATTGTCACCAATGCCAATATCCCTTGTGGATTTCGGGGATCCTAAAAGCAATTGTTCGACCAATTATTGTCGAGGGACCAATCGAAAATGAACCAACACTGGCCTCATTACTTATATCCATAGCTAGTTTACGATGTTATTTTCCAGTTTTGGGATGGTTTGCTAATTCTTAACAGCCACGAATTTGGACCGGATAACAAATAGCGAACCAGAGAACGTTGATCTAAAGTAAATATAGGTGGTCAGCAGACAACAAATGTTCTAAAAGGGTATTAAGAAATAAGATGAACGGAGACAGTATTAGCTTTGTTTTGCACCAAATTGAATTCAGAAGCACTAAAGATCAATGAATAACTGATCTTATAAGCCTAATTTCACTTCCTTCTATTGTATACATACTTAAAGCTTTAGCTATCCGCCTCATATAGCATTAAACGAAAAGAAAAGGAGAAGATTCGAATATATAAGAAAATCAGCAGAATCAAAGGCAATCCTATTTGAACATGGTATGACGCAATTAAGGGATAAAAGTAAAAGTTTGTAACAAAATTTTCTGAGTATCTACAAAAAGAAACAAGTCAAAGAAGAATCCTCGATTGTAATACCAACAAGAACCCAATTCTCTTAATATCTACAAAACAAATCATAGAAACCCCAGAATTCCAATTCACATCTACACACGAGAGTCAAGAACCTAAACGGAAAGAAGCCCAGAAACTCAAAAAGGGGCCTGCCTATTATATCAAATTTTACAACTCACCCAACCAGCCTTGGTAACCCAAAAGTCGCAAATACAAACGAAGGAAAACCCGGGAAAAGAAAAGCAGATACATCCATATTGTGCTGATATAATGAAAGCAGCAGCAGCAGCAGCAGCAGCAGCTAAATACAAGGTGAAAGCGAAACCATAGGGTGAACGTTGGGATGTGTGAAAGAGATTAGGTGCCCATAGGGCCGAAGATTCAGAATAGAGTCCGTGAATAATTGTGTAATAAAATACGCCCAATATAAGCAAAATCAACGACAAGATACGATTCTGATCTTTGGGAAACCAACTTTCTATTTATCAAAATAATAAACTACACAGTAGACCACTTAACTATGGTCTCTTTTCATTTTGACTATCAGTTTTAAAATTTTATCAATCGGGTCACCTAACTATTTAAATATATTCAATTAAGTAACTAGCCGTTAACGGTTAATATAAGTGATGATGTGACAGTTAGTAAAATTGATATAATTATACATCTGGTCATTTTTACTTATATATTCTATAAATTTGGTCTTAATTTTAATAAATTAAAATAAATTTAATATTGAAATCGGATTGTGTCATATGTCATCATTCGAAATATAAGATTTAATTTATTTTAATTTAATACTTTTATTTTGCATAAATTAGAGGGTGTCACGTGTCATCCTCTAGTGAAAAGAAAATTAAAGAAGGTAAAATAGTGAAGGAGAGGGATCACACTTGAGACAATTAGGAGGTGAAGTAGCAGTTTAACCACTAAACCAAACAAACCTTTGGGTTTCAAATGCACTACATATGCTATGTATATTGAATATTAGTCTAAACTTATCTTAACATTAAAAATATATATTTTATTATTATCTTAACTTAAATATTTATATTTTATTCTTATTTTAACTTATAAAATATATTTTAATTTTTTTTAACTTTAAAAAATAATTTATTCTCACCTTAGCTTAAATATTTATATTTTATTCTTATAATATTTCAACATTAAGATAAAAATAAAATATATTTTAAAATAAAAAATAAAATATACATTTTTAAATAAAAATAATATATATATATATATTAATAAAAATAAGAATAAAATATATATTTTATGTTAAAATAAGGATAAATTATATTTAATAATTTAAGGTAAGACTAGAATATATTAAATAATTTAATTTAAGAATATAATATATGTAATAAGTTAAAATAAAAATAAGATATATTTTTAAAAGTTAAGATAAAAAATAAAATATATTTTTAAGTTATGATAAGATTAAAATATATTTTTAAATTAAAATTAAAATAAAATATAATTTGTAAAATTCTATACTAGTATGACACACAATCGACCGATTTAAGGTACTACACGGTAACACGAACCACCAAAGTGGCTCATCGACTTTTCTTACTTTCTTTAAATATAAATAACTGTAAAATAAACTAAAGAATAAATAAAATATTTACACTAAGGAGCTCCAAATTAAAATATTTACACTTTACAAAAATAATGCATACTATTCTATTGAAACTACGACTCAACTGGACAATAAAGTTTACAAATATACATGCTCTTTCAAAAATGTTGAGACGTGCCTGAATTTGCACTAGTCTGAACTGGGTTTTGGTCTATCTACTGCTCTTACCTGCTGAATATACTGACCTACCCACGGAAACAATACGAAGGATGAGCTAACTAGCTCAACGACACACTAATAGCTAAAACATACTAACTGCATATCACTGAAAGGTTAGCTATCAAGTATACTGATATGATCTGCATAGTGAATATCCTTGCGATACTCACTCTCTATGCTACTGTAGACATCATGGTGCAGCTGAGGGATTATGCATCTCGAAACTCACACACCCCTCTAGTCTACTGAGATATGGCTCCCAGAATTATGCATCAGACACCATACCCCTGACTAACCCACCCTTGCGAGTGTCAGACCTCGACCTTATTTAGTCGATTTTAAGGGCCTTGCACCCTACTTAAGGATATATCCATATTGTATCTATATTTTCGACTCCATTAGCTTTTCTAAAGGAACTCGAGTGTCTGAATCGTTTCCCAAACATCAAACAGGGCTAGTCTTATTTTCTCTAATTATTTGGTTTCTACGTTTAATTAACATTAATATCGTTCCACTTGTAGTCTTATTTGATGATATAATGAAGTGTTGGGGTACCTCGTGTCTAAATCCCTAAAAAATTGATCTTTTTCTTAAAACAGACTGAAGTATCAATACTATCCCTGGAGTATCGATACTCCTACTAAAGTTTTGATACTTTATATAAGTACAGATACTTTTTAGTCATATGTTCTGGCAAGTTTCGATACTTGCCTGGGAGTTTCGAAACTATTCCTAAAGTATCGATACTCTTACCCAGAAAACAAGCATTTTGCTTGGAATGGTGAACAAGTATCAATATTATCCCTATAGTATCATTGCTCCATTTGCAGAAAACACATTTTCACTCGAAAATCTCTTATTTATCTAACCCAAATACCTTAGTGAGGTCCCCAAACATTCTTAAAGTCTTATGTTATTAAAGAGGAGTATAAATAAGATTTAGAAACATGCTAAAAACATTAAACATAAAATCTACCATGGAAGGTTAATAAACATGCTCATACTCAACTTTCAAGGTAAACTTCTTTTTGAAGATCCTACAATTGGTATGGAAAACTAATAGTGTGTTACCTGGATTCTTTGGATGCTAGAACACTTCTTGAATCAACTAGGATCCACTCTTCTTTTTCCCCTGGCTTGAACTATCTCTTCAACCACTTTAACTAATCAAGGTATAAAAATGGACTACTTACTTAACTAGGTGTTGGATAAAACTTAGATATATTCCCTACAACTCAAACACTCTCCTAAAATGACTTAAAACACTTGATTTCTAAAAACCCATAAAACCCCATTTTTAAAAACTAAGCCAAACCTTAAAGTTTATAGCTCTAATGGAAGTTTAGAAGATGAAGAATAGACTTCTTACCTTGATTGCTTCAATCTAGGCTTAGGTTTCCTTAGAGTTTGATCTTAACTAAATAGAAGAAATGAAGAAGAAGAGTCTGGAAAATAAGAAAATGGAAGACATTTTTAGGGAATGACTCACGTGAAAACTAAGGGAGATAAGGTGTTTTTTAACCTTTAAAACAAGTTACGGGTAAACTACACTTTTTGTCATTCTCCCTTTAAATCATTTTTAAAAACATCATTATCCTTTAATTATTGGGCCAACCTAAGCCCAATACCCTTTTTGAACTGGTCCAACTATCTTAAGAAGTCTAACTGAATTAACTTACGAGTTTCGGGTTAACTCGAACTACTGACCCGAGTTCCGAGGCATTACATAATTTTAGGTTAAGACAAGAATAAAATAGATTTAATAATTTAGAATAAAATATAAGTTTAGACGGATATACAAAATATATACCATATGTAATCTATCTTGAATCAATTAATCTAGTTGGTTCAATGGTTGGAGGGTTGTTATTTTATCCCCAAGACCCAGGTTTGATTCCTTCACTCCCTCATTTCAACAATTTCAATTTTCTTTCCACCATCTCATTGGTGGAAAACAACTCTATTAAATTAAAATAAATTAAATCTTCCAATCAGGTGACGACACGTGTCATGATATTTGACACAATAAATTAAGATAAAACCATCAAGTCGAGGGTGCAGAGTGAGCAAGTCCGCTCACAATAAGTATCAATTTAAAATATATTTTACTAATAATTAATATTATTATAAAAAATATTTGTATATATTTATATCGTTATTAAATAAAATAATTAAAAATTTCAAATCCAAGTAGAGATTAATCAACTTCTAGAGAATTTCTACCATTTAGCCTTGGAGTTGCAGTTGGAAATTCGATCTTTACAGGATCCTTTTTGGCCGACTAAGTGTTCAATGAACCATCTTTCCGAATCCAAGCCACCAACAGAACCTGCAACAAAGAAAAAACATTCAGAAACTTTAACATTATCCCCTGCTGCCATAGATTGAAGGAATAGATTTCCGATAGCTGCATTTTCCGGCAATTTCAAGGAGGCAAAAACCAAAGCCTAGAACAGAGTTAGATCCTGCATTCTTGGCATTGATCCACAACAAACTATACTTTCAAGGGTCTTATCTAGGCTAATACAATTTCAGTCATTCAAGAAGATAGTAGCAGCCAAGTCATGTTTCATAATTTCTATGCAGATAAGATGCTTCATCAATACTCCAGTCCTTCACCAACTCCATGTAACATAACTCATCCCAAAATAATCCATGACAGAAACATGGTTCAAAGACAGCACAGAAGGCCAAAATCAAACTGAAATTCAACAAGACAAATATTAATAATTGAACAAGTACAGGAAAACTTCTTCATTACTCAAAAAGGAGATGGAAAGGAAGAAACCAAAAGTTAAGAGATCCACTTACCTTCATCACAGTATGAAAAAAAAAAATCCAAGAGTTGCAGTTATTCATAGATGTAAAGGGTATTCTCATGTTCTTTAACATACAATGTTAAACTCTTCAAGAATCGAAATGCCATCCATTATCCATATAAAGGAAACTAGCAGCAATAGTGGTTTTACATAAAATTCACATCATCAATAGAATGCTAACATTCCACTTGAAAATGAGGTTGAGATGACACACCAAGAATAAAGAAGAAGGGAAGAAAAATATTGTTGATAATGGTATTGGAAGCATTCAATTACGCAAAAAGTAAATCATTCAAACTACTTGTTCCAAAAGCTACTAAAACGTTCCAATAGAGGCCAAAAATACACGGGGGAAAATAGATCAAGTAATTGTATGGAAAGTTCTGAAACCTGCTCCTCTACTCCTCTACTGCATCTTTTCTTTTTCTCTTCTTCTTTTTCTTCATATCACTTTCATCTGCCCCAGCATCGTTTGCACCATTAACAACAGCAATAGCTTCCTCACTCTCATCGCCACCCTTCTTCCTCTTCTTTTTCTTCTTGTCACTTTAACCACACCCTGCATCATTTGCACTATTAACAACAGCAACCACGTCGTTGCTGTCTTTGTTCTTTCACTTCCATCACCCCTTGCATCATTTGCACTAAGAACAACAGCAACCGCCTCCTTGTTCACATTGTTCTTTTCACTTTCATCACTCCATGCATCATTAGCACTAACATTATCAACAACAATAGCATCGTCACTCTCTTTGTCCTTCATCTTTTTCTTCTTTTCACTTTCATCACCCCTTACATCACCTGCACTATCAACAACAAAAACAGTCTCCTTACTCTCTGTGTTCTTATTTTTCCTCTTTTCACTTTCATCGACCCCTGCATCATTTGCACTATCAACAACAACAACAGTCTCCTCACTCTCTTTGTTCTTCTCACTTTCATCAGTTTTCACATCATTAGCACTATTAGCAACAGCCTCCTCGCTCTCTTTATTCTTTTCACTTTCATCAGCTCCTGCATCATTAGAACTATTATCAACAGCAATACTCTCTTTGCCTTTCCTCTTCTTCTTCTTCTTTGTTTTCTTCATTTCACTTCCATCACCCCCTGTACAATTTGCACTATCAACAACATCAATAGCCTCCTTTCTCGCTTTGTTCTTCACTTTCATCAGCTCCTACATCATTAGCACTAATAGCAACAGCAATACTCTCTTTGCCTTTCCTCTTCTTCTTCTTTTTCTTTTCACTTTCATTGACCCCTGCATCATTTGCACTATCAACAATAGCAATAGCCTCCTTGCTACCTTTGTTCTTTTCACTTTCATCAGCTACTACATCATTAGCACTATTAGCAACAGCCTCCTCGCTCTCTTGGTTCTTTCCACTTCCATCAACTCTTGCATCATTAGCACTATTATCAACAGCAATTGCCTCTTCACTCTCTTTGCTTTTCCTCTTTTTCTTTGTTTTCTTCATTTCACTTCCACCAGCTACTGCATCATTAGCACTATTAGCAACAGCAATAGCTTCCTTGCTCGTTTTGTTCTTTTCACTTTCATCACCCCTTACATCATTAGCACAATTAGCAACAACAACACCCTTCTCGCTCTCTCTGCTCTTTTCATTTTCATCAGCTCTATTATCAACAGAAATAGCTTACTCAGTCTCTTTGCTTTTCCTCCTCCTCTTCTTCTTCTTTTTCATCATTTCACATTCATCAACCCCTGCACCATTTGCACTATCAACAATAGCCTCCTTGCTTGCTTTTGTTCTTTTCACTTTCATCAGCTCCTGTATCATTAGCACTATTAGCAACAGCAACAACCTCCTTGCATTCTTTTTTCTTTTCACTTACAATAGATCCTGCATCATTAGCTCTATCATCAACAGCAATAGCTTCCTTACTCTCTTTGCCTTTCCTCTTCTTTTTTTTCTTCGTTTTCTTTATTTCACTTTCATCACCCCCTGTGTCGTTTGCACTAATAACAAGTGCGACAGCAACGGTTTCCTCGCTCTCTTTGTTCTTTTCACTTCTATCATCCCCTGCATCGTTAGCAAGAGCAACAGCCTCCTCACTCTCTTTGCACTTGTCTGTATCAAGAGAACCAGCTTCAACCATAACTTCATCCACAATTCCCTTCTCTTCCTCGGTCTTCTTTTCAGTTTCAGCATCAGAGTCCTCTTTATTCCTCTTCTCAACATAATCTTCATCCATAATTCCCTTCTCCTCCTCGGTCTTCTTTTCAGTTCCGGTATTCTCTTTATTCTTCTTCTCAACATCATCTTCAACTTCTGGTTCTTCAACTTCAGTTTTCTTAGCAACAACTGGAACAATTCTATCACTACATTCATCCAATTTACGCTTGCGGCCATCCACATCTTCCTCCTTGTCCTTTCCCTTCTTCTCTTTTTCCTTTTCCAACATTCCAATCATAGAATCCCAATTATCTGGAAATACGACATTTCTCAACCACTCTTTAGGAGTACTTTCGTTAAAAACTATCATCGGTTCAGCAGAAGCAGCCAAGCTTGAAAACTTAGAATACGCATCAGCTGGAAACACCGGTTTTTTGAGACAATACTTAGCGCTTGGCTCTCCTTCATTGGTTTTAGACCTGCGCCTGTCTTTTCCCCTGTGCCTTCTCGAGCGAGGCATGGTGGTGCTCTTCTTCTCCTTTTCCTTTCGGTTTAGGGTTTTAGTAGGAAAAATAAAAGATACTTACGATTTACAGGTTGGGTTTTGGGGGGTATATTGGGTCTGTCTGGACTCAAATTAAGTTCTAATAAGATGTTTGGGCTTTTATTATAGTTTTACACATCTCTCTCTCTCTCTCTCTCTCTCTCTTCTCTCTCTCTCTCTTGATAATTTACATTTTAGAACAATAAATTTTATTTCAATCACAAACTTTTAATTTAGTCAAATTACATCATTTAATTTCTATATTAATAAATTAAGTCACTTATGTTAATATTTTAAATAATTTAATGAAATACTTATATATTCATAATCATTAAATAATATTTAATTGAGAATTTAATTACAGTTTTTTAGAATTTATAAAAAAATAGTTTCTCCTTTGAATTTATTTGAATCAAATATTAGAAAAGATTTTAACAAACAATTAGAATCAAATTGATATAATGTATAAATAACTAAGGTTAAATATATAATTACATTGATTTATTAACTGTCACACCACTTTCTTCGACAAATGTTAATAACAAATAACTTAATTTTTATTATTTAAATAATAAAATTAAAAATATACACAAATTAAAAATTTTATAATTAAAATTTGACGAAAATTTTTATAGTCAAATGTTTGGACCTTTTACTTTTATACTGATTTTCCTTGTCAATGAATTTGTTTTATGATTAAAAAAAACATTAGCAATCGTTTATAATTTTTATTATTCATTTACTAACAAATTAAAGAAGTTAAACTTATTTTTAATGAGACATGTGTTAATATTTTCGTGTTTAGGGTTGTAAAAGTCGAGTCGCTCGAGTAGTACTGAGCTCGATTCGACTTAAAACTTTGAAATAAGTTCGACTCGATTCGAACTCAAAACCATGAATTAAAACTCGTAAAAGCTTGAAATGAAAAAAACTTAAACTTAACTCGATTTGAGTTCAAAACTCAAATTCGAACCTGAACCTTAAATACATCACAACTTATACTATATTTTTCTAAAAAATCAACATATAAATGTTAATATTATTAATAATTCAATTTAAAAAATAAAATTTTAATATATTATATTCTCGAGTTGCTCGCGAGTTTTTCCAGTCGAGTATCAAGTAACTTGTTTCTGCTCGTTAAGAGTTAATATTTATCTAATTTTGATCGAATCAATATCGAGTAACTCATGATTTATCTTATTCATTTAAGTCCCAGTGTATGATTCTGCCGGTAATGAAATGATAATTTTAACCAAATAAAAAATCAGTAGGTACAATGAGGGACGGGAGTCATTAAGGTCCCTCTTTTCAGTTTTTTTAGTATAGTTTTTAAATATTAATTAAATAAAAAATTTATCCCGTTTATTTTTTAATTTGATTATTTAATAAATTATAATTCTTTCAATGTAAAATAATTTAATCTTTTCTAATATATAAGTGAAATGTCTCAAATTGACGTCTTTCTAACATGGACATATAGACTGCAAAAGCGAATCCACGGTGAGATGATGAAAGATAATTCTCTCGTTTTCTTTCACTAAAATTTTTAATCTTTTTTTTTTTTTACATTTTTCAATTTTTCGTAAACAAAGACATGAATATGATCAAATTCTGACACCATAGTTATTTAACAACCATGTTCTCTCTAGACATGTTGATGTTGCAGTTACACTGTCCACTATTGAGATGCTTCACAGATTAACCTGCTCTCTAATAGACACCTTCAGCGAGGCTGATGGATGCACCGAGGGCTGCTCTTTGGGTTCATATTCTTCGCCGGCTTCTCAGCGTATTTCGCCGGTTCTGCAGAATACCTGGGACTTGATTGCAACAAACTCAGATTCTTCATCACGGATTCAGCATCCTTTTCAATGCCTATTTCAAGCAAATAAATGATACACATATAACTTCAATGATCTTCCAAGTACCAACATTTTTCTTTGTTTTGAAGATAATAAGCAAAGCTCATTCATTTTTTTTTTCTTTTTTATCAAAGCAAAGCTTATTCTTACCACCATTTGTTGGTAATATGGTTTCCATTTCGTGGGACTGGATGAACTCTTCGAACTGGAGATCTTCATCGGTGACAGGGTCAAAAGTATCCGCGAGCCAATCGACGATGTCGTTGCCATCGGAGACATCATCCTCGGTGTTGTCGTAGAAGCCATCCTCATCCTGGTGCTGGCTGATCCAATAGTCCTGGTACCATGCCGTTGTCGTCACTAATTGCCACCATTCTGGTGAGAAATCCTCCACTTGGCGATAAACAGCAGGGACAAAGAGAGGGGCATTGGGGTTCAATGTCGACGTCCTCCTGCAACTAGAGCCATTCTACCGATCGTGTTTATCCCTTAATTCTGTAATACACAACAATTTAAACAAAATCCACAAATTATAGATGATTAATCAGAAATTCCTAAGATTAGAACATTTCATGTCCTCTCTAACTTCATCACTTCAATTTTATAAGCAGTTGGAACTTGGAGCCAACGAATTGACGAATTCTTAAAATGGAAAAAGTGCAACGAATCCAATATATATATTAAAAGCAAATCATAAACCGAAAGAATAACCAAGCACTTTCCAGAATTTGTGTTTATAGATTCTAATAACAGACACATATCAGCGGGCAGTAAAGGTTTCCAGTTTCCCAAACTTCGAAAAGTGTAGAACGAATCTGATCCCTTGTGAAACGCAGAAAAGTAAAATGTAGGATTCAAGAGAAAAGACCGTATCCATTCATGAGTAAAGCATAGAATTAAAACAATCATAATTTCAAATTAAAATTATACTCAATTCAAAATTCAAACCATCACCGTCGATGCCTAATCTATCTAATCAAGCGATAAATGAGCCTGATAGCAGAATCCCATAAGCTTGAAGATGTTTAAGATGACAGTAGCGTTTGTTTACCGAGAAAATGGATGACAAGGAGCACTTAAAACTCGTACATGAAACCTTACATTGAAATTTATATCGATAAACAAATCCAAATCCATTTTCCACCACTCTTCTTTCAGAGATATAAGATTAAGAGAGTACCTTTGCGCTGCGTGATCGTAAACTCTTTCAAAATATCTATCGTTGAAAATCCTTGGTTCGGAATTATCCAAAGCAATAGCTTAAATAGAAAAAATATTACTGTACGGCCTGCGGGGGTCGGTGGGTCAAACATACCCTGCTGGCCCTTTTTGACTTTGACTTCTGCGGTTAAAACATTTTTACCTTTCATTATTTTAATGGTAATTTTTTAGTACCACAAATAATAAAAAGAAAACAATAATTGCTTGTTAAAATAATGTCAGTTAATTTAGGCGGGTCCCAGTCAAGCTGGTATGAATTATTGGTCTCGTGCGTGGAGCTAATTGGTTGAAGGAAGAAGAATCGGACGGCTGAGATGAAGGGATGGGGACAAAGGGGAAATGCAATAAAAGAGAAGCAATCCGCGTGGAACGTGGTGGGTAAGGTAAAAGCATGATTGGAGATTGAGAATGACACCCACTTTGTTTGTTATACTAAAATAATAATATAAATGGGGGCATCTTTTTCATCATCTTATCTCTTTTATTTTATGATTTTATCCATCAAAACATGTTGGTTTCTCCGAATAAAATATTCCTTTTATATATTATAAGATTTTTTAAAACTAAATTCCAACTATGCTTGCCAAATGTCATTGGCTATTTGGCTTATGTAGCAATATATTCTATTTTAATAATTAAATGTGGATTTATAACCAGAGACGGCATGATTTAGGTTAAAGGGATGAATTTGAATTTATAAAATTTTAGGGGTGGATTTGAACTCATAAAATTTTAAGGGTATATTAAAAAATTAAAATATATATAATTTTAAATTTTTAAGGAGACGATCACCTTCAACTAAATCCATCCCTGTTTATAAGTAATTGATTATATTTGATTATCTGGTCATCTATATATTATTGTGGTTTTATTTTAATTATCTAACTATTTTAAGGTATAATATCAAGAAAATATCTCTAACATTCGACTAACTAATTATTTTAACCCTATTTTTTTAAGTATTTTCATGCCCCATGTTTTATTTTGAGAAAAAATATTTTTGTGTATGAAAATAATTAGTTAACAAACATTCAATACTCTAAGATAAAATGTCTTTTTACCCTAAAATGAAACATATAGGGACGGGACAAAATTCTCCAAAAGGAAATAACGAGCGCCAAAGTTATTATTTAGTTAAACATTTTGATTTTTTAGCCTTAAAATAAAAGTTAGGGTCATAATACTTCAAAAAAAATATGAGTCAAAAAGATTATATAATCAAACGTTATGAGTATTTTTTGACATTATGCATTTTTTAAATCGTAGCTAACATTTTACTTCTGTTTTGATTACTCGTAGTTATTAACCATTTACTTAACATAAATAATGATGTGATATAATATGGTAATAGTTTAAGTGCTCAAAACTTACGCATTTCGTTCAATGGATGATAAAATAAAATAATTCAACAAATTTACAATATTTAAAATTGTGTCCAATGTAGTGAATATGTGTCTATCCTGAAATTTCTAGAATTTGAATTTTCTTTTTTAAAATTTGAAGTTTTATTCATTAATATATGTGTGCGCACCCTGAAATTCTATGGTGCTCGTCCTGAAATTTTAGCATATTAAAAAATTTATATTATTAATATACGTATGCCATTCAAAAAAATTTCTAGATCTGCTAGGGCTAACCCTAGTACCCGAAATGACAATGGAAGGAATCAACAAGCTAATGTTGGAGGGAGCAGTTGATACTGTAGAAATCATAACTTTAGGTTTGTGTCTTATGTGGACATTACACATGAATGCATAACGTGTCATCTTAAGAGACGAGTATCATTACAACAGCAGGCAGCCAACATAGTGATATATTTTATCAATCGATTTTACATCAGTGTTCTACAGTAAGAGCAGGTAAGAAGGAGAAATTCATGGGCAATGGGGTCAAATAATGAGACCGTTCTCATTGCACCTCGTACATTTACTGGACGACAACCCATCATCGGCAACGATCTTATGACTGCCATTGCAGACAAAACAAAGCACAAACACAACACCTCCACATCCTTCACAAGCTCCATTTCAAGTATCGACTTAAGCTTCCCTTGCTCATGCAAAGTAACAACTTGGTCTGCTCCACCGATGTATTTCCCTTTAATGAAGAGCCTCGGTGGCATCACTTTCCCACCCAAAATCCTCCATTATTCTTCCCTGTATTCCCTATGCATCGATACGTCTCTTTCCTGGAAAATCACTCTGAAACTTTCTAGGAACCGCAAGCTGTTGCACTCCTCGAACGTCTTTCGTATTCCTTTGAGAGTCGTCATGAAAAGAACGACGGACCCGTCATCTTCGGTCTGACACTTCTCTTCAAAACCTAATAGAGGATCCATCGGAGGACTGTCTTCCTCGATTCTTGCCTTTTTCTCCGCTCCTTTTCTGGTGTTTTCATCACTGCCTTCCAGTGTTCTTGCCTTCTCAAGAACATTCTCTTGCTCGATTCTTGCTCTCCTCTCTTCTTCATCTATCTTCATATGCTCCTTCACGGCTTGCTCAAAGGCAGCCAGTAGGTTAGGGTCAAAGAGGGTACAAGAATTCAAATCTTCCGAAAACACGACACATGGATCTCCGATAATGGTGCGCAACTCTGCCTACATTTCACATTCTCTTTGTCGTCAACCTCTTCACGAAAACAGGGAATAATAAGCAAAGCAGGGAATGATAAAAGAGTAGGTTTGGTCTTGATCTTTATAATTATAAGAGAAATCTAATTTTCTATGATCAAACCCTAAAGCACAATGCAAAACAAGCGGTGAAATTCTTCTTATCAAGAATATCTAAAAATGAAGTCATAAGCATTTTATCCTTCTTTTATGTTACAATAGAGACAAGGGTACACAAAACCTGAATGAAATCACTCATATCACCTAATTGAACTCTCTTTCTCACTATGGTACTAACTCGGAACACCATACAAATTGTGACTTCTGCCACAACCATAAGAAGATTGGAAAACTGTATACGCATGCTTGTGTAGAACCGACACCATTTTTCAAAGTTCAGACTGGCACGGCCACACCACGTAGAGCAACGTTCATCAGGTGCTTTTCTCCTCTACCATCATAATTAAGAGGAACCTTTTTACTTCTTCCGCTGCCTGCGGACTTTCACAATTCTTCTAGTAGACTTGTCACCACCGCTGGTGCCCAGTG
The DNA here is from genome assembly GCF_006381635.1 of Hibiscus syriacus. Classification (NCBI taxonomy): domain Eukaryota; kingdom Viridiplantae; phylum Streptophyta; class Magnoliopsida; order Malvales; family Malvaceae; genus Hibiscus; species Hibiscus syriacus. The sequence continues at coordinate 673,105 of NW_024062758.1, read as the reverse complement.
AGAAGCTCCCTCCAGCACCAAATTCCTGACTGCTAGAAGCCTGAAATGGAGATGGATTATGTGATGTGGTTGGTTGGGCTCCAAATTGAAACGTGGCTCCTGCTGTGTATGATGCACCAAAAGGAGGCCCCGATGCAGGAGGTGAGATTAGCGGTTGACCAAATGTTGGAACAGTTGGTGCAGTTTGAGCAGTGTCATCTGCCATAGTATCCTCCATTTGATCATTATTACTAGATGGAGTTGACCCAAACACCAAGCCTGAACTGGTGTTGCCAAACACATTCTGCGATGGAGTAGCACCTGCAGCTGGAGTTGACCCAAACACCAAGCCGGGACTGGTGTTAACAAACACGGACTGCGATGGCATAGCAACTGCAGCAGGAGTTGACCCAAGCACCAGGCCCGGATTGGTGTTACCAAACACAGACTGTGAAGGCGTAGCAACTATAGCTGAAGTGAAAGAAAATATGGAGTTTGAGGAGGCACCAGTGGACGACCCAAAGAGAGCAGGTGCAGTGCTAGGAGCAGTAACAGAAGCTGATGATCCAAAGGAGAACCCTGATGATGTTGATGAATCAAATATGGGCGACTTAGGGGCTTGCCAATTGGAGCCAAATGTGCCTGAAGCAATGCCACTGCCAGAGCTCAAAGAATTTGTTTCAGATGCGGAAAAACTCATTCCAGAACTAGCCCCTGAACCAAAAGGTTTAGCTACAGATGCTGATGACCCAAACACTGAAGTGCCAGAAGCAAAGGTAGTATTCCCAGCAACTGCGGAAGATGATCCAGATGAAGAAAACTGAATTGGCGTGCTTTGAGTTGAGGTACCAAATCCAGTGCCAGCAGCAAATGCTTGGGTATTAACAGCATTAAAAGGATTTAAACCCTGTGCCTGCATAGTAGATCCAGATGTAGCCGGAGCACTGAATCCAAAGATTTTACTTCCTGTGCTAGAGATTGAAGCTTTAGTGGAAAAAGTACTACTCCCTGTACTAGCTATTGGCAAAGATGCACTACCAAAAGTACTCCTGCCTGCGTCTGTATTTACTGATGTTCCACCAAAGATACCATTGCCTGTGTTTGTCACTGTGTTTGTGCTGCTGAAAAAGCCACTTCCGGAGTTTGTGATGTTGGAAGATGTATCATTGGGCCTACTACTTTCAGCGCTTGTAATTATAGCAGTTGTACAACCAGAAGTGCTGCTAGTGCCTGTAACCGCAGATGAACCACCAAAAATATTACTTCCAGAGCTAGTAAAAGCAGAATTACTACCAAAAAGGCCAACATTGCCGGAGCTTGTATCCTGGGTCTTCACTTCAACTGCTTCCCTTGAAGTTGCAGATAAGGTTGAAACTGCAGCTGATGGGAACCCAGAGGATGCAAACTTGAAAACAGGTGCAGCAGTAGTTAGGTAGACTGAAGCATCAAGTGAGGGGCTGCTGCTTGTACTGCTAATGGTGACATTGGCAGTAGTGGATGCGGTGGCAGTATCAAAAGGGTCACTGTTTGCGCTGGATACATGTTTAATAGAACCAAAGGATGAACTTTGACCATTATTGGGGATTAGAGATGGTGTTGGCAAAGTGTAAGAAAAAGGACTTGAAGCAAGAGACCCATTATTCAAAGTAGAACTATTCTTCGAGGTATCAAACTTGAAGATGCTTCCAGCTGACATCGAAGTTGATCCAGAAGTGGATATAGTTGTTTCAGGGGGCCTGAATAAGATCCCAGTTGGAGTGTTCTCAATTTTATTCTCCAAACAATTGGTTGTACCAGCAGCAGTAGTAGCAAAACTGCATATTAAACAGAAAAGGGTTTAAACAATAAATTCTCATACGCTGATGTTTACAAAAGAAGCAATATTTTTCAATTCAAAAAAAAAAAGCAATATTTTGTGGTGGTTAGCATTGTGAGAAGAAAGTGACTAGAGGTAGATTGATTAGGTATGCCCACCTTTTTATCATCACACCTGATTTCTTACTCGAACCTTATTTATTATCATCACTATCTTAAGTCTTGGCAACAATTTCAATTGGGTTAATTTTAAATTCGATGCATACATTACAGTCAAATTCTCAGTTTGACACTTCAGATTAAAAACTTGAAATTCAATACTAAATTTTAGGTACCAAATCAAGGAAATGGATATAAATTGGAGCACCGAATATGTAGTTAACCATTTCAAAATAATTGCTCAATGACAAAATTTGTCATTATATTTTTAAGTCTTTATAAAAGAATAACGGTAATTTAAGTATGCCGCTACAAAATCATTTATACTGTCTATACACTCCAATCCTCCCAAGTCGCAACCTCAACTAACAAAATTGCATTCCCACCAACAAAAGAAAGATTAGGTCTTTAATAGTTAAAACCGTAAAGTAGTGTACTCTATATACGAGATGTGTTCAAAATAATCCACCCAGCACGTTTGAATAAAATGTAAACTAACCTTCTTGTTGCACACCTCAACCTCACCAAGCAAACCTTGTGAACTACTGTCCTGGAAGTTAAGTCCAGGATAAAGTATTCTAACGAGGAAAATTTTCTATTTCCAAAGTGACGCAAGAAATACAACAATCAAATGTCGATCACCATAATCCTGATTTTTTATTTCCAAAGTCACAGTAGCAGCTTTTATTAATCTGACGAGGAAAATTTTCCCCATTATTTTTCTTCTTAACCTCAAGGTAGTGTGGGTAAAAGATTGAAGGTAAAAGATTGAAGGTAAAAGAAGGTAAAGTAATGGTGGAAGGTAAGAAAAATAAGCATAGAATAAACCTCCCTTTACCATGTTTGAGAATGAAAAGGAGTTGGTTGAGTCTTTACGAAAAACTTAGGAGGATCCAAGCAAAAATCATTAAATGTTATACTCTACTTTCAAAGTGGTAGGATTTCACAAAATTTCGAAGTGACGTCACAAGGGTGGTGGAATTGATTGTATCACCTCCTACATCCCCCCCTTTTTTATTAACTCCCAAACATGGTAATCTTTAACTCCCTTGAAATTAACTGTCCCTCAGTCTATTCCACTGAACCCACTGTTAGTAATTCCATGTACAATGCCTGCGTTGTGAGGCATAGAGAGAAAGGAAGGGAAAGAGAAGGCAGAGTAAAAGACTTTCCAAGCAAGAAATGTTGAGTAATTGGATGTATACACCAACCTGCTTGTGTTCTCCAGTTTTGAGTCTGAACTTGCAGGTAACTTAGCACCTGAAGGTTCACTAGCTGATGAAATTTCACCAACATCGGCAGAGGCAAAGCGAAATATGGAAGTAGCAACATCTGACTGCTTAGCTGATGCAACTTTCTCCTGGATGCTAAGCATAGAAGTGACCTTTGGTTCCTCCGAGGCAGAATCTTCCTTAGCTGTTGAAGTTGACTGAGATGCCAACAATGCTGCCGGAAGAGATGAAGTGGCAACCTTAGGCTTCTCTACGGATATAGCAGCAGCAGCACCCTTACTTACTTTACCAAGTGTAGCAGATGCAGCTCCGTTAGGATACCCATCATCATCCAGATCCAGATAATCCTGTGATAGACCATAAATTTTTGAAGTTATAAAAATGGAAACATAATGACTGAAATAACAATGAAGCTTATCAATTTCCTTTGACAATCTGCAAGTGGCTATTGAAAGACTTTTCTTTTAGCATCTTTGAATCGAAACGATAGCACTTGATAGGCAGAAGTAACAGAAGGAAATTTGATCATTAATATGCTACTCTTTATCACCCAAAAGTCCTAACCACAAATGATATAATACATCAATTATATTTGTTTACCCATTAACGCATACCTCATTTGCACTCATCTGAAAACCCCGTCTCTTTTGTTGAGGTGGCTGTATGGCAGACTTGATCACAGTGGAATCAGAAGCTTTACCATTAGGCTCATTGTTATCATTCATTAAACTACCAGTATCTATACCACTCATTGCATGAACTGACTTATCAGAGAGGGCAACCAACATTGTTGATCCATTTCGTTTAGCTTTATCACGGTTGTAAGACATAGAGTCATGAGAATCAGGCAGTACCATGTGAGAACCACTCAACTTGTCATTAGCATGCATGTCCAAAAATTTTGAAGAATCTACATTCTCAGGGCTTTTAAGAGACTGCCCATTTAGCATAGATGGTGACAACTTACTACATGATTTTTCCCCAGGGGAGACTAACTTGTCAAGCTGCTGTAATATTTTTGAAGCCACTTCAGAAGACTTGGATGGAACAGGGGTAAAACTAGTGCCAGGAGTGCTGTTATACCCAATCTCAGCTAGAGGATTTAGATCAGCTGAACTAGTGTCAGCTATGTGCACAGATAGAGCATTAGCAGAAACAGGTAAGATAGAGTGTTTTGAAGAAAGAATGTTGGATTTCTGACGAATCCGGCGAATAGGGCCAATTGATCCTATATCATGGTCTAACACTGAACTCCTGCGCTTTAAAACCTGCAAGGGAAAGAAATATATCCAGTGAAATTCTCTAGTTAAGAAACTCAAAAGGAGAATATAATGATCCTGAATCAGTACCCCTTGAGTAGAGCCGGAAATTCTATCTTGCTCCCATGCACTCCGAGACGACGATGATGGTCCACCAAAAGCACTACTTGCAGTTCCAGCACCCTAGGGAAGGAGCGAACATCTATAATAAGAAACATAATAAGAAATTATGAAAAAGAAACTGATTGTCGAGCATTGAACCTTGAGAACAACTCCCGAGTTAGCTCTGGAATAAGGTGTCCATGCCATGCTATATATTGCAGACCTGCCCCTTGATCTTGGGGTCACAAAACCATTTCCAGGACTCCCAACATGGCCTGATCTTGGCACAAGAGACGTTATGGGTGACTTAGTAGGGAAACTTCTATTGTTAAGTAAAGCTGAATCTGCCATAGGCACTTTATTGTGTGATCTAAGCATAGAAACAGATGCTTTTTGAGGCCTACTGCCCATGTAAGCTTTTGCAAGCTCAGCAGGTGAAGCAACATCCTCATCAAGGACCTGTAATACCATGGAAGTTTTATTTTCTATCTTTTAATTTTAAATAATACATAGTAAAAGCCACCTAAGGGTATGTAACTCAAAAGCAATATGAAGGATAGAGAACTCCTTACAGTTGAGCAGACAACAGGATTAGAAATGAGATGGTTCTCAGTACCATTTTCTCTAACCGGGGTCTCTGGAATCTTTTCTTCCTTGTCACATGATACCACTGGTTTCAATTTAGAAACCATGTATTCATTTTCACCAGGAAAATCAACAGTTCTTGAATGTAGCAAACTCGTCAAACGATCAATTTCAGATCTGCAAAAGAAGAAGAAAAATATTCAATATGGAACTAAGAAAATTCATGTCGATAGTGTTACTAGCCAAGCATAAAGAAATATGATACACCCGCCAAAATAAGGAAGGTGAAGTTTATTCCCATTAAAGCTGAAGCATGAAGGAAAATCACAAAGCATGACACCAGCATGTACAGATTGGAAATTAGGTAGCGCAGTAAAAGGTTGCAAGAATAACTAGAATAAGCAAATTCTTGAAAAGATTCAATCGAATTCATACTCTCAGCCTTTCTTCCAGGTGAAGGAAGCTGAGAGAAAAGGAAACTCCTGAGTCCTAAAGCACGAGAGTATACAATCACAAATTGCAAATTATCAGAGTAAATGCCACCAACTTGATTTAGCAAAGATATCTGTCGCAACCGTCTTTCGATTGGGCCTCGAATTGGGCTTCGACTTAGGAAAAATGTGGATTGGGAGTCGCCACCGATCATTTATTTAAAACAAATAGATTGATCGGATACCCTATTTCTTACCTGATCTGCGTCTTTCCAAAGATGTGTCGGGTTCGGGAGTCGGTTACGGTCAAGAAATGATTAGCACCCTTGAACTGCTTTTTCGGTACTACGTAATTTCCAGTTGTCTTTGATTAAGAAAATTGCAAGTTAAATTAAAAGGTAAAATTTGATCCGAATTACTTACCATTTTATGAGTTTACGGAAATACCCTTAAAAAATTAAAATAAGATGTTAAAAGAAAATAATAATAATAAAAGAAAGTAACAAAACTGAAGAATAAACCAAAAAAATAAATGAAACCAATAATAATAAACATAAAATAATTAGATGAAACAAATATAAAAAAAATGAAATTGAATAAAATAAAATAAATGAAGAAAAAATATATATATACAAAAAAGAATAAAAAAAGGTAAAGTGTTTTTTTTAAAAAAAAGAAAAATAATAATAAGAGCAAAGAAACTAAAAATATAATTAAAATAAATAAATAGTATAAATAAAATAATAAAATAAAAAATATATAAAAATATAAAAATGTATGTATAATATAATAAAATACTAAATAGTAACAATAATAATAAATAAATGAAAATAAATATACATATAATATTAACTAAAAAATAGTAATCATAGAAATATAAAATAAAATGAAGTAAGAATATATATATATACCGTTAGGAAAATATAATAAAAAAATAGTAAATAAGTAAACATAGATAAAAAATAATAATATAATATATATATATAATAGGAAAATAATATAATATAATGCAAAGAAAAATGAAAAAAAATATAATAAATAAATAAATAAAATATAATTATATATATATATATACATATAAATAATAAAGGTTAAATTAAAATAAAAAATGAATTAGGGGGTCAAAATTAAAAGCCAATCGAAAAAAAAATGACAAAACACGCGGATCCACACGACCCGTTTATAAAAATCCAATAGTTTTTCAAAAACACAAGCCTCGGGGACTAGATCTACAAAAATAGATCTCGAAAACGCCCCCGTTTATCGGCCAAAAACACTTCTCTCAGTTTTCTTTCGAATCAAAACACAGCAAGGGTAAGGAAAAATAACATGCGTAGGTATGAACTTTACCTTTCAAAATATAAATGCTTCGAAAAATGGCTACGAGTTGCTTGTAATTTTTTTGCTTGGTATTTCGTATATCCTCTTCTGTGTTACAATAGTGAGTTACAATGGCTATTTATAATGCTTGTGGATCCTATCTTTAGGAGTTTAAATAATAGTAGAACTCTATCCTATTTTTAGGAATTTGAATCCTAGCAAAATTATATTCTATTTTTAGGAGTTTGAATCCTAGTAGGACGAAAAGGTGTGTTGACAATATCTTAAAACAAAGTAGTGCAATTAACCATTCATTTCAGCTTGACATCAATAGGATGCAATTATAGATCATCTTGCCTCGTAAATGTCTTGTGCTTCAAAATTTCTTCAAGTTCAGCAACTCCACCTTCATCAGCATGATTACTGGCATTTCCCACATTCCAGATTGGCTCTTTGCACAATAAAAGGATCCTGTGTGGACAAATTAAAAAAAATTGACAGTACATAAGTTGGGGTCATTATAGAGAAATCATAAAGGTGAGAAATGAAAAAATCATAAGAACAATAACATATCCCAAAATAGATGGTTTACAAGAACATAACTTCTACACTCATAATGAATAAAGGTGAGATATGACCACTTCGGACAAATCTGTCCCTAACACTTGGGGCACGTGAGCCACTATCTATTTTATGTAGTTCCAAAGCATACCAAGTGAAGCATGTGTCTAGTTTAAAAAACGAGCACTCTATGTCACACTTACAACTGCATTAAATCTAACAAGTGTTTGGTGAATAGATGAGAGGTTGTAGCCTGAAAACTAAGAATGAAACAATGGAGAGAAAGCTGAAAGTGGTTAATGATGAAATGATGTAACAAGCCATATGGATTCCTCAAGCTAAATTCCCCAATGAGGTGAGGTACAGCAAAACACAGCCTGATGATGGCTTTCAAAAAAATCGGATCCCAATATGATTGACTTTGTAAATTGCAATTTACCTCAACATGTCATTGCCTTAGAGACAAAGCTTGATGACTGTAATAGAGCACAAAACAGAAATACATCAAGCTACATTGACGCTAAAATATGAACACAAGCATACACTATGGTGGACACATTTTTTTCTAGCCAAACAAAGCATATGATCATGTACAAATTTAATAAAAAATTGCCCATTAATCATCTTTGCTCTAAGTTTCACTTCATAAAAGTTATTTTAACTTTTTTTTTAATTTTAAAACTCATTTGGTTTAATGAAGTTTAAGTCTCTTATTTTATTAGAAAAAATTCAACAAATTTAAAGAAAATCACACTTTTCTACATCCTACAGTACTTCTCTATTAACTTAGAGAAACATTATTTTAGCTTCTCTTCACAAATGTTTTATCAAATGGTAGTTCTTATAGAAATGTCAAACAAACCAAAACGGATCCTGATTTAAGGATATTAAAATTACTCATGTTTGTCAAACATTCTTAGTGCGTACTGCTAAGAATATTCCGATACCAAATATTTTCACAATTTTGATACTTCGAAACAGTTATTCTAGATACTGAAAGAATATTCAAGAAATCAAAAAATAAGCAACCGACGTTTTAAAAAAAATGCAAACAGAAAATGTTTTAAGAAGCCAAAAACACCCTAAAATTTCCATAGTAATGCAACTGCACTCAAAATCAATCGCAAAGTAAATTAAGTAATGTTATGTGCCTATATATGAGAACGCAAATTAAGAAAGAAGAGGTCTGTGATAATAGATTGTGAAGATAAACACTCTGCAGAAATCAGTTAAAAGATTCAACATTGTATCTAAGAGGGTATAAGAATATGAATCTTAAATTCCTCTTTCGACAAACCCATGCATTTGAAAATTATCACAACATTCATGTTATTATGTAGTCCATCACACAATTTGTACCGAATTTAAAACCCAAATATATTCTTTCAAATTCAACTTCTGTAATGCAACCTAGAGCCAAATCAATCTTCCAACAAAGAAAATGTTTGAACTTGAATGTATAGCTGACAGACTTTAGTACCCAACTCCAAGATAATACCAGAACATAGCATCTTCTACATACAATAATATTGAAGAACGAAAATTTTAGTACTACATGTTCAAACTTCAAAGTTTCCAAAAAAAAAAAGAATTAGCTCTATACGTTCAAAGTTTGCAGTTAATAATTATTCATTTTTCAGCTGAAAAAATATTAAAACCAAAAATAAGGAACTAGTTTGACCGAGATCCTTAATCAAGCTAACAGGAACATAAACGCTAGGCTTAAATATGTAATTTGAATACTTACTGTTGAAGTTGCTGCAGGTGAATTCTCCTTTGCTTCCTGATTAGTCTCTGATGAGATTATTACATGCAATGTTTAATCAACATCACCAAAAAAACAAAATCTAATTAATGATAATTCAAATTTCTAGATGCCAGACATAAATAACTCATAAAAGACTAACATTTCGTAATTACCAATCTATAATTAACTGTGGCTAACAATATCTCCATCATTAACTTACAATAAGATATTTAAGTAAAATATTATAAATTTTAAAGCATATTTGACATCTTCATTCGTTAAATAAGTACACATAATTTCCGGTTTAAAGCAACATCAGGAAATTAGGAACAGCCGCACAGGTTCTCAGCAATTATTAGGGCCATTAGTGAGTTATTCATTTTCAAATGAAACATACATTGACTAATAAATAATATCACCCAAAAAAGAAGAAAAAAACTGCTTTCATTTCAATAACACCGCCACAACGATAAAGAGAATTATAATTATTCATAGTAACAATTATTCTCAAAATTTCAAGGGGTAGCACGCAAAAGTAAAAATATGATTCTCAAATGTTCTCATCAATTAGAAACAACAAATTCCGAAGCAGATATTAACAAACTACCACTCGAAACTCCCATCAATAAAGAAACAAGAACGAGCCCATTCCCACTACCCAAAAAAAAGTGTTCTTTCTAATTAGAAACAATGAAAGAGAGTCGGGGAATAAACCTCACCTGACACCGGCGCTTCCGGTGGATGAGGCGGCGAAGGAGTAAGCCGTTTCCTAAAGAAGGAGGCGAAGAGCCTGTGAGCACTGTAAGTAATAAGCCTCTGCGCTGGATCCACCAGTTTCGATAACCAACCAGTTCTATCTCCGCTACCGTTGGGGTTCCTAATTGCGGTTGGGGGTCGATCGTACGGAGTTGTCCTCCTAAACGGCCGTTTCCTGAACTTTCCACCGGCTCCAAATCCGCCGTCGTACGGGTTACTCTCCTCACGTGGTGTCGCCATAGGAGAAACAGAAAAGAGATGGGGTTTGAGGATTTTGAAGATGTAAGAGAAAATGTTCCGTCAATTAGGGTTTTATTGAATGTTGTAGGCAGAAAAGGGAAAAGATGAATTAAAATATAAAAAATTCGGGACTAAATGCATTTCTACGGCAAGTATACGTTTTTTAATTATAAAAAAGAAAATACACGGATTACTACTCAACTATGGCCAAAATGATTGATGTTTTAATTTGATCAAATATATTTTTCAACTATTTAAATAATTTAATTAAGTCACTTGTCGTTAATAGTTAACGGAATAAGTGATGTGTCGTTAAAAACATTTAGGTATAATTATACAATTGGTCAATATTATTTATATATTCTTTTAATTTGGTCTTCATTTTAATAAATTAAAATAATAACATGTATCATCATTTATTTGAAAGACTAGTTTGTTTTAATTTATATTTAATTTATAAATTTAATTTTCTCAAACAAGATGGTGACACATCTGGTAACACAGAAGAAGGTTAAAGGGATTTGAACCAAGGATATCTTAAGTTGAAGGATAAAACACCAAACCATTAGGCCAAGACATCTATTTGGTTAACTTCATACAACAAATAATATAACTGATAAATAAAAATTAAAAATATTACATTAATAAAAAATTGTAAATATATAATGTAACATCCTAAAAACATGGCTAGTGACCAAATTGTAAGAATTCAAAGTTTTGTGGTTTAATTTGAATAACTTGAATAGTTCAAGGATTTATTTTGGAAATTTTGTTTAGGACTTGATATCAAAGTTGGATGATTGGAAGGGTATTATGGTCTTTTCAAAGGAAAGATTTTTATCTTCCCTCTTTAAGTGATATAAAGCAAGTGGGAAATGGGAGAAAGCTTATCTAGAGTCTTCTTCAGTTTTCTTCTTCCTCTCCACCATGGGTTTTTGCATAAGGTGAGCATACTTCTTAGTGATTATTACTTTCATTTTAAGTTTGGTTTTGATTCTTTGGGAATTAGGAAAGCTTAAGGAAACTTTAAGATAAGTAAAAACTAAAAGATGGACAAGTTATGAGAGATTAAGTAAAATAAGTTTTTAAGTGAATTGTTGAGAAAGAAAGAGTAAATGGATTTTGAATTTGAATTTGACTTGTCATCAGTTAGAATAAGAGATTCAAAGTGATAGAAATGAATTAAAAACATGTTGATTTATTGGCATGATTATTGAATTCAAGTGTACAAGTTAGATATGGGAGGTTAAGATGAGTTAAAGTGAAAATAGTTGATTTGATTAAGTGTGGTTGAGTTTAAAAGCTTGAAAGAAGAGTAAAATAAGGAATTTAGCTGAGTATGGTCGATTTTTAAGGTTAAAAGAATAAGTTATGGGCATGAGATATCGGTATTGTTCATCCAGTACGATACTTCCAAAGCAAAATGAGTAGAAATTTAGCTTGGGTATCAATACTGAAAGAACAATATCGATAACATATGATAAAATCGGATAAAATCTTTAAGAAGTATCGATACCTAAAGGTGGTATCGGTACTGGTTGAAGGGGTATCGGTACCAATTATCTAGTATCGATACCATTATCAAATTGTAGATATCGAATGTAAAAATGATATTGGTACCGAGGAGGGGTATCGATACCATAAAAGAGTAGTATCAGTACTTTATGGGGAGTACCCATACTATGGAGTATAAAATATTAAGTTAAGTGTTTCTTTCAGCCTATGTTCTATTGATTATATATAACGATTCGAACTCCAATATTTATAGAAGTCGTATAATTGTGAATATGTGATGTGAATGGGTGATAACATAAATAATAATGCCCATGTTATGTTTATGAGAGCTAGGGGGTATAGTTGGTATGCCAAGAGTTGAGGGTTCTACGTGGTCCTTCGAGACATATATGTAATCCTTTGGAACATATATGTGGTACTTCAGGTACACTTATTTGATCCATTGAAATATGTATGTGGTCCTTAAGGAGTGGTCATTCGGGACATATGTGTTATATGTGGCCCTTCGAGACAAATTCTATGTGCCCCTAGTGAGAATTTTATGAGATGTGATGACAGCATATAAGTACAACCTCTATGTACTCACATACCTTAAGTTCTCAGAAATGTACATGGGCTTTAAAGAGAATAATAAATCAATTGGTATGATACTATGTGTGCTCTTTTGTGAAATGATATACATGTTCTATGATGTGTAAAGAAATGTTAAGTACATGTTCACATGATAAAAAGGAATTAGTGATAATAATATAAGTAATGATAAGCATGTTAATGATTATATATGTGTGTATACAACCATTGTGTTACATGATGTGTACATGCATTTGTTAAGTAATTATAGTGATATTAATTGGTTATATGCCTCACTAAGTCATCGACTTAGCGTGTGAGTGTTTCACACGTAGGTTTTGAGAAGATTGAGGAGCAAAGAGAAACAAGACATGTCAGATTCTCCTTTACGGATATCAGATCAGAAAAGCATTTTATTAATATTTATTTTGTTATATTAAAGTAGTTGGCATGTAAATAAAGGTTTGAACAAGATTTGCTCGGATTGATTTTATAAAATTTTATCGTTGTAATTGATGTAAATTATTAAATTTTATTTTCAATCCGAACTGAAATTTTAGTTCTTTTGTAAAAATAATGTTTTGAAAAGTCGATGTGACACATCGGATTCGTATCCATGTAGGGTATAGGTTGGGGTGTTACATATAAACATATTAAAATTTTTCTTTAATTATATAATTTAATATTATATATATTTATTAATATAATATGAATATAATATTTTATATTTACAAAAAATATGAATAAAATATTTTATATATCTGAATTCTTAAATTTTTAAAATATTTTTTTATTTTCTTCTTAACTTATTAAATATATTTTATTTTTGTATTAACCTATTAAATATAGTTTATTTTTATCTTCACTTAAAAATATATTTTTATTTTTATCTTAAATTTTAAAATATATTAACTTAAAATATTTTATTATTATTTTAATATTTTTATGTATTCCTATTTTTGTAAATGTAAAAAAATATTCTTAATTTTTTATTTATTAATTATATTATTTGTTGTCTAAAGAAAATTTTACTAAAATACATATATATATATATATATATATTATTTGTTGTATAAAGTTAACCAAATAGATGCCTTAGCCCAAATGGTTTGGTGCATCCCCTGATCCACTTATGTGTTGATTTCTTTTCTTTCAGTAAAAGGGTGTCAACCTCTGATTGGAGGAAAGTAAATCTATAAATTAAAATAAATTAGTATTTCAATCGAATGATGACAATATCATTATTTTAATTTATTAAAATGAGGCCCAAATTGAAAGAATATATAAATAACATAGACCAATTGTGTAATTACACTAAAATGTTTTTAATTGTCACGTCACATGTTCCATTAACTGCTAACCGCATGTAGTTTGATTGAAGAATTTAAATAGTTAGATGGTCTGTTTGATCAAATTGAAACATCGGTGGTCAAAATGATTTTTTTACTATAGTTTAGTGGTCACTCGTGTAGTTTACCCTAATAAAAAGGCTTAATACAAAAATAAGTGCTCAAACTATGTCTCGAAAAATATTTTAATATCTAAAGAATTTTTTTGTTAAAAAAATATATTTAATGTTTATAACATTACATTTTTAGGTGTCAGACATTAATCACCGTTGAAAATCTTCATTAAATGACATATGTCATGTTCTTATTATTTTGAGAATTTATTTAAAAAATTTAATTTTTTTAAATATTTTGTATTAAATAAATATTTTTAATAAAAAAAAACCTTTAACAAAACCCACCCATCCCATGCTCCCTTCTCTTTTACCCTTTTCCAAACGCCACCGCGACCAACAACTGGTGGTGTACACCGTCACCACCAATAGCTTCGTCGGTGTCTCGCGATCTAAATCCCAATCAACGTTCATCAAAAATTAATCGTCGGTCGTCACAAAACAATAAGAAATCATTCGTTGTTTCTCACTATCGAACCCTTATTCGACAGTCGTGATCATCACCGTTTCTCCCGATAAGAAAGTCGTCTCACACCGAGAAAACCCAACCGTCTTCTCGTCGAGTAACTCTACCGTTTGCATTGAGGAAGCTTTGAAGCTCCGGTGAAAACTAAACCGAAATTATTTTGTAATTTTTAAAAAACTTTGTGTTTTTATGAATAAATAAAGTTTTTTTACTTTATCTTTTAAAAATAATATTTTTATTTATAAAAATAAAAAAATAAAAAAAATATAAATGAGAAAACGTTATATACCTATTTCTAATAAAAAAAAATTATTCACTAAAATATTTTTTGATACATAATTTGTACATTTATTTTTTTATTAAGTCATAAAAAATATTTGACTGAAATTTAACGGTTCTGATTTGACGCTGAATTTTTTTAATAAAAATATCAACTAACTTAAGAATTATGAGGCTTCTAAAATACAACCATTAACTTACGGCAAGTGAACACAAGCCGTTGGATAGCCGTTGAATAAAAAAGAAAGAATAATATGGAAAGGAAATATAAAATATTGATCAATAAATTATTTTAGGTTAGATGAAAGGTGAGAGAGTAAATAATAAAAAATATCAAATATTTTATAAAAATTATATAATTTTTAAAAATATTTTTTTAAAATTATTAATTAAAAATATATTTTTAAATAATAATTTAAAAAATATACACATATATATTTTTAATTAATAATTTTAAAAATGTATTAAAATAAAATTTGAATTATGTGCTCATGCTTTGACAATAACTAAATATAATTTATTTTTTATATAAAATTTTAATCAAAAATTTTATTTTAGGTTAGATCATAGATGAATGGTGAGAGAGTAAATAATAAAAAAAATCATCAAAGATTTTATTAAAATTATAATTTTTTAGAAAAATAAAAAACAATATTTTATTAAAATTATTAATTAAATGCATATATTTTTAATTAATTTTTTTAAAAAAATAAATATATACATATATACTTTTAATTAATAATTTTAAAAATATATTAAAATAAAATTTGAATTATGTGCTTATGCTTTGACAATAATTAAATATAATTTTTTATTAGTATGAGATGATTATAAAATAATATATATTCGAAATACTTTTAACTATTTAATAATGAACGCTCATAAACCCCTATAGACGTCTTACTCGAACCTGATACCTCAAAAAATAACAATCATCTTTTTAGCCACTAAGGTCATTTAATTCGTGCAACTAAATAATTAAATAAAAGTGAAACTATATTCCTTTTGATTTTACAAAAAGATTGAAGAAAATGTACAAGGGGCAATGAGCATTACATTGCTTCTTCTTACTATACAATTACTGAGAAAGTAAAATAAATAACACCAACAACATGAGGAGATGCTTATGCTAAAGTTTCAATGCTTCTCTGAATCCGAAGGTAAAACCATTTTGTAGGCATTTCTTACCGGCTCCGGCACCATTTGTGGCAACATGTCCTTTATGCAACATCGCCACAAAATAGTTGTAATCTATGCGTCCGTCTTGCATATGATCGATAAAATACGGATGCATTCAAACTTGCTGGAGCTCGTCTAGATTAATATAACGACTACTATCCTTATCGAAGTAGGAAAAGGCCATGACAAAGTGATCTTCTTGTTGGAAAAGTCAAAATTGATGGGCAATTTTCGGTGGATTTTGGAGGCTACTTTTGGTGGCAGCAACAAATTGTCAAAATAAGCTGAAATTTTTGATAATTTGGTAATGGTAAAATAACACATTTGGTCATTGTACTTTAGGATATTTATAAGATTAGTCCTTAAGCTTCAACTATAAATACCCTAACACATTTAGCTTCATTATCATCCCAAATCATTTCTTTCTCCCAATACTAAAGAGTTTAGAGAATTTTCTTGTGAGTTGTGAGTGTTTTGTGAATACCTGTAAATTTTCTCTCTTTAGTAAAAGATCTGCAGCAGTCCGAAGACGTAGGCAAAATTGGTTGAACTCCGTTATCAATTTCGAGAATTATTTTTCCGTTTTTATTTCACATTCTCACTAATCTGTTATAGGGAAATTACTTGTTTATTTTCAACAACTGGTATAAGAGCTTTTGGTTGTGAATTTTGTCATTTTTTTGCGGGTTACTATTTATGTGAATAGTAAATTTCTTGAATAGTAAAATTTGGTCGGCGATACGAGTTTGTCGACGGAGGTGTTCTAATACACAGTGGTTCGCAAGAATTGTCATAAATGATCCAAAAGAAGTCATATTCGAGTGGGAGCGATGGCTTTGAGAAACGAAGTGGATGAGCTCAAGATGGAATTGTTCATATGCAATGGAGCAATTAGTGAATGAGGTGCGCTCAAGACCTTCTTGGTAGGACTTAGAATCAAGGGACAGGCATGGTGCGACTACAAGTTCTCAAGTAGTTAGCCCAGGATCAAAACATGACGAGACTGCAGGTGTCAAAGCAGTCGAGCACAAGCAGGGACCCAGTACGATAGCAAGAGATAAAGCCATCAAGCCGAGGGTGTAGAGTGAGCAAGTCCGCTCACAATATGCTAGGATGGAGGCGTGGTCCAAGTTGAGGCGTCTCAGGTATAAAGGGACTCTTAAGGAGTATATAAGTCGATTCAGAAGACTCATGCTCAAAGTCCCAAGTTTGACTGAAGAAGATGGGTTCTTCACCTTCATGTTCGAATTAAAGCCGTGGGCAAAGAAAGTGTTGGAGCGAAGGAAAGTCAAGGAGTTGTCCAAAGGCTTGACAACCGCTGAGTCTATCAAAGAATTTGGAGTCAAGAAGAACAAGACTTCCAAAGCAAAGCCGAAAGCCGAGTCATCCAAGGTGATGGATGAGCCCAAGATCGAGTTGTCCAAAGAAGATGATGAACCCAGAATTTAAGAGGCATTAAGAGTTGGCTCAAAAAGGTTCATTTATGCCAAGGCGAGTAGAAGCCAAGTGCAAGAGGAGTTGTCCATGTCCAAGGAATTTACCGAGCATGTTCTTGTAGAGAACATGGCTTCAGAGACCATCTTAAGAGAATGGTCGAAGTAGGGGCTTGCCGAGGATGTTCAAGTGAGGAACAATCCTTCAAA
This sequence comes from Hibiscus syriacus, assembly GCF_006381635.1. Classification (NCBI taxonomy): domain Eukaryota; kingdom Viridiplantae; phylum Streptophyta; class Magnoliopsida; order Malvales; family Malvaceae; genus Hibiscus; species Hibiscus syriacus. The sequence continues at coordinate 655,805 of NW_024062758.1, read as the reverse complement.
GACTAGTGGACAAAAGTCGAAGGGAGCCAAGACGTTGAGGGACAAGGCAACCACAGAGAAACTGCCCATTTATAAGGTGAGAAGTGAACTTCAACCTTCGTGTTAAAAGGGATGAGGCAAGAAGAGGAATCAAACTTTGCCGTGAGAAAGTGCTGATACATGATGGCGCAAAGAACTCCAATGATAAGGGTTCAATACGAGGTGTGTCAGACTTCAGGGAGTAAGAAGGGCTGATCCAGATTTAGAGTAATAAGACCAGAAATGCTACTGCATTGATCGAGATGTGAAGAAATATTAAAATCAGTCTTCAAGTGGGAGATTGTTGGAAAAGTCAAAATTGGTGGGCAATTTTCAATGGATTTTGGAAACCAAATTGGTGGGCAATTTTCGGTGAATTTTGGAGGCTACTTTTGGTGGCAGCAACAAATTGTCAAATTAAGCTGAAATTTTTGATAATTTGGTAATGGTAAAATCACACTTTTAGTCATTATACTTTAGGGTATTTACAAGATTAGTCTTTAAGCTTCAACTATATATACCCTAACCCATTTAGCTTCATTATCATCCCAAATCATTTTTTTCTCCCAATACTAAAGAGTTTAGAGAGTTTTCTTGTGAGTTGTGAGTGTTTTGTAAACACCTATAAATTTTCTCTCTTTAGTAAAATATCTGCAGCAGTCCAGAGACGTAGGCAAAATTGACTGAACTCCGTTATCGATTTCGAGTATTATTTTTCCACTTTTATTTCGCATTCTCACTAATATGATTATAGGGAAATTACTTGTTTATTTCCCAATACTTCTCTTTTGATTTTGTTTAGGTGCAGCGTTGTAGCTACAAATCCCCCCGCTATTATCAACATCAGCCTATGGTTTAAGAAGAATCACCCTAAGTCCACGTAACACTTGGTACTAATTGACTAACAGTTAGAGAAACCTCTAAGATTATCAATACATTATATTCCAAATCGGATCTCATACTTACTGCTTGCATAAGATCATAAATTTCCGACTCCTTAAGATTAGCTTCAACCCTTTTCAATCCCACTTTTAGTTCTTCGAAGGTGATCTGACCGCTGTTGTCCGTGCCTATCATCTTAAACATTTTTTGCCATCTATTTATTCTTCAGAGAGGCTCTCTGCAATCACCTGCAAGGTATATACCTTGCTCTTCTTCTACATAATGGGGAAAGAAGGGAGAAAAGTGTGAGGATCAAAATATGATCATGATTGATCAATATGGAAAAATCTTATGCATTGACAAATTTCTAACCATCCCAAAAAGGAGGAACTCCAATTAAGAGAATGTAAAGAATTACTCCTGCACTCCAGACGTCTGCTTCGGGACCATAATTTTTGTAAATCTTCCGGGGCAACGTAGTATGGGCTCCCAAAAAGTAGAAGTGTAAATCTTCTAGGATAACACTATCATATCAGTAAATACAAGTGAAGACGATCAAAGGATGAGTAAAAGTAGCATTACCATTTTTGGGTAATTGAAAAGAGAATAAGATCAATCAGTCTATAACTGGCTTAAGGAATATGGATAATCCAAAATCAATTGTTTTGAGTGGTGCATCCTCCTGCTGGTTGACAAAAGGAAATCCTCTGCTGATTGACAAAAAGGAAATTCTCTGCTGGTTGATATTTCAAAAACTCCTCATAGATGCTTATTGTTAGAGCGACGCAAGAGTTAAGGAACACAATTTTCTATCTAAATCATAAGGGATGTATTATTCATCGTCGTAACGTCATTATAATTTTCCTAACACAATTAATGTTTTAGATTTAGTTTATGTTAAGTTTATCGTTCTACTAAAAAACAAGTATTATATTCTTAATAAACAAATATTAAATAATATATTTGATATCTCTTTAAATTTTCATCTATCACTGTCAATAAAAGGAGATTTTAGTGTTAAAATGATGATTTCTCTTTTCTATCCCAATAAAAGGGGATATCTTCCTCTCTCTCAATGGAAGAGATCTGAGAATTACTTTCTCCTTTCTTCCCCTCCACAGAGCACCTATGCAAGGGATCACCTGTAACCCCCTTAAACCGATGCGGATATCCCGATCCGATCTGGAGTGTCACATTAGGGTCACCAAAGCGACCCACTGTAAAAATCTCGGAAAATTTAAAACTTAAATAAAAACATATAACTCATAAAATGATTTATCAGTATGTAGAAATAAATCAGATTTTCAGACTCAAATATAAAACAAAATACAATTACGTGCCCCCTAATCACATGTACCATACTCTGCAAATAACGCCGGAAGAGCTCCCTTACTAAAATCAATAGATGCACTGGTACAATTCTTTTAACCTGCAATGGTGAGTAATAGAGTGAGCTTCAAAAGCTCAGTAATACAAAACTACCAGATGATGCTACATGACATGCAGATAAATGGGAAGCCATAATTTCCTTATTGAATCAAACGTATACCAATTGCAGAATAATCTGGGGTTCCATCAGTAGTTCATCGAGTATAAGCCATGAATCTCAGTTCATAATAAGCATTCATAGTTTAACATTTTCAGGAGATCTAATAGGATGTCTAGTGTGTTCCAAGAGTACAATAAAATCATAATATGTACATTTATCAAATGGCAGTTCAGTAAATCTCATAAAATCATAATGAAGTTTAACCTTTGAAACTCATAGTTTAAACCATTCTCTTGTACACCATCCGCAGTTCCCAGAACTGTGTCCATAGGGCTTACCTTAAGCACACGGCAAAAAGGAAGCCAACCTAAGGATAGGCTTTGGGGCATGTATCCTTAAGTCCATAAGTCCATAGGGCTTACCCTAAGCACACAGCAAAGGGAGCCAACCTAATGGAGCATCTTGGGGCCCGTGAGCCTACCCAAGAGTCACATTAGGTCCGTAAGGTTTACCAGCTTGATCAGAGCTATACTCTGTAATTCAATCCATCCAAAATTAGTATTTCAAAATACAATTTATGCAGTACGCATAATTTCCATAAATCTGTAATCATCGTTATCATATATGAATGAAAACCAATAATCATATATTAGTCATAGTCCATAAACCATCACCGGTAAGTCGGTGTATCAATAAACAGTAAATCATAGATTTCAATGTACCATATTTCAAAATATATAAAACAATTAAATAGTACTTAGGGAACACACTAGAGGATACATGTATTTTTTAGAGGCATTTTGTAGTCATCAATATGGATAACATGAACTTGTGTAATTTGTTCGGATTCCAAGAATAAGATCTCATTGAAGAGAATTGATTTCTAACCGATCTAATCAGACATTTCAGATTGATACTTTAGAATTCCACTAAGTTTCCATGTGCATCAGGAAAACGTTCAGGAACCTTTATACATAATAATTCTAAATTCAGATTTACTGCAAGTGATTCCATTACCCAAACAATCAGGGGTATTCAAGAATATACTTTGAATTCATAGGATATCAACCCAATTGAATCAAATGAGGTATTCAGAATCTTTTCCTTCTGCGTTACTTGCGTTTTCAAACACGACCGAAGTGATTTTAGATGAAAATATAAAATCGAAGATTCAATTCATTTACAATCGATGACTGATGACTATCGATCGTATTATCAAACAACTCGAGTTACACAACTCCCAAACTGATGCATGTCAACAAGTCAATTCATTATCATTCTAGTGTATTCACTCTTTAATACCATAATGTAGATCCATAGATCATCCCTATAATCATCGCTGAATAGATCTTCCAATGGTCTTTATTCCATTTCCACGTTTCAACGATATCAGGAAATACGGACGCACTTGATTCATGGTTCATAACCCATAAGGACAATTCATCATGTAATTTCAACTGTGTTTCCAAAGTAATCCAATCACCTAATTAATCCTCAGTCATTGAGGTTACTTAGTTCGTTTAGTAAGCAAGTCTATCCCGGTTACTTTAGAGTTTCCAGAATAATTCAGACGTTTCTGAATTTCAAATACATGTTGTACTTCCTTTCAGTTCAATTTAGTCATATAATAAAGTCATTCTGGTATTCGTGATTGATTTGTCACACGAATACCCACTTATTAGTACTGTATACGCTCTAGAGTTTAGCTGAGCCAGGTACTTCAAGAATTATCATCGATCCAAATTTGAGAAGACGAACAAACATTCAAGTGGTACCTATATCATTCAGGTAATGATATAACACTAGCGTTGGTTGATCACTTAAGCTGCGTTACATAACTTTTACTGGTAGCACACCATCCATGTTTATTTGGATTTCTTAATTAATCCAAGACATTTACTTATTCTAGGTCATAAGGGTATTTTGGTTATTTTGATGCTCAGTTTTATTCCATTCATTTCAAAGCTTGAGGATATCTATTCATTCATGAACTTAGTGATATTCTTGAGTCATTTCCATTACAAGGGTATTTTTGTCATTTTACATATCCCACGTATTTTAATCAGTTCCTTCCGTCCGATCTTATTATTTAATTTAGACTTATCATCTATTCTATTCTATACGAACAATTCTGACAGAAGAGCACCCTCGATAATTCATTCTTCATGTATTTACTTATAACTCGAAGATTTCGAGTTAAATACCTTCTCAGATGTTACTAACAAATTATCAGAAATTTTCCATATAAAAATAGAATCTCAACAAGTAAATCAATAGTTTATTGAGTTAAAAATGAATCCTCAAAGTACTTTCTCATTCAGGCTCAACTCAGACTATTTTTACCTCTTAAGGGCATTTTCATAATTTCTTAACCATATAATTTTGATATTAACTCTTAACGAAAATAATTATAATTTAGAGATCCTATGGCTAATTGTTTTCCCGAACATTCTCTGATCTTGAAATGATTCCTTAACAGACTTCTAGATTCTTGCCCAAAATCTTCTTGGGGTTAAAAACCGGTTATCCGCATTTCCTAAGCAAAACTAGCATTTCTTATGCACGTCAATAATTTTTACCGGATCAATACGTCTTTTCAGAGTTATTAACCAACTTTTAGGGACAATTCTTGTCATCCTACAACATAAGGGTATTTTCATAATTTTACCCTACAAGAGTATTCTCATAATTTCTCATCCAAGTACCTTTAACATTTAACCTTTGATGATATAAAATATAAGTTACAAATCCAGGGCTGATTTCTTTATCACTAATCACAAACTTGTAATTTAATTCTAATAATTTCTCTATCTCTTATATTAGTCATTCGATCCATATTCAGTTACAGAATTTCTACCACATTCATATCGAGTGAATAAATTATTCAAGTCCACAAAAGTGACCAACATTATCTTATTCATGCATTTACCAATATCAACATGTTCCATAAAGCATAAAGAGGTAGGAAAGTATTACCTCAATTTCCGTGCAATACTGATCGACCATTAAATTCCATTCGAACACCCTCGATCTTGAAATCAACTTCCAAAAATCCTCACGATCCATGCCATCAAAATTACTAACTCGTATCCAAATAATTTCCCTTGCCATAAAAATAACTTATTAGAATCTAAATAATAATTTGAGGACTCAATTGGTAAAATTGAAAACTAATGTTGCCATCAAAATAGTTAATTACTTAAATTGATGACTAAATTAATCTTGTAAAAACTATTATGTCATAACTATAACTACTTAGAAACTAATAGACAAGGTAAAGATCTCACAAAGCTTGGATGACATACCTTTTGATTTACCCTTTTTTTCATGATATCAATAATTCCCACAACCCACGTGTTTAGCTATTTCTTCACTTCAGACTCTCTTTCACTCATACTTTCTTTACTTGTTTCTTCACTTATTATTATTTTTATTCTTCATCTAAGGTACGAGGAGAATTATTTTTTAATATAGAGAAATTCATCTTTAATAAGACTGAAGTATTAATTTTTTTTGGACATACATGTAGTGGAAGACACTGCAGTTTAGACGTTTTTCCTAAAGATATTGTGTCTTTCATATAACTTTCAACGTATACTCTAACCAAATAATATTTATTTAAAGGTATTTTTTTATTTGATATTAAATGTGTACATCTTTAATATTTATAGTATTTAAATTCAAATTTTCAAAAAAAAAAAAAAAAAATTTATTATCGAAATCACTTAATTTGTGTCATAAGTAAGTCATCGCAGAGTAATATATGTCAAAAAATTAGATTATTGATCTAAGTTCAAACCCTTTCAGCCAAAACCCTTTGTCTTTGTTGAACGAACCTTAGGATAGGGGTGTTCAAATCCAATTCGATAAAAATTTAACTGAAAACAAATCCAAAAAATCGATAACCGAAAAAAATCGAAACCAATTTAGTATGTTTGGTTTTTTTAAAAAAACGATCGGTTTGGTTCGGTTCCGATTTGAAAATCCGAAATCGAACCGAACTAATATCTCTTACAATGAACGGCACCGTTTCAAGTTCCTGGCCAAAAATCTTAAACCCTAGCCCATTTTCGAAATCTTTGACCACGAGTCAAACCAATAACTTGCTATATTTTTAACAAAACTACTATATATATATATATATATATATATATTATTCGAAATGGAGTGTAGCTCAAATTCCATTTAACTATTTTCTAAACTTGGAACGAGCTTGATGAGATCAGGTAGTTTTTTAATCCTCTTACTTTTCTGCAACTGTTGCCAACCTATGCATTCCATTGTCAGCTCATCTTTCCATGTTTTTTGAAGTATTTGTGTATATTTCATTCATTACTTGTTCCATCACTAATTTTAGTTTGACATTTTACTCAGGTTCATGTTTTGTTTTTTCTTTATAAAAAATTACATCTTTCTTCTTTCTCATACTAAGCTCTGATCGGGGTTCATGTCATCTTGTTGTGTAGTTTGCAAGTTATATGAACTTTGAGATTGTATCATTGCTTGAAAAAATATGGAAAACCTAGGATTTCATAGAATTGGTTTGGTTTTTGAGAGTTCACAGCAAACACAAACATTAACATACTTGGGATTTCATGGAATGTTCAGGGGCAATTTAAGATAATAATACTACATCTAATACAACAAGATTTATTGTATTTCAAAGCTGGCGATGAGTGCATAAAAGAGATGCGCTTCTATACACTTAAATTCAATTCAAATAACACAAAACCATTTTTTTTAGAAATATCCAAACCGAATCAAGTTACACTTAATTAGATTGAATCGAATCAAATTTTTTTATAAACATTCAAATCGTAAACATTTATACTTTTAGATCAAATAAATTTTTAATCAAAAATTGATCCAAACCAACAGCGAACACCCTTACCTTACGACAAATAAACCCGAGGATCTGCCTAAAACATAGTTTGGCACAGCGCGGTTCTTCACAGGATTTCCCTCCCTAAAAATCCCATTGTTTCTTCAAATAATTCAAAATTTGGTTTCCTTTGTTACCAGCAGGAGTGGTAAACACGTGGTGGGTTTAGATTATGTTCTCTTTATCCCAATTTAAGAAAAAGGGTTTATTCAGTTGTTCTTCGAGAATTCTTTCCTCTTAGGGCGTCTGTCTCAGTGGGAGCTCAAAGCCAGTAGACGATGAATGCCCCGATTATTGGTAAACCATCTTCTCTTTCTTCCTCTCCTCTTCAAAATTATTTCTTTTGTTGTTTTTGGGTTTTCTGAAATTTGGTTTTGTTTGGAAGATCCATTACAAGGAGATTTTCCAGAGGTGATAGAAGAGTATTTGGAGCACGGGGTTATGAAATGCATTGCCTTTAATCGCCGTGGTACCCTTCTCGCCGGTAAATCACCCTCCCTTTTTTTATATTTTTTTCAATAGAAAATTGGTGCTATGGCTCAGTGTTTTTGATTGAAAAGCTGTAGTTTTTCCTTAGCGATTTGAGCTGGTTGGAGTTGCAAGATATTTTTTTAATAGAATGGGGGTAATTGGTAGTATATGTGATTCTATTCATAATTATTTTAGTCATTTATGACTCACACATCCTGTACACATAGCTGTTCGAATTCGGGCCCTCTATGAGAACAATATTCCCTTTTACTACTTAGGTCACTCAATGTGTTATGCAAGATGAGTTCTTTTTCGAGCTTAAGACTTACTTGGTTTCTATTATTAACTAAAATTTGAGTAAGAGGAAGAAAATACATATTTAATTGTTAATAACATAACCAAAACAGGGAAATCCCGTCAAAATGCGGTATCTTTTGCTCATATATGATTTTGCTCAAATAATATTTGCTTATTTATATGTTTTATCTGGGTTTTCTTTTGATTTGTTTTCCTTTTTTCTATTTAAGTTGCTAAATTACTTGAAGTGTGGGATATTTAGTTGGCTGGGGAAAGTATGACGGATTGCAGTTCATGATATTTCAAAGTACCACTTTTCCGACTGTTTTTCTGCTGAACCTACAATTATGTGTTTAAGAACATCATGGTGGTAAATCTCACTTTGTTAACATATTTGTGGTTTTGCATTTAATGGCAGCTGGATGCTCTGATGGAAGTTGTGTTATTTGGGACTTTGAGACCAGGGGCATTGCCAAGGATCTTAGAGATAGAGACTGTACTGCAGCTATAACAAGTGTCTACTGGTCAAAGTATGGTCATCGAATTCTTGTGTCTTCTGCTGACAAGTCATTAACACTTTGGGATGTTGTCAATGGTGAGAAGATTACTCGTATTGTTCTGCAACTAACACCTCTACAAGCTTGCCTTCATCCGGGTTCCTCAACACCATCTGTCTGTTTAGCTTGCCCCCTATCATCTGCTCCAATGATTGTTGACTTAAGTACTGGAGGCACAACTGCACTCCCAGTCACTGTTTCCGATATGGGAAATGGTGTTGCTCCACCTTCTCGTAACAAGATCCCTGATGGAACCTCTTATACACTCACTGCTGCCTGCTTTAACAAGAATGGAGATCTGGTATATGTGGGGAACTCCAAAGGTGAAATACTTATAATAGATCACAAAAATGTCAAAGTACTTGCTATAGATCAAATTTCTGGCGGTGCTATGATCAAGAACATTGTTTTCAGCAGAAATGGACAGTATCTCCTTACAAATTCAAATGATAGAGTGATCAGGATTTATGAAAATATTCTGCCCTTGAAAGATGGAATTAGAGCTCTTGATGACCTTAACAAGGCCATCAAAGAGGAAGATACTCTTGAAAAGCTTAAGGCTGTTGGATCCAAATGCTTGGTTCTTTTTCGGGAGTTTCAAGATTCAATCACAAAGATCCATTGGAAAGCACCATGTTTCAGTGGTGATGGTGAGTGGGTAATAGCTGCTTCTGCTATCAAAGGAGAGCATAAGATGTACAAATGGGACCGTGCTGGTCATCTTGTCAAAAAAACTTGAAGGTCCAAAGGAAGCCGTGTTTGATTTAGCGTGGCATCCTGTCCACCCTATTATTGTCTCTGTTTCCTTGACTGGCTTGGTTTATATTTGGGCTAAAGACTACACTGAAAACTGGAGTGCATTTGCTCCTGATTTCAAAGAGCTTGAAGAAAATGAGGAGTATGTAGAACGAGAAGACGAGTTTGATCTGGTGCCTGAAACTGAAAAGGTGATGCAAAACAGATATTGTGCGTGAATATTTTGATTAAGTTTTTGTTTCTAAATTATTTATATTGGTGCAGGTGAAAGAATCAGATATAAATGAAGATGATGAAGTTGATATTGTGACAGTGGAGAAGGATCCACTCAGTGATTCTGATATGTCACAAGAGGAGTTACGCTTCTTGCCTGCCACTCCTTGTCCTGATGATCCCCGACAGCAGGACAAATGTGTGGGAAATTCGTCAAAGTTGATTGATAGTAACCATTCCGGATCCCCTCTCTCTGAAGAGAATGGACAGAATGGACAAGCAGCCCACGATGCCTCAAGTCCACTCGAGGGTAAATTCCTCCCCCTCAAATGTAACAATTGTTTCAATATCCTTTTTAGTCCGGTTTGATTGGAATGGTATTCTAGCTGCATAAAACAATGATGTTCATTGGTCCTCATTTGTGAAATAGGTTCCCAAATAAATGAGTTTAAATCCAAATGAGTTGTGGGTGAACCCTCTTAAGCTAGCAATGATGATGCTGACTTTATTGAAAATAGAATTCCTAACTTAGTGGTTTGATAAGTAATTATTTATGTGGATTATGCTTAGCACCAGTATCTCCTGCATCCTCTAAGTCTGTATAATGTAAAAAGGTGGTCTAAGAAGCCACATAGCTAGTTAATTTAAGTTGTTGGGAACTTGGGATGGATGGAGGATTCTGGTGGAGTTTTGTTTTACTTCTATTCTGTTTCTTTTATTTTACATGTATTGAACTTTAGGAAAAGAAAACTAAGTAATCTATTCTTATAATTATGTAATTCTTCACGTTTGATTTCTTAATAACTGTTAATTATGCCAATGTGCAAAAAGATCATACAAGCCAGCATTAATAGTATTAATTGTACAAACATTTTGTATTCATAGTTTCATACGCATGCATATGCATGATAAGTGTGAAGTCTTCTACATTTGGTGAAATTTTCCCCTATTTCATTTAAATTTTGTAAGACTATTGTTATTTTTAAACTGAAATGGAAGAATATTTCTACATGAAATTGTCATTGCTTTCTGCTAGAATATCCTCGATATGCAGTTTTATGTGTGAGTAGTGACTAGTTGTAATAAACATAAATGGTGACAATTTCAAATGGGGTTTGAATATGCTGTTGTGTTCATGAGTTGGATCATGACGCTGGAAGTTTTCTGCATTCTGAGTCGTTTACTTTTAGATTTTAACTGAATCTTTCGATACCTTTAAGTGAATTTTGGTGTCATGCTAGACAAGGGAATGTTATGACAGATCATGACTAAAATGGAGATCTATTTCTTTAGATTTTCATAAAAAACTGAAAATACTCTAAAAGCAAATATTATCAGTTTGGGGGAAAAGTGCTTAACCTGGCGTGTATATTTCGAGTTAGAGCTAGATGCCATGACTTTAAATTATAGATCAACATAAACTTTTAGTCTCTTAGTTGCTCTTTTTTCAGATTGTTGATGTTCTACGTGGGCTTCTCAAGTTTAACACGACTTTTATGTTTAATTTGTGAATTGTTACAGAGGATACAGCCAGAGGCAATCAGTCGAAAAGAAAACGGAAGCTTTCAGAGAAGGGGTTGGAGTTACAGGCAGAGAAGGTCAGGAAGCCCACAAAAGCCTTGAAATCTTCTGGTAGGCTAATGAAAACAAAAAATAAATCTGTTGATGATCAAGATAATGGCAATGGTTTATATGCGGATGATGGATCCAATGATTACTAGTAGATCAGAATTGTCCTATATTTGGAAAAGGAAAAGTGAAGAGAATGAGAAAACATTGATCTGGACAGCTCAGAGCTATTTAATAAAAATTTCCCTTTTAAGAGATTGGGAAATGAGTTTATCATCCATAGATGCACATATCACCTAGGTTGATGACTGAACCCTGCACTGAGCAATGTTAACTCGAGTTTTTTCTATATTAGGCATGGTAGGGCAAAAGGTCAGTTAAATACCTTATACACCAGCATATATGGTGTACGGGTGCCTATTTATCTTATAATCTGTTTAGCTTGTATTACTGACCTATTGGTTTTCGAGGTACTTTAGAAGAAAAAAAAACTATTTGCTCAATGGAAAAACGTTGATCACGATTTTGGGAATTCACAACTTTAAGTTTAACTTAGAAGCTTACATTTGGAACCGTCTCGGAAGGACGAAGCATGCGATTTGAGAATATCATGCAGACAATTGCTTTCCTAATTTGCTTCACAATTATGTTATCTGGGTTTTTTTAATCTTTAATGAATGATTTTAGATTTTTTTTTACAAAAATGTTGGTGAGATGATAGTTTCATAAGCATCAGACCACATTAAGGGATATGAGATTGTAAGAGAAAATGTTAAATTTAAAGTTAATCTTATTTGGTAGTAAAATCTACAATATTGTTGATGAGAAAATGTTGGTTGTGATGGTTGTGGGTTCACTATTTTAAGTTAGACGGAAAGTTGCAGTTAGTGATTTAGTGAGACGAAGAAGATGAATTATGAAGCAAGTTCAAAGAGTCTTTTAGAGAGAGATGGAGAGCTCCTCTTCCATTTTGCATGATAGTTTATATACTTATCTATAGTGTTAGGTCTAGAATCTTTATGACTATTTATAGGTTATGTAGGTCTGATAGCGATCATGTGAATTGTAACAACTTGATTCATTGATGCATTTGGATTCAATAGAAGAGATTGAGATTCATGCCATACATAAACATGAGTATGCTGGCATTGGTTGAGAATGCCTTGGCCAAAACAAAATATTCATTATAAGTGCTTCAAGTGAACTCCAAAGCAAAGAAAGAGAACCTTCTTCCTACCAAATACTAAAAATAAAGCGTGGACAAGACAATGCAGGACAACACAAGCCGGCAAGGCAATCTTTGAAAACCAATTCCACGTGTTCCACTTTCCAACTTTTAACCACAACCGACGCTATTGTTAACCCTTTCACTCCTTTAATTATTTACCACTTCTCCGTCGGTACAATCACAGGTTGACACTGAAAGCTAAACTTAAAAGGCTATAGATATAGAGAGTTGAGATGGAAAGCTAGAAAGGGGCAAATATAAAGAAAGCTTGGTCTTTTAAGTAAATAGAAAGAAGAAAAAAAATCTTTGTTTTCTCCCTCTGTTTCCAGTACCAAATTATGGGTCTCTTGTTTTTCTTAAACCTTTTTCTCTTGTCTGGTTTTGGATTCTCCCTTGCATTGCAAGAAACCCCATCGGCGGCGGCGGCGGCTAATCACTTGGGTCAGATCAATTCCAACTCGGTCCTGGTGGCTCTGCTGGACTCGCATTACACGGAGCTTGCCGAGTTGGTGGAGAAAGCTTTGCTTTTACAGACCCTGGAAGAATCTGTTGGGAAACACAATATCACCATTTTCGCTCCCAAGAACGAAGCTCTGGAGCGGAATGTCGACCCTGAATTCAAGCGTTTTTTGCTGGAACCCGGCAACCTCAAGTCCCTCCAGACTCTATTGCTTTACCACATTGTGCCCACCAGGATTGAGCCGCATTCGTGGCCCAATTCGACGTCCGACTCAGCCCTCCACAGTACCTTATCCAATCACCGAGTTCAGCTCTCCAGTGAAGTTTCATCAGGGGCTAAATTCATCGGCACAGCCAGGGTCATTAACCCCAATGCCGTTATCCGTTCCGATGGTGTCATTCACGGCGTCGAACAGTTATTAATTCCTCGATCAGTACAACAAGATTTCAACAACCGTAGAAGTCTTCGCTCAATCTCCGCCGTCAAACCAGAAGGAGCTCCCGAAGTTGACACCAGAACCCACCGTTTGAAGAAACCCGCCCCGCCTGTTAAACCCGGCTCGCCGCCTGTTCTCCCGATTTACGACGCAATGGCTCCGGGAACGCCACTAGCTCCGGCTCCGGCTCCGGGACCAGGCGGACCTCACCACCATTTCAACGGAATGAGACAAGTTAAAGATTTCATCCAAACATTGGTACAATACGGAGGGTACAATGAAATGGCTGATATTTTAGTCAACTTAACGTCGTTAGCCACCGAAATGGGGCGCTTGGTCTCCGAGGGCTACGTTTTGACCGTTCTAGCACCCAACGACGAAGCCATGGCCAAGTTAACCACGGACCAGCTAAGCGAACCGGGCGCACCCGAACAAATCATTTACTACCACATAATCCCCGAATACCAGACGGAGGAGAGCATGTACAATTCGGTGAGAAGGTTCGGGAAAGTGTCATACGATACATTGAGGTTACCACAAAAAGTAATGGCTCAAGAAGCTGACGGGTCAGTCAAATTCGGGCACGCCGATGGATCCGCATATTTGTTCGACCCGGATATTTACACCGACGGAAGGATCTCGGTGCAGGGAATCGACGAGGTTCTTTTCCCGCCGGAGGAGAAAACCAAGGAAGAAAAGAAGACCATCAAAGTTGCCACGGCGAGACCCAGAAGAGGTAAATAAAAAAATTTCTTATCCTTTTCTTTCGAAATTATATTTATTTGAGGCAAGAATACTGTACGGTGGTTTCCAGGGATTTTTCGGCGGGGGAATAGTGTTAGTAAATCGGGAGTGTCGGTGGGTTAAAAAGTTAAAGGGTAGATTTGTCTTTTAGTTTGTTGTTTTTTATATTTATAATTGCTTTTAAGAATATAGAGTAGGTGTGTGATTATTTTCTTTCATTTTAACACGTCTTTTTTTAGTTCAGATTTGGTTTTTGCGCATCCGCAAAATGAGAAAGAAATCTTTTTCTTTTATCTCTTAAAAAATACAAAATATAAATTATGAAAAAGGCTAAAGGTTTTGTTGTATAGCACAAGATTAGCAGCTCTACCTTTTTCATCAAAATTTTAATGTCTCATTTTCTTTATATAACCTTCTAACTTGGCATCCCTTATCAAAACTAAATAAGATGTGGCAGCTGTAGATCATAAATGGATGTGTGGAGTTTGTGTCATCGAATTCTATGAAACACACATTCCTTGGCTTAATCAACAATTAAGTAATGAGATTAGTTGGTAAATCATGTCTTAGAGAGATTTGATTTGGAATTTAAACTTCATCACCCTGGTGGCTGTGAGGAATGAAGTTGATTTGTTGAAGGGACCACAATGATATGGTTGGACTTTGAAGTTTTCTCTAAATTGCAATGACTTTTCTTTAAAACACATAGTGAATAGAAAGGCATAACCGATGTCATTAATATATTAACTTGGGGAGTTGTTTTCATGGCGTTAAACTATGTATTTTAATTGAGTCGTGAGTCGTGACTAATGCTTGATTACCCGAATGTTTGGCAGGGAAGTTGCTTGAATTAGCATGCCGAATGCTGGTGGCCATGGGACAAGATTCTCGCTTTACCACATGCAATATATGAAACACCACCACCACCGTTTCCCTCATGCCATTAAACAAAACTTGAAACAATGCAAAGGGTATAATTCTAAATCTTCCTTTTCATTCGCATTTGTTTATTTGCTGAACAAACATTTACAGCTAAATCCAGGTAGGGAGACCACCGTGTCAAGTTGTTTAAAACATTTAATGTGTCAGCCTACCATACCAATAATGAATATCTTCTCATTTAACTCTCTCAAGTATCTCATTCCAATAAGGGGATTTTTTTACTCCGTTGTTGATCCACTGCAGGTGAACCCAGCATAGTTTACAAGTGTGATGCTTTGCTCTCTACCATAGGATTTTTTTTTCTTGCTTTTTTGAATGGTGGGATGATGCAGCTGCCGAACATGGGAAGATGGAAAATGGTGAGAAAATTTATTGTAAGATTGTTTTCCAGTTCCACATGCATAAATTCAATGATTCAGCCAGGTTGGCTTGGTTGCTGATACCCTCTAATGTACAAGTTTTTTTTTGCATTTTTTTCTTTCAATTGTGTGTAATGTGGTGGTGGGGGAGGAGGAGATATGGGAAATGGGAAGGGTGAGGGATTGGATTTTGGTGTGAAGTAGATGGGGTCAATCCCACTTTAATAATAATCATAATAAAAGAAAGCAAAAAAACAAAAGGCATCACACCAACTTTATATGTGGAAATTGTTAATTAATTCATATGTATTCTCTCCTTTAAGAAATTTGAAACTGTAATTATTTCTACTCTTATTTTGAGAATGACCTGGATTGCTTTGATCTACAATGTATGGAAGGGAAGTTATTCACGGAAACAAGTAAAGAATCCATTTTTCAAGGCTGTAAATGATAATGTGAGATTAAGAGCAAGAGGATAAGTATGTTAGATTCTATTAATATTCAATTGTCTATAACACGAGATATAGTTTAGTTTTTTTTATTAATATGAAGGTAAGTATATGACAATATTTGTTTAAAGAATAATTTCAATCGTTTGATCTTTAACGCTCACACTTTTAGTATTTCTGGTGCTCGAATAATAATAATTCATTTATCACTGAGATAACTTCGTTCAATATGAGATACAATTGAATAGTTGTACAGTACATTATTGTACTGATTCTTGCTGCTTCTATTAGATGAAGGCAAAGACAAATTATCCAAAAATAAAAACTGGCTTAACAAATGCCAGAACAAGGAAAAGCATCAAAATGTCTTTTTCGTCATTTGTTGAAGAAATTAGTCAATTACACTAACATGTTGAAATTAGGTTTAATTAGATTTTAGTATAAATATATGTTAAATATTAACAGATAAGTTATTAGACTTAAGGCACTAAATTAAATTCTATTTTGATTTTATGTTGTTAAATTAAATGAATTAGTATTTTATTTAATTACTTTTTATGTTAAATAAATATAAGGTTTAATATACCTTTTAGTGCTTAAATCATATCTCAAAATATGATTTGATGCCTATTTTTTTTACTAACAATAGGTGTATAATCATTCTCAACGTTACACTTTTAGATACTTGAACATTAAATTTAACCGTTATCTCACACGTGTTACGCATATTAAATTTAAAAACTTATTTTATTTAAAAAAAACTTAATACTATAATTTTAAATAAATAAAAAACCCTAAATTTTATATCTTTCACCGTTGATCGGCTAGCGTCGATCCGTGATCATCACTATTGACACCATCAGAATCGTCTCGCTGTCGCGATCAAAACAAGTCCCTCATCCATTATGAAACTACTGATAACTATATTTATGGTCTTTTCACTTAAGTTGTTGGTTGTCTTAGGGCATATTTAGGGTCATATAAATGCATTTAGGACCATGTAGTTACATTTGGTGGTTTTAAAATTGTCGTGGTATTTTATTATGTAAATGATGCTTCTTTACGGGAAGGTATTGTTAGCTGATGTGTGCAGGTTCATGAAGCAAAAGGTGAGCAGGGAGAATTGTCGTAGCAATTTTGGATGATGAAGCAAGAGGAAAATATTGTGGCGGCTAGTATGACATTTCTGGGCGTATAAAAAGAGAAAAAAAGTTGAAGATATTTTTATAAAAGAGCCAGCTGTCCAGTCCACAACCACCTAGGAGGGGATCACTACCAACTTTGTAATCCCTTTCACGTGAGGGAATGCTACCTAGGGTACTAGTGGAATTTTGACACAAAACCCTATGATATTCCTTTAGTATAAATAGAACATGATGCAACAAAAATAAAAAAGAATTCTTTTTGGAAAAAAAAGATGAGCTAAGCAAGAGTAAGGGGTGACTATAACCTTTCATTTTTCTTTTCCTTTTCATCTTTTTAGTGGTATCCTCCATTTTCAAGCTCAAATGAGCGGCGAGCTAAGAGTTTGAGAGGAGCTAGCATCGCTAAGGTGGTTCGTGGTGGCGGAGGGAGCTCGTGACATCGCACATTGGGAGTTTTTCCTACACCTGTGTTATCTTGTCTTTTATATTTTGTGGGTTGTTATGAAACAAATAATATCTTTAGATGATTTAAACTTCACCATGAACTAAACCTTATTTGGTGTGGGTTATTTATAGATGATTCAGTGTTTGTATCGGTATTGAGGTATTTTTTAAAACATCAAAGCCAATTTTAATATCGGTACTCGAAGAGTATCTATACTCTAACTTAGGAGTATCGATATTGTCTTAGGCAATATCGATATTACATGTCATTTTTCAGCTTGTTTTAACCCGTCATTTTTCAGCTTGTTTTATCATGTCAATACGAGAATATTAATATAATAGTTTATAACTATTTTTATTATTAAATTATAGACTAACGGGTAATTAAAAAAAATCTAAACCTAATTCATGATTTATACTATTACGCCAGTTTTGCAGCCATGATAAGTAGTACTATAAAGGTGAGATTTTGCTTACACTAATTATCGCAAATAAAGGCAGTGACAGGGCTACTCCACGGTAAATATTTAATAAATAAGATTTAATGAAACACTAACATGTAATTAAAGTAAAATCAATATCTAGATAAATAATATATCAAAAGTAGTATGAAATATACTTATATGAGATTGTGATGTACTGGAACGATTGGAAATTGAATCTTTATCGTGCAAGATCTCAAATAAAGAATCATGGATGATAAATCCGATCTTCAATGTAAATAAATTATTGCTTCTAAGCAATTCGTGTTGATAATGTGTTATGAAATAATCTAAACGAAGCAATGAAGAACATGAAGAAGAAGAGATATAAGAATAAAGGGAGAAAACAATATTATTATCTGAATTGTGTACAACATTTTCTCTGAATTCTATATTTATAAGCATAAAGAGTATATATCATATAGAACTCTAACTCTAATGGATATTAAACTCCTAATAATAAGTGTCGTAACCGGTTTTCGTCTGGGCACGAAATATTTATTTGGCGGGAAAAGTGATGGGAATAAATGGTTTTTTAAAATAATTTGGGAGTCGCCATCGGCCTTTTGGGTCAGGTAGGTCGAATACCTAAAAATTATCCTTTAAAAGAGTTTTTAAGAAAACATCGATTAAAAGATAAACTGATCTGCGTTTTAACCAAAAATTCTTTTATTTTTAATAATAAAAAGAGATTCGTGGTCGGTTACGTTTAGGGAAGGATTAGCACCCCTACAACGCCCAAAATTGGTACTTTTTAATTATAAATTGTCTCTTATTATTAGAAATTTAAAAATTCAAAATATATTTAATTTATAATACTATTATTTCAAAATTATAATTATGAAAAAATATTAATTTATATATATTTATAAATAAAATATTTTTTATTTAGAAATATCAGAAAAAGACTTCTAGGTGCCTTAAGACAGCTATTTTCTTCGATATTAAAAAATAAATAAATAAAACAATTAATATATAATTTATAAAATAGGATATTTATTTATTTAAAAATATCAGAAAATGGACATCCAGTTATTTTAAGACTGCCCTTTCTTAATATTGAAAAATAAATAAATATTAAAACATGATTAAAATAAGTTAAAAATAATTAAATAAGATTTTAATAAATAAAATAAATATTATTTATTATGTAAATATATATATTTATGGCTAAATAATAATAATAATAATAGTAATAATAATTAAAAGTAAACATATTAACATATAACTAAACAATAAATAAAATTAAAACTATATATAAAACTTGTAAAAAATAAATAAAAATTGAAATTAGTGACTAAATTATAACCTAATAGAATTAAATACCTAATTCATAATTAATTATTTAAAATTACAGGGATTAAACATGTTATTTTACTCATTTATTAATTAACGGACTAAAATAAAATTATATTAAATTCGAATGTCAAATTAAAAGAAATTAAAACATGTTATTTAGGGTTTAAAATATTAATTAATAAAGTTACGAGGACTAAATTGGTTATTTACTTAAAATATCTATTATTTTGCAAAGGACTAAAATAAATAAAATTAAAGTTATTAAACCAGATTAAAAGGATTATAAATTGATTTAGTGACTAAAATGTAAGGATTACAAACTAGGATGGCTGCGGAAAGGGTTTGGCCATGCATGAAATTACAGATATACCCCTCCCAAAACGGCGTCGTTTGGGAAGGGGTATTTATACCCGAAACGGCTGGCCCTTCGGGCCAGCTCTCTCATTTCTCTTCTCTCTCTAGAGAAGAGAAATATCATTTCTCTCGCTTCTCTCTAAAACTGAGAGAAGCGGTACCGGCCGGCAGCCGTTCACCGGTGTTGACTCCACGGTGGCCGAAATTTTTTTTTTTACACCAAAATACAGATTGGACCATCCTATTGATGGTTCCGATGACCGTTTCTCTTAAAACACTCCCGATCGGAGCAAATCTACGAAAATACCTTCGGGTTTTCGTAGGCCTTTGGTGATGTTTGGAGACTCGATTGAACTCCGGCGACGGCGGGGCTTTGTTGGTAAGTATCCCTCGTATTTTCCTTGCTATTATGGTTGCTGAGTTGCTCTCTGTATCTTTTTTTCTTTTTTCTTTTTGCTTTTTGTTTTTCTCTTGGGTTGCTGTCTTTTTGTTTGCAGGGAACCCGTGGCTTTTATAGGCCTCGTCGGAGCTTGTCTCGGACCGGTCACAAGAGCGGATTTTGGTGAGTCACCGAACTATGTGGTGACTCACCCCTAGAGCAGCAACATAGGTGGCCATCTGGGTCTTCTGGAGCCTTCGACGAGGGGCGGCTGGAATACTCTTAGAAACGGCGACGGTCGCGTGGCACAGGAGTGTCGGCAGCTGGACGTTGGACCACCTGGCAGAGGCGGCGGCTGGCCTTCTGGAATCATCAGAGGTGGCTGGAGTGCTAGGGTTTAGAAACCCTAGTTGAAACCTTAAATTGGTTTAGGGTTTCCTTTTAGGTCTGGGCCGATTCTGGTTGGGCCTGGGATCTGGGCTTGTAATTATTTTTTTAATAATAATAATATATATAATAATATATATATAATAATAATAATATAAATAATATTCAAATGAAAAAAATGAGTATCTTCAGCTGCCCCTCTTTGTTTATTCTTGTGTTAACAAGAATAGAGCAAAGACGAAAAAATAATAAGTTTTTTTTTCATTTGACTTTACTTGATTATGATGGGAATGTTGAAATAATTCTTCTTTGGGATTAGCTCTTCTCATTATGAACTTTTCCACTGGGGATGACAACTCATCTCCTTTTGTGATGTAATCTAGCAAAGGTTGAATAATCTCTTCTCATTATGAACTTCTTCTTCATTCTTCAGATGAGTTCTTCTCATTATGAACTTTCTCTAGAAAAGTTGATCCATCAAGTGATGAATTTAAGCAAAAGGTTGAACAAGTTCTTCTCATTATGAACTTCTTCTTCTTCTTCAGATGAGTTCTTTTCATTATGAACTCTAACTGGCACTGCTGATCCACCGAGTGATGAATTTAAGCAAAAAGTTGAACAAGTTCTTCTCATTATGAACTTCTTCTTCTTCTTCAGATGAATTCTTCTCATTATAAACTCTAACTGGCACTGCTGATCCACCGAGGGATGAATTTAAGCAAAAAGTTGAACAAGTTCTTCTCATTATGAACTTCTTCTTCTTCTTCAGATGAGTTCTTCTCATTATGAACTCTAACTGGCACTGCTGATCCACCGAGGGATGAATTTAAGCAAAAAGTTGAACAAGTTCTTCTCATTATGAACTTCTTCTTCTTCAGATGAGTTCTTCTCATTATGAAACTCTAACTGGCACTGCTGATCCACCGAGGGATGAATTTAAGCAAAAAGTTGAACAAGTTCTTCTCATTATGAACTTCTTCTTCTTCTTCAGATGAGTTCTTCTCATTATGAACTTTAACTGGCACTGCTGATCCACCGAGGGATGAATTTAAGCAAAAAGTTGAACAAGTTCTTCTCATTATGAACTTCTTCTTCTTCTTCAGTTGAGTTCTTCTCATTATGAACACTAACTGAAAATGTTGATCCATTAAATGATGGATTTAAGTCTTTGCTAAAATTTTTGAAATTCCTGTCAAAATTTAACATGGATAAAATGGATGAAAATGCACCTATTTTTGCAAATGCCTAAATATGACGCATGAATGTTAAGTTTATCTTTATTTGATTTCAAATTGGTGAACTTAGTATTTCTTCAGTTGTGTAGAAATTCAATAAATCTTTCTTCTTCAAATCGGAGAATCTATCATCTTTGAAAAATGTAGAGGTAAATATAATGTCAAAAACCCCTTGAGAACAAAACTCAATGGCACAGGCTCTTGAAAAGTTTGTACTCATGTAACATGTTGATTCTGATAACTACTCATTTAATTATGAAGTGATCTTTCAAGATGATTTCACAGATATTGATAGTTCTTCTGATACCGAGGAAATCTTGAATTCTGATTCTGATGAGGAGAGTAAACTGTTATACTTGACAAAAATGGGATACTCAAATGCTAAGTCTTCAATAGTCATAGAGATGTGATCCTGATTCATTAATTGCAGAGTTGACAGATTTTATATGTGCTGCTCAAATGGCTAAGATTGCTGACACACTTCTTCCGGTAAAAGATAGGAAGCCATTATGCAATGATCCCAATTACAAGAAAAGGCGAAACTTGGGCTATGAGTTTCTTAAAAAAGAAGAAGCATAGGTAGCTTGGAAAGAAGCTTCTTGATGAAGACAATCATGCAGTTCATCTTCCTATTCCAATGATTGGTTTTGGAATTCTTACCGAACCAGATCAGATAACTCAAAGAACACTTCCAGAAGATGCTATTGAGTCTCCTTATTTATACTATGATAACGTGGTGGTTGCTTCAGTTGGTGTTTGGACCGAAACATCACAGTACTTATATGATGTAGAGCCAGAATTTGTAGATTTGAAGCATTTTTGTACTGCTGTATGGAAAAAGGCTATATTCATAATCTGCCAATTGAGAACAGATTTCTTCTTGTTCCGCTTCCAAATAACTTTATGATGGTAATAAATTGTTTGTTTTTTTTAACAATGATTGCAAATGTTGATAAGACTTACTTTGTTTTCCATGCCCTTAAAAGTATTAACATAAAGTGATATTCAGAAATCTTTAACTTATTTCAAAATTATGTTAATCCATTTACAAAATAAAAGAATAAGTTGAATTTTCGAAAAAAAATTTGAATCTCAAATAAATTGAATTTAGAGAAAATAAACTTAGAATTTATTAATAAATAGATGGAATTGCATTCAAAGTTATGGAAAGCATAGGAATGATAAAAATTCAAATGACTCAACAAATTATTAGCATAAGTATTTCTAAATTAATCAAATTGATATAATTTAGAGTACTGATGTAAGCTTTTGTCTGAAAGATCTCAAATGTTGTCAGAATGCTTGTAGATTTGAAGTTCCTCCCAAACTATCAAAATCTTAAGAGGGTTCAATTGCCAGATGCCTAATATCAACATACATTTGAGCCGCCCTTTCAGGTTTTCAACTCAAATCCTTCATTTGGTTGCAAGATGCCCTTTGCGGGTTTTCATCTTGATCCTTTTTTTCTTCATTTTTTTTCTTTTTTTTTCTTTTTTCATTTTTTCTTCAAGCATAATATTTCTTGACAGAATCTGAGTTTATTGGGTTTCTCAGAATTTTTCCATCCATTTCTGCCAAGATCAACGCTCCTCCGGAAAAGGCCTTTTTTATAACGTATGGCCCTTCCCAATTAGGCATCCATTTCCCACGGAAATCTTTAAGTATAGGCAAGATCTTTTTTAGTACTAGATCACCCTCTTGGAATTCTCTTGGATGTACTTTCTTGTCATGAGACTTCATTATCCGTTTCTGATACATATGTCCATGACAAATAGCTTTCAATGTTTTCTCCTCAATAAGGTTCAATTGATCAAATCTAGCTTGGATCCATTCAGATTCATCCAATTTTGTTTCTCTCAAAATTTGAAGTGATGGAATCTCAACTTCAATTGGTAAGACTGCTTCCATCCCATAGACTAAAGAAAAAGGCGTTGCCCCAGTAGATGTTCGAACAGTAGTTCAGTATGCATATAAAGCAAAAGGTAACTTCTCGTGCCAATCTTTGTAAGTTTCAGTGGTCTTTGTAATGATTCTCTTGATGTTCTTATTTGCTGCTTCAACTGCCCCATTCATCTTTGGACGATATGCCACTGAGTTTTCATGTTTGATCTTAAACTGTGCACAAAGTTCGGTCATCATTTTGTTATTCAGGTTCAGAGCATTATCTGTAATGATCCTTTCTGGTAGGCCATACCGGTAAATTATTTCTTTCTTTATGAATTTGCAGACTGTGGACCTCTTAATATTGGCATATGAAGCAGCTTCAACCCACTTGGTAAAATAATCTATTGCCACAAGGATGAAACAATGTCCATTCGATGCTTTTAGTGTGATTGCCCCAATGACGTCTATTCCCCACATAGAAAATGGCCAGGGTGCTGCCATTACATGTAAAGGAGATGGGGGTACATGAATCTTATCTACATATATCTGGCATTTATGACATTTCCTTGCATAATCAATACAATCTGTGTGCATGGTAGCCTAATAATATCCATATCTCATTATTTTTCTAGCCATGGAAAGACCATTTGCATGTGTTCCACATATTCCATTGTGTACTTCCTCAATGATGCTTCTGGCTTCGCTGGTATTTAAGCATCTCAATAGCATTTGATCATTCTTCTTCTATACATAGTCTCGCCATCAAGAAAATATCCAGCAGCCATTCTTCTCAAGGTTCTTTTATCAATTTCAGATGCATTTTGTGGATAACTTTGATTTTTGATATATTGTAGGATATCATAATACCATGGTTTACCATCTACCTCTTCTTCCACACTATAACAATGTGTAGGAATTTCATATACTTGCATTTTGATTGGCATCATATCAACTTTCTTAGTTGCCTGAAACATAGCAGCTAATGTAGCCAAAGTATCTGCCATTTGATTTTCTTCTCGAGGGAGATAATTGAAGGTGACTCTCTCAAATTCTTTCACTAATTCGAGGGTAAAATTTTGGTATTCCAATAATTTGGGGTCTTTTGTTTCCCATTCACCTCGTAATTGATACACCACTAACAATGAATCTCCATATATCTTGAGACATTTAATTTTTCTTTCTATGGCTGCTTTCAATCCCATGACACAAGCTTCATATTCCACCATGTTATTGGTGCAAAAGAACTCCAGTCTACTTGTAAAGGGATAATAAATATTTTCTGGAGAAATTAACACTACCCCGATTCCTCGTCCCAAGGCGTTGGATGCTCCATCAAAGTAAAGCTTCAAAGATTCATCATTTGTTATGAATTCTTCATTCATGGATATGCATAACACATCTTCATCTGGAAAATTAAAACTCAAAGGCTGATAATCATCTAATACACGACTGGCCAGAAAATCAACTATGACACTTCCTTTTATCGCTTTTTGGTTGACATATACAATATCAAACTCGGATAATAACATCTGCCATCTAGCCATTCTGCCTGTCAAAGCTGGTGATTCCATTAAGAATTTCAAAGGATCAAGTTTGGATATCAACCAAGTAGTATGATATAACATGTATTGTCTGAGTCTTCGAGTAGCCCATACTAAGGCACAACATAATTTTTGTATTGGTGGATATCGAATTTCACAATCAGTAAATTTCTTGCTCAGATAATAAATGGCTTTTTCTTTTCTTCCAGATTCATCATGATGTTCCAGTACACATCCCATCGAATTTTCAAAGACTGTCAAGTAGAGAATTAACGGTCTATCAGGCATTGGTGATACTAAAATTGGTGAATTGGATAAATATTTCTTAGTAATATCCAAAGTTTCTTGACATTCATCATTCCAGACTTCAGGATTGTTCTTTCAAAGTAATTTGAACACTGGATCACATTTGTCAGTTAATTGAGAAATAAACCGAGATATATAATTTAATCTTCCCAAAAAGCCTCGAACTTCTTTTTTTGTATTGGGTGGTGGAAGATCTTGAATTGCTTTTACTTTATCTGGATCAATCTCGATTCTTTTTTTGCTGACCACAAATCCCAAAAGCTTCCCGAAAGTTACCCCAAAAGTGCATTTAGCGGGGTTGAACTTTAATTGATACTTCCTCAATCTCTGGAAAAGCTTTCTCAAATTTTGAATATGTTCTTCTTCGGTTCGGGATTTGGTAATCATGTCATCCATATATACTTCAATCTCTTTGTGCATCATGTCATGAAACAAAGTTACTATGGCTCTTTGATACGTTGCCCCTGCATTTTTCAATCCAAATGGCATTACTTTATAGCAGAATATGCCCTACATGGTTACAAATGTTGTTTTTCCCATGTCTTCAGGGTTCATTTTTATCTGATTATATCCTGAAAAGCCATCCATGAATGAAAACCATGCATGTCCTGCAGTATTGTCCACCAAGGTGTCTATATGGGGTAATGGAAAGCTATCTTTCGAACTAGCTTTATTGAGATCTCTGTAATCCACACACATTCGAACTTTCCCATTTTTCTTTGGTACTGGAACAATGTTGGCTACCCATTCTGGGTATTTGGCTGCCTATAGGAAACCTGCATTAATCTGCTTCATCACTTTCTCTTTGATCTGTAACAACATTTCTGGCCTCATTCGCCTGAGCTTTTGTTGGATCAGTTTATATTCTGGACTGATTGGAAGTTTGTGCATCACTATATCTGTACTCAAACCAGGCATATCTTGATAAGACCAGGCGAAGATATCTTTGAACTCTTGAAGGAGATTTATCAATTCTTGTTTTATCTGGATTGTCAGAGTAGTACCAATTTTCACCTCTTTCATTTCTTCATCTGTTCCCAGATTTTCAGTCTCAATCTCTTCTTTGTGAGGTAAAATTTGCTTATCTTCTTTTTCTATCAATCTTAATAATTCAGTAGGAACATCACATTCCAGTTCATCCTCACTCATTGATTTCCTCCAGACATATGGACTGCTCTAAATTTATCTCTCGATTAAATTTAGGAATAAACATGCTATTAATATTGTGACACCTGCAAATTTAAGTCGGACATATTTCTGAAAGAATATAGTAAATTTATGAAATAAATGAATGTAAAAATGTAAAGAAATGTAAAGAATAATTGCCATTTGAAAATTTTAAAGAAAATTTCTTATATTTAATATTAGATGAACTTAACATAATTTCCTTTACAAGATAACAAAAAGTTTTCATACTCTTGGGCTAAACATAAAGATTAGTTCTGAATATTACTCTGTGTTAATATTAAAAACTACAGGAAGGTCTTCAGCGGTCCAATTGTTGAGTGTTTCTCCAGGAAAATAAGGGCGAATCCTAGCCAAGTATTTTCCAGTCTTGTTGTTATTCATGATCATGTTGATAAATAATCCTTTCATAGCTTCTTCAACTATGCTTTGATCTTTCGTCAACTTTTCTTCTTTACAGGCCTCAACAAGCTGTTGTTCTATATTAATTGTTCCCCCTGATCTGAATGTGGTCTTCAACTGTGGGAAAAACATGTGTTCCCAAAGGATTTCTTCTATTTTCAACCTTGCCTTTCTATCTTCACATCTTCTTTTCATCTCTTTGTTCTTTTGCTGAAAATTGGGCTTAAATCCAAGCCCAAAACGATCTTTCTTCATCTTCATACTTACATGAACTGAACTCCTTGAAGATTCTTTCCTAAACCTTTCCCAGTTTTAGCTCCGATGCCTAAAGTCTGACGTACAGTCATCTTGGTGCAATCAGACAATCTGGGATATGGAATTTTGCTTCCTTCTGCAATAAAGGTTGCATTGACAAATTCAAGAGCTCGGAAAGAGCATTCGAGAGCATCATCATTGGTTTCAATATACGGAACATCACTTGTTATAGACGCAATGATTTCTTCTTCAGCTCCTACGCATATTAGTTGTCCATCAACAACGAATTTCAATTTCTGATGTAATGAAGAAGGAACAACTCCTGCAAAATGAATCCATGGCCTCCCTAATAAACAATTATATGTAGGGTGGATGTCCATCACCACAAAGTCAATATTGTACACGACTGGTCCGATTAACAACGGTATTTCCATTTTCCCAAGCACCTCTTTTTGAGTGCCATCAAAAACTCGCACTACATTCTAATAACTTTTTATGTGTGATTTATCCACAGGCATTCTTTGAAGTGTGACTAGAGGCATCAAGTTAAGAGCGGATCCATTGTCAATCAATACTCCTGGCAAAACATGACCATGACAATGTGTGGTAATATTCAAAGCTTTTACTGACCCCATTCCGCCTTCAGGTATTTCATCATCCGTGAACGTTATGTAATTGTCAGCGGCTATATGTCCCACAATTCTGTCAAGTTTATTGAGGGATATATCTTCAGGGATAAAGGTTTGATTAAGCATTCTCATCAAAGCATTTCTGTGTGCTTCTGAATTCATCAATAGATCAAGAATAGAAATTCGCGCTTGTTGTTTATGTAGTTGTTCAACCACACTATATTCACTATGTTTTAGGAATTTCAAAAATTCTTGCGCTTGTTTTTCTGTTACAGGCTCATTGAATGCTGGAGGGGATTCATCATCAAATACCTTTTGGGGTATTACCATGGCTTTTCCTTTTGCTTTCACCTGATCTGATGCATTGGATGTTTCGGGAGAGTAACATCTCCCACTTCTTGTAAAGAATCCGACTTCACTCACTACTTCAGACGTCGAATCCAGACTCTGTATTTTCTCTTCAGTTTTTTTCCAGAGAAACAGATCCTCCTACCATTGAAACATTGGTAGTATAATTCCAAGGTACCCTGCGGGTATCCTTGTATGGAAATGGTAAAGGAGTTGTGATAACTACTTTCGGCTTTGTTGGTGCAGGAATCACTGTAGATGATTTCACATTAATAATCACAGGACCACTTGTTCTTTGATTAGGTTTAGAATCTTCTGATGAGCAAACATCATCTTCTCTTTTCCCTGGTTCTTCTTCAAATAATTCTATTTCTCTGTTATTCATCAATTTTTGCACCAAATCCCTAAATTCAGGACATAGTTGAATTTCATGCCCCTTCTCTTGATGATATTCACAATAATTCTCGCCTTCATTATGTTTTTGCCTGAATTCTTGTGGAATTATACCGGATAAGGAGAGTTGTTGAAATATCCAAACAAAAGGAGATTTAATTTCAGAAACGTCAATTTTTGCTTTCTTTCTGTTCTCTTCCTGAATTGCATTCACGTTTTTATCTCCATGATTTGGCAGCGGATGATTTGATGTAGATGGTGAATTGAATTCTAACTTTCCAGTATTGATCAAATTTTGAACCACCCTTTTGAATGCCAAACAGTTTTCAATAGAATGACCCGTAATTCCTTAATGGTAAACACAGTGTGCCTTTACATCATACCATGGAGGGAATGGTGGTTGCATGGGAACCAAAGGATAGGGCGTATGACATATGCTTTTAACAGCGAATCATAGATCTCAACATAGGGTACTGGTAAAGGTGTAAAAGATAACCTTTCATTTTCCTTTCGAGATCCTCTGGACTCTACTCGATTAGTGTTTGTTTCTTCTTTCTTAACCCTTGGCTGGGTTATTGTAACACTTTTCGATGAATCCTTGTTGTAGGAGTTTGCATTGTTGACTTCATTCTCCTTTTTTCGGTACATAGGTCTTTTGGAACTAGACCCCTCATTTGATTCAATTTTGCCACTTTTCAAGACATTTTCAATGAGTTCTCCAGAAATGACCAAATCTGCAAAATTTCTGGTTGCATTCCCCATTAGATGACTTAAATAAGGAGCTTTTAACGTATGGAAAAATATTACTGTGGCCTCTTTTTCTGATAGAGGTGGTTGAACTTGGGCTGCTGTGTCACGCCATCTCTGAGCTTACTGTCTGAATGTTTCGTTATTCTTTTTCTCCAAATTTTGGAGAGTCTATCTATCAGGGACCATGTCTGTTACATAGCGGTACTGCTCTAGGAATGCCTTAGCCAGATCTTTCCAGGATCTAATGTTGGCTTTGGTCAATTGAGTATACCATTTTAAGGCTGGTCCTGTCAAACTATCTTGAAAGCAGTGAATTAACAATTTTTCATCTTTCACATATCCTGCCATTCTGCGACAAAACATAGTAATATGGGATGAAGGGCATGTGGTACCATCATATCTATCAAATTCGGGAACTTTGAATTTGATGGGGAGGATTAGGTCTGGAACCAAACTCAACTCACTAGCGTCAAACCCATAGAATGATTCAGTTATTTCCATGGATTTCATTCGTTCTTCTAAGCTCCTGATCTGTCTGGTCAATTCTTCATTTACTTTTTCTTTCTCATTCAGCTCATTCAAATATGGGATTAGATGCTCAGCATTAAAATCCCCTATTTTCACATCTGATATAAGTGGATTTTTGCTTGAAGATGCAGGATCCACTTGTCGATTTTCATGTGGTTTGGCTTCTTGAAATGCTGATGTGCGGGCATTGATTTGTATAGGTGTAGTACCAGAGTGATAAATTGGTTCTGGTGGGAAACCTAGAGGATACATAGGTTCTTGGTCGAAAGATACAGGATTTTCATGCATTTTTCCAATGATAGCCTGCTTTTTAAACATGTCTTCTATTTTCTTCATCATGCTGTCTTGTGAGTTTGCAATACTGGCTTTAATTTTCTCTAGCTTCATTCTCATCTCTTCTTGTTCTTTATTATGTGTTCCTCAATACGTTGTATTTTATCCTCCATAATTTTCTTAGTAGCTTGTCTAGTACCGTAGTGATGTTGCATTTCTCTTTTGGCCAGAATAACTGCGATTGAAAAATCTTTTGATATTATTTTTTCAAATTTTAATTAATGAATGTTATCTTAATAATAAAAATTAGACATAAAGAAAATAATGCAATGAATAATGAATGTATGCAAAATACATGTATGCAAAAGGTATTGATCCCAAAAAGTTAACTGTCATAGAACAACTTTCATCGGCATACAAAAGTTTCTTTATAATAGTTCATTACTACAGATAAGGCGTAGCTTTCCTATTAAGCTCTATAATTTCTTTCATTAGCCATGACACATTCTTTTCGAACTTAGAAACTGGATCAACGTGATGCTCAATTATTTTTGCTTCAACAGCTAGTTCCCCAACATATCTAGCAACTTCGCTCATTTGTACCATGGCCTCGAATACCATATTACTTGTTTCTTCACTTCTTTCTACATAGAAATCAGTTGATTTTTGCCATTGTTTATTAGTTCCTGCGAGAGTTTGCTCTAACTCAGTGATTCTGACTTGACAATTGTGCAGAGTTTTTTCAAGATCTCTAATGCGTCTTCGCAGTGAAGCACTTTCCTCATTACTTTCTTTAAGATCACTAGGTCCTAGACAAATCTTTTCTTGAAATAATGACTCTTCAAGTTGCAAAATATAATCATTAAACTCTGAGTTTTTGTTTCTAGACTGTTCCAGATCTTCTTCAAGTTTTGTTCGTGCTTCTTGCGTCCTTTGATTAAGCTTCTGGATTTGAACATTCTTGTTTCTGCATCTTTGCATCCAATTGCTAGCCACTTCTTGCTCTACCTCAAGTTTGGTGTTGAAATTCTTTCTTTCCAGCTCCCATTTTTCTTTTTCAACATTAAACTCTTCAATCCTTTGGCCACAGACTTCAAGTTTGACAATCAGATGGTTCATTTCAGATTCAAATCGCTTGAACATGATATTTTTCTCACCTTCAAATTTATCAAGGATGTCATTCTTCATCTCTTCTAAATCTTTAACTCGATCCCTTTCTCTTTGCATTTCATTCATGATCTCGCGGTGTTCAGCTTTGTGTTTTATAATTCGCTCTCTTCTATCAACCTCAAAATCTTCCATTTTCTGCTTTCCTTTCTCAAGGCTTTTGAGTAGACGGCTATTCTTTCCTTTCAGATCTTCAACTCGACTTTTCTCGATGTTCAATTCTCTGGTCATCTGTACTGTTGATCGGCTCGGTCCTGATGCTTTCCGGGATTTATATAACTCCTGGTAATTTTTCTTTAATGTTCTGAATTCACCATCAACTTTTTCTTTGTTTTCTCTCAACATTTCACATTGTGATGAATGAAAGTCAATGACAACACCCAACATAGCTTTATCTCGTCTCATTTGCTCTAATTCTCTCGACCAACCTTCTCTTTCTGCTTCAAACTCAGCTCTCAGGATTTCAATCTCTGATGGAACCACCTTAATGCGATATTCCATAGAGATATCCTCATTTTGGTCTAGTAGAGGGATATTTTTATTTTTCCTGACAGATCTCCATTCCTCATAATCAGGAGTTAATATTTCTTTTGCTGCTTTAGCTCGGATACAAAAAGTTGTTTTCCAAGCTGTAAAGGCCTCCATGATATTTCTTTTATAATTTTTGTTGTGAAATGCGAACTCAGACGAATGTAATCCAGCAGTGACAGGTACAAATTGACGACCTTCATACTGTCTTATGACTAGAAGTGGTGCATATCCAATTCCTCCCCACAATCCGAGCAGCATTACCCAGTTGTAATCACCACATTTATAAAAGAATTCCCTTTGGATTTGCCACGGGGCTCGCCAAACAATGTCATCGCTTTGCAGATTTCGAAAGGCATTAATCCACATATCTTTCGTAATTTCTTTCGGCCATTCTTGCTCCAGAAATTCTTTTAATGGTGAGTAGTCCGTATTAAAGCGCCGGTATGAAACCTTTTATGTCCTCCAGAAATGGCTACGGATCCAGACATATAACAATTGGGTACACCCTGAGAATCGTCCACCTCCAAGCTTTCTACAAGCGTTTAACGATCTGAAAGTCTCTGCTAGAATTGCAGATGCAGGATTAATCTTTTTTGGTAGCTGCTCAAACAAATCTACTACTGCAGCTTTAATATATCCCAATACTTTTGGGAAGATGAGCATGCCATACATACCCAGAGCAAAGAGATCGAATCGTACTTTAGTGTCTAGATGACTCTGAATAAGTTCTTTAATGTTGGTCCAAACAATGCCTTCGCTTTCACCCTTTTGTTTTGTACGGGATGCCACCCATTCCTCTCGTACTCCAGCAATCTTTGCTAATTTAACTCGAAAAGGTTGAGTTTTAATTGACCTTGAATAAATTCGATTCTCCAAAACCCCTTCTATATGTAGCAAAGTTATGTACTCTTCAATAGTAGGAACCAAGTCCTCCTTATTGAGAGTGAATCAATTATACCCTGGATTCCAGAATTGAATTAGGGCTCGAAGTAAGTCATCATCAACTTCGACATAGAGCAAATATGGGATGTTTCCGTAAGTCTGATAAAACTGCAACTTTTTGTTTGAGTCCCAACTCTCCCAAATGCCTCGCAAATCTTGCATATCATTTCTTTTTAGCGAAACTGGGGCATAACTGGCTAAGTCAGATACATAGTCATCCTGCAGACTGTCTCCTCCTTGTCTTTGTAAGTCCTCAGCCCACTGTCTTACTTATGAGTTTAGAACTATTTGATTTGAACACTTTTTATCCATGGATGAAGGTTTTCCAATGAGACAATTAAAACGAGGATCAATGCCTTTTATCCTGTATGATGCTATGCAAACAGAAGAAATAAAGAACACAAAAAAAAAAGAAATGAATTAGTTTACATAATAAAGGAAAAATAATTTGATAATAATGTCTACCTAAATATTTCTATTTAAACATGCTTTCTTCATACTTTAAATAATTTAAATTCACATGTAATTTATTCAGTAAGAAAATAAATAAATTAAAAGAAAAGTTAGAATTCATTTCTCCTGTGTGTACACCTATTTTGGACAAAATTTCGGCATGGCTTCAGATCGGAAGAGTTTCTAGGGTTTATTATATGCAGGGTTTCAGATCTAAGAATAAAGGTACCCTAATTGTCCTTGTTAGTACCCCCTTGGGCTGTTAACCCTCAATCCTAGTCCATCACAGACTAAAGTGGATCGAGTTCAATTCGAGGGGATATACTTCTCTATGCCTGACACGGAGAATAAATTCTCACGAAGACATAGAGCATATGAACCCCGAAAGTTACTTGCTAGGTCTGACACGGAGAATAAATTCTCACGAAGACGTCGCTTTCACTCTCACTTAAAAGGGACAATGTAACATCCTAAGTAACGGGTTAGTGACTAAATTGTGAAAATTCAGAATTTGGTGATTAAAGTATAATAATTATATAGTTTAAAAATAATTGCTAGTAAATATGAAATGAATTTAAGGACAAAATGGTCATTTGAAAGGAAAAATAATAATTAAATTTTTTATGGGGTTATATTATAACCCACGTGGGGCTTGAGTAGGAAACAAATGTTTCCCGATTTCTCTCTTCTCTTCTTCCAAACGTGAAGACCCAAGTTTAAGGTAAGAATCTGAACCTTGGTAGTTTCTTTGATTTTTAGCTTGGAAATTGAAGTTTGGATGTTATATAAGCTAAAGGAAAGCTTATATGGCATTAAGACAACAAGATAAGTGTTTTAGAGATAGATTTGGAAAAGGAGTTTTTAGATGAAATTTTGATATGGATGAGTTTTTGAAGTTTGAATAAGATTTTTGACTTGTCAATAAGTTAATTAAGAAGTATGAAGTGATAGAATTAAAATTAGAACAAGTTGGAATTTGAGTAAGATTCTTAAATTCTATATGGATGATTAGTTTTTTAGTTTTAGAGGTATTGAATGGATAATAATTAGTTTAAGTAAGTGTATGAAAGCTAAGAGTATTAAAGGGAGTGAAATATGAATGTTTGAGCTGAAATGAGATGATTTTCGAGCTCAAAATAGGATTTCTGGGCTAGGGGAATCGGTACCCATTCAAGGGGAATCGATACCCCCTCAACGTATATAAATTTCCAGAATGCTAGAGGGGAATCGATACCCCCAGGGGGGGAACCGATTCCCCCATATAAAAAAAAGAGAAAGACTAAACTATTAATTCCTTAAATTGGTAGGCTATTAAAGATTAATTTCAAGACATAGACATCTGATAATCATATTGAAAATTATGTTTATGTAGATACTGAGCCTACATGAGTTCGGGAACAATCTACAAGTAGGATCGATCGAGGAAAAGACAAAGAAATATAGGTGAGTGCATATGCATAGCATAATTATAGAAATATACTCAATTCTAGACTTGTGATAAGTCTAGATTTTATATCTTGGTACATGAGCATATTCTGTATTATGAGACATGACATGAGTTCATATAAAATGCACGCGGGAAAAGTTATGAGCTATGTGAAAAGGTAAGAATTTACATGTCTACACGATATAGACTACGTGAAATGTAAAAGCCCATGTTATGTAGATGAGAACTATAGGTATAGTTGGCATGCCAAGGGTAGAGGGTCTACGCGGTCCTTCGGGACAATATTCTACGCGGTCCTTCGGGATATATATATATTCTTTGGAACATGTGTGAAGTCTGGTGAGACACATATGTGATCCCTAGCATATGTATATGATTCTTAAGGAATTCTATGTGGTTCTCATGGACATTATTATATGGCACTACGGTGCAATTCTACGCGGCACTTCGGTGCATTTATACGAGCTGTGGTGACAGCATAGTGCACAACCTCACATTACTCAGATACCTTAGGTTCTCAATATGATATCATGGGCCAATAAACTTATTAATACGAATTCATGAATGTTAAAGTAATATGCTTACAGGTATGGATATTGATGATGTAGACTACATTGATTAAGTACATGCTTCCATCTCATTTCATATGATTATGACATTTTCATTACATTGCCTTGTTATTATTATTACATTGCCTCACTAAGTCGATGACTTAGCGTGTGAGTGTTTCACACGTAGGATCCGAGAAAGTAGACGAGACAGGTGAAGCAGCTTGACAGCATTACTCCTACAACCACCAGATCAAAGCAACTTAATCAGTAGGTCATTTTGTTATGTAAATGGCAGTTGGCATGTAATTAAAGGGTTAAGTTGTGTATGCTCTGAATATTTTGGTAAACTTATGTTACAATATGTATATTATCGTATTTTCTTAATATAAGTTCAAATATTTTGCTATTATTGGTTAAGAGTTGTGTTTTAAAAGTCAATGTAATATCTCTGACTCATATCCGGGTCGGGTACGGGTTGGGGGTGTTACAGACAAACTCAATTATAGAGCTTTATGTTATGCAATGCAAGTGTTGTGTGTGAGGAGAAATGTTCAAACCTCTGACAGAAAAATAAATAATGAAATAAAATACTTGCAAGTAAAATGAAATATTAATATAAATACTATAAAAATAATAAGTATATAAAAAATTTAAAAAGAAAGAATTATAAATTAAATATATGAATTTTTAATTTATAATTAATAGAGATAATTTATAATTGATTTTAAAAGTTTGACCGGTCCCCAGCAGAGTCGCCAAGCTGTCGTAACCGGTTTTTGTCCGGGCACGAAATATTTACTTGGCGGGAAAAGTGATGGGAATAAATGGTTTTTTAAAATAATTTGGGAGTCGCCATCGGCCTTTTGGGTCAGGTAGGTCGAATACCTAAAAATTATCCTTTAAAAGAGTTTTTAAGAAAACATCGATTAAAAGATAAACTGATATGCGTTTTAATCAAAAATTCTTTTCTTTTTAATAATAAAAAGGGATTCGTGGTCGGTTACGTTTAGGGAAGGATTAGCACCCCTACAACGCCCAAAATTGGCACTTTTTAATTATAAATTGTCTCTTATTATTAGAAATTTAAAAATTCAAAATATATTTAATTTATAATACTATTATTTCAAAATTATAATTATGAAAAAATATTAATTTATATATATTTATAAATAAAATATTTTTTATTTAGAAATATCAGAAAAAGACTTCTAGGTGCCTTAAGACAGCTCTTTTCTTCGATATTAAAAAATAAATAAATAATTAAAACAATTAATATATAATTTATAAAATAGGATATTTATTTATTTAAAAATATCAGAAAATGGACATCCAGTTATTTTAAGACTGCCCTTTCTTAATATTGAAAAATAAATAAATATTAAAACAGGATTAAAATAAGTTAAAAATAATTAAATAAGATTTTAATAAATAAAATAAATATTATTTATTATATATATATATATATATATTTATGGCTAAATAATAATAATAATAATAGTAATAATAATTAAAAGTAAACATATTAACATATAACTAAACAATAAATAAAATTAAAACTATATATAAAAATTGTAAAAAATAAATAAAAATTGAAATTAGTGACTAAATTATAACCTAATAGAATTAAATACCTAATTCATAATTAATTATTTAAAATTACAGGGATTAAACATGTTATTTTACTCATTTATTAATTAACGTACTAAAATAAAATTA
The DNA here is from genome assembly GCF_006381635.1 of Hibiscus syriacus. Classification (NCBI taxonomy): domain Eukaryota; kingdom Viridiplantae; phylum Streptophyta; class Magnoliopsida; order Malvales; family Malvaceae; genus Hibiscus; species Hibiscus syriacus. The sequence goes on along the minus strand of NW_024062758.1, from coordinate 619,027 downwards.
TATTAAATTCGAATGTCAAATTAAAAGAAATTAAAACATTTTATTTAGGGTTTAAAATATTAATTAATAAAGTTACGAGGACTAAATTGGTTATTTACTTAAAATATATATTATTATGCAAAGGACTAAAATAAATAAAATTAAAGCTATTAAACCGGATTAAAAGGATTATAAATTGATTTAGTGACTAAAATGTAAGGATTACAAACTAGGATGGCTGCGGAAAGGGTTTGGCCATGCACAAAATTACAGATATACCCCTCCCAAAACGGCGTCGTTTGGGAAGGGGTATTTATACCCGAAACGGCTGGCCCTTCGGGCAAGCTCTCTCATTTCTCTTCTCTCTCTAGAGAAGAGAAATATCATTTCTCTCGCTTCTCTCTAAAAATGAGAGAAGCGGTACCGGCCGGCAGCCGTTCGCCGGTGTTGACTCCGCCACCGGTGGCCGAAAATTTTTTTTATACCAAAATACAGATCGACCATCCTATTGATGGTTCCGATGACCGTTTCTCTTAAAACACTCCCGATCGGAGCAAATCTATGAAAATACCTTCGGGTTTTCGTAGGCCTTTGGTGATGTTTGGAGGCTCGATTGAACTCCGGTGACGGCGGGGCTTTGTTGGTAAGTATCCCTCGTATTTTCCTTGCTATTATGGTTGCTGAGTTGCTCTCTGTATCTTTTTTTTTTCTTTTTGCTTTCTGTTTTTCTCTTGGGTTACTGTCTTTTTGTTTGCTGGGAACCAGTGGCTTTTATAGGCCTCGTCGGAGCTTGTTTCGGACCGGTCACAAGAGCGGATTTTGGTGAGTCACCGAACTATGTGGTGACTCACCCCTAGAGCAGCAACATTGGTGGCCATCTGGGTCTTCTGGAGCCTTCGACGAGGGGCGGCTGGAATACTCTTGGAAACGGCGACGGCCGCGTGGCACAGGAGTGTCGGTAGCTGGACGTTGGACTACCTGGCAGAGGCGGCGGCTGGCCTTCTGGAATCATCAGAGGCGGCTGGAGTGCTAGGGTTTAGAAACCCTAGCTGAAACCCTAAATTAGTTTAGGGTTTCTTTTTGGGATCTGGGCCGGTTCTGGTTGGGCCTGGGATCTGGGCTTGTAATTATTTTTTAATAATAATAATATATATAATAATATATATATATATAATAATAATAATAATAATAATAATAATAATAATAATAATATAAATAATATTCAAATGAAAAAAATGAGTATCTTCAATAAGCATATCAAAACCTTATCTTATAGATAGAAATAAAAGATAGAGATAAACATCCACATAAATAAATATTCATAACAATTAAGCCTAAATATAAAAATAAAAAATTGTGTTAAATCAAGTTAAATTAAAATTGAAACTCTAATTACAATTTTTAAAAATAAATAAAACTATATTTAAATTTACACCAAGTTAGGGTTGAAGTCAAATTTTATTGAAATTTTTAATCTATGAACGGAGAATGTGATTTATGACGAATGTCGATTATTCATATCTTTTATTTGGACAGAAAATAGCTCTGGTTGTGGTGATGTGACACCCAATATGGGGTTAAATTTCTTTTAATTTAAATATGTGAAGTGATATGAAATTAGTTGTGAATTAATTATTTTATCATATCATTATTTTATTAAACAAATGAAGGATAATAGAGTAGGTAGACGTGGACAAATTATTGGGTAAGATGGGAAAGCCAAGACTGCTCGATCTCGAGAACCATTTTGCGTTTTATGGTGCATATCACAACAACCCAATTAACATTCTGATACACACTTTATTTGTGTGGCCGATATTCTTCACATCGCTTATACTTTTCTATTTCACTCCAGCGTTCTATGATCTCACTCAAGCTGGGATTATCTCTTCTGGGTTTAATCATGCTTTGGTTTTAAATTATGGGTCTGCTTTTTCCTTTCTTCCTTGGCGTGTTTTATGTAGTTTTGGATAAGAAAGTTGGGTCTTTGGCCGCTTTTGTTTGCTTAGTTTTCTGCCTTAGGGCTAGTTCTACTTCTGTAAAGCTTGGATATTCTCTAGCTTGGAAGTCACGACTTCACCAGAGGTTTCCAGGCCAAGGGAAAATGAGTGATATCCAAAAGCATTTTTAGTGGCATTTTTTTGAACAAACGCCGGTAAATACTCGTACTTTAGTGGCGTTTTTATATAAACGCCGCTAAATACTATAATTTAGTGGTGTTTTCATAGAAACGCTGCTAATTACTATAATTTAGCGCATTTTTGTACAAACGCCGCTAAAAACTCGTACTCTAGCGGCATTTTAAGCACAAATGCCGCTAAAGGCCCCTACATTAGTGGCGTTTTCATATAAACGCCGCTAATTACTATACTTTAGCAGCGTTTTTGTGCAAACGCCACTAAAAGCTCTTATTTTAGCGGCGTTTTAAGTACAAAACCTACCAATTTTCAATGAAATTATCGCATTCGCCATAAAAACTCCCCCCAAATCTCACACCTTGTCATTTTCAAAACCTACCCATTTCTCTTTAGTCTTTACTCTTACCTGTTGTGCCTTTTGCCTCTCTCTCTCTCTCGACAATGGCCGCTACCGCTACTTCTTCTCCTCGTGCCATTTTTATTTTGATTTTTTTTATTTTCTGATGTCAAACCGAAGACTCCATCGCAGGTGTAGTTCCCAGTTTTGTCTTTCCTAAAAGGTATGATCGATGTCTGTCTATTTGCAATACAAATGTCGCTCTGTTCGCTCCATTTCTTGTTTCTTTCTTAAATCTTGAATTTGATTACAAATAAGAAATAAGAAAAAATGGTTGTCATTTCGTCATTCTTCACCTTCATTCAATTTTTTTTTGATTTTTTTATTCTCAATTCGGCTTTTCTAATCTGACTTCGCTCGTTTGTTCTTAGTTCCTTTCTGGGTATTTCAGGTTTTTCTTTGTTCACTTCTGGTTTTATCCTTCAGTTTTGATTTACTTCGCAATCTAGTTTTGTGTGTTTCTTTTGGGTAAGTTTGCTTTCAACCTAATGTGCTAGTCATTTTTCCTATTTGTGTGTGTCTTATTTGTTTTGGTTTAGTTGCTTGGTATATTGACTTCACTTTTGATGTACATAATTTATGTTATGAACTATTTTAATTCGAATTCGGAACTGAACTTCTTTCCTGTTAGACGCTCAGAGATGGCATTCAACATTGGTTGAGGTCCAACTGTGGAAACCCAGGGTAAGTAATTTATGCTAATAAGTTTACTTTTTTTTAATTATTTATTTTACTTTTATAGTCAAGATCTCTTATTACATATTCATGTCTAGGGATAAATCCCCACTTGATCAACTTTATTCACTGTGCAGCAAGGTATGGCGATATAGAGAATTGAGACAGGAAACTAGTATGCCTTCGCTAATAGTTCTTCTGGTTCTTAAAGAAATAAATTTCACATTGTTGCAGTCTCATGAGCACAATTATTCTATGCCGTCTTTTACATGTTTTTTGATTTAATAGAATTTTACCCCTTGGATAGTAGTACAGACTAATCTTCCCTTAAAAGCCTTTGGTGATTATTTAGTACATAATGCATAAATATATCTATTTATGCAGAGTTGTATGTACATATGCACAACAGAAGGGATACACACACTACTATGCAGTACCTTATAAATAGAAAAGTAGTTTTTAGTTTATTTACTTTGAAGGATAATGTGATAGTTTCTATGGTGCAAGTTGATAACATTGATTTCATCTCTCTTTCCGATTTTATTGTCCACTCAAGATTATTAGAATAGGGAAAATATGTCTTCTTTCCGATTGTTGTTGCTCACTTTATTTGTTGACTTAACTTACAGGAACCTCAGTCAAACTTGGAAATAAAGTACCTAGTAATCCCAGTGTGTAATTTTGGACATTCTGAAGTTTCTTCTTCTCTGTTTTCGCTTGAGTTCTATTAACTTAAATGATTTGTTGAAAGCATTACATGTTATTTCTTCCTTCATTTTTCATTTTATGTACAATGCGTAAAAATCAAATTTTAGAGTGTGAATCTTATTCATTTGTGTCATTATAGAGCTTATATCCACACACTTTTGGTTGCCGTCTTGCAGCTACTACAAATGTAGCAGAAGAAGCTGAAGAGACTAAAACGGCTGGTTTGACTAGCCAGCTTATTCCAAATCCATCTGGGGTGAGTTCATATCTGTTCTTTTAAAACATTAATGGAAGCTATGTATGTTATGTCAAGTCATTATTGGTATCTTTTCCCACCTTTAAATTATAAAAATGTTTTGACCAGTAGATTTTGAAGTTACTGCACAGTAGCTGTTTGAAGCAACTGTGAGGAAATTATATATGGAAATTAGAAAAAGAATGTAATTGATTTTTCTTCTTTTTGATCTACTCGTAATTTACAAATATGGAATAAATATGTTAATATTTCATGTTTTGGTATTTCTTTAATAAATGAATGAAAGAACTTATACTTCGAGTTATATTTGAAAAGTTTGTTGTTTATAATCTCTAACTGCAGGTGGAATCTCTAATCAGAGATGTATGCGATACAACTTCCATTGCAGAGCTTGAACTGAAAGTAGGTAGATTTGATTATTGTGCCATAAATATCTTTAATAATGTGAATGAATTTTCTACTTGAATTGTTTTGTTTTGAATCGAAGCAATTGCAGATGTTGATATTTATTCTTACTCTTTCAGCTACCTCCGTTTTAGCTTGATGGATTTCGGCAATACATTGTGAGGGACTTAGCTGGAAAATTCTAAGGGAGGACGATGGTATGTCTTTGCCATATTTTCAATATACATTTCAACTTGCAGTATTTTACAGTGTTCCATGGTCAGTTATTCTAACTTTCTTTACTTAATACGACAGATTCCGTTGGATACGGTGATGCTCTCATCGCACTTCTACCTTCTTTTCCCGGGATAAAGAAGCTGTAGTAGATGATTCGATAATTTCGCTCGTTACCAACTGGTTTGTCGCAGATGTAAGCTTTGTGTCATTTAATACTTGAAATGTGGAACTTGTGAACATCACTGGGAATCTACCATTGAACTTGAAGCATTTTCATTCATTGCAACCATTGAACGTACATTTTATGTTATTTTGATAACTATTGAAACAATGTTGGTAACCATTAATTTATCGTTTGTAACTTTTACTACATTTTAGCTATTTTTAAATTATTTGATACATTTTAATACAATTATTTTAATATCTGCAATATATGCTTTGATTTGTAGATCTGATTATTACTGTGGGTGTAAAGAATATCTTTAATGGTGTTTTATGCAACTTATGCAACTACTCCTAATAGTGACATTTGCGGCGTTTTTAGATGAAAATGCCACTAATAATGGGCTTATTTGCGGCGTTTTTAATTACAAATGACATTACATACATAGTCAATAGCGGCGTTTGTAAAGAAAAACGCCGCTAAATACACAATCAATAGGACAAACGCCGCTAAATACACAGTCAATAGCGGCGTTTATAAAGACAAACGCCGCTAAATATACAATCAATAGCGGCGTTTGTAAAGAAAAACGCCGCTAAATGCACAATCAATAGCGGCGTTTGTAAAGACAAATACCGCTAATACATAGTCAATAGCGGCATTTATAAAGACAAACGCCGCTAAATACACAGTAAATAGCGGTGTTTATAAAGACAAACGCCGCTAAATACATAGTCAATAGCTAACAAACGCCGCTAAATACCAATACCTATTGCGGCGTTTGGGTGCCAAACGCCGCTAAATATCAATACCTATTGCGGCGTTTTTTAACAAAAAACGCCGCGAACTTTAGCGGCGCTATTTTCAACGGCGGTTTTCGCGGCGTTTGTCTTAACGCCGCATGTGTTTTTAGCGGCGCTTATAAACGCCGCTAAAGGTAAAAAAAAAGGCCGTAAAAAGCCTGTGTTTTGTTGTAGTGTCGTTACCCTCACCACTCAAAATTTCAGCCTGTACAACAACTTTATAAGCAACAACTTCATCGGGGTTAACTTGGATCCTTCTCTGCCACCTGAATCAAGATTCGAGTTTGGGTAGCGTTGATTTCATTGAAGATGAACATGTTCCACTGTCATAAGTCAAGGTTAGACAAGAATATGAGATTGTCCTCATTACCTTTACTGGGCTATACCGATATTAACTAGGGATGTGGTGGAAGTGAGCGGATTTCATAACGGGATACCAACGCTGAATTTCATATGCAGTTTTTCACCACATTATCCAAAAAAATTTACCTTATTATTGTTTTATGGGTAAAATCGACCAAATAAAGCAGTGAAAAAATTTCATATGTTGTACCCTTGTGATTGTTCTCTCAAATAATGTATCTTTAAGCAGTAACACGTGAAAGATACATGAAACAATGAGCGCCTTTTGTATGATCCAAGGAAGAAGTACATAACATAAAATCTTCTACATCATTTAAAAACGTATGAGTGCGCATTAATCATAAAATCATGGAAAAGATGATGATATTTCATGTATCTTTATGAAAACGTCGGTCGTCAAGTGATACGATGACATTTTTTTATGTTGTTCATTTTATTTTAATTATAAAAATAAATTTTCAAGTATTTATGTCGGGTCATTTTTACCATCACATTATTAACTATTTTGTCAATTTTATATTATGATTTTTAGATAAATTATTAACTTAATAGGAGAATGATAACTCTCCTTCCACTCTCTATGGCTCATAGTTTATGAGTTATGACGATTATATTTTTTTTTCATTTTAAAATAAAATATGAGTTCGATTGTACTTAAAAACTTATTTATATAAGAATTTATTAAATTAAATATATTAATACTTTATGTTTATTTTATTGTTTATATTTATTTTTTACATACTTCTTAAAACTGGAACTTAATTTTTTTTTATATTAAAAATATAGTATGCCTTGCAACTTGTCAATCATGTCTTTTGGAAGCAATGAGCATGTAAATGTGTTTAGATTAGGGACTACCTTGGGTTGGGTAGAGTTTTGGTTAATTTGAACTTATTTAATATCGGCGTGAAATTATATATGAATTTAAATTTATTTATTTATTTTAATTTTAATATAAAAATTAATTAAAAATATGAATTATTTAACACTCAAATTCGACCCGATCGAAGTCAGTGAGTTTAGATATTATACGGGGCCATCGAAGTGGCTAACCCCAAAATTTTCTCAAAACATTTCAATTCCGTAATATAAATCATCCCATAGAATACATTAAAAGTAAAATAATTAGGTTTACAAAATCGGGGAGCTCCCAAAATAAATCTCAAAGACAAGTAAAACGTCAAGAGTTATTACTTGATTTACACAAGGGACTATGAAATATATGCCCGTTAAGGAAAATCAAGACGTACTCTATAACTGTTGATATCTGAAATCCAACTGTCTGGCGACAAGCTTTCAATTCGACGCCTTTTAACCTACGAATGGAAACAATTATGAACCTACTTCAACAACTATATTTTTTACGTCAGGATACTTGGTATCGATACCCACTTCTTGATGTTGATACTAATGTTGAAGGTGAGCATTTAATGCTCAAAATTAATATTTTCAACAGCTCTAATCAACTACCAACGATTCCAAATGGCTAGGAGAGTATTATAAAATATAAAAGGGACCAAGAATCATATAAAGAACAACAACAAAAGTTATAGAAAAAAATACCAACATCAAAAGAGTTTTTAACTAAAATTGTCATATTCATTGTAGCATACTTGTGAGCTATATTATTTAATTTGTCAAGTGTAATTTAGGTGAGTGCTTATTGTTTGTAACACATTTGTCTATGTGAAGTTTTCTTTTGTTCGTTAAATTTGCAATTCTTCTTTGTGGAGAGAGGGTGTAAGCAAGATTTTAGGGTATAAACATTGCGTGTTGTTGTAAGGTTACACATTTTCTTTAAAAATTATATTTTTTGGTTGCTTCCATTATACTTTTTTAAAAGTTTTGTTCATCATCTCTTTACGTATTTCGATTGTTCGCAAGAACTAATAATTAGGGTTTAGGTGGATAAATTTTTTATTTATTTTAAATTTGATTTAATATCATCACAATAAAATTTGATAATGACCTTATTTGACTTTGATTTTTAATCTATTCTAATTTTAATTAATTTTTTATTTATTAATACAATATTTAAAAAATATTAATTTATTTTATTTAATAATATAAAACTAAAATAAAATTCAATTTACTGTCATAATTAATTAATTATAGTAATTTATATATTAATATGGCACATATATTTTTATTCAAACTTAATGAATAATACATAAATACATAAAAAATTATTTCATACGTATTTCGAGACAGATTTTTTTTACATCCGAACTTGATCAAACATTTAAATTTTATAAAAAAATTAACACTATCAAATCATGTTCAAATCACTCAAATACAAATTCTTTTACTATCCATAACTTAGAGGCAAGTTAGTCAAGAAAATCAAGTCTCGGATTGCTTTTTCCCTGCACATTGCATATTTAATCGAAAGAATGGGATTGATATCAAACAAAAACCAACTTACAAACTCCCGAATTCACTTCATTTTATTTTTTGGGTAAACTACACGGTGACCACTTAATTATTGTCCCTCTCATTTCGATCACTGATGTTAAGATTTAATCAATCAAATCACCTAATTATTTAAAATATTTCAATAAAGCTATTTACCGTAACTTTTAACGAAAGTACTTACGTGACAGTTAACAGAAATTAATACAATTACAGATTCAATCCTCGATACTTATATAATTTATCATTTTGATCCTAATTTTAATTAAATTCAATAAATTTAACTCTTCAATCAAATGATAACTCTTCAATAAATTCATTTTGATCCATTTGACTTAAGAATTTTTTTATAAGCTCAGTTTATTTAATTTAGTTATTTTTTATAATTATAATTTATTTGATTTAGTTATTGTTTAAAATATATATGAAATCTATCTAATTATTAATTAAATATAAGATTTGTTCAAATGATTTTGTGCTCCTAAATTCTTTAAATGGCCTAGGTTTGAATCTCATTCTCTCCATCTTCATTTTCCCCCTGTAATTAATTACATGTGTATATATATATATATATATATATATATATATATATACTAGGGTAAACTATGCCGATAGTCTCCTATGTTTTTGCTATGATCGACTTTGGTCACTAAAAAATTAAGGGAAAATAGTACCTAACATTATTGGTTCGTCCACATTAAATTTATAACATTATCGGTATGTCCAATTTAAGTCCACCAGTCGTTAATTTCCGTTAACTTATTAAAGAAATTATTACATGACAATTAAAAAAAAATCACGTGGTCCCAACTGTCCCTCCTCCTCCTTCTTCTCCTTGTACTTCCCCCATTAACCACCCACCATCATTTTGTTGAATATTCAACAATGGCTGGCATTGTTGAAATTGCAAATAGGGTGGTTAAATGTGGAAAACATGGGCTGTTAAATTGTTCAAAATTACGCAATCATTTTGGTTGAATTTTGTGCACGGGAGAATTGTAATTAGTCCCTACACTTTAGGGTATTTTCAAAGATTAGTTCTTAAGCTTCAACTATAAATACCCTAGCCCATTTAGCTTCAAAATTATCCCCAAATCATTCTATCTCTCTCTCAAGTGTTTCTGTAAACACCTGTAAATTTTCTCCATTTAGTAAAAGATCTGCAGCAGTCCGAAGACGTATGCATAATTGGCTGAACTTCGTTATCAATTTCGAGTTTTATTTTTCCGCTTTTATTTCGCATTCTTACTAATCTGGTTATAGGAAAATTACTCGTTTAATTCCCAACAACTGGTATCATGAGCTTTTGGTTGTGAATTTTGTCAATTTTTTGCGAGGCTACTATTCATGTGAATAGTGAAATTTGGTCTACGATACGAGCTTGTCAGAAACGATCCAAACGAAACCAGATTTGATTGGGAGCGATGGCTGCAGACGAAGAGAATGTGAAAATTAAGAAGTTGAATGGTGCGCTCAAGACCTTTTTGAAAGGACTTAGACCAGGGGCAATGCTTGGGGGAGAGCAAGGTGATGCCCAGAGACTTTCGGAGGCCATGGCTGTAATCGAAAAGCTGACTGAGCTTGTAGGTGTCAAGCCAAGTAGCAATGTGCGTCAGGCTCATGCTTAGAGATAGTGGCAATAATGGGGAAGACCGGGAAAATGTGCAGCGGGGAGATGGTAGAGGAAGCTCTTCGAATGGCCAATGTGAGCCATCGATTGTTTGTAGCCAAGGAAAGCCATCGGGAAAAAATGACAAGGCTAAGTCCGATGTGAAGAAGAAGAGGAACAAGGAAAAATTGAATTGATACTTCTGTGATGGTCCTCATTTGATTAGAGGATGTCCCGAGAAGCGTCACCTTACAACCATCATGAAGAGGATGTGAGAAGGAGAAATAGCAAAAATTGGCGTTGTTGCAAGTGTTAAAGCTGCCAAGCCAGGGAAAAGACTTGGTCTAATTGAGGGGATCAATGTGGCCAAGCAAAGAACAAGACATGGTGTAACAACAAGTTCTCAAGCAATCAATCCAAGATTGAGAAGTGATGAGACTGCGGGTATCAAAGCAGTCGAGCACAAGAAGGGACCCGATGCGATAGCGAGAGACAAAGTTGTCAAGCCGATGGTGCAAAGTAAATAGGTTCGTTCACAATATGCCAGGAATGAGGCGTGGTCCAAGTTGAGGCATATCAAGCATAAAGGGACAATTAAGGAGTATGTGAGCCGATTCAGAAAACTCATGCTCAAAGTCTCAAGTTTGACAGAAGAAGATGGGTTATTCACCTTCATGTTCGAATTGAAGCCATGGGCGATGAAAGTGTTTGAGCGAAGGGAAGTCAAGGAGCTGTCTAAAGCCTTGACAACCGCCGAGTCCATCAAAGAATTTTGAGTAAAAAAGAACAAGACTTCCAAAGCAAAGCCGAAAGCTGAGGGTAGCGGCAAGAGATTCTGTAATGAAGGCAAGTTAGAGGATGAAGAATGTTGTTCCTCGAGTGGCATAGAAAGTCCACTCAATGATGAACCAGATAGTGGATTTGGAGAAGATGTGTGCAATCTTGACACAAGTTCAAGTGTCAAAGATGCTAAGCCGAGGGTAAAAGTCGAGCAAACGAGAGGGCGCAGACTTAAGATGCCAGAAGTGTTGCAAGATTACCCGAGGGGAGCCGAGTCATCCAAGGTGATGGATGAGCCCAGGATCGAGTTGTCCAGAGAAGATGACGAACCCATGATCGAGGGGGAGTTGAGAGTTGGCTTAATACGGTTAATTTTTTCCAAGGCAAGTAGAAGCCAAGTGTAGGAGGAGTTAGCCATGTCCAAGGAGTTTGTCGAGCATGTTCGTGTAGAGAACATGGCTTCAGAGATCCTCATAAGAGAAGGGTCGAAGCAAGGGCTTGCCAAGTATGTCTAAGTGAGGAACAATCCTTCAAAGACTAGTAGACAAGAGTCGAAGGGAGCCAAAACATTAAGGGACAAGGCAACCATGGAGAAACTACCCATTTGCAAGATGGGAATTGAGCTCCAACATTCGTGTTAGAAGGAAGGAGGCAAGAAGGGGCATCAGACTTTGCTGTGAGAAAGTACCGATGCATGGTGGCGCAAAGAACTCCAATGATAAGGGTTTAATGCGAGGAGTGTCAGACTTCATGTAATAAGAAGGGCTGACGCAATTTTGAGTATGTCATGGTTTGTACTAAACCAGATGTTGCTCAAGCAGTGGAAGTTGTTAACAAAGACGATGACTACGGACAAACTGAAGTTGTGTTCAACTTTAGTTGGCATGCTAGAGTAATAAGACCAGAAATGTTGCAGCATTGATCGAGGTGTAAAGACATATTAAAATCAGTTTTCAAGTGGGAGATTGTTGAATATTCAACAATGGCCGATATTGTTGAAATTGCAAATGAGGTGGCTAAATATGGAAAACATGGGCTGCTAAATTGTTCAAAATTAGACAGCCATTTTGGTTGAATTTTGTGCATGAGAGAATTGCAATTAGTCCCTGCACTTTAGGGTATTTTCAAAGATTAGTCCTTAAGCTTCAACTATAAATACCCTAGCCCATTTAGCTTCAAAATTATCCCCAAATCATTCTATCTCTCTCTCAAGTGTTTCTGTAAACACCTGTAAATTTTCTCCCTTTAGTAAAAGATCTGCAGTAGTCCAGAGACGTATGCATAATTGGCTGAACTCTGTTATCAATTTCGGGTATTATTTTTCCGCTTTTATTTCGCATTCTCACTAATCTGGTTATAGGGAAATTACTCGTTTAATTCCCAACACATTTCAATAAAACCATGTAGGGAATTTAAATAATACACTTAACCTTCTTATTCTCCGACAAACATTGCTACACTTTTTCTAATTGAAACGTCTTTGATGGTGGTGTCGGCCAGTGAAGGATTGGGATGAATCGGGCAAGAGGTTTCCCGAAGAGAAAATAAGTTTCTCGAAGATACTTTACATTGGATTCCATTAAACTAGCAACACCTCTTCCTAGATTTCTTAATCTTACCTTCAACGGCAGTCATGAAGAACTCGAGTTTCTATCATCTACTCTTCTTGTTCTCCTTTTGTACTTGTTTATCTTATCTTTCTCGACGCCCATTGATCGGAGCAATATAATATTGTGTCTTAATAGTCATAATATCAATAATTACACTTCTTTCGATGTTCATAACCATGACTATAGTAATCTTTTCAACTTTTTGATTCAAAATATTCAATTTTTCAACGCGACAATTTCGAAGCCAGCGGTTATTATCTTGCTGGAGAATAGAGAGCAACTTATCGGCAACATAGTGGGTTTTTTTTACAAAGGTCGTGGAAGATTAGAGTGTGGTGAGGTGGCCATAGCTACGGGTTTAAGCTCAAGAAAAAGAAGAAGCACATGATTTTTTTTAAACTTTTAATTGCCATGTAATATTTCCATTAAAGGTTAATGGTAGCTAACGACCGAGAGACTAAAATCGAACGAATTGATAACATTAGATATCATTTCCCTTTAATTTTGTTTGGTGACCAAATTATGTCATAGTGAAAACATAGGGGACTATCAACATAGTTTACCCTATATACTATTGTTTAAAACATAACAAAATAGTTGAGGTTGGCAGTTGGCACAACAATTGCTGGGGCGCGTGCAAACTTCTCTTAGACCTTGGTTTTAGTCCTCCCAACCTTTTCATTTATAGCCTGCTTTTTTGATAAATTGTAACATGTGTCACCATTTAATTGGAGAATTAAATTTATTGAATTAAATTAAAATTAAGATCAAAATGATAAATTATGTAAGTATTGAGGAATGAATCTATAATTATACTAATTTTGTTAATTGTTACATCAACATCAACACTTCCGTTAGAAGATAACGATAAGTGATTTTATTAAAACACTTAAATAATTAGGTAATCTAATTGGTTAAATAAAAAATATCGGTGGTCAAAGTGAAAACTGGTAATAATTAGGTGGTCACCGTGTAGTTTACCTTTTATTTTTTTATTAGAGGACTTCACTTTATTAATTAGTCTTCTTTCTGTATTTTAATTTAATTAAAGGTCTGTTTAAAGGTCCTCAACCTTGCGTTAGTATAAGGGTTTTTTAATGAGGATTTCATTTAAAAAATAATAATAATATAATTAAAGGAAATTCATAACATACATTCATACATACATAATATGTTGAATCTTTGCATGGTATCCATCCAACCACAAACTCACAACTCTGAACCTAAATTAAAAAACCATTAAACAATGTACACAAAACTGAGGTTCCTGAGGAACATGGGAGAATCAGAAGCACCATACAACAACTTCATTCTCATTCTCATCTTGTGTGTTCATGGATACACCAACTTTGATACCGCAACTTGCATCATCCAACGAGCCACTCACGTTGTTGGCCGCATTTTCTTTAGGTTAGTTGAATATCAAGTCGATATTATCCTCGAATGCAATATCATCGAACAAGTTTGGTAGTTCCCCGGTTTCTTCAAGAGGGAAGTCCGGAGCAAAAAACGACGTCAAACCCGAATCCATACAGAAACTCCATGCTAGCTCGTTACCATCGGTCGTCTCCGTCATAACCATCGCCGCATTGTCAACACATAGAGGCAGCTGCATGTAATGGAAAAGTTGAGGTATATGAGCAGCTTCTTCCACTCTTAGTTTTTGTTCTTGTTGTGGCAGTTGTTCGACTTCTTCGGCTCCCATCGGTCGAGCTTCGGGACTTTGTTCTTGTGTTTGATCTAGAAACAAGATTCATTTCTACTTCAAACGTTCTATGTAACGGCTAACATCAAAGTTGGTGATGTCATTAGCCCCCATGTACTCCAATGTCGCCATATCATACGCCGCTTCTATTTCCTCTTGTGTGTCTTGAGCAGCTACGCTCCTCGACCGGTCCGACCAATCAGCCTGGATTACGTGTGATTCTCACGAACGGCCAAATTTGGTTTATGTAATAGCGGATTCAAAAATGTTTTTGAGGATGGGCATATATATGTTAACAATATAAATTCTTTTAATGAGGTAGACTAAAAAAAATTTCACGATGCATACCATGAACTTTTTTTATAATTTTATGAAAGTAGGAGGACCTATTCGAAAATTATGGAAAATTATGGGATCTATGTGTAATGGTTCAATAGTTGATGTACTATGCTGGAAATTAATGTTTGAGTGTTGAAATTGAAGTTAGGATATGAAATTATATTATTTTGGAAAGTTGGTAAAAGTTGAGGCTTAAATTACAAATATGGAAAAGTTGGAAGCTTAAGTGAAAATGTTACGTGAAATTTGGATTAAATGGAATTTTAATGGTAAACTGAAAGTGTTAAGGTCAACATTTATGTTGTGACATATAGTTAGTATCGAATGAGCATCGGAAGAATTTTAGGAATTTATTTTCTAATGTGTGCCTATGTTAGTAAGATTCTAACATGTGGTTTGAATTTGTATATGTTTTGTAATGGTAATCATTTAGATTGGGTGTTTGAAATCAAGATCAAACATTATTAAAGTTAATGAGAAACTTAAGGATGAAATGTGAATCTCTAAGGAAGGTTTGCAAGCTAAGTACACCAGGTGAATGCAAATTTAATTTGTACTTATGTTATCAAACAAACATTGGCTTGTGATGAGCCAGTGACGGAGTTACTATGGTAAGAAGTGACTCCTAATTGTTATGTGTCTTGTGGTTCATGCATATTTGCTCATTTGGTGAGCTAATATAAATAGTGAATAAGCTAAAAATGAAAATTGGAAAAATCTACCAAGAAATCATGTTATAAATAGTAAGTTTAGAAAATCACCATAAATTATACGAAAGTTATTACAGGATAAATCTTATACCGTTGGATTCTTATATCAATATAGTTTTGTGTAAAATAAACGGCTAATAATTTTGAAGAGTATACAAAAATATATGAATTTATAATCTAGAATAGGTCAGAAAACATGACAACAAATTCTGTTCAAAACAGATTCTGTAAGTCAACTTTGAAAATTTGCTATAAATTTTACAAATTGAACTAGAAGAAGTTCCTTATATGGTTCGCTTTTAATTCAAGTCTATTTTCCATTGGTATAAACATAATAATTTTTGAGTGAGTATATTAATACAGAATAATATTTCTTTAAAGGTAGTACAAAATGCCAGAATATGAAATTGTGATGGTCCTCTTAATAGAAGTGAATTTAAAGCATAGGATCAAGCTTAAAGCTTAGTGAGACTTATATTTTGACTTGTATAAATAGTGTTAAAGTGTGTATTTACTGTGTACTTATATGATATGAGGACGACTTGCGATAAGTTAACCTCGAGTGTTTTTACTAAACATTTTTTAACGCATTCTGAAGTATTTTCATAAAGTTTATGAAAATGATTTTATTGAAGGATTTTAGGGTATGAACTGCCCTAAAATAATTGGATGTATTTTACTCTATTTAACGTCTATTGGTGTTTCAGAATAAATGTTTAATTTGCGTTTTGGGATATAACAATCTATTGTATGTGCATTGAGAGTCATAGATGCATTTCGACATACTTTGAATATGATGATTATCGATCGATTTTTTAATGCATTATTACATTTTCATACCAGTACTTTGTGTACTATGACACTATGTGTGCAATGATGGTGTTCATAATGAGCACTTATTAATACCTTGAATAAGGTGGCTATCAATCGCTTTTGTTTAATGCATTTGTTGCATTTTAGTATTAGTACCTTTGCATACTTTTGGCACTATATGTGCATTGATGGTGTTCATAATGAGTTTGTGAATTACCATTTTGATATATTAGTATAGTGTTGTTGTTACTATGACACCTATACTTTCGTTTAGCACTTATGTGCAATTTATGTACATTGCATTCTCATATGTCATACATTTGGTTGTAAATGGATATTTTTGAATATACAGATTGATAAGTATGTTATGTATATGAAATAATGTTTCACATGTTATGTGACGAAAATTTGGCTTATCAAGTTAGTTTTATGAGTTTATATATATTTTATATGACTTGATTCGTATTTTGATCTTTTATGGCTTACTTATGCTTTAAAATGTTTTACTTACTCTTCTTATGTCTCACTAATTGTATACTTAGCGTGTGATAATTTTGAAGCGGAAGTAAATTAAAGCGGAAGGATAAGGGAGTTGAGCTTGGCATCAATCACTAAGAAATATTTACAGGTAACAGTAATGACATCCGACTGTGTTTCAAAATTTTCTAGTTGACATGTATACGTGTATGAAGTGTTTGCAAACTAGAAGTATGGTTAGTATTAAATATAATTTAGTATAAACAGATATTATGATACTAAAACATTATTTAAAATGTATTTTGAATGAGAATTTAAATTAGACAGTTTTTTTATTATATGAACAAAGCAGAACTACTTGTTATTATCTGAGATCGGATTTGAATTAGAAGTTGAAATATTATATTTTTTAATTCTTTATATTTTTTATTTTATAATAATTTTACAAATATATAATTTGTGAAAGAAACCAGATTTTATCTATTTTGGGTCAAAAAATGTTTTGAATATTTGATGTGATATCGATCGTAAGAGTACAATGTACTGGTTAAGGGTGTTACAAAAAAAATGAATTCTTACAAACATTGGATGACCAGACGCGCAATTAGCCCCTTTCTCACCCAAGTCGCACAACTATTAGAGTAAAACATCGTCGTTTTGTGATGCCTATATAAGGCTATTTTCTCCCTTTTTTATTTCACTTTATTTTCCCTTTGTTTCCTCCCTAACTCCATACTTTCTCGCTGCATCTTAGAGTCAGGCGAGTGGCCCCGTCGCCGACCATCGTATCTGGTGGCTTTTCGGGCCAAAATTTCATCAGTAGACTCGCGTTAGGGCCAAGAATATGGTTCCAGCTTCGATTTCGTCGAAAAAAGTCCCTAGCTTCACAAATCAGACAAAAACACTTCAGTTTTCATACTCTCCAATCTATTCATCTGGCTGTTGGATCGACTTCATTTTGAAGTATGTTGGTACCTTCACCCATGCACTTATCTTCACCGCTCGGATGTCCTGTCCAATCGCCGGAGTTCCATCGTCGAAGAATCGACTGTAAGCTTCTCCCTTTTTTTATCTCTCATTTTTCCCTTCTTTTTTGAATCTATCCTCTTCGATTCTATCCCTTTTTTCATTCGAATAATGCCCCCATCTCTTACTTTTTTCTTCATTTTATGGTTTTTTTTTGCTTTTCACTATAGGAGCAATGATGGTGGTCGGTGGTGGCAGTGACTTTGACTGACAGGGGACAACGACATAATAGAGGTATGACAGGGGCTAGGTTAGATTAAGGTTACGGTTAGGTTTGGGTTGCCGGGCTTGGTGTTTGTTTGGGTTTGCTTGTCTTTTGGCCCTGTAAAATAAAATGTATTAATAAGAAATAATAATAATAATAATAATAAAAGACCGGACGAAAATTGCTACATTCTGTATTTTTTCACAGTTTTCCTATTGTTATATGGTATCAGAGTCAAGTTAATTCCTTTAGCGACAACTTTGACAATGGAAACAATCCATGCTATCTGTATCAGTCTGACAATCTAGGCATGTTTTTGGTCATGCAGTTGTCGTCGAGTGATAACTTTCATAACTGAAGATAAGACAGGGCATCCGAACGATGAAGATAAGTGCATGGGTGAAGGTACCAACATACTTCAAAATGAAGTTCGATCACAATACTTGATCCTTCTTCACCAGAACTCTTCAATGCTTGTACTAAGGTGAACAATCTAGAAATTTCTTGGATCCTAAATTATATTTCCAAAGACATTGCTATGAGTTTACTATATCATAGTTTTCTTGCTGAGATATGGAAAGACCTCTTTGAGCGTTTTCAACAATCGAATGATCCTCGATTGTTTCAGTTAAAGAAAAGATTGAATGGGTTGGTGCAAGGACAAATGCGAGTGAGTACCTAATATACTCAATTGAAGATAGTTTGAGATGAACTGTTTTCAATCAAACAAGTTTGTATTTGTTCGTCTTGCACTTGTGGAGGAATTCAACGAATGCTTGAAGAACAACAATAGAAACATGTTCTTCGATTCTTAATGGGATTAAATGAACTGTTAAGATTGACAATCCAGTAACCGAAGTCACTTTTGTAGTTAAAAAGAATCATTGGCATCGCAAGAATAGTCCATAATGTAGTTATTGTAGCCTTCTTAGTCACACAAGGGATAAATGCTACAAGTTACATGGTTACCCTTCTGGTTATGGTGGTAAGAACTTGTCTTCTAGTTCTTCATGTACTAAATCTACCTCGTTGGCTCATACCAATTCGATAACTACCACTGACGATTCCTCCCAGTTGAGTTCTTCTTCTTCAGTCAATGATGCCTTGACTCGTCAACAGTGCCAAAAATTGATTTTCATGCTTACATCTCAGTTGTAAGTTTCTTCTTCTTCTTCTTCTTCTTCTTCTTCTTCTTGTGACATTCCCTCGTTTTCTATTAATATAGTCATGCAGGGTGAGATCTTGTCCCATACCAATAACTTGTCATTTGAAAATTCACACTATTAGATTTTGGATTCTGGGGCTTCCAAGCATGTTTGTTGTTCGAGGTATCTTTTTTTAAAACTCTAGTTCCCATTTTAGGAGGTTCTGTAATGCTACCGGATAAATTTGTTATTGTTTGCTTTACTGAAACAATTCAATTTTCTCCTAATTTCGTTCTGAATGATGTTTTGTTTGTACCAGAATTCTGTTTCAATATTTTATTAGTTAGGGCTTTGTCGAGTGACTCCAATTACAGTGTACTATTTTGCAAAATCAATTTTTTAATTATGGACCTACATCAGGTGATTGGGAATGGTGAGCTGCATCGAGGACTTTGCCTGCTGCGAATGGAACCTTTCTTAGCTAATGATTCTTGTAATAGCATTTCTAGTAATGTTTCCTAGCAAAACAAACTAGGACATCCTAGTTCTAAGGTTCTTCATCTTCTCAAAGATATTTTGTCATTGAAAAATATTAATGAAAACCATCTTTGTCAGATTAGCCAATTGGCTAAATAACATCGGTAATCTTTTTATGTTTCTCATACTCAAACAAAGCAAACTTTTGATTTACTTCATTGTGATATATGGGGTCCTATAAGTATGCTACACATTTGAATCTTACTCTTTTTTTTTTTTACTTTAGTTGGTGATTTTTCAAGGTCCACCAGGACTTTTTTGCTTCAACACAAGTCGGATGTTGGCACCATTATACCAGCTTATATAAACATGGTTAAGAAGCAGTTTGGTTTTGATATAAAGTACTTTAGGTCTGATAACGCTCCTGAGTTGAAGTTTACTGAATTGTTTAACAAGTTGGGCATCATACATCAATTTTCTTGTGCTGACACACCATAACATAATTTTGTTGTTGAAAGAAAACATCAATACTTGCTCTCTGTTGCTTGAGCCTTGTACTTTCAATTGCGTGTGCCTATAAGATTTTGGGATGATTATTTTCTCACCGTCACTTATTTGATCAACAATCTTCTTGCACCACGGGTGCAAAACAAGTCACCTTATTAGTTTTTATTCGGGCAACTTCATGATTATGGTAGCCAGAAGAATTATGGTTGTCTTTGTTAAGTCTCTACCCTAAGGTCGCAGTGCGATAAGTTTTTTGCACTTGCCTTACCTGTGTTCTTCATGGGTTATCTCCTAGCATTAAAGGTTCTAAAATGTTTGTTTTGCAGACTAAGAATTTTGTAATTTTAAGAGATGTGGTTTTTCATGAAAGCATATTTCCATTCCATAGTATCACCTTATCAGATCATTATATTGACGCTTTTAAAGAATATTCTTTGCCAACTGCTCTTAATGATTCTGACACAATCTTTCCACATGTTTTGCAAGAACCTGATTTGGATTTTGACTCAACAAGGATTAGTTGATCCCTTGATTAATCAACACGGAGACATGGTCGTTTCTCATGATAGTTTGATAGAGATCATCATTCCTAAGGTGTCTAAGCTCAATGCATCCAATGTTTTTGTAGATGTTCCTTGCACAGAACAGATTCATCAGGTTCATTCTCAAAGGATTTTTCTGTGTCACACAAACATTTATATCGACAACAGTATTACTGTAATCATGCTTCTTCTACACGTGCTTATCCTATTAAGGCACACATATCTTCGTCAAAGTTATCTCCTACATACAATGAGTTTATAACTAGTGTTTCATTGCTATCTGAACTAACCTTTTATCATCAAGCCATCAGTCACCTGAATGAAGACAGGACATGAATGAAGAACTTGACGCAATGAAGACTTTAGAAACCTAGTCAATGATTCGTTTGCCAGAAGGGTAGAAGTCGATAAATTATAACTGAGTTATTGGATTAAACACAATGTTGATGACTCGGTTGATCGGTATAAGGCTAGGTTACTTACTAAAGGCTTTACACATGTTGAAGGTGTAGATGCTCGTTTTTGTCCGGAAGCTTTGTGTCTAGTACACGATATAAATTTGGACCAATGGAAGCCCAAATCAGCCCAAAACAATATTGTTAATTCCAGTCCAGTCCACGTGAAGTCTTGCATGAACAGTTACAGGAAAATTAAAAACAGAAAAACGTGGATGCCATTTTGGGAGGAAACTAAAAGAGTTGGTTTTTTTTTATTGGGAATTAACTACTGAAAACTGAAAAGGGGAGGAGGCTCATCGACAAAAAGGAGAATAACCACTCATACGAGGGGGAGGACAGAGGGAAAAGGAGAGGAAAAAAAAAAGACCATCTGGTAATCAGAGAGTAAAAAAAAGCAATTCTTTCTTCGTATTACATCCATTTTTCAACAAATACAAGAGGAAAAATTTCAGAAGCAATTGAACACTATTGCGAAAACCAGTAAAAGCAATAAAATACGAGGAATTCTGAGGTATTCTTCTTGGGTGTTATTTACTGTTTATATATATGTTTTTCTTTCTATGTGTGTACATGTTATTTTGCAATCAGAGGAAATTAAGCAATGATTAAGTAACACCCTTTCAAAAAAAAAACAGAATCCATGTGAAATAGTGCGAGCATGAAAAGTTTCCAAAATTTCTTCATTTTCTTTCAAATCACAAACAGTTTTCTTTGAAACTAAAGCAATGATAGAGAATATGAGTTAGTTTATATACCTTACTCGGTCTCGTTTTTACTCGCATCGGAGGTACCTTAGGTCAGTTAGTTGGGTGCCGGCGAGTAGCGGTTTTCGTGGGTCCACCATTCTCGTAAGAGTAGAAGTGAAGTCCTGAGAGTTCTAAAAATAGAATAAAAGGTTTTAGGTTCAGTTTCCTGGGTTCGAGTTCAAGGCCGAGGTGTTGAGATTCTTCGGAATTGTAGGGTAATATTAGAGTTAAGTTTTCATTTGGAATTTTTCTTTTATGCGTAAAGAAATAAATAAAAGAAACTTAGGAGTTAGAGTAATTTCCTTACCTTGGTTATTTGAGTCCATTGCCGGAGAAATAGAGAGTCACCGTTGAGGGTGGTCATCGGAATGGTTTACTCGATCGTGAATGTTAGGGAAGTGCCAAGGTCCTCGGTTAAGAGTGGGTTTCTTTTGGGACGGAAAAAAATCACCAACAATCAAGAAATTAGCCATCAGTAGTAACGAGAGAACCCGAGAGTTGACCATTATCAACCAGAAACAACAAAACAAGAAAAAAGACAATCCTTACCTTTCCCGTCATTAGGAGTTAGCTCTGGCCACCCGAAGTCGGAACCGCCTAGAATCGCTCAAGGTATTCTCTTTTGGCCTTTGATATGTGTGTTTTAGGGATTTAGGGAGTCTCGGTGGAGTTTGGGTTTGTGAAGCTTCGGTTCGGTAACAAGGGGTAGAGCGAGGTCGTGAGGTCTTGGTTCCTCAACGGAGCTTTCGAGGGTGAGTCCGCGGTGGTCGAGAGTTCAGCAGTGAAGGTTGGGGGTTGTTTTGACCTTTGGGTTATGGTTTCTTGCTGTGAGAGATTTGAAGCTTAAGGGTTCAAGGTGATTTACGGGGTGGACTCGAGGTTGTGTGGATCCTCATCGGAGCCTTGGGCGGCGGCCATGGTGGCCACGGCCTCGTTTGGTTGCTTTGAGAGAGAATGAGAGGAGCTTTGAGAGAACGGCAGGGGAGGGGAGAATTTATTAAAGTGAGGCTGAGTTTAGAATGAAAATTAGGTTAAAACTAAGCCTAAGGTTCCTAATATATTCAGTCTCCTAAACGGCACCGTTTAGGACCTGCGCCTAGGAGAGGGTTAATCACGCAAACGTCCCCTGCAGTTCTCATATGTTTCGTTTTAGTCCTTGCTTTGGTGTTGTGTACATTTCGAATTTGGCTCTTAACCTTTATGTTTGTTATTTTAGTACGAGCCATGTTATTTTAAGTTTTGACAACTTTATGTATTCGGCTCTTAAATTTCAGAATATTTATTTTAATCCATCTCGTTAGTTAAGTCATATTTTGTGTTGTTGATATTTTTGGCCTGTTGTTTCGTGTTCTTTTATTTTAGTCCTGTAACGAGTCTTTGTGTTTTCCTAATTCTGTTCTCTTTGTTTATGCATATTCTAATTTAGTACCCAGTGTGTTACTCTTCTTTTGTTTGTTTGTCTTCGCATCTAGCTTGTAATTTTTATATATGACAATTTAGTTACTTAGTATGCTTGTTGAGTTTAGTGTTTAATTTCTATTTTGTATGCTTAGTTTTAGTTTTCTGTTATTTTGGTCCCCATGTCAGTATTGAATACGAGATTGTTGTTATTGACAATAGGTTTTTATATATATAGCAATTGATGTTATTTTAGTGTATGTGCATATTTTATTTTAGACTAAGATGGTTATTCGAATGTGTGACATTATATGATTAGTTTTTGCATGACATCCTTTTGTATAATTTGCATGTTAGCCTCATGTGTACAATTCGACATCGTTACATAATTGATTTAAGGGTAATACCCTTTTAATTTAAAATTGTTTTAAGTGGGTTGTCTTAACTGATTAGAGATCCACTTTCGACAATTTTAAATTAAAAGTGTATCCCGAAAGTGAAACCTAAAAATTGATCCATCACACTAAAATTTGGGAACAAGAGAAAAAGAAATGTTCGTTTATTTAAATATATCGAGAAAAGGTTGTTATATCTTTAAGATCTGGTCTCGATATTTGTAAATAATCGAACATTCTTTATCTTTCTAAAATGACTTGGTAATTTTAATTTAATTTGTTTAAGTGTTTTTGAATGTTTTAAATTTACATTTTATTTTATGGGATCAAAAATCAAAATAAATTCGAATTTGTAAAGTTCATTGCAAAGACGTTAATTAATCGACTAGGTACCAATTTAGGGCGTTGTGGGGGTGCTAATCCTTCCCCACACGTAACCGACTCCCGAACTCGAATTTTGGTAACACATACCTCAATTTGTTGTTTTAATTAAAATTAATTTTTATTTAAAATAACAAACAATTTTGGGTGCCCAATCACACCCTAATCAAAGATTGGTGGCGACTCTTTGAACTATATATTTTTTTCGATCGTAAAGGAAATCCAAAATTTTTCGAAACGAGAGGTTTTTAAATCGCATTTGTTTTTAAATTAAAAATCAGTTGAAAGAGATAAATTAAAAATTAATGTGGTTTTTAAAATCTCACCTTTTTTCACTTAAAAAAAAATCGTTTCGACAGCTTGGCGACTCTGCTGGGGACTTTTTTTAGAGAGTCAAGCCGATAGTCGATTAATTAATTGTCTTTGCAATTGAAAATTACAAATTCGTTTTAATTTGATTTTTGATCCCTTGTTTGGTTTTTAATAAGTTTTGTTTGTATTTTGATTTTTTTTTATTAACAATTAAATAGTTGTACTAATCTGTTTGCTAATGGTTTCAGAATAATTGTTTGTTTTAGGAATTGATTTTGAGTGTTTTTATTGTTTGTTTTTTCGCTTTTCCTCACACACTACACAGCTGCATTATCATGACATGAGCTAAAACCCCGCTCCGTCCTAATTAAGTAGGAGTGAGAGACTATGCCCTCGTGTGGTTTTCACCTCCGCATGGGATAGTGGATCACTCCTGGAGCTCACGCCTTATGGTCCTCGTGATGGTAATCACCTCCGCATGGACATAAGGAGGTGTGTTCCCTCGAAATTGAACTCGATCCCCTAAAGCCTATGATGGGCCAGGATTGAGGGTTCGGCAGCCTAAGGGGGCGCCGACAATGACAATTCGAGAACCTATTACTTTAGAACCGAACCCAGCATATAGTGAATATAGAGCCCGAACTTAGGTTGAGCCAAACCCGAACCTTAAGAATCTCGTGAGGAGGGTACACAAGGAAAAGCTTTTTTGAGTCATTTATTTTCGTTTTTTTCCGAATAAATGCATGCGAACTAGATATCATGCGGTTAGGTTTATTTTTTGAATAAGCATGCGAATTAGATATCATGAGGTTAGGATGTATTTTTGTGGATAACAAAGCATGGGGGTAGATATCATGTTGGGTAGGATTTGATAAAGTATGATGGGGTAGTCAACATATGTGAGTAGGATTTTTGAACAAATTATTATCCTGAATTAATTGCTTCATGTTTACTAACCGATCTTTTGTTGTTTTTGCCTTGTTTCTTTTCTGTTTTGCATTGCATTGTCCATTACATGGTGTTGATTTGGGATCGATGTCCATATAGAAGGCCAGTAATATGGAACGAACGGTTCAGAAAGAGGTTGAAGACAATGCAGATGTTTTGAGGTGGTCGGAACAGTCCCAACTGACCAATGGAGACAGCGTGATGCCTGGATATGTGTCAGAGTTATTTGGTTACACTCACACCAACGTACGTCAGAATGATCTGAGTGAGCTAAGAGAGATATGGGGAAGATGGGAAGCATCCGATAAGGAGATGTTTTATCAGTTGTACGGCGATATTCCTTATCTTCTGGATGTTCCTATTGACCGAAATCTGTTTAGAGCATTGGCGCAGTTCTGGAATCCGGCTTATAGCTGTTTCACATTTGGTAGAGTAGACCTGACACCAACAATAGAGGAGTATCAAGCTTTGATCTGTTGTCCGAGGTCCCAGATAGATAGAATATATACCAAGTTGCCAGTCACTCCTTCATTTAAGAAAAAATTACTATTGATGACCGGAATGAGTGAAGATTGGGTAGTCAGAAACATTAAGAAGAAGGGAGACAGTGAGTGCATCTCTTGGGCTGCTCTGAAAGAAGTAATTGCTCATCATCCTGATAAGAGAAAGAAGCTTGACTTGTTTGCTTTAGGGATTTATGGGCTTGTTATTTTTCCAAAAGTGCTAGGATATGTAGACGTATCAGTTGTTGACCTGTTTGAAAGATTAGACAAGCGCGTGGATCCTGTTCCAGCTATTCTAGCTGAGACGTTCCGGTCTTTGAGTTCTTGTAGGCGCGAGGGAGAATGACGCTTTATAGGATGTGCGCCTTTGCTGCTAGTGTGGATTCTGAGTCATTTCAAACATGTTGAAAGGGCACCAGGACGAGTATTTCTAGACGGTTTCTCACCTTTGAAGGATTTTCTTTCTAAAGAGTGGCCTGGGGGTTTTACCGAAGAAAAATGGATGGTCATCTTCAAGGATATCAGAGATGGAGATATTTTATGGCGAGCTTCGTGGAATACCTCTTCGGATATACTTTACCGATGTGGAGAGCGAGATTGGGTTCCTTTGCCAGGTATATGGGGTTCTGTTGGGTATGCACCGCTACTAGTTTCCAGACAGTATGGATCAAGGCAGTTCATTCCAGCCACATGGGACTTGGTAGGATCGGATTTTGTATTCAAAGGAGATCAGTATAAGGGTAAAGTTAAAGGGGTTGCTGAGGCCTGGAAGCAAACTCGTCGCGTGAATTTGTTCACCTATGATCTCGAGTTATCTCAAGAGTACGAGCAGTGGAGAAGCGGTCGAGTAAACGACAATATCCCGATAGTGAATCTTGAAAATATTCAACCGGTGGAGGAACAGTTAAGAGTGGTGCCATCTCCATTAAAGTTAGCCAAGCGCGAATTTGAAGCAGAACGGAGACAATGGAGAATGACTTTGCAGAAACTGGAAGATGAAGTGTATCAAAAGGGATTGGAGATTGACATTCAGAAGAGTAGAGCAGATCGAATTGAAAAAGTAGAGAATCAACTTCGGCTGGATTTTGACGATCTTCGGTCAACTTATCAGCGAATGGTAAAAGCTCAGGCAGGTTCTAGCTCGAGTAAGTCTGTCGAATTGAGGCAAGAGGTGGCAAGCCTCAAAAGAGTAGCCGAAGAGAGTCAAGAAGAGCTCAAACAAAGCAGACACCAAGTGAAGATTTTATCGAAAGAAAAGGATTCTTTAGAGCAGCGGTTACAAAAGAGTCAAGCCCATAATGAGAAGTTGAAGGAGAAAATTTCAAGTTTAGAGACTGCATTACGACGATACCGAAACAAGAAAGGTAGTTCGAGCCAGGGAGAGGTTGAAAGTCTGAAAAAACAAGTGAGTGAGCTTGAAGCCATGGTTCAAGATTTTCAGTGGCAAGCAAGTGAGTTATCGATAGTTCCTTATGAGGGGGATATACAGTGGCGTTTTCGATGGGAGCGAGCTCAGGCGAGAGTTAAGCAAATAGAGGACTTTATTGCTTGTTACCTAGACCATGCGCGGGGAATAGCTCAATATTTGGTCATTCTATCTGAGGAAGCTGCTGATGTGACTGAAGAACTAGATCCTGAGGCTGAAGAAAACTAGAAGATTGTAGAGTTACTAGCACACGTACAAAAATATGAGATGGTGCAATTTATTGTGATATGTTTCAACTTTGTAATTGAACGTCGTTCTAATATAAGAGTTGTTCTAAGGAGTCATTCCAGGACACCCTGCATTTGCATATGCATTTTTAATGCATTAATTTTGCATCGCATTTTATTCATTCATATCATATATTTCATATTCATTAATAAATATCAGCGATAACAAAATGACTCTGTGACAGAGTAATACTGGAAAATCCCAAGCATATCTACAGAACCAGGAAGAAAGTTATGGAAGACAAACTTGCCCAAATTGAGAAGGCTCAGTCGGAGTTACAAGATAATATCAAGAAAATGCAAGAAGATATGATGAATGCCCAAAAGGAGATGTTTGCTAAGTTTGCGAGTATGTTGGAAGGAAGAAATCCAGAACATGGGAAAAGCCCTATGCCAGAAGGTGTAACTGAAGACCCACTTCATCATCCAGGGTTAACCCCAGAACAATCTCAATGTTCAAGTGACCCTGTTCATGTCGGGAAGGTGCACATTAATCCAGTCGGTGCTTCTGTTAACGTACAGCCTGGATCTAGTTCGTATCAGGAAGAACATCAATATCATCAAGTTCCGGACCTTGATGAAGAAGCCAAGAAGGACCAAAACAATCCGTGGGAAGAGAAATGGAAGCAGTTAGAAAGAGAGGTCAGAGCCATGAAGGAAGATACCAGTGTCTATGGATTTGACGCAAAGGGTTAAGTAGTTCTCAATCTGGTCTTGCCTCCAAAGTTTAAAGTTCCTGACTTTGAGAAGTTTGATGGTACTAGGTGTCCCTCTGCGCATATCACAATGTTGTAAGAAGATGACCGGATACATAGGGGACGATCAATTGATACACTGCTTTCAGGAAAGCTTAACTGGCTCGGCAATCCGGTGGTATAACCAGCTGAGTAGAGCTAATATTAAATCGTGGAAAGACTTGGCTAAGTCCTTTCTGAGTAATACAAACAGTGAAAGATGTTAGGCCCAACAGGATGATGTTGCAAGGAATGGAAAAAGTCTAACGAGTTTTAGACAATATGCCAAAGATGGAGAGATGTAGCATTGCAAGTCCACCCGCCATTGGAAGAGGAGGAAACAAATATGCTTTTTGTCAACACCTTAAAGGCTCCTTTTTCTCGCATCTTATCGTAATCCTTATCGAAGTTTGGTGATGTAGTTACGGCGGGAGAAATGATTGAAATGGCGATTAAGAGTGGAAGCTCGAGGAGGAGAGTCTAGTAAGAGGCCACCAACGAGGAAAAAGGAAAGCGAAGTCAGTAATGTGAGGCAGTACGATTCTAATAACATCACTGTTTCCGTCCTCAAGGAGCAGGGTCGTCAACAAATGAATAGACAAGGGGCAAGGGACCATAGGAGAGAAATGCCTCAATTTGACCCCATCCCGATGACTTATAAGGAATTGTTTCAGATTTTGTATGATCGGCATGTGGTTTCACCATATCACGTGACACCAATACAACCTCCTTTTCCCAAATGGTATAATGCTAGTGCTCAGTGTGAGTACCATGCAGGGAACCCTGGGCATTCCATTGAGAATTGTACTGCTTTTAAGAAGGTTGTCCAAGCTTTGAGACGAGGAATGTCATCTTTGGTGACAGTGAGCAGCCAAATATAGCTCAGAATCCGTTGCCAAGCCATGCAGGGGCAGGAGTTAGCGCGATTACTGAAGAGAAAGGAAAGAGAATTGTAAAGAATGTTAGTGAGGTGGTATCACCCATGAGTTGGGTGTGGTGCCAGATGGTCAAGGTAGGATTGTTGAAGCCCAATTTGATGGGTGAACAGTTTAACAGTGGAGAGGTGTGTCAGTATCATAACAGTGAAGGACACAGTATTCAGCAATGTCCTGATTTCCTATCTTTGGTACAAGACATGATGGACAATAAAGAAATTGAGTTCTTTAGAGAGATTGTTGAAGAAGAGAAAGCGGAAGTTTGCGCTTCAGAAGGATCGTCTAAAGGGGTATACAATGCCAGTTGTCCCCTAATTATTACTCCCAAAAATCGAGTTGCTGAGAAGGTAGCCCCGAAAGTGGTTATTACACCTCCATCTCCATTCTCATATCGGGATAATAAACAAGTGCCTTGGAGATATGATTGCCAGATGGGAGATGTAACAAAAGAGAATGAGGAAGTAGATGAGGTGGGATGCTTTACTAGAAGCGGTAGGTGTTATTCTCTTAATCCACCTAAAGAGTCTGAGAAGAAGGTTGCAGTTGATAAGGGGAAAAAAGTGGATGTGCAGATTTGTTCCGAAAGAGTTGCCCATTGAAAAGTTGGATCGTTTAGTTTCCAATATACAAGCTGATAATTTTTTATCTTTTTCTGAGATGAAATCCCTTCTGGATGATGGTAGTCAGAAGGCTTTGCACATTACAGTTAAATGTAAAGGGCATGTGTTGTCCCGGTCTTGGTTGATAATGGTTCAGCTTTGAATGTGATGCCCTTAGTGACTCTAAAGAAGCTTCCATTAGATAGTACACTTAGAACCTGTCAAAGTGTGGTTCGAGCTTTCGATGGGACTAAAAGAGTATTGGGCAAGATTGATGTTCCTCTGAATATTGGTCCCCAACTTATGAAGTGGAATTTCTCGTAATGGACATTATGCCTACGTACAATTGTTTTGTTGGGAAGGCCTTGGATTCATCATGCCGATGCAGTTCCGTCCACATTGCACCAGACTGAAATTTGTATTGATGGAAGGTTAGTATGTATTCACGCTGAAGAGGACATTATTGCTTCTGTTTCTACTACTGCTCTGTATATTGAAGTTGATGAGCAAGCCGTCGAGTGTTCTTTCAGATCGTTGGAGTTTGTCAATGCTACGTTTGTAGCCGAAGGCAAGAAGATACCAAAGCCTCGATGTCAGACTGTACCAAGATGGGGCTTAAATTGACTCTTGGAAGAGGAGCGAAAGTTGGAAAGGGTTAGGTCGACAGTTGCAAGGACCGGTGAATCCAATATGCCCTGTTACTAAAGAGATCGATTTGGTTTGGGTATCAGCCAACTCCGAGGATAAGCTGAGGGGAATTAAGAAGGGTCCAGGAAATGAGAAAGGCCAGATTGGCTGGTGAAGACCTTAGCTGGGAACCCATGATCTTCCCACCGTTGAGCAGCTTTTTCATATCTGGGGGACATATGTTTCAAGGGGATTCAAGGAACACTGAGGTGATGGTTGAGGATGCCTTGGGAGATTTAGGCATTAACGTTATTGATGATGAATTTGAGGAATGAGAGTTTATGGGCATTTATCCTGCACCGCTGGGCTCGTGTTGAATAATTGGACCGCGGAGAACTGCCTGTAGTTTACAAATCTTTTACAGAGTAATGCACTGGAACTTTTCTCCCTGTTTCATACCCTGGGGGCAATAGGTGATTTTATGTAAAGGGTTAAGTTTTTTGTTTTTTCTTGCTTTCAATAAAAGATGCATTCTGTTAGTTCCAAATGGCAAACATTTTCCCATGCATTTCATTCATTCATTCTTATTGTATAGTATGTATTTATTTCTTTCTATTTATTTAATGGGAAAAGATCCTCCCATGTATATATGTATATATCTCTTCATTATTTTTCAGGAGCTCAGATATCAATAATTGAATGCCAATGACTCGACCCGGAGATTGATTTCGAGAAGCCTATATGTCAAGGAGAAATCGAGGATTGTGATGATGAGGATGTGAAACTTCTGAATTGCTGAAAATGGTGGAGAATGAAGATAAGCAGATTCTACCTCATAAGAGTCTACTGAGATTTTGAATTTGGGGACAGATGAGGATAAGAGGAAGTAAAGATTGGTACCACTCTGTCAGTTGGAGGTCGACATGATTTGATAGAATTGCTTCAAGAATACAATGATGTGTTTTCTTGGTCATACGAATATGCCGGGTTTAGATACAGAACTGGTTGTTCAAACTACCAATAAAGCCTGAATGTAAACCGGTACAACAAAAACTGAGAAGAATGAACCCGAGATGCTGCTCAAGATTAAAGAGGAAGTGAAGAAACAATTTGATGCCGGGTTTCTTAAAGTGGCCAAATATCTTGAATGGGTGCTAATATTGTTCCAGTACCGAAGAAGGATGGGAAAGTTCGAAGTGTCGACTACAGGGATCTCAACCGAGCTAGTCCAAAAGATTTTTCCTTTGCCACATATAGATACGCTAGTGGATAATACTGCTGGAAATTCTTTATTCTCTTTGGATGGTTTCTCTGGCTACAATCAAATTAAGATGAATCCTGAAGATATGGAAAAACGACGTTCGTTACCATGTGGAACGTTTTGTTATAAAGTAATGCCGTTTGGATGAAAACGTCGGGGCAACATAAAAAGGGCCATGGTGACGTTTATTTCATGACATGATGCATAAGAGATAGAAGTTTATGTCGTGATATGATTGTCAAAGCTAAACAGAGAGAACATATCGGGAATTTGAGAAAGCTTTTTAAAAACTAAGAAGATGCCAGCTAAAACCAACCCAAATAAATGTACTTTCGGGTGATATCTGGAAGTTATTGGGTTTCGTAGTAAGCCAAAAAGGAATTGAAATAGACCCAGATAAAGTAAAGGCTATTCAAGACTTGCCAGCCCACGACACAAAAGAAGTCAGAGGATTTTTGGAGACTGAATTATATAGCTCGGTTTATTTCACAGCTGACGGAAAGTGTGATCCATATTCCGCCTTCTTCGCAAGAATAACTCAGGGGAATGGAGTGAGGATTGTCAAAGTGCTTTTGAAGCAGTGAAAAGTTTGTCGAGCACTCCAATCTTAGCCACCCCATCTCAGGCAAACCCTTGATTCTTTATTTGTCATTTATGAAATTCAATGGGTGTGTGCTGGGGCAACGTGACCAAACTGAGAAAAAGAAAGGGCTATCTATTATCTCAGTAAAAAGTTCACTGAATGTGAGACAAGATATTCACCCATTGAAAAGTTGTGTTGCGCTTTAGTATGGGCTACCCGAAGGCTTAGACAATATATGTTGTATCATACTACTTGGCTTATATCCAAGCTTGATCCTTTGAAATATCTAATGGGTGTGCCTGCATTATCTGGAAGATTAGCCCGTTGGCAGATCTTATTGTCCTGACATCCAGTATGTAAACCATACGGCAATTAAAGGAAGTGCTATAGCAGAATTCATTGCAAGCAGGGCTTCGGAAGAATATGAGTCGTTGAGCTTTGATTTCCCAGATGAAGATTTAATGGCTATTTCGGTAGAAGATGCAGTTGCATCCACTAGTAAATATTGGAAGTTGAACTTTGATGGCTTCAAATGCCATGACAGAATCGGTTTTGGGTCCAACCAGAAGGAGAGCATTATCCTTTCACCAGTCGGCTTAATTTTGATTGTACAAACAATATGGCCGAGTATGAAGCTTGTGTTCTGGGTTTTAGAGCTGCTTTTGAATGCAAAGTAAAAATGCTTAAAGTATATGGAGATTCAGCTTTGGTAATATACCAACTCAGGGGAGAATGGGAGACAAAAGATCCCAAGCTTGTAGAATACCGTAAGTTAGTTATGGAACTTGTTGAAGAATTTGATGAAGTAACTTTCAATTACCTTCCCAGAGAAGAGAATCAAATGGCAGATGCCTTAGCCACACTGGCAGCAGCGTTTAAGATGAACGAGCATTCAAATATGATGCCCATTGAAATGAAGGCTTATGAGTATCCAGTCCATTGTTTTAATATTGAAGAGGAAGAAGATGGAAACCCCTGGTATTATGATATCTTGCAATATATAAGGTATCAGAGTTATCCAGAACAGGCCACTGAGAATGATAAGAGAACCATTAGAAGAATGGCATCAGGGTATGTGCTTGATGGTGAGATCCTATACAAGAAAAGTCTGGATCAGGTTTTGTTAAGATGTGTGGACGCGAAAGAAGCCAAATTGATTCTTGAAGAAGTGCATGAGGGAATATGTGGTACCCATGCTAATGGGCATGTTATGGCTAGGCAGATTATGAGATTTGGGTATTATTGGTCAACTATGGAAACAGACTGTATCAATTATGCCCGAAAATGTCACAAGTGTCAGATTTATGGAGATAGGATACATACTCCTCCTCATCCGTTGCACGTAATGACAGCTCCGTGGCCATTCTCAATGTGGGGCATGGATGTTATTGGACAAATTTCACCCAAAGCTTCAAATGGTCATCGCTTCATTCTGGTAGCCATAGATTATTTCACCAAGTGGGTAGAAGCGGCTTCTTACGCAAATGTTACTCAGTCTACAATATGCAAATTCTTAAAGAAGGAGATCATTTGCAGATATGGTTTGCCCGAGAGGATTATCTCCGATAATGCGTTGAATTTAAATAATAAGATGATGGACTCGGTCTGTAAACAGTTCAAAATAAAGCATCATAATTCCACCACTTATCGTCCAAAGATGAATGGGGCAGTAGAGGCGGCCAATAAGAACATCAAAAGGCTCATAGAGAAAATGACTGAGACCTATAAGGATTGGCATGAGAAGTTGCCCTTTGCTCTGTTTGCTTATCGAACTTCAGTACGGACTTCAACTGGGGCAACTCTGTTTTCTTTGGTTTATGGGATGGAAGCTGTCTTACCTATTGAGGTGGAAATTCCCTCACTTCGGATTTTGTCAGAGTAAAGCTTGATGAGGCAGAATGGGTCCAAGCTAGGTATGACCAGTTGAATTTGATTGAAGAAAATAGATTGAAAGCTATTTGTCATGGTCAGATGTACCAAAAACGTATGATACGGGCACATGGTAAGAAAGTTCGCCTTCGAGAATTCCATGAGGGAGATTTGGTGCTTAAAAGGATTTTGCCTATTCAGAAGGATTTTAGAGGAAAATGGATGCCCAATTGGGAAGGACCTTATGTTGTCAAGAAGACCTTTTCTGGGGGAGCTCTAGTCCTAACTGAAATGGACGGATCAGAATTACCATATCCAGTGAATTCCGACGTTGTTAAGAGATATTTCGCTTGAAGAAGAAATAAAAGGAAAAAAGAATAAATGAAAAAAGAATAAAAAAATAATAATAATAAAAATGAGAAGAAGAAAAAAGAAAAAAAATGAGAAAAAAGAAAAAATGATGGAAAAAAACGAAAAGAAAAAAAAAAGAAAAAATGGAAAATGGAAGAAAAAATGAAAAATGAAAAAAGAGAAATAAAAAGAGGGTTCAAGATGAAAACCCGAAAAGGGCGTCTTGGAACCAAAGGAGGTCTCAAGTTGAAAACCCGCAAAGGGCGACTTGAGTTGAGTTTAAAATTCAGAATTCGTGCATGGTGGAAGGTTCTGAATCAATTTTGGAAGTGGAAAGAGCTCCTGATATGGATAGTAACAATGACAGTTGGTGATCAAGGATGAGACTAAAGATTAATGAGTCTCGATGAAAACAACCAGGAGAAAAATTGAATGCATATGAGATTCGATACTAGTTTAGGGCATCCAATGATGAGATTTGGGAGTTTAGAAGTAGCTTCATACTCTTAAGCATCACAATTTTGGAGATCCTTTTGACAGAAGCTACACTCGAGATATTCTAACGGCGTGCCAGTTCAAAAGCATTTGCATTATTGATATTTGAAGACGCCTACTCTTTTGTTCTTTTACTGTTTCCAGTTAAAAGTTTGTCATTTAGTTGCCTAAAATTCTCTGTATTTATATAAATAAAGAGATATCTTTCCTTGTTCGTTTCCCTTTTGTAAGAATCTTATTTTGAAAAGTTAAAACATATAACTTAACTTGAAGTACATGAGATCACTTTGTATTATTGTGCAAAAGGTTTTGGAAAATGCAGGTATTCTGAAGTTGACAATGGTTTAAACATGTAAGCTTGTGTGGCTACGGGAAGCTAAAACCTTGGAATTCATAGAAAATCTCAGCCATGATAAGAATACCCAAAGAGATTGTCATTGGTTAAGAAGTTAGTCATGGGTACTGGCGGGTTTCAAGAAAGGAAAGAGTCAAGGTTCTGTTAAGCCGAGAGATACGAAATTGAGATTGTTAACTGGGGTGAACTGGTCAAACGTTCTGTGCCCAAGATGAAGCCGAGTTCCATCGAGATCAAAGGAGATAGAGTTCCTTCGAAGAAGAAAATGCATCAAATTGCATATTTGCATACATTTAGG
The DNA here is from genome assembly GCF_006381635.1 of Hibiscus syriacus. Taxonomy (NCBI): domain Eukaryota; kingdom Viridiplantae; phylum Streptophyta; class Magnoliopsida; order Malvales; family Malvaceae; genus Hibiscus; species Hibiscus syriacus. Next base: position 583,606 of record NW_024062758.1, on the reverse strand, counting down.
CATGAATAGGATCATGGCACTCATAATTGCATGATGACTTAAGCATTTGCAGGTTTCCCAATGTTAAAGATTGAAGATATTGAAGCATCGAGATGAAGATATTTGGTTTGGAGATTTTGAAAAGAATGATGTTTATACGAAAACCGAGCTAAAGCAGATTCACGTATCCAATGGTTTCTAGACAAGTTTTCGCGATGGAGATGAATTTTCAGAAATTTTATCAATTTTTGAATATAATATTTTCAAACATACATTAATGATTGATAATGTTTGATTTTCAGGTTGGACTTTCAAAACAGGTCAATCTTAAGCCTTCATGAAAGAGCAGTGAAGCAATTCAAACTTAAGCCTTCACGGAAGAGTAGTGAAGCAAATCATCTTAAGCCTTCACGGAAGAGTAGTGAAGCAAATTCGTTTGTTGAAGATTGAGTCCTATACTCTCTGAAGGAATAGGAAGCGGACAAGTTCGTTGAAGATTGAGTCCTATACTCTCTGAAGGAATAGGGAGCGGACAAGTTCGTTGAAGATTGTTCGAGTTCTATACTCTCTGAAGGAATAGAGAGCGGACCCGTTTCATGAAGATTGCTCGAGTTCTATACTCTCTGAAGGAATAGGGAGCGAACACGTTTGTTAAAGATTGAGTCCTATACTCTCTGAAAGAATAGGGAGCGGACATGTTTATTGAAGATTTTTCGAGTTCTATACTCTCTAAAGGAATAGAGAGCGGACCCATTTTATTGAAGATTGTTCAAGTCTTATACTCTCTGAATGAATAGAGAGCAGACATATTTTATGAAGATTGTTCGAGTCTTATACTTCTTGAAGGAATAAGGAGCAGGCTCGTCATTTGAATATTTTACAAGTTTTATTTATCCTGACGTAACAGTGAGTGGTTTATCTTTTGAAGTTCTCATGACCGGACAAACTTGATCATCTTTTGATCTTTGCCCTATTCCCGTTACACGAAAATGAGCAAAGAGGGGCAGCTGTAGATGCTTGTTTTTGTCCGGAAGCTTTGTGTCTAGTACACGATATAAATTTGGACCAATGGAAGCCCAAATCAGCCCAAAACAGTACTGTTAATTACAGTCCAGTCCACGTGAAGTCTTGCATGAACAGTTACAGGAAAATTAAAAACAGAAAAACGTGGATGCCATTTTGGGAGGAAACTAAAAGAGTTGGTTTTTTTTATTGGGAATTAACTACTGAAAACTGAAAAGGGGAGGAGGCTCATCGACAAAAAGGAGAATAACAAAGAGTTGGTTTTTTTTATTGGGAATTAACTACTGAAAACTGAAAAGGGGAGGAGGCTCATCGACAAAAAGGAGAATAACCACTCATACGAGGGGGAGGATAGAGGGAAAAGGAGAGGAAAAAAAAGACCATCTGGTAATCAGAGAGTAAAAAAAAAGCAATTCCTTCTTCGTATTACATCCATTTTTCAACAAATACAAGAGGAAAAATTTCAGAAGCAATTGAACACTATTGCAAAACCAGTGAAAGCAATAAAATACGAGAAATTCCGAGGTATTCTTCTTGGGTGTTATTTACTGTTTATATATATGTTTTTCTTTCTATGTGTGTACATGTTATTTTGCAATCAGAGGAAATTAAGCAAGGATTAAGTAACACCCTTTAAAAAAACAGAATCCATGTGAAATAGTGCGAGCATGAAAAGTTTCCAAAATTTCTTCATTTTCTTTCAAATCACAAACAGTTTTCTTTGAAACTAAAGCAATGATAGAGAATATGAGTTAGTTTATAACCTTACTCGGTCTCGTTTTACTCGCATCGGAGGTACCTTAGGTCAGTTAGTTAGGGCCCGCGAGTAGCGGTTTTCGTGGGTCCACCATTCTCGTAAGAGTAGAAGTGAAGTCCTGAGAGTTTTAAAAATAGAATAAAAGGTTTTAGGTTCAGTTTCCTGGGTTCGAGTTCAAGGCCGAGGTGTTGAGATTCTTCGGAATTGTAGGGTAATATTAGAGTTAAGTTTTCATTTGGAATTTTCTTTTATGGGAAAAGAAATAAATAAAAGAAACTTAGGAGTTAGAGTAATTTCCTTACCTTGGTTATTTGAGTCCATTGCCGGAGAAATAGAGAGTCACCGTTGAGGGTGGTCATCGGAATGGTTTACTCGATCGTGAATGTTAGGGAAGTGCCAAGGTCCTCGGTTAAGAGTGGGTTTCTTTTGGGACGGAAAAAAAATCACCAACAATCAAGAAATTAGCCATCAGTAGTAACGAGAGAACCGAGAGTTGACCATATCAACCAGAAACAACAAACAAGAAAAAAGACAATCCTTACCTTTCCCGTCATTAGGAGTTAGCTCTGGCCACCCGAAGTCGGAACCGCTAGAATCGCTCAAGGTATTCTCTTTGGCCTTTGATCTGTGTGTTTTAGGGATTTAGGGAGTCTCGGTGGAGTTTGGGTTTGTGAGGCTTCGGTTCGGTAACAAGGGGTAGAGCGAGGTCGTGAGGTCTTGGTTCCTCAACGGAGCTTTCGAGGGTGAGTCCGCGGTGGTCGAGAGTTCAGCAGTGAAGGTTGGGGGTTGTTTTGACCTTTGGGTTATGTTTCTTGCTGTGAGAGATTTGAAGCTTAAGGGTTCAAGGTTATTTACGGGGTGGACTCGAGGTTGTGTGGATCCTCATCGGAGCCTTGGGCGGCGGCCATGGTGCCACGGCCTCGTTTGGTTGCTTTGAGAGAGAATGAGAGGAGCTTTGAGAGAACGGCAGGGGGGGAGAGTTATTAAAGTGAGGCTGAGTTTAGAATGAAATTAGGTTAAAACTAAGCCTAAGGTTCCTAATATATTCAGTCTCCTAAACGGCACCGTTTAGGACCTGCGCCTAGGAGAGGGTTAATCACGCAAACGTCCCCTGCAGTTCTCATATGTTTCGTTTTAGTGCTTTGGTGTTGTGTACATTTCGAATTGGCTCTTAACCTTTATGTTTGTTACATTTAGTACGAGCCATGTTATTTAAGTTTTGACAACTTTATGTATTCGGCTCTAAATTTCAGAATATTTATTTTAATCCATCTCGTTAGTTAAGTCATATTTTGTGTTGTTGATATTTTGGCCTGTTGTTTCGTGTTTTTTATTTTAGTCCTGTAACGAGTCTTTTGTGTTTTCCTAATTCTGTTCTCTTTGTTTATGCATATTCTAATTTAGTACCCAGTGTGTTACTCTTCTTTTGTTTGTTTGTCTTCGCATCTAGCTTGTAATTTTTATATATGTCATTTAGTTACTTAGTGCTTGTTGAGTTTAGTGTTTAATTTCTATTTTGTATGCTTAGTTTTAGTTTTCTGTTATTTTGGTCCCCATGTCAGTATTGAATACGAGATTGTTGTTATTGACAATAGGTTTTTATATATAGCAATTGATGTTATTTTAGTGTATGTGCATATTTTATTTTAGACTAAGATGGTTATTCGAATGTGTGACATTATATGATTAGTTTTTGCATGACATCCTTTTGTATAATTTGCATGTTAGCCTCATGTGTACAATTCGACATCGTTACATAATTGATTTAAGGGTAATACCCTTTTAATTTAAAATTGTTTTAAGTGGGTTGTCTTAACTGATTAGAGATCCACTTTCGACAATTTTAAATTAAAAGTGTATCCCGAAAGTGAAACCTAAAAATTGATCCATCACACTAAAATTTGGGAACGAGAGAAAAAGAAATGTTCGTTTATTTAAATATATCGAGAAAAGGTTGTTATATCTTTAAGATCTGGTCTCGATATTTGTAAATAATCGAACATTCTTTATTTCTAAAATGACTTGGTAATTTAATTTAATTTGTTTAAGTGTTTTGAATGTTTTAAATTTACATTTTTTTATGGGATCAAAAATCAAAATAAATTCGAATTTGTAAAGTTCATTGCAAAGACGTTAATTAATCGACTAGGTACCAATTTAGGGCGTTGTGGGGGTGCTAATCCTTCCCCACACGTAACCGACTCCCGAACTCGGATTTTGGTAACACGGACCTCAATTTGTTGTTTTAATTAAAATTAATTTTTATTTAAAATAACAAACAATTTTGGGTGCCCAATCACACCCTAATCAAAGATTGGTGGCGACTCTTTGAACTATATATTTTTTTCGATCGTAAAGGAAATCCAAAATTTTTCGAAACGAGAGGTTTTTAAATCTCATTTGTTTTTAAATTAAAAATCAGTTGAAAGAGATAAATTAAAAATTAATGTGATTTTTAAAATCTCACCTTTTTTTCACTTAAAAAAAATCGTTTCGACAGAAGGCATTGATTTTATGAACACCTTTTCACCTGTTGCTAAGAATTCAGATTATTGCTTACAATAGCAGCAGTGCATGGATGGCGTCTCGTTTAGTTTGATGTAAATAATGTTTTTTTGAATGGTAGCTTGGAGGAAGAAGTTATTATGAGGTTGGCTTTTGACTATTGAAATGATTTGAAAGGCTCAAATATGATATGCAAGTTGCATAAGTCCATATATGGCCTCAAGCAGGCTTTCAAGCAATGGTTTGCCACGATGCTTTTAAAGCATGGATTTCGACAATCTTCATTTGAATATTCCTTGTTCACGAAAGGATATGTTGATGATTTTGTGGATTTTTTAGTCTACGTGAATGACATTGTTTTAGCTGACAAAAATAAGCACTAGTTAGCTGAAACTCAAGTTTTTCTGCAAAACACTTCAAGCTGAAAATTTTAGGACCATTGTGTTATTTTTTGGATTTGAAATTGCTCCTAATGAAACTAGAATTTCTTTGTCTCAAAGAAAGTATGACTTGCAATTGTTGGAGGACACTGACTGTTTGAGCAAGAAACCTGTTGATTCACCCATGATTCATTCTTTAAAACTAAGGTTGATAGGTCGACTATTATACCTTGCGAATACAAGACCTGACATCGTCCACACAGTGCACTTATTGAGCCAGTTTGTATTTAATCCTCGACTGTCTCGTCTGTCAGTTTTAAAACATTTGCTAGCCTACATTAAACAAACACCTGGCCTTGGACTTTTCTTCCCAGCAAACTCTACTCTGCGCCTGAGATCTTTTGTTGATTTTGACTATGGGTCTTGTCCTGATACAAGACGATCCACAATAGGTTTTTGCACATATCTCGGTAACAATCTCCTCTTCTGAAAATCTAAGAAATAAGCTATTGTCAGCAGATCCTCCTGTGAAGCTGAATATCGTGCAATAGTCATTGTTATATGTGAGTTGGTTTGGTTTGCTTCGTTACTCTCATCATTCAACATTCTCATCGATCATGTAATTTTTATTGTGATAATCAAACTGCGATTCATGTTTCTAGCAATCAGGTGTTTTATGAGCATACAAAACACATCAAACTTGATTGTCATTTTGTGCAAGATAGAGTGAAAGTTGGATTCTTAAAATTGTTCCATGTTCGCTCTTCCAATCAACTTGTTGATGTTTTCACAAAAACCTTACAACCTCCTATGTACCGTTCACTTGTAGACAAATTGGGACTTCTCAACATTCATGCAGTCCCATCTTGAAGGGGGTGTTAGAGTAATTGTTTATTAGTTTGGTCAGTTATTTTGTTAGTCTTAGGGTTAGTTCAATTAGTTAAGGTATCTACCACCTTAGTTATTTTGTTTATAAGTCTTGTAGTCTCTATTTTATAAGTCTTGTAGTCTCTATTTTAGAAGATGAATGAAAACAATATTTTATCACATGCTTTATGTATTTTTTTCTTTCTTTTTACGGTCTCATAGTTTTCTTTTCATTAGTTCAAATAGATGCCAAGATTTGTTTAAGATCAAACTAAAATTAATAAACAATTTTTGTCCATATATCTGCAGTTTCTTGGGATAATCATAACAACAAATTCCCTTATTTTCTCTTGAAGTTCTTGAACACGAGTAAATGTTATAGATTAATTTTTTAATGTTAATATAAAAGTTTTCAAAAGTAAAAATCATTGTATATCCTAAACTTCAAATTCAAACTCGTCTTATACTCGTTTTTCGAATGAACTCGAAACCATATTTTACATTTGAGGAAAATAATCAATTTATTAAAATATATTGAATGAACTCAAAATCACATCTTAATAACATTTGAGAAAGAAATCTATTCATTAAAATAGATGTGACTAGTAAATTTGATGGTTTTATGAAGTAAAAAAATATTATCTACTCAAAATTTAGATTCGTTGTCCGTTTCAATGAACTCAAAGTCACATTTTCAACTATATTTGAAAAAGAAGTCTTCATTAAAACATATGTGAATAATAACTTTGATGGTTTTAAAAAGTAAAAGTTACTGTGTATTATAAAATTAAAATTTAAACTCGTCATGCATTGCATGAACCTAAAATCATATTTTCAATAATATTTGAGAAATAAGTTTATTTATTAAAATATGTGAATAGTAACTTTTGTTTGCTTATTTTCTTCTTCTTCGGCTTAAACTTCTAGGAGAGATTTTCATGTCTGTATTTTTATGCACTTTTTGCTGGTTACACGTTTCCTTATTTGGTGGCGGAAGACGGTGGGGGAAAAATAGAAGAGGTACTAAATTAATAAAATGTTAATTTTTTTTTTAAACTAGAAATAAATTAAAATAAAGTATTAATGTTAAAAACTAAAATAATTATTATTTCAACTGTAATAACTGAAATATCATCCATGGTTAAAATTTTAACAGAAAAAAGACCAATTTGTTGTTTTTATGTAAAATGATTATTTGATAATTTTTTCATAGTAAAAGAATCCAACAAAACACCCAATAATCAAAGGACTATTTGTGTTATTTTACCCTAATAAAAATGCAATATATATAACCACATAACTGTTGCAAAGATTTAATCAATATACATTTTATATGAGTACACACAAATGAATGTTGATAACAGTGAATACAAAATAAAATCAGACTATAAATTTATAGATAAAACTAAAACAACAAATGCTTCGTTAGATTTCCACTTCTGAAATCAACGCCATCACTAGATGGGTTTTCCATTAACATTATTCTCAATTTTACTCTATATCAAACACTAAAGGATTAGATTACTCATTTCCATAGTTCAAGGATTAAATTGTAACTTTAACTATATTATACAAGGACTGTCAAAATACCTTTCAAGCCTTTGTACGACAATTAGCTTAGAAATTATAGTGGTTTTTTTTTAGCATGCTTGCCTATGACAACCTAAAATTGAAGTAGATAATGGCCAGTGTCAACTATTGCTGAAACTGTTAGGGTCACATTAAAGTTCAAGCAACTGGTAGCCTGCAGGATACCAGTATGCAAAAGTATCATTTGATCTTTTCATGCAAAACCAGATTGATGCTAAGAGAGTATGCAAAAGTTTTCACACGATACATAAATCTCGAATGACCAAAATTAAATGTAGCATGAATCTCCACCCTAAGCTCAAGCCGTTCTTCCCGGTATCCTAAACAAGTATGACCGAACATTCTGGTTATACTATAGTATTATGATGCATACCAGAACATAGGGCCAAAAATGGATGCATTGTGCACACTAGAAATAGACTTCATTGCATCCTTTGCTTGGCATCACTTACATGAAACATAAGCTGCAGGTAAATGGAAATTAGTGTTCAAGCATCGAGAAAATAATGAATCCTTAATTTGGTAGGAAGGATGGAGAAAGATTCAGGATGACATTTTTTTAAACATTCTCTATTTTGTACTTCAACATTTGGATTATCCTCTTTTCCCCTTCCTTTCTCTTCTCTGTCCTTCCTATCAAATGGAGTGTAAAGGTGTCTTATGCCACTTACCTTAGTTCCCACGTAAAATGTCAGAAGCATAAAACCCAAGACGCGCAGTCCTGAAAACAGGGTATACCATTAATCAAACAACTACAAGGTAAATATGACAGATAAAGCAGGGTGATAGGTACTTCCATACCATCTTTGCTGAGGAATTGAGAAATCAACCAACTAAAGCCTGACGGGCCAATAACATAGCCAACAAGGTTAGCAACCTGCATAAAGACATATTTCATTATGATTTTTGCTTATTTTCCATAGAATAAGGTTCTATTTGGCGCTTTTGTCATTTACTTTCTGTGGTTGAAAGCATGCAAGAAAAAAAAAAGCAAAATAATTTTTTGAAGGATTATATATGAAATATGTACTTTTATCAAATGAAAAAATGCATGATACCATAATATGTAGCCTAATTATGCAATAACTGTACTGCACTTTAATTTTTTTCCGTTTCAAATCAACTAGGATATGTTTTCTTAACTTTTACATTGGCTATAAAGCAATTTATTGGATAGCATAAAGCAAAAAATCGACAAAAAGTAAATAGGAAAAACATAAATCGCGTGGAATTTTAAAATTCAATAATCCAACAAACTCATGGTCATCAATTTGACAGGTAAAATTTTCAAAGTACGTCTTTGCTTGTAAACATCAGTTAACAGAGAAAAGCTCCCATGAAAATTCATTGATTCAGGCATTCATCTGTTTAGCAAAAGGTGCATTTTTTTATAAGAAGTGGAGGCCTCGTTAAAAGGTGCATTAAGAGAAGGCTAGCAACTGTAACAATTTTTTTAGCTGAAAAAACTCCTAGACCATAAAGCAGTGAAGCACAATACATCAGATATATATAAATGCTTGCATGGAAAACTCTGGAGGCTATAAAAAGTTGCAATATTAGGTTCCTTTGTACACAATAAAACTAACCATGAGACAAGTGATTGTGATAGCACCACCAGCTGCTCTAAGCTCACGAAAAATGAATCCTTCCAAAGCACCCTTTGCCTGGGAAAAATGCATTGGAAATTGAACGAAGATATCATGAAACTTGTTAGAAAAGAAGAAAATTATCATTGCCTTACTTATAACAGCAATCCTCAAATATAGGGGTGCCATCTCAATAACTCATTGGATCTAGGATCTATACATAGAGATTGAACAAATCCTAAAAGCTCTATAATGCTTGCATAAATGCAGGAAAAATGGTTTAGCCATTAACCTCATCTACAAAATTTACATATGACATTATGTACATGCATATGAGGGTGATAAAGTTCATCAGTACACTTGCCATGCATATTACCATGGCCCATTGGTGCAGAAATACAAGTGTTGCTGAAGTTTGTTCCTTCAGTTTGACCAAATTAAGCAATATATCAACCCAAATACATGTAAAACTTACACAATCAAACAGTATATACACTTCTACCATTTCCATTATTTAGTTCTAAAAAGGGATCCCATGGTCTTCTGGTTGAACCATATTTTAAATATACACCAAGACCTGGTTACAGGGTACAACAGCAGAAAACCCACAAGATTAAAGCCACTTATGCCTTATACAACCTCTTTTTCACTTGTATGCATAATGAGAGGTCAACATTCGCAGCAAAGGATTACTTCCCGACAATGATATTAGCCAGATCAAGGTGCCTTAAGGCTAACTAAAAAGGTTCAAAAAGTTATAAAGGGTCATGCAAAAATACTAATTAGTAGAGAACATAGACTTAACCTGGAACGCATTTGCAGCTGATTTCACCAACAATTCAGGAACAAAGAATAAACATGTTAGCCATGCCCATGAAAGAAGTTTCCTATGACCAAAAGCAATGAACAGTTACATAAGGAATAGTTTACTTGTACAGAACAAAGAAAAGAACTACCCAGTAGTTAGAGATACCATTCTAAATCATGCCATACAGCAACAAATGTGAATATAACCCATATGTTGAGTAGCTTTCTTTGAGACCCACCAAGTGGAATATACAAGTACCTAAAAGTTATATTATACTGTAAGTCGGCATGTCAAATGTAAAAATTCATAACAGTGAGCTGTAGAGAGTGTCACAAATGAAAACCTCACAATCCATTTGTTGAAGGACGCATGCCAATTTTTCCAAAAGCTTTCCAAGTTATGACAATTATTGACACACTTTGGCATGTTTTCTGGAGCCTCAATTCCAGCAATCTACAATTATGAAAGTTTCAATGAATTTCTCAGTATGGGTAAAAACTCCATACTGATTATGAAAGTATTGGCACAAGTTATTACTAAACAGAGTGACGTGAACCAATGATTAAACCAACAAAGATGGAACGCAACAAGGAGGCATAAAAGGGGGAAAAGTACTAAACATCATCCTTAAAGTGAACATACCAGGGACCAAAACCGAAAATAGCGCCAGATAAGGAAAAATTTCAACCACATGAAATTTATGACCTGTACCAGTATAAGAAATTGCATCAGACTTCATTTTCATAATTTATGCATTTACACTTGGAAAACTTATGGTATATAGCAGCGTAAGACAATATAACTGACATTATCTTAGTTTGTATCATATCAAAATCTTCAATGATTCCATAAGATTCTTGTTCTCTTTGAAGATAGGACCTTAAGACCTCAGTGCTCAACAAATTTTAGGATGGTGTTTGCTAGCTTCACTAATATCTTTATTTTAACCATACATCACTTCTCACTATTGGTTAGAAAATGAAATCTTTTCTTAAACACTGGGTGCTTCAGGATCAATGTATAGTCAAGATATCTATCCTCCTTCCACGAGACCTTTCCAACAGGAACAGCTCAAATGGTACTGATTATACGAGAACCAAAGGATAATTTTGGTTTACTCGATTTTCTTTCTTTGAAAAGCAAACAGATGTTCTCGAAAGAACATAATTCCCAGTTCAATTTCCTTTTTACTAATATATTTACATAATTATCATCCAATTCTTAGGCAGGCACCTCTCTTCTGTCTTAGGGAAAACGACCAAGAGTTTTTCTATTCACATATTATACTAAATCTTAAGGCTCTTTCTTTTCCTTAACATGAGAATATGTAACCTGTCATATTTTAAGGAATTTCAAGAAAGATTTAGATAACTTTAACTCCTTACCCCGTATCCAATTATGAATATGTCCATAGGAGACAAAATTTTCCATGAAGCACTGGTCATTGCAAAAGGAAATGGTTAACATACAGTAAAATGCAGCTCTAAAAGATTCCTTAAACTAAAATGTAAGCTTCAACTACGAATATCAAGAAACTTGCCTGACAGCAAACGCATTAAAATAAAACAGATGAGTCATTAGTTCCATAAGAGACAGACCAAATACCCAGCGTAGCCCATACAAAGTCACCTCTATAATGGAGTACTGAGTTTGTGGCACATCTAGCTGCAAAAATTAGTAACAAAAACACTTCATGAAATTAGATCACTTATCACTGATAACCAGAGTATGTTTTACTGGCAGTATAAACAGTCTAAAATACACATACATGAGGAACACATTTTTTTTGGGGGGGGGGATGAAAGGTACTGTGCAATGTTTGGGAAAATTAAATTTGAGAAAATTTCAATTTGGTTCATTATAATGTTGGAATGATTGTTAAGATAACTTTGAATTTCCATTATTTAATTTAGGCATGTAATCTTCAATTACATCCCTATGTAGAGGTTATCAAATCCATGAATTTGAAAATAATCATGAAAGTCATGATTTTATGAGTTGTGTGACAAAGTTAACATTATGTTTCCTCTCTTTCAAATCCAAGTTCCCAAGTGCAACTGAGAATTTAGACCATGCACTTTAGGATATCAGACAGATCATGAGACATTTCATATGGAACAAAAATTTTAGTTTTTTACTTCTGATCCAAGAGGGATGAAGGCACATGAGTTTAATAGCTTCTGCAAAAGTGCAGGAATAGATAAGTCATTTCTACTTTCACATTCGACCTTCAAAAACACATTCAATTAAATCATTGTTTAGTAATAGCCAGGAATACATAACTACTTCATTGCTTCTCCAGTTTTTTATTAATAACTTGCAATTCCATTACAAAATGATAAAACAACACTCTGTAGTTCCACTTCAACCATAGAAGGTATCTAATGTTTAGCAACCCTCTCATAAGTCATGTTCATGGGTGATTCTGTGTACAGAAGGAGAAGCAATAGTATCCGTCTCAAAGAGACAAACCTGGGAGACAAATGAATTAAAACTCATGATTGGCCCTGCTATGTACAGTGGTGCATACACCAGATAACTAAGGTATGCAGTGAAGGTATAATCATTGAGATGGACATTTCTCTCCTGCACAGGACATGTACTTATGAGAAAATGAAAACTTTTAGGCAAGTAACAAGAAGTAGGGCTCCTATCTAGTTAGCAAGTAACCTGTAGAATTTGATAACAGTTTTTTCCTGATTTACAAACATTGCATCTTTGGATATGCTTCTGCAATTACCAAAACAGGAAATAATCTGAAAATCTGATATTCTAGTTAGACAAGATAGACAGAATTTGCATGTGTAAAGATAAACTCTGAAGCAAACATGCAAATGTGTAAACCTAGAAATCAGAAAAATTCCTAAGAGAGAAGGAAAGAAAGTGATCTTTAAACAGATAGATCCATAATGCAAGATATCTTAAAATTCTTGGTAAAGTTGTTCTTCATGACATGTTAAGGTTGGAAACACTGTTTATGCTCTTAAAACCAGTGTTTGAAGACCTGATAGCAAATGAAATGTAGGAATTATAGAAATGAGTTGTCAATCCCTTAAGTTAAGAGATTCTGTAATTATTTTCTGTTTTTCAATCTCTTATTTCAAGGGATTACATCTCCTAGGATTAGTTTCCTTTCTTAGAGTTTCCTAGTTTAGAGGCATAATTTGTATATAAATATGTAATATGTTCTACTGAATGTACACAAGAATAAAAATAACAGACTTGTCTGTTTTCTACAGTCTGTTTTCTACACAGTCTGTTTTCTACACAGTCTGTTTTCTACATGGTATCAGGTTAGAGCGATCAATCCGATTTCTGCTTCTCTTTAAATCAATTCCTATTCAACTCTATTTTTTTCATGGCTAATCCGGATCCCTCAGCATCCGAAATCACTTCCCAGACCAGATTCGGATCCTGTTGCAGCTGAAACAGAAGGTAATGATGGTTACCAAGAGGCTACTACTGTTGATCTTGATGACTTTCCTATTGCTATTAGGAAGGGGGTAAGAAAATGCACCGCTCATCCCATAAATAAGTATGTTGCATATGGGAAATTACAGTCTAATTTCAGGGCCTTCACTGCCAGCATTAACACTGTGAAAATCCCAAGAAATGTGACAGAAGCATTTCAATCTCCTGAGTGGAAAAAGGCTGTGGAAGAAGAGATAAAAGCGTTGCAAAAGAATAAGACATGGAGTTTGACAGATTTGCCAAAGGGAAGAGAGCTGTTGGATGCAGGTGGATATTCACAGTCAAATATCATTCGGATGGGAGAGTAGAAAGATACAAGGCAAGGCTGGTTGCTAAAGGTTTTTCTCAGTCCTATGGCATCGACTACCAGAAGACTTTTGCACCGGTTGCAAAATTGAATACCATCCTAATATTGTTATCAGTAGCTGTTAACATGGACTGGAAATTGCATCAGTTAGACATAAAGAATGCTTTTCTGAATGGGAACCTTGAAGAAGAGGTATACATGGAGGTCCCCCCGGATTAGAAGGAAAGGTCGCTAAGAAAACTGTGTGCAAGCTCAATAAATCCTTATATGGCTTAAAACAGTCTCCCAGGGTTTGGTTTGATCGATTTGCTAAGGCTATGACACAGAATGGTTTCAAACAAAGCCAAGCGGATCACACATTATTCAGAAAAATTACACCGAGTGGTAAGATAACCCTCCTAATTGTCTATGTAGATGATATGATTATAACTGGCAGTGATATAGAAGAAATAGAAAAGCTAAAGATGAATCTTGCAAAGGAGTTTGAAACCAAGGATATAGGGAGTATGAGGTATTTCTTGGGTATGGAAGTTGCAAGGTCCGAGGAAGGGCTGGTCATAAACCAGCGTAAGTATGTTTTGGATCTTCTTGTAGAAACTGGGATGCTCGACTGCAAACCAGTTGAAACTCCAATGGAGCCAGGCTTGAAATTTTGCAAGGAAAGGACTGGAAATCCAGTAAACAAGGAAACCTACCAAAGGTTAGTTGGGAAGTTAATCTACCTTTCACTGACCAGGCCTGATATTGCATACTCAGTGAGCATTGTCAGCCAACATATGAGTGATCCTCGAGAAGAACATTTGGAAGCTATTAACAGAATTTTAAGTTTCTTGAAATTTACCCCAGGAGCAGGACTTATATTTAGAAAAAATCAAGATAGAATAGTGAAGGTTTATACGGATGCAAGCTGGGGAGGTGAATTAACTGATAGAAGGTCAGTTAGTGGCTACTGTACCTACGTTTGGGGTAATTTGGTGACTTGGAGAAGTAAGAAACAAGCTGTTGTCTCTCGAAGTAGTGTTGAGTCAGAGTTTAGAGCAATGGCTCTCGGAATATGTGAAGGAATGTGGATTAAAAGATTGCTCACAGAACTGGACTTAGATGACAAGAAGAATTTTGAGATTTTTAGTGACAGTCAATCAGCTATGAGTATAGCAAAAAACCCAGTGCAGCATGATAGAACGAAACACATTGAGATAGACAGACATTTTATTTATGAGAAGGTCAACAATGGAGTTGCAAAACTGCAGTACATTCCGACGAAGAAACAGCTGGCAGATATCTTCACCAAAGCCCTTCCACGAGTGACTTTTGATGAGATGTCATTCAAACTGGGTATATACAACATATATACACCAGTTTGAGGGGGAGTGTAGGAATTATAGAAATGAGTTGTCAATCCCTTAAGTTAAGAGATTCTATAATTATTTTCTGTTTTTCAATCCCTTATTTCAAGGGATTACATCTCCTAGGATTAGTTTCCTTTCTTAGAGTTTCCTAGTTTAGAGGCATAATTTGTATATAAATATGTAATATGTTCTACTGAATGTACACAAGAATAAAAATAACAGACTTGTCTGTTTTCTACAGTCTGTTTTCTACACAATCTGTTTTCTACATGAAAAGACACAAGGGTGATGCTAAACTTAATTGAAATCACTGCAACAGTTTAAAGGATGCACGAGAAATGCAGAAAGGAAGCAAAGAATAACTAATGTCCTTGTACACAAACATATTCTGAAGGTGAAGTAACAATTCCTAGACTACTTATGATATGATTGTCTACTATTTAGCGACTTTGTCATTTACCTAACAGATCCAATAACACACCTCATAGTCAAACTCATATTAATTAGACCTGGCGGAAAGAAGGAATCATGCATAATGAACATACAAGAGGACAATTCCAATGGGGGAAAAAGGAAGTTCAGGAGAGTGGGAGGGAAGTTGAGCGAGAGGGAGAAAAAACAGTGGAAACTACCTCTTTATCAAAATGTGAATCTTGATGTGCCCAATGGTAATCGTAGCCAAAGCTTATCATGCGCAAAACAACTTTCAAATAAAAAACCAAAAGAAATAGTCATAAAACCTTCCAATAGATACATGTGAACCATCAAATACTAGCTTAAGAGTTAATGAATATCTTTCTTCCTTTGAAGAAGGAAGAACATTCTTCTTAGAGAACCCTAAATTTTTTTGTTATAAAGAGTCTTTTACTCAGAATTCTCTGTAGCAGAATCGGGACAGACGAGCAATAAGTAAATTTTCGTTTTTTATACACATGTACTGTCAAGTTGACCTTTGTTTGCAAAACACAATCTGCAAAGGAGATTCGTTTTAAGTGCTCGTCTTTCTCGTTCAACATTCATATATTCAAGCTACGTTATGAAAAGTTTACTTTTAGTAAAAACCCGACGGTATTAGAAAGTGATTCATGACATTAAGTAACCAATTTATGATCAACCCAAGAACCTGTTCAACAAAAGAGCAGTAGCAACATACCAGATTGGCTATTCCAGGCACAAGGGCTTACTAACTTCTGGTTTATCTATATATCATTCACTATGAAAAGTAGTACAATTCTGCTTCTCCTATTAGATAAATGTTGGTTTTTAACAAATAGTATATCATTTCCTTTGAACATTACTATAGAAGTTTTTTATCTACAAAGGATGCATTATATTCACTGAATTTTAATATCAATAAAGTGTAAATGCAAGGAACTACCAAAGTTAAAGCAAATGTGCCATCTAAATGTGCCTCGAAAATTGTCCAAATACTCCCATTGTTCCCTGCTTGCAACAAAAAACTAATAATAATAAATAAAAAGGCAATTACATTAAGAAAGAATAGTGTGCCATGTGCATATATGCCATTTATCATTCCCAACTAAATAAAAATCTTACAGCTTAGACTACTCACCCAAATTTGGAGAATGGATATCCTTCATAAATACGGTTGCAAAAAAGAAAAACTACGTTGAACATCCAAAGGAGAAAAGTGAAATACTTTGCTTGGGCAAATATCTGCAGAAACAGAAATCTAGAGATGGAATTAAAATTAAACGCATTTGCAGGCAAGAATGATGAAGGAAGGATGCAAAAACAAACTAGAAAATAGAGAACAATTATTAAGGGAAAAAAAGAGTGGAAGGAATTGAACCTTTACTAGGAGAAAGTTTGCTGTAGCAATTAAAAAGATAAAGAGGATGCTGCGGAAACAATGGGGACAGGGTGAGCTTTAAGGCAGCAAAGCAAGAAAAGAAGAGAACAAGAGCAAAATAGACAGCTAAACTAACCAAGCTCCGTGAAGATAGGAAAGGTAAATTGAGAGAAAGGAAAAGCCAAAGAGTGGACATCCCTCTGGTTTTTAAATGGAACAATTTCCTGCAGATATCAGCAAGCAAGGTAAAGATTCCAAAAACAAGGCTAAGGATGGGTAAGTTTGATCGGAAGTTTCTCCACTGGGCATCAGAAACATCCTACATTGAATATAAATACGAGAGAAATCAATCCTAATCACAAACTGAACATTCATTCATTCAAATAGTAAACAAATTATATAATAAGGCATACATTAAGGCGAGGAGGAGAGAAAAGCCATCCGTCACGCAAACCACGTAGTTCGGAGAAATGATCTGCGGCAAACAAGAGATCGAATTTACAGAATATAGTACGCCAAACATATGAAGAAGGGTCCGAATGAAATTTGAGAAAGAAAGCATCAAGTACCGCGAGAAAGGTGAAGAGAGCGGCGGATACAAAAGGCGTAGAAGCCAATTGCATAAAGTACTAGAAGAAGCAGCTCAACTTTGTTTTGCTTATGCTTTAATCTGCTCCTGCTCTTACTGTTATTTTTGTTAGTATTCATCTTCCTATTCGCTCAAGAACAACAAGATCTCTGCCCTAGCTATTGGTAATTAGTAATTAATTTCCACAATAGCGGTTCTGCTGCTTTCTTTTACCCAGCGTCGTCCTCCGCTCCTAAAGACTGTTTGGTTCAAGAAAAAAAATTGAAGAAACAGAAGGAAAAATCCTGTCAGTTTGGTTCACTTGTAAAGCAAAAACACAACGCTTTTAGATCGTTTGCCTTTCAAGTTCCAGTTTCATTCTAAATCTGCGAAAATTAATATAAATATACCTGCTTACGGTGGGTAAAGGTAGCTTGGAAGTCTCCCTATTATACCTTTGATTGCATTTTGGTCCCTTACTGGAAAATATAACAAACTAATTCATGTACATTTCAAGTAAGAGCAAATCGATTTTTGATACATCCACTTTTTATTTTAATAACCGACTGGTACTTTTAGATGATTCTTTTTCTTTTTCTTTTTTTTACATTACATCAGCCCTTAACGACAAAATGGATTGATTTTTATTTAAGGAATCATTTTATTCTTTTTAAAATGTACATGGACTAATTTTTCAATATTTCAATAGACGACTAAAATACAGTCCAAAATATAGTACACATACTGCTATGGTGTTTTTACCACTTATGATGGGTCCTAATGGCTTTCACCTCACGTTAATGTATTAATATCCATCTAATAAATTTATTTATTTGGAAATGCCATGTCCAAATATCAGCTAAATGGTCATAGAAGACCTCTTCTACATCGCCATTCATTTCAAACCAATTATGGTTGTTCTTGGAGATTTGAGCAACTTCCATGCATTTTGGGTGTCCTAAACAGCTTTGTTGAATGAAGCAGCGAGGTATTCAGCAAGACTTTGTTGAGAACTAAACTTGTTAGAAGAAGCCTCTGAAACTTTTGCCATTTTTGTGGCAATGGATTTTGGAAGCCAGGAATTTGAAGTGCCTGGAGTACTCAAACCATCCACTCCAGCTTCTTGTCTTCTCCATGGAATGGTTTTAAATGCCGCCAAGGATCTTCCAACATGGATTCATCAGAGTAACTCTCTGGCCCTAATATCCTGTTTGATGCTGAGCTATGACCACGAAAACCTTGTCCTCGTCCGGCTCTCCTTCCTAAACCAGGAGTGTTGTTCCTGATGTATCCACGACTCCTGCCTCATCCTGGACTGAAATAAGGACTACCTCTAGGTCCTCGATCGAGGATCAGACTGTTACCAAACGTTCGAGGATTGACTGTTCCATTATTGAAACCAGGGCTACCTTCTGGAGCAAAGCCAGGGCCGGGTAATTACTGTAACTTGATGTATTAGAGGGATTCTAGGCCCTAGGAGGAGTTCCAGGATGCCTATTAGGATTACCAAACATTCCTCTGGGTGTTCCATCAGAAACTATGTTATGGTTATCAGATGCTTGTGATCCATTCCAAGAATCAGATTGGCCTCGACGCATGAGTGAAGGTCTTGTTATTCTAGGGTTGTATGGACCAAGGTTGTATACGCCCTGAACAGGTGAAAAATGGGTTTGCATCTGATGGAGAGGCAAATACCTATTGAAGTCCCTGATCCCGCCGAACCAGAATAAATAGGCAAACTAATTAGAAAAACAAAAGAATATCAACTAATGCTAATTGCAAAACTAGAGATATTCCGTGCAATTGGTTTTAATCAATAACTCATTAACAAATGATCAGATATCTACATCCCTCTTTATGATCAATATAATCAAAAGTTCCTTCAAAAGATAAAGAGGGGGGAAATATGGTTAAATATGCAAAACCTATGCAGAACTTCTGAAGTCGCCCGGCAACCTAAAAAGCAGTATAATAAATCAATATCAGTAAA
This sequence comes from Hibiscus syriacus, assembly GCF_006381635.1. Taxonomy (NCBI): domain Eukaryota; kingdom Viridiplantae; phylum Streptophyta; class Magnoliopsida; order Malvales; family Malvaceae; genus Hibiscus; species Hibiscus syriacus. The sequence goes on along the minus strand of NW_024062758.1, from coordinate 564,613 downwards.
AACGAGTGTACCAGGCTGGAACGGTGTATGCACAGTTGGAGGTGTAAAAGGTTGTTGCCCTTCCACAGTCTGATTATGACTGTTGCCCATCTTCTTGTTAGCAGAAAATGCTGCCATAGGGTCGGTATAATAGTCAAAACGCGGAGTTCTACCAAAGTCATCCTGCAGTCTCGGTCAATGGATTCGAAACCAGGCATTGCAGAAGCCTCAACGTCATTAGACACTTCTGCTTCAATGCTCATTGCTTTCAGCCTTTCCTTTCTTTTCTCAGATTCCTCCATTTATCTAGAAGACAGAATGTGCATGAGTTCAAACTTCTCAACAATGATATATCACCTAGTAAAATATAAAAAACTAATTGTATCTTTTTGCATAACATTCCCTACCTTTTGAAAGCTGGATACAAGTTCCAGCCTCTAAGCCTTAATTACAACTCTTAACAACCTGATAAATTAAATTAGAATTTGATCCTATCTCGCCCAATTTTAAGAATGTTAAATATCACAAATCAAGTAGAAATCGATGTTCAAATTAAGTTTAGGGTTTCATATATTACCTTCCAATTTACAGCTCTATCGGAAACCTGGATCATGGAACGGAGCAGGAGGAGGAAGAGAAAGAAGAAACTGGGACGGAGCGGCGGTGAGGGGACGAGAGTAGTTCGATATCACTTCACTGTATTAAAATGTTTATAGTCCTCGTAATATCATAATAAAATATAAAATTTAATAATTATTTTGACAAAAGTAATTAAGAATATAATAAAATTTAATAATAGTTGATTCCTCTATAATCTTTAAGTACATCACGTGATAAAAAATTACTTCAAGATGTAATACTTGATTTTTCTTATTTTTTTCTATATCAAATCTTTAAATGGTAGATTTAATTAATTGTTGTCACCAATGGCATTACTCATTACCATATATCTAACGCTATAATATAATAATTTAATATGTTCCTTGTATAAAAATATTCATTTAAATCCAAAATTAAAAATCAAAACTCGAAAAATTAAATGAAAGAAACATATATCAGCAAAAATATTAACTTCCGTCATAGGAAATAGGCATTAATTAATTTATTAAGATGACAAAGCAAAATACGGATCCCTTGATTCTTATAAAGAATTATTAAAAAGTGTCTAAATATTAACTAAAAAGCACATTTAGTTCATTAGATTGATTGAATGAGCGAATTCTTGTAACCATTTTCCATTAAAATAAGGTCACATTAACATATATTTAACCACACAATCAAACTAACGATTCATAGGCTAAGAGTCAAGGACAGGTAAAAGAACTGCTAAAATATGATTTTCAGGAGGTGGGATGGGAAATTAAGTGAAATACCAAGCTCTGGAGTTTCTCTAGTAACTCCTGCTAACCTACGGAAAATCATCCCACATACGGTTTCTAACTTTCTATAACTTGTCAATTCTGCATGTGATGGCATAAGATTAACTCTAGAACAGCCTGTGAACAAAAAAATGGAAATACACTTGATTCTACAAAAAGATGATAGAGGTCCGAGACTCCGTTCAAAACGCCAAAAGTTTCGCTTGTCTTCAATAAAAATAACCTCGGCATTTCGCCGATCCACATAAGCATTTCTTTTTTCCATAGTCCGCGTTACTTTCCTTCTCATCGGAGCGCGGAATGCCGTAATCATATGTCAGCTCTGTCATGGGAGGGATGTGCCTCTTAGCAAAGAAAGCAATATGGAGAACCTCATTGTTATGTCCATACATGATTGGCTGCCAGAAAACATTTGAAGAGCAACTGTGATTCATGAACCGAGCTACATTTCCACTGTTCTTTGAACTTATGATTAGGGGAGATGGAATATCATGATCTTCGGAAGTATTGGTACTTCCTTCTCCTACTAACTCGGCTTCATAATTCCACTTGAAGGATTCATAGACTCTATTTGTATGAAAAGCATACTCGTTGCTTTCGTCATCTCCCCCATCCGGCTTTGCATCAGTGTTGTCAATAACTTCACCTGCATATTCACAAATAAAAGAACCGGCACGAATAGGGTCCCATGATCGCAGACCCCAACCCGTATCTCTTGTCTTAAAAACTTCAAAATGAACCTTAAAACCAGTCTGTGTAACTCTATTTTTGCAGTTACGAAGGCACGGGCACGAGGAACCACATTCATATATCATGGGTTTTCGGCACACTAGAATACCGTAGGAAGTGTAAGGTAAATCACCTCCATTTTTCTTAAAGCAGGTGCAGTTTGAATTTCCTGGTTGGCACACATCACAACAATTGCAGCCAAAAGAAGGTTGCAGTAATTTGAATGATTTTGGATATTTGATAGTAGACAAATACTTGAAATGAGCGGGCCCCTTTTCATCGTCAACCTCGTTCACGAGTGATACAGGTATGCTTTCCGCACCAGAAGTGAGGTCAGGAAGAATAAGTCCATCCCTTGGAGACAGACCTTCCTTCCATTTCTGAATCATTTTCCAAGATGCAAAAGCACCTTTTTGCCCGGATCCTTACCAGTTTATACTTGAACATATTACAGCCTGATTTCCCCTTCTCCATCCACGACTCTTGGACTTTGTAAATCCCATCATAAACGTAGACCTTAGACGCTTGGTGGGCAGAATCCTGAAAACCTCGAATGACTCTTACTTCATTGCTCGGTGCAAGCTCCTTTCCAAAGCAAGATTGCCCCTCACAAGCTTCTGATCAGATGCTCCTTTATCACCACTGGCATTCCCACCATGACCGGTGTATACCAAAACATCAGGATCTTCGACATCATCATCATACCCTCCAGCTGAAACGATGCTCACAGCCACTCGCTCCCCCTCTATATCACCCTTCATAGGCATGGGGTCAATCCCAGCCATGGACTGAGCATGCAACCCCACCAAGCACAACTCCAACCGGAAGAAGAAAATGTCCCCAATTTCAACACCAGGAACGACCCCGATTCTCTTAATCGCATTAGTCCGCACCCCTTTGCTCATCATTATGTTGGTAGCTTTTAAGACCGAGCGTTTAATAATCCCAGAATGAGGTTGAGTAGCATCCTCCATTTGGCTAAGCTTTCTCCTAAGCGCATCAAACCTCGAAAGCACATTTTCAACCAATTCCCTGTTACCGTCATCACGCTCAGATAAACTAATTCCAGGATTGAAATCAGTAGGAGTAACGAAAGCAAACTCAAAAACTTTCCTCTTCTTCGCTTTCTTTTTAATAGAACTCGACTCAGATGGTTTCTCTTTATGCACATTTTGGCCATTAGAATCTATTGGTTCCGCTCTAAATGACCGAATTGGCACAGCAGTTGAACAGAACTCGTGTTGGTTAAGACCAGGTGTTAACTGGGATCCTCGTGGTCCACTAAAGGAGGGAAAGGGCGAAAATCCATACGGAAAAGGGCCATTAGGAGGTGCACAAAAGAAAGGCGGACCGTTAGATGCATCTGGGAACTGGGGAACCAAAAACCGTAGCGGTTTTATATCCAAAACCCTAGATTTATCACCTAAGTTCGGTAGAACAGTGTTTATACCCGTCCCTTCTTCCATTACAAACAAAATTTGAAGCCTTTTTCAACCAAAATTTTCTCTTTGCACAAAACCCAGAGATATCCACTTCAGTTTACGCACAAACCAGAGATCCAGTGAACCAAATTACACAAAGTTCAGACTTGTTCCTTCAAAACCAGGAAATACCCACTTCATTTTTCTCCATCCTTACTTGTTTAAGCCCAAAACAATGGCCTACATGAAACCAAATTATACAAAAGCTAAATTTTTCAGAACAAAAAAATACTTTTTTTCTGAAACAATCGATACTCATTTCATTTTCTTCTACCCATGACTTTGCTATGTAGGAAAGAAAAAGTAACATATATATTAGAAATAATCTCTACACACAGTGCAAATAGACACAGAGATTAGGGTTATGTTGCATACAAGGAAAAAGAAATAAATGATTATATTTCAAATTAACCTAAAGAAAAGAGACGATTACCTGTCGAAACGAAGCTTTGAAGTTTTTGTAAAAGTGATTCCAGTTCGAAGAGGTTTTTTTTCCTTCTGTTTTTCCGCAGTTCTGTTGCCAGATTTAAGAATGTTAAATATCACATATCAAATAGAAATCGATGTTCAAATTAAGTTTAGGGTTTCGCATATTACCTTTCAATTTACAGCTCTATCGGAAACCTGGATCATGGAACGGAGCAGGAGGAGGAAGAGAAAGATGAAACTGGGACGGAGCAGCGGTGAGGGGACGAGAGTAGTTCGATATCACTTCACTGTATTAAAATGTTTATAGTCCTCGTAATATCATAATAAAATATAAAATTTAATAATTATTTTGACAAAAGTTTTTATCAATCGCTTACTTGGACATGAACTATAATTCTTCTAACACTCCACTTCCATTAATCATAGACTACCTATTTAGACAACCACTTTATAATACCATATATCTAACGCTATAATATAATAATTTAATATGTTCCTTGTATAAAAATATTCATTTAAATCCAAAATTAAAAATCAAAACTCAAAAAAAAAATGAAAGAAACATATATCAGCAAAAATATTAACTTCCGTCATAGGAAATAGGCATTAATTAATTTATTAAGATGACAAAGCAAAATACAGATCCCCTTGATTCTTATAAACAGTTATTAAGAGGTGTCTAAATATTAACTAAAAAACACATTTAGTTCATTATATTGATTGAATGAGCGAATTCTTGTAACCTTTTTCCATTAAAATAAGGTCACATTAACATATATTTAACCACACAATCAAACAACCGATTCATAGGCAAAGAGTCAAGGACAGGCAAAAGAACAACTGCTAAAAAGTGATTTTCAAAGGGGGGGGGGAATTAAGTGAAATACCAAGCATTCTGCCGTTTCTCTAGTAACTCCTGCTAACCTGCGGAAAATCATCGCACGTATGGTTTCTAACTTTCTATAACTTGTCAATTCTGCATGTAATGGCATAAGATTAACCCTACAACAGCCTGTGAACACAAAAATGGAAATACACTTGATTCTACAAAAAGATGATAGAGGTCCGAGACTCCGTTCAAAACGCCAAAAGTTTCGCTTGTCTTCAATAAAAATAACCTCGGCATTTCGCCATCCACATAAGCATTTCTTTTTTCCATAGTCCACGTTGTTACAGTCCTTCTCATCGGAGCGCGGAATGCCGTAATCATATGTCAGCTCTGTCATGGGAGGGATGTGCCTCTTAGCAAATAAAGCAAAATGGAGAACCTCATTGCTATGTCCATACATGATTGGCTGCCAGAAAACATTTGAAGAGCAACTGTGATTCATGAACCGAGCTACATTTCCACTGTTCTTTGAACTTATGATTAGGGGAGATGGAATATCATGATCTTCGGAAGTGTTGGTACTTCCTTCTCCTACTAACTCGGCTTCATAATTCCACTTGAAGGATTCATAGACTCTATTTGTATGAAAAGCATACTCGTTGCTTTCGTCATCTCCCCCATCCAGCTTTGCATCAGTGTTGTCAATAACTTCACCTGCGTATTCACAAATAAAAGAACCGGCACGAATAGGGTCCCATGATCGCAGACCCCAATAAAACTGACCATGAGACAAGTGATTATGATAGCACCACCAGCTGCTCTAAGCTCACGAAAAATGAATCCTTCCAAAGCACCCTTTGCCTGGGAAAAATGCATTGGAAATTTAACGAAGATATCATGAAACTTATTAGAAAAGAAGAAAATTATCACTGCCTTACTTATAACAGCAATCCTCAAATATAGGGGCGCCATCTCAATACCTCATTGGATCTAGGATCTATACAAGAGATTGAACAAATCCTAAAAACTCTATAATGCTTGCATAAATGCAGGAAAAATGGTTTAGCCATTAGCCTCATCTACAAAATTTACATATGGCATTATGTACATGTATACGAGGGTGATAAAGTTAATCAGTACACTTCCCATGCATATTACCATGGCCCATCGCCCATGGGTGCAGAAATACAAGTGTTGCTGAAGTTTGTTCCTTCAGTCTGACCAAATTAAGCAATATACCAACCCAAATACATGTAAAACTTACACAATCAAACAGTATATACACTTCTATCATTTTCATTATTTAGTTCTAAAAAGGGATCCCATGGTCTTCTGGTTGAACCATATTTTAAATATACACCAAGACCTGGTTACAGGCTACAACAGCAGAAAACCCACAAGATTAAAGCCACTTATGCCTTATACAACCTCTTTTTCACTTGCATGCACAATGAGAGGTCAGCATTCGCAGCAAAGGATTACTTCCCGACAATGATATTAGCCAGATCAAGGTGCCTTAAGGCTAACTAACAAGGTTCAAAAAGTTATAAAGGGTCATGCAAAAATACTAATTAGTAGAGAACATAGACTTAACCTGGAACGAATTTGCAGCTGATTTCACCAACAATTCAGGAACGAAGAATAAACATGTTAGCCATGCCCATGAAAGAAGTTTCCTATGACCAAAAGCAATAAGCAGTTACATAAGGAATAGTATACTAGTACAGAACAAAGAAAAGAACTACCCAGTAGTTAGAGATACCATTCTAAATCATGCCATACAGCAACAAATGTGAATATAACCCATATGTTGAGTAGCTTTCTATGAGACCCAACAAGTGGAATATACAAGTACCTAAAAGTTATATTATACTGTAAGTAAAGTTCTGGCTTGATATTAACTAATTCTCAAGTCCCCGCATTCTATCTACCCATCCTCATCATTAACAATTAACTAAGACTGCAAAATAAGCCAACTTATCCACCGTTCATTGTCCTCCGTCACTGTTCGTCGTCCACCGTCCTCCGCCGTCCGTCACCGCACTCCGATCTCCGTTCGACGCCGTTTTCTCAGGGAAGATCGCCTGCTTACGGAGATTCCAAATCTGGACTTAGATTTGCGATAAAGTTTTTCAATCGGCGCAGATCTTCACTTTGTTCACTGCCGATTTTCGCTGTCAACCGCCGTTGGTGTTCGACACCGCCTCACCACCAAACTATGCGTCTTTTGGCGACCAAAACCCCCTAACCTGGAGTTGAGATTCGTTGCTGTTCTCCGGGAATTCGTATTGAACTGTTCCGACATTACCAGAAACTCTACTGTTCAGCCGTTGTTTTGCGTCGATCTAGTTGTTCCGACGTTACTGGGTTCTTTGACACTGTTGTGGGTGCTACAGATTCTCCGACCTTTGCTCTCAATCTGTCTGTCTACTTCAACTTCCATTTGCATTGGATTGCATCCTTCAACATCTTCTTTTCTGATTTAGGCTTCATCTTTCGAGGTGGTTCTTTCCTTCAACGAACGATACATCTTTTGCTGCTTCGTCTCTTTTTCTATATATTTTCTCGGTATGCACTAGGAATGTTAAATTCTCAATATCGGGTTAGGGATTAAATTCTTAAATTTCATAATTTAGTGATTAAAATTGAATAATTAATAGTTTAAATACTTATATGAAAAATGTTTTATAGGATTAAATTATAAACAAAGAATAATAGAAGGCCACAAAGGTCATTTAATGATAAGATACTTTTTGGGTTATGGTATTAAATTAACTCACGTGAAAGTGAAGAAAATCAAAAACAAGTTTTCAGAGTTCTTCTCTTCCTCATCTTAATTCATACGTGAAAATCAAGTTAAATGTGAGATCTCTTGTTAGTTGATTTCTTGATGAATTTAAGGTTGATTTATGACCATTAGACGATAATTAAGCTTAAGAAAGCTTAATTTATTTTAAAACAACAAAATGAGGGGTATAGGAAGGATTAAAGAAAGGAAGTAGAAAAGTGAAATCCCGATAGGAGAGTATTAAGTACATTTCAAGCCTAAATTTGACTTGTCATTAGTGAAATTAAAAGATATGAAGTGTTAGAATTGCATTCAGAACCAGTAGAAAATGTGGTATAATTCTTGAATTTTATATGGAGGATGAGAGTTGGAAGTTAAAGAGGTGTTGAATGAGTATGAAGTGGTTTAAGTAGGTGTATGTAAGTTGGGCACAATTAAGTTAGAATGAAGTAATTTTCGTGCGTAAATTGGAATTCTATGCTAGTGTGCATCAGTACACATTCAACATGTATTGATGCATCAAGGGTAAATTTTCAGAAATTATTCAGTGTGTATCGATGCACAGGAAGTGTATCGATGCATCCCTTAAAATGAAAACATCGAATGTAATTTGTGTATCGATATAGTTAGTGTATCGATACACATGTTAAGGAATGTACCGATGCACTACAGAGTGTATCGATGCCTACCTTAAATAAAAAATGTAATCAACCTTTCTTTTAGTCTAAGGAGTGAACAATTAGAGTATATCAATTAGAATACTAATATGGATCCATGTATTATTGTGTAGATAAAACGTAATCCCGTTCCAGAACAATCGAAGAATTAGGTTCAAATCAAAGCAAGCAAGGCTAAGGTGAGTGCATAATATAGGTATAATTTAATGGAAATAAGACTTACGATAAGTCAATTTCCTAGATTAATTTCATAGTATAATAGTTATGAACATGCATACATTATAGTCTTTATTAAATATGCATAAGTCATATATATTTACATATGATTCATTACATGTCATATGACTCATATGAATGTATTTAAATACTTGTGTCATAGAATATGATATGTATGATTATATGCACATGTGAAATGTGATAGAAGAAAAAATATATGTGATTACTATGGTTTTTATAAATGTAAGTGCTTTGAAAAGTCAATGTGACACCTCAGATTCGTATCCGGGTCGGGTACGGGTTAGGAGTGTTACAATGAAGTTTGCGATAATAGTGGATAACTTTGCTGGTGATTGTTCCGTGGGTGGTGCATTTGTCTAAGTTTTGGTTGCTGAATTTTAATGAGTGAGCAGAATAGAGAAAGAGCGGTATGGCATATGAAAACTCGTTCTTCCTCTCGTGAAGAATGGACAATCTTTGTCAACAACCTTTCCAAGAGAGTGACTAGAAGAGAATTAAGGGATTTGTTCTTGTGTCATGGTATTGTTGTTGGGATATTTATTCCGAAATGTCTTGCATAAACCAAGATATAAAATTTCTACATTTGCATTAGTCCAGTTTGCAACTGAAAATGGTATGAGGAATGCCATTGAGAAAACCAATGGTACCTGGATTGATGGTTTAAGAGTTTCTGTGGGGGTCGCCAAATATCAGAGAATTAGGAAAGCGATAGAGGTTAAGAAAAACGTTCAGGAGATTACAGAGAAGACCGGTGGTGGCGCAGTAAGAAATGCGAGGAAGGTACGAGAGTAATCTGGAAGTTTCAGGGACGATAGATCGTACAAAGAGGTTTTGGTGTCGAACAAGCAAATGAGGGGAGATGGAGCTGCAAAAAAGCCTTATAATGTTTTTATTCCGGTGGAGGAGAGAAAATGGTTAAGGAGGTCGATGACATGTATTCATAAGCAATCGTACGACGTGGAATTAATACAGAGAGCATTGTACAGTGAAGGTATTGTTACTAATGTTGTGAAATGGGGGTACGCAAGGAACTCCTGCCTAGTTTCTTATGTGTCGGAGGAGGACAAGTTGAAGGCCCTGAGAGAAAAAACCTTGGAGCTTAACTACTGGTTTAACTGGTTGAGACCAGTATTATCGGAAGGGGGAGGCCCTTTGGCCTTTTGTGAAGTTTCGTTAATCGGAGTTTCTCTAATTGTTGGAATGAGGTATTCTTTTCAAGCTTAGCCTCACGGTGGGAGGGGGAGTTAGTAGAGACTAGAAAGAAAACTTTGATGAAGTTGGACTGTATAACAGCGAAGATGATGATTAGGGTGGGTAGTCCGTTTGATCTCCCGGAGTCAATTTCAATAAACACCAATGGTAGGGTATACGTGATAAAAGTCCAAGTTGAGCTGACGACTTATGGATATTCAGAGGTAAAGAATGACGAAATCGATGTTGAGAGGATTTTGAGGGACGATGTTTCCCAAGAGGTTGGATGAACAAAGCGAGTTCGGTTCCGTGTGATCCAGATTTACTGACAAGTAACGTCCTTGCTTCTGCTATCGGAATTATTGAGGAATTGGTTTCAAGAAATCTAAATTCATTGGAGGTGGATATTACTAAGCAGGACAATTGTGAAATCCTAAAGATGCAGAAACTCGGGTTCAGATAAGGAGAATAGCCTATTCGAGATAGAGATTGGGTCTATCAGACGTAATTTTCCTAAAAAATACTTCAAACTTGCGGAATGCTCCAGGATACATTGAAAAAGGTTCGACTCAGCTTGAAGATCGCAAGAAATTCAAGTTATTGGGCTCTCCTCCAAATCGTGGTCGCTCGAGAAGGAAGGCGTCAAGCACAAATCGGAGATAAATCCTACAAGAGAGTATATAGTAGAAACAGGGGAAGGAGCAATTCGAGAGAGAAAATGAAGGAAAAAGCAAAGTCTTTAGGGCATTGTTCGGATGAGGAGGAAGAAGCACGGGCTAGTTGGGAAGTATACAATTTGATGGGTGTTACGTTCCGAGGAGGAAAAAAGCTTTCATGGAAAAGGTGAAGGCAGTGTTTGAGGAAAAGACGATGGCGAATTGACTCTGATGTTCTATGGCAAGTGGGTGTTTTTTCTTTTCTTCTTATGTCAAGTTTTAGTATGATAACGTATAATGTGCAGGGGTTGGGCAGGAAAGAAAAGTCTAGGGCTGTGAGGAATGTCATCGTAGGGAAGAGGCCAACGTTAATATTCATACAAGAAACGAAGTTGGAGAGTATCACTCCTACCTTGAGGAGGAGGTTGGGTGGAAATCTTTTGAACGAGTTTGTAAAATCTCTGGCAGTCATATCATCAGGAGGATTGTTAACAATTTGGGATGAAAGTAAATTAGAGCTGGAGACTGAATATGTACAGGACAGGTTTATTGCAGTTAAAGGTAAGCTAAAAGAAATGTCTATTTCTTGTTGGTTTATTAACGTTTATGGCCCATCTGTTAATATGGAAAAAAATCTTTTTTGAGGCGTTGTTAGGCTTTGTGTGGCAATTGGAAGGTCATATTTATTTGGGAGGATATTTTAATGCATACCTCTCAGAAAGAAGAATAGGGAGAGGTTATAACAGGTTCTCGATGATAATCTTTAATGAGTTTGTACAAAGGCTCCTGAATGATCTCCCTATGTCAGGCGGTATCTTTACTTAGAGCAATAATAGGGATTGTCCAACATTTGTTAGATTGGACAAGTTTCTAGTAGATTTTAACTTATTATCGGTGTTCTCATCTGTGAATCAGATTTTGCTCATGAGATCATTATCGGAACACAATACAATTAGTTTGGAAAGTAAGGGCCTGGATTGAAGGTCGAAACCTTTCAGATTGTTCAATTACATGCTGGACGAAGATGGGTTCAAGGATTGAATGGTTGAGGAATTCCAGATCAAGGCTGGGTAGTAGAAGGAAAGAAATTTATAGTATTCTTAAAAGTTCCAAACCAGTAATGAATGGTCTAAAGTCAGTTTCAGCAGTATGCAACGATCAATTGTGGAGTTGGAAAATAATTCACGAATCGGAGCTGCAAATTCAACAAGGTTCCACTACTATTTCTATGGATCTTGGGTCCGGCTAGAAGGAAGCTTTGGCATCTATACAAAAGAAGAGGCAGTGTGGTCCCAGAAATCTAGTGTTAAGTGGTGCTTGGAGGGTGATCGCAACACTAGATTTTTCCATATATGTGCAGCAAACAAGGAAGGGTGAATGATATTAAAGTGCTGAAAATGGGGGGACATTTGATGTCAGATTTTGATGAGATTAAGCAAACGTGGTTACTTATTTAAAAGAATTGTTCAATAATAACCCTACAATGGAGGTGGAGGCGATGGAGTTTAATTTCTCCAGGATTTCAGCGGATCAGAATTCGTTTTACAGAGACCCTTCTCAGTGGAAGAAGTTTGGGATGCAATTTCATCATCGGATAGCAACAAGGCTCCGGGACGCTCTGGGACCGGACGGAGTGACAATGGGGTTCTTCAAAAAGTTTAGGCATGAATTAAAAGAGGACATCATGAAGTTTTTTTCCCTGATTTCTTTGCAGGGAAAAGTTGGGATAAATGGGTAAATCATTCATTCATTACTTTAATCCTGAAAAAATCGATTTCGGAAAACGTCAAGGATTTTAGACCAATAAGCCTTGTGGGTGGACTATATAAGATCTTATCAAAGGTGTTATCCAGAAGATTAAGTCAATGTGAGATGCAGTAGTTGGCCCTTCCCAATTTGCTTTCATCTCGGGTCGGCAAATCACAAATTGTTCCTTTATCGCGAATGAGGGGATCGACTGTTGGAGGAGGAAATGTCTTCCAGGCGTAGCATTTAAGGTTGACTTCAGAAGAGCGTATGACTCAATCGATTGGAATTTGCTATTAAAATTAGTGGATTATATGAGGTTTGGTCAGAGATGGAGATCTTGGATGAAAATGTGTGTTTCTACAGCTTCTATTTCGGTGCTGGTGAATGGTTCTCCTTCGGATGAATTTCGGATTGCAAGGGGTCTTCGTCGGGATTGCTTTCTTTCCCAGCTCCTTTTCAATTTGGTTGCCGAAATTTTGAGCTTGATGCTATCGAAAGCTGTGAGGTTAGGCTTGTTTACAGGTTTTGAGATTGGGAGTCCGAGAGATTCTTTTGAGCTCTCTCATCTTCAATTCGCAGATGATTTGTTAATTTTTTGTAATGCGTCTATTGGGGAATTGAAAAATGTGAGAAGGGTTCTTATTATTTTTGAGTTGATGTTAGGATTGAAGATTAATCTTTCAAAGAGTAGGTTATTCGGTATCAACGTGAATGACGAGATTATTTCTGAGTGGGCTGCTGCAATAGGGTGCACAGTGGGTTCTTTTCAAACGGAATACTTGGGGCTTCCTCTTGGCCCGAAGAAAAACTAAGTTTCTTTATGGGATTCGATTATTCAAAAGTTCTACAAAAAATTGACCGGGTAGAAGTTTGCCTCCATATCTATCGCTGGTAGAGTGGTGTTGATTAAGTCGGTCGTTTGCTCTTTACCAATATACTTCATGTTGATTTTTAGACTACCGAGGTGTGTTCTGAAGAGGCTTAACTCAATTATGTCAAATTTTCTTTGGGGGAAGTTTAGTATTAAAAACAAAATTCATTGGGTTAATTAGGAGATTGCCTGCAAGCCTAAGGCGTTGGGAGGGATTGAGGTTCCAAATCTTGAACTTATGAATAGAGCTTTATTAGGAAAATGGACCTGGAAGTTTGCCAACGAGAAAAACTCTTGGTGGAAAAGGATAATTTGTTGCAAAAACAATATTAATATGAATACTATGAGGGTGGATAGTTCGGCCTCTTACAAAGCTTCTTGGATATGGAAAGAGGTTGTGAAGAATTGTTGTTCCGATGACGAGTTTGGGGAATGTTTGCGAAGTAACTTTCTGCTGAAGGCGGGCAATAGGGACTTATTAAGATTCTGGCATGATGCTTGGTTGGACGAAGTTTCATTGAGGGTATGCTTTCCTCGCTTGTTCACATGATGATTGCTGATTTTAGGAAAATTAATTCGTCAGGCTGTTTCTGGGATATTGCCATGAGGAGAAATCTTGTCGATTGAGAGTTGATGTAATGGAATGAGCTTATGGCATTGTTGTATAATTTAAATCCGTCGTCATCGATGGATGATAGTCTTGTATGGGCGGGAGAAGGAGATGGGAGGTTTTCAGTGAAATCTTGTCTTGAAATTTTTCTTGGAACATCGTTCAAAAGTTTTCCCTGGGAAAGAAATGTATGGGTCAGTTTAGCTCCTCCTAGGATTGAATATTTTATTTGACAAGTGGAGCACAAGAAGGTTGCGGTCAAGGTAGAACTAATAAAACGTGGGGTGCAAGGTATAAGAGATCCTTATTGTCCGTTCTGTGGGTTGGTTCAAGAAACAGTTTCTCATCTATTCTTTTCTTGCAAAGTGTCTTGGGGGTTATGGGTTAGCTTTTTGTGCCGATGGGAGGTTTCCTTTGCAATTCCAGAGTGCCCTGCAACCTTATTTTCAGTTTGGTTTGACCTTGTGCCACGCTCTTACGTTTGGGCCTTCATCCCAGGTGCGGTTTTGTGGTCAATTTGGAAAATGAGGAATGATATTATTTTTAAAAATGGGAAATTAGATTGCACTTTATTATCTTTTATATCAAGGTACAAAGTGGCATCATGGTTTTCTTCAAAGTTTCCTAAATTGATGGTCTCTTTTGATAGTCTTGTGGGTGATTTGGTGCTACCTGATCGTGTTATGTTAGATGAAAAAAATATCACAAAAAGGTAGTTAGTTGGTCTCCTCCTCCTATTGGTTTTGTTAAAGTGAATGTAGATGGTGCTGTGGACAGGTGGTGGTCAAAATAAGGAATTGGTGGGCTTATCAGAGATGAGACAGGAGTGATGTTGGGTTCGTTCTCATAAAAAGTAGGATTTGGTCCTCCTATTATGGCAGAATTGATGGCAGTGAGGAGAGGTTTGAATCTGTTCCTGGATTCAGATTTATCGGTGAATCGAAGGCTTATTTTGGAGTCCGATAGTGCGGTGGAAGTGGAATGGATAAAAAATCCAGCTAGCTCCACTCCAATGTTTCTATTCATTGTTAAAGATATTGCAGACATTGTGGTCAATAAAGGGGTAATTGTCCGTCATGTGGCGAGAGTAGCTAATTGTGAAGCAAATGAATTTGTCAATCAAGGGATTGGTTAATTGATGTGGAATTAAATAGGTAATTAGGTTGTTGTTTTTCTATTATTGTTATATCGGGAACATTAGGGAATGATATTTGCTTGTAATTGTTTGTTTAACCTATGAGGTAGTTTTGTTGTAGGGCATAAACATTTTCTTGTAGGTAGTGTTGTTTTACATTGTGTTGAGTGGGCTGCCATTATTTTTGGGTGGTAGTGTGATCTTATTGTACTTGATTTTTATGCAATAAAATTTTTAAGGCACTCTTTTCCTCCTTCCAATGTCATGTCAAATGTAAAAATTCATAACAGTGAGATGTAGAGAAAAGAGTCACAAATGAAAAACCTCACAATCCATTTGTCGAAGGACACATGCCAATTTTTCCAAAAGCTTTCCAAGTTATGATAATTATTGACACACTTTGGCATGTTTTCTAGAGCCTCAATTCCAACAATCTACAATTATGAAAGTTTCAATGAATTTCTCCATATGGGTAAAAACACCATAGCTACAGTATTGGCACAAGTTATTACTAAACGGAGTGACGTGAACCAATGATTAAACCAACAAAGATGGAACACAACAAGGAGGCATAAAAGGGGAAAAAGTAGTAAACATCATCCTTAAAGTGAACATACCAGGGACCAAAACCGAAAATAGCGCCAAATAAGGAGAAACTTCAACCATATGAAATTTATGACTTGTACCAGTATAAGAAATATCATCAGACTTCATTTTCATAATTTATGCATTTACACTTGGAAAACTTATGATATATTAGAAATAATCTCTACACACAGTGAAAATAGACACAAAGAGATTAGGGTTATGTTGCATACAAGGAAAAAAGAGAGAAATGATTACATTTCAAATTAACCTAAATAAAATAGATGATTACCTGTCGAAACGAAGCTGTGAAGTTTTTCTAAAAGTTATTCCAGTTCTAAGAGGGTTTTTTTTCTCATTTTTTTCTGCTCTATTTATAAGACAAACTACATATATATATCAACATTAAAATAAAATATTTTAGGTTACAAATCTATTAAAAAACATATTACTATAGCAAAATAAATTTTAAAATGATAATTTAATAAATAATAGACAATTTTTTATCTTAAGATAAAATATTAGAATCAAAGTATTTTTTTATTTAATCATTGATATTTGATATATTAATATATTGATCAACTAATCCTATCGGCTATTGTAGAGGTGAGCGTAACTCCTAACTAAGTTTGCTTCATTCACAAACATCAGTGTTAGAACTAGGGGTGTGTATTATCGAATATCGGATATTATCCGATCCGAAATTTCGGATACCTAAAGTAATGATCCGTATCCGATCCGAAAAAATTGGATATCCGAATATCCAGATCCGAATCCGATTTTTTTTCTTTGCAAAAAAAAAAATCAACATAATAAAAGCATTAATTAAATAAGAAACACTTAATAACTCTTATGATTTCCCAATTTAGTAAAAATACGGTGAAACTAGAGGATGATATTAAAATATAAGCTAGAATCCATAAATCCATACTTCATTGTGTACTTTCTGTACCTAAAATCTGTTTGCGCTAGTGCATCAAGTGCCTTGCTCTTTTCCTCTTGTTCCTTGAGCGCTTTCATATCTGCTTTCATTCTTTTCTGTGATTCAAGTTCCGCAATTCTCCGAGCCGCTTCGGCCACTTCCATCGCTGCTTTCGACTTAGCTTTCTCCTGTTCGGCTATCGTTTACGCAGTTTCCTTGGCAAGCCGTGCCTCTTCAAATCTCCTTTCTTCTTCCATTTTCCACAGCTTGAGTTCTCTTGCCTGTTGTCATGTAAATGTTAGGCACAAATTCTAACTCTAGTCAAATATTTAAGCAGATTTTAGTTAACAATCTAACCCTTGTTTTTTCCGTGAGTGCTTCTTTGCAGGCATACTATACATTTCCATTGTTTGCTACAAAATTCTGTTGCATTTTTAATATGCACCATATCTTTGTATGGATTTCTCGTCCAGCTCCGCCTATTTCCCCATTGCGCAATCAAATTCTTACCAATCCAACATAAAACCTGCTCCTCCCCCTCCTATGGAGTCGCAAATCGTGTCGGCAACTGAGAAGCCGCGACCCAAACAGCCGCCTAAATCCATTGTTTAGCTCTTGAACCATATTGCTAAAAAATTCTTAAACCGGAATTGTCCAGTAAGAAGAAAATTGCAATTCTTTGCGAACTATTTTTCTTAAAGCTAATATCTTTATTGTCAATTCACTTAAATTATATATATAAGAAATCCACTGGAATTAAATAACAAGTAAAAATTCCAAATCCTGGTCCCTGAAAATTCTGAGATATATAGAACAGATGGGAAGATAGAGTGACACCGAAACACTACAAAAGAGTTGCCCTGGGAAAAGGAATTTGAAGCAATTTCATAAACCCTATTTAGAGAATAGTCGAATAGATGAAGGAGAGAATAAAAATAAATAAATGATTTCTAATGAATAAAAAGTTAGTTCAACAACAACAACAAAAAAAAGTGAAAATTTTACCTTTAGAGGCGGCGACCGAGAGAAAGGCGAAGAATTTCTAGCCAAAATTTTCAACTTGAAAGAGTCGGAAGAAATCGTAAAAGAAACTTGATTAGAGAAAGAGAAAGGAAAAATTAAAGAAAAAAGAGACTTACTACTTTGGCGCTAATAATACTCGTATTTCTTTGGGTTTGGGTTTAAAAGAATGCTTATAGCCCAAATTAACAGCCATGGGTTTGAAACATATTAAAATAGCCCAAATTATTTTCGGGTTTTCGGATAATCCGAATCTGATTTTTTATCAATCCGTATCCGATCCGAAAATCCAGAAAAAAATTCGGATACCCGATCTGAACTATCCAAAAATTGAAAAACGGATCGGATATCCGAATTTTTGGATTGGATCAATCGGATCGGATTTTTTTGTACACCCCTAATTATAACATCTTAACTTGCTTAAAGGATCTAGTGTCTAATCTCACTAGACCAATTGGTTGTTTGTGAATTAATATATATATATATATATATAATATAAAAAATTTAAAAAATTTAAAATAATTATTATAATAAATGTTGGATACTAATTTTGATATTATATCTTAAATTTATGTATTTACTGAAATTTGAATTAACTTGTAATATTATATAAAGTATGAAGACAAACTTCCAACATATTAAATTAGAGGAATTAATTTTTATTTTTATAAAGTAAAAGGATGAAAATAATAATTAGACCAACCTTATTTTATAAAAGGATAAACTACTTCAATGATCATTAATGTTTGAGTAAGTTTTCGTTTTCACCACTAATGTTTCAAAAATTATAAATCGATCATCGTTTGTTACAAATTGGTCACTCGCCGCTAACAGACGTGATGAAAAACACACGTGGCATGTTAACAGCAGTTAACAGGCTTACTTGGATGGTATAATTACACAAATAGTCTATGTTATTTATATTCTTTCAATTTGATCATAGTTTTAATAAATTAAAATATTTTTTTAATTCTTATAAATAATGATATATTTTTAAAAAAATGAATCAAAATTTAAAATTAGTTATAAAAAATAATGTTAGGTAAACTATAAAAACAAAAAGTAACCTTTTTAATAAAATTAACATTTTTTCTTCCCCAAACTTTTTAAATTTTTTTCAAAATTAATACTAATATTAAAATCTTGTCTGTGAAGAAATATTTTTCACTCGATGCATAATTTTTTTTAAAATTAATTTTATTAAGTATTACATTTTCTGAACAATCTTATAATTTAATTTATCATTACATCTTTTAAATTAAATTTTATCACAACATAAATCTTTTTGTCCATTCCCTAAACAAGCATTAGAAATCGAAGTGTTGGTTTTTAAATTAAATCTACAAGGAGTTCAAGGGCCAACTGATGCGAACTCTGCTTCAAGCCGAAGCGTCGGTTCTAAAAGTTCTAGTGGAAGCGCTATCGAGTTTCTGTAATTTTATACTATTATGATGATACTACTATTCAATGTTTACATTAATTATAGTAACATATGATCAATGTCTTCTCCTCGGTAGTTTCGAATTGTTGTCTTTGCGGAGTTTGTTAAGCATAATTCTTGGCCGTAACTTGTGCCTGAGCTGCCATCTGCTATTCAAAGCAGTAATGTCATAGGCAATGGTGCAAACATGAATGGATTATCATCAATGCCCTTACGGTTCTTCATGCCCTTGTTAGACCTTTCCAATTACTTTTTTTCCTCAAAACTATGGAAATTTAGTACATATATAATTTTATGCTTAAGGTTTCTTATCATGAGTTTCTTTATTGAAGTAAATGTGGCATAAGCTCAAAGGTAGCTTGAAGTAACATATTTTGAGTTTAAGTTATTTCTCTTTCCTTTCTTATGACAGTACTTTTTGAATCCTAAAGTTGAGTATCGCCGCAGCTGGAACTAATTGCAAAAGAAATTCTTGCACCTTTGCTGACAGTGTTGCATCATTTCGTTGAAAAGGTTGTTATTTCCAAACTCTTTTTTTTTTCCATCCTAATTCTCCAGTATCTGTTCAAGAACAGATTTCTGAATCTCCATCATAAAAGATATTTGGTCTGTAATACAGGCTACAGCTACCCATAGTAAAAAAGAGCTGGAAACTGAGAAGATCCTTCTCCTTATATGCAAATGCTTATATTTTGCAGTGAGGGGTATTTTTATCCCTCTTAACTCAGGCAACATTGGATGAATCTGATTAATGCCTTTTAAAAAAACTAGTTTCATCACTATGTGGCTATACAAACTTCAGAAGTTTAATGATCTGATTAAGAATCTGCATGCATTTTAAAACAATTTACCTGTCATGTTGTTTAGGGAATGGACAAAAAGATTTATGTTAGGATAAAATTTAATTTAAAAGACTTAATGACAAATTAAATTATAATACTGTTCAGAAAATGTAAGACTTAATAAAATTAATTTTAAAATTTTTATGCACGGAGTGAAAAAAATTTCTTCACAAATAAGATTTTAGTATTAGTATTTATTTAAAAAAAAAATAAAAGAGTTTGGGGAACAAAAAATGTTAATTTTATTAAAAACGTTAATTTTTTTGTTTTTATTAATTTACCCTAAAATTTAAAAAAAAAGTTAATTTTTTGTTTTTATAACTAATATTAAATTTTTTATTTCTTCTTTTTTAAAATATATCATTATTTATAAGAATTAAAAATAAATATATTTTAATTTATTAAAAAAATAATCAAATTGAACGAATATATAAATAACATGAACTATTTGTGTAATTATACCATCTATGTAAGTCTATTAACTGTTGTTAACAGGCCACGTGTGTTTTCCGTCATGCCTGTTAACGGCGAGTGACTAATTTGTAATAGACGATAACGTTAGTAACCAATTTGTAACTTTTGAAACATTAGTGGTAAAAACAAAAGCTTATTCAAATATTATTGACTATTGGAGTAGTTTTCCCTTATAAAATCTTTAATTACTTTCACATCCATATTAAGGAACATAAAGTTGAAAACCAAAACTGACTGCCTTTAGATCTGCCCAATTCATTTCAAAGAGGAAAAAAAGGAAAGAAAGAAAATCCTTACAACGAACAATTCCGCAACCGGTGCTCGTCCGCTTTCCAACTGGTAATCATATGTACTTTTTTTTATTAATTTCGTTTTGTGTTTCTCTATAACATTATAGTTTCTCCGTTTTCTTTGGACGGGAGATAGTAACCCTAGATCTCTTTCTCCCTGTTTTCCTTTTCTCGTGTTTCTGTTTATTTCTTTTATTCATGTTCAATGGTGGCGAAAAATGAAATGCCTGTATATGGGTTTTAATGAAAATGAATTATTTTGGTTAATTTTCTAAAAGGTTCTTATGTAATTTGGTTTCATGTAGGTCATTAACTAAGAGCGGAGAAAAACGAAGTGGCTTTTTTGCTAGTTTTGAAGATAAAAAAGGGAATATTTGTAGTTGGAAGGCCTGATTTT
Organism: Hibiscus syriacus; assembly: GCF_006381635.1. Classification (NCBI taxonomy): domain Eukaryota; kingdom Viridiplantae; phylum Streptophyta; class Magnoliopsida; order Malvales; family Malvaceae; genus Hibiscus; species Hibiscus syriacus. The sequence goes on along the minus strand of NW_024062758.1, from coordinate 543,902 downwards.
TGTTTGTTGTGGATAAAATTGATCCTGGTTTTAAAGAAGAAGAAGAAAGGAGAGAACATAGGCTGTTAAAGGCTTGGTTTTTTATTTGTAATGGAAGGAGGGCTTGCTGGAAACACTGCTGTGCGAAATTCATTGGATAAATCTGAAGTTTTGGATGTAAAGCCACTTCGTTCCTTGCTTCCTGTATTCCCGGGGGCAATTAATGGTCCTCCTTTCGCGACTGCACCTCCTAATGGTACCTTCCCGTCTGGGTTTTCACCGTTTCCCCCATTCAGTCAACCACAAGGATCCCCATATACACCTGTCCTTAACCAAAATTCCTTTAGTTCAACTGCTGTGCCGATTCGATCATTTAGCACAGAACTACCGCCTTCTAATGACAGAAATGTGCATAGCAGTAATAAACGCAAATTAGCTGGGTCGAGTTCTGTTAAAAAGAAAGTGAAGAGGGGCAATGAATCGGAATTGGCATTAGCTGCCCTTAGTAATTTTAAACCTGGAATCAGTGCAGCTGAAAAAGATGATGGTAATAGGGAATTGGTTGAAAATGTGCTTATGAGGTTTGATGCACTTAGAAGAAAGCTTTGCCAAATGGAGGATTCAAGGGAACCACATTCTGAAGTTTTTAAGTGTGCAAACTTGAAAGCAGGCAACATATTGTCTACAAAAGGGTGCGGACTAATGGAAGCAAGCGAATAGGGGTTGTTCCTGGTGTTGAAATTGGGGACATCTACTTCTTCCGAATGGAGTTGATTTTAGTGGGAGTGCATGCTCAGTCCATGGCTGGAATTGACTCCATGCCAATGAAGGGTAGTGATATAGAGGGAGAACGAGTGGCTGTAAGCATTGTTTCATCCGGAGGGTATGAGGATGATGCTGAAGATCCTGATGTTTTGGTATACACTGGTCAAGGTGGGAACGCCAATGCCGATAAAGAAGCATCAGATCAGAAGCTTGTGAGAGGAAATCTTGCTTTAGAAAGGAGCTTGCACCGAGCCAATGAAGTAAGAGTCATTCGAGGTTTCAAGGATCCTACCCCACAACATCTAAGGTGTATGTATACGATGGTCTTTTCAAGGTCCAAGAGTCATGGATAGAGAAGGGTAAAAATGGTTGTAATATGTTCAAAATAAATTAGTAAGGATCTCTGGGCAGAATGGTGCTTTTTCCACATGGAAATCCATTCAGAAGTGGAGAGCTGATCCATCTTCGAGGGAAGGGCTTACTCTTCCGGACCTCACCTCAGGTGCGGAAAGCACCCCCGTCACACTTGTCAATGAGGTTGATGACGAAAAGGGGCCTGCTTATTTTACATATGTCTCCACTGTTAAATATCCAAACCATCCAAATTAGTGCAACCTTCCGTTGGATGTAATTGCAGTGATGCATGCCAACCGGGAAATTCAAACTGCTCCTGCAATCAAAAGAACAGTGGTGATTTCCCTTACATTGGCAGTGGGATTCTAGTGTGTCGAAAACCTATGATTTATGAATGCGGTTCCTCATGCCCATGCAATCGTAACTGCAAAAATAGAGTTTCACAGACTGGTTTTAGAGTTCGCTTTGAAGTTTTTAAGACAAGAGATAGGGGTTGGGGTCTGCGTTCATGGGACCCTATTCGTGCAGGTACATTTCTTTGTGTATACGCAGGCGAAGCTATTGAAAACTTTGAGGGGCAGAGTGGGGAATATGGTGAAAACAATGATTTTGTTTTTCATACAAATCGAGTGTATGAATCATTCAGGTGGAATCACGAAACAGAGTCAGCAGGAGAGGGAATTTCTAACACCAGCGAAGTTTTCGATATTCGATCTCCTCTAGTCATAAGTTCAAAGAACATTGGAAACGTAGCTCGATTCTTGAATCATAGTTGCTCTCCAAATGTTTTCTGGCAGCCAATCACGTATGATCAAAATCATGAAGCTTTTCTCAATATCGCTTTCTTCACGAAGAAACACATTCCTCCGATGACAGAGCTGACATATGATTATGGTACTCCACCCCACACAGATGAGACGGGAAGTAACAATGCCGATTGTGGAAAAAAGAAGTGCTTATGCGAATCACCAAATTGCCGAGGCTATTTTTATTGAGACCTAGACTGCAAACATGTATTCTGTACACTAGGAAAACTTTTGGCTTTCTTGAACAAGGTCTGGTTTCTGGCTCATCTTTGTCTAATCATGTAATTTTATATGCATTTCGTGTTTAGGCTTTGTAGCTTATTCTTATGTCATTTACAAGCAGAACCGACAACGAATGCGAACGCAGGATGATGATGTTCTTTTGTTGTCTGTTTGGTTGGAAGTCAGATTTTTGTTTCAGTTACTTGAGATATACCAAAATGGTTGGTAATTCTCTGTTTTTTTCTTGCTAGACTAGCATTTTGAAGTTATTGTGATTTTTCCTGTCTTTGACTGTTTCCTGGTGTGAATTGGTCGTCTGTTTCTAGTTGCTGTTCTCTTAGTAAAAATAATTCTAGATGACAAATATGATCTCCAATCTTCATTTCATGCATTATAGTTGCCAGTTGAGTCTTAATTCGGTCGATATTGTTTGATGTTGCAACAACTAGAAGCTTGTTGGTTCGAGTTTACTCAAGTGTGTAATATCTTTCGATAAGGAGTTTGCGGCAGTTTATCGATTGCTTTTCCAGAGTTGAACTAAAGGGATTTTTGTTAATATGGGAATCCTTGTGCCTTGTGGTCGAATAAATGAGGGCAACGGTTTATTCGAATATGAGGGTCGGGGAAGTAATTACAATAGGGAGGGCTAATTATTAATTACATCCTCCTATTTTATAAAAACTAAAAAAATTCAAGTCAAGTAGTAATGTAAAACGAAATACATGACAAACTTGGCTTATGAACGTATATGCAAACACAAGCTGGAGTCTTAGAAAAATTTTCAAGCTCAGAACTGAAGCTCTTCCATTACTGTCAACTGGAATCCATTCTATTAGACAAATTGGCAAGAGATTAGGCACAAGGGAGACAAAATGATATGGCATACTTTGATTTGGTTCCCACAGCATCTTCCCAAGCATAGTTTAATAGGTTGGATGGCAATCTTAGATAGGCTTCCCACCAGAGACCGATTACAACGCATGTGAATCATTTTCTCTGGGACTTGTGTTCTTTGTAACGATATGCAAGAAAATCGAAATCATTGTTCTTCGACTGCCATTTTACTGCTCAATTAAGAGAGAATACCCTTCACCTTTATGGTTTGAAAAAGACATTTTGATCCTGGGAATAAATGGTTACTTGGGCAAGTAAATCATGGAAAGGCAAGTCACTCTTAACCACTATCCTCAAAATCGCTTGGAACGCCAACGTTTATGTTCTGTGGGAGAAACGGAACTGTAGAATCTTCAAAGCTTGCTCTCGAAATCCAACTGACATCTTCAGAAGCATTAAAGATATAGTAGGTATAAAGTTGAGGGGGAAAAACATCAATAGACTTGACCATGTTAATTCTAAACTTTGTATTTCTTGGGGTATAGATTAAACCGATAGATTTTTGTTTTTTGAATGTAATTATTCCAGGTGATCATATATTGATTTTTGTAGCATTTATGCTTCCTTGGGTAATAAATTTGAATTATCCAAAAAAAAATACATGAGATTTTCGGATGAGTTGTGTAATAAATAATTAAAATGGGGGAATTCTAACAATGAGGTGTCATCTCTTTTTGTTTAATCCTTGTATGTTCTTTTAAAGCTCATTTTGGAGTTTTACGGGTTTTATTAATCGAAATAAATTAATTTTTTTTTATGATGAATGTTGTTTCCACATTTTTTTATTTACTGAATTTGAAAATGAAATAAGTTGTAGATATATAAGGACTTTCTCCTTTATAATGACAAGTTTTTAGGAACCTTTTAATAGTAAAAAAAAATGAATTTATTAATTTGAACTCTTAAACAATTACAAGTATTGTCGTACTATCTGACAACGTCCATCCACTAAACAAATGCTCAAAAATTAATTCAAATGTAACTCGAGTAGTTCTGCTCAACGGCAATATTATCATTAAGAAAATATTTTATCGAAAATGTTATTATTTTTTTAATATTTTCGGTAAAATATTATTTAAAATAGTATTTTTTTTATCAAAAATATTATTTTTTTCTAACTAATTTTCGGTAAAACTTAATATTAACATTTTTTGTAGAAAAAATAATATTTTAGATAGCGCTTTATCAGAAATTTTAAACATTTAAGTGACGTCCAATATTAACATTTTTATAGAAAAATAATAATATTTTAGATATCTCTTTAGCAAAAATGTTAAAAAAATAATATTTTAGTAGTATAGCTTCTTAGCCGTATTAATTGTCATAGCTGAGACCTCCTATGTAACTCGGCTTAACTTAAATGCTTAGAACTTTGGGTAAATTACACAGTTGGTCCTTTAACTGTATAAGAGTTTCATTTCGGTCGCTTTATAAAGTATAAACGCCAAGGATTGAAAAATCATTGGCACAATATGATGCGGGGCTCTTGAAGACATCTGGCTTTGAAATGATAAATAAGATCTGAATACAACAGTAAAATCAGTTATCATCTACTATCAGACAAGGCAATGAAGTAACGAATGGTTTAATAATATGGAAAGAGGACCTACATTTTTGCTCTTCTTGACGGTGACTCGGCTAACACCTGGAATTGGTTTCATCCCGAGCTTCAACATAGCTTTGCGACTCTTCTTTTCGCTTCTGCTTTGCTTTGACCTACCAGTTCCTTCTCCATCAGGATGTCCTGACAGAACATACAATAGGATAAAAATGAACCTGTGAACTAATAGAGGTGAAGAAATATTGACAACCATCAATGCATCACTCAATTATATAAAGAACAGTTTGGTAATTTACACGCTTGTTTTTTGAACATAGTGATCCACAGAATACATATCACATTAATTGGTAAATAATAGATGTAGAAACTACAAATGAAATTGCTACACTGCACACAAAGAATGAATTAAATACTTTATGCATTGACAATTTAATCTTGTCATCGATGAACATGAGACGATATCTAAATTCACCAAAATAACGATTCATATCAGTGGCAGTTTGGAACTAATATAATATGATCCAAATGCAGAAACGTAAGTGTCGTAACCAGTTTTCGCACGGGTACAAAATTTTACTTGGCGGGAAAAATAATGTGGATAAATAAATGGGTTTTATGAAATGTTTTGGGAGTCGACATCGACCTTTTTCAGTAAGGTATGTCGAATACCTAAAAATTGTCTTTTAAAAGAGTTTTTAAGAAAATATCAGTTAAAAAATAAACTGGTATGCGTTTAACCAAAAATTCGTTCTTTTTTTAATAATAAAAAGGGAATCGTGGTCGATTACGTTTGGGGAAAGATTAGCACCCCACAACGCCCAAAATTGGTCCCTGTCGATTATAAATTGTCTCTAATAGTAGAATTTAAGAATTCAAATATAAATTTAATTTATGATCAAGTTATTTCAAATTTAATATGACATTTCTTAAGGAAAAATATTAAATATATATAAATTTAGGGTTTTGTAAATATGACATTTATTTATTTAAAAATATCAGAAAATGACATCTAGTTGCTTTCAGACTGCATTTTCTTTAATATTAATAAATAAATAAATAATAATAAGAATATAATAATTTTCCTTAAAAAATAATAAAAACTAAGTAAATATATATATATTTATAAGCAAGATATTTATTTATTTTTTAAAATATCATAATATGACCTCTAGTTACTTTAAGACAATCATTTTCTTAATATAAAAAATAAATAAATATCATTATTTAATTAATATGTGAAATTAACCAAGTTGTACTTATGAATATTTCACACACACACATATATATATTCATAGGACTAAAATGAAATGAACAAAAAATAAAACGAAATAGTTAAAAGACTAAAATTAAAGTATTGAAAAATGTAAAGCAAAAATAATTAAAAAAATAGAAAATTAAAGTAATAAAATTAAATAAATAAAAAGTAAATGACATAAATTAAAATATAAAGTAAATGACTAAATTAAAAGATTAAAATATAAAGTAAGGAACTAAAATAAAAGATATCAGAATATAATGCCCAAAATAAAATAGTTCAAAAGATTAAAATAGAGAATTAATATGACTAAAATATAATAAAGTAAATCAAAGAGATCAAAATAAAAGAAAATAAAAATATAGCAGCTAATTTTGGAATAATAAAAAAAGAAATTAGGAACTAAAATGTAAATATGCACATAAATTAGAGAGATTATTTCATGATTTTCCTTATTTTAAATGACTAAAAAGGTCATGGGACCTTATCGTGATTTACCCTTAAAATTGAATTAAAGTCTTCAATGACCAATATACGAAAATGCAACATAGATTAGAGGACTGAAGTGTAGTTTTACCCTAAAAACAGATGCCAGAATACAAAGGGGTATTAAAATGAGGGAGCCTCTACGTGAATAACCTAAATATTTTAGGCATAATGCAAACAAATACCCCTAACGTTTGGCACTATATGCATTTGTGCCCAAATCGTTTTTTTGGAGCAGTTCTATCCACAACGTTTGATTATGAGGCATAAGTACCCCCCGTTTGATGGAAATCGTCAATCAACTGACGGTCAATGGACCATCTGACGTGGCATGCATATATGGTTATTGATGATGACGTGTCGTTTCCATGTCACTATTTTTTGCTGACGTGGAATTTACACGTGGACCCAGATATTGATGTGGCATGTACAAATCATCATAGATGATGATGTGGCACTACCACGTCATATTTTTAAATAAAATTAAAATATTATTCCTAATATTTATATATTTTTATTTAATATTTTCTGTACAATAAGATGGTGACACGTGTCAACACCATATTGGTTTAACTTTAAACCAAACAAAACATACTTTTAAGGGGAATTGAACCTGGGCCAAATGTTTAAAATACCGTCACCAAACCACCAAGCCAAATCTTTCATTTGGTTATTTTTTGCATTACAAAATATTTAACATATACGTTATGTCTCTCATACATTTTATCAAACACTTGGTGAATGACATGTACCAAGCTATGACTGCTACAACATTGCAAGAGATGAGGATTGTAGATCCTTCCAGATCAGCAACTGCTTCCCTTTTGTAATTCCAGCAACCCTAAAATGTCCCCGATAGACCTACCGCTCTAATGCATCCCCAAATACTTCAACAGTCTTAGCCTTTGGTCATTTTTCAGGGTATTGTCGATAACCAACATCAATCTCAACCTCAAACTCAGCCACATATACTTCAGCAACATTTGCAACGTCAGAATTCATTTAATAACCAACAGTAACACCACCACCCTCATCATCCATTGTTTAATAATCAGCAGCCGCTATTTACTAGCCAACAACAACAATAGTCGCAGCAGTAACTGGTTAATCAGCAACAGATTTCCAACGCAATGTCGGGCATATCACAACATGCTTCAGCCTCTCAATCCCAATCATCTCCATTGCAACGCATACCTTCGCTATGCCAATAACATAGTTTTTCTGATTCCAATTGAAACCCTGTGGCCAATCCTGACGTTTCTCCTTTGTATAGTCTTTTGGGTTCCTTTCCCCAAGATGAATCTTCCAATTTGCTCAACTTGCCCCGAACCAATCCCATAATAACTTCTGCTACATGGCCAGCAGCTAAGCGGGCTGCTGTTGATGTTCTCTCATCCGGGTCTCCACAGGTGGAACAGTCGGGTCCATCCCAAACAAACATGTCTCAAAATTCAATCTTATTGCCACCTTTTCCCGGCAGGGAGTGCTCGATAGACTAAAGGGTATTGATTTTGTGGTTAATCCAATAATGACACCTTCCAGTTGCATTGATGAGTCCGGATTCTTGCAGTCTCAGGAAAACGTGGGACAAGGAAACCAACAAACTAGAAACTTTCTTAAGATTTGTTCATTTTACTTCTTTTTTTTATTTGTACGAGTTCAACTAGGTTTTTAAAGTTTGATTCGCTTCATCATGTTGCAAGCTTGATCTGTCATCAATGCTAAATTTGTTGATAATTGATGTGAATGTTTTCACCGTGAGCATGTTTATAAATCAGGGTTTGACAAAATATTTTTCTGTATGCATTCACCAAGTGTTTAATAAAATATGTGAGAGACATAACGTATATGTTAAATATTTTGTAATGCAAAAAATAACCAAATGAAAGATTTGGCTTGGTGGTTTGGTGACGGTATTTCAAATATTTGGCCCAGGTTTAATTCCCCCAAAAAACATGTTTTGTTTGGTTTAAATTTAAACCAATATGGTGTTGACACGTGTCATCATCTTATTGGACAGAAAATATTAAATAAAAATATATAAATATTAGGAATAATATTTTAATTTTATTTAAAAATATGATGTGGTAGTGCCACATCATCATCTATGATGATTATTACATGCCACATCAACATCTGGGTTCACGTGTAAATTTCACGTCAGCAAAAAATAGTGGCATAGAAATGCCACATCATCATCGATGACCACATATGCATGCCACGTCAGATGGACTCGTTGACCGTCAGTTGACTGATGGTTTCCATCCAACAGGGGGGGACTTAAGCCTCATAATCAAACGTTGTGGGTATAACTGCTCCAAAAAAATGATTTGGGCACAAATGCATATAGTGTCAAACGTTAGGGGTATTTGTTTGTATTATGCCAATATTTTATAGACTTAAAACTCATCTTCTTCCTTTCTTTTTTTTCACGCAGAAGACCATGCCAAAGCTTCCACCCAAGTTATTTGGCCGGTCATATAAAAAACCCAAGGCTCCAACGCCGACCACCACTATAGTTGCCCCCCTCGCGTTCCTACCGATGATGGAAGAGAGATCCGACCAAGGACCAATAACGAGGTAAAACCAATCCTATTTATTGTTTTTTTATATTAACTTGCTGCTCTTTTTTTATTATTAATCTCCTGCTTTAGTTCAAAAATAAAAAAACAATTGAAAAACACTATAACAGATTCAAAGAGAAAGTAAACCTTAAAAATGTACTCTCTGTTGTTGAATTGCTTTTCGAAGAAATAGAGAAAAAAATCATCTGTTACAAATTTTTTTGTTTTATTTTGAATGGGGGGCGAGAGGAAGGAGGAGGATTCATTCTTCTGTTTTGTTGGGTTTTTATAACCCATATTACATGTGTAAAAAATAAAAATCTAATATTTATTGTTGTTTTTTTATTTGCTGATGAGTATGTTGGACATGGACAATGCTCATGAGGCCACAGGTGGAGCTGCCGGAAGCTACTGGAATGTAGAGATGACGGCGGGTGCTAATTTGAGCAGGGAGCTACCTGTTATTGAAGTACTGCAGCTGCTGGAGGCTAAGGTAAAAATGGTGATTACAGATGCCCCTCTTTGCTCGTTGTTGTGGAACAGGAATGGAGCAAAGATATAAAGCACCATTTTTAGCTTGAATTGTTCAAACTTCTGAGCTACAAGTTTTGTTCTTCTTATTACGAACTCTTTCTGGAAATTTTGATGTTGATCTATTTCCTTCTGTGATAGAGTCGAGCAAAATGTTAAATAAGTTCTTCAGATTATGAACTTCCTCTTCCTCTTCAGATGAGTTCTTTTCATGACGATTCATCTCATTCTGTGATGGATTCGAATTTTTACTGAAATCCACGTTTTCAAAGATTGAAAAGTAGACTAATTCTTTGTTGAAATCTTTGCTAATCTTTGGAATTCCTGTCAAATATTCAATATCTAGATAAAAATGTGAAATGAATGCAATGAAATTTGTTCAAAGAGGAACAATTTTAGGTGAGATAAAATTTGTTTTGAGAGACGTCACTGATTCGAAATGTCGTGAATCAAGCAACGGAAATGTTAAAAATATACAGTACTGAAGGTCTTATAGACGACCCGAAGGCTTTAACATCTTGCACTAAAGGTTTTACAGATGACCGAAGGCTTTTTGAAAACATCCTGTACTGAAGGTCTTATAGATGAACCGAAGGCTTTTTGAAAACATCTTGCACTGAAGGTCTTATGAATGATCCGAAGGCTTTTTGAAAACATCCTGCACTAAAGGTCTTATGGATTACCCGAAGGCTTTTTGAAAACATCCTGCACTGAAGGTCTTATGGATGATCCGAATGCTTTTTGAAAACATCCTGCACTGAAGGTCTTATAGATGACCCGAAGGCTTTTTGAAAACATCCTGCACTGAAGGTCTTTTGGATGACCCGAAGGTTTTGATAACATCATGCACTGAAGGTCTTACAGATGACCCGAAGGTTTTGAAAACATCCTGCACTGAAGGTCTTACAGATAACCCGAAGACTTTGAAAATATCAAAAAGCTCCCGAAGGCTTTTTGAAAACATCATGCACTGAAGGGCTTACAGATGACCCGAAGGCTTTGAAAATATCAAAAAGCTCCCGAAGGTTTTTTTTAAAACATCATGCACTGAAGGGCTTATAGATGACCCGAAGGTTTTGATAACATAATGCACTGAAGGGCTTACAGATGACCCGAAGGTTTTGATAACATCAAAAATTTCCCGAAGGCTTTTTGAAAACATCCTGCACTGTAGGTCCTATGGATGACCCGAAGGTTTTGATAACATCATGCACTGAAGGGCTTACAGATGACCCGAAGGTTTTGAAAACATCATGCACTGAAGGGCTTACAGATGACCCGCATGTTTTGAAAACATCATGCACTAAAGGGCTTACAGATGTGAGAAATAGTTTACTAAGTAAGAAACTATGGAAATCATTTTCTTACTATTTAACAATTTCCTTTTTAGAAAAGATTAAATGAGAAATTTTGGAAATCGTTTTCTCATTGAAATAACTTGTTGATTGGGTAGCATGCTCCATTTTAAAATAATGCTTCTTCTGTGAATTGCGTCCATCTATTCTTCAGATGTTTGTATGATTCCTGCATTCGAGGTTTTGAATTCTACCTTATTCTTGTAAGGTATTTTTTCACCATGAATCTTCTTTTTTCATACGAATATCTATAAAACTTCATATTTAAATGCAATCAAATGTATCAATGTAATTGTGCAAATGATGTTCTTATGAATGCATGAATGTTGATGCAATCTTCATTTGACTTCAAAGTGGTAAACTTGGTCTTCCTTCACTTGATCATTTATTTCCAAGGTTACCTTTGGATATTAGTGTAGCAATCTATGCTATATTTACGAAGAATCATCTGATATTTGTGTCTTCTTTATTCAAGTCTCAGAAGAAATATTTCATTTATGGAATTCTTGCCGTAATCAAAATTATGACCTTGATGTCCCAATTTTGTCTTTGATAAAACCGGCTTTCTTCTTCTAAACTTGTGTAGAAATCTAATAAAGCTTTCATCTTTGAAGAGAGAATATATCATCTTTGAAGAGAGAATATATCATCTTTGAAGAATGTAGATGTAGATATGCCTAACTCAGCAGAGATTAATTTAGGAGAGTAGAGTCTGTTCTAATTTGACTCTTGAAACACATCACAAGGAAGATTTATCCTAATTCCTTTCATGTCTACACATCTAATCAAATCTCGTATAAGGAAAATTGGACCATATCATGTCGAGATGCTTAACAACAACCTGTCGTTCAACCTTAGTTGGATCCACTAGTTTCTTGTTGTTAAAATTTTTAGCTTCCCTTCTGTGGAAAGAAATCTTCATCATATCTCACTTCTAACCTTGGGGTTTGAAGAAGACATGCTTTATATTGCATCAATAAATGAAAACCATAAGATCACAACATTGGTTCAATATCAGAATAACTGGTTCGTAAAACATTTGACAACACATTCATCCTTTCATGTGGCTTCTGCTCAGATTTCTCAATCATTGAAGCTCTTTGCATATTGTTCAAAGCTTTTGTATGATGTCACAAGACCACTTGAAAACAAAACTCAATGGGAATACAAATGGGATGTTAGTGTGTTTAATGACCAAAAAGTTGGGCAAATTCACAAAATATGCTAGTGCTGAATTGAATAAGAGATACTAATTGATCTTGATATCATCTTGGGCAAGGGCAAAGTGTGATACCGATCACACTTTCTTCCATAATGAGTTTTGTAGGAAGTAGAAACACATTAGCTATAAGAGCCATGTACAGAAAGAGGTCCATGGAAGTCTTACTATTGTAGATGAAACACACATGATATACAAAATAGATGAATCACACATGATAAACAAAATAGATGAAAACTCAGTTCACCCTGATTGTCAATGATAACCCCAGTAACAACGGGAATAAGGTTAATATACGTAAGTCGAACTTCTTTCTTTAATGTCATCAAGTAAGCGAAAACTGTTGTGAAAAACAGCTTCGTAGCCCCAACAGTATGATTGAAACTAACTGCTAGAAATCTCAAAGAAATATGTCCAATCATTACTGACACACAAAAACCAAATTAAAAGTCGAGATCTTGAGGAACTAAACCTTGGATCAACCTTAATGTATCTTAACAAAGAACACGTTGTCATGTGACACATGGTTAAGAAGATTGGGTATTTGAAATAATACTTGTTGAATAGATATTTCTTTAACAACATGACTGTCTAATGAACGAAGCAATTATGTATAGTTAGTTTGACTATCACTGCTTCACCATTTTCATTCTTCATACCTTTCTGTCTCATTTGAAATATTTGCTCAAGTCAATGATCTTTAACACATAATGATGTGAGTCTTCAGTATGCCCCAACATTTACTGATACAGACGTTCAAAATGCACCAACATTCCTGATTCTGATTGAAATGGTATTTCAGCAGGCCCCAGCATTTGCTTCTTGCTAATATGAGCTTTCAAAAATGCCCAAATATTCATACTGATGTGGACTTTCAAAATGCCACACATGGATTATTTGAAGTGGCCTTCAAAATGCCCTAACATTATATTTCTGGTTGAAATGAGCTTTCAGCGTGCTCCAACATTTGCTGATATGCACGTTTAAAATGCATTTAAAATTGTTTTCTTGCTGATATGAGTCTTCAAGAATGCTCAAATATTCATACTGTTGTGAGCCTTAAAAATGCCCTACATGGATCATTTCTGTCTGAAATGGGCCATCAAAATTCTATTTCTGGTTCACTCTCAATGTATGTTTGACTTGAATATCATGATCCCCATGAGGTTCAATTTTGACAATGCGCTGTTGTGGGTACTTGTGGCTTTATTTGTAACATCCTCAATACCGGGTTGGTGATTAAATTGTAAAATTTTAGAATTTGGGGATAAAAGTAGGATAGTTGAGTAGTTCAATGATTTATGTGTAGATATTTTCTTAAAGTTGTTAGTAATTATTAAAGGAATTAAAGGGCAAAATGGTCATTTGACCAGAAAGATATTTTTCCCTTTAATAAATATGAATCACGTGGGGGTGGGGAAAAGAGTTATCTGAAAACTATTTCTTCTTTCTTCTTCTTCCTCTCATCCCGTGAAGGCTCTAAGGCAAAGGTGAGTTTTTTGGTTAATCAATTAATTGTTGATTTTATGAGTTAGTTTTGTTCATTAGTTGATAACTAAGCTTAAGGAAAGCTTAAGTTATCTTAAAATCAAAAGATAATTAAGTTAGAGGAGATTGAAGAATTGGAGTTTTTAAGTGAAATTTTGAATAAGAAGGTTTATATGAATTTAGAGGATGAATTTGACTTGTCATCTATGAGAATAAGAAGCTAGAAGTGTTAGAATTAAGTTTGGGTAACATGGAAAATTTGGTATGAGTATTGATTTCTATACGGAGAATAGAATTTTGAGGTTTAAGATGAAATTAATGGGTATTAATTAGTTTAAGTATGTATATTTGAGTTAAGAATATTAAAGGAAGTGAAATAGGAAGTGTGGAGCTGAAACTGAAGTGATTCTTGAGCTCAAAACATGATTTCTGGGCTAGGGGAATCGGTACCCATTCAATGGGAATCGGTACCCATTCAATGAGAATCGGTACCCATTCAAGGGGGAATCGATACCTATTCAAAGGGGAATCGATACCCCCTCAACCGAACCAGAAATTCTAGAATGCCTTTGGGGAACCGATTCCCCCACAGTAGAGAATCGATTCCCCCTAAAAGAAAAAGTGATTTTTGGTTTAATGAGTTCGGTTAAGTTTCTAGTATCAAATTACAAGGTGTAGGTATCTAATAATTGCCTTAAAATGTATAATTATGTAGATTCAGAGCCTGAACGAGTTCCGGAATCATTGTCAAGTAAGATCGATCAAAGGGAAAGATAAGAGATTTAACTTGACTAGTGGGGCCAGGTGAGTGCATATTCAATAGTATATGATGGGTGATGGGAAGAAGACTTGCGATGAGTCTATTTCCTGAAGAGTTACATATGAATTCATGATTAAAGGCATGAGTTGAATATGAGTGTATGTATGCTTGATTATATGAATTGATATGTTTTGTATGTGCTATGTGGTTTATGTACAAACACTATTAAGTGTTAATGAGAGAATATCAAATAAGTTATGAAATTATAAGAATACAGAAGATAAGTCAAGAGATATAGGGAAATGGAAATAGAGGTTTATGAAGAATCATAGGAGAATAAATATAAGTAATAAGATAATGAAATATAAGACTATGTGAATACATGGTTATGAGAATTAGTAAAATAGAGTTATTTGATTTAATGAGAATTGAGAAAACTAAATAAGATTGAATTATAGAATGGAATGGGAATAATATATCAATTAGGGAACTTGAATATAAAGTGATGATATGTATATATATAGGATAAATTATATGCTAAAGATCTATGAAGTTATATGAAAAGGTTATAAGGAATATATGAAATTGAATTATTTAAATGGATTAAAGTAATATATAAATAAAATACGATTAAGTATAATATATATGTTTAGAAATACAACATAAGTTATATAATCTAAAGGAATACAAAGAAATAAAGTATAAAGTAGACGAAATGATATAAGTTATTATATACCTATATGATATATGTTAGCAGGTAATATGAAAGGATTCAAGAAACTTATATAAGCTATGTGAAAGTGATCTAGGTGTTTATATGTGAATTATTCGGTAATAAGTTATATGAAATAAGTGTAGTGATTACCAGATCATAAGAGATAAGTAAGAGAATGTGAATAATATGACCAGAAACTATGAGCATGTGTGATGAAATGAATATATGAAAACATGACTATGAGATATGTGATAAGAAGTTGTGATTAAATGATCAAGAGATATAAGCTAAGGGATATCTGTGAATTACATGAAAATATGCTATGTGTAAGTGAATTACGTGATTATATGAATATGAAATCATATGTGAATTAACATGAACTACGTGATTACATGTATGTGTGAATGAAGCTACAAGCTTATATGAATATGTGATATGTTTACATGAATATGTGCAAGGATATAAAAGATAGTGCCCATGTTATGTGTCTTGAGAGCTTTGGGGTATAGTTGGCATGCCAAGAGTCGAGGGTTTACGTGGTCCTTCGGGATATATAAGTATCCTATGGAACATCTATGAGGTCCTTTGCGACACGTATTTGGTCATTAGCATATGTATATGATTCTTAATGAATTTTCTATGTCGTCCTTTGGGACGTATATGTATTCTTTGGAGCATGTATGAGGTCTTTTGAGGCACTTACTTGATCCTTGGTATATGTATATGGTTCTTAAGGAATTTATATGTGGTCCTTATGGACAATCTTATATGGCACTACGGTGCAAATTATACGCGGCACTTCGGTGCAATTATACGTGCTATGGTGACAACATTAGTGCACAAACCTCTATAGACTCACATACCTATAGTTCTCACATATGTCCATGGGCTAATCATGAGATAATAACAAATATATGTTTGTGATATGATAAATGTTGTAGAAATAATATGATGTTGTGTGTGTGTATATTGTTTGATTAAGGGGTTTAAGTATAAAAGTATGTGATTAAAATATAATCTGTTAATGATGCTTTATGTGTATGTAGGTATATTTTGTTAAGCAATCTGATATGATTTTGTATGTTATGATGAAATAAGGTGATTTAGTATAGCATGATAGAATGAAACATGCATGCATTGTTAAATGTTATTAAGTGCATTATAAGTTTTATTTGCCTCACTAAGTCATCGACTTAGCATGTGAGTGTTTCACACGTAGGTTTCGGAAAGCTAGAAGAAAAGCTAAGAGAGCAAGACATGTCAGCATTTCCTTTATAAATTTCAGATCAGAAAATAGATGATTTAAATGATTTTGGTTATTTTGAATATAATTGGCATGTACTAAAGGATTGAGTTAATATCCTCTGATTAATTTTAGTTATTGTGGTCAAGTTATGTAAATAAACTGCTTTTACATTAATTAAAGTTTTAAATTTGCTTTGAATTTTCTTCAAGAGTCAAAGTTTGAAAAGTCAATGTGACACCTCAGACTCGTATCTAGGTCGGGTACGGGTTGGGGGTGTTACATTATTCGTGCCCCAAATCTATTTATCTTGAATACTCTCATTCTGGTGTCACTTAAACAACATTGTTGTCAAGTAATTTGAATTCTCTTCATATTGTCACAAACTTAAGAAGTACTCAATCATTCGAACGAAAATGTCTGAGATATGTGCCTCTTCTGAATGAGGTGCCCATTTTTTTGATCTGGAGGGATCTAGTAGGACATAGTGGTATAAATCGCTTGGTAATCCATTCCAGGTCGACACAGTGGCTTATCATCTTTCAGTCTTAAGAGACATGTTCCCCAGGGGTATCAATGTTCTGTTTCTTTTCTCTGGGATCAGTGATGCAGAGATTATCTTTTACTGGCTCAACATACCTTTGAAAGCAGATGTGTAAGAACTGAATGATGATCGATTGGACCAATTGATGAGTAGATTCGACCTTGTTGTCGGTGGTATCCCGTATAACAAACTTACTAGAAGAAATAAACATCAACGTGATAGACTCGAGGATTTTTGTTGGTGTCTTTTCTTGTAATAGCTGCTATAGTGAATGCCTCTTATGCTGTTCTAAGATAAACACCACCATATCCCACTCTTCCCGAACCATGGAAAGGTTTAGTTGATGGTAAAACTGATTATCTTTACTTTTGGAATCTTGTAACCAATATTACAATATTACCCCATATGAAAGACCTACAAGTGTAGAATATGTTCCAATGTCTTATTTAAGTTCAACAATCTTCTGAAGGACATAATAGATATAATCATGATAAAGAAAATGGTCGACATGGAAGAAGCATCAATGATGTTTCAAATCTTGAGCTCGTATCACGGTATAACCAGAGTGCAGGTGGTGTACTTGTTCATTCTCATAATACATCTAATGAGACTTATAGCTCTGTGATTGAAGGATCTGTTAGGGACATGGAATGATGGCTGAAGTAACTTGTCTGGTGATGCTTATTGCCATCAGTATGAGATAAGTGTCCCTTTTAAATAGGGTAATCCTTCTTGATAAGTGGCTAATAATGTCACAGAAGATCGTTACAAGTTCAATTCTCCAGACTTTTTGGACTCTCAGACCACTTGCTTTCAAAAATGTGAAGTGCTTCCTCATTCTGGCCTCTTTTATTCTTTTTCTACAATAAAGGTAGAACATGCAACAATTTGCTTCAAGAACCTTTCTCATTTGAGATTGTCCTGTTTGAAAATGCTTTTCTCCTTTCTTTGTCAAATAATGAAAGAATTTTGTAAAATATGGCTTATTACAAGTTCACAATAGAATCAAATCATAAGCATGAATTCGATGAATATCAACTAAATCAACTACTCTTTTAAATCATTCAAAAATCATAGTCTTATGGTAAATGTCAAAATTATTGACTGATTAAGGTGTAGGTTGATTCTGGTAAAGTAAGGTCTCTTCAGGTTGGTCCAACATATATGTCTTTTTGAACTTTCTCTAACTTGAAGGAATGGTTGTTATGCTCATCTCATAGAGATACTTCTTAGTTCTAGAATCTCAAGAACACCTTTGGGATGTGTGGTGCTTCATCAAGATCTTAAGATCGTCTCTTATGTCGTTATTGCACTATTCAATATTCGAGCAACCTTTTCAGGTTTTCAACTCGATTCCTCCTTTGGTTTCAAGATGTTATTCAAAATTTACATCTTGAACCCTCTTTTATCATTTTTCTATATCATGCATTAAAGATTTAAGAAACCAATTTTTGCAAATAAAAGTCAATCCTGAGAGGCGGAATGAAATCTGAAGATAATCTCTTATAGAAATCCATGTATGATTAGAATGGACTTTTCAGGTACGTAATGTAGGACAAGGCCCATAGTTACGAAAGAAAGGGATAAAAAGGCCCAAACAAGTGTTTAAGGGTAATTGAACCAAGGATCAATTCATTCTGATGCCTTCAATCTTGCATTGCTTGACTTGGATCATTTCTTTTTCTGTGGATATTTCCATGAGATTCATTCATCTCTAGCATTTCTTGCGCTTCTTGTTGAATATGAATCTTTGAACTAATTGCGCCTCAATGAGTCACCCATCTTGATTCAATTTATTTTCTTTCTTTCTTTTTTTCTTTTCTTTTTTCTGATGAATGAGTATAGGACTTCAATTGCTTTGAGCACCTCTTTTTCCTCTTGCATTTTAAAAATTCTTTCGTTATTATTGTCTGGATTTGATCTTCAAGCACTTTGTATTTGATCTAACTTGTAGTTTAAAAACTCTCTTCATTTCATGAAGATTTGCCTTCGTAATTGACAATCTTTATTCCTGTGAGCAGATATCCTTCTTCTTGCCCCCCCAATGTGGAGGGTGATCCTTGGTTAGGGTTGAATCAGAAGAAAAATCATCCAGGCTCAAATGGAGATAACAAGGGATATATTTTTCTCCTTTTGCGAATGGATAAATGAAACAATGTCGTTCGTAATCTCATACACAGAAGCCTTTGTAAAAAGAGGTATCCCCAAGGGGATGAATATTCAAGATTAATCTTTATTTACATGAAAACAATGTAATTAATGCATGATATATTTATCTAAATCAATTATTTTTTCTTATTCTTTGAGTATGCCCCAATTACTTGAAATTATCTTTGATAAGTTGATCCATGATGCCTCATCTCATCTCTTCTTACAGGAAGATTCACAGATAATTTGAAAGTTTGGTTCTTTTGAGGTCTCTTGGTTTACGATGGTTTTGTATTTGGAAGGACAAAAATGTGACTTTCGAAGTCGTGTATATGGTAGAATGTTATAAACCAACCAACTCTACCCAAGAAGGTAAACATCTAGATTTGGTGTGTCAAAAATAGGTAGAGACATGACTTTGGAGTCTCAGATAAATGTATGGTCAAGATTTGGTTTTAGTAAAGGTCAAGTAATTGGCATGGATGGGATATGGAATGTAATTTTACCACTTGCCAAAGATCTATAATTCTGAAAAGAATATTTAATCCTTGATACTAAAAAATTTCAATATCAAAATTTAATTCCTTTCTCATAACCATAAAAGCAACAAAAATTTATTTATTGCACAAAAAGCGGGGAAATGAACAAAAAAACGTATTCAAACAAGATGCTGAAAATAGAAAGTACTATGACTGATGAAATGATATTTTCTTTAATTAGGATGCCCTTTTCTTCTTCAATGTGACAACACTTGATTTACTCATGCTTTGATGCCCTACTTGTGTTCATCATCCATTGTTCCACCAACTCTCGTGTCAATGTCTCGTTGTCAACAAGCATCTCAATTTCTTTTAACAATGGCCTACAATTGCCCGTAGAGTGCTCAGATACCCCCAAGTGGAAATCACAAACATTACCTTGATCATAGCTATGAGCAGAAGGGTTTGGTGTCAATTTCGTTGGTCTTGGTGTGATGTATTGACCTTTAACCAAATAAGGGTACAAGTCTGAAATGGAAGTTTAGAACACCTCCAAAGTATTTCTTGATCGCATGACTTTCTTTGGTCGATCCGAACAATTATTTGCTCTTTTTATTTTGCAATTGCGGGGACTCTGGATGCGACACTTATTCACATCATCAGCTTTCACTCTTTGATCCATCGGGCTCTTGGATGCGACTTTTGAGTTTCATTTGCTGATTACATTTTCAATTAATTCTCCATTTGTCACAAGATTCTCAAATTCCTTCTTCTGATTTGCCAACATTAACTCAAAGAAAGGAGCGGGAAGAGAATCACAAAACATATGTGATATCTCTTCTTCTAACATGGGAGGTTGAACTGTGCTGCAACTCCTCTCCATCTCAGGCATACTTCTGAAACCTTCATTGGTTTTCATTTACTCTTGAAGATTTATTGTTGGACCTAAGCCTTTAACATACCGATATTGTCCCAAATGCATCAGCTAAATCACCCATCTCTTAATCATCTCTTGGGTCAAATGATTGTTACTACTGCTGGTCCAATAGGCTATCATGGAAGGTGAATTAACAAATCATCATAATTTAAATCCTTCCATTTTTTTGCAAAATATTCTCAGGTGGATTAGGGACAACTGGTTCCATCATATTTCTCAAAATCTGACATTTTGAATTCATGGGGAATAATCAAGTCTGGAAACAAGTTGAGCTCTCTTGCTTCTAATTCTTTGTGGTGGGCACTAACACCTTTCATATTTCTGATTGCTTCATCTGCCCTCTTGAATCTCTCATCATATTGTGAATAATTAATGAGGTTATCCTTTGGGTTCGAGTGGGATGCCCCAGGGTATGCTATCATTCTCGAATCTTTAATTGATAGCATTGTTGCTCTTTAGCATTATCTTCTTTATCAGATACCATCTCTAAGATTCACCATCTTATGGAAATTGATGTTCTCTTTTTTGTACCCTTCAATTGTTTATATCTTTATCTTTTATAAATACTTTTTTTCATGAGATGCATAAATGAATGAATGACTGTATGTTATTGCAAAACCATTTTTTATGAATGGTATATATGAATGAATGATGTACAAAATCTATGAATTTTTATATTAATGTATATAACAATACTTAAATAAAAAATGTAATGTAAATGCGAGAATGCATAAATGCAAAAATAAGAATGCAAACTGTGCAATGCAAAAGCAAACATAAAAGTATGAATACAAAATGAAAATGCAAAGATGTGAACTGCAAACACATGTATGAAAAGGTGTTACTCAAGAGTGATCATCTTAAAAAATATTTCATTGAACACAAAAGTTTCGGTGCATCAAACAAAACTTTTACATGTAGGGGATAACTTTCACTCATAATTTCTCTATTTACCTTAAAAGCCAAATTAACTTCCACTCATGCTCAGGTGTGGAGTTATCAATCTACCTTAATTCTCTTGTGAAGCCAGCTAAGTCTACCAACTTATGAGCCACATTGTTTACTTGAGCAGCA
The DNA here is from genome assembly GCF_006381635.1 of Hibiscus syriacus. NCBI lineage: Eukaryota > Viridiplantae > Streptophyta > Magnoliopsida > Malvales > Malvaceae > Hibiscus > Hibiscus syriacus. Next base: position 522,523 of record NW_024062758.1, on the reverse strand, counting down.
GCTTCTTTCATGATATTGTCTTTTTCCTTCATCTTCTGTGTCAATTCTCGAAATTGTAGACAATGTTGTTCATTTTTTCTTGTGAGAGAATCTTTATGTTCAAGAAGTTCTCGTACAAGATCTCCAGAATCATCTAAACATTTCTTCAATGTTTTGTTCTTGGTCTTAGTGATTTCTAATTCAACATCGATCTCAAGCTAATGGATCTGATATGATGTTTCCATGTTGCTCATATCACTATTCAACATTTGATTTTTTGCTTGATATTTGTCCAATTCAAAGACAGACGTATTGAGTCTTTCTTCTGCAACTCGTGAATCATGATAAAACTTCTTCGCTCGACCTTCATGTATGTTACAGTTCTTTTACAGTTTGGTGACCCCTGTTATCCACTCTTCTGGGGTGTTTCCTATGCCAGCATTTTGAAAGGCTTGACTGACCTTTTTGAAATCTTCTTGTATTGTTTCCAGTTATGTGCTCAATTTCTTGTTTTCATTCTTTAAATGACGTATTTGAGCCTCAGATCTCAACAAATCTTCTTCCTTCTGGGTGCCCTTACTGATGTTCTTTCATTTGACCACTTTTGGTATTAATCTAGTAGGACCTTCAGTTAATAAACTAGGTTGATCATTTATCCTAAGCTCTAAGATTCCATGATCCAAAAGACATTGGACTCGATGTTTGAAGGCAAGGCAATTCTCAATGGTATGTCCTTGAGCTCTGACATGATATTCACAATAAGTATTGATGTCATACCAATTCGGATACGGAGGTTGAAACGGCTTCATATAATACGGAGCTGCTTCTCATGCTTCAAGTATCTTCTCGTACAACTCCTCATATGATATAGGGATAACATCAAAATGAGAACCGCCTTTTGTCTTGGATTGAACCTGAGTTTTAGACGTCGGGAGCAAATTAAACTTCGATGATTTTAGATTGCATAATTTCATCTTATCTTTAGGAGCTTTTACAGTTGTCACCATTTCCTTGGTATCTCCAAATAACTTGTGAATACGAATGATGATTGTCTGTAATTTTTCAAATTGGTTAGGATCTGAAGTCCCTTGTATATATGAGATTGCAGATTTATCTTCATTGAGCTCTCTCTCTTTTTGTGCAGAAATCTATTTTCCTTTGGCCAAAACAGATATTCTACCCATCATCTTGGACATATGCTCTCTTATTTCTCGTATCTCCTTTTGCTCTTCAATGGGTATACGATCTTTGGGTGTATAGCTTTTCTCTATCTTCAGAGTTCCCTCAGGATGTCTTTCCTTAGCTGCGTCATAGTTTGCTTGATCAAAAAACTTTTTGTCCATTTATGAATTCTTTCCAATTTGATGAATAGTCTTTCAAATAAACACCTTTTGGATTATGATATAATCATGCAATGCAAACAAAAGAAATCAATATAAACAAGTTAGAGCAAAACAAAATGTATGAAAAATAAAAATGAGAAAGGAAAAATAAATTGGTTAGTACCAATTAATGGAAAGAGAATATCCTATCTATCATGATATAAAAATCCTAACCTCATGCTTTCTAGTTTCATGCTTTGTTTGGAAAAATTAACCTAACCGCATGATTTCTAGTTCCATGCTTTGTTTAGAAAAATTGAAATCAAATAAATTAAAAGTTAGAGCTTATTTCTCCTTTGTGTACACCTACGAACAAAATTTCGGCATGGTTTCAGATCGGGAGAAGTTATAAGGTTTATTACATGTAGGGTTTCAGTTCTAAGAGTAAAGGTACTCGAATTATCCTTGTTGGTTCCCCCTTAGGCTGCCAAACCCTCAATCCTTGTCCATTACAGACTTAAGCGGATCGAGTTCAATTCGAGGAGACACATTTCTCTATGCCTGACACGGAGAATAAATTCTCACGAAGACATATAGCATATGAACCCTAAAAGTTACTTGCTAGGTCTGACACGGAGAATAAATTCTCACGAAGACGTCGCTTTCACTCCCACTTAAAAGGGAAAAGCTTGATTATAAAGCTTATGTTATGCAATGCAAGTGTTGTGTATGAGGAGAAATTTTTACACAAAAATTAATATCTAAAAATCAATTAAATACAAATAAATATACAAGGGTATAAAATAAATTAAAAGAAATGAATCATAAATTAAATAAAATTGAATTCTCAATTTCTAATTATAGGGACAATATATAATTGAATTAGGTTGACCAGGATCCCCAGCGGAGTCGCCAAGATGTCGTAACCGGCTTTCGCCCAGGCACGAAATTTTACTTGGCGGGAAAAATAATGTGGATAAATAAATGGTTTTTATGAAATGTTTTGGGAGTCACCATCGACCTTTTTGAGTAAGGTAGGTCGAATACCTAAAATTTTTCTTTTAAAAGAGTTTTTAAGAAAACATCAGTTAAAAGATAAACTGATATGCGTTTAACCAAAAATTCATTCTTTTTTTAATAATAAAAAGGGATTCGTGGTCGATTACGTTTGGGGAAGGATTAGTACCCCCACAATGCCCAAAATTGGTCCCTGTCGATTATAAATTGTCTCTAATAGTAGAATTTAAGAATTCAAATATAAATTTAATTTATGATCAGGTTATTTCAAATTTAATCATACATTTCTTAAGGGAAAAAATATATATATATATAGGGTTTTGTAAATATGACATTTATTTATTTTAAAATATCAGAAAATGATATCTAGTTGCTTTAAGACCGCCTATTCTTTAATATTAATAAATAAATAAATATTAATAAGAATATAATATTTTTCCTTAAAAAATAATAAAAACTAAGTAAATATATATATTTATAAGCAGGATATTTATTTATTTTTTAAAATATCAGAATAGGATCTCTAGTTGCTTTAAGACAATCATTTTCTTAATATAAAAAAAATAAATAAAAGAATAAATGACATAAATTAAAATATAAAGTAAATGACTAAAATAAAAGATTAAAATATAAAGTAAGAAACTAAAATAAAAGATATCAGAATATAATGCCCAAAATAAAAGAGTTCAAAAGATTAAAATAGAGAATTAATATAACTAAAATATAATAAAGTAAAGCAAAGAGATCAAAATAAAAGAAAATAAAAATATATCAGCTAATTTCGAAATAATAAAAAAAGAAATTAGGAACTAAAGTGTAAATATGCACATAAATTAGAGAGATTATTTCATGATTTTCCTTATTTTAAATGACTAAAATATAACAACACATTAAATGTCCAGGGACCTTATTGTGATTTACCTCTAAAATTGAATTAAAGTCTTCAGTGATCAATATGCGAAAATGCAACAAAGATTGGAGGACTGAAGTGTAGTTTTCCCCTAAAAACAGATGCCAGAATACAAAGGGGTATTAAAATGAGGGAGCCTCTGCGTGAATAACCCAAATATTTTATAGACTTAAAACTCATCTTCTTCCTTTCTTTTTTTTTTCACGCAGCAGACCATACCAAAGCTTTCAACCAAGTTATTTGGCCGGTCATATAAAAAACCCAAGGCTCCAACGCCGGCCACCGCTATGGTGGCCCCCCTCGCGTTCCGACCGATGAAGGAAGAGAGATCCGACCAAGGACCAACAACGAGGTAAAATCAATCCTATTTATTGCTTTTTTATATTAACTTGCTGCTCTCTTTTTTTATTAATCTCATGCTTTAGTTCGAAAATAACAAAACAATCGAAAAAAACTATAACATATTCAAAGGGAAAGTAAACCTTAAAAATGTACTCTCTGCTGTTGAATTGCTCTTCGAAGAAATAGAGAAAAAAATCCTCTGTTACAAATTTTTTCGTTCTATTTTGAATGGGGAGCGAGAGGAAGGAGGATGACTCATTCTCCTGTTTTGTTGGGTTTTTATAACCCATATTACATGTGTAAAAAATAAAAATCTGATATTTGTTGTTGTTTTCTTATTTGCTGATGAGTATGCTGGACGTGGACTGTGCTCTGGAGGCCACAGGTGGAGCTGCCCGAAGCTACTGAAATGTAAAGATGATGGCGAGTGCTAATTGGAGCTGGGAGCCACCTGTTATTGAAGTGCTGGTAGCTGCTGGAGGCTAAGGTAAAAATGGTGATTACAGTAAGCGATTAGATCCAAGTTAAAAGAGGACAAGCTTGATCTGAAACCCGAGCAAAATTCAAGATTTGATAAACTGAAACCAAATAATAAAATACCATAATTGAGCTAAATTCACTAATTGAAATACTCAGGGTCGGGGATCAACTAGACTAGGAAGTGAAGTTGGTGCACAATCCCAAAATCAAGCTCCAGTAGCTAGTCACTATAGATCAAGCATCTTATTATTATTTATTTTTTACATATCATCATATACATATATCTAACTGAAGTATATTAAAATAACAATCATGCAAACATAATTTAACCAAATAATAAACCATATATTCCACTCTAAATTAATTTTTTAAAACAAACGAACAAGAAATGTCTGATAAGAATATTCACTATCGGCATCATCTTCATCTTTTTCATCATCCTCGTCGTCGTCGTCTTCAACTTAAGGTTGTTCAGTTTGCTTGGACTATAAACATCAAAATAAATGAATAAAAAGAAAACGAGAGAAAGAGAGAGAGAGAGATAGAGAGAGAGAGAGAGAGAAAGTAACGTGAAACTTTTGTTGTTCGAGATTAGCGGCGAGGATCTGTTCAATTGCAACTTTCACACTCGGTAGTAGTGATGTTTATAGGGGATTGACATTGGTCGGGTCGGGTCTATAGTCAACTTGATTCGTTTCAAAAATTATATATTTTTCACTCGATTTGTCTTTTTGAAATAAAATCTAAATTCAGTTTGATTCACAATAATATATTAATATAAATATTTTTTTATTTAATAAAAATAGTGATTTAATTGAAAAAAATAAATATATAGGGGTCTTATTGCAATATCTAAATATATAGGATAAAATTATAATTTTGTTTGAATCGATTCAGGTCGAATATTTTCATCTTAAACCCACATCTAACCCGATTGAAACATAGTCTCTTAAAACGTAAACTCGACCCTATCCAACCCGTTTTCAATTTTTAAAAAAAAATATAATTCGATAAGGTCAGGTAGGAACTTATTGAGTTCGAGTCCCGTGACCATTTCTATTGAAAGTTATTTGACTAGGATATAAAAGTAAGGGTAAAATACACAAATGATTCCCGATTATATAGTATTTTTATTAAGTATTCTGACTATTAAAAGTTACAAAAAAGATCATTCGACTATTGATATGACACAAACTCGTCTTTTTCGTTAAAAAATTGACGGCAATCTAAGCTAAACGTTAACATGCTGATTGAGATATGATAAAATATGATATCAGAATCTCAAATTTGATCGGGATCAAATGTTATTATGTTTCAATTAGCATATTAACGTACAACTGAGATGATCATATATTCTTTAATGAAAAATAATGAGTTTAAAAAATATAAATAGTTGAATGACCATTTTATAACTTTTAATAATCGAAAGGCTTAATAAAATAATGTTTTATGGTTAGAAGATTATTTTATAACTTCTATTAACTTAAGACTCAATAAAATAATACCATATAATCCGAGATTATTTGTTTGTTATCCTAAAAATAATTCAATAATTTTTCTTTATTTTTTTTGGAGGGGACATCCAAAATGTTAATTTTTACGGGTTTATATACGGGTTATAGGCCGTAATATCTAGGTTAATAAGTACTTATGACTTGATTTTTTTAAAATTAAATTTTTAATTTTTAATTTCAAAATTATTTCATTCTAATATTTAAATATTTTAAATTTAAATTATTTCACTGTTTCATAATGTCATTAACTATTCAATAAAAATTAATTAAAATAAAATTTTAAAAAGTTTAATGATATTTTAAAACTTAAGTAATTGAAATAAGAGTGGAAAAAGATTAAATAATAAAATTTATTATTTATTTATTTGATAATTTGAGATGAATATAAGATAATATATGTTCAAAGACTCAACTATTCGATAGTGAATGTTCATATCCCTTCATATACAATACTCAAATTCGAAACCTTAAAAAATAACAACACATCGCTTAATCATTGAGATCGTTTAAATCGTTTTCTTAAAAATGTACTTTTTTTATTCTTCAAAATCTGATGTCAAATTTAATGGTGCCTATGGGATGCGATTTTTGAAAATGTGATTATAGACTATGATTGAAAAAGCGACACTACAATGTAGTTTTGAAAAGATTAAATTGATACATTTAGTTAATTAAGCACCTTATTAAAAAATTTTGATAACATTTTTTTTCTCAAGAATGTAAGGCCTTTTCAATTCCTTAAGGCTTTTTCAATTCCTTAAGGCTTATACCTAATTATTCGTTTGATAACCAGATTTAACAAATGGATAAAAGCCCAAATCTAATAAGAATCTCTTCCCAATCGGAGAAGCTCCATCTCATTTAGGGCTGGAAATATGTGATGGACTGACCCAATTTTGATTAGGTTTTTAAGTTTTATGTTTTAGAAAACTACAAAATGAATTTGCTTTCATTTCCCGCTTTCTCAATCGATTATTTTGTTCGTTCAATATGAATGGTCGGTTTCCACCAAATACGAAGAAATAAAGAATGGTTCGGCTGTCTCCCACTCTCCCCAGGCTCTGAGCTCTTGAGCTTTCAGTCAACTTTCAAAGAGAGCTGAAGAAGGAGATGTGGAGGCTTCGATGAAAAAAATGGATACACCAGATAAAACTCATATCACCCCAACTTCTAATCTTTCCAAATTTGAGGTACTATTTTTTCTCGTAATTTTTGTAAACAAATGGGTATTTTTTCTTGGTTACTTTTTAAGCCTAGAAATGAAGTTAGTACTCTTTGTTTTATGTGTAAGGTTTAATAATTATATGTTAACCAGAGTTCTTCTTTCAAGGCTTATTTTTGGTTTTCTATTACAAGTTAACTTAGTATGCTGTTTTCATGTTCTGTGTTAATTTCGGATATTTAGTTTGAATTTAGGTTGGGGCTTTGCTTCCATTCTTGTTTTTGCCCTTTACTTTGAGTTTAGGATAGATTACTGTTATAACTCTGGTGACCGGGATGGGGGGTGGACCACAAAATCCATGAAGGAAGGTGGAATTTCTACGATTTTAACCAAACGTCTTCTGTAAAATGTTAGGGAAATTACTCAGTCTCAACCATTTATCGTTTTGGCGTCAACCTGGAACTTATTCAGAGCCATAGTATCTCAATAGTCAATACTCATGGATGATTGAGATTTTTAAAATTGACTAATTTTATACGAAGGAATTGCAAGTGCCTTTCCTTTTAAAAGGTTGGGGATGTTGGTATTTAGTTGCATGGAATGATATGGAAAGGATGTATTCTTTCTAGTTTGGTTTTGATAGCTTGTTTTCTAGTTTGTTATTTTGACTCTTCATTTTTCTTGAAATTCCCATGTATGATGCATATTTAGACATAGATACAAGGGCATGATCCTGCAGTATGTGAGGGAACTTAAAAATATTTATAACACGTGATGGACACATGCCTGTATCTTGACATTCAGCCTCAGACTCATGTTCAAGTAACATAGTTTTCTAATGCTACTTGATCATTTGCTAATTAGGTTACTAAGGATTTGTGGGCTAAGTTTTTAAACTTTTATTTCTCTTTGCAGGATTCACCTGTCTTTAAATACATTGACAGTCTTTCACCTATTGAACTTGCCAAGTCCAAGCAAACAGATAATGTTTTCAGTTCACTAGCATTTTTGTCCCCTTCATCTTTATTTCCTTCCCCACAGATTAGCTGCCATAGGGAATCCAGGTTTTCGGTTAAAAGGTAAAACTAGTCGTTTCTCTGGTTAGTTCATGATTTCAAGAGTTCTAATTGAGGTTTGTTCCAGGCATCATTTCTTGTCGCCTTCAACCTCTAAAGCCCCACAGAGTGGTCATGAATCTAATGATAGTGAGGGAGCTTCAAAAGCTGGTGAACAATCTGACTTGTATGATGAACATCTGGGATCTCTCAAGAATGATTGTTCATCCAAAGGAACTAGCTGTAATCTACTTACTGACCAATCAGATTTAGAAACAGAGTTTCCAAGAACCTTGAAATACGATTGCAGGAGTCCTGATGGTAACTTTGAGCCTCGTGGTCAGATACTGAGAAACCCAAGTGGGGAGTGGTGGGAGAAGAGAAATCTCCTTTCCAACCCAATAGAGATGGATGGGAAAACAGGCAGCTTCACGAAAGAGATTTGCATAAAATATGCAGAGTTAAGCAGATTGAAGAATCAGCAGGATGCAACTGGGTAGAAGCTCTTTCTAATGTTGCTGATATGTTGACAATTAATTCATCTGTCATTCATGGAAATACTGACGGGCAGGATCAGAGAACAGCAGACTCAGGGACAACCTCTTTTATATCAACTATCATGCAGTTCCCACTAGATAATGCCAATAATTTAGGAAATGCAGAATCTGGTGATCCTAGCGGTTCTTGCGAGCAAAATGAATCAGGAAAGCCAGTAACAGACCCGGCACAAAGCATCCTTTCTACTTGTCTACTTGACAAACTAGTAGCCAGTGAGTCAGGTTTGAAAAAGGATGGTAAGGATGAGAACTGCAACCAGTCTGGCAATCAGGTTAACTAAAAAAACCTGTAATTTTTCTCATGCAAGTTCCTAATTATTGTATGTTTCTTACGGATGTTTTCTATTAGAATGTATCATCTGAAATATTTACTCTATTTATCCTTCTCAGCGCATTGACACTTTTCTATAATTGTACTTTATATTATTTTACCAGCAGGTTAATATTCGACGGCGCTGTCTGGTGTTTGAGAAGTCACCCGGTTTTGGTTTGCACTTGAATTCTCTTCCCAACATCACAAAAGGTTGGATCTCTTTAGTGGGAGACTCTAGCTTCTTAAAAGCAACTGAAATGCATTTTGGGGTCCTTGACATTTTTTTTACTTATCTTACTGCAGGTCAGAGTCCTCGTAGTAAATCAACTCTAAGTTCTATGGGCAGGGTGAGGTTCCCGATGACACAGAGAATTCTTCTGAGACACCTGGTACCCTTGGTGGCAATGAGTCTGATCACAACAGTCCCAAAAAAAGAGGCTGTATAAGATTACTACTTTCTATATTTGCATGAAAATTACCTTGATATGCAAATTGATTTGAGTTTAATTCTGGTGCAGGCAAAAGTTCAAACTTGTCGAGGAGAGTGTTACATGCAAGCGATGTAACTGTAAGAGATCAAAATGCTTGAAGCTGTAAGTCTGTCAGTTTTATTTAAACCTATATTTAGGGTCAGCGTGCATATTCTTCTAGCATTTCTCCAAGTTAAAATTGAGCTGAACCAAATTGTAACCTCATTGATGGTTCTTAAGATCTGTTAAACTTGGGTCTTACAAGCCTCTAGCTGCATACCTTTTAAGGTAATTGTTTGATTTTGTAGTATCACTGATTATAAGTGCTGAGTTGTTTGCACATATGTTGTTCATTTTCTGGAAGTATAAATGTTTGACATTTGTGTCTAACACATATTTGACATGGATACGGGAAAGATGATCCTCTAAGGACACTCTAAATACATAGAAAAAACTCAACAAAAATAAAATAAAATAAACATACCTGTGTCAGACTCAGAGACTTATATTCAGCACTCACACCCGAGTCCAAGTAAGTAAGGTTTACACCTAAAATGAAGATTCAAGATTCTCAAAACATATGACCAGGGACTATAACTGATTTATAAGGACTACAGAACATTTTGGGTTCATGGTTAAAGTTAAATAAGCAATTTTGGAGAACACAACTCAGTTTTTTTACCTTATTAATTGGGGACCTCATTCTATTGCACATGAGTTGAATTATAGAAGTGTTTCATGTTGCTTCTGATTTCTAGAATTACTTAATGAATTAATTTCCAATAGCCTTTTAAAATGAACACTTGAAGTGTGATCCGATGATAATGTTTTACCTTGTTTTGATTATTTAGATATTCACGTTTGTAATGCAGTTATTGCGACTGCTTTGCTGCTGGTCTATACTGTATTGAGCCTTGTGCATGCCAAGATTGCTTCAATAAGCCAATTCACGAAAATGTCGTTATAGAGACTCGCAGGCAGATTGTATCTCGCAATCCATTAGCATTTGCCCCCAAAGTGATTAGAAGCACAGAGGGTGTTTTGGATTCCTTGGTTAGATACTATCTTACAAATATGCTTCTTGATATTGAAGTCTATGTTTTTCCTACTTTTCATTTTTCTTAAAATACTTGCATCTGACACTTTTTCAGACAAGGGAATGGTTATTACTCCCCAAGGATCCTTCAAATACATAGATGCCAAAAAAAAAAAAGAGAGAGAAGAAGCTTAACATAGATTAGAGTAGCGTTAAAGTCATTAAGTTGCATTTTTCATCACTTATTTTGGTGCGATCTTTTTCTTGGTATGTTGAATGAGGCGACTTGAGAAAAGGGAGATGAATTAACAACTATGATACTTTTACTTTTTTTTTTTCCATGTGTTCATGTTTAATGCCTGACATGAGTATTGGTATATTTCTCATCAAATATTTTGGTGTCCGAGTTTTTTTTGGTACATTGAATAAATCCACATGAGAAAGAGGAGATCAACCTAGGATAGTGACACTCATTTGGAGGGTTAACAACATCATTGCTCCAACTTTTTTTTTTTTAAGTACTTTTTTTTATAGGAATAGAATGCCTCATTAAAAACCTCCCTCATAGTTGCCTCTTGTGTAGAGACAAATAGCGGAAGGAGGAAAAGAGTGCCTTAATATATTAATAACCCATAATTACATAAGATTACCAAACATTACATAAAATTGCCTAACATAGAAACATAACCAAAATAATACACCAGACCCACAACTCATAACAACAACCTCCTCACTCACTAACCAATTCCTGACTTAGCTAGACAATCAGCTTCCACATTAATACATCTGCTGATATGCTTAATAATAACATTAGACTGCACAACTGTCTTCTGAATTTCTGTAACCAAATCAACAAGATGAACCGGGCATAGTTCCGGGCTGTTGATCCACTTCACAGCAAAAAACGAGTCACTTTCTAAAATCAGAATTCCTTTGTCCCTCCAAACTGACTCAAAAAACACTGCTAACCCCACTTTGATAGCAAAAATCTCAGCAAGAATAGGAGAAAAAGGTCCTAATGCTCTAGAGAAGAAACCAGCTTGTTATTATCAGTATCTTTAACAACTCCACCAACCCCACTTATTCTCTAGTCAAAGTTAACAGCCCCATCAACATTCATCTTAAAATAACCTGTAGGAGGAGGGCACCATTTTAATCTTGACAGTCGAAAGTTAGAGGGGGACTTATGTATATCCGCCAAAGTAAGATCTCCCACAAGGCCGTCCACTTGAATAGACACATCCTTATTTTTAGCTAAAAACCATGACGCCACCTTATACCTCAAAAAAAAAAAACAGATTAGCTTTATCCAACTTGCCTTTCTAAAATACAATCTGATTCCTGCATAACCAGACAGACCACAAAACAACTCCTGGAATAAATCTCCAAATACCCGAGTTAGGTCTTAATTGCAACCATGAAAGCAAGAAGCCTTTCGGATTATTAGGAAGAACTGAGATAACTTACCACAGACGTAGGAGTTTGACCTAAATCTGCCAAACCTGGACGCAAGGAAAAAATAAATGACTGACCGATTCTGGTTCCACTCCACAGAACACACAAAGTGGGTTTTCGATATTTTTGACTCCTCTTCTCATTAAAACAGTTTTGACAGCTAACTTCTGATGAATAACTTGCCAAAAGAATATCTCCACTTTAGGTGAAACTAAACCCTTCCACACAATCTCCAACCATGAATTATTTGAGTCTGATAAACTAGAAAATAATCTAGAGCAAGATTGAACCGAGAACACACCATCCCCGCTACCTTTCCACGCCAAACGGTCTTCACCCTTCAACAGAAGACGAAAATTATCCAACAATACCATCATTTCCGTCCAATGTTCAAACTCACTATCCATTAAATTCCTCCTAAGTTGTAAATCCCACACCCACTCCCCATTCGACATACCCCCAGAATCAGTCACAACCCCTTTCCAACTTAGATTATTCAAAGATTCTAATTTCAAACAGTGAGTTAGATTATTTTCTAACCCACTATCCATTATTTTCTAATTTCAAACTCACTGTTTGAACAGTGCAAAGATCCTAGGAAACATATTCTTCAAGGAATAGTTAGAAATCCATGAATCATGCCAAAATCTAATTGAATCTCTTTTTCTCACTTGAAACACTAGATTATTTCGAAAGCATAACCCAAATGAGTCATTAGTCCGATAGTTATTTAAAACACCTTTCCAAATCTAAGACACATTATCATTTAAAACAATAAACCTCATTCCTACATTATACTTAGAACATATCATTGCCTTCCACCGAGAGTCCATCTCTGTACCAAACTACCATACCCATTTGCCCAATAAAGCTTTATTCTGTAGCTTAAGATCCGAAATTCCCAATCCCCCCAACTCTTTATTTTTACAAACAGTATTCCAGCTAACCCAATGAAACCTGTTCTTCTCAGCCGATGAACCCCACAAGAAGTTGGCCATAATAGATTCCAGTTTCTTCCTCACAACCACTGGCATTTTGAAAAGTGACATATAATAATTAGGGATTGTATTCAGGACTGATTTTATCAAAACTGTCCTTCCTGCTATGGATAGAGAAGATAATTTCCAGCCTGCCAATTTCTGATAGAACTTATTCACAATTGGATTCCATAGTTGAATAGAATTTCTCTTTGCTCCCAATGGTAATCCCAAATATTCTGTCGGAAACGAGTCTCTTAAACAACCAATAGATTCTGCCCACTCCCCAACAATCTGATCTTGTAAATTAATACCAAAAATTCTGCTCTTCACCAAATTCAACTGAAGCCCTGTACACATCTCAAATACAACCAAAACCCTCTTCAGATTTGCCAACTGTCCCTTGGAAGCTTTGCAAAAAATAATAAAGTCATCCGGAAATTGTAAATGAGATAACATCTAAAAAGAATTATCAGAACCTATTTGAAAACCCTCGAACAACCCCAGCACTACTGCTTTAGATAACAACAGATTCAAAAATTCCCCCACTAGATTAAATAGGAGCGGGGATAAAGAACACCCTTGTCTCAGCCCCCTAGAAATTTTAAAACTTTCAGTAGGAAAGCCATTAACAAGAACTGAAATAGAAGTTGAACTTAAGCAATTATATATCCACAACCTCCATCTTCTACTAAACCCCATACACTCCATAATTTGAATTAAAAAATTTCAATCAACAGTGTCATAAGCCCTCTTGAAATCCACTTTGAAGACGAGACATTCCCTTCCTTTCCTCATCCAAAAATCAATGGCTTCATTAGCAATTAAGGAGCAATCACAAATCTGTCTTCCCGGGATTAAAGGAAATTGAGATTGACCAATTAACCCTCCCATGCACAACCTTAGCCTTCTTGACAGAACCTTGGATAAAATTTTGTATATTCCCCCTACCAAACTGATTGGTCTGTAATCCTCAATGCCAACCGGATTCTGCTTTTTCGGAATTAGAGTAATGAAAGAATGATTGACACATTTCCCAAACTTCTTCCCTTCATAGAAATCTTCGAAAAACTTAAGAATATTTTTTCAAAACAGGCCAAAATTTCTTAAAAAATCCCATATTCAATCTGTTTAGACCCGGAGCTTTGTTACTATCCGAAGACTGTATTGCCTCCCAAACTTCCCCCTCCGAAAACTTCATCTCTAATTGTGTAACTTAATCCTCCGAAAGCCTATTGAAATTCAATTCCAGCTTCCCAACTTCGACCGTCGGAATGGCCTTGTAAGCGTTCTTGAAAAAATAAAAAATTAAAGCTTTTATCTTCATCGACTCGTCAATCAAATTACCACTCACATCCAAAGAATTAAGAGCATTAATCCTCCCTCTATTTGTAGCACATTGATGAAAATACCTTGAATTCCGATCCCCGTCCATAATCCACTGTGCCCTTGATTTTTGGAACCAAACTAATTCTTCTTTTTATACAATGACCATAGTTCACTTTTTTCTTTTGCAACATCCACCATAGAAACTAAAGAATTCCTTTGTTGTAGTTGAGCTTCTTGATTCGAGATTAGCTTCTCTTTGCTTTCAATCAAACTATGTAATTGCATTCTGCTTTCATTAGACCAATTTTTGATTTCCACCTTTGTTTCTCTAAGTAACTTCTCAATGCTCAGTTTCTTCCTACTTTTTACTTCTGAAATTTTCTTTTCCACTGCTTCCTTAAAACCCTCCTCCTCCATGATATAATTGAACAGTCTAAAGGGTTTCGGACCCCAATTTAGTTTACTAGATTCCAATGCCACAGCATTATGGTCTGAAATTGATTTAGGTAATAACAGTCGAACAACATCTGAGAATAAACCTAAAAAGTCGTCCGAAACTAGAAACCTATCCAGCCTCACAAACGTAGGATCTTCCCTATTATTACCCCAAGTGAAACTCCCTCCCACTAAAAGCAGATCCATTAAACTTGCTTGAAACAGAAACTCCCTGAACCGCCCAATTGAATTTTCATTCAGAGATTTCCCCATCTTCTCTTCCTGTGATAAGTGAGCATTAAAGTCTCCAGCTACACATAATGGGCATCCGAATGAAGAAATAAAACTGGTTAACTCCTCAAAAAACGCCTCTTTATCAGCTTCAACAGTGGGCCCGTAGACATTAATAAAACAACACACCTCTTGGTTATCCTTTACTATACCCTTCAAAGCAATAAACCTTGGTGAAATTTTCACCAAATTAGGTAAAAACCAGTTCTCATACCAAAGAGTAACCAATCCTCTTGATGCTCCCACTGCCGGGGACTCCACCACCCCACCTAGATATTTACCCCCAACTTCCTCAAACTTATATTAACCACCTCCAATTTCGTTACTTGTAGAAAAAGAAACGATGGTTTCTTATCTACAACCACCTTCCTCACTGCCCTAGCCTTTTCCTTCCTACCTAAGCCCCTAATATTTCAAGTGACACAAGATACACGAACCATAAAAAATAATTAAAAACCTTCAACCAATATTAAGGGTTAATACCCACCCTTCTCCTTCCTAGCTGAATTGGACTCCAAAAACTTCTCAGCAAAATCCTTCTTTCCCCCCTTAAAGTGAACACCCAACATTTGGCTAACCTGTCAAGTTAATTCCATTTCATCCTTATCAATCGAAAATTCAACTGCTGAAAAACCCTTCTCCGATTCACCTCTTTTATTCTTCTTAGTAGATCTGCTATAAACTCTGTCACAAAAAATGGTAACAGCATTAGGAGGACGAACTCGATTTGTTGGAGGGGAAGAAGAACACCTCCTTGTAGGAACTTTACTAACTTGTACCCCATTAGATCCAAACTGCACTGCTGCAAAATATAGCTCTGAACCCTCCAAAACATTCCGCTGAGGACCTCCACATTCCCCCCTAATATTAACTAACTCATCAGGCTTGTAACCACCTCCATTTGAACTTAGACTTCCTTGAACAGTCCCATTAACTTCTTCCCTACCCATATTACCATTAAGCCCATTCACTTGGTCAACAATATCAAGCCCCAAGGAGACCTCATCCCTGTTAACCACCCCTTCTCTCTCTTTTGTACCAGCCCCAACCTTTTTTGTTGTCCCTGGACATCACCAAGAACTGTCTCCTCTGCACATACATCAATTGCCACTAAATTTTGAAAAACCCCTTTTCCTTCCAACCTACCATCGTAAATTGTGCGTTCCCCTTGTGACGATTCCAATACCCATGCTTGTACACTGTTTTGAATATCTGACAATGCCTGCATACCCAACCTCCCTTCCTGCTCTTCGATGTCATCCCCATGGCTCTCTTCCGGCAAGATATCCTCCCCATTATTTATTGTTCCGTCATCTTCAACCATATCCTCTAACTCCGGAAAAAAATCTTCACTTCCTTCCACCTTAATCTTAATCATGAACGATCTCCCATACGTATTAATAGTGACATGGGGAGGTATATCAAAAGGACTTACCCTCAATAACATATGAGCTACTCTATAATCCACTCTTTGAGCAGTTTGTTCCTGTATCTTAACTAGTTTGCCCCATCTCGACGCCAAGCTTGTGAAAAAAGAAACTGACCAACAGTTTAGAGGAACACCAATCATAGAAACTGCACAGTAAGGTAATGGAACACCCTTTTCTTCCACAACGTGTTCCAACCTTTCGAACCAAAAGGATAAAGCCTCCCACTTGTTTTCCATCGTTGCAACTTTCTCCTCAACAGTCTGAAAAACTACCAAACATGTGTTTTTTGCATAACCCCATTTAACCTCCTTGACATTGATTCCCTCAGATCCTAACGCCCTCTGCACAAACTCAATTTCGAACAATGGCTTGCAAATACCAGTTAAAGACGTTTTCAGCCTGACCTATCCTCCATTGGAATAAAAACTTCCAACGGCTTTTTCACCTCCATCTTAGCTCCTAAACTCCCCACTTTCTGGCCCTCAACTTCTTTTGCTCCCACAACCGTATCCTTATATGACTTTCCATCGCAAAACTTATTCATCATCTCCTTCTTCCCAATACCTGCAGTTGGAGACGATGATAATTTCCTTAGCAACTCATCTACACCAGCATCTGTAGACCTCGTCACACTAGTACACTTGAAGCTCCTCGAAGTACTTTTCTTCTAATACTTAGGAATCGACACCGATATTCTCCTCCCATCGAACGAGACGTTATTCATCTTCTCAATTGTAAAATGCACAAAAGCAAATGTATTTTCCTTGTAATAAGGTCTCCTATTAACAAATGGAATGAACACCTTAATCACCTTGCCATAATGACTAAAACGATCCCATAATGCACTTCTATGCACTCGCCTACTAAGATTATCCACGAATGCAACCCACGATACTCCTCCAGACAAATATCATCTTTAAGTACTTGTGTTTGATGCATATCCATACATGGTTATGGGAATATGTTACTCCACGACCCTCCAAGTACATGAAAATCTTGAAAAACTGAACTTAAACTATGATAAAAGTGGGATTCAATAATGATTTTGCCAATTTTAAATAAAATTCTCTCTTCTTTCAGCAATTATGGTTTAATCACATAGAAAATGGCGGTTGCTCATGCAGGATGAAACTAACAAAACTCCAGCTTCAGCCAGGCATAAAAGAGGATGCAATTGTAAAAGATCAAGTTGCTTAAAGAAATACTGTGAATGTTTTCAGGTTTGTATGCTTATCTCATTCTGCATAATTTGTCTTATTCACCAATCTGATATAGTTGCTTTCATCTGTGAATCAAAGGCTGGTGTTGGATGTTCCCTCGGCTGTAGATGTGAAGGTTGTAAAAATAATTTTGGTCGGAAGGACGGTGAGTACATATATATATTAACATAAAAACTTGCAATTTTTATATCTATATTATAAACATATTTTCATCTGTTACAATCTTATTCATGATGTTATATATTTATATAAGTTTTGACAATTACTCTTTGTACGACAGGGACAATAAAATTCATGTTTTGTGTTGTATTTTATTTGTTTTTCATTTATTAATGTTTTATTTTTTTCCTCACTAGGAGGTTACGAATCTGAATACAATGGGGACACTTTAGATGCCCACGATAGAAATGCATCAGAGAAAAAGTCAGACATTGTAATCAGTAAAGGTCAAGAGCATCCAAATCTTTCAGTGCCTTCCCCTGATATGTCCAGGTATTATTATTTTGAACATATTTCAGACATGGGTATAACTTCATTCTTCTAAATATATAGAAGAACTTTAAACAATTTATAATATTCACATAAGTATGACACATTATCGAATCGGAGTAACTTAGGCATTTCCTTATATTTTGCAGGCTGCCATTTGCCTATAGAGGGAAGCTTGCAGCATTTTTTCGCCATTCTATTAAATCATCTCTTCAATTATGCTCTACTCAAGAACATGATTCATCAGACTCTTTGTCATGTCAATCCAGGTTTGATTCAGATTTTCATGGAATTCCAGAAGATGAAACTCCTGAGATTCCCAAACATAATGGTTTAATTCTTGTCTCAAAACCAACATCTCCCAAATGCAAAAGGGTTTCTTCAACTCCAAATCATTCTTGCACTTCATCCACTGAATGGCATAGTAGGAAGTTGATTCTAAGATCTGTCCCTTCTTTTCCATCACTTGCTCCACAATGAAAGCTCTTGAATTTTCATTTTCTTCATCATGCTGGTTTCCAGTTTTCTCCAGCAACTGAATTTTGGAGATAAATATTTTCCATATTTAGTAATAACGTGGACTTCCAGTAGTGTAGTGGCAGTTCATTTATTTATCATGTTTGTGCATCTTGTAGTGTTAGTCATCTTTAAAGTATTTTATTTTCAATGAATTTTGTTTTGTTAATAACTATTAGTGTATAAGATTTGAGATAACTGTGTATTTGTATTATGTTGGTATGTAGTCAAGAATCTCTTAGTGATTTTATTGGAGTTCATGATTTATACTATATGTTGTCTAAATTTTATCCTTAAAACTGATTACCAGGTTTTGCTGGCAATTTTTTATTTTGCAACATTAGGAGGCTTAGGTGGATCATCATCCATTGAATTGAAAATTTAGGCAATGTTTAGATCATTTTGGATAAATTATTGTAACTAGAGATGTGATTAAACCAAATAAAACTTGGTTCAAATACTAAGTTCAAGTTCCAGGTATTTTATTCATTCAATCGCCTTTGAGTCTTTACTGTTTGGCTCAACATTTTGAGGTATTTGTTAATTGATGAAGTTCGACAAACCCTGTTCTCATTTATGACTATCGTCTGTGAGGGTGAATGTTACATATTATTATCATTCATTTGTTTGGCTGAAGCTGTTCTCTTGCCTTTAGCTTTGAAGCTTGATGCAGGTCGTTGTTTCGGTTCGCTTTGCGACCGGACTTTGGCCCTTGAAGATTGTGTGTTAGCCACGTACTTAGGCATGCATGGATATTCATACGAACTGAAAGAGGATATTCCTGGTGTTGTTGGCTTGTACTTTAATGGAGGACAATTTCTGGGACTATTGGGTGTTGTGAAGGACAACTCTTCATTGTTTGGTTTTTCCGTTGAGGCTGAAATCTCATCAAAGAAACTTCTGGTGATTCCTTGCTTGATTCTCTTGGTTTTCGAGCGATTTGTAAAATCATTTTTGCTGTTGAAGACTCCACGTTTTTCATCCTATTTAAGTTCAGATTAAAACATAACAGTGAATTAGTTGTTGATTTTTGGATTCACAGTAGCTTATTACTTGTTTGCTTGTGAGGCAGTAGGCGTTTGGCTGATTAGAAAATGGTGGAAAATGAAAGAAAATCAAACAAGTTACATAATACTTTAGGGTATTGATCTTAATGCACTCGTGGAAAGAAACTATAATATCAAGAAAGGCTTACTTTCTGTGCTCTTTTGAATCCCATCTCCGGGGGAGCCTTCCGTGTGTTGATAATTGGCTTTTTGATGTGAGTTGTGGCTTCGAAGCCATCTGGATTCTCTGAACCCGGGCTTGGAGTTGTATTGACATTAGAGCATGCATACATTGGAGAGTTGCAGTTTGTTTTCTCACCAGGTGACCTCTAACCAGTGCTTGCAACTTAACTGGTCCCTTCAAAGCATGCAATGCTCTCCTTGCCTGCAATGATACAAAACCAAGGCATTGCAGCATTTAAGTCCAGAACTCAAGTCATCAATGGTTATAACAAAACCTGGGATCCGTAATTAAGTGCCAAATATGCTCGAAAGGAGGTTTGAATCCGCCTCGCAGCAGCATCTTCTATTGCTTTGCTCACTAAAGAAGTTTCATATACTGCCATTGAAAGAACTCTGGTGTTGTCATGTTGGTTTTCCAAGTCTAACGCAGCTTGATTCACAAGTGAACTAGCAGTAATTGTATCGAAAGACCTCGGACACTTACGAACTCAAACATCACCTGCCAACTTCCCGAAACTCTATATGCGCCTAAGAGGACTCGGAGGTGGGATCGCCATCGAACTTCCACGATCTTCGAAAGATAGAGAAACGTTCTTCCTTTTTCCTTTATCATCTTTTCTACCTAACAAGAAGTTCCTCAGCCGTTTGCTTACTTTTCCCATGTCAATCACGGTTGTAAAGATCCAATTTTTTCCCTTTGGATTACTGTGCAATTTATATTATTTTATGCAATGTCTTGCTAATGTTGTTTGACAGGGGTTTTAAATTCATGTCTGGTGGTATGGTTTTTTTTCTATGCCATTAAATTTATGTTTTTCCAATTCCATTGTTTTATATTGGTCAAAGCCTGCAACAACCTGATTAACCCACTTCCCATCACTTGACGCTGCTTTCTTAACTGCAGAAAGTTTGGTTCTTTGAAAGTTAATCCCCCGATAGAAGAAACCCCAGGCTTCATTTAGATTATACATAGTTTTTTTAAAGAACTTTGACTTATCATTAACAGCTTTTCAAGATTTTTTTATTATCAGTAATTAAATGTTTAAAAGGTCCAACTGAACAGATATTGGTTGAAGTGCAATTTTCCACTCTGTTGTTGTGCAGCAGATTTCTCGAGTCAACTCGTTGAAAATACTTTCTGCTGACTCATCGTGAATGGCACATAGTTGGTAAACTATCGCTCATTTGAGGATTATAAACAACTTCTCTGATCTTCTACCTATGTTTGTTTATTTCAGTGAAGATTATTTATTATTCGATTTCATGAAGTTTGATTAAGCAAGTTTCTTGTTGCAGGCACTCTTGATTACTCTTCTCAGCCGGCTCCTCCTCTGGTACCTCTACGAGAAGTTCCTCGTAATTCATCTTTCTTTAATAGTAATCACTCGACATCTTAGTCTACGTCAACTTTGAATGAAAAATGTCTGACACAGATATCCCGGGGGGGAAAAACACAGCCATAGTTTATAGCTCCTTGTTTCTGGTTGTTTTAACTGCTTGCTATTGGATTATGTGGAGAAGGAACCTGCAACATAACAGATACATACAATCATGCATGCGAATGCAGATCTGAGCTTTCAAATCTTCTTAACAGAACATATTTCCCTTGTTATTAACAGTCAATGTATGAAACCGAAATCGAAAACTTAGTAATTAAATTGTTGAAGTTCAAAGAAGAACAGAGACAAACAAACTGATGAAACAAACATCTCAAGAACAGGCCTTATCCGTTAACTGTCTGTGTTGAAAGTTGAAACCCCAACATCTTTCGCTGGTGTGTCTGCAAATTTCCATGAAGCTTTCCTCATGCTATCGTAGTTTCGGTCGCCTGCGACCTCTTCGATCGGGACTGCATCAGCAATTTCTTTTAAATCGTCAGCAGTGAGTTTCACTCTCAACGAGCCAATATTCTGATCCAAGTTCTTAATCTTCGTTGTTCCTATGAAAATCGGAAGCAAATGTAAAGTAACACTAATGTTCGATGCATATTTAGATATGAGTACGATAAAGAGAAAGTCTCTCACCAGGAATCGGAACAACATCATCCCCTTGTTGGAGAATCCATGCCAATGCTAGTTGAGCCGGAGTGCATCGGTGCTTCTTTGCCAGATCCTCAATTCGAGCATAAATGTTCTTGTTCTTGTCCAGGTTTTCTCCTTGAAACCGGGGATGTGAAGCCTTATAATAAAAAAAACAAAGTAATCTGTCATTAGCAGAACAAACAATTTGGCTTGCTCGAAATGAACCGGGATCGAAATATGAATACCAAGAAAGTTCCAGCAGGTAAACTCTCCACTACTGCTCTACCACCGAAGAATCCGCGACCGAGGGGACTATAAGGAACTATAGCGATACCGAGATCCCTGAAAGATACATCCATCAAAGACCGTTGTATATCTATAAGTTAACATGAAGGAGAATTAAGCAAACCTGCAAAGAGGGACAATCTCATCCTCGATATCACGAGTCCAAAGCGACCACTCCATTTGGACTGCCGTGATGGGATGAACTGCATGCGCCCTCCTTATAGTATCAGGACTGGATTCGGATAATCCAATGTACTTGATCTTTCCTTCATCAACCAGTTTCTTAAGTTCACCCATCTACATTTTTTCAAGTAAAAAAGGTGGGTTTTATACGCTCTACCAGCAAATGTAGACGAGAATAAATCAATTTCTCAACTGCGTAGCGTAAGGATGAAGAGATTCACTCACGGTTTCTTCTATAGGTACTGCAGTGTCCGCCCGATGCTGATAATAGAGATCAATGTAATCGACATCAAGACGCTTCAAGCTTGCCTCACAGCACGACCGCACATACTCGGGGCTACCTTTCACAATCATACCAGTAGATGTCATCCCCGCGATACCGAACTTAGTCGCCAATTGAATTTTCTCCCTTGGTAATTGGTTTAAGGCCTGTAAGTTAAAAAATCTTCTCTTCATTCTCTTCATTTCGCATTATGTAAACTACGTATTCTTGATTATGTTTTATCACAATTAACTAACAAGAAGAAACAAAACATGCCAAATGCAAACCGTTCTATGTTACTCTAACTCGGGTGTGAATGTCGGACATGGCTATGTTTCTAATACGGATTTTTTTTGGAGGATCCGCAGGATCACATCCGAATTTGTGTGGATCATGGGATTCGGGCAAGAATACTTCCAAGAAAAATAAAGAGTCGTAATAATATCGGAAAGGTTCACCTTGCCAACCAAAACTTCATTGGTATGAGCTCCGTAAACATCAGCAGTATCGAAGAAAGTGATTCCTTTAGAAAAGGCATAAGTAATGATTGATATAACTTCATCCTCGGGGAGAGGTGAGTTGTAGATTCCGGTTAAACCCATGCATCCGAAACCCAACTTGGAAACCTGTTTCAGGAACAGCAGAAAACTGAGATAAACATGTTCCAGTTGGTGTAAGAACATATAAGTTCGAAACTCAAAACATATTTTATATATTTTCTCTGTCTTTTCCATCCATGATCTAATTCCGTACTCCCTCAAATTTGGTAGCTTCGCAACCCTAAATTTTTAATATAATCCCCTAAGTTGGCACCCCATAAACCTTCATCCCTGCTCCTATATCCCCGAACTGCAACTTCCATTACAAAAAAGGGGGCTCTGGGGTAGTCACCTTTTGATAAAGCTAACAGATTTGAAATATTATCCGTTTGATCAAAATCTGTAATTTCTCAAATGCGACCCTAATCTCAAATCTCCATTTCAGAGTTCTACATATCTATGCTAGAAAGTTCAAAACTTTTACAAGCATTACAATAGTAATTCTTTAATCCGAATCAATTTCGATCCACGGAGAACATATATAAGATTGGGTTTCAGAGCAAGAATCCAACAAAATGGCAGCAAGATTTTCAGACAAAAACTGAAATGAGTGTCCAAAAATGAGAATAAAAAAAGTTACCTCAAGTCCTTGGGTACCCAGTTTCAATCGGGGAATTTGTACCAAGTTATCTTGTAAAGCCATGTCTGAGTAATCTATGCTCCAACTTCTGTTTTTTTCCCTGGTACCAAAGTGTTCTTAAATTGAGAATTTGTTGGGAATGGAAGTAGTTGAGATGGGTGGTAGTTGGGAAAATAACAACAGAAGCTAAAAAAGACGCACCACCCGTGAATCGAACCCTAGACTGAACCGTGGCAGGGTACTATTCTAGCCAGACGACTTGTGGTAGACGCTGCTTTTTTTCGATGAAAACTATAATATACGTTTTGTGTTTTTTAGAGAATCCTACTTGCGTTTTTGAGATTGTATTAACGTATAAAAGACTTAACTGAATGTTATTTGATTGATTACAGTATTTAATTTAAAAGATTTGATTAAAAATTATTTCAATTAACAATTTATTTTATATCGTTCTTAGAGGACCTTTTACCATTTAAATATTAAGTTTAATAGAGTACATAATTTATCTATGCAAAATGTTAAAGCAACTTAAAATGAGAGAAAAAAAAAGAAAGAACGTGGAAGATACCAATGAAAAAATACATTAAAATAATAAAGACAAATTCTTTTATATAAAATCTTAACCAGCCATTCACCAACTATAAATAAAATTATCTAGAGATTCATCAATTTTTACAGCCTCAGTAAATTAACAATACAAGCTTCAAAGTCCTTGGAATAGTGGTGGAAGCATGCAAACGGCTGAGTAACTTATTGTTAGGTTTACATCCATGCTTCTCAGCCAACTTGTCGAACTGAAAATATAACGTCTTGTTCTTCTCCAAGTTCTCACCTTGGAACCTTGGGAATAGTGGCTTTTCAAATAGTTTTATATCACAACTCTTTTCATGTACAAGATCAGCCATTATAAGATACGTGACAGATTTTCCATGCCAGAATACTGCTTCGAGGCACACCTTCCAAGGTCGCTTTGCCGCCGAAGAAACCCCGACCGAGTGGACTGTAGGCAACAATCCCTATTCCAAGTTCCCTGCATCACTTCTACTAATTTCGATTCATCTTTGAAGAATTATTTACCATGTTCCAATATGAACAAAAAGGAAATGAAGAAGAAACCTGCAAAGGGGGATTATTTCTTCCTCGATTTCAAGAGCCCAAAGCGACCACTCCATCTGAACGGCGGTTATGGGATGCACGGCGTGCGCCCTCTTTATAGTGTCGGCACTAGTTTTTAATGAACTATCTATCGAAACAGTGAACTACGGATTACCTACCTCTGAAATCAACCAAAAAAAAATTCAATATGCAAAATTAAAAAATGAAAAAGTGAAACTTTGTTGCTATAGAACAGAACATCAAAATAAATGTTATATACGTAATTGTGTTAGGCTTTGTATTTTTGTTTAAATTTTAATTTTATTAAAACATGACGTTTAATAGTTTTAACCAAATGATCTTGATTGTGAATTTTTATTTTGAGTTTTAGTTTTACTAAATTCCCGTTGTTTAATAGAAATTACTCGTGATTAATATGGTATCGAAATAAAATTGTGATCTGTTGTGAACATAAGATTTGTTTCAGGATTTTAATTATGTCGTCCGAAAGAATTTATTCTATTTATTTGTTATAATTAAAAGAGAAAATAACATCAGTGATAAAAAATACCTTATAATATATTATTTTAACCAACTTTTTTTTTTGGATTTGCCAAAATGACCAACTAAATCGCAATGCGATCGATAATTCGCAACGTGATCTCCGGTATCGCAAATCAGTTTCCAGATTCGCAACGCGATTCTGACTATCGCTTTGCGATTTCCCAAATTCGCAATGCGAATACGTAAATCGCAACGCGAATTTGGAAAATAGCAATGTGATTACGTAAATCGCAATGCGATTACGTAAATCGTAATGCGAATTTGGAAAATTGCAATGCGATTACGTAAATCGCAATGCGAATACGTAAATCGCAATGCGATTACGTAAATCGTAATGTGAATACGTAAATCGCAATGCGATTTACATATGCCATTCGTATTAACGCGTATTTTTTTTCAAATTCCAAACACGAATATATTAATATATCAGAACACTGAACCGTCTACAGTATATCCCGTAATCGCAACTCATAACCTAAAACCCTAAATCACAACTCAGTCTCATCTCCATCTCTCACTCTCTAAGGCGACATCCGTCCACATCTCCGACGAAATCAGTCCCCACGACGATAACAGTCTCCATCTCCGGCGAAATCATTCACGGTCAGAAATGGAAAATCAACCAAATCAACCACCAAGGGTTAGTTTTTTTAATTATTTTTATTTTGAAATTTTTGCATTATTATTAAGTTTTTCATATTGAAATTGATGATAAGTTTACTGGTGTTTTCAATAATAGATTAACCATTTCACTTAGATTGCTTATTATATTCATTCGATTGCTGCCAATACTGCTAAACTGTTTAGTCTTTAACCCTGTGAAGTTAGTATTTGTCTTTGTTTTGTCTTTTGGTTGAAGTAATGCAATCAATTCAAGTTTCTATCAATTTTAGTATTTGAAACCGAGAATGACTATCGCAAAGAGTGAATCGCAGCGCGAAAATGACTATCGCAATGCGAATTTGACTATCGCAACGAGAGAATCGCAATGCGATTTTCATTTCGCGTTCCGATTCTTGCGTTGCGATAGTCAAATTCGCGTTGCGATATTCATTTTCGTGTTGCGATTTTCATTTTCGTGTTGCGATTAAAAGTTTCAGAAACTATTCTTCTTCTGCAAATTGAAACTTGAATGAATTGCATTACTTAAAAAAAAAAACTAAATTCACAGTGTTGCAACTTTAAGTTTGAAGAATAAACTACTACTCTTTATTGTTCATATCTTCACAGTGTAGTTTTTGGTATATCTAAATTGGTATGTTTATTGTTTTTGCAGAACTTTTATTCGGCTCAATTGACCTTAAGAAATAAAGTAAGCCTGGCCAAAACAATTGCGTCGAAGCTTTCACCTGCACAAAGAAAAATATTTGAGGATACTTGCTTCGGGCCATGGCTGAAAGTACAACATCCGGGTGGAGATGCTATGTTGACCCATCTGTTTCTTCAAACCATGACTAGCGATCTACCAGAGACTATACAATGTCGTGATGAAGAGATATAGTTTGATTTTCCACCGGCGTATACGTGTTTTGGGCGGGAGGAGTTTTGCTTAATCACCGGTCTACGCTTCGGACACGATGATGTAGATCGGTACACTAGACATATTACCCGCCTATCATGGTTTTCCCGGGTTTTTCCTGAGCAGTCAACGGAGAAGTCGAATTTACACGTGGAAGACTTGACGAGATTATTGAATAAGAAATATGGTTTTACTCAGATGGATGACGTCGATGTTGTCCGAGTATGCCTTCTAATACTTTTGCAAGCCGGCTTTTTAGGGAGAGAGGCCCGACAACCTATTCCTAATGATCTAATTAAATTGGTAGATGACCTAAATGCATGGAACCTATTTCCGTGGGGTTTGTATCTATGGAGAGCTACATGGAATAAGTTGTCGTCTGCCTTTAATGATCGAAAAAGTTTGCGTGGCGATGGTTCCAAATACACTTTGTCAGGATTTATTTGGGCCTTTAAGGTAATAATTTTTATATAATGTTTCCAAAATTATAATTAATTCTTTAACAATTACTAATGTTTGTTATTATATTGTTTGTAGATTTGGATATTTGAGGCATTTCCCTCCATACAGACATATGCATTTAAAACTTCTAATGATATTCCTAGGGCTATTTCCTGGAAGAGGAAACGGTCCTTGCAGCAATAGGAAGATTTACTACCGTATACTACAATAAATAATGTAAGTTAACACAAATACTACCATATGTTTATAAACAAGTTATTACTAGTACATGTTTAACTTTGTTTGAGCTTTTATATTGTTAGGAGGCCAACACTCCATTACAGAGGCTGACACCCACGGAAGCTGAGCTTGCCACTGATTGGTGGCAAGCTAGTAAGCTTTTTTTTGATGGCACGGATGATGATCAACAACCACTTCGAGAGCCATCACCTCACCCAGAGCCATCACCTGATCGACCCGAATATACACCTCCACAACGAGAGTCATCACCTATTTTGTCACATCATCGAGCCTCTTCTCCACCATCACCTCATGATAGGCGACCGGCAAAGATGCCACGACGTTTATCTCCATGTTGTCCACCTCAACCTCCACCTCCACAGGATGAGTTAGGGGAGTTACGTAATGAGGTAAATGCCTTGCGTGAGGAGGTCGGTACTTTACGCGATGACAATGGTGCATGGCGTGTTGAGGTGTCTACTTTACGTGGTGAGGTAGCAGCTCTACGTGAGATTGTAGCATCATTGCAGAACGAGGTTCATACTCTACGCAACAAGGTAAGTTTAATATTTTTCATATTTAACTTAATGATAAATTTACTCGTAATTTCACTTAGATTGTTAAGTAAATTCATTCGGTTGCTGCCAATACTGTTTAACTGTTTATTCTTTAACCCTGTGAAGTTAGTATTTTGTTTTTGGTTGTCTTTTGGTTGAAGTAATGCAATCCATTCAAGTTTCAATTTGCAGAAGAAGAATAGTTTACTATCGCAATGCGAAAATGACTATCGCAACGAGAGAATCGCAATGCGAAATGACTATCGCAATGCGAAAATGACTATCGCAATGCGAAAATAACTATCACAATGCGAAAATAACTATCGCAATGCGAAAATGAATATCACAATGCGAATTTGACTATCGCAACGAAAGAATCGCAATGCGAATTGAAAATCGCATTGCGTCTCTCGTTGCGATAGTCAATTCGCATGCGATAGTCATTTTCGCATTGCGATAGTCATTTTCGCATGCGATAGTCATTTTCGCGTTGCGATTTTAAGTTTCAGATTCTATTCTTCTTCTGCAAATTGAAACTTTAATGAATTGCATTACTTCAACCAAAAGACAAATACTAACTTCACAGTGTTGAAAATTTAAGTTTCAGAATAAACTACTACTCTTTATGTTGTCATTGAACCTGCACTAAACCTATTGTTGTCATTTTAAATGTTTATAAAGTGCTTACTTCTGGAATGTTATCTGATGCATTTGGTGAACAATGATATAATAATGACTTGGGTGAATACCGTGCAAGTTTGAAATATATTTATCTTTGTTCTCACTGTCTAATATCATGTCTGTTTATTTACTAATTTATGTATTAATTTATTTTTAGCGGCCCGCTAAGGTGGATTCTCTACGTCGGGTTTTTCTTGCAAGACGGAGTTCACGCATCAGACTGCGTGCACGTGCCATTACGTCTCCGTTCACCCCAATAGTGCGAAGAATCCGTAAGAAAAAGCCCGACTCACCTCTCATCGTTCAAGAGCCTCCCTATCGTTCAAGAGGCCCCTATCCCTCAGTGTCCCCTCCCCGTTCAAGAGGCCACTGTCATCGTTGAAGAGGTCCCTCCCAACATTCTAGAGCCCGATTCACACGGCGTAATATATCGAATTATTGAGAAGCCCCCTCACGTGCCGAACATGATGGATGACTATTGGCTTTCGTATAAGTTACCGGCCAGTACCATTCCGGCAGATGAAGTGGAGAGGAAACAACTACCGGAAACAATTCGGATAATACCCTTTGGGCTAACGTAGTGATTTTATCTACATGAGCGGAGCCAAGGGTGTTACCATGACATATACAAACTCAACGATAATATGCATTTGTTGATTGAACGATCTTGGTGGAGTGTATTATTAGGGGTTGAAGACAACGGCTATTCGATGGGGGGTAAGTCTTATATTCAGTTTGATAATTTTTTTAAAATTTATGTAATTCACTAATATATGTCTTTTTTAAAACAGCATATTGATGCATCGGTGACACGTCTTCTAATTGTAAGGAATTGAGAAAAATATTAAAAAAATGCGATATACAATTATGCCGACGTCTTTCACGTAGTTCACTTGAAGAATCACAACAAAATCATGTGTTGGCTAATGGACAAGCTAAACTTTATCTTGCTGGTGGGGTCGATAAGGTTAGTATTTTGTTTAAATATTTTAAAGGTGTTCAAAATAAGTGCGCAATTGAATTATTACATTTCGATACAGGTGTTATCCCTGTTTTGGACCGTACTCATTGGCTTCTCGTCGAGCTTCAGCTCCCATCCCTAAAGACAATAGTATATGACATCATGATAAATTACTATCATTGTCTGATTGAGAGATATGATTAAGGGATGGAGCTCTCATTTGGCTAAATTCTTGGATGCAATTGATTATGGACTAAGTCTGGAAACAAGAAGCCAAGAAGTTCAATGTTACAGTTATCAGAGACGACTGCGCCACAAAACGAATGAAGCCAGAGGGGATTGTGGTCCTCGTATGCATGTACTTGGAGCGTTTGACGACAGGAAGTACACATTTTCTACCTCCCACCGATAGAGATAGAGGTGCAGTAGGCTTATGGTTTTGGCATTTTATGGCTAGAGCGATATATGTGAGACGCTGCCTACCTGCATCCGCGTATGAAAGTGTCCATAAACAATTTGTAAGTCAAATGCAAGTGTTGTTAAACATATTACTCTTTTTGGTTGAAATGTTTGGTTAAGTAGCTAGAATTCAATAATTTGCTGTTTGTAGGTTTAGATGTAGAAAGTGTTGTTGATTCAATGTTTGGTTTGCAGGTTAATCCTGAGTGAGCTGCGTGAAATGGATGTAGGGTGCAAAGTTGATTTATATTATTTTTTGATTGTTTAATTGATTTTTAAAGATGATTTGTAAATGTTGATTTGTTTAATTGATTGTACATAATATTTGTGCTTGTTTTATTGATTGAAATGTAATAGTTGATTTATTGATTTCAATATGCATTATGTTGAATGCAAAACAGACTATCGCAACGCGGAAATGACTATCGCAATGAGAGAATCGTAATGCGAAATGAAAATCGCAACGAGTGAATCGCAATGCGAAAATGAAAATCGCAACGCGAAACTAATTTTGCATTGCGATTTTCATTTCGCATTGCGATTCTCTCATTGCGATAGTCATTTTCGCGTTGCGATAGTCAATTCCGCATTGCGATAGTCATTTCCGTGTTGCGATAGTCATATTCGCGTTGCGATTTCTGCGTTACGATAGTCAAATGAATGTCTAATAAGTGATAACTGAACTATCATAGCAATGTTAAACTCAAGTTACTAATATATGCCTAACTGAAAATGTTAAAAGTTCACACATAATATACACTAATACAACGTTTGCATTTAAAAATCACTAAGTTAACACTCCCAAAAGGTGAAGCCGGTTGTGATTGGGATTTTGATGAGGATCCATATTTTGGTAGAGGAAAAGATGATTGTGATGGCACTGGTGATCCACATGTCAACCTTGTATGACCTTTCCTGCACCGACTACATGTCGATCTCTTCTTCTCTTCACCCTTAGACGGTATACGATCGTGACTTTTGGTCGGCCAGGTAGCCTTCTGTCCATGGCTGGTGGCAAAATGTTTGTAAGTCATCTGGTATGTCCCACTCAGAAGGATGTGGAATAGGGTAAACATCTCGCTATAAGTCTGTCGATATACTTATGTAGTGTAGCAATCCATAGCGTATGCGCTTGAATCATCTTGGTTTAGAGAAGAAAACTTTTATAACATGGCTACACGGATAACCAGATGTTTGCCATTTCATACAACTACACGTCTTTGCATTTAGATCGACAAGCCCATTTAGTTATTATCAGTACTTCAAAAAAGTGTTGAACATGGTTCAAATCTCCATGACGTTGACTTCACAACACGTTTCGTTATCTTTTTTTGTCCATGGTGTAACACGATGTTCCAATGTTCCTGTAAATTTAAATAAATAATACTAGTAAAAACATATATAGTTACGAATTTAAAGAAATAATACCTGCATGGTTTCTTTTCTTATAGTACCACTGTTGAAGAGAGGCTCGAAAAACTCCATTAACATAGTAATGGGTAATTTCCGGGAATGACGACTTAGAGCGTTGATTGATTCTGCATATTAGACGTCATGAAACCATATCTTGCTCCAAGTTGATGTACTCTTGACCATCTTTCAAACATTTATAGTGTTTGAGCACATGAGGCAAAACACGTCTTAAACATTTATATGCTTATTAAAATCACTTCTTGATAAGCTTTACAGCCTTCCAGTATGTCCATTTGTGATTTTTATACAGACCTTGATTTTAGATTTCTATACAATGAACACCACAAAGTCCATGAAAAGCATCTGGGAAACACCTTCTAACAGCGTTGTCAATTGAGTTTGCCCTATCGGATATGATTGTCAGATTGCTAATAGGACCTAGCAATCCCTAAGATACCCCATAAACCATGTCCATGAATCAGAGGTTTAGATTTGCCAACCCCGTAAGCTATTGGCAGTATCCCATTGTTAGCATCCATGGCTATTGCTAATAAGTTTACCAAGGTATCGACCTTTAAATGTGCTCCGTCAACTATAATAACTGGGCACATGCAATTAAAACGAACGAATCCACAAAATCATACACAAGAAATATAATCATTTAAATGTGAAATGCATGTAACTAACAAAAATGAGTCAACAAAATTATATGATTACTAACCGCAGCACCAATGGCGATAAACAACTCAAAGCGTCCATCTCTATCTGTTTTGATATGAGTTACCGACCCAGGATTTTCAGCTTTAAATTGTGACAATAAGCGACAGTTGGGCAAACGATGCTTCTGGCGACCCCTCAACAATTCCAAGGCATAATATTGGCTCTCCAGCTTAAGAATATGAGATACTAATCTTGAACCGAGCATTCATGTCAGTCATAATTTCATGTCCCCGATATACCCTACCATTCAAAAACATTAACTCAGCCAAAAAACCACCAACACTTTTTGTTTGCCTGTCTATGGTGAGGAAAAACTTGGGTTCTAGAACATGTATGTTATCAAAAAAGTCCAAACTTGAAACATTTCACAATCTTTTATCCTCTTGCAATCATACACCACATACAGTTCAATCATACACCTTGTTTCGAAACGATCTTTGCTTGATTAACTTTTAGTTGATAGCCATCTTCCACATTCGTATACAAAGTTATCTTCAGTCTTCTTTATCAAAACATCATCTTTCTTGATACGAATAATTTTGTGTACAATCAACTGCTATCTTTACCACTCTTCTTCCGGTATCTGAAGTAATCTGACATATACAGTTATACTCCCGTGGCATTTTCTTCGGGGACTTGGGGATTTCTTCTTCTTTTTTTCTTCTTCAGTGTTATATGAATTACAGAATGGATGTTCAACATGTTCATTGTAACTTCCTCCATTATCATCACAACATCTTCCTCGGCAACGGCTGTTTCATCATCAAAATTCGGGTATGACCAATATCAAAATCATTACACGCAGGGTCTGTTTCTTCTTCGAAAAATCATCAAAATCCGAGTAGACCAATATCAAAGTCCGGGTATTGACCAAGATCAAATTTCGAATACTGACTAGTACTCACAATTTTTTCTGTTGGCTCTCATCGTCTAACCGGTCATACGAAAACTGGAATTTGGTGCTGAAAGTTGATGAGATTTGGATAAGGAAATGTTGGGTTTGAGATTCTGTTTGGTATTGGAAATGTGGTGAAACAATATTGCTTGGTGATGAAATTGTGGTGAACCATTAAATTTGAGCACCATAAACTGGGGTTGAAAACTAGTTGATTACTACTGCTACTGACCCAACTTCACTACTTCTAGGTTCAACAACATATAATGTAACATCATCACTTGAAACACTAATGTAAGCAATGAACGTTCAACATCTTCATTGTCGGTTAACAAATAAACTTTACCATTTCTCTGATAAGATATCCTAATCCACTTAGGGGCTAAATTCAATTATTTGCAACACGTAATTAGAGTTTCATAATTAACTTTTTAATGATAGTTGAAGATTCATGGTAAAGGCATATATTGTAAAACACCATGAACTTCTCTCATGACCCTCCAAAACACAAATCTATCCAAACATGATCAACATTAGATGATTCATTATTGTAAATTAATTTACTAAGCAAACGAGCTGCGAAACTAAAACCTGTTGCCGGATGGGAATGATGTCGTTGGATATAGGAACGGATGTCGCCGGAGAGAGTGATAGATGGAGATGGAAGAGTTGCGATTTAGGGATTTAGGTTATGAGTTGTTTCTGCTGCGTAGTTATACCCAAAACATTTGTGTTGCGAAATTAAAACTTGTTGCGAATTCAGAAATCGAGTTGCGAATTTGAAATTCAGTATTGCGATAGTCAGAATCTCGTTGCGATTTACATATTCACATTGCGATTTACGTAATTGCATTGTGATTTTCCAAATTCGCGTTGCGATTTACGTATTCGCATTGCGAATTAGGAAAATCGCAACGCGAATTTGGGAAATCGCAATGCGATAGTCATAATCGCGTTGCGAATCTGGAAACTGATTTGTGATACCGAAGATCGCGTTGCGAATTATCGATCGCATTGCAATTTAGTTGGTCATTTTGGCAAATCCAAAAAGTTGTTAAAACGTATATTATAAGGCATTTTTGGTCACTGAGGTAATTTTCTCTAATTAAAATCGTTTGAAAGTAACAACATTGTTGTTTAACAAAACCGGATGCTAAAGTAAATTGAATTAATGTTCAATTTATTGTTGTAATTCCTCTGTGGAACGCGTGTTTGATGATCGATATCCCGACATCATCGGGGATAGGGTCGTATATCTCGGTGAACCTAAAACTGAAACCAACTCGAACCTATACGATTGTTAGTTGGATTTAAATATGGTTAAAATGTTTTTAAGGAATAGTCATGAGGTATTCTCAATTTCGTTTGAAAAGTAACAACATTGTTGTTTAACAAAAACCGGATGCTAAAGTAAATTGAATTAATGTTCAATTTATTGTTGTAATCCTCTGGTCTCTCTTTTTTTTTTTTCTTTTTTTTCTTTCATTTACTGAGGCTTGTGTTGTTGGTGCTCCTCAGCCATTAGTCATAATCTTGATGTTAGTGCATTATCACATGGTCTTCAGTTAGACACGTCATAACCAGAAAGATCACTACTTCGTTGGAAAGACTAAGATGGTAATCTAACCTCAAACTGACAGGTTTCAACTTAATCCGATCTGATAGGGTTAGATTTAAAAAAATCATATTCGAGTTAAGTTGGGTTCAGGTGAAGGATGAAAAATTCCAACTTGACCTGGGGATAACAAGATAATTTCTTTTAAAAAATATTATTATTTTAATTAAATCATTATCTTGCAGCTAGTCAAGGTTGACCAAAAATCGAGTAGAAGATATATATATTTTTCAGGTCGAATCGTGTTAAGATGGAGGATATATATTTTCGGATTGGGTCAGTTGACCAAAAACCCAATCCAACCCTACTCATTGTCATCTTAGGAAAGACTATTAGAGGTTATTGTCCAAAAACTGATAACAAGGTGCTAAAGAGTGTTGGTACAAGTGGTTGGAGTTTAAGAATATGAGCTTGTAAGGTCAAGTTTGAATCTTACCACCGTCACTCTTGATAAGGCAATATGTAAATTCATATATAAATCTTAAATGGGTCTTAGGTATGTCCTGACCCTAGAATAGGGGAACCACCCTTGATCTAAATTTTTTATAATAGGAAAAAAACTGATAACAAGGTAAACTGTAAGCATAACCACTTAATTATTGAACCATTTTAATTTAACCCCCGATCTATTAATTTTGTCAGTTATATCATTTAATTATCAAAATGATATCAATTACATATATGATCCTTGTTATTATATCTAATTTTGATATTATTTTAATTTATTTAATAAATTTTATTATCTAATTATATGATAACGTATGTTAATCGAAAATTTTTGAATTCGAATCGTGTTAAGATGGAGGATATATATTTTCGGATTGGGTCAGTTGACCAAAAACCCAATCCAACCCTACTCATTGTCATCTTAGGAAAGACTATTAGAGGTTATTGTCCAAAAACTGATAATAAGGTGCTAAAGAGTGTTGGTACAAGTGGTTGGAGTTTAAGAATATGAGCTTTAAGGTCAGTTTGAATCTTACCACCGTCACTCTGATAAGAATATGTAAATTCTATATAAATCTTAATGGTCTTAGGTATGTCCTGACCCTAGAATAGGGGAACCACCCTTGATCTAAATTTTTTATAATAAGAAAAAAACTGATAACAAGGTAAACTGTAAGCATAACCACTTAATTATTGAATCATTTTAATTTAACCATATCTATTATTTTGTCAGTTAATCATTTTTATCAAAATGATATCAATTACATATGATCATTGTTATTATATATCTAATTATTTTGATATTAATTTTAATTTAATTTAATAAATTTTATTATCTAATTATATGATAACGTATGTTAATCGAAATTTTTTGAATCCCCTTAGCTGCTGCTTGATCTAAAATCAGCTTCTTGGATCAACCTTCATTCATTTTCAGCCGTTAGATGAGATTAGAGCCATATGAACCATTGAAACATACATCAGCTTCCCCTCCATTGCTGTCCGAAACCCTAAACACATTTCCCTCGAAATGAAACCCCTTTTTCACTAAAACCTATTGCCAAGGGCAGTAGGTAATGATTAGTTCACATTATTAGTATAAGATAAAGAAAGAAGATTTAAAATTATAGCCTAGTTAATGGGTTTGAGTTGGTGTGATGATTCCCCCACCATTTACATATTCATGTGTGAATCTATCTACATAACATAATCACCATATTTTAAAACCAACACAAAGTCGAACTTTCATCCATCAAAAACTAATTATTTTTATTAAAAGCTACATTAGTTTGATAAAAAGAAGTTGGGGTGATTCTCTCATTTAGAACCACACTTTCAACTAGCCCTCTGGTTTTATTGTATAAAAGAAGTTGTAACTTAGGGATAAAGGAAGTCTCCCTGTTTGTATTTATATCCTCATCTCACCTTCTTATCAAACGAGCCTCCAAGGCAGCATACTTACGCAAAAGAAAAGGGTTCATGCACCATTGATAGCCGAAGCTGCCAGCATGATCTAGTCAGCGAGTGATCTCCATTTTTAAACCTTCAACGGAGAGACTAGATCATATGGCACCTTCATCTGTCCGTGGCAACATGAACAAAACCCTAATTAATAATTTTTTTAAAAGAAAACCCTTTCTATTTTCCTGAATACTTATCGTGTTAAGTTTTGTTCTTTTTAGAAGATTTGATTAAGGGTATGTTTCTATCTATGTGGGTAATTTCAGCTTTTACATTCGCGTGCTTCATCTATAGCATTTGTTAATATATATTAGGATTTTTTTAGAATAGAGTTTTAGCGGCGTTTTTAAGCGCCGCTAGAAAAAACACCGTAAGAAGCGCAGACAATACCAGCGCCGATAAAATTAACGGCGCTAAATTTCTGTGTCTTAATGCAGGTTTTTTCTTGTAGTTTTTTATGCTTTCAAGGTCATCCTTCCACTCACATCTGGCTCTTATCTTGAAAATAGACTTGTTATATTAAGCTGCACGATGGACGAAAATTTAAAATTATTATATATTTTAGAAGTTTTTTATGTAATTTTTGAATATCTGTTTTCACTTTGAAATTTTATAAGTTTAAATTCATCCCTTAAAATTTTAAAAATTCAACTTCGTCTCTCTAAATTCAAGTTCACCCCTTTAATATAAAATAATGTGTCCGTCTCTTATTATGCTCTTATGCTATTATGAGGCTTTGTCGAGCTCCCCAAAGTTCCGCTAATAAGCTGTTGGTGTTACCAATTTGTATGGTGAATCCACGTATCCATTCCCCTTCATCGCGGACCAGTCCTCCAGCCGAAGAAATATATATACTATATATGTATGTAAATCGTGGAAATGAATTGGTCCATAAGTGGCAATAGAATTTATGATCATCGAATATGCCAGTTCGATGAAACGGTAAGGTCTCGTTCTATATTCCCCATGAATAAGCTTAAAAAGATTTTTTTTTCCGTTCTTAATTGGATTAAGAAATATATGAGATTGAGATTAATATAATATATTTTTTATTAAAGGGTAATTATGTTCTCATAGTCGCTGCAAATCACTAATGTTGTTCCTTATTTTTAATTGTATCTATTTAGTCTTTGAACTTTTTAAATTGTATCAACGTTACCTTTTGATCCACATAAATCGTAGTTGATTATTACAGTACTAACATGACAATTATTTGTGATCACCTGGTAGTTAATTGTGTTAATGCGACAATTCAGGTACGCCTTCTACTGTTAATGGTAGGTCGGGATTTGTTTTGCCTTATCTGTTGGTATGATGATCCTTGCTGGTATTAGAGTCTCGTTTTGAGCGAGTTTACTATGCAATTTTTGACAAACAATGGGTGGTTGAAAAGATGTTGCATTTAAGCTTATTGGAAGGTCTTAGAATATCCATATAAATTTTGTACTATGATAGATGATCTATGGGATCCTCAGAGTTATTACATACATCTTTCGACGGTTCAAAGTTAACGAGGGTATAGTGCAGTTAATAATTGAAGGATTAAAAGGCTCTTCTCCTTTAGGATCAAATTGACAATCGAGTCTTGGACAGTTTATCACTCATTTAATTCATTCATTATCATTTTAGATTTTCGTTGTCATGTACCTTAGTTTAAGTGCCACATGTTATGGGGGATAATGACTTTAATTTTCTTGTGGGCCCTGATATTTTACATGTTGGTTTTGGGATTGAACCCCAGGTTGAGGGAAGATGTTGGTAGCAGTCATGGCTCTGCAGTTACGAGATTCACTTCTTTCCTCTTAGTAAACTTAAAGTTTGAAGAAGGAAAAACAAAGCATTTTACAGCAAAAAAAAATGGTGATGAGATTCCGGTGGAAAATTTTTGGGTTATAATTTCGAAGTCCAAAATTGCATAGGTTAGTATTGTTACCGACGTTTTCTATGAGACTGTCCTCGATTTCTTTTACGAGTGGAAGTAGGGATCCGAAATCCAGTGTGAATCAAAATTTAAATGACGATTCTTATTAATTTGTAATTTGTAACTTTTGATAATAGCCGCAAAATTAGGACATAGACACATGAGCAACTTTTTTAAGTTGTTTGAACATGTGCATGTACAACTTTCAAAAGAGAGTGGGTGAGTTTCCTTTTAGTCATAACTAATTAAATTAGACTTGATTAATTAAGAGTTGAATTTGGGAGCACAAAAGCCAGTGGTTTGATGGCAGCATTGGGGCTTGACGTCCGAGATTAGAGGCTCAAGTAGAAGATGTGGTTTGTTTATTGGTTCATGGGCCTTTTCGTTAAAAGATGTATCGACTTGGAGATTGCTGGCTCGAACTGGGTTAAAAGGGTCAATCCTTTTGTATTCATCGGTCTCTAATCACAAATATATTAATATAAACATGTTTAAACTTTGTAACTCATTTTCACCCCTAATATGAACATAAAAAAATATCAACTGAATTTTAGTGTCACAATAAAATAACTTTTAATTTGTTATACAATAATTTTTATCATATTAATTACTTTTAATATTTTATGTTACAGTAATATATTTACCTTCACCGGAAACTTTCAAATAATTTGCCATACATCATCTTGAACAACATACGACCTGCTAATCCGAAGGGGTAATTAATTCAATGAAAAATGTTTACACCAACGTTCACGTTTGAAAGTTCATGAGAAACATGTGCGGAACCAAGGGGAGTGTAAGAGGATCCTGGGCCCGTCAATTATATTTTTAATTATTAATTATATATATATATATTAAAAATAAAGAAAGAAAAATTTATTAGGTCTCTCTCAATTATAAAAAAAATTGTATTTATAAAAAATAAAAAATTATTTTAGCCCGGCTATAATAATTTCTAGTTCTGGCCCTAATGAGAAATTTCTGCCTAAAAGCTGGTATACCCATTCTTTCTCTTTACCCCAGGATTTTAAATAACGGTATGTGACAGCGATAGCGTCGAAATAGTGGTAGGACTGCTTTACGATATACTCGCAATAACGTCCGCTATGGCTACAATCGTGATAAACGTGACCGCGACCGCAATTTGAATCTATTTCTTTACCCTCTTTCCACTGGAAATTACAACAAACTACACTTTATTATTTAGATTGTTATTTTCACATAAAAGGAACTTAAGAGCCACCTTATAAATTTTGGCGTCCATTAACACCTAAATTTATTTAATATACTTTTATAATATTTTATGTAAAAAATTGAAAATTAAATTGAATTATTTAAAAAATATCAGTGTTGTTTTAAAATAATTAATATAGTAATATAAAGATTAAATTAGAACAGAGAAAACATAAATAAATATACTTGTTCACAGCTTAGATATCTATTGCATTTATTTTTTATAACTTAGTTTAATAAAACATTTTCATACTTTACTTCACTAAATTTAAGATAATACTTTGTAACTTTTTTCAACTGATACAAATTCAATTATCCTAATTAAATAATAAAATGAAGTTTATTCAAAATAATTTTTTTAATTAATCTAATGATCAAAGATAGACTTAAGTATAAAATAAATTTCCAAATTATACTTTTTTTTAATAGGTGTCTATATTATTTTCTGGCCTATCTAAATGCCTAAAGTTATAAACGTTACTATTTTATGTGTTTGACGTTACATACATTATTATTTTAGGTGTCTTGATTCTAACAGCAGTTAAAAAGGTATGTCAAGTGACATGTGTCACAACCTGGAATTTTGAAATGTTTTATTTTTTAAAATAATATTATTAAAAAAACCCTGCACAGTTGTGCTTCCCCTGCCCTCCCTCCCCACTCCTGAATTCGTCATTTTAATTTTAGGGTTTTGATCGTTTGGGCAAATGACCGGCCGATCAAATGACCAAGGGACCGATTTCCACATTCAATTATCACGATGGATCAAATGAATTTAAGGATTGAGTTTAGGATGATATTAAGAGTTGTAACTGTTTAGTGGGTGGTCAGCGACGTATGGGTAGCCCACCACCTGTGAATGGGTGGCTGGAGATGATCAACAATTAGAGTTAGAGTAAATGTGTCTAAAATAAGATATTTTAAAAGTATAAGTTTTTATGGTATTTTAGAGAAAAAAATTGGGTTTTTTAAAAAATAAGATATTTTTAAGTTTTTTTTTAAATAAAATTTTAAAATTATCAGATTGTGACACGTATCACTTAACAAGATTTTTTTAACGGTCGTTAGCACCGAGGCACCTAAATAATAATGTTTCTAACGTCAAGGGTCTAAAGTGGTTACGTTTCTAACTTTAGGTGTCTAAAGTGGTTACGTTTATAACTTTAGGCACCTGAATAATCAAAAAATAATTTAGGCACTTATTAGAAAAAAGAGGTATAATTCGAACATTTATTTTATACTCAAGCCTAAAAGATAATATCTATTCAAAAAGACTTTTAACCCATTTAATAATGAAATCAAACACACCTAATATACATTATGTTCAAACTTAAAAATCTTTAAAGATAACAATCATACTTTTAATTAGCAAGGTTGCTTGATTTATACTATCTAAAAGACTTAATAGAAAAATAAGTATCTAAACTATATTACTTTTCTTGAATACGAGCCTAAGTATTTTTTTAAGTCATTATGGTGCCTAACGTTACAAACGTCATCACTTTAGGTGTTCGGATCGTCAACGGTTTTAATTTCTCCCGTTAAGTGACACATGTCACTATCTGATAATTTTAAATTTTTTATTTAAAATTAAAAAGATTAAATTATATATTTTTAAAAAGAAAACACAAAATTTAAAATAACCCTAAAACTTTAAAAACCTTCATTTCAACCCCTAAACCCACGCCGACCACCACCTTTTACCGTTGACAAAGCTCCACCCGACCTCATCTCCCCTAGCTACAAAAACCCTATAAAATCGTGATCAATAAAAAGTCGATCAACGATGAATCAATGTTTTATATCTCGCGAACTCTAGGATGAAAATTGCGATCGCACGCGATTCTGTCGATCAATCAGCAACAACTAGGACGACGTATGACTAGGGATTTTGGGACTTTTTATAATTTAAGAGATATTAGATTTTTTTATAAATATAATAATATATTTAATATTTTTTTAAAAATAAATTTTAAAATCATCAGATTGTGACACATATCACTTAACGAAAAAAATTAAAGCCGTTGATGGTCCGAACACCTAAATTGATAACGTTTGTAATGTTAGACACCTGATTATATAAAAAATATTTTAGACATTAATTAAAAATAATATAATTTAAACACTTATATTGATAAGCTAATTATGATAAAAACTTTCAAAAGTAAACATCAATTGAATAATCGGATATGGCATTTATGATATTTTTAGCAAAACACAAATCCTAAACTATAATCACAAACTCGAACTATGTAACAAAACGTCTTTACATTGTCCGAAACTGAATCTTCCCAAGCTCTTTTCTCTTTCTTACGATGTCGGAAACAGGTTTAATGGTGCTTTGACGGAACCCATCTCCAGTCACTCATTCCCTCTTTACCTGAGCTTAACGGCGCCGTCAGTGGATCTCACCTCCTTGAAATCGCTGACTCCAAAGCCTCCAGCTCTCTCTTTGGCCTCTCATTGCCTCAAAACCTTAAAGCTTCCGCTCTTTCTCGTGTCATCGCCGGATCCGATGATCACGATGACGACGTCACGTTCCGGCAAGAAGAGTTCGAAAAAGATAAAGCGTCCAAGTTTCTCTCCGATTACATCTCTGCCATTGCTGATGAGATGAAAGGTAAGTGGTGATCAAGTCAACTTTGTAGTTAAGATATTTATATGTATAAAAGTTCAACCTTTTAGAAAAAAACTTTAAACTGGTTTTGATTTGAGTTTTTTTCAACCTTTTAGAAAAAAAAATTATGATCTGTTTTTTTTTCCTGTTCTTTCATGTTATTTTGATTTGAATTATTGAAACTGGTTTTAGTTGATTTGTTTAGATGATCCATTAGTGGTGTCAATATTGGATGGGAAAACTTTGAAGATGATTATGGAGGACGAAGATG
This sequence comes from Hibiscus syriacus, assembly GCF_006381635.1. Lineage (NCBI taxonomy): Eukaryota > Viridiplantae > Streptophyta > Magnoliopsida > Malvales > Malvaceae > Hibiscus > Hibiscus syriacus. The sequence continues at coordinate 479,955 of NW_024062758.1, read as the reverse complement.
ATTATGCTATGTTGGCAGAGAATTTGTTTACTGATATGGATATTGAAGATAAAGGGAAGATTTGCAAGAGTGAAATAAGAAATGCACTTGTTCATATGGGCGTTGAAATGGGAATTCCTCCATTTTCAGGTTACTCTTTTCATTTCCACATTATTTTCTTATGTTGATTTTAATGTGAAGTCGTTGCGGATCGGTAAGGTCTTCGGTTGACATGTCGTCGTTTTAGATGACATGTTTGACATCGTAAGTTTAACACCAAAATGAGATGCTATGTGATAAGTGAACTTCTTACATCAGATGAAGTGTTTATGTATCAAAAAGTTGAACATTGTATTCGTGAATCTAACTTGGTTCGAGCGTATGAGGAGAATCGTTTCGGAATCAATTAAGATCTTTGATCTATTCCCCTGTGTCTATTTTGTACTCTTCTCCCCGTCATTCTAAATGGCATGTTTGATACCGTAACTTGAACACCAGAATGACAATTGCTATGTGAGAACTGAGAAATTGATGTTTTACACCGTAACTCGAATATATTCATTGATATAACTCGGTTCGGACATTCGAGTTAATGACTAAAAGTTCAGACGTGAAAGGCTCTTGTTTCCATTCTGTTCCATTACTTTGGTAGTGTATTGCCTCTGCAATTAGGCAAAAAAGTTTTTAAATAAATAGTGCATTTCCCTGTTCCGTGGGTGACTCTCGTAGTATTGGAATCTAATCTTTGTGTTGGTTCCCAATGTTTAAACAGAATTTCCTATGTTGAATGACATCTTGAAAAAGCATGGTGACGAGGGGGAAGAAGAACTGGGCCAAGCACAATTCGCCGAATTACTTCAGCTAATTCTGCAGCAAACAGCTGATGCATTGTCTGAAAAGCATGTTGTTGTCATACATAACATCAAGGTTGTCAATGGTTCTAAGCTCAGAAAGGTACATCACAAACGATATATTTTGCTTCTTATATTTGTAGTAATATGAAGATAGAAGATCATATGTTTTTGGAATTTCAGCATGTAATCGCTACTTAAAGTTTCTAATCATTCGTGAAAAGAAAGGGAGACGGTTTGCATCCATCCAAATGGCTTAACCTCAAATTTCATTTCGCATGGGATAAGCGGAAGCTATGTTGCTCCGACCCTTCTTTTTTTTCTTAAAGTACTCATATTTGATGCATATCTGTACACGGATGTGGAAATACATGGGAGAACATATCTTTGTCGGATTCATACTCTTATCCGGTACTCACTCCAAGTACGAGTAACATAGAGTGGAAAAACTTGAATATTTAACATGGTTGATCCAAAATAGTAGGGGAATTAGTTTTTCATTGTTGAGAATTATGGAACTTTTGAACTCAAGGATGAATTCTGAAGTCTACATCTTTAAACATTGCAGCTGTTGGGAGACGAAAAGCAATTCAATGATGTCGTAGAGAGGGTTTCGTTGGAAACAAAGAGTGAAAAAGATGAGCTACATAAGACAAAGCTAGTCAGGAGTTACTTGGAGAAACATGGAGATGATATCGGCTTGCCACCATCAGAATCCAACGAAGCTGTTATTCTTCTCTACAATTCGGTATTTTCCGAAATAGAGAATGAGAAGAGTGGAGGGCGAGGAATTCAGAGAATTCGTGAAAGACATCCTCGAGAAGTTTGCCGAACAGCTCGAAGCTAATCCCATCTTTTGTGAGCTTGAGAACTAAGGGAGCCCGGCTCTTCGAGTGATGGAGTCTGTTCACATTTTGTTCTCTCCATCTGCCCATCTATATTGTATACATGTTGATGAGGTATATGCTGCATCTTTGATTCAGAAACTAGTTTTATCACCATTACTGCCACATACTTTTAAACCACACTACAGCAGTATATCTAATGATTTTATGGCTCTTTTGGATTTACATATTGCTTTGTAGGATTATACAAATTTTTTGACTAAATTGAAGGGGAAAAAACATTTATCAAATTCAAAGGTTAATATTGATTGATCCCATTTCTCCTCATAAATGAAAATTAAGTATTATGAATTATTTTTCACAATTTAAAACACAGTATTTCTTTTATGTTATAAATTAAACAAAAAAATGATTTGATTCAGATAATTGCAACTTTTTGACTTGCACTTGCAAAACAAAATGCTAGTAATGATTAAATAAACAAAACACAAGAAATAAAATAAGTTATTAATATTTTTAATTTCGTAAGATTAATATAATCGTAATATATTTTATTCGTACATCCAAATGAGTATTGTAATCAATGTATTTGTAATATATATATATATATATATATATTATATATTATCTTGATCATAGTATAAATTTAAAAATTGTATTTAAATGTATAAGAAATGGTATTAACTAATTCATCACTTGTAAAGGTATATGCTAAGGCAAATAAATTTGTGCAGTGTACACTTTCGATGCAAATAATATAGTAGTGAGTTGAGTATCGTCTCTACAGGGATTTGTGGGCTTTTAAAAGATGTTATAGCTAGGAATGGATGTCACTAACTAATCCTAAGTATCTAAGTCTAATGAATAAAGAAAATATGCAGTGGCCAATGGTATGAACTGATAAAAAACAAGTATGGTCGAAGCGAGAAAAATTGTAAGTGAATTGAGTAGAAAAGTTTTGTCTAGACAAGAAAAATATGCAAAGGTAAACAAATAAAGTTGCCAAGGCTAAGTTGTCAAAACTCTAGAAATAAACTCGTAACCTCACACAATCAACTTCTAACGGAGCACTGGGTTGTATTTGCTACTACGAGAAATTATTCTATGTTTAGGATGATTTAGTATGTTATGTCTATGTTGCCCGACAGGATGTACTTAAGTGTTCCTAAGAGTATCTCTAACACGGAACCTGACAAACTATTGCTACGACAATACTACTCAGCGTAAACTACAACCATTGGTTGTCAAACTGTTGTGGCAATACTCAGCGTAAACTGTAGCGCTAGCCTATACTCAAGCATTTATCTTTTTTAGTCGAATGAAACTCTCTTTTATCTCTAAGGCGGATTAGAACCTTATCATCCCGGATTAGTCTCGTTGTTCACGTAAATCTTCCCTAACTCTCTCGAATTTAGGCATCTATTCCTAAAAGAATGACAATCTCTCGAAAGCTCTCTACAAAATCTAAGAGTGTTTTGTCTAGGCACTTGTCAATCTTCGAAGCTCTTATAGTGTCAAGGCAAATATTAAAACAATGAACAAATAATACTTAGCATAAACAAACTTATTTCATTAACAATTGAATAAAGTATCATTAAGCACATCCAACATCAAAAAACAGTCGTGGTGTGGTAGATATCATCCCAAAATCAATCTTTAAGTACAAACCCTTAAAAAATAATAAAATAAAGAACAAGAGGAAGAAAAACTCCTAGAACAGAGCTTTGTCGTGACATCACCACCACCATGACTGCTCCAGCGCACCATCCTCTCGAGGGCCTGGCTGCCGCCCGACGAAGCTTGGCTATGGAGGGCACCAAGGATGACGAGTGGAAACAGTGGAAAAGAGTAAGTCGCTACCGCCTTTTTCCAAGCATAAGGTATTTCTCTCTATGATTCTGAACACTTTATGAAGAGTTATAATGAGATATTTATATTGAGAATTTTTAGGGTTTAGTGCCCTTGAAAATTTCTTAAATACCCTTGAAGTTAAACTCTTTTTGTGAATAACATAGCAATTTGCGATGGTCTCAAATTCCTTGATGAGAACATGATTGCACATGAGGTAGGTTGGACAACTGGCCATGTGACGTCAACAATTTTATCCCGTACAACGTCAGATTGGCGAGATTAAAACTCGCCTTGGCAAGAAAATTTGTTCTTCACTGTCGTCGTCTTTTGTTTCACTGGCCCTAGCAAATTAATTTGTCTCGGCAAATAAATTTTTCATCAGTCATTTACTGTATCATCACAATCAACAAACAACCTTTCTCATCAGCAGCATCAGTTTAATCAAATAAACTTTGCCTCGGCAAAACTTATCCACCACATTAAAATATGTTCTAAATGCAACTAAAATATTATTTCAATGGCTTTTAGACACTCAATAACTTAAGTAAAAAGACCTAAAATATAGTCTTTTTAAGAAGTTATCAATAATATAAAATTCTGCTTTGCATTAGCACGATATGAAAGGAAAATTAACTCTACAGAAGTAATAATGGAGCTAAAACCAATCCAGATGTATAAAAAGGAATCCAATATTATGGTTGGAATTAGTGTTTGGTTGTGAGTACTTTTCTCGTCTCAAGTCGTACATATGAGCGGAGAATTCAGATATGCAGGCCAATGGTGGCCTGCTGGGGCTGAGCTAAAAGCCAATGGATCTATGTTGTGTCATTTTCTGGGGTGGTCTGGAAAGAAAAGAAGAGGCCCATGCTAATGCTACCACATAAAACAAGATGGCCTACGTTTCAGCTTTTGTTGTGAAGTTGAGCTCTTTCAATTTAGCACGTCTGCTATTTTATCCTCAGGCTCACCAACATGGATTTGATTCCCCATGGTTTCAATCTCACCATTCATTTCAGCCCCAGGTATGCCCCCTAAAAGGTCGAAAATGTTGCTCAAAATACTGCAAGCCATAGCATGAAACATTCAAGGGCACCACCGATGAAAGCCAAAAAAAAAAAACCCTGCAACTTGCACTGCGTTTAGATAGCGAATGGACTTCGAAACAACCGTGTATCACTCGTGTCCATTGATAATGTGCTTCGTAAGTGCGAATCCATTCCGGATATACTCAAACAGAGAAATGATATTTTATTTGAAGGCTAAAAAAGCCTTGGATATCATCTTACAACAGTGGGGTAACCATGGAAAAGCTAAATTTGAATACAGTGGGAAAGCTTAAACGCTTTCCCCTTCAACAAATTGACAATAGTACACAAACTTCAACACAAAAAATAAATAGTAAAAACCGGATTATGCGTTCCCACATTCAGTGCCAACAAAACTCGGCTTTAAAGCAACTATACGAGCTTTATTTCTTCATTCTTTGCCATCGGCTGCACTGGTGAGCCCAGCTGGACGGGAGCTTGAGTTCCCACAACCTTAGATGACCCATAGACTGACAGGTCAATGCCTAGCGCCTTCTCTTTCTCGATTTGTTCCTTGATCCAGAAGTAGGTGATTCTCAGCCCATCCTACAAAACAGTACAGTGAAAAATATGCCATGGGCAAAACAACCACAACATTTGCTGGAGTTGAAGGCCAGGAGAAATATTTGTAAACAAATGTAATTCAGTTACCTTCAACCTCATCGTAGGAGCCCAACCAAGTTTTCTTTGATCAATGTGTTGTCTGAATTACGACCACGGACACCCTCTGGACCAGGTATGTGATGGATTGGAAGCTTTCTATCCTCAAAACTAAGAACAATCTCAGCCATCTCATTCATGCTAACCATCTCATCACTCCCGATGTTCACAGGTTCATGGAAATCCGACTTGGTCAATCTAAAGACATCAGTTTTAAAAAGTTTAGTCAGTAAGAAGATATTTTCCCTCTAAATGTTTCCTTAAGAATTGAGTTTTGGCTGAAGCAAATATAAAAAATGCAAAATTTTACCTAAGTACACCTTCAACGCATTCATCAATGAAGGTGAAAGATCGGGTTTTAAGACCATCTCCCCACATCTCAAACTTGTCGATGGAAGTAATAGCCTTTCTACAAAATGCAGCTGGAGCCTTCTCCCTTCCACCTATAAGACCGATAGAAGAATTTAGTAAGTTCCAAAAGCAGTAACATACATAAGCACTCACCAAAGGTAAAGAGTTTACCTTTCCATGTTCCAAAAGGGCCATAAATGTTGTGAAACCTTCCAATACGGCACTCAATTCCAAAATCTTTGGTGTAGTGCTTGCACAACTCCTCAGTTGCAAGCTTTTCCAAGCCATAAGCATCTTGAGGCTAAAACCGACGTTTAAGAAGTGAAAATGTATCACAATGATCAATCAAACATAAGATTACCAGATAATAGTAGTTAATGACCACAAGTCACAAATCTCAGAAGGCCAGGCATCCGATTCTTTCAAGCTCACGTTAGTTTCCAACTGCTTAAATTCAGGGTAGATACAAGCACTAGAGGCATAGAAGAACCTATACAGACCAAGATATCAAGTTTAAACCAACCGTAAACTTGAAATGGAATTGCAATGAATAAAATGCAAACACAACAACAAACCTCTTAACTCCACTGATCCTAGCAGCCTCTAGCATGTTGAAACTGATCATGGTGTTGTTGTACATAATGACAGAGTGGTTTGACTGAATGAAACCCATACCGCCCATATCGGCAGCAAGGTTGAAAACGTGATCCACTCCCTTGGTAACCTTCAAGCAATTCTCCATGACTCGGAGATCGACAAGGTGGAATTCATGACAAAACATGTCTTCTGTCATGTCTTCGTTCTTCTTCTAGTCAGAAGCAATGATGTAATGGCCTTCACTCTTGAGACGTCGAGCAATGTGGGAAGCAATGAACCCACCAGCACCACTGATGGAAATGCGGAGTTTCTCCGAGGGCCAGTAAGGCTCCCTCTCCAGGGCATCATAGGTGTAAGCACCATATTTGGTCGCATCAGCACTTCCCAACCTGCACATACTCAATTATTAAACCTCCATTAGTTACAAACCTACAATTTATATGTTTCAAACTAATGAACATATTCATGTTATATAGTCATGTATGACCATTCAAGAATGACAACAAATATAAAAAAAAAAGATAAAATAACAAGTTGAAAAATGCAACAAATTTACAATTTAAAGGTGTAAAGAATCTCCAAGTATTAAAAGACAGAAGATAAGTAATCAAAGTGAAGTTTAAGAATATAAAAATTCAAGCTTTCACATAGAGAAGTCCTAAATGCGTTCCTTTAGATAGTAATCCAAATCTGATGAAGAATTTTATATTATCAAGCCTAATTTTTACATTTTTCGAAGAGACTGGACAAACATATCTTAAAGCAATAAGAGTTGCAGCTAAAATCAGATAATTTTCTCAAATTCTAAATTATGCATAAAGGGGGTAAATCAAGAACAAATTTTCAGAAGAATATGAATGAATCTCTTTAGCCTCAAATAATGGCAGTAGAGAATCCAAAAAATGCGAATCAGAGGGTCAATTAAACATGAAATTTAAAACAAACCCAGAAAATTTTAAGCCATGAATAATGACAACAAACATTTATAAACAACAAACAATACATGGATAAAAAGAGAGAAGGAAAACTTCAGAAACAGAGCACTGAAACAGGGAATGTGAGAGAAACCCACAGCGAAATTTACCTGAAAGTTGAGAACTTTGAAGAGAAAAGATATCGGAAAAGCAGTTTGAGGGTGGAAGATGAAAGGGTATGGATCGTGAAGCCTGAAATACTCTGCTTTCTATATAGAGTGAACCATGGGGGAGGGGGTGAAGCTCTATTTATTTTTATTTTATTATTTTTCCCAATAATTATTTTATTTGTTTTCCAACAAGTTTTAGAAAGATTTGGCAACAAAAAATCGATTATTTTTAGGTTTTTGGAATTAGCAACAAAGAAGAGAGGAACGCTGTTTTTGTTATATAAAATAAAAGTTAATGTCATATGTATGAACAATGTCGAAAAATCAAGATTTTATCTTTAATATTATTATACCTACTCAAATTAATAAAAAAATCAATATTTAGATTTTTTATATATTTTGATGAAGTTTAAATTATGAAACTAGTTGATGAATCATGAAACAAATAGATTATGACGATTTATTTTTTTAGTTTGGATAAAAAATCAATATTTAGATTTATTTTATATATTTTGATGAAGTTTAAATTATGAAATTAGTTGATGAATCATGAAACAAATAGATTATGACGATTTATTTTTTTAGTTTGGATAAAAAAATCAATATTTAGATTTATTTTATATATTTTGATGAAGTTTAAATTATGAAATTAGTTGATGAATCATGAAACAAATAGATGATGATTTATTTTTTTAGTTTGGATAGAGAATTATAATCGTTAAAAATTAATATTGATTGATATTAATGTTCTCTGTCTCCTTGAGGAGAAAGTAAAGTAGTGAGTGAGGAGAGGTAATTTTATCCCTTCTCTCTATCTTATTCCTAAAATTTTATAATGAATCTTGAAATTGTTCCAAACATAAATATCATAATGAAATTCTATAAGTATCGTAATGAAATTAAAAGCGGAACTTTTTTTTTATATACAAATTCATAACCTCTTATTATTTTTTTTTGAAGGCAATATTTTTAAAAAATAATTTTTTAAAGAGTTTTGTTATGTCAAACGGGATATTGTTGAATTAATGTTTCGATGTACCAATAAATTGTAAAATTGATTTTAGATTTAATTAAATTTGTCAATAAATTATCAAAAATATTTCAAAGTCAAAATTAACTTGAAAATATATTTTAAATGTTTTCTAATTTAGTCGAACTTTTTCAAAAACTTACTCGATCATTTTCATGTTTTAAAGTCGAGTTTCCAATGATTTTTGGCTCAAAAGATTGATCTCTTAGCAAAAAGATTGACCATTTTGACCAAATGATCGATCCCTTGGATTTTAGTAAGTTTTGGATCGATCTCTTCACTAAAAGGATCGATCATTCAATGAAAAAGATTGATCCCATCCTTTAATGGATCAATCCATTTCTTGTAACGGTCAAATTATTTGAAAACAAATTGATTCATTTCACAAAAAAAATCGATCTCTTATGCATTAAATGTTGTTTTTTGTTGTAGGGACCGACTATAATGATCCTCAATGACTTCAAACAACAAGAATTAATTGATGAAGTATAAATTAGAGGTCAAATCATCCTAAGGTCAACAAGAACCATATTGAACCAACCTACCAACATCAAAGTCTTCTTTTGTGAGCTACCTTGTTTATTTTACTCAAGTGTGATTTGGAAGAGAGTTTATTGTTTCCAAACTTATTTGCCTTTGTGAGGTTTTCTTTTGTTAGCTTTGGTTTCTTTGGGAGAGTATTATTCAAGGTTTTGAGGTATAAATCTTCAAAGTGTTTGTAGAGATTTGAGAAATTTTTAGTGGATTCTAAGATAGTGGATGTAGACTTTGGTTGATAATATTAGATCACTCTAAATCGTTGTACAATTTTTTCTATTTTTCGATTGTTTCCACACAAAAATTTAAAAGACCAATACACTATCTCTTAACTTTTTCGATTGTTCATAAGAATTAATATTTTTTAAAGCCCAATAAATGTTAGACCTTTGAGGTCCTTCATTCAAAGATGTTCTCTTTGTATATTTTTGGAATTATCGAGACTTCAAAGATGAAAAATACATTTGAATCCTCCAAAAATCTTTAAATAAGAGTTGATATATGAAAAATATTTAACAGAAATATGATAAAAACTTTATTTATTATATTAATCTTTTAATGTTATTAAATATACCTAAAGAAATAATATATGATAATCCGGATGATTTTGGCACGTTCGACGAGCACCAATAAACACCATTAACGATGAGTTTCATTAATTTAATTTATAAAACTTTAAAATTATAATGTTTTATAAATTATCAAAAGAATCGATCATTTTCAGAGTAAAAAAAATTAGGTTTTTTAATTCAGGGGTTAATATTTGATCTAATTATTATTTTTTATAATCTTATTTTAAATAATAATTAGATCAAATATTAAACCATCAATTAAAAAAACTCTAATTCTTTTTTTTTACTTTGAAGCCACCGTTGTCGCTACCACCGCCATTGTCACTGTTGCTACCATCATTGTTATTATTGTCGTTGTTGGTGTTGTCGTCGTTATCGTTGTTGTTGTCGCCACTACTACTACTATCGTCACTGATGTCGTTGCCGCCATCACTATTGTTGCTACTATCTTCGGTGTTGTCGTTACCGTTGTTGCTACTATCTTTGGTGTTGTCGTTACCGTTGCTGCTACTATTACTATCGCCGATGTTATCGTTGCGTCAAAACAAGAAAAATTTTAAACTTTTTTAATTTAATAGTTAATATTTGATCAAATTATTATTTAAAATAAGATTATAAAAAAGTATAATTAATATTTTATTTTAAATAATTTACATATAGATTTCTAACTAATTTATAATTACACGTTGACTATTTTATAATTTTAAAATTTTACAGATTAAGTTAATGGTGGTTATCGTTAATGGTGTCTACCTATACTCATAGAACGTCATAGGATATTTTTGATAATCCTCCTTCTATAAAAACAAAATTAAATTTTATTAATATTTTATATTATAAAAATAGGAAACCGTATCATTTCAAGTTAAGCAAAATATTATTTCCTTGAATGGTAATGAACTTGCGCTGCATAGAATGGATTAGAGAGATGCATTTTAAATTTCATAATTCCTGATATTTTCTTATCTTTATAATATTATAAGACAATCCAAATTGCTGGTTTATTTGGAAACAAAAAAAAAAATCTTCAAAGGAAAAACATTTAGTTTTCTTCCTTATATGGATAAATATCCAGTTTTGGCAAGAATATACTTCTTTATCCTCTAATTTTAATTTTAGAAATTGATTTTTTTAATTTTATAAAACAATATTTACGAAACAAAATCGTGTAAAAAATTGACTTCATATTTAGATTGTAAAATTTTGAGCCATTAAATTAAGATAAAATAACCTCAGTGATCGAAAATGCCTTGTAATATACGATTTTGATCAATTTTTTTTGGATTTGTCAAAATGACCAAATAAATCGTAATGCGATCGATAATTCGCAACGCGATAGTCGAAGTTCGCATTACGATTTATTCCAAATTCGTTGCGATAGGCGAAGTTCGCGTTGCAATTCATTCCAAATCGTTGCGATAGTCGAAGTTCGCGTTGCGATTCATTCCAAATCGTTGCGATAGGCGAAGTTCGCGTTGCGATTCATTCCAATTCGTTGCGATAGGCGAAGTTCGCGTTGCGATTCATTCCAAATTCGTTACGATAGGCGAAGTTCACGTTGCGATTCATTTCAAATTCGTTGCGATAGGCGAAGTTCGCGTTGCGATTCATTCCAAATTCGTTGCGATAGTCCAAATATTGTATTTGTTTCTTAAAAATTTTCTCTAAAAAGATAGAATTCGCGCGGACGTGTCGAAGACACGTATTACCACGACCACGACCACGACAACGACCACGATCACGACCATGACCCGACTCGACCCGAGAAATCGTATATTATAAGATATTTTCGGCCACTGAGATTATTTTTTCTTAAATTAATTGTGGGGAAGTAATGGCCACAAACCTACCGGGTCCTTTCATATGAAGAAAAATCCTAGAAAGCGGCTGGGGGTAGGCATTTTTTTTATGAAATTACTTGGAAAGTGTTTTGGTTTTTTACGAGTATTTTTTATATTATATTTAAATTTTTAAAACTGTATTTTTAATTCTAAAAGATCATTTTAACTTTTATAGATTATTTTAAAAATTTATTTTCATATGTATATTTTTAATTTTATATTAATAGGATCGATATTGATTCAATCACCAAAAACTTTTAATTTTATAGAGTTAATTTTTTTTTATTTTTTTATCCATTTATATTTCTTAAAGAAATAGAAAACATAATAAATTGTTTTCATGCTTAAATTCATAAAGAGATTTGAATGATTTGATCATTCTTAAATTCAAAAAGAGATTTTCATACTTTATATTAGTCGAACTTCATTACACGTTTGATGGTACATAATAAATTATAATAATCCCATCTAACTTTACCATAACAAGCATTAAGATAAACGTGATAATTTGTGTATTTGCATTAAGTCAGTGTGTTTGTGTAATGTTTGCACTTTTTGTTGACTACTTTGCGCAAAATTGATTTTTTTTCTTCTACAGGATGAAAATGCGTCTAATTGAGTTTGAGTATTTTTTTAGTTCGATTCGATAGAAAAGTTTGTGAGTTTGAAATTATTAAGTTTGAATCGAATTCAAAATCAAAAATTAAAAGTTTGACTCGAGTTCAAAAAGATTTGAACTTGAAACATTATCAAACTTAGCTTCATTGAAACTCGGGCTCGATTCTAGTGCGAACTCATACCTAAACATGAACCTTAAGTACATAAAAACCTTATATTAAATTTTCTATAAAAGATTACGGGTCCGTTTGGTAAAGTTTTCTAAAACCACTCGTAGTTAAAAAATCCATTTTGACCACAAAATCAATGTCAAACGGGTAAAAAATTTACGGTGAAAACAGAGGTTTCAAACCAACCACAAAAGCTAGAATTTCTAGCTTTTTAATTTTCAACTTTACATTTGAAAGCAAATTGTAATTTTAATCTTACTAATGAACAGGCTCCGCTCCATTTAATTATGTATTTACATTTTATTTTAATAACTTAATATTAACATCCTTAAAAAATAATTTATTTTAATCATTTGAAAATAAATAAAATTTATGATTTATATATTAAAATTTAATAGTGAATTATATAAATATATTATAATTATAATTATATTTTTATTTTCATATGTTATATTTTTATTATAGTTTAAATTGTATAATTCATTTTAGTACTATGTTGTTAAAATCTTAAAACATTTAGTACTTAAATTATTAATTTTTTCTTGTTTTAATACTTAAATTTTTAAAATTTTTAAAACTTAACGTTAACTTTTTTAACGGATATATTAAAATGAAACAAAAATTAAACGTTAAATATGATTTTATACAAATTTGAGTACCGAAACATAGCGTATAAGTGTAACATTCATGATTAGCTCTTGAATTCGTGGATGTCAACTTTGTTGTGAACTTGATGTTTCTATCAGATGTTTGTGAAATTTGAATTCATGTCCTTTTACTTTTAAAATATATATAAGAAATCGAGTCTCAAATAATTTTATACAAATTTGAGTACTGAAACATAGCGTATAGTTAATTGGCTAGAAACTGTGGTTGCATGGTGAATGATTTGATCTGTTGAAAGAAAAATCGAAACTGCCCCTTCTCATTGATTAGCCTTAAACTTTGACTTCGACTCTCCTGTTTCTTAAACTAGATGGTTATCATGCTGCAGAACTTGAAACTTGATACGTTGTTAGATTTTTGTTGCACCTGACCAAACCGCAAGTGTTGTCATCGTTTTAGAAACTGTTCAGAGTCATTAAAACTGATGTTTTAACCCCATTGAAATGTGGGTACATTCTTATGTGATTTGTGATTACATTTTCTGACATTAGTTTTCTTTCTTTTCTTTTGTTTTTCTCATGAGGCTATCGATAACCTGGAGGATGCCAGTAATGAGTTGATTCTAACCGATGAGGAAGTAGTACGGTTCCAAATTGGAGAAGTCTTTGCTCATGTCCCCAAGCAGGATGTGGAGACCAGGATAGAAGAGATGAGGGAAGTGAGCAGTAAGAACTTAGAAAAACTCGAGGAGGAAAAAGAATCAGTAGCAGCACAAATGGCCGAGTTGAAGAAGGTTTTGTACGGGAAGTTCAAGAACTCCATCAACCTAGAAGAGGATTAATACCCTTGGTTTATTCTCTTCTTTCCCTCCAGTTTTGTACTGAAACATAGCGTATAAGTGTAACATTCATGATTAGCTCTTGAATTCGTGGATGTCAACTTTGTTGTGAACTTGATGTTTCTATCAGATGTTTGTGAAATTTGAATTCATGTCCTTTTACTTTTAAAATATATATAAGAAATCGAGTCTCAAATAATTTTATACAAATTTGAGTACTGAAACATAGCGTATAGTTAATTGGCTAGAAACTGTGGTTGCATGGTGAATGATTTGATCTGTTGAAAGAAAAATCGAAACTGCCCCTTCTCATTGATTAGCCTTAAACTTTGACTTCGACTCTCCTGTTTCTTAAACTAGATGGTTATCATGCTGCAGAACTTGAAACTTGATACGTTGTTAGATTTTTGTTGCACCTGACCAAACCGCAAGTGTTGTCATCGTTTTAGAAACTGTTCAGAGTCATTAAAACTGCTGTTTTAACCCCATTGAAATGTGGGTACATTCTTATGTGATTTGTGATTACATTTTCTGACATTAGTTTTCTTTCTTTTCTTTTGTTTTTCTCATGAGGCTATCGATAACCTGGAGGATGCCAGTAATGAGTTGATTCTAACCGATGAGGAAGTAGTACGGTTCCAAATTGGAGAAGTCTTTGCTCATGTCCCCAAGCAGGATGTGGAGACCAGGATAGAAGAGATGAGGGAAGTGAGCAGTAAGAACTTAGAAAAACTCGAGGAGGAAAAGAATCAGTAGCAGCACAAATGGCCGAGTTGAAGAAGGTTTTGTACGGGAAGTTCAAGAACTCCATCAACCTAGAAGAGGATTAATACCCTTGGTTTATTCTCTTCTTTCCCTCCAAGTTTTGTACTGAAACATAGCGTATAAGTGTAACATTCATGATTAGCTCTTGAATTCGTGGATGTCAACTTTGTTGTGAACTTGATGTTTCTATCAGATGTTTGTGAAATTTGAATTCATGTCCTTTTACTTTAAATATATAAGAAATCGAGTCTCAAATAATTTATACAAATTTGAGTACTGAAACATAGCGTATAGTTAATTGGCTAGAAACTGTGGTTGCATGGTGAATGATTTGATCTGTTGAAAGAAAAATCGAAACTGCCCCTTCTCATTGATTAGCCTTAAACTTTGACTTCGACTCTCCTGTTTCTTAAACTAGATGGTTATGTCATGCTGCAGAACTTGAAACTTGATACGTTGTTAGATTTTTGTTGCACCTGACCAAACCGCAAGTGTTGTCATCGTCTTAGAAACTGTTCAGAGTCATTAAAACGGCTGTTTTAACTTCATTGAAATGTGGGTACATTCTTATGTGATTTGTGATTACATTTTCTGACATTAGTTTTCTTTCTTTTCTTTTGTTTTTCTGAGGAGGCTATCGATTATGTTGCACGGGGACGGCAGAGGAAATGTGTTTTAAGTATCCGAAACGTCCCTGACACAGGACGGTACGAGGACGACTGATGTACGTACTGGGGACGTGCCATGGTGACAGGGTACGATCGAACGATACGGGGATGTTTTCGTGCTCGTTGGGAACGTTTCGGGGACGGAATGTGACTAGCACATGCATCCCCAGGGGCAATTTTGCCATTTTGCATTAAAAAATTAAAAAAAATAGAGTAAGCTAAATGGGGAAGACCTACCTTGCGCTTGGGTATGTCGGGCTCGGAGACGCGGCGTTTGAAGGTCTCGATCTCGCCGAGAACAATTCGGTCTTCTTCGGCCTTGGATCGATCCTCGCCGATGGACTTGACCAGATCCAGAAATTCTTTGGATTGGTAGAATCCGCCTTGGGAGCCCATAGCGAGCTCCCTACCAATCGTCTTCAATTGCTCCATCTCAGCTTCACTTTTCCCTTCGGCGTTGAGATTAGATCTACACCCAGAAATCGGATAATTTCGAGGAATGGTTTCTCTTGCGTTTTTACAGCCCAGAGAGGACCTAAAGAGGAAAAGAGAAACGGGTTATCTTAGTAACATTATATTTAGTATGATACTTATTATAAAATACCACCACAACAACAAAAGATAATTATGTATCTTTAAAGTGTAAATATCGGTCACTAAATTATTTATTATTTATTTCAAATTATTTGATGATAATACTTCTTAATATTTATATATTATACTCAATTTAATATGATTTTATAAATTATTAATATTTATTGTGAGATGTTGGAAGTTGGTGGAGATGCTTTTGATTCATTGGGAGATGTTGGATATTTAGAGTTTGCCGAACTCTCACTTTATGAGGCGGATTTAGAGAGCGGGTTAATCTCGGAAGATGTTAACAGTGTTTGATTTGTGTTGTTTAATATTTTTCTAGACTTAATATTATGGTTTTATTCTTAAGATTTGACACTTTAATATTGTTTGATTATGAATTTTATTATTCTAGAGTTAATATTGTGGTTTGAATCTTGAGATTTGACATTTTAATATTATGATTTGTTTATGAATTTTATTATTCTAGGATTCGAATATTTGCATTTGTGACACTTCTCTCATGTCCTTGTACATTACATATCTTGGATGAAGAGGTTTGAAACAGGAATGGTGCAAAAACAATGAAATCATATATTGAAAAGTTGCATAAACAAGTAATTATAGAGAACAAATCTAAATGTCTTATATATCACTTCATCTAAATCATTATGTTGAACCACTTCAACTAAAATCATTTAATGGAGGAAATTAAACAGTGCATTTCCACAGCTCAAATTTCCCAGGCCAAAAATGCATAGAGCTGGTGTTTACATCAGAGAAAATACAAAAAACAAGATTTGGTCATAAATCTTAGGGTATAACCAAACTTTTCTTCACATCCAAATGTTAAAAATGCCCCCTTCTACTTGATGCCACAGTTCTTTTATTCTTTCTTAAAAGAATATTAATCAAAGAAAGAACCTAAAATAATTAAGTCAAATTCTCTCTCTTTCCTGGCTTTTTTCTTCTTCTTTTTGCATTTTTTTTTCTGAGTCTAGACCTGTACAAAGCCAACCCCATTACTTCAAGACGACTGCATCACGGAGCATGCCACTGCTTGCGCCCAATGCCTTAGCTTTGTCTTCACTTGCTGTGGATCTTCCCCTGGAACATGGAAATTGTACCATTTATCAAACATTGCATGAATCGACCGAGTTATTTTATGTTAACCAAGGGAGGTCGTAGTTCGGAAATTTATGGATGTAGTTATTAATGTTAAGGATTCAAATATCATCGTTTTAAAGATGATTGCATTAACCGAAGTTAAAGCTGTGGCTCGCCCATGACAATGCTTTGCTTTTATATTTCATTTGGTTTAGGTGTGTATTTAGACATTGAAACATTTACCTGGGCTACAAATTTTCCAATCTTGATCACTCTTAGGACTTCCGAAAGACGATGACCTTAGAGATGATATCGACGACGATCGTATGCTGTGAGGTGTCGAATCCGGGCTAGGGGAAAGCTGACGATTTACAGCGAAATAGAGGTCTAAAGCAGGCAATGTATTGCAAAGCTGTTGGCCAGCTTCCTCATTGAATCCGAATCCGAGCTCGATGCAACCTTTTAGTTCATTCAAGTCTTCGTCGGTTATTCCGTTCGCTTCCGGGATACCATTTTTCCCTCTTTCCTGACGAAGGATCTGGCGCCGCCTTCTCTCCCAAGCAATGTCCCTGGATGTCTCCAACATCGATAATTGCTTCGACAGATACCTCCTGTTTTTCATCAATGATGGCAACGCCGTCATCCTTAGCGGTTCCTCGGTGTTCCTGCTTCTTTCCTGACGAAGGATGCGGTTCCTTCTCTCCCAATCGATGCTTCGGGACGTCTCGCACATCGATAATTGCTTTGATAAACATATGTTGCTTTTCATCACTGGGTTCAAGGGCATATGCTGAAGTTCTTCGGTGTCGGATTCATATACGATGTCGACGATGAAGATGATAAAGACGATACGTCCACCATTTTTTTTTCTCTCGTCACTAAATAATTTTCTTAACCTATATAATCAATGGAAGAAAAATAGTAAAATGAAAACCCCAAAATAAAAAAGGAAACAAAAACAAAGCAATAAGCTCCTATGCCTCGTATCTTGTCCCTAATAAATGGAACAAAAAGAGAAGCTTATTGTCTCTTGGCGGCCACGGTTATCAACTGAAAAAAAACAGCCGACGAAAAATAAGGGATCGGGGTGGGTTTCTGAATGAATATAAAAGAGCTATATATTGCAATTTTCGGGGGTTTTTTTTTAATTTTTAATGTTTATTTTTTTCTCCTTGATGACTTTCGATTTGGTTAATGAAACCACACCAGCCGAACCAGTTAATCTGGTTAGGATTTCGGAGAAGTTTAATGGCAAAACAACATCTGTTAAAGATTTGGTTCGTCATTCGACCATTCATTTATAATTGTCGGTTTTGTAAATCCTACAACAATGTGTTTATATTTGGAGAGTTCAGAAACGCCATTTTTGGACATTGGAATATTTTGGTAGAGGGGATGACGGCTGCCCTACATTCTTGTTGGATTCTCCTTTTTTGATAGGCTCATCTGCTTATCGTATATACTGTTTTTGCAGTGCACACCAGCTTTTTCGGATGGTTTAAGGAACGAAAAGAAACCCTAAAATTATCATAAGACAAAAACACGTGTTTAATTCTTTGACTTTTGCCAAGATTTTATCTCCGCTTATCAAGGGAGTTTCCACATGCTTATTGTATGCCATGAAATATATATATTTTATTATATCTATATTAGTCACTCATTAACTAACATGAATAATATTCTATATCATCTATATTTCATTATCTTTCTATATATATATAAATATTTCAATATGAGATATATTTAGATAATTAAATTAAATATAAAATATCGGATAAAATTCTTAATGTAAAAATATAATCTTTGAAATACATATAAAAATTTAACCTAAAAAAATTTAGTCATATCTATTCATCATACATGTAAGTATAACATAGGTTGTTTCAAATGCATAATATTATATTTAAACACATTGCCATTTGATTCGATTCTCACTCTCATTCACCAGTTCCCAACTAATTTTGTCAACAACCAATCATCTTTTTTTGAACAAGTAACCAAAAATGGAAAACAAATTGAAGAAAAACAATAAAAAAATGAAACAATAATACAAATGATAATATCGCTTTCCTTTGTTTTCCTGTTCGCCTCCTTCGAAGGTTTCTTGACTTTAATTTTTCTGAGATTTTGATTCTCACCATGAAAAACATGAACCATTTTTTGATTTCCATTGTTGGGTTTTCTTTCATTTTCAATGTTGTTCTTGTTTCGAGCCAAGAATATTTGGTTACTGATTAGATGTCACTTTCACGCCTTCGGCTAACTATTCCAACACGTTTGCTTTCATCAACAGGATCGAATTGATCGCGATGCCAAACTTATTCGGAACGACGTCCATTACCGGTTACAACGACATGGTTTCCGAGAACAATGTCGACGTTCCGGGTGAGAATTCGGAGACGATGTTGGTGGACAATCCATTCCTCCAGGGAAAGACGTTGGTAGCCTTTTGACAAATTGGTACAATAATGATCCTTATGTTTTATAGTTCTCCCGTGGGATTCCTGATCAAAATGTTACAATTCATTACAATAATATCTCGGGAATCCAAGCCTGAGAACGATTATGTCGTAGCCGGAGCAACCGCCGGAGTGCCAGCGGCTTTTGGGGAGCACATTTACGACAACAAGAAATCGAAATTTGTCATGGAAACAGAGGCAGGAAATTTATATCGGAGCAGCCAGGAGATCATCAAACCGGTCCTGACATGAACGAACCATGTGAGCTCGATGATGAAAAGAAGATTCGGCGACAACAAACATTTAATGTTGTGGGATGCGCTAAACTATTCATAAACAAGATGTGTACCTTAATTTGCATAATGATGTAAATATTATCTATAAGTTGAAGTTAATAAATACAATTAAACATAAGAATGAATGTATTAAAATGACCATGAATTCATTATACAAGTTGCTATTAATTCCTTAATGACCGATGTTCATGTAATGTAAGTTGGTGCATTAAGCATACAAATTTGAGAAATGTAGGCACACTTTCAAGGATTATAAGATTCCGATCTTAAATTGAAGACGCATATGTATCCGACCCCTGAAATTTTATCTCAGTTACTTTTACTACAACAATCACTACTGTGGTCACAGTTGCTGAGATCTTGAAGAACAACGGACTGGCAATTGAGAAGAGTGAGATCAATCTCCATCCCCTAACCCTATACTGTTTTATAATCCTTGACCAACACATGCATGCATGATTTGGTTCTCATTGTTCATCAAAAATGGCACAAGTCTCTACAGAAAGACTAGAACAAGTTTCCAAGGTGAGTTAATATCGGGCATTAACATAAGATTTTGTTAACCGTACAAACTAAAAAATTTATATTAGAAATCTAAATAAATACCTAAATTATAAAAAAAAATTGAAATTTCAAAGGAACACGACTACTTCAACTCTCCCACCTCTCCCGGAGTCTAAATTTAAACATAATATAATAATAGAAGAGTAAAAATCTCTAATTTTGGTCTTATTTTCCCCATGGCTAGCTTTTGTAGATTGTAATTATGTTGGGAAAGTCCCACAAGTTGGACCTGATGATGAATGCGAACAATGTGTCACAAGAGACGGCTCCCAAAAAGAAGGAATGAATATAGAGTGAAGCAAACATTGATGGATGAATATTTTTGATTTTAATATTTTCGGTAGAAAAAATAATATTTTAGGTAGCGTCCGATATTAAAATTTTTAGTAAAAAAAAATAACATTTTAGGTAGCGCTCTATCGAAAATGTTAAAAAAATATTGACATTTCTGGTAGCGCATTTTCTTAGCTTTATATTAGGCTGTCTTTCCTTAGCATCCCCCAATCGGGTAGTTCTGCTGTACGACAACCTAATATAAGGCTAAGAAAATGCGCTACCAGAAATGTTAGTATTTTTTTAACATTTATGGTAGAGCGTTTTCTAAAATGTTATTTTTCTACCGGAAATGTTAATTTCGCTACCTAAAATAAATATTTCCGATTTTAATATTTTCGGTAGAAAAAAATAACATTCTAGGTAGTAGGCCTGAAAATGAACTGAACGTTCAGCGAACCGTTCATGAACCATGCGGCGGGAAGTTCGTTTATGTTCGTTTATTTATTAAATGAACAAGATTTTTGCATTCGTTTAATTAAATGAACGAACATGAACAAAGGGCTCGTTCGTTCATTTACGTTCGTGAACATTTGATTATATGTTCGTTCATTTATGTTAGAACATAGGGCAAGTTGAATATGTTATGAAGATTATTAAAATTTTTTGGATTTCAAGAAGATTGTTTTGTTGAACAAATTAACTTTAAGACTTTATTATATAACTTATTTATGATTTATGTATGTTTTTTTCGTATTCAAACAAATTAACTCTAAAATTGCAGGTTATATTAATGAATTTTAAGTTGTTATTCTTGTTGTTAACTTTTTTTACATTCATTTGTTGTGTTAGAATAAGTTTGTTTTTAGTGTTTGTGTTGTTCGTTTATGTTCATTTATTATGTTCGTTTATGTTTGTTCGTTTACGTTCGTGCATGTTCGTTTATCATTTAAATGAACGAATATGAACAAGTTATATTCCTTAACGAACGGACATGAACAAAAAATTTGTTCGTTTATGTTCGTATTCGTTTATGTTCGTTTATTTATTAAATGAATGAACATGAACATACATCCGTTCGTGTGCGTTTGGTTCGTTTACAGGCCTACTAGGTAGCGTCCGATATTAATATTTTCGGTAGAAAAAATAACATTTTAGGTAGCGTTCTACCGCAAATGTTAAAAAAATATTAATATTTCCGGTAGCTTCTTTTCTTAGCCTTATATAAGACTGTCTTTCCTTAGACATCCCCCGATCGGGTAATTATGCTGTACGATAGTCTAATATAAGGCTAAGGAAAGGCGCTACCGAAAATGTTAATTTTTTTTTAATATTTTCGGTAGAGCGCTACCTAAAATGTTATTTTTTTTTTCTACCAGAAATGTTAATTTCGTTATCTAAAATGAATATTTATGATATTAACATTTACGGTAAAAAAATAACATTTTAAATAAAACCTAATAATATTTCCAGCCCCATTGGTCACATGTTTATCAACATGCATTCTAATACTAGTTTGATCATCTGGTTCATTGATAGTTCCAGATACGAATAGGGTACTATCAGTCACCCATGAAAACATAAGAATTTAATTATTCGAGATGATCGATCGATCTTAAGGTTGATTATAACTTGCAGTTATGTGCAACATGGATGACTATTTGATTGAGTCGAGTCAAAAATTTTCGCTGGCGAGTTATATTTTACAATTCAAATTTTATTTGAAAACTTTTTGAATTAAATCAAATTATTCGATTTTTTGTTTAAATTTAATTATAAATATTTATAGTACTAATTAATTACAATTTAAATGATTTTTATAACAATATGCTATATATATATATATATTATACCAAATTGAGAGACTCAACTCAAATTTCTTTTGAATAAAAATTAATCAATGATTAAAATATTTGAGTTGCCTAGAATTTAGGCTTTGTTTAAAGAGATTCAAATAAAATATTTTATAAAATTATAAATTAAATCAATTCGAGATAAATTTTGTAACATTGAACCAAATAAAAAATCAATTTTGTCGAACGGAATCAAATTGCCCTTGGATTAAAAAAGAGTTAATTCCAAAAAAGCCCAAAAAAAAAAAAAGGGCAACCCAAAGTTGAAGATATTTGGACAAAAATACCCTTGGTCGCAGTTTAAACAAACACAAAAGTCCGAACACTCGAACGCTGGCATCGACGCTCCGTCTTGTGCCCCTGTAAATTTCCCAATCTCCCCTTTGCCCTTCCTTTCCTTCGATCCTTTTCTTCCTAATTCCCAATTTTCTCCCGGAAAATTGAAAACCCCTTTCTTACCCTTTTAACAATTATTACCCGCCAAAAACAATCAAGTCCCCAACGTTC
Organism: Hibiscus syriacus; assembly: GCF_006381635.1. NCBI lineage: Eukaryota > Viridiplantae > Streptophyta > Magnoliopsida > Malvales > Malvaceae > Hibiscus > Hibiscus syriacus. Next base: position 457,372 of record NW_024062758.1, on the reverse strand, counting down.
TAAAATGTTCTTCCCCATTTCTCTGCACAACTCCAATCCAATTGTGTTACCAAAAATCCTAGTTTCTTCCTCCATTCTAGGGTCTCTCTCGCTTCAACGCTTTGTTTCTTGTGTTCTGTTGCAATATCCACCTCGTTTTTAGGCTTCCTGAAGCTTATTGTTTGCGTCATTTTATGGGGTTCATTTTAGTTTTCTGCTAGGGTTTCCAGTTCCAGGTATTTTGACCTTCGTTTTCGCGGATTTCCCTTTTTTTATTGTTTTGATTTGTAATTGATGGGTGTTCTTTATTTTTGCTAATTTAGTGACCCCCCTTAAATTTTAGTGTGGATGAAGTGCTTCAAAGTTATTAAGACTTTAAAGTAAGCTGCTTAAATCTTTTGTTTTGTTTTGGGAATTTTTTGGGCTGTTTTTTTATGTTTTATTGATGGGTATTCTTTATTCTTGTTAAATTTGTTATTTTATTGAGTTAGTTAAGTTTCAGGGTGTTAAATTTTATATCTTTGACGAGTTTCCTAGTAGTAGCTGCTTAAAAAATTGTGAAGAATGTATGAAATGGGAACTTATTTTTGTTCACATAGAAACTTAGGGAGTAGGAAAGTGAAATGTTAGCTATTTTTGTGGATTTTGAACATATTTGGTCAAGAAATACTTGACACCAAGCTTAATTGCTTTGTTTGGAATATTAGAGAAGTCTAATTGGTTTTGAATTTATGTGTTCGTTATGTCCTTTTCCTTGGCATTTGGATTTCCTTGTCATTAGTTATGTATATTGATTTGTTTCCTATATTGGTTAATGTAGAAGTAGTTGTCGAAACTCAAAACTAAATGTTTTCTTCGGCAATATGGATGTTGCTGACTTCACTTCTTTCCGTTCAAGTGAAAGGCTTGCTGCTTACAGTGGATTATTCCATACGTTGTGCCCATATTTCCTTTTCATGATTAAGATGATAGTGTTGATAAAACAAAATTGATCTTTTGTCAAAAAAAAAAAAAAAAAAACTTTTGGGCTGCATTTGAAATATTGCGAAATAGGTTGGATACATTGCTTCATGTTTTTCTCTCTGTATGTTAATAACTTGTCTATTTGTCATGCTTTCCCGTCATATGGTCATTCCTTTTTCTTCTCATTGTGTTTCGGGAATTTCATTTGGCAGGTATGTCTTATCAGTTTGTAAATTTGGGTTGTGCTTGGGGTCTGAGTTAATTTGTGGCTCCTAGACTGGTTTGTTTTATTCAATGGCAAACAATGATCTGATACTTGGACAAAGTCACAGTTTAGCATTGGGGCAGAATCAGACACTGGTGTTAGGCCATAATCATAATTTGGGCCTCTCCCAGAACCATGAATTGGATTTAGGAACTGGCCATGATCATCATTTAGGCTTGGGACAGGCTTATGATCATGACCTAGGTTTAGGTCATTCTCATGACCATGAATTAGATTTAGGACTGAGCCATGATCAAGAAGGGGATGTGGGTCACAGTTACAGGCATGGTAACAACTTAACTACTGATCGAAAACCTGACCATGAGTTGACTTTATCAGAGAATAATGATTTGGTTGTTTCTGAAAGCCAAGAGCTTGATGATAATCTGGAACTGGCTGTGGTTGATAACCAAGAGATGGGAATTGACCCTGCCCGAGATCTGCAGCAATCCCAGGTTTTAGTCAGTCTCCCTCCTGTCCTCCAGGTTCGGAATTCTAATCCGAGTTATGAATTGGCAGTTGGGCAGGAGTTCCCTGATGTCAAAAGCTGCCGCCGGGCATTGAGGGATACATCTATTGCTCTTCACTTTGAAATACAGACCATAAAATCTGACAAGACTCGTTTCACAGCCAAATGTGCGAGTGAGGGATGTCCGTGGCGTATACATGCAGCAAAGCTTCCTGGTGTTCCAACATTCACAATCAGAACCATCCATGAGACCCATACATGTGGAGGACTCTATCATCTCGGGCATCAACAAGCCTCTGTGCAGTGGGTGGCACACTCTGTGGAGCAGCGATTAAGGGAGAATCCGAATTACAAGCCAAAAGAGATATTGGAAGACATTCATAGGGTTCATGGAATAACCTTATCTTACAAGCAAGCTTGGCGAGGCAAGGAACGTATCATGGCTGCTATGCGTGGATCTTTTGAGGAAGGGTATCGCTTACTCCCTCAGTATTGTGAACAGATTAAGCGGACAAATCCGGGGAGCATTGCAACTGTTTATGGAAATCCAACAGATAGCATTTTCAGCGTCTCTTCATATCATTTCAGGCCTCTATTTTGGTTTTTCTGAATGCTTGTCGACCACTTCTTGGGCTAGATAGAACATTTTTGAAAAGTAAATATCTTGGAACTTTGCTTCTTGCTACTGGTTTTGACGGTGATGGTGCTTTGTTTCCTCTGGCATTTGGCGTCGTCGATGAGGAGACTGATGAAAACTGGATGTGGTTTCTCTCTGAACTTCACACTCTGCTTGAAATTTATACGGAAAACATGCCAAGGCTTACAATTTTATCTGATAGACAGAAGGGCATTGTGGATGGTGTTGAAGCAAATTTTCCTACTGCTTTTCATGGATTTTGCATGCGTCATTTGAGTGAAAGTTTTCGGAAGGAGTTTAATAATACTATGCTTGTCAACCTTCTATGGGATGCTGCTCATGCCCTGACTGTTATTGAATTTGAAGCAAAGATTCTTGAGATTGAAGAGATATCACAAGATGCTGCGTATTGGATCCGACGAATCCCACCTCGATTGTGGGCGACAGCTTATTTCGAAGGCACACGTTTTGGGCATCTAACAGCAAACATAGTTGAATCCCTGAATTCTTGGCTTTTAGAATCTTCAGGTCTTCCAATAATTCAGATGATGGAATGCATTAGGAGACAGCTTATGACTTGGTTCAATGAACGGCGAGAGACAAGCATTCAATGGACATCAATACTTGTGCCTTCTGCTGAAAGATGCGTTGCAGAGGCCCTTGAATGTGCACGTACATATCAAGTGCTTCGTGCTAATGAAGCTGAATTCGAAGTTATATCTCAGGAAGGAACAAATATAGTGGACATTCGAAACCGCTGCTGCCTTTGTCGTGGCTGGCAGTTGTATGGTTTGCCCTGTGCACACGCTGTGGCTGCACTTCTTTCTTGCAGGCAGAATGTTCATCGATTCACCGAGAGCTGTTTCACCGTTGCAACATACCGGAAGGCATATTCTCAAACTATTCATCCCATTCCGGATAGAAGTCTATGGAAAGAGCTGTCTGACGGTGATCCAAATGCCAACAAAGCCCTTGAAGTTATCATCAACCCACCCAAATCACTTAAGCCACCCGGTCGACCACGGAAGAAGCGAGTTCGAGCTGAAGATCGTGGCCGTGCGAAGAGGGTTGTGCATTGCAGCCGTTGTAATCAGACAGGCCATTTTAGAACAACATGTGCAGCGCCCATTTAAGTTGTGATTTTCAGGAAGCTGAGTTTGCTGCATTAGTATGCCCCATCTCTACAAAAGGATTCTTGTATTTTTGTTAGTTTATTGTTCATTAGATTTGCAAGTCATTGCTTTATTGTATTTGTGTCATGTATGTGAATTATGCCTAGTATCAGCTATACACTTGTCCCCCTTCAATAATTATAGAGTATTTATCTCATAATTCTAGTCCTTCTGGAGTACTATTTTCTCAGCTTCTATTCAGGTTTTTTTCCCTTTCAATTTTTTAAAATTATACTCTTTATCTGTTTCCAAATATGCATTGGGCATGCATTCTTAAACAAGTTGAAAACTCAGGTACATAGATTCTCAGGTCGCCAATCCAAATATTCAAGTAGTTCAAAGTTCTTGAGAATTTCAAGTGAGCTTTAAAAAATTTTCTCAAAAGAAATCTTTTTATGCTCATATTTTTGTTTACGATTTTTAAAATTCTCATCAAAATTTTTAAATAGTTTAGTTAAACCTCTAGTAGAAAACAAATCTCAATAAACCCCTCAAGATCTGTGGAAACTATAATTTGATCTATAAATCTTCTAAAAAACTTGATTCAAGTGAGAGAGTTTATACCTTTAAATCTTAAATCCTAACACATTATAAGATCATTTTGAAATCTTAAAATAAAGAGCTTTAATGTATGGACAATGTATAGTTCTATATACCATCAGATGATAATATATCTTTACAAAAGAATTTTCACTCAAATTTTTAATTAAATTGGGATGCTGACTGTAAATGATCCCGCTCCCAGCCAGCTCTCTCTAGTTAGAGTAATTGCAGAATTGCATCGGAGGCACAATTGCAATGGATGTCAAGGTCTGGGAGTAGAGTGGTCGATAGTATTGCCAAGCTTGCCTCGTTCCACCATACAACATGATTCTCCCCCGTGGAAGTTGTGAATTTACTCCCTTAGACGCTGTCTCAATGTTAGGGGCCATTCAAGAATATTTATGGAACTATTTTTGGCACAAAATTCTTTTTGAAACGTAAAACTATTTTCAAATAATTTGTTTTCAATCAAAAATTTACATTTTAAAATGTGTTGTCGGCTCAAATAAAGAAACTAAAAAAGGCATTCAAAAATCTCATTTGGAAAAACACTTTCAAACGAAGTCTAATAAGTCACTGATTTACAGCGTTAGCATGTCTTAGGGTCTTCTTACTTCAAAAAACAAAAAATAGTGTCATAAATTAATTAGATATCGAACCAACTAGATATTGGTCAAGATGATGTTAAAACAAATATGTAATCAATGATTTTTTGAAAAATAAATTGTAATATTCAAATATTATGGATTGGATTTAAGAACCAAATAAAGAAGACGAGTGAGAACTCAAGTTGTAAAACACAAGTAGGCTGTATCTGTAAACCCTAAAAACCCAATATCTCAGCTAAAACCCTAAAAACATGCCCATCCATTTCTATATAAGTTCACCTAAAACCCCAATCGCTGCCATCTCCAAGCTCCAACTCCATCACCTCTCCCAAGGTATTTCATTTCCTCTCCCAAAGGTATTTCATTGCGTCATTACTTGCTTGATCCTTTTTATGTTTACATTAGCACACATCGAAGGCTCGCAGGTGATTATTTTACTGAAAATCTGTGAGCTCAATAGTTGTGCAATATCACGAGTATCATCCCCTTCAAAAATTTCTCCTTTTGATAAATACCCATTATTTATCTTGAGGTTTAAATGGTTGGTGATTACATTTTCTTAATACCCATCTTTTTGCAGATGCAGAGAGTTGCGTTCTTTTGTATAAAATATTTGAATTTGAAGAGAGTACTGAACATTTTGATTTTTGTTCACAGGTGTGTTACCTAGGTTAGCATATTGTCAAACCCCAAAGTATTTTTGTTTTGACATTTTGATTGGAAAAGCTAAAGCTGGTCGAATTGTAATGGAGCTATTTGCTGATGTTGTACCTAAAACTGCAGAAAAATTCCGTGCCCTCTGTACCGGGGAGAAAGGTATTGGGAATGTCTAGGAAGCCATTGCACTATAAAGGCTCGGCATTTCATCGAACCATCCCGAGCTTCATGTGTCAAGGCGGAGATTTCACAAAGGGGAATGGCACTGGTGTAGAATCAATCTATGGCATGAATTTTGCTGATGAGAACTTCAAGCTTAAACACACTGGCCCTGGTTGCTTGTCGATGGCAAATGCTGGTGCAAACACCAATGGTTCTCAGTTCTTTATATGCAGCAAGAAGCAACCGTGGCTTGACGGAAAACATGTTGTCTTTGGTAAAGTAGTGGATGGTTATAGTGTTAAGGAAATGGAGAAAATAGGGTCAGATAGTGGGAGGACTTCACAACCTGTGGTGATCGAAGACTGTGATAAGATAAAAGAGAAGTGATGCAGAAGCCTGTACTGTGTTTTTTAATCACCAAGTACTGCTCTAGAGTGATTACATAAATAGTAAATGGATAACACAATTTGTAATTTGTTGAAGTTGAAATTTTTTAACCCTTTTTGATGATCCAGTCCCGAGTGAAAGACTGAAATACTGAAGAGAAACGTCGATCCAACACCAAAATAAGTTCCACAGATTCATACACTGTCTAACAGATAATGAGATATAAGTGCCATATAAGGGAACACTGCATTGCTTGAAATGTTTATTCCTAACTAACTTAATATTTAGGAGGCTGAAATTGATGGAATGCATATGAATTCTAGGCACCCTTGCGAAACCGAATATTGAATAGGACGATTCAACATTTGTAGTTCAATCAATTTATGCATTACATGATATGAAGCAAACAATGCAACAAAGTATTATACTTACGTTCATTCGTTAAAACCGAAGCCATCATTTGGCAGTGGATAGAATGTTGCAGAAATCTAGCTACGGGGGCATTGATGGCCTGCAGTAATATCTCTATTTGCTATCAGGATTAAAACAAAACCACCCACTTTCCAAGTTTCGATTCTTTTCATTCCCAATCTTCATCACTCAATTGATCACTAGTATCATATTTAGGTGGCCTAACCACCAATACCACAGTTCCTATACACTCCTTCACACCCATTTCCTTCAATTCCGATCCTCTATCCACTTTCAACGCACCATCAACCATCGCCAAGTAAAATGCATCGTCCAATTCAACCTCTTTTCTACTCCGATCTGTAACCACCAGAATAGCCTCTTCCATATGCCACTTATTCGCCTTCCACGGTATAACTCTTGCGTCATTGAATGCCCCGCAATGCCTCCATCGTTTAACCCGGCTAGCGGATGCCAACCGGGCAAAACCACCCCACCTCTTCCACTCTTTCTCAGCCTCCACCACACCGAAATCCCCTCCACTCCTACATTCAAAAGGCGCTTCCAAAATCAGCTCGACACCCTCCTCCGCTTTACAACAGGCAAAAACACCACACTAGAAGCCTCGGCAACTTCACCCAACTTCATCCTAACTACAGGAACCCGAACCCGAGCTCCCAAATCACCCCCCTTCTCTTCTGTTTCATCTTTCCCACCCTCCAACTCTCTTAAAACCTCATTTCTAGCACTCTCGGACACAGCCAATTCCAATGCTTGGGTCAAAGAATCAGTTCTTTCTTCAGAAGGATTCCTATGTTCCCTACCTTGCCTATAATACATAAACGACAAACAATCCCCAGGAAGTCCATAATCAAAACTACTCCAACCTTTATCCATTTGCCTTCTCGGGAAATCCTTAATAGCTCTAGCCAAAACCTGTGCACCTTTAGCATCAAGCAGGTTTTCGACTATATATCGAACGGCTTCAGCTCTTTGAGAAACACTCAAAAGCCTAATCTCATAAAGCAATTCAGCACCACCGGTATCAAAAAAAGATAGAAGCTCTTCATCAGTATTGGATTGAACAAGTGAGTCTCTTACCTGGGAAGCAACTATCAGTCTGTTCTGCTCAACCCCAGAAATCCCAGTGATTTCCTCTATAGAAGGAGGCGTAAAGCCTTCCTTGAAAAGAGAAGGGATGAGTGGAGCATACTCGAACCAAAGGCCAAGCCGGTTTGTCAACACCTCTAAGCGACCTGGAGTGTCGAGTGACCGGAATTTAGGAGGGAGCGGCGATGAAGGTGGCCGGAAAGGTTGGTAAAGCTGTTGCTGTTGAGGTGGGGGATTGGCGGGGATAAGGGTGGCTGAGATGCGTTTAAAGGAGGGAGGTTTTGGAGGTGAAAAGGGGAGATGGGAAGATAAAAGAGACGGGGTTTGGATTAAAAATGGAGAAAAGAAGGGAACTTTGGGATTTATGAATGGTTTGAGAGAGGTTGAAGAAAGCATGGTTCAGAGAGTAAAAGATAAGAATATTTGCAGAGAGGAGTGGCGAAAATGGAGGTCACCTATGGAGTCCAAGTTTGCCTTATCTGATCCAACTACTTTAAATATCTATGGGAGGAATTAGATTATGGGTTTAGGCTTGTTAAAGCTTCACATAGCCCATTTGTTTGGTTGTGGATATTTTCATGGATCAGGTTAAGCCTGCATTTAAATAAAATTTTATTATAAAATAAGAGAATTAGTATTTTTATTAATAATTTAGAACTAATTTCATAATCATTATAATTACTACTTTTCGTTAATGTTATATAATAATCTTTCAAATGTGTAACTAGAACCTGTTTGTTTTGCTCTCTTCGATAACAAATTTCTTCGATCAAAAAAATAATAAAACCATCAATTGTATGCCCCAATTAGAAAGATGGATTATCTCTTTTTATTAGAATAGTAGGGAGTTAATATTGTCAAACGACAACTATCCATTCCAACCACTTCTTAAATATAAGCCACTATATTAAAATTAGTGAGAGTTATCTATATTTAGAGAGTGGTTGGAATGAGTAATTTTAATTCGACAATTTCAGTGTTCTATTATTACTATAAAAGGATACCCAATTGAGACATAAAATTTTAAAAAATTTAATGATTTTAAACATATTAACCACGTGGGCATAATACACCAAACTTTATAAAAAGAAAAAGATATTTGCACTATTCATGATATTTTCCTAGACATTGCATGAACAACAATGTCAACTAAATCAATACGTCGAAAATAAAATAACCATGGGTTTAAATATGCTAAGGGTGCTTGTACAATTTTAATATCTAAAATTTAATATTAATATTTTAATTTTAAGACATTGAGTAATGACAATATTTGATTTGAAAATACTGATCCTTTCCTTGGCATTCTTTGAATTTTACGGTTATAAAAACGAAAAAAAATAAAATTTACGGAAAACTACTTTATATATCACCAAAAACGCTGATTCAATTTTATCATCAAACTTATAATTTTGTTAATTCTAATACCAATGTTTGTTTGTAGTGTAATTATGTCAATCCTTCGTTAATGACTTAACGGGACGATGATATGTCAACTGTACACTGTGATATTACTGACGTGTTGTCTCATCAAAATAATGTCGTTTTGATACGACTGTTTTGATTCCTAAAAGTCCAATACAACGTCGTTTTGCTTGAGAATATTTTAAAGACATTATAGGGACTAAACCTAAATTTCCAATTATATTTTCATCTCTTCTTCCGTTGATCTCCTTATACATAACCATTTTTTATGTAAAGGAAGAGCAGAGTGGCGATGATCTCAGTTATCAAAGCCCATTGGCATCGATCAATGGAGCCGCGGGGGAAATCACGTAATTCTTGCTGTTAAATGAACTGTGCTCGCCTCCTTCATTCATCACGGATGATTAATGAATTAGCTTCGACAACAATAGAAACAATGAATTTGCAGATGAAATATGTATGGTCGGTTTGTGAATGAAATAGTGCCAATGACAGCCAAAAAGAAAAGCAACCGACATTGTCGTCACCGTTTTTCGTTCGGGTGGGAAAAAATTAGTTCGACTTAAGAGTTTTTTTTTTGAAAAGATTTTGAAGTGTGAGGAGTCGCCACCAATCATTTAAGGTGCGATTGGAACACCATAAAAATCATGTAATTTTAATAAAATATTTTTATTTTAGAAAAATACCGAGTTTGGGGTTTGCAAAAACTAGAAATCAAATTCGGTAGTCGGTTACGTATGGGGAATGATTAACACCCCACAGTGCCCAAAAATTGGTACCTAATTGATTATCCTATATTTAAAAATCAGAAATTTTGAGTTCGACATTTATTTAACTTTAAAAATCATTGTGGATGCTTATTTTGAAAAGAATGTTCGTTTGTTTAAGTCAATAATGTTCGTCCCCTAGCATAAATGCGGAAGATCAATTATTATGCTCAATAATCGAACATTGTCTTCGAATTTTAAAAACACGACTTGGCTTTTGAAAAGGATGTCGACTCATTATGAGAATCACTGGTAGTCGTTCCCTGAGCATAATAGCGGGAAATATACCATTGATACCCTAAATGAATGAACATTACCTTGTTTTTTTAAATGCAATTAAACAATTGATTTAAGAAAACCTAATTTTACTAAATGAGTAAATCAAGAGGTATCCTACCTAAAGTTGTCAAATTATGTAATTAAAGAACCTAAATGATTAACCTAAGGTGAAGTCCTAAATAATTATCCTACTGTTTTATTAATCAATTTTAAATGGATGATTGATTTGAACAATCAGGCATTTTCATGATTTATCCAAACTAAGCCACCCTCTAATATTAAAGATACTAAATATGAAACTAAATGTAGGTTCTAAGTATCCTAATTAGATCATATTTTAATTCAATTAATAGTTCAAGGACTAAATGCTGAAAATTCTAAAGTTACAAATTAAGGCTCTAATAACCTATTTAATTACTAAAAATGGGCTTTAAAATTAATCAATAATTAACCAATTATTTGATTTGAACAAATGACTCGAAATAATCGAGCATTGAAGCGAAAATTCGAATCAAATTGCTCTTTAATAATTAGGTGAAAACCTAGATATCTAACCACATTATTTATTTTTAAAGTGAACTATCTATCTAAAGGGTGAATCCTCAACTAAAACAAGACAAAATTAACTACATAAAATGCAAACATAGATAACAAGTAGAAAATTTAAAACCGTTAACTAACCAAAATAGCTAATAAATAAAAGGGTAAAGTATAGTAATGGTCACTGAACTTTTTTGACACTTGCATTTAGGTCCCCCAACTTTTAAAACTTGCAATACAATCCTCAAACATTTAGTTCGTTTATAATATGGTCCCTGATGTAACCGGCCGTTTGACGTTGTTACACTGTCGTTAGAAGAAGATGACATGGCAGTCCTCTAACATTTAGTCCGTTTGCAATATGGTCATTGAATTTTTCAGGCGCTTGCATTTAGATTCCCTAACTTTTAAAACTTGCAAAAAAGTCTGTAATTTCATTCTAAACCCCAAATTCCAAAAATAATTCAATTACATTTTAAACCTCAAATTCTAAAATACTTCAATTTAGAGTTTAGAATGTAATTAAAGTATTTTAAAATTTGGGGTTTAGAATGAAATTAAAGTGTTTTGGAATTTTGAACATGAATTTGCTATTTGGCAGCGTTTACTTCAATATAAATTTGAGGTTTATTGCATACACATCCAATGGTTGCCGCACTTTGAACATGAAAAGTGCACCTATCATGTTGTTTATTGCATAAACCGTTGAAATAAAAGTAACAAGGCCAATTTGTCTTGTTCGCAGCTGCCACACTTTGGTATGACAATCCAATAGGTTTGGATAGAACTTGAGCATGCACATCCAACGGCTGCAAAAATAGTAAACAGTTTTAGTTCATAGGTCTACAACATACAACCAAACAATAACTAAAATAAAAGAATATCAATTAATACTCATTCAAAAGGAAGACTTAATAAATAAAGGGAAAGAGGTTCGGTCATAGTCACTCCAAAAGCTAAGGTGTCAAATGGGTTGTTTAAGATAGACATTAGATGCCAAATACAACATTACCAATTGTGAATGCATTAATGGCCTACCCTTTTAACATATAATTGCTTCTAATGCTCCATGTTTAATGTTCCTTAATAGCCAAACATGATGAGAATCTAAAACAGATAGCGGAACTAAAATCATAGGACCCCATAAATTGTAAATTCATGGCATGCAGCAATAAAAGATATTGTAAACATAAAAGACACTGCAACAAACATATATATGCAGAAATGAAGGTGAAAATGTGCAATGACAGAGCAGCATATCAAGTAGTTACTCCAAATATACTACCCTATCATGATGTCTTTCGAGTTACGTGCATGCAAAATTTTCTTCTAAAACTATAATTCAATACAAATTCAACTGTAAAATTTCCAAAACATGTAAAAAAAATCCAGCCGATTCACGATATTTCAATCCCATAATCAACATGAACTTATTAAAAAGATACGAGCTCATATGATGCAGAAAACCACAGGTCAGATCAATACAATTCCCAACAAACTAGTACCAACAGTCTCTCGGATTGAGCCTGACGATTTCACTATGTCGATACTCATAACCAATTCCCTGATTTAAAGTAAAACCAAACAAGAAGATAAAAAAATTAGCCTAGGACCATTTTTCACTTGTATTATGATGGACTGGATATATTTCATAAGGAGTACTAAAAGTTTTGATTAAGAAGAAAGAAATAAAATTAGATGGTTTTGGTTCAAAACTAACATTGAATATCCAGATCCTTGACATGTAGTTCCAGAAACATAAAAATTTCAACAAAGAGGAAAAGCCTACTTACGGAGAGCCCAAAAGAAAAAATAAATACCTTCTTGCAAGTAAGGGGAGATACTAAGAAATAAACGAAATCGATGTTGCATTTCAGCAATTTTCCTCCATTTTTTCTTTGTAAATAAAAACTGAAAGACCACTAAGAAATAAAAAAACTTTTTCTTTGTAATAAATACATTCTTGCAAGTGAGGGGAGAGGCTAAGAAATAAACGCAATTGGTGTTGCGTTTCAGCAATTCTTCCTCTATTTTTTCTTTGTAAATAAAAAGCTGAAAGATAGAGCACTGCTTGGGTTTACAATTTTACATGGCGGAAAACTGAAGAACAAAATCCAAACAAGAGTGCATGTGAGCGAAAGAGACATAGAGGTGAATGCACTTATTGGGATTTCATTATATTTGATCATCTATTGAAAATCTTTAACCACAAGATAAACAAAGAAATTATTATATCCATTTATACAAAATAATTCCAGCTTTGTTGGTGACTTTCAACAATGATACTTAGTTCATCTTAGTAGTATTTGTCAACTCTGCATTTCTAACCCCATTTTTTCTCACAAGCATTTCATCGAACATCTATGTTTCACCTAAGATGACCTGTATCTAACATTACACCTTGAATCGTTGATGTCCCGATAGTCCATTGGTCGGTTCTTCTCTCAATGGACACTTATTCAAGTCAGCACCTTCACATAATTCAAAGTTAGATTATAATTTCTCATGCATCCCCGACTGAAAAGTTGTGCTGGAAATGAGAAAAGATGCGAAAAAGTAAATTCAAGATCGAAAAGGAATTTAGGGTTTAGAATGAAATTATGGATTGTGTTGCATGTTTTAAAAATTAGGGGACCTAAATGAAAGTGCCTGAAAAGTTTAGTGACCATATTGCAAACGGACTAAATGTTGGAGGACTGCCACATCATCTTCTTCTAACGACATTAAACGACCGGTTACGCCGGGGATCATATTATAAACGGACTAAATATTAGAGGATTGTATTGTAAGTTTTAAAAGTTGGGGACCTAAATGCAAATTTTAGAAAAGTTCAATGACCATTACTATACTTTACCCTAGTTTTAATCATATAAGGACTGAAGTATATATTTTCATAATAGAGGGACTAATATGATACAAGACTAGAGTACAAGAACCTTGGAGGTAGTTTAACCATTTTTTTATTCTGAAGAGATGATTATCTCCTTATTAATGATCTAAATGACACATTCAGTGCAACGAGGGATAGTTAAAGAGCCAATGTATCGATAATAAGAGCGGACAGTGGGTTCGATAACGCTTGGATCTATTACTCCCATTGGATTTTGTTGGATAAGATCATTCATTGTCGTAATGTTGTTTATAAGCTGAAAATAAATAAATAAAACATTTCTTAATCGAATTAATGATTTTTTATTCGAATTTAAAGGCTACAGTGTGATATTTCTCTTACCAAGGAGAGGAAAGCATTTGGCGCTCCACTTAAAAGTAGTCCAACAATACTATGTTGTTCTTTACGTTAGGGTCCTCACATTGGTGCACCATATGTAGCTCCAACCCATACCTATTTTATATATATATATATATATATGATAAGTGATATGAGCTTGGGTATAAGATGAAACAAATAGGGGTGTAAATGAACTGAGTTTGAACAAATAAAGTTATATTCATGTTCGTTTGCTTATTTTAAAGGGCTTATATTGGTTCATGTTATTTAGGTTTCAGTATCGTGTTTATTTATTACTTTTGAAGGTGTTCATGTTCTCTTCGTTTAATGTTCAGAACATGTTCGACAACCACACTCTCATTTTACCATTTCATTCAAAGCAAAAGAAAATGGTAAATTACACCACTATCCTTAATTTCCTTCAGCTTCATAGTTTGAACTCCAAAGTTCTATTATGTTCAATTTAGTCATTCTTCACCAATATTAAAATGCAAAAAAAGAGGAAAAAGAAAAGGAGAACTGAGTAAACAATCCAATAAACTAATGATAAGTGAACCTATAAACGAGTTTGTTCGTGAATATAAACGAACTGAATACACCTATGTTTGTGTTGTTCGTTTATTAATATACATAAATTTTTTGATTATACTCATTTATTTAGTTTAATAAACCAATGTAAACAAACTTTATACGACGTTTCACGAACAGTTCGTCAAATACTTTGTTCACTTACACCTCCAGAAATGAATTTGAAAAAGCACCTTGTTTCATTAAGGTATGTTAGAAAGTGAGTACAATGAACTTGATGAAGATGGTATTCGGAGCCATTGATTTTGATAGAACCCGCATCGTTGTTAGCTGCATCATACATGTTTAAGTATATTAAATCTCACGTCATCTTATATATATATGTGATAGGTATGGCTCATAAATATACCAGTAAAGAGGACAGGGGATGGAGCGGAGTGAGCAAAGCGAACATCAACTGTCCTTACAAAGAAGTCTCGTACAGGGGGTTACGATTATGGGGTGGGGTGTGGGGGCGCCCCGCGGGTACAAGGTTAATTATATAATTATGTACCAGTTTTTTTTATTAAATAGAGATGTAACCTAAATGAGACATTGAATAAAACTTCTAGCGCCGCCTAGGCACCGAGGACGTAAGAACATTGTCAAACCTCGTTAAAAATTTTTTGTTTTCATTACTTTGTCCGATTCTTCAACAATTGGTATCATGTCAGGAAAAAATTAATGTTGCGAAATTGATGGTCAGGAACTTCGGATTATGGCAAACGAGGGTGAAGGATCTACGCAGCAGGGGATCCTGAAGGCTTTGCGACCTACAAACCGGTGTCGATGGAGAGGACGATTGGGAATAATTGCAACAGCGAGCGGTAGGAACCATACGATTATGCTTGGCGGACGAGGTTATGTATCACGTATGTATCTGTCGTCCCAGACGAAATTTGGAGGAAGTTAGAAAGTCAGTTTATGTCCAAATCCTTAACGACAAAATATATCTAAAGCAGCGATGTATGGGCTGAAGATGCAGGACGATCACAGAGCGTTGATTCTGTTGTGTTCGTTGCCTCTCTCTTACGAATACATGGTGACTACTCTTACATATGGGAAAGAGACTATCAACGTTGAGGAGATTACTGCAGCCTTGTTGGCTCATAACTAGCGGAAGCAGAATACAAGGGAAAGCTCTCAAGCCGATAGCTTATATGTCAAGGGTAATCGAGATCGTGGACAGAAGCTAGAGAAGGCAGGGTCTGGTAAGCGAAAATTTAAATCCAAATCTAGTGATAAGAAGACAATTCACTGTTACAAGTGCAAGGAGGCGGGACATATGAAGCGAGACTGTCCGAAGTTGAAAAAGCAGACTGATGAGAAGCGTGATGTTTCATCTAAGTCTGTGAACGTGGTCGAGGATGACAATTCTGATTGCAGTGAGGGTGATATGCTTTCTATTTCAACGACTCAATTGACGGATGCGTGGATTCTTGATTCTGGTTGTTCTTATCACATCATGCCAAATAGAGAATGGTTTTTGGCATATCCCAGATTTGAAGAAGAATTTGATTTCTTTGGGCACTTTGTACAAGAATGATTTTATCCCTAAGGCTGATGAGGATAGGGAAACCATTCAGATTGTTAAAGGAGCTTTGACTGTGATGAAAAAAAAGATGATTGCAGGGAATATTTACTGACTGTTAGGGAGTACCGTTGTAGGTGTAGTTCATTCTGTTGAGTCCTGTGATAATGCAACCAAACTGTGGCATATGCGTCTTGCTAATCTTAGTGAACGTGGTATGACTGAATTACATAAAAGAAATATGTTGCATGGTGTTAAAAGTTGTAAGCTCGACTTTTGCAAGTATTGTGTTCTTGGTAAACAGACTAAAGTTTGTTTCAAGACTGCGAAGCACACAACTGAAGGGATTCTTGATTATGTGCATTCGAATGTATGATGGCCTTTCACGACATCGTCTTTGGGTGGATCTAGGTATTATGTTACCTTTATTGATAATTTTTCACGGAAAGTTTGGGTGTATTTTTTGAAACATAAGTCTGATGTTTTTGAGAAGTTCAAACTGTGGAAAGCTAAGGTAGAAAACTAAATAGGATGAAAAATTAAGTGTTTGAGGTCTGACAATGGTACAAAGTACACAAATTCACAGTTTCTACAGTTCTGTAAGAGCATGGGATTAAGAGGCATTTTACAGTGCGCAAGACACCACAACAGAATGGTGTTGCGGAACGGATGAATAGGTCGTTGAATGAAAGAGCCAGATGTTTGCGGTTGAACACGGGGCTTCCCAAACACTTCTAGGCCTAGGCTGTTAACATGGCGTGTTATCTTATCAACAGATCGCCAAGGCCATCATTGGATGGGAAAGTTACAGAAGAGGTATGGACTGGTCATGATGTTAGTTTTGATAACTTATGGATTTTTTGTTGTCCTGCTTATGTGTATGTACCTGCTGATGAGAGATCCAAACTTGATGCAAAATCGAATGAGTGCATTTTTATGGGTTACAAGAAAGGTTTCAAAGGATTCAAGTTCTGGGATCTAGTTGCGAAGAAAATTGTGATCAGTAGAGATGTTGTTTTTGATGAACAATCCATGTTGCAGCAGAAGAAAGACACGACAGTGGTGGATTTCGAGCAGTTTCCAATTGAGAAACAAGAAACTTCTCAACCGACTTCTGGTGGTTCCGCTACGGATGATTTGCAGCATTATAGTCTCGCCAGAGACAGGGTGAGACGGACTAATATAAAGCCCCTAGCAGATTGGGTTTTTGAAGACTTGGTCTCTTTTGCACTTATTGTTAGCAGTGATGATTCGATTACTTTTCATGATTCCGTTACTAGTCAGGAAAATGACAAGTGGATGGCTACCATGGTTGAGGAGATGGAGTCTTTGAATCACAATTGTACATGAGAGTTAGTTCCCCTTCCTGAGGGTAAGAAGCTGATTGGTTCCAAATGGGTGTATAAGAAGAAACCAGCAGTAACAGAAAAAGAGGGGGAGAAGTTCAAGGCTCGCTTGGTAGCAAAGGGTTTTTCACAGAAAAAATGAGTTGATTATGATGAAATCTTTTCCCTGTGGTCAGGCACACTTCAATTCGAGCAGTACTTGCATTGGTGGCTAGTTGGGATTTGCATTTAGAGCAGATGGATGTTAAAACTGCTTTTTTGCATGGTGATTTAGAGGAGTAGATCTACATGCGACAACCTGAAGGTTTCACTCAACTTGGAAACGATCATTTAGTTTGCAGATTGAAGAAATCTTTGTACGGGTTGAAACAGTCTCCGAGACAGTGGTATAAACAGTTTGACTCCTATATGATCAAGATTGACTACAACCGATGTGAGTATGATTGTTGTGTCTATGTTAAGAGCCTTGATGATGGTTCATTTATTTTTCTATTACTGTATGTTGATGATATGTTGATTGCTGCGAAGAACATGGATGATGTTATTGGTTTGAAAACCTTATTGAATCAAGAATTTGATATGAAAGATTTAGGTGCTATAAAGAAAATTCTTGGAATGGAAATTTGTAGGGACAGAGATTCAAGGAAACTGTGGCTATCTCAACGAGGTTATGTTGAGAAAATGCTAGAAAGGTTTGCGATGAGCAACACAAAACCAGTTAGCACTCCATTGGCGAATCACTTTAAGCTCTCATCAGAACAGTGTCCGAAGACAGATAAGGAAGCTGAAGATATGGCAAAGGTTCCGTATTCTAATGTTGTTGGCTGCTTGATGTATGCAATGGTATGTACTCGTCCTGATTTAGATCATGTTGTTAGTCAAGTTTGTAAGTACATGTCTAAACCTGGTAAGCAACATTAGGAAGCAGTCAAGTGGATTTTTCGGTACTTAAAGGGTATTGTGGAACATAGAATTGTTTTTGGTAGTCAGCGGGATAATCCTTTGGTTGTAGGATATGTGGATTCAGACTATGCAGGTGACTTGGATAATAGAAGATCTACGACAGGGTATGTGTTTACTCTTGGTGGAGGGCCCATTTGTTGGAAGTCTACTGTTCAATCTGTTGTGGCACTATCTACAACTGAAGCTGAATACATGGCAGCAGCTAAAGCTGCAAAAGAAACTTTATGGCTTAGTGAAGGAGTTGGGTGTTCAACAAGGTGGAGTTCAATTGCTTTGTGATAATCAAAGTACTATTCACTTGGCTAAGAATCAGGTCTATCGTGCTAGAACTAAACATATTGATGTAAGGTTCCACAAGATCAGAGAGTTGGTTGCATCTGGAGAGGTTTTGTTTCAGAATGTACATACTGATGATAATGCCCCTGATATGTTCACCAAGCCAATTACGACAGACAATCAAGCATTGCTTGGACTTGTTGAATGTTTTGAGTTGTTAAAGAAGTAAGGTAACCCAACCCACATTGAAGTTTCCAAGGGGCAGGATATTCACCAAGGTGGAGATTTGATAGGTATGGCTCATAAATATACCAGTAAAGAGGACAGGGGATGGAGCGGAGTGAGTGAAGCGAACATCAAACTGTCCTTACAAAGAAAGTCTCGTAGAGGGGGTTACGATTATGTGGGTTGGGGGTGCGGGGGCATAGCCCCGCGGTACAGTACAAGGTTAATTATGCAATTATGTACCAGGTTTTTTATTATAAATAGAGATGTAACCTAAACCTATGAGACATTGAATAAAACTTCTAGCACCGCCTAGGCACTGAGGACGTAAGAACATTGCCGAACCTCGTTAAAAATTCTTGTGTTCTCTCGTTATCTTTGTCCGATTCTTCAACAATATGGTATTTGAATTCTTACTGCAATATCGTGGCCTCTATTCTTGATGATAGACTGAGCAGGCTTGTACATGAGCTTTACCTCTCCGGATTTCTAGATAACCTTCACCCTATCATTTGTCATGTAGATTGGGGACTGGTAATGTCCAGTTTTACAAGCTCCCCAGTCTTTCTTAAGTTCTCCCCAATGAAGTGGTCATTTCTCACTCTTCACTGAGTAATCAAATTCTCTCTCATCCTCTGCATATTCATATATATCAATCAATAGTGTATGCAACTCCAATAAAGAATGAGGTAACTTACATATTTTTTAATGGTAGGTAATTGAAACGGAATCAAAATGTAATGTATGATTTTAGAATAAAAAAAAGTTGAGTGACCAAAACGAAATTACGGGAACAGGTGGTTGAATAAATACATAGTTTACCCTAAAAATATTTATCTATTTTTGACATTATCAACTTCTTGCGCTGAAACTGAAGAAAGAAACACAGCTAAAGTGATGAGAAATGCTGAAAACAAAACTGGACATTCTTTGGTACTTCATGTTTTGTCCAATGATTCCCATGGAAATATTGATATATGATATGAGGAGAAAGCTTGTTGAGGATATTTACAAATTTCAGGCAAAAACAAGTGAATTTTTCTCTTCCTACGAGTTTTATGGGTAACCAAGCTTTATTACTAATTTCAGGAGGGGGTGAGAAAACCAACAAGCGTTGGCATTGGTTAACAGAATCCATATTTTTGCCTTAAAAATAGGGTTATTGTACTTATAACAGACCACATTGAGAGATAATCTGCTTTGAATAAGGTCTAGGGTTAGTCTCATTTTGTTTAGCTATAACATCACTAAAACACCTTTTAACAAAATTGATATATAATTGTTTTACGGGGTTAATCCCATTTTATTTTTTTATTACACACACTCACATATATAAATGTTTAAATTCAAGATTTTTAAAAAGAACAATATTCCTTTTAATCATTTGTTTTAACCATTTGTTGGTGATTAAGCTTAAAACCTCTAATGAATAATAATTATTTCTTTAATTATTGAGATAATTTGGTCCAGATGCATGTACTTAAATTATCTATGTATTATATATAATGACTAGCTTCATAATTAGTTATAAAGATTCTTCATTTTTTAACTTTTTTTTTGATAAAACTAAAACTGCAAAGTTTAAGGGTTTTCAAATTCCAATAGTCTTCAAGGAGACAATGACAGCCACTAGAGGTGGTTGAGTATAAATTCTTTAGCTAATGGAGCGCCCCTGAGCCAATTTTGTAAACTTATCAGCCATCGAATTAGCTTCCCTCTCAATTAGCAATATTCGAGTCCACAAGTGTATTCTTCATGTCTATTCTTGATGCCGGAGATAGTAATTTAAACACTTGGACGTTGTCTGTTTCAACCATTACCTTACGAAAAGTCAAAAACCCAATCTCCATGCATGCACAAGAACATCGTGGAAAGCCCAAAATTTTGCAAACAATACCGGAAAATTACTAATACTTTTAGAAAAGTCAAATAACCAATTTCCTTGTCTAGCTACATTGAAGAACACCCCTGCAGTTGCTGCCATGTCATTGCACATCGCAGCTCCGTCTGCATTAGCTTTAATTCACCCCTCGTGTGAGAAAGCATCCATTGAGGCCGAAAGTGACAATGGCCGGTGCCCGGAGTTGATGAATTTGGAAGGAAATAACAAGAGATACGACAGAAATATATTAAAAAGTAGTTTACTAAGAAAGAATTCAACTTTGTATTCAATAGTTTAATGGGAATGACCCCATTACATCATATTTATAGTCCATTACAAGTCTGACTAATTGATTAACAAACTAACCAACCCAACAACTTTTAATAATAGAATTCAACCTAATATATTTTCTAACATTCACCCTGCTTTTTTCACCTTCTTTATTTTGCTTCAAATCATTGATCCTTGAGTAAGAATTACAACTATGATGACTTGATGTAAATATAAACACTTGATATTCAAGTTCAAATTGTGACCCGAACAAGACGTAACCAACTTCTAAAAGAAAACATTCTTTCTAGACAACTTTTTCCTTGTTCCTCATATCCATTCATTCATCGGTCTTTTCTAACCTTTTCCCATTTCATCCTCATTGTCTTCATTCTTCAACACTTATTCGGATTTCCTTTTTGATGGAAGCAAGGCGGTCAAGCTGTCTCACCACAAAACGACCAGAAAATCACCGTCTTATGCTTTGTTTCCCTGACTTTTTTTTCTTCTATTTCATACAATTTGGATAGTGTGGATGACGAAAACGACCAAAAAATCATCGTCGGAAACCTTAAATTCCCTCTCAAAACAGCCAGCTGTCTCACCACAAAACGGCGGAGCACCACCCAACATAACAAAAAACCAACGCCAGCAGTCCAAACATCAACCTTCTCGTTGTAAGCTCTCCCCATAACAACTTCTGGAACAATATAATACGGTGTCCCGACCGACCCATCGAGCATTCCAGCTTCCCCTAACAATGTAGCAGAACCGAACCTGTGACAATGAACTAAGCCAGACGTAATCGGTTGCATGTAAGAAGCAGCTCTGGGTTCAGACATGTTGTGAATAATGTGTCGTAAAGAGTTGGGTTTGCAAAGTTGGAGGGTGAGTTGAAGTGTATCTTCGGATTCGATCATGTCGTGGATTTGTACGATGTGGGAGTTGGAGACAAAAAGGTCATGATTTTGAGTTCGTTTTGCAGACGTTGTTGATCGATTGCGTCTTTTAAGGAGGCGTTTGTTGACGGATTTGCAGGCAAATGAGGCTTTGGTTATGGGACAAATCACTCTAGTTATTTGTCCCAAAACGATCTCTTCCTACATCTTTACAAACATCATATTTATTCCTCACAAATAACTAACATTAATTTCGGTAGAAAAACATAATTTATATCAACTTAATATGTTTATTACTTCATCAGTTATTTCATTTTTATATAAATAAATAAAAATTAAATCCCTGTAATGAGAGTTGTAATGATATTCTAGCTCTTTATTTCTTTAGGTACATGCAATCTAAAATTAAGAGACCAAAGCGTGTCTTTGTAATGAAGTAGAAGATTTTAACTCTGCAAGTGGTAACTATAAACAATAATTATCCAGATGATAATGACCATTGCTATGAAGGTTCCTAATTTTTGTTGCTATTCATTGTTTACCCTAATTAATACCAATTTTAATCACTCTTTCTTGGTTTTTTATTTTTTTTATAAATAGATAAATGAAATTCGTTGAATACCAATAAATAATAAAAATAAATAGTTCTGAACACAGATGGAAAGATGAATGTCATTAACTAAAACATGAAAAATGTAAGATCCGAAGATAATGACTCAATCGACAACAACTTAAGCTTGTACTTTCTACATTAAAAGAAGTTGTACTTGTTTTTTTTATGAAGGGAAAAAAAAGGTGAATATCAAAATTGGGAGCCTTTCCTTTAAGAGCTTATCCTACAAGCCTTTTGGTGAAATGGATAGGAACGTGAGCAAGTGAGCAATTGCTGTGAAGGTTCCTATTAAAACTACATCACACTTCTGAAATATATATATTATTTTTTATTAATTACAACTATTTACGATATATTATATATTTAAAATTTTCTTGGTAAATTATGTATACGCTTTGTAAATATAATTGTTAAACTCAAATATTTTAATAAGAACAATCTTATTTTTATTACTAAAGATCTATATATACATATGGTATCCATCCACTCTTCATAATTTCTAAGAATAATTATATTAATTAAATTATTTTGAGTATATTTAAGGTAACTTATATAATTACATTGGAGTAGTGGACTGCACCCATTGTTATTAGTATTTAAAACTATAGGCTTTTCACTCTCTCTATGAGAGATTTTCTTCTCTTCTCTTTCGACTCTCTCACTACTCTTACTTTATCAACAATTTTCTTTTCTTAGCTCTTTTTCTGGGGAAAATCTGATGATCTATGAAGCCTCAAATGTGATATTTTTCTTGATTTCTTTAATCATATTTTTCATAATCATATTCATACACTAACTAACTGCAGTCTTTCGAAGAATTTATTGCAGTGTTCAACTCCAAACCAAGATATTAGGGTGCCTTCTATACACACACACACACACTTTGATTCAATCAAAATTTTCCAAAATTTTCATTCTCATTTTTGCTTATTCTCTAATCATTGGAAGCCATGCAAATATTGCTAAAGTGAAACCCTAGAAAAAGATCATCAAACAAGCAGCAAAGACACCATCTTTATCACCATCATCAACAAGCTGTCTGAAAATGGAGATGATTTCCACAGAAAACAACCCGAACATTATCTACCCGAGCCTCATAGTTACCAACAACATCAGCAGCAGCACCGCAACGGCGCCTCCGACGAGCGCTCCGAGTCGCTACGAGAACCAAAGCGAAGAGATTGGAACACATTTTGCCAATACCTGAGAAACCATAGGCCCCACTGTCACTCTCACGTGTAACGGAGCTCATGTCCTGGAGTTCCTTAGGTACCTGGATCAATTCGGCAAGACCAAAGTCCATAACCAGACCTGCCCTTTCTTCGGCCACTCGAACCCTCCCGGTCCTTGCCCTTGTCCCCTCAGACAAGCCTGGGGCAGCCTAGATGCGCTCATCGGTCGACTCCGGGCTGCTTATGAGGAGCATGGAGGTGTGCCTGAAGGAACCCTTTCGAGCTCGAGCTGTTAGGGTTTTCTTAAGGGAGGTCAAGGAGTTTCAGGCCAAAGCAAGAGGAGTTAGCTATGAGAAGAAGAGGAAGAGAGGTAAGCAGAATGTTGCGCATTGCCGTCAGCTCCTCCGCCAGCGACGCTTGCCGACGATAAGTAGCAAACTAAAGAAATTTAATACTATATCTTAATTAAAATCAACCAAATATATTTACACAATCCAACATCCTAGTTTTCGTGTAACTTGGTCTGTATGGGATTTGGAATTTGGGTATTAATTACTACTTAGGACATTATACTGTTTTTCCAATTAAGTTTGGGTTGTACACTGTGATTTTGCTTTGGCTTCAAAATAAGACAGTCTGCTTTGCTTTGATAAGTGGGCGCAGTGCACTGCCTACCCTTCAAATTCATCTTTTAGGGGACAGTTTGAAATGGCTGTCACATTGCATGATGAAATATAATTTCATTTTAATAGCAAAATAATCATTTTTTTTAATAGTCTGTGTTATTATAAAATAATATAATACATGTTCAAAAGACTATCAACCATTAAAAAAATGAACGGCTAAATCACTCCTCAAAACTCTTGTTACCAAATATTGCATTCTCTTAATACTAAAATTCATAGTGAAGCACGAACTTGAGTGTTCAAAATGGGACATGAGAATGAAATGATACCTGAAACAGGGCTTTATTTGATCATAAGATGTTATAAATTGAGTGTTCAAAATGGGACAGGAGAAGTGAAATCAGTGGTTAAAGGAGACTAGTGTGGTCATGGTTCCCAAAAAAATATGAAAAATTAGAGTTTAGACTTTTAAAATTGTTAAAATATCTAATTTGGTCTTCACACAATTTTTAGAAATATATATTAATTTTTGAACTTTTGTATATTCTCAATTAAATATACATCCCATAATTTTTAAAAATTCTCATTAAATTTTTTAAAATTTAAATTTTTTTAATTATACCCCGATTTTTTTAAAAAAAATGTAAATTTAAAACCTTCAAAATTTTTAAAAATTTTAATTTAAAATTCTAATTTAAAAAAAATTAAATTGGTCCTACAAGCTCTTCCACCGAGTGAAATAGTAGAAATTTCTCTGAGTTGAAATATTAAAATATCAAATTGATTCCACCGCCAATACATTCCAAATTCCAAGCATTATTTTTAGAGAAAAAAGCGTCAGTGACCGAAAATGTCTTATAATATACGATTGTAATCAACTTTTTTTTGATTTGCCAAAATGACTAACAAAATCGCAACGCGATCTTCCAAGAATCGCAATGCGATTCACGACCACGACCACGACCACGACCCGACCCGACCCGACCCGACCCGAGACGGCGGCGGCGGCGGCGCGCGAGAGTCCCCCTTGTTCTCTTTCACTCAACAAGGAAATGGGAAATCCAAGCCTTAAATACACTTCCCAATAGTGTTTCCAATACTATGTGGATTGAGCATTACTCAACACTTCAAAGAAATATAGCATTTTTGTAGCATGTTTCCCGCTTAATCCATATTAAAAATTTAAAACATTTTATCATATTAAAACTATATGTATAAGTTTGAATTGAAATGTAGATATCTACAACTCTTTTAATTCTCTTGATAAAATGTTTTAATATTTTTAGATATGGATTAAGTGGGAAAATACTACAAAAATTGCTATATTTTCTTTGAAGTGTTGAGTAATGCTCAATCCCACATAGTATTGGAAACACTATTGGGAAGTGTATTTAAGGCTTGGATTTCCCATTTCCTTGTTGAGTGAAAGAGAACAAGGGGGGACTCTCGCGCGCCGCCGCCGCCGTCTCGTCTCGTGGTCGTGGTAATAGTCGTGGTCGTGGTAATACGTGTCTTCGACACGTCCGCGCGGATACTATATTTTTAGAGAAAATTCTTAAGAAAGAAACAAATGCAACAGCTTTTGAAAGAATTTACTCATTTTCTGAATCGCATTGCGATTTTCTTAATCGCGTTTCGATTCTTGGAATCGCGTTGCGATTTTCTTAATCGCGTTGCGTTTCTTGGAATCGCGTTGCGATTTTCTTAATCGCATTGCGATTCTTGGAAGATCGCGTTGCGATTCTCTTAATCGCATTGCGATTCTTGGAATATCGTGTTGCGATTTTCTTTTGACCGTTGCGATTTTCTTTTCAACGTTGCGATTTTCTAAATCGCGTTGCGATTTTGTTGGTCATTTTCGCAAATCACAAAAAAATTAGTTAAAATCGTATATTATAAGTCATTTTCGATCACTGACGCTTTTTATGTGAAATGATAAGTAAAAGAAAATGCCCAGTTATGTGTCTTGAGAGCTAGGGGTATAGTTGGCATGCCAAGAGTTGAGGGTCTACGCGGTCCTTCGGGACATATATGTATTCTTTGGAACATGTGTGAAGTCTGGTGAGACACATACTTGATCCTTGGCATATGTATATGATTCTTAAGGAATGATATGTGTTTCCTTCGGGACATATATGTATTTTGGAACATGTGTGAAGTCTGGTGGACACATACTTGATCCCTAGTATATGTATATGATTCTTAGGAATGATGTAGTCCTATGGACATTATATATGGCACTACGGTGCAATTCTACGGGCACTCGGTGCATCTACGGGCACTTCGGTTACAATTATATGAGCTGGTGGTGACAGCATAGTGCACAACCTCTATAGACTCACATATAGTTCTCACATGTGTACATGGGCTTTGAAAGGAGAACATAATTTGATATAATGATATGTGTTTGAAAGGAGAACATAATTTGATATAATGATATGTGTATTTCTGTGACATGGTAGAAGGCATATATGATTTCTCGTGACATGGTAGAAGTGCATATATGTCTTGGTGATATGAGAACAATGTAGTGATATATGTACATGATTTGTGATATGATGTGTGCATGATATGATATATGTATGATAGGGGTTTTGGTATCTGTTACATAATATACATGAATATATGTTGATGTATGTAAATGAGTTGCTATAATTTGATAGCATAAAAGAGTCATGCATGATTAGTGGGTCTGAATTCCATTAGGTGTGTTTTCTTAGCATCACTAAGTCATCGATTAGCATGTGAGTGTTTCACACGCAGGTTACAGAAAGTGAATATGGAAGCTGAGAGGAGTATATAGGTCAGCATCTCCTTATAAGATTTCAGATCAGAAAATAGATGAGTTAATGATTTTTGTTATTTTGATATAGTTGGCATGTATAATTGATGAGTTAAATATGCTCTGATCGATTTTGGTTATTGTGGTCAAATTACGTAACTATGCTTTTACTCTAAGGAAAGTTTTAAATTTTCTTTGAATTTTGTCAAGAGTCAAGTTTGAAAAGTCATGTGACACCTCGAACTCGTATCCGGGTCGGTAGGGTTGGGGGGTTACACAAACGACGGTGAGTAACTTTCTAAAAATTAAACTATTATATTTGAATTATTAATATATATATATATATCAAACATATATATATTAAATCAAAGAAATTTTAAAAGTAAAATTTACAATACTAAATCAACATATAATCAATCACTAAATCAAATTTATATTTGATAATATTAATAATAAATACATTTCAAAAATTAAAATAATATATTAAATCAATCGATTATTAAAAATCTATAAATACTTTGAATGATTAATAAAAATATTAATATTATAGATCACAACCTATTTTTTAGTGAATCATGACATTCTTGCGCAACCGTATTTCTTATATATATTCATAACATTTTTAGTTTTTAATTATTTTCTTGTCGTGAGAATGTTTAAGGCCCCACGGCTTAAACTTTGGTAAACTTTTAGGTGAAACTTAAATGTTAACAATATCCGTAACATTATCGATTATAACTCATTTCTTACCATGTATAAATTTTAGTGCAACCGTTATGTTACTTCGACTATAACTTTTTCGTTCTAATTTATAACATTTTGTGCTCCGCTTTTAACCTATTCATTTTTACCGGTCACACCTTTTATTAACCTTATTTTAAGTGCCTCCCAACAGAACTTTCTGTTATGGGCAACTTGTTTTGTACAAGTCATCTCCAGCCAGTTCTGAATACATTACAGGGTCGATATTGTTGCCTCATTCGACTGGAGAAACAGGAGAAGAAACTCATTCGTAAATGTATCCCATTGGTGATTTCTTCTCTCCATCAACCATTCTCAAAACCTTCACAAGAGATCTCGTTAGCTTAAGCACGTAGAGTACATTACTCCAAAAGGTGTCTTGTAGAATGTAGGATGCCACATTTTTTACTCCTACTTCCTTTGGCCACTTAGATTCACTCCATTCTTGAGAAGTAATCATCTTTTTCAAGTTATTTCTTTGCTTATGGAATGGGGCAAGCGTGATGAAAGATGTTGTAAATCTAATGATTGTCGGCCTATGCAAATTTCTCTTATTTGTGAACCTCCTCATCATGTTCACAAGAGAAATGTGATTATATATATAGTCATTCATGAACATGCACTTCTTTAGTGCATTTTTCACCTTTGGAATACCTCCAATATCCTCCAACATTAAATTGATGCAATGTACCGTGCATGGAGTCCAATAAAGATTTAGTCTTGTGATCATTAACAATTTTCCTAAGTTAATAAAATAATAATCAAGTAACTGAATAAAACAAAAAAAAATAAAGGAAAACAAGTAAATAATTTAAATTTCTTACCAACTTTGACATAATTAGATGCATTATTCGTTATCATTTGGACCATATTTTTCTATCCTACTTCCTCCACCATGTCATCAAGCACTTTAAACAAAATGTTGACATCCTTCACAATCTCTGAAACATCCATAGATTTAATGAATATCTATCCCTTTGGAGAGTTACAAGAAAGTTCACAATAACTTTTTAGGCCACCGAATCACCATCCGTCCGAATAAAATTGAACACCTTTTAGCGCTCATTCTTTTTTTGTGATCCTTCATAATCTTTTGAGTGTCATCCACTTCTTTCTTAAGGAGGGGAACTCTAAGCTCGTGCACTTAAAGCTAGGATAATATGCCGCATTGAATGCAATTCTGACATCATAAAATAACCTAGCAATCGCATACAATTTTCTCCCTTAATTGCTTAGACAAGTTGCATGCAAGCCTCCCTCTTTATTAGGATTAGCTCTAGGAGATGAAACAAACAAATCCATTGGACCCTTAAGGCTTGGATTTTTGGATAATTATTTTCCACTCTTTTGACTCGAATTACCGCCACTTGTGTTCAATATCTCAATCTCTTCTTCTTCTCTATCATAATCATCAACATCATGTAGAGATTCTTGAGACATCATCAAATTTGAGGCCTTTGTCTCAGTCTTCTTCATCATAAAATTCTTCACTTCTTCCCTCACATGTTTAGGACATTTAAGGCATCTGGTACATTTGAATCCTCCAACTAAATATTGTTTCATTCGTTGTGCCACTCCTTTAGTAACCTTTCTACAAAACTCGCATGTAAAATGTTATTGTTTGTAGGATCTGATTTCCATATTTCTTTTCGAATCTAAATTATCGTTGATTCCGTAGAACTAGAAGCTGACCCCGATTTCATTTTTCAACAAACTGAAATTTAATAAAATATAAATAAAATTCAATAAATATAAATAACAATCCAACAAGTTATCTCGAAACCATTATTCAACAAGCTGCTCATAACTTCTTCGCAAGCTGTCTTGATTTTAGTGTTTTTCCATATTGGTTGATTTACTTTATTTAATAAAATTATCTTTTATGAGTTTAATGAAGAAATCTATTATTATTAATCAACAAATGTCTCGAACCCATTAATTCAACAAGCTGTCCCGAACCCATTCAACAAGCTGTCTTGATTTTTAGTGTTTTTCCATATTGTCATAACACATAACGTGAGCTAATGAATGCAATTAATGTTAATTTATAAATGGTAACTAATAATTTTTTAAGTAAATAAAAATAGCTAATAGTTTTTATAAAATATTAACCGGTGGAAAGGTTCAATCATTCATTAATTTTAGCAGGAGAAGAAAATGCATTTTCAACCATTAGGAAAAGCATGATCTTGCAGGTTGCTACTCCCTTTGTCGATCTCTGCCTTGTAATCAAGAATTTGAGATTCACAAACTGTTAAATACAGAATATGATTCATTTAAATTCCTTTTTGCAATTTCTTTCATGTATTTGAATCCTCACTTTATCCATTATGATGACCGACTGTTCTAGACTTTTCTTGTTTTTTGATCTCAAGGGGACTAGAATCATTAGATCATGCATTTGAATCCTCAGTTTAATTATGCATTATGATGAAACTATTTTCTAGAGTTTCTCTTGCTTTTAGATCATGAATGGAATAATGGATTTGTATCTGTTCTTTTCTTTTGGGGGGGGGGGGGCTATACCACGATAAAGCTTTTATTTATTATAATTTTGTTTCCTGATTAAGTGTCCTGATCACTTTATGCATTATTTTGCATTGGATGGTAGATGAGAGTGAACTTCGTGTTATTCACTATACTCTTGGCCCTCTTAAACCTTGGGATTGGTGGACATCTTGGCTCTTAAAACCAGTTGATGTCTGGCAGGTATTATCGGACTTCTTCACAATTTATATGAAAAGCTCCAGTGTTATTCCTAGTCGCCTTTTCACAAATGGGTATAAATGTCAAATAATTGTTTGCAATGCTGCAGAATGTTAGGGAACAGCTTGAAGAATCGCTTCCTGGAACGGTGGTGGCAAAAATCCGCATGACGAGCTTCTGGTCAAACTCCTCTTTGTTTTACCTTTCTGGTTCTACTTTTTTGTTACTATCATTCTTTCCTTCTTAAGGTTAGTGACTGTAGATGTTGCATTTTCTCAATTCAATTCCTACTATATAATTGCTGTCCACTCCCAAACCATATTTTTTCCGGTTCAGACAGGTTTTCAATTTGCAGAAAACTTCATTAGGCAATCAGATCAGACACTTCTACTACATAGTTAGGTCAAGAAGAATAAGCTTACACAGGTGTTTCTTCATCTTCCACCATTAATGCAAACACCAAGTTAGATCCTTTCTTTATCTTTTAAGCTGAATTGTTTTGGGTCTGATTATATTGTTACCAATCTATTGATATTCGATGTGAACTTATTAATATACTCACCTCTATTATTGATTTTGGTGTGATCCAGTTTCCTAACAGTGGAGAGACCAAGTTGCCACCTACCTTGGTGGGATCTCAATATTCATTGTTTTATGGCTGCTGTGTTGTCCCTTGGAATTGGTATAGCAATTGTGCCTCGACAAGTGATGCCGTGGACTGGTTTACTCTTGATGTATGAGTGGACGTTTACGATCTTCTTTCTTTTGTTCGGAGCTTTTATTCATTTGATTTATAAGTGGGGAAGGAGAACTGCCACTCGATTAGGATCAGTTTCCTCTTATACTGATTCTTTTGATTCTGATTCTCAAAAAGGTTATCAACTTAGATCAAATACATAAATTATTGTGCATGATCATGATAAAGACGACGTTAGTTCCCTTTTCTCTTTAATGTAATATTGATGATAATTTTGTATGTTCTTTTCAGGTCATCAGCCGCATGCATCCTTTGTGATGTTGCTACTTGGTACTACCGGTTCGGGATGGCATTTTTGGCTATCGCCGCCCCATCTTTACCATGTATTTTTGGGTTCACTGCTCTGTTCTTAAGGTATATTGACATGTTCTTGTTTTGTCATGCCTTTATGAAAGAAAACATTTTCAAGCGTTGTCTCTTATATTTTTGTCATCTATGTTGCTTGGGACTCAATTGCAAGTGTCAGGTATGGATATATAATCCAATTCGAGGATTTTTTTGTCATATCTCTATATCCATGACGGATACGCGTTAGATACAGATACTGATCAGAATGAGTACTGCAAGAAAAATGAAAACTACGCCCAAAACTATCTACTTTTTAGCACTAAAATTGTAAGGTATAAGATTGAGTGACAATAATGTAATTTTTCCTCGAAAATTTTATATATATGCACATTAATTAAGAGTATTGTTAAATATTTATTTATGCGGTGGATGTTTATTATGATTGTGAAAACTTTGATGTGCTTTGTTATTAGAACTTTAATATCCATCAAGATTTAAAGTATATTTATTTCTTATGTTTGTAAATATAAAGGTTAAAGAAAATATCGAATATAATTCATATTAAGAAACCTAGCTATTCCCTAGCATTAACTTAAAACTTTAAATTCTAATTTTTAAATTCTAAACCTTAAACAACAGTTCTTTAACCTCTAAACCCTAAACACCAAATCTTAAATCTTAACTTAAAACTCCAAACAATAATAAATATTTTAAACATTGACGCGATTGAGCAACTTCGAGGGTTAAACTGATGCGAAAATACGATATGGACAAAATAATAAATTTGAATCTATTACAAGAGGCATAAATGATCCTTAACCCTATTTTATTTTAGGTGTGAAATTAAAAAATTCATTTAATTTAAATTAATAGTTAATTGTTTTACCATCAACCTCTTTCAGCTTCTTATTTACATCTTTCATCGCACAAGTAATTATAAAATTCTTCGTTGATATTTGTTTTTCATTTCCCTTAATTTCATACTTCCCTGCAAACATGCAAGTGTCGTGAATAGGTCAATAAGTTCAATAAAAGCTTGGATAATTTAAATATGTACTAGTGAAACATTAAAACAAAAAGAACGTGAAATTCTGGTGGAGTTAATTGTTCTTTTTTCAATATGGCAAGGGGAGAGCTTCAATTGTTGATTGTTTTCATAAAAAAAATCATTAAATTTTAGATGATAGATTATCAATAAAAGATACAAAGAAAATACTTAAATTATTCCAACTATTTTCTCTCTCAGTCCATCTATGATCTTAGGCCGCGCTTATCATTGATGAGCCACACGAGATTGACAGCAAGTATCGTATACACAATTTCATATCATTGAAAAGCCTACTCTGGTCGGAGTAACCTTTACAGACAGATTTATCGAGAAATACTGCAACACTAGGCAATAATTTTCCTAGTAAATGTGGCAAAGGTTGGTACAAATTATGTTCAACTACAAAAACAGCTTCCCTTTTGCTTTCTTATCTTCTCTTTAATTCAATGGTGGCTGAAATTCCAGCTCTATAAAAAGCAACCCCATTCTTTTCTTATTCCCATACAAGTCTTGTTTGGTTTTCTTACGATACTATCAATGGCTTCTTCAGCTTCGTCGATGGTCTTGGCTTTGTCAATGGCGGCCTTGGGGTGCATTGCCGCCCTCGCCGAGGCTCGAGCTTTCTTTATTTTCGGGGATTCGCTTGTCGACAGCGGCAACAATAACTACCTCGAAACCACGGCTCGTGCGGATTCGCCACCTTACGGCATAGATTATCCGACGGGAAGACCCACCGGGCGTTTCTCTAATGGCCTTAACATCCCAGACCTGATGGTTAAGTTTCTAATATTTGTTTCTCTTGTTTTTGTTTATAAATGTGTTTATTTATGTCATTTAAATGGTTTGCAGGTAAGCAAATTGGTTTATCAGAATCACCATTGCCATATTTGAGCCCAGATTTTGATGGGAAAAAGCTGCTTGTTGGTGCCAACTTTGCTTCAGCTGGTGTTGGAATCCTTAATGACACTGGAGTCCAATTTGTAAGTAAATATATTATATAGATGACATGTTTGAAGAAGAAATGGTGTCCTAAAATGTTGGAATTGCAGGTAAACATACTGAGAATGTACAGACAATTGGAGTTATTCCAAGAATACCAGCGAAGATTATCGGCTCTGGTCGGATCGAAGCAAGCTCATCGACTCGTAAGCCAAGCACTCATCCTGATCACCGTCGGTGGTAACGATTTCGTCAATAACTATTACTTGGTCCCCTTCTCCGCAAGATCCAGACAATACAGTTTGCCTGATTATGTCAAGTTTATCATTTCCGAGTATCAAAACCTCTTGATGGTAAGGATATTAGCTATTATGTCACTCGAATTTAGGTGTGAATGTCATAATGTACTGATCTTTACTTGGTTTCATGTTCAATTGCAGAAACTATACAAACTGGGAGCACGAAGGGTACTCGTGACGGGCACCGGACCACTGGGATGTGTCCCGGCAGAACTCGCGATGAGGGGCAACAACGGTGGATGCTCGCAAGAACTGCAACGAGCTGCTGCCTTGTACAATCCACAGCTTGTTGAAATGATAAATGGACTCAATGCTGATATTGGCAGAGATGTCTTCATTAGTGCAAATACTCAAAGAATGCACAATGACTTCGTCTCGGACCCCCAAGCCTTCGGTACGTTCTCTTCTAACTTCCCTATACTCGAATAAAAATCGAAATAAATACTCTGTCTAACACACACTCGTGTCGGAATAAATTTGAACTTCGGAACAGGATTTACGACATCGGAAATAGCATGTTGTGGGCAAGGACCATACAATGGACTAGGTTTATGTACTCAGTTATCGAACTTATGTCCGAACAGAGATGAGTATGCGTTTTGGGATCCGTTTCATCCAACGGAGAAGGCTAACAGATTGATTGTGGAGCAGATAATGAACGGCTCTAATCATTACATGCATCCCATGAATCTCAGCACTGTCATGTCCTTTGATTCCAGGACATAAGGCCATTAATGTGTAATGTCTCATTTAGTCCTTCAATAATCTGTTCCTTTTTTTCCTAGAAAATGTTTAGGGTGTTCTTCAATATTTGTTTCTTTAACTGTCTTGTGTTTCAACTTGTTTTGCCTTTTGTCTTGAAGTGATGGAATTTAGTGGATGTGATGTTCGAATTAGACGTACCTTTGTAATGAATTGATGGTTGAAAATACACATTAATGGGTAATATCTCATTTAGTCCTTCAATTATAACTAAATTTTTAGTTTGATATTTCTATAATGTTTTTAAATAGTAATTTGAATATATATATATATGAAAAAATAAAATTTATTTTAAAATTATATGGTATAACTTTTAATTTTCATTAATTCTACTCATTTTATATTGAATATATAATTGTAAGTTCAATTTATTTATCAACCAAGTAATCCGTGAAACGGATCAATATTATTAATCATAATCATATTTTCATCGTACTCATAATCTTTAATGATACAATAATTATATACATATATGAAATGACTTCTGTATCGTAAACATATTTGAATAAAATTCATATAAAAATATTATTAATCAATAATCATATTTTCATCATACTCATAATCTTTAATGATATTTGAATAAAATTCATATAAAAATATTATTATTTCTTAATAATTTTATATCCAGTATTAAAAATTATTGATAATATATTTTTATTAATAAAATATTTCATTTATAAAAATATTATTAATAAGTTATCTTAAAATATTTTTTTTATTTTTACTATAGTTTAAGTTGATATATTTTATTTATCATAGACTTAATAAGTATATATAATTTAAATTTTATATTAATTTACAATATAACATATAATGGACTTTTTTTCAAATTCACTTTTTAACAAAAATATCAAACAATTAAATTTTAAATTACACTTTTAAACATCATTTTCAAAAATTCTTTTCCACTGCATTTTTAAAAGTCATTTTTAAATGCTTTGTCAAACTGACCCTTACTTTATATATTAACTTTATTCATCCAAAATATTCAAAATTATCTTTATTTAGCATCATTTTGTGTAATTTTAATTCATCACCATAAAAATTTATACATTTAGGCCCCATTTGGCGTGGTTTTCTAACAGCGGTTTTAGCTAAAAAATCGTTTCGATTGCAAATTAAAATGTCAAATGGATAAAAAATTAAAAACTTACGATGAAAATAATAATTTCAAACTAACCGTAAAAATTAAGATTTGTATCATTTTCATTTTCAATTGTATCATTTTCTTTCAACTTATTTTTGAAGTTTACCCTCACTATTTAAATTATATATTTTTAATTTATAACATATTGTCTATCATGAACATTTTTTCTTTTCATACTCACTTTTTAATACAATCTCAAACAATTAAATTTTAAAAATCACTTTTAAACAACACTTTTAAAAGTTTTTTTCTACGACACTTTTAAATGTCATTTTTCAAACCCTACCAAACTGGCCCTTACTCTACATTAAATTAGTTAAACAATTCTATGTAACAGTTACTTTTCATCGATAGATTATCACAATTTCTAAGGTCAAGGTAACGGTGGTGGCTTTTCACAACCATTTTTCATGTCATTTTTTTCTTCTTCTTTTTTTCAAATTAATTATTAATTAGTTTCAGTTATATTTTAACATATTTTATAATAATTTTACTGATGTTTTTGGACTTTCGTTACGGATATATGTGTCAGATTTGATTACAGTTAAGGGATATTAATTTTTCATTCATCACTATGGTATTTTTCATGTTTTTCTCCTCTATGTTTGGTGTGTTTAGGGACGTTGGAGTGATTCTTTTCTATGTGTGTTGCATCAACCGTTCAATTTTTGCTTATCAACTATCCTAAACCTGTTATATTTTACTTATGATATTCATAAATGATTTTTTTAATATGTATTTGACAAGGCGTTGTTAATGATGATTTCATCGCAATGAATATATTATAGGTTCTATTTTAAAATAAAGAAAAATTATCAAATAAAATTTTGATTAAACTACGCGTTTAGTATCTTACTATTAATTTTTATCTGTTTTAGTACTTAACTTTCGATTTTTTAAAAATCATACCTAACATTTAATTTTTGCTTCATTTTAGTACCCTTAAAAACTTAACGTAAGTTTTGAAGAATTGAAAGTTTGGTACTAAAACAAACCAAAACTGATAATTTAGTACAAACGTGTTAGGTTTTAATGGTTGCGCACTAAATAAAACAAAAGTAAATCTTAAGTATGATTTTGAAAAAAATAAAAACATATCAAAATTGATAGTTTAGATACTAAATAGAAAATGGATAATTTAGATACTAAACGTGTAATTTATCCTAAAATATTTATCGTTGTTAATTAAACCACCAAAACGATATAGCATGGCCTTCAACATTTCACTTTAATATGCTAATGCAACGCTTATTATGAATATGTATCAAAATTTATAATTAAAAAGATACATTATTTTTTTAACCCTTGCAACCAAGACCATTGTTTTTCTTAGACATCAATACATTAGTTATGCGTACAATTTATCCATAAGGTAAACTTAATAACTCAATTAAGGTGATTAGAGGTAATTTTATTCTAAATTTTTTAACCATATCATTTGACCTTGCTAGAGTTGAGTATTGAGATTTTTTTTTGATAACGTAGGATCTCCCAACGTCAGGCTAAAGAATCCGACCCTACAAGGCTTGTAACCTCATGAGGAGTTCAAAGAACCCACCACACTGTCTCCCGCTTTTTTCTAGGATTCTCAACCAGCGCGGTTCGAAATTAGGACATGAGACCAACTCATTATCTCAAGAGCCCTTGCTTTGAGATTTATGATCTCTATAAACAACAATTTCTTTAACCATTAAAATAAGTTTATTCGTTATATATATATATATATAAAAGTTAAACCGTCGAAATCTATTGCATTAGTCTTATTGGATGCCAATTGTAGTTAGTATATAAAAGTTTTGACAAACCGTATCACCTTCATGGAAGAGCTTATGCAAAGAGCCAGGTCCCGAGACACTTTCGGTGTGTCAGATGTCATTTACGACATGATCGCTGCCGGCCTCACTCCCGGCCCCAGGTCGTTCCATGGCCTTGTCGTTGCTCACGTTCTCAACGTCGATGTTGAAGGTGCGGTAAATGTCCTAATTTTTCCTGTTTTTTGGATTCTTTTGTTGAAATGAACCCGTTTCTCTTTTTCTTTCACTGAAATTGTCTTATTTTTTTTTATATTAAAAACTCAATTTTTTAGTGGGAATGAATGAATTTGGTTTACTTGGATTAAGAAACTCAACTTTTTTAAGTGGAAATGAATGAATTTTGTTTATTTAGATTAAACACTGAAATGGGTTCCAGTTTTTATTTATAATATCTTGTGCAAAAATTTCTGAAATTTGGAATTTAGCTGCAAGCATTGAGAAGGGAATTGTGTGGGTGTTCGTCCTCTCCATGAAACGCTTGTTTCAATGATTCACCTATATGGGTCGAAAGGCCTTGCAACCAGAGGCTTGGAAGTCCTTGCAGCAATGGAAAAGTTAAACTATGACATTCGTCAAGCTTGATATTTCTTGTTGGTACAATGCTTAAAAGAACTCAATGCGTTTTTATTTATCATTTTATGTGTCTTATATATGTGGATAGTGATAAATTTTATTCTAAAATGTTGAAATTTGTCTGGACAGAGGAGCTTGTAAGGGGCAGATATCTGGAAGATGCCAATGCGGTGTTTCTGAAGGGTGCTAAAGGTGGGCTTAGAGCTACAAATGAGCTGTATGATTTAATGATTGAGGAGGACTGTAAAGCTGGTGACCATTCAAATGCACTAGAAATTGCCTATGAAATGGAAGCTGCAGGACGGATGGCAACAACTTTCATTCAATTGTCTCCTTAGCGTGCAAGTGAGTTTTCTGATACTGTGTTCAGCATTTCAACCTTCTTTGTTGACTTTTGATGGAGTTCGATAATTTGCAATTCAATGCTCTTAATAATTAGTAAAGATTCATTTGCATTTGGTTGAGTTTGGAGCTTGCATTCATCTTTCAAACTTTATGGATTCTGACATTCTGTCACCGTGCGTTTTGGTTGATGCATGTAATTGCAATGTTTGTTGTTGCCGACTGTTTGGAAATGAGATGATGGTGTTTTCTTGTAGTGAATTTGTAGATTTTATCCTTTAAAGGAATTGTGATGTCTCGTTAAGAATGGAAGAGATATTTTTATGGCGTCTTTGACGGTATTTGAAGTACTTGATGGGTTTATTTGCCTCTGTTAGAATCATTTTCCCATTGTTTGTTATATACTGCTGCTCATTTCATCTGTTTCTTTGTTTAGGCAACATGTGGGATTCCTGAAATAGCTTTTGCAACATTTGAAAACATGAAATATGGAGAAGGTTTGCATTTATTTTGCTTCTTTTTGTTGCTTCGTCAACATTAATAACATAAATAATAAAATGCTAAAAACTTTCAGGGTTTCTATAACATGATTTGTATTTGTATAACAGAATATATGAAACCTAACACAGAAACATATAATTGGGTGATCCAAGCATATACTAGAGCTGAATCTTATGACAGGTGACTTATGCACATCACTTATCATCAATTTTCTTTATTTGGGCCATTGTTTCTTCAGTCGGACATGGAATTTTTCTGTTTATTTATTTGGCAGTGATGCTGTCTGGTCTGTTTATTTATTTGGCAGTGATGCTGTCTGGTATGAGGCTATAAGCATGAAATAGTAAATTTCATCTTGAAACTTGAGTGACATAGAATTGGTTCTTGAGCCCATAAGGAACCCTTATTAATTTAAGCCCTCAAATGAAATTCAAAAAATTACCAAGTTGTACGTTTATTAACTGTATATGCTCTAAAAGAAGTGATGGATCTTTAGAAACCAATTTGGGGGGCTAAATTAAAATTTTCAAAAGTTTTGAAGGCCTAATAATTTTTTAAAGAAATTTAAGGCAAAATTTTCAAAAAATAAATTGAGGGTCTAATTAATTTCTTAAAAAAAAAATTGGGAGGAAACTTTTGGTGGGACACTAAAAACTATTTGAAAATTTTAAAGATTAATAAGAATTTCTAAAAAAAAATTTTTTTTTTGGGGGGGTGCAATTAAGATTATTTAAAATTTTGAGGGGCTAAAAACAATTTTTCCAAAATCTTGGGTGAATTTGCCCTCCAGGTCCTAACTACCGTCTGTCCCTGTCTAAGAGACCTTCCATAACTCCGTATGTTGGATTTTGATATGATTGCAGGGTGCAAGATGTGGCTGAGTTACTTGGGATGATGGTCGAAGACCACAAGCGTTTGCAGCCTAACATTAAAACCTATGCGTAAGCAAAAGTTTTTCTAACGTGAAAGCATTTTTTCTTGGTGGATATGCTTTATTTTTTATTATTTCCTATTTAAAAGTTAGGGAAGTAACATTATTTTATCTTCAAACCGTTGCCGCTAATATTCTAAGTTAATTGGATTTCTTTGCTTGTTTATTATTTTCATGTATATTGTGCTCAAACAATGTATTATTTGTCTTGCTCGAAGAGCTTTCTTGGTAGTTTCTGAAATTCAAATGTTTATTCACTTAGCTTGTTTAATTTGGAAAATATATTCGACGTGAAACCAGCTGTGATTTGTCAGAAAATAGATTCCTAAATTACAAAGATTATGTGTAGTTAGATAGGATTATGTGAATATCTTTAGTAGTTATAATCCCTAGAATTAATTACTTTCCTAGCTTAAGAGTTTCCTAAAGTTAAGATTACAGCTTGTACATAGAACTGTAACCTTTCTACAACAAATATATCATTGAGAATTAGAGAATTATTCTAATTTTAACATGTTATCAGAGCTTTTTTAGCTCATTTCTGGGTCATGTTAACCTCGGTTTAACAACCTCTTTTTACTCTTAATTCCCCTCCTTAAGTGTGTAGTGTTACCCCAACAAAAAAAATGATTGAAGTGGTTGACACCGGCAGTTTTGAGACTGTTCAGGGAGTCACAATGAGTGAAGAGAGTTACTCTAATCCAACGGGTGACTTACAGAATATACAAGCTATCTATAGATTGAATGGGAAGAATTACCTTAAATGGTCCCAATTAGTTCATACATTCCTAAAGGGAAGGGGTAAATTAAGTCATCTTCTTGGGAATGGATCTAAGAAGGGAGATCCTAGGTTTGATGCTTGGGATGAACAGGATTCGTGAGTAATGTACTGGTTATGGAATTCCATGGTGCTAGAGATTAGTGATACGTGCATGTTCCTCAATTCAGCCCAAGAAATATGGGAAGCTGTAAAACAAACTTATTCAAAGGTTAGGGATGCCGCCCTGATCTATGAAATCAAGACCAAGATTTCATCCACCAAGCAGGGAAGCAGGTCAATCACAGAATACTCTAACTTACTACAGAATCTGTGGTAAGAGATGGATCACCAGTGTATCCAAATGAGATGTAGTGAAGATGCAGCAATCTTAAAAAGGTTTGTTGAAAAAGACATAATTTATGATTTTCTTGTTGGACTAAATATTGAATTCGATGCAGTAAGAGTCCAGATTCTTGGAAAGGAATATCTGCCCTCACTAAATGAAGCAATTGCAATTATTCGTGTTGAGGAAGGAAGAAGGGGAGTTATGATTGAAAGTAGTCAAGTGGAGAGTTCAGCCTTGGTAATTAGATTTGTAACTGAGAGAAGAATTGGTCTGGAACAGCTGGTTACTGAAGATAATAGGCAACCAAAAGTAGCAAAAATAACTAACAAGGATTCCTTGTGGTGCATCTACTGCAAAAAATCTCGCCACACAAAAGAAAAGTGTTGGAAGCTTCATAGGAAGCCTTAAACAACAAATAAGAGTTTTTCAGATAAAGGAGGATCATCAAAAGGGCAAGGAAGAACATATACAACAAAACAGAAGGTTGAAGACTCTCAAGAACTGCTTGTTGAGTTCAACAAAGAAGAAATTGAAAAACTGAAAAGCTTGTTGGGGTCTCTAGAAAAGCCCTTCTCAACTGGTACTTGTAGTCTGATTTTCTTAGGTATATCCTTTTCTCAGGACTTTAAATTCTCGGATTTATCTACCCAAAGCTCCTGGGTAACTGACTCATGGACTACATACCACATGATAAATTTTTCATTCAGATTTATCACCTATACACCTTGCAATAAAAAGATAACAATAGCAGAAAATACTGTGATAACAGTGGCTAGTCAAGGGGATATTGTTATAAGTGAAACTCTTACATTAAAAAATGTCCTTCATGTACCCAAACTATTTACTAATCTTATTTCAATCTAAAAAATTACCAAAGACACTAACTGCAGTGTTCGCTTCCATCCCACTCAATGTATTTTTCAGGAACGAGAAACGAGGAGGATGATTAGACATGCTAAAGAAGTGAATGACCTATATTACCCTTAAGATCCCAGTGGATAAGTCAATGCCCATATTTCCTCACCATTATCCCTTTTATCAGAATCTAAAATCAATAAAGATCAAGTTTTGGCTTCACACCTTCACCTTGGTCATCCATTCTTTAAATTATAAAACTTATGTTTCCTTTTTTGTTCAAATCCTTAAATGTTGAAGAGTTTCACTGTGACATCTGTGAACTTGCAAAACATAAACGCACTTCTTTTCCAGTGAACAATAAAAGAGCATCCAACCATTTTAGTCTTATTCATAATAATGTTTGGGGGTCATCCACTATTCCACATATAATTGGGGCCCAATGGTTTGTTTTCTTCATAGATGATTGAATTCGAGTATTGTGGGTATTTCTTCTAAAACATAAATCAGATGTAAGCTCTACCTTTAAGACCTTTTATACCATGATTAAGACTCAATTTGGGGGGTAGACATAAAACGATTTCGATCAAATAATGTCAAGGACTATTTCAACCAATTCCTATCAGCCTATTTTCAAGAGAAAGGCATCATACATGAGTCTTCTTTTGTTAATACCCCTCAATAGAATGGTGTGACATAAAGAAAGAATGACCACATCCTTGCCATAACAAGAACCCTTTTGTTTCAAAAAATATACCTAAACAGTATGGGGGGAAGCTATGTTAACTGGCACCTATATGATAAACAAGCTACCTACTAAAGTCCTTGAGTCCCAAAGCCCTATCCAAGTCCTAACCTGTTTCTTCCCAAATTTCAGTCCTTTACTTAACCTTAAGCCCAAGATATTTGGTTGTATTGCCTTTGTTCATATACACTCTCAAAAT
The DNA here is from genome assembly GCF_006381635.1 of Hibiscus syriacus. NCBI lineage: Eukaryota > Viridiplantae > Streptophyta > Magnoliopsida > Malvales > Malvaceae > Hibiscus > Hibiscus syriacus. The sequence continues at coordinate 414,864 of NW_024062758.1, read as the reverse complement.
ATGGGTAAGCTTGATCCAAGGGCATTGAAATATATCTTTGTTGGCTACTCTTCTACTCAAAAGGGGTACAAGTGTTGTCATCCACCTATAAGGAAACATTTTGTTTCTTTTGATGTCACCTTTGCAGAAAAGGAAAATTATTTTACTTGTCTTTATCTTTTGGGGGAGATTTCATTCAGGGAAGATAAGGACATAAATTGTTTCCTACTTTAGCCACTTCTTGACTTTCCTGTCTACCAGCCTGTTCAACAGCCTGTCCAATAACTTGATTCAGACCAATCTACCTCCTTACAATAAGATTCTAATACACCTAAGTCAAAGGCTCAAGACATTACTCGTCCTCTATTGGTTTATTCAATGAGGAAGGCACCAGTGCAGGTTTAATCATCCTCTTCCTCTCCTATACAACCTGAGGTAACTACTGAACATGTTTCTGATCAAAACCATTGTCATTCCTAAAACTGTATTTGAGGCATTAGAAAATTCTTTCTTGAGGGTGCCTATTGTCATTAGCTGCCAATCAAGGGTGGAAATTACAACAGTTTGACATTAAGAATGCCTACATGCATGGGTGGAAATTACAACAGTTTGACATTAAGAATGCCTTCATGCATGGGGATTGTCGTAACCGGTTTTCGTCCGGGCACGAAATATTATACTTGGCGGGAAAAGTAATGTGAATAAATGGTTTTTAAAATAATTTAGGAGTCGCCATCGGCCTTTTGGGTCAGGTAGGTCGAATACCTAAAAAAAATATCTTTTAAAAGAGTTTTTAAGAAAACATCAATTAAAAGATAAACTGATCTGCGTTTTAACCAAAAATTTGTCTTTTTAATAATAAAAAGGGATTCGTTGTCGGTTACGTTTAGGGAAGGATTAGCACCCCTACAACGCCCAAAATTGGTACTTTTTAATTATAAATTGTCTCTATTATTAAAAATTAAAAAAAATTAAAAATATATTTAATTTAAATTTATATTATTTCAAAATTAAAAAATATTTAAAAATATCGGAAAAGAACTTCTAGGTGCCTTAAGACAGCTCTTTTCTTCAATATTAAAAAATAAATAAATGACAAACATTTTTTATGACAAAAATTTATTTTAATATAGTAAGATATTTATTTATTCAAAAATATCAGAAAATGGCTTCTAGGTATCTTAAGACAGCTCTCTTCTTTGATAAAAATAAAAATATATTAAAATTTTAATATTTTAAATAAAACTAAATTATAATTTTTATAATATTTAATTATTTAAAATACCAGAATAGGACATTCAGTTATATTAGGACTGCTTTTTTTGATATCGAAAATAATAAACATTATTATTTAAAAAATATATATATATATTTATATGACTAAGATAATAATAATTAAAGCAATAATTAAAATATAAAGTAATAACAAAATAATATTGTAATTAAATAATGATCAAAATAAAAGAAATTCAAAAATTATAAAACTAATATAAAGTATTAAAAATAAAGATAATAATTCGAAATATTATGAAAGATAATGATTAATAGTGTAATTTAACCTAATTAATTAATACGTGATTAAAATAATAATTAATAAACTATGAGGGACTAAATTTGATATTTTCCTAAATATATAAATACAGTTAATGGTTAAAATATAATAAATTAAATTTAAACACTAAATTAAAATGATTAAAAGTCAATTTCAGTGACTAAATTGCAAAGTTACAAAACTATAAGGGTTACGGAAAGGGTTTACCCTTTCTTAAATTACACAGATACCCTCCCCAGAACGACGTCGTTTGGGGAGGGTTTTAAAATAATAATAAACTATGAGGGACAATTTGATATTTTCCTAAAATATATATAAATACAGTTAATGGTTAAAATATAATAAATTAAATTTAAACACTAAATTAAAATGATTAAAAGTCAATTTCAGTGACTAAATTGCAAAGTTACAAAACTATAAGGGTTACGGAAAGGGTTACCCTTTCTAAATTACACAGATACCCTCCCCAGAACGACGTCGTTTGGGGAGGGTTTTAAATACCTAAACGCCTGGCCCGAAGGGCCAAGCTTCTCATTTGCCTCTTTCCTTTCTCTCTCAAACGAGAGAACCAGAGTTCTCTCTGGTTTCTCTCTAGTTTCCCTCGCCGGAGGGAAACCGGCAGCCATAGGCCACCGTACTCCGCCGCCGGCCACCGCCGCCGCCGCCCGTAACGGTGGTCGGAATTCACCAAAACACCCCCAAAGCGTAGATCTAAACCCCTAAGACCGATTCCGGTCTTTGTTTTCCCTAAAAGACTCCTAATCGGAGTAAATCTACGAAAACCTTTGGTATTTCTGTTCTCCGGCGATGTTTAGTGCTTCCGACGGTGGTCAAGGCTCCAAGGTAAGTTTCTTTCTTCTTTCTTCGTTTTCTGTTTTGGTTTATGTTGGTTGTGGGTTCGTCTCTGTTCGGTTCTTTCCTCTCTGTTTTTTTTCGTTCTGTTTTTTTTTGTCGTTCTCATGCCGTTCTCCTCTTCTTGCAGGTGTGGTGGCTTTATAGCCACCACTGAGGCTCTCGTCGGACCGGTTCCAGTGGGGACTTCTGGTGAGTCACCATAGCTTGCGGTGACTCACCATAGGGCTCGCTGTGGGTAGCTTCGTGGCGTTGGAGACTTCTTCATGGGAGTCGTGGTAGCAGGGGATCGGCAGCATATGGTTGGGTCACCTGGCAGTGGGAGTGTCCGGCAGAGGCGGCGGCTGGGCTTCTGGAAGCATCAGAGGCGGCTGGAGGGGCTAGGGTTTAGAAACCCTAGCTGAAACCCCAAATGTTTAGGGTTTCTTTGGTCTGGGCTGGTTCTGGTTTGTTTGTAACTGGGCCGGTCCAGTTTGTAATTATTTATTAAATATAAATATATAATATTAATATAATAAATAATAAATAATAAAATAATAAATTATATAATAATAATAATATATAATAATAATAATAATTTTAATAATAATAATAAATTTAATGAAAAATGATGTCTACAGCTGCCCCTCTTGCTCATCCTGGTGTTAACAAGAATAGAGCAAAGACGAAAAAGACATAATTTTTTCATTTGGCTTTTTGAGCAGGATGGAAATGTTTGAAACATCATGCACTGAAGGGCTTACAGATGACCCGAAGGCTTTGAAAACATCAAAAAGCTCCGAAGGCTTTTTGGAAACATCATGCACTGAAGGGCTTACAGATGACCGAAGGCTTTGAAAACATCAAAAAGCTCCCGAAGGCTTTTTGGAAACATCATGCACTGAAGGACTTACAGATGACCCGAAGGCTTTGAAAACATCAAAAAGCTCCCGAAGGCTTTTTGGAAACATCATGCACTGAAGGACTTACAGATGACCCGAAGGCTTTGAAAACATCAAAAAGCCCGAAGGCTTTTTGGAAACATCATGCACTGAAGGACTTACAGATGACCCGAAGGCTTTGAAAACATCAAAAAGCTCCCGAAGGCTTTTTGGAAACATCATGCACTGAGGACTTACAGATGACCCGAAGGCTTTGAAAACATCAAAAGCTCCCGAAGGCTTTTTGGAAACATCATGCACTGAATGACTTACAGATGACCCGAAGGCTTTGAAAACATCAAAAGCTCCCGAAGGCTTTTTGGAAACATCATGCACTGAAGGACTTACAGATGACCCGAAGGTTTTGAAAACATCAAAAAGCTCCCGAAGGCTTTTTGGAAACATCATGCACTGAAGGACTTACAGATGTGGGAAATATCAAAAAGCTCCCGAAGGCTTTTTGGAAACATCATGCACTGAAAGACTTACAGGTGTGGGAAATAGTTTACTAAGTAAGAAACTATGGAAATTGTTTTCTTACTATTCAACAATTTCATTTTCATAAAAGATTGAATGAGAACTATGGAAATCGTTTTCTCATTATTTTTCAAGATAACATGTTGATTGGGTACATGCCCCAATCTCCAGATAAGGTTGTTGGAAATAGTTTAACAAGTAAAAACTAAGAAAATCGTTCTTACTTTTTAACAATTCATTTTAAAAGATAAATGAGAAACTATGGAAATCGTTTTCTCATTATGTTTTTGAAATAACATGTTGATTGCTTGTTCTTCCGAAGATCTGTAAAACTTCATGTTCGAATGCACTCAGATGTATCAATGTAATGCATTGTCTATTGTGTAAATGATTTTTATGAATGCATGAATGTTGATGCAATCTTTATTTGTCTTCAAAGTGGTGAACTTGGTCTTCCTCTAGTTCATCATTATTGTCAGGGTTACCTCTGGATATCAGTGTAGCAATTTATGCTATCAAGCTTACATTTCTGTAGAATCATCTGATCAATTGTATTTGCTGTCTTCTTTGCTTCATGAAAGTCTCAGAAGAAATGTTTCATTTGCGGAACTTTGCTGTAGTCAGAACTATGACCTTGATGTCCCATTTGTCTTGGATAAAACCAATTTCTTTGCTTGGACTGTGTAGAAATTCCATAAAGCTTTCATCTTGAAAAGAGAATCTATCATCTTTAAAAAGAAAATTTGTCATCTTTGAAGAGTGTAGATGTAGATATGCCTGACTCAGCAGGGATTAATTAGGAGAGTAGAGTCTGATCTGATTTGACTCTTGAAACATATCACAAGGAGGATTTATTTCAATTCCTTTCATGTCTCCACATCTAATTGGATCTCGAACAAAACAACTCAAACCATATCATGTAAAGATGTTTAACAACAACCTATTGTTGATCTTAGTTGGCTCCACTAGTTTCTTGTTGTCAAAATTTTCAGCTTTCCTTGGAAAGAAATCTTCATTATATCTCACTTTTAATCTTGGGGTTGAAGAAGACAAACTTCATCTTGGATCAATAAATGGAAACCATATGATCGTAACATTGGTTCAGCATCAGAATAGCAGGGTTGTAAAACATTTAACAGTGCATTCATCCTTGCCTGTGGCCTCTGCTCGATGTTCGTAAAACATTTGACAAACACATTCATCCTTTCCTGTGGTTTCTGTTCAGATGTTCGTAAAACATTTGACAACACATTCATTTTTTTGTGGCTTCTGCTCAGATGTTCTCAAACATTGAACTTTGCCTAGTGTCCAAAGCTTTTGAATAATGTCACAAGACCATTTGAGAACAAAAACTCAGTGGGGATTCAAGTGTAATGTTGGTATGACCAAAAAGTTGGTCAAATTCACAAGATATGCTGGTGTCGATTGAATAGGAGACACTAACTGATCTTGATATCATCTTGGGTAAAGACAAATGTGATACTGATCACATTTTCTTCTATAATGATCTTTGTAGGAAAGTAGCAACACATCAACTGTAGGATCAATGTACAGAAAGATATCCGTGGAATCTTTGCAGCTAGGGATGAATACAAATGATAAAATCAAAATAGATGAAAACTCAATTCATCTTGGCTAGCAATGATGATCCCAAATAACAACGGGAATAACAGTAATATAAGTGAGAGTCGAGTCTCCCTTTTCAATGTCATCAAGAAGCAAAAACTGATGTGAAAAACAGCTTCATAATCTCAATAGTATGGTTGAAACTATTGCTAGGAATCTTAAAGAAATATATTTCAGTTATTAGCGACACACAGAAGGCCAAATTCAATGCTGAGATCTTAAGGAACTGAACCCTGGATCAGTAGTCTACCTGGGGATCATCTTTATTCATGCAACCGTAATGTAGTTTATCAAAGAACACACTGTCATGTGACATACGGTTAGAAGATTAGGTATTTGAAAACATACTTGCTGAGTAGATTTTGTTCAACAACATGATCATAATATAAACTGCCTGATGAACGAAGCAATTATGTATAGTCAGTTCGACTGTCACTGTTTCACCATTTTCATTCTTCATATCTTTCTATCTCATGGAATATTTTTCAAGTCAATGATCTTGACACAGGATATTGTGGGCCTTCAGCATGCCCCAACATTGGCTAATACAAGCGTGCATAATGCATGACATTCTTGATCTGATTGAAATGGGCTTTCAGCATGCCCCCAACATTGCTTTTTGTTAATCTGAGCCTTCAAAATGCCCCACATGGATCCGTCTGAAGGAACCTTTAAAATGCCCCAACATTTGCTGATACAGATGCCAAAAGTATATTCAACATTACTTTTGTTGAGATGAGCCTCAAGAATGCTCAAATATTCATATTGTTGTGAGCCTTCAAAATGCCCCAATATCTATTTCTGGTGGAAATTAGCCCTCAAGATGTCCCACATGAAACATTTCTATCTGAAATGGGCTTCGAGATGCCCCAAATATTCTGCTTCTGATTTACTCTTAAGTTTGTTTGACTGGAATATCATGATCCTCTTGAGGTCTAATTTTGACAATGCACTGTTGTAGGTACTTGTGGATTATTCGTGCCCCAAATCTGTTTATCTTGAATGCTCTCATATGGTGTCAATAAACAGCAGTGTTGTCAAGTAACTGGAGGAATTCTCTTCATGTTGTCACAAAACCTAAGAAGTACTCAATCATTCTGACGAAATGTCTGAGATATGTGTCTCTGAATGAGGTGATATTTTCTGAATCTAGAGGGATTTAATCAGACAGAGTAGAAAATAGCTTGGTAATCCGTTCCAGGCTGACACAGTGGCTTATCATCTTTCAGTGAAGCCATCTCTGAAATATACTTTTCTGGAGAGAAACAATGCGAGTAGTAATCTGATGCAATGCAAGATTACATATACAGTGGTACAGGCTCATCAAAATCTGTACCCATGCAACATGTTGATTCTGAAACAACTCATCTGATTATGAAGTGATTTTTCAGGATGATTTCACAGATATTGATAGTTATTTTGATACCGAGGAAATCCTGTATTCTGATTCTGATGAGGAGAGTAAAACTGTTATACTTGACAAAAATGGGTTCTCAGAGGCTGAAGCTTCAATAACCATGGAGAGATGTGGTTCAGATCATCAATTGCAGAATTGACAGATTTTATAGTGTGATCAAATGGCTAGGTTACTGTTGAAACATTTTAATATTCGATTATAACAAATTAAGTTAAATGGATTTTAAGATTTTCCAAATGATTCTAAGTATATTCGATAACTATTCGAATATCAAACATTACTCCAAATATTTCAAAAATCATTTTTTTGATCCATACTTAAGTGTAAAAATTAAGTTTTAATCATAAAACAATTTGCAAATATTTTACAAAGTATTTCGAACCAATTCAAAGCCAAAAATTCCAGAATACTCAGAGGGGAAACCGATTCCCCCCATAGGAGGAACCGATTCCCCCTGAATGGTTTGGCTCCGAGATTTCCAGAATGCTCGGAGGGAACCGATTCCCCCCAAGGGGGTACCGATTCCCCCCCTGTTCAACGGTCGAAATATTTGAATTTTACACTTAGGGAACCGATTCCCTATGATAGGGAAACCGATTCCCCCCACTGTCCAAGCTGTTTTATTAAATGTTTTCACACTAAAACGGCTATAATATCTCTCTAATTATCCCCAACGTTCAGAAGTGATTCAAGGTGTTTAAGCAAGCTTAGAAGCCATTGATCAAAAACAAGAAACATCAAGCAACTAGAATCAAGAGAGAATCAAAGAGGAAAGCATCAAACCTCAAGTTTGAGCATTTCAAGCCCATTTTCATTCAATATTCATTTTTGCTTTCAAGAACACTTTTGTGCTCAATTGTATTCATCTTTGAGTGTTCTTTTCTTTGTTCTAGAATTGTGCAAACATCTTACCTTGTGAGGTTTTCTTGTAAGTTTGCAAATTTGTAATCTTCTCTTTGAGAAAAGAGTGTTTCAAGAGTTGGGGTATACTCTGAGGGAATTGTAAGGTTATCTCTTTGGCCTCAAAGAAAGAACAAATTAGTGAATTTGTTGGAAAATCCTTAGTGTGGATAGCTAAGGTAGTGGACGTAGACTTTGTTTGAAAGTCGAACCACTGTAAATCGCTGTGCAATTGCTTTCAATTTTTGCAAAAGCTTCCACAAAATTTTTATTGCCAATTCACCCCCTCTTGCCAATTTCGTCATCGATTAACTCAACAATTGGCATCAGAGCCTAATCATTTGAAGGTTTAATCGCCTCTTGAGTCGATCCGGGAAGAGTTACATCGATTACAAAGTCATCAATGGCCTCCACTTCAAACTTCGACCGGTCTTGATTCGATGCCCGTCAACAAGCTCCTTTCTTCAATGGAGCTAACTATGCATATTGGGAAGAATAGAATGATGTACTTCATTCAAGCAAGTGACATGGGAGCATGGAATGCTGTAGAAGAAGGATACATCAAACCTCACTCATCCAGGTGTGGAGTGAAGGAGAGACAAGAATGTTCCAGCTCAACTCCAAAGCCATCCATATTATTTTTTGTGCTTGGACCAGATGAATACGGAAGAGTTTCATCGTGTACAACCGCCAAAGAAATATGGGACAAACTTCAAGTCACACATGAAGGTACAGATGAGGTAAAGAAATCAAAAATTAGTATTCTAGGCATAGCTATGAAAATTCAGGATGAAACCAAATGAAGACATCAAAGCTATGACGGATAGATTTTCAACGATTGTCAATGGTCTCAAATCATATGGAGAGATCATCTCAAATGAAAAGCTTGTGAGGAAGTTAGTCTACTCCCTCCCAAAATCATGGCAATCAAAGAAGACGGCAATCATCGAGTCTAAGGACCTATCGTCCTTAACTCTTGAAGAACTTATCGTTCACTCCTCACTCATGAGATGATGCTTGAAGATGAGGGGACCTTGATAAAGTTGAAGAGACACCAAAGGAGAAGGAGAAGAAGAAAAAACATTGGAGTTGCTCTCAAATCCACAAAGATGAGAGTGATTCTAATGATGATGATGACGAGGAAATGGCATTGTTTGCCAAACGGTTCAGAAAAATGATGAGACCTTACCAAGGAAGAAAATTCAACGAAACGAAGGCCTCAAAAATGAACCAAAAGAGAAGGACCCAATCATTTGCTATGAATGCAAAAAGCCGGGGCATGTCAAATATGATTGCCCACAATTGAAGAAAAAGGGTCAATCAAAGAATAAGCACAAGGCTCATGTGGCTACATGGAGCGATGAAGAAGGTTCCGATGAAGAGGAACAAGAAGTAGCAAACTTGTGCTTGATGGCATTCGGGGAAGATTCTAAGGTAAACCTCTAACTATCTGATTTTGATGATTTATTATGATGAGCTATTAGAGGATATAAGGGTTGGCTTCGGATTTGAGAAATTATTTTTAAAATATAAAATGATGTTTCAAAATTGAAAAATGAAATAAACTCTATCCAAAACCAACAATGATCTTGAAAGTAAAATTAAAGATTTGCAAATCAAACTAGAAGAGTTTGAAAAGAAAAATTTAGATTTGCAAAATTACTTTCAAAGGTCAATGATCATCAAAAGAAAATTGATGATCTTAAAATCTCTTTGAAAAAGTTGGAACAAACGTTTGAAAAAGGGGAAAATTCAAATCCAACTTTGTTAGAAAAGATTTTAGAAACTACAATCATAGAAATCCTCAACGAACCTTAAATGGTAAATATTTAGAAGTATATGGGTTCCTAAAGGACTCATTACTACTAAAGATAAAGATATCCTACAAAAATGGATACCTAAGGGAACTAGGATTTTGGAAACTAATGAATATGGACCCAAAAGAATTTGGGTACAAAAATCAAAAATTAATCTATGTTTGTAGGGAAAGGAGCATTGCTACAAGGCACGGGAAACAAATTCAAATCATGGTACCTTGAGTGGATGCTCAAGACATATGACCGGAGACAAAAACCGGTTCATTGAGCTTAACGCCAAAAATGGAGGGAAGAAGTGACTTTTGGAGACAATTCAAAAGGTCACATTTGAAGGTATTGATACAATAGGTAATACCTCTTCCATACAAATTAAAAATGTTTTATATGTGAATGGATTAAAGCATAATCTATTGAGTATTAGTCAATTATGCGATAAAGGATTCAATGTCTTATTTGAAATTAATGGTTGTAAAGTCATTGACATTGCATCTAATCGGATTATGCTTGTTGGTCATAGAATAGGAAACATTTACATGGGCATTAGATTCTATTGATATGACTAATTTATGCCTAGTTGCTAAGGATGAGCATGATAGTGGTATGGCATAGGAGACTAGGTCATGCTAGTATGAGTGTTTTGCAACGGCTAATTCAAGGTGATTTAGTTCGAGGGTGCCAAGCTTAAATTGATAATGATAAAATCTGTGATGCTTGTGCTAAAGGAAAACAAAAACGAGTTTCTTTTAAATCTATTAATGATGTATCAACTAGTAGAGTATTACAATTGATCCATTTAGATCTTTTTGGGCCAACTAGAACTACTAGTTGGGAGGAAAAACAATATGCCATTTGTCTTGGTAGATGACTATTCTAGATACACTTGGGTTCTTTCTTAAGTACTAAGATGAAGCATTAGAAAATTTCATCACATTTTCCAAAATAATCCAAAATGAAAAGGTACTCTATCATAGTGTTAGAAGTGATCATGGAACTGAATTTGAAAATCTTGGATTATTGAGTTTTGTAATTCTAACGGTATTAGCCACAATTTTTCAGCACCTAGAAACCCCTCAACAAAATGGAGTGTTGAGGAAAAATCGAACTTTAGAAGAAATGGCTAGAACCATGCTTGTGAAATAATTTGCCAAATATTTTTGGGCGGAAGCCACAAATACCGCTTGTTATGTTGTAAATCGAGTAATGATTAGGCCAATTTTAAAGAAAACTCATATGAAATTCTCAAAATAAAAAGCCTAACATTAGCTATTTTCATCCTTTTGGATGTAAATGTTTGTTTAAACAACGGTAAAGAAAATCTTGGTAAATTTGATGCTATAAAAGTGATGAAGGAATTTCTGGGTTATTCCTTAAATTCTAAAGCTTATCGTGTATTTAATAAAGAACTTTAGTGTAGAAGAGTCTATACATGTTGTTTCGATGATAATCCCCTTCCGAGGAAGGATTCTTCTGTTAATGATGATGTAGGTATTGTACAAGCAAATGACGTTAGACATTACGTTGGAGAATCATCATCAAAGGAAGAAACAAAAGATGAGGAAACTCATGATCCCCTCGAGAATCCAACCATGAAGAAAGGGAAATATTTTCCAAGAGAGTACAACTATGTCAAGGATGGTGAAATTATAGGTGATCTATCAAAAGGGGTAACTACTCGATCTTCTCTTAGAAATATCTGTAATTATGTTGCATTATTTCATGCATAGAGCCTAAGAACATCAAAGAAGCATTAAAGATGAACATTGGATTATGGCTATGCAGAAGAATAAATCAATTTGAGAGAAGTAAGTATGGACATTAGTTGAAAGGCCTAGTGATAAATCTACTGTAGGTACTAGATGGTTTTTAGAAATAAACTTGATGAAAGTGGTAATATAGTGAGGAACAAGCTAGACTTGTTGCTCAAGGCTATACTCAAGAAGAGGCATAGACTATGATGAAACATACGCTCCCGTAGCTAGGATGGAAGCAATTAGAATGTTATTAGCATTGCATGTTTCAATGAATTTAAATTATATCAATGGATGTTAAAAGTGCATTTTTAAATGGTTTTATAAAAGAAGAAGTGTACGTGGAACAACCTCCAGGTTTTGAAGATTCAAATTTTCCGGATCATGTTTTAAAATTGACAAAAGCTCTTTATGGTTTAAAACAAGCTCCTAGAGCTTGGTATGAAAGATTGTCAAATTTTTTAATTGAAAAAGGTTTTTTAAAAGGAAAGGTTGACACTACATTGTTTTAAAGAGAAAAGGTAAAGATTATTAGTAGTTCAAATTTATGTTGATGATATAATATTTGGTTCTACTAATGACGTTCTTTTCAAGAATTTTCTAAGCTAATGCAAAGTGAATTTGAGATGAGCATGATGGGGGAGCTCTCATTTTTCTTGGGACTCCAAATCAAGCAAAGAAAAGATGGCATCTTCATTAATCAGCTAAGTACGTCAAAGATATGCTCAAGAAGTTTGGACTGGAAAATGGGAAACCTCATAACACTCCAATGAGCTCTTCAACAAAGCTTGACTTAGATGAAGGAGGTAATGTGTAGATGTTAAATTATATAGGTCAATGATTGGCTCTTGCTTTATCTAACTGCAAGTAGACCGGACTTATGTTTAGTGTTTGCTTATGTGCTAGATTTCAATCATGTCCTAAGGAATCACATTTACTAGCTGTAAGAGAATCTTTAGATACCTTAAGGACACTCATAGTTTAGGACTTTGGTATCTAGAGACTCTAGTTTTAGCTTGCATGCTTTTTCTGATGCGGATTATGGAGGATGCAAATTAGATAGGAAAGCACCTCCGGTACTTGCCAATTCCTTGGAAATATGTTGATTTCTTGGTTTTCAAAGAAACAAAATTGTGTTGCATTATCTACCACTGAAGCTGAATACATTTCAGCTGGTAGTTGTTGTGCACAGTTTATGGATGAAACAACAACTTTTTGATTATGGAATTGAAGTAGGTACTATTCCTATCAGTGTGACATACTAGTGCTATTTGTCTCACTAAAAATCCCATCCAACACTCTAGAACTAAGCACATTGAAATAAGACATCACTTCATTAGAGACCATGTCACTAAGGAAGATGTAGTTCTAGAATTTGTTGATACTTTGCACCAATTAGCGGATATCTTTACAAAACCCTTAGACAAGGAAAGATTTTGGACACTTAGGAGAGAATTAGGTTTAACTGACCTATCTTCACTTAGTGTTTAAAATATTTTAGCACTTTAATAAATACTGAAAAATGCTTACTATATAATTTTTGATTGCATTCTTTCTATTAATTAGGGGGAGTTTGTGATTCTTAGTGAAAATTAATTTTATGTTCAAAAATCGATTAAAGATTAATTTAATTGTTGAACATAATTAATTTTTGATATATGAGTTGTCAATACCACTAGAAAAGATTAATTTAGCATTTTGTGCTTAAAAAAAAATCGGATTTTAGCATTTTGGTGCAGAGGGAATCGATTCCCCCCCTGAGGGAACCGATTCCTCCTTTGAAGGGGAACCGATTCCCCCCACAGGGGAATCGATACCCCCCTGGGGTTCTGTTAAATCGAACAGAAAACCCCAAAATCCCAAACCCTCATTTTATTATTTCTTCCGCCGTTTTCACCCTCTAAACCCCTCAAATCTCCATTTTTTACCTCAATCAACGATATTAATCGGAATTTGCTTCATAAATCATCTTCCAAACCTGTTGGAATCATTAAAATCGTGCAAACATCAACTAAATCCCCTCATTCTTCATATTTCAAGGTAAATTTTTCTAAACTCTTTATTTCATTATTTTTGAACATAGGATTAGTTTCAATTAGTTCTAGGTTGAAATAGTGATCGGGCATTGATTATTTAGTGATTAGAAACTAGATGTTACAACTAATTTCATCAAAAACACAAGAATTTTTCAATTTTTTTAAATTTTCGAAATAAAAAAAAAATATATATATATTATTTTTCAATTATTGGTGTTTTGATCAAATTATATTGTATTATGAAAAACTATACATATATTGTTTCTCAAAACCTATTTTTCAAAAGTTTTTCAAAAACTTTGCCCATTAGGATTGTTTTAGAGAATCTTGAAATATTGAGGACTCATTTGAGTTTTGGGATTAATTGAATTGCATACACTTGTTTTAAAATTGCAGGTTATTATATCTATTCCGATTTCCTTCACCATGTCAAATCCTAAACGTCCTAGGTCTTCATCTAGTCGTTCTAGTCGTCAACCAAATCCACCTCAAAATCCTCCTTCTATTCCAATTTCTAATCCCAATCCCACTGATCCTAACTTGACTATCCAAAATTCGTGTTTCAATCATCCTGGGTCTAGAAATCACCGATATTGGTATTATCAATATTTCGATTCTTACAAAATCCGGGAAGAACGTATTCCTTCTCGTCAAGCTATGTTAGCTATCGATTTTAAATATCTTCCCATTTACAAGAATGGAAATTTGATAAACTATTTGATCTTGAACCCATCGTTTACCATCAACTTGTTCGTATATTCTACTCTAATGCTGTATGTGTTAAAAACCAAGCTGAAACAGAAACTATAGGAATTCGTTCCTACCTCCTAGGACAATTCTTATATTGACCCGGCATATATAGCCAATACATTTGGATTAGATAATGATGGTATCTCGAACATTTGGATTAGATAATGATGGTATCTCGAATGAAAAACAATTTTAGGTTCTCGTTACAAAAGAAAGATAGTGCGAGTGTCTTAGACCTACATGAGCGTTTTCTTCATCTAATGATTTTCTTGGTGGTTTCGACCATCCGGAGGTCGTTATTCTACTCTAGAGCTTTGGATCTTTGGTGGTTACATTGTTTCGAAAACCGTATTAAATTAACCTACCTCAGATTATTTTTGCTGAAATTGTTGAAACCGTAAATCTTGTTCCTAACAAGAAACACTGTTCATCTCTAGTTTACGGTTGCTTTTTGAGTAATCTGTTTTCCAAAGCTGGGCTTAGAGTAAGTCTAGATGCCGTTTTTTCTTAAGAAAACAATAAATCTTCTTTCCTTAACGAAGCGGGATGGGTAAGGACAAAGAAACCTGAATGAGTTCGTCTTCTACTCCGGGAGCTAGTTCTTCACAAGCTCCACCCGAAGCTGACGAAGATCCCGAGTTTGAACAATTAATGAGGGATATTGATGAAGTTGAAGAAGAACCTGATCATCCCGAAGAGCAGCCCGAGGAGCAAGCACAACAAACGCATCAAATGCCTCCATATTTTCAATCCTTTATGGAGACATCGATTACCGATACGCTACCATGGACTCGCGTTTTTCCTCTATAGGTCTCATTTATCCACAAGGGAGCTCAACAATTAGAGATTCTTCGGGAGATGCGTGCAAACAATGAATCAACCAACGCTCGTATAAATGAACTCACACACGAGATGGCCGCCCATGCGAGCCCGTTTCCTCCTACCGATCCGGATGCTTGATTTATGTTTAGCTTTAATACTTTGAACAAAATGAATATTGTTTCAACATTTTGATATGTTTGATTTTGTGGATTGTTGGATTTTGGATATATGAATGGTGTGAACTTATATGTTTGTGTTTTTATTCATTTTTGCATCATTTACATTATCATTAGCAATATGACCAATTTTGCCATATCACATTATTTATGAATATTGAATTATGAAACTAATGGCTAACCTCTCTTTGATTATGATCTTAGCAGCTTAAGCTTATAATTAATAAATCAATTGGCTACATGATTTACAAAACCTTGTTTTACAATGTCTTTTTGATTTAACAAAAAGGGGGAGAAGAATAAGTGTTAAAGTAAGGGGAGTAATTTCTAATTTTAATTTTCTAATTTCAAAACTTGATTTCAAAAATCTAAAATTACTAAAATGTTTTGTTATATCAAAAGGGGAGATTGTTGAAACATTTTAATATTTCTATAAACAAATTAAGTTAAATGGATTTTAAGATTTTCCAAATGATTTTCTAAGTATATTCGATAACTATTCGATATCAAACATTACTCCAAATATTTCAAAATCATTTTTTTGATCCATACTTAAGGTAAAATTATTTTAATCATAAACAATTTCAAAATATTTTACAAAGTATTTCGAACCAATTCAAAGCCAAAAATTCCAGAATACTCAGGGAACCGATTCCCCCCCATAGGAGGAACCGATTCCCCCCTGAATGGTTTGGCTCCGAGATTTCCAGAATGCTCGGAGGGAACCGATTCCCCCCAAGGGGGTACCGATTCCCCCCCTGTTCAACGGTCGAAATATTTGAATTTTACACTTAGGGAACCGATTCCCTATGATAGGAACCGATTCCCCCCACTGTCCAAGCTGTTTTATTAAATGTTTCACACTAAAACGGCTATAATATCTTCTCTAATTATCCCCAACGTTCAGAAGTGATTCAAGGTGTATTTAAGCAGCTTAGAAGCCATTGATCAAAAACAAAAACATCAAGCAACTAGAATCAAGAGAGAATCAAAGAGAAAGCATCAAACCTCAAGTTTGAGCATTTCAAGCCCATTTTCATTCAATATTCATTTTGCTTTCAAGAACACTTTTTGTGCTCAATTGTATTCATCTTTGAGTGTTCTTTTCTTTGTTCTAGAATTGTGCAAACATCTTACCTTGTGAGGTTTTCTTGTAAGTTTGCAAATTTGTAATCTTCTCTTTGAGAAAAGAGTGTTCTCAAGAGTTGGGGTATACTCTTGAGGGAATTGTAAGGTTATCTCTTTGGCCTCAAAAGAAAGAACAAATTAGGAATTTGTTGGAAAATCCTTAGTGTGGATAGCTAGGTAGTGGACGTAGACTTTGTTTGAGAAAGTTTTGAGAAAGTCGAACCACTGTAAATCGCTGTGCAATTGCTTTCAATTTTCTGCAAAAGCTTCCACAAAATTTTTATTGCCAATTCACCCCCCTCTTGGCCAATTTCGTCATTCGATTAACTCAACAGTTACTGACGCACTTCTTATGGTAGAAGATAGGAATTCATTATACAATGACCCCAATTACAAGCAAAGGCGAAACTTGGGCCATTATTTATGGAAAAGGAAGAAGCAGAGGAAGCTTGAAAAGAAGTTTCTTAATGAAAATGATCATGCAGTTCATCTTTCAATTCCATGATCGGTTCTGTGTTCATACCAAACCAGAGAACTCAAAGAACACTTCCAGAAGATGCTATTGGGTCTCCTTATTTCTACTATGAGCACATGGCACTTGCTCCAGTTAATGTTTGGACTGGAATATCACAGTACTTATTCGATGTAGAGCCAGAATTTGTAGATTCGAAACATTTTCATGCTACTACAGTGACAAGGGCTATATTCATAATTCTGCCAATTGAGAAGAATGAGTAATTGCCATTCTCCGACCCTTACTGCCCAACCTGAGAGCGGACAGCTAATGCATTCCACTTATTGAACAGGGTTCTATGGTCGGTCCCATGGCACTTGCTCCAGTTAATTTTGGACTGGAATATCACAGTACTTATTCGATGTAGAGCCAGAATTTGTAGATTCGAACATTTTCATGCTACTACAGTGACAAGGGCTATATTCATAATTCTGCCAATTGAGAAGAATGAGTAATTGCCATCCCGACCCTTACTGCCCAACCTGAGAGCGGACAGCTAATGCATTCCACTTATTGAACAGGGTTCTATGGTCGGTCCGCGACCCCTGGATACCGAAGGCGTCCTTGGGGTGATCTCGTAGTTCCTACGGGGTGGAGACGATGGGGTTGGTCCATGGATTTTCCTTCCTTTTGCCGCATTTCGCTCAAAGGGTTGAAGGGAGATAGTGCATCAAGCTGTTCGCAAGGGCCGACTTGATCCTCTTCCCCAGGGATCCCAGATAGGGAAACCTAGGGGAGCCGCCGACTCCAACTGAACAGATTTTTTCTTATTCTGCTTCCTCCATGTACTGATGCTTTTCCATTGACAAAGAAATGATGGCCTTCCTGGGATCCAAGAACAAAGTTGAACTGTTATAAACATGTACAGGAAGTGCCAAATTGACAGAAAGGATCTGTAAGGCTCTTGAAGCTTATGACAATGAGCCACTTTCAAGTGTCCAGAAGTATGTTCTTGATGAGTGCTGAAAATGGAAGAAAATAAACATCATCATGATGAACTAGAAGATTTTTGTTAGTGCATTTTCTTGCAATGACTGCCACAGTGACTGTCTATTCTGCTGCTCCAAAATACACACTGCCATATCCCACTCTTCCCTAACCATGGAAAGGTTTAGTTGATGGTAAAACTGGTTATCTCAACTTTTAGAATCCTGTACGGCATACAAATGTAGAATTTGTTCCAACTTCTTATTTTGTGCCATAAGTCCTCAAATTCAACAATCTTCTGAAGGACATAATGAATATCATCTTGACAAAGAAAATGATCAGCATAGAAGAAGTAGCAATAATGTATCAAGACTTGAGCCAACATCAGAGTGCAGGTAATGATTTGTTCATGGCTTTATGATGTAATCTTTTAGAGAACATGAATTGATGGTTGGGGAAAATAATCTTTCTGGTGATGCTTATCGCCCTCAGCATGAGATAAACGATAATCTTTCTTGATGAATGCTAATGTCATAGGAGAGTGTCACAAGTTCAATTCTCCAGACTTTCTGGCTTCTTGGACCACTTGCCTTCAAAAATGTGAAGCGCTTCATTCTTCTGGCTTCATTCATTCTTTTTCTACAACAGAGGTAGAATAAGCAACAATGCTTTAAGGACCTTCCACATTTGAGATTGTACTGTTTGAAAATGTTTTTTTCTCCTTTCTTTATTGAAGAATGAAAGAATTTTGCAAAGTATTACCCCTTTCAGGTTCACAATATAATCGAATCATAACAATGAATTTAATGAATATCAAATAAATCAACTACACTTTTAAATCATTCAAAAATCATAATCCTATGGAAAGTGTCAAAATTATTGACTGATTTGAGGTGTAGGTTGATTTTGGTAAAGTAGGTTCTTTCAAGTTGGTTCAGTATGTCGCTTCGGGCTTCCACTAACTTGAAGAAATGGTTGTTATGCTCATCTTGTAGAGATGCTTCTCGTTTCCAGAATCTCAGGAACGTTTTTTTGAGATGTGTGGTGCTTCATTAAGAGATTAAGATCGTCTCTTATGTCGTTGTTGCACCATTCAATATTCGAGCCGCCTTTTCAGGTTTTCAACTCAAATCCTCCTTTGGTTCTAAGATGTTATTTAAAAATTTACATCTTGAACCCCCCTTTTATCATTTTTCATATCATGCATTAAAGATTTTAAAAACCAATTTTTGTAAATAAAAATCAATCTTGAGATGCGGAATGAATTCTGAAGATATTCTCTTTTACTTAGAAATCCATGTACGATTAAAATGGACTTTTCAGGTACGTAACGTAGGCCATGGCTTATGGTTATGAAAAAAAGGATAAAAAGGCCCAACTAAGTGTTTAAGGGTCATCAAACCAAGGATCAATTCATTCTGATGCCATCAATCTTGTTTTGTTTGACTTGGATCTGTCTTGCTGGGGAATTTTCAATCAACTGGATCCCTCTAGACTGCCAAATTTTGGATTCATTTCCATTTTCTCATATCTTCAACATTTCTTGCTTTTCTTGTTTGTACTTGATCAACCTTGTAACTTGAGGCTCACCCATCTTGATTCAAATTTTTTTTTTTGGATGAGTATAATACTTCAATTGCTTTGAGCAACTCCTTTTCCTTTTGCATTTTAGAGGTTTTCCCTTATTCTTGATTGGATTGATCTTCAAGCACTCTGTATTTGACATACTTTGTAGTTCAAAACTTTCATGACTTCATGGAAACTTGTATTCGTAATAAAACTGTATTGACAATCTTTATTCTTATGAGCCAATATCCTTTACCTTGCCCCCCAATGTAGAGGGTGATCCTTGGTTAGGGTTGAATTAGAAGAACATTATTCAGGCTCAAATGGGGACAACAAAGGATATATATATATATATATATATATATATATATATATATATATATATATATATATAATATATATATATATTAAAGGATAAAAAATGCCGTTCATCATCTCATACACAGAAACCTTTGTAAAAGAGGTATCCACAGAGGGATGAATATTCAAGATTAACTTTATTTACATGAAAAAAATGTAATTAATGCTGATATTTATTTCAATCAATCACTTTCCCCTTCTTCTTTGAGTATGCCCTAATCACTCGAAATTATCATCAATGAGTTGGTCCATGATGCCTCATCTCGTCTCTTCTTGCAGTAAAATTCACGAATAGTTGAAAGTTTGGTTCTTTTGAGGTCTTTTGGTTTATGATAGTTTTGTGTTTGAAAAGACAAATGTGTGACTTTTGAAGTCATGTATATGGTGGAATGTAGTATCATCAATCAACTATATCCGAAAAGGTAAACATCTGGAGTAGGTGTAAAAACAGGTGGAGATATTTCTTCAGAATCTTTGTAGTGTCAGGATTTGGTTTGAGTAATTGGCATTGGATGGGATATTGAAGATATAATTTTACCACTTGCCAATAGATCTATAACTCTTGAAAAATTAAAAGAATATCTAATCTACTTTGTTGAGTTAATCGAATGACGAAATTGGCCAAGAGGGGGGTGAATTGGCAATAAAAATTTTGTGGAAGCTTTTGCAGAAAATTGAAAGTAATTGCACAGCGATTTACAGTGGTTCGACTTTCTCAAACAAAGTCTACGTCCACTACCTTAGCTATCCACACTAAGGATTTTCCAACAAATTCACTAATTTGTTCTTTCTTTTGAGGCCAAAGAGATAACCTTACAATTCCCTCAAGAGTATACCCCAACTCTTGAGAACACTCTTTTCTCAAAGAGAAGATTACAAATTTGCAAACTTACAAAAACCTCACAAGGTAAGATGTTTGCACAATTCTAGAACAAAGAAAAGAACACTCAAAGATGAATACAATTGAGCACAAAAGTGTTCTTGAAAGCAAAATGAATATTGAATGAAAATGGGCTTGAAATGCTCAAACTTGAGGTTTGATGCTTTCTCTTTGATTCTCTCTTGATTCTAGTTGCTTGATGTTTCTTGTTATTGATCAATGGCTTCTAAGCTTGCTTAAATACACCTTGGATCACTTCTGAACGTTGGGGATAATTAGAGAAGATATTATAGCCGTTTAGTGTGAAAACATTTAATAAAACAGCTTGGACAGTGGGGGAATCGGTTCCCTATCATAGGGAATCGGTTCCCTAAGTGTAAAATTCAAATATTTCGACCGTTGAACAGGGGGGGAATCGGTACCCCCTTGGGGGAATCGGTTCCCTCCGAGCATTCTGGAAATCTCGGAGCCAAACCATTCAGGGGGAATCGGTTCCTCCTATGGGGGGGAATCGGTTCCCTCTGAGTATTCTGGAATTTTGGCTTTGAATTGGTTCGAAATACTTTGTAAAATATTTGAATTTGTTTTATGATTAAAACTTAATTTTACACTTAAGTAAGGATCAAAAATGATTTTTGAAATATTTGGAGTAAGTTTTGATATTCGAATAGTTATATCGAATATACTTAGAAAATCATTTGGAAAATCTTAAAATCCATTAACTTAATTTGTTATATCGAAATATTAAAATGTTTCAACAATCTCCCCCTTTTTTGATATACAAAACATTTAGTAATTTTAAGATTTTTGAAATCAAGTTTTGAAATTAGAAAATGAAATTAGAAATTACTTAGAAATTACTCCCCCTTACTTTAACACTTATTCTTCTCCCCCCTTTTGTTAAATCAAAAAGACATTGTAAAACAGGTTTTGTAAATCATTTAGCCAATTGATTTATTAATTATAAGCTTTAGCTGCTAAGATCATAATCAAAGAGAGGTTAGCCATTAGTTTCATAAATCAATATTCATAAATAATGTGATATGACAAATTGGTCATATTGCTAATGATAATGTAAATGATGCAAAAATGAATAAAACAAACCAACATATAAGTTCACACCATTCATATATCCAAAATCCAACAATCCACAAAATCAAACATATCAAAATGTTGAAACAATATTCATTTTGTTCAAGTTTTAAAGCTAAACATAAAATCAAGCATCCGGATCGGTAGGAGGAAAACGGGCTCGCATAGCGGCCATCTCGTGTGTGAGTTCATTGATACGAGCGTTGGTTGATTCATTGTTTGCACGCATCTCCCGAAGAATCTCTAATTGTTGAGCTCCCATTGTGGATAAATGAGACTCTATAGAGGAAAAACGCGAGTCCATGGTAGCGTATCGGAAATCGAATGTCTCCATAAAGGATTGAAAATATGGAGGCATTTGATGCGTTTGTTGTGCTTGCTCCTCGGGTTGCTCTTCGGGCTGATCAGGTTCTTCTTCAACTTCATCAATATCCCTCATTAATTGTTCAAACTCGGGATCTTCGTCAGCTTCGGGTGGAGCTTGTGAAGAACTAGCTCCCGGAGTAGAAGAACGAACCCATTCACCGGTTTCTTTGTCCTTTACCCATCCCGCTCTCGTTAAGGAAAGAAGATTTATTTGTTTCTTAAGAGGAAAAACGGCATCTAGACTGACTCTAAGCCCAGCTTTGGAAAACAGATACTCAAAAAGCAACCGTAAACTAGAGATGAACAGTGTTTCTTGTTAGGAACAAGATTTACGGTTTCAACAATTTCAGCAAAAATAATCTGAGGTAGGTTAATTTTAATACGGTTTTCGAAACAATGTAACCACCAAAGATCCAAAGCTCTAAGAGTAGAATAACGACCTCCGGATGGTCGAAACCACCAAGAAATCATTAGATGAAGAAAACGCTCATGTAGGTCTAAGACACTCGCACTATCTCTTCTTTTGTAACGAGAACCTAAAATTGTTTTTCATTCGAGATACCATCATTATCTAATCCAAATGTATTGGCTATATATGCCGGGTCAATATATAAGAATTGTCCTAGGAGGTAGGAACGAATTCCTATGGTTTCTGTTTCAGCTTGGTTTTTAACACATACAGCATTAGAGTAGAATATACGAACAAGTTGATGGTAAACGATGGGTTCAAGATCAAATAGTTTATCAAATTTCCATTCTTGTAAAATGGGAAGATATTTAAAATCGATAGCTAACATAGCTTGACGAGAAGGAATACGTTCTTCCCGGATTTTGTAAGAATCGAAATATTGATAATACCAATATCGGTGATTTCTAGACCCAGGATGATTGAAACACGAATTTTGGATGGTCAAGTTAGGATCAGTGGGATTGGGATTAGAAATTGGAATAGAATGAGGATTTGGAGGTGGATTTGGTTGACGACTGGAACGACTAGATGAAGACCTAGGACGTTTAGGATTTGACATGGTGAAGGAAATCGGAATAGATATAATAACCTGCAATTTTAAAACAAGTGTATGCAATTCAATTAATCCCAAAACTCAAATGAGTCCTCAATATTTCAAGATTCTCTAAAACAATCCTAATGGGCAAAGTTTTTGAAAAACTTTTGAAAAATATGGTTTTGAGAAACAATATATGTATAGTTTTTCATAATAACAATATAATTTGATCAAAACACAATAATTTGAAAAATAACATTTTTTTTTATTTCGAAAATTTTTTAAAAAAATTTGAAAAATTCTTGTGTTTTTGATGAAATTAGTTGTAACATCTAGTTTCTAATCACTAAATAATCAATGCCCGATCACTATTTCAACCTAGAACTAATTGAAACTATCCTATGTTCAAAAATAATGAAATAAAGAGTTTAGAAAAAATTACCTTGAAATATGAAGATTGAGGGATTTAGATGTTGTTTGCACGATTTTAATGATTCCAACAGGTTTGGAAGATGATTTATGAAGCAAATTCCGATTAATATCGTTGATTTGAGGCAAAAATGGAGATTTGAGGGGTTTAGAGGGTGAGAACGGCGGAGAGAGAGAGGAAGAGGGTTTTGGAGAGTTTGGGGTTATTCTGCCCGATTTTAGCAGAACCCCAGGGGGGTATCGATTCCCCTGTGGGGGGAATCGGTTCCCCTTCAAAGGGGGAATCGGTTCCCTCAGGGGGGGGATCGATTCCCTCTGCACCAAAATGCTAAAATCCGAATTTTTTAAGCACAAAATGCTAAATTAATCTTTTCTAGTGGTATTGGCAACTCATATATCAAACATTAATTATGTTCAAATAATTAAATTAATCTTTAATTGATTTTTGAACATAAAATTAATTTTCATTAAGAATCACAAACTCCCCCTAACTAATAGCAAGAATGCAATCAAAAAATATAAGCATTTTCAAGATTTATTAAAAGTGCTAAAATTATTTTAAACACTAAGTGAAGATAGATTGGTCAAACCTAATTCTCCTAAGTGTCCAAAATCTTTCCTTGTCTAAGGGTTTTGTAAAGATATCCGCTAATTGGTGCAAAGTATCAACAAATTCTAGAACTACATCTTCCTTAGTGACATGGTCTCTAATGAAGTGATGTCTTATTTCAATGTGCTTAGTTCTAGAGTGTTGGATGGGATTTTTAGTGAGACAAATAGCACTAGTATTGTCACACTTGATAGGAATAGTACCTACTTCAATTCCATAATCAAAAAGTTGTTGTTTCATCCATAAAACTTGTGCACAACAACTACCAGCTGAAATGTATTCAGCTTCAGTGGTAGATAAAGCAACACAATTTTGTTTCTTTGAAAACCAAGAAATCAGCATATTTCCAAGGAATTGGCAAGTACCGGAGGTGCTTTTCCTATCTAATTTGCATCCTCCATAATCCGCATCAGAAAAAGCATGCAAGCTAAAACTAGAGTCTCTAGGATACCAAAGTCCTAAATTAGGAGTGTCCTTAAGGTATCTAAAGATTCTCTTAACAGCTAGTAAATGTGATTCCTTAGGACATGATTGAAATCTAGCACATAAGCAAACACTAAACATAATGTCCGGTCTACTTGCAGTTAGATAAAGCAAAGAGCCAATCATTGACCTATATAATTTAACATCTACACATTTACCTCCTTCATCTAAGTCAAGCTTTGTTGAAGAGCTCATTGGAGTGTTATGAGGTTTCCCATTTTCCAGTCCAAACTTCTTGAGCATATCTTTGACGTACTTAGCTTGATTAATGAAGATGCCATCTTTTCTTTGCTTGATTTGGAGTCCCAAGAAAAATGAGAGCTCCCCCATCATGCTCATCTCAAATTCACTTTGCATTAGCTTAGAAAATTCTTGACAAAGAACATCATTAGTAGAACCAAATATTATATCATCAACATAAATTTGAACTACTAATAAATTTACCTTTTCTCTTTAAAAACAATGTAGTGTCAACCTTTCCTTTTAAAAAACCTTTTTCAATTAAAAAATTTGACAATCTTTCATACCAAGCTCTAGGAGCTTGTTTTAAACCATAAAGAGCTTTTGTC
Source organism: Hibiscus syriacus (assembly GCF_006381635.1). NCBI lineage: Eukaryota > Viridiplantae > Streptophyta > Magnoliopsida > Malvales > Malvaceae > Hibiscus > Hibiscus syriacus. Next base: position 389,864 of record NW_024062758.1, on the reverse strand, counting down.
AATTTTAAAACATGATCCGGAAAATTTGAATCTTCAAAACCTGGAGGTTGTTCCACGTACACTTCTTCTTTATAAAACCATTTAAAATGCACTTTTAACATCCATTTGATATAATATAAATTCATTGAAACATGCAAATGCTAATAACATTCTAATTGCTTCCATCCTAGCTACGGGAGCGTATGTTTCATCATAGTCTATGCCTTCTTCTTGAGTATAGCCTTGAGCAACAAGTCTAGCCTTGTTCCTCACTATATTACCACTTTCATCAAGTTTATTTCTAAAAACCCATCTAGTACCTACAGTAGATTTATCACTAGGCCTTTCAACTAATGTCCATACTTTACTTCTCTCAAATTGATTTAATTCTTCTTGCATAGCCATAATCCAATGTTCATCTTTTAATGCTTCTTTGATGTTCTTAGGCTCTATGCATGAAATAAATGCAACATAATTACAGATATTTCTAAGAGAAGATCGAGTAGTTACCCCTTTTGATAGATCACCTATAATTTCACCATCCTTGACATAGTTGTACTCTCTTGGAAAAGATACTTCCCTTTCTTCAATGGTTGGATTCTCGAGGGGATCATGAGTTTCCTCATCTTTTGTTTCTTCCTTTGATGATGATTCTCCAACGTAATGTCTAACGTCATTTGCTTGTACAATACCTACATCATCATTAACAGAAGAATCCTTCCTCGGAAGGGGATTATCATCGAAAACAACATGTATAGACTCTTCTACAACTAAAGTTCTTTTATTAAATACACGATAAGCTTTAGAATTTAAGGAGTAACCCAGAAAAATTCCTTCATCACTTTTAGCATCAAATTTACCAAGATTTTCTTTACCGTTGTTTAAAACAAACATTTACATCCAAAAGGATGAAAATAGCTAATGTTAGGCTTTTTATTTTTGAGAATTTCATATGGAGTTTTCTTTAAAATTGGCCTAATCATTACTCGATTTACAACATAACAAGCGGTATTTGTGGCTTCCGCCCAAAAATATTTGGCAAATTATTTCACAAAGCATGGTTCTAGCCATTTCTTCTAAAGTTCGATTTTTCCTCTCAACAACTCCATTTTGTTGAGGGGTTCTAGGTGCTGAAAAATTGTGGCTAATACCGTTAGAATTACAAAACTCAATAAATCCAAGATTTTCAAATTCAGTTCCATGATCACTTCTAACACTAGTGATAGAGTAACCTTTTTCATTTTGGATTATTTTTGAAAATGTGATGAAATTTTCTAATGCTTCATCTTTAGTACTTAAGAATAGAACCCAAGTGTATCTAGAATAGTCATCTACCAAGACAAATGCATATTGTTTTCCTCCCAAGCTAGTAGTTCTAGTTGGCCCAAAAAGATCTAAATGGATCAATTGTAATACTCTACTAGTTGATACATCATTAATAGATTTAAAAGAAACTCGTTTTTGTTTTCCTTTAGCACAAGCATCACAGATTTTATCATTATCAAATTTAAGCTTAGGCAACCCTCGAACTAAATCACCTTGAATTAGCCGTTGCAAAACACTCATGCTAGCATGACCTAGTCTCCTATGCCATAACCAACTATCATGCTCATCCTTAGCAACCAGGCATAAATTAGTCATATCAATAGAATCTAAATGCACCATGTAAATGTTTCCTATTCTATGACCAACAAGCATAATCCGATTAGATGCAATGTCAATGACTTTACAACCATTAATTTCAAATAAGACATTGAATCCTTTATCGCATAATTGACTAATACTCAATAGATTATGCTTTAATCCATTCACATATAAAACATTTTTAATTTGTATGGAAGAGGTATTACCTATTGTACCAATACCTTCAATGTGACCTTTTGAATTGTCTCCAAAAGTCACTTCTCCTCCATTTTTGGTGTTAAGCTCAATGAACCGGCTTTTGTCTCCGGTCATATGTCTTGAGCATCCACTATCAAGGTACCATGAGTTTGAATTTGTTTCCCGTGCCTTGTAGCAATGCTCCTTTCCCTACAAACATAGATTAATTTTTGATTTTTGGTACCCAAATTCTTTTGGGTCCATATTCATTAGTTTCCAAAATCCTAGTCCCTTTAGGTATCCATTTGTGTAGGATATTTTTATCTTTAGTAGTAATGAGTTCTTTAGGAACCCACACACTTCTAATGATTTTTCCATTTGAGGTTCTTTGGGGACCTCTATGATTGTAGTTTCTAAAACTTTTTCTAACAAAGTTGGATTTTGAATTTTCACCTTTTTCAAAAAGTTTTGTTCCAACTTTATCAAAAGAAGTTTTAAGATCATCAATTTTCTTTTGATGATCATCATTGATCTTTGAAAGTAAATTTTGCAAATCTAAATTTTTCTTTTCAAACTCTTCTAGTTTGATTTGCAAATTTTTGATTTTACTTTCAAGATCGTTGTTGGTTTTGGATATGAGTTTGTTTTCATTTTTCAATTTTGAAACATCACTTTTATATTTTAAAAACAATTTCTCATAATCCGAAGCCAACCCATTGTACTCCTCAAATAACTCATCATAAGATAAATCATCAAAATCAGATGAGTTAGAGGTTACCTTAGAATCTTCCCCGAATGCCATCAAGCACAAGTTTGCTACTTCTTGTTCCTCTTCATCGGAACCTTCTTCATCGCTCCATGTAGCCACATGAGCCTTGTGCTTATTCTTTGATTGACCCTGTTTCTTCAATTGTGGGCAATCATATTTGACATGCCCCGGCTTTTTGCATTCATAGCAAATGATTGGGTCCTTCTCTTTTGGTTCATTTTTGAGGCCTTCGTTTCGTTTGAATTTTCTTCCTTGGTAAGGTCTCATCATTTTTCTGAACCGTTTGGCAAACAATGCCATTTCCTCGTCATCATCATCATTAGAATCACTCTCATCTTTTGTGGATTTGAGAGCAACTCCAATGTTTTTCTTCTTCTCCTTCTCCTTTGGTGTCTCTTCAACTTTATCAAGGTCCACCTCATCTTCAAGCATCATCTCATGAGTGAGGAGTGAACCGATAAGTTCTTCAAGAGTTAAGGACGATAGGTCCTTAGACTCGATGATTGCCGTCTTCTTTGATTGCCATGATTTTGGGAGGGAGTAGACTAACTTCCTCACAAGCTTTTCATTTGAGATGATCTCTCCATATGATTTGAGACCATTGACAATCGTTGAAAATCTATCCGTCATAGCTTTGATGTCTTCATTTGGTTTCATCCTGAAATTTTCATAGCTATGCGTTAGAATACTAATTTTTGATTTCTTTACCTCATCTGTACCTTCATGTGTGACTTGAAGTTTGTCCCATATTTCTTTGGCGGTTGTACACGATGAAACTCTTCCGTATTCATCTGGTCCAAGAGCACAAAAATAATATGGATGGCTTTGGAGTTGAGCTGGAACATTCTTGTCTCTCCTTCACTCCACAACCTTGGATGAGTGAGAGGTTTGATGTATCCTTCTTCTACAGCATTCCATGCTCCCATGTCACTTGCTTGAATGAAGTACATCATTCTATTCTTCCAATAGGCATAGTTAGCTCCATTGAAGAAAGGAGGCTTGTTGACGGGCATCGAATCAAGACCGGAGTCGAAGTTTGAAGTGGAGGCCATTGATGACTTTGTAATCGATGTAACTCTTCCCGGATCGACTCAAGAGGCGATTAAACCTTCAAATGAGTTAGGCTCTGATACCAATTGTTGAGTTAATCGAATGACGAAATTGGCCAAGAGGGGGGTGAATTGGCAATAAAAATTTTGTGGAAGCTTTTGCAGAAAATTGAAAGTAATTGCACAGCGATTTACAGTGGTTCGACTTTCTCAAACAAAGTCTACGTCCACTACCTTAGCTATCCACACTAAGGATTTTCCAACAAATTCACTAATTTGTTCTTTCTTTTGAGGCCAAAGAGATAACCTTACAATTCCCTCAAGAGTATACCCCAACTCTTGAGAACACTCTTTTCTCAAAGAGAAGATTACAAATTTGCAAACTTACAAGAAAACCTCACAAGGTAAGATGTTTGCACAATTCTAGAACAAAGAAAAGAACACTCAAAGATGAATACAATTGAGCACAAAAGTGTTCTTGAAAGCAAAATGAATATTGAATGAAAATGGGCTTGAAATGCTCAAACTTGAGGTTTGATGCTTTCTCTTTGATTCTCTCTTGATTCTAGTTGCTTGATGTTTCTTGTTATTGATCAATGGCTTCTAAGCTTGCTTAAATACACCTTGGATCACTTCTGAACGTTGGGGATAATTAGAGAAGATATTATAGCCGTTTTAGTGTGAAAACATTTAATAAAACAGCTTGGACAGTGGGGGGAATCGGTTCCCTATCATAGGGAATCGGTTCCCTAAGTGTAAAATTCAAATATTTCGACCGTTGAACAGGGGGGGAATCGGTACCCCCTTGGGGGGAATCGGTTCCCTCCGAGCATTCTGGAAATCTCGGAGCCAAACCATTCAGGGGGGAATCGGTTCCTCCTATGGGGGGGAATCGGTTCCCTCTGAGTATTCTGGAATTTTTGGCTTTGAATTGGTTCGAAATACTTTGTAAAATATTTTGAATTTGTTTTATGATTAAAACTTAATTTTACACTTAAGTAAGGATCAAAAATGATTTTTGAAATATTTGGAGTAATGTTTTGATATTCGAATAGTTATATCGAATATACTTAGAAAATCATTTGGAAAATCTTAAAATCCATTTAACTTAATTTGTTATATCGAAATATTAAAATGTTTCAACATACTTGATACTCAATAATTTCAAGATTAAAATTTGATTCCTTGCTCATAACCATAAAAGCAATACATATTTATTTATTGCACAAAAGGTGAAGGAAGTAAAAAACAAGTTCAAACAAGATGCTGAAAGTAGAAAAGTACTACAGTGGTAGATAACACTTCCACTTGTTTATTTTATTATGCCTTATTACTCCTATAATGGTATGTAATAGGATCATGATTCTTTTCTTCATTTGCCCCCTATTTCTTGATCATTTCTTGTGTCAAAACCCCTTTGTCAACAAGCATCTCAATTTCTTTTAACAGTGGCCTACAATCGCCTGTAGAATGCCCCTTTACCCCCAAGTGGAAATTACAAACACTATCTTGATCATAGCTATGAGCAGAAGGGTTTGATATCACTTTAGTTGGTCTTGGTGTGATGTATTGACCTTTAACCAAATGAGGATACAAATCTGAAATGGAAGTTTGGAACACTTCCAAAGTTTTTCTTGATCGCATGACTTTCTTTGGTCGATCCGAACAGTTACTTTCTCTTTTTCTTTTGCAGTTGCAGGGATTTTGGATGCGACATACATTTACATCATCAGCTTTTGTTTTCTGATCAGTTGGGCTCTTGGATATGACTTTTGAGTTTTCTTCATTGATTACATTCTCAATTAAATCTCCAGTTGTTACAAGATTCTCGAATTCCTTTGTCGGATTTGCATGCATCAACTCGCGGAAAGGAGCGGGAAGGGAATCACGAAACATACGTGATATCTCTTCTTCTAACATGGGAGGTTGAACTTGTGCTGCCACTCCTCTCCATCTTAGGGCATATTCTTGAAATCTTTCATTGGTTTTCTTCTTTACTCTTCGAAGATCCATACGTGTTGGAGCTAAGCCTTTAACATATCGATATTGTCTCAAAAATGCATCAGCTAGATCTACCCATCTCTTGATCTGTTCTTGGGTCAACTGATTGTACCATACTACTGTTGGGCCAACAAGACTATCATGGAAAGAGTGAATTAATAAATCATTAGAACTCAAATATCCTTCCATTTTTCTGCAAAACATTCTCAAATGGATTAAGGGACAACTGGTGCCATCATATTTCTCAAAATCAGGCATTTTGAATTCATGGGGAATAATCAAATCTGGAATCAAGCTGAGCTCTCTTGCTTCTAATTCTTTGTGGTAGGCACTAACATCTTTCATGTTTCTGATTGCTTTCTCTGTTCTCTTGACTTTCTCCTCATATTGTGAATAATTAATGAGGCTATTCTTTGAGTTTGAGTGGGATGCCCCAGGGTATGTTATCTTTCTCGACTCTTCAATCTGATAGCACGATTTCTCTATAGCAGTTGTATCTTCTTTATCAGATTCCATTCCCTGGATAATTTGATCTGATCCATCTGGTACTAAATCTGAAACTTCTTTCCTTGTATTCCGAGGTAACCCTGTCAATGGTTCTGGCCAATGGTCATGTAGTCCCTCATAAGATTGCTCCATTGTTTTCATGATGATGGTATAGTAAAATAAATGAATGATCTTGGTTTTACTGTTACAAAACCTTTCATTAATTACTTACATGTTTTTATATTTAATGTATATAACAGTAAAGAAATGTAATGTAAATGCGAAAATGCATAAATTCCAAAAATAAAAATGCAAACTGTGCAATTCAAAGGCAAACATAAAAGTATGAATGCAAAATGGAAATGCAAAGATGTAAAAAGTAAGAATAAGAATGTAAATGCATTTATGAAAAGGTGTTACTCAAGAGTGATCATCTTAGAACAGATTTCATTGAACACAAAAGCTTCAGTACATTAAACAAAACTTTTACATGTAGGGGACAACCTTCAGTCCTAACTTCAACAAAACTTTACATATAGGGAATAACTTTCCCATTTTCTTCTCTAAAACCAAGTTAGATTATCAGCTTATGGGCCATATTGCTTGTCTGGACTGCAGCTTCTTCCTTGACATTCTGGGATTCTTTCATCTCCTATGTTAATTCTTGGAATTGATCATTTTCCTTTGTGAGAGAACATTTGTGTTCAAAAAGTTTTTGGAGAAGATCTTCATGTATGTTGCAACTCTTTTTCAATTTGGTGACCCTTGATATCCACTCTTCTGGGGTGTTCCCTATGCCAGTATTTTGAAAGGCTTGACTGACCTTCTGGAAATCTTCATGTATGGTTTCCATTTTAGTGCTCAATTTATCGTTTTCAATCTTCAAATGATGTATTTGAGCTTCAAACCTCAGCAAATCTTCTTCTCTCTGGGCGCTCCTACTGATATTCTTACTTTTGAAGACTTTTGGTATTAATCTATCAGGACCCTTGGTTACCAAATTAGGTCGATCATTTACCATAAATTGTAAGGTTCCATGATCCAAAAGACTTTGGACTCGACGTTTGAAGGCAAGACAATTCTCGATTGTATGTCCTTGAGCTCTGGCATGATATTCACAATGAACGTTGATGTCATACCAATTTGGATACGGAGGTTGGAACGGTTTTATGTAATATGGAGCTATTTCTCGTGCTTCAAGTAACTTTTCATACAAATCTTTATATGATATAGGTATAGCATCAATATGAGAACCGTCTTTTGTCTTGAATTGAACCTGAGTTTTAGATATCGGGAGCATACTAAACTTCGATGATTTCAGATTACATGATTTCTTCTCTTCTCTGGGACCTTTTACAGTGGTCACCATTTCTTTGGTATTTCCAGACGATTTGTGAATACGAATGATGACTGTCTGTAATTTCTCAAGTTGGTTAGGATCAGAATTCCCTTGCATATCTGAAATTGCAGGATTATCTTTATTAAGCTTTCTCTCTTTCTGTGCAGGAATCTCTTCTCTTTTGGCCAAAACAGATATTCTTTCCATCATCTTGGACATCTGCTCTCTTATCTCACGTATCTCCTTTTGATCTTTAATGGGCATACAATCTTTGGGTGCATAGCTCTCCTCTATCCTTGGAGTTCCTTGAGGATGTCTTTTCTTGGCCGCATCATATTTTGTTTGATCATAGAACTTTTTGTCCATTTATGATTTCTTTCTAATTTGATGAACAGTCTTTTCAGTTAACACCTTTTGTTCATGATCATGCAATGCAAACAAAAGAAAACAATATAAACAAATTAGAACAAAAATAACATGCATATGAAAATAAGAAAAAATAAAATGGTTAACCAACTAATTGAAAGAAAAAATTTATTTATCATGGTATATAATAAATCCTAACCTCATGCTTTCTAATTCCATGCTTTATTTGGAAAAATTAACCTAACTGCATGATTTCTAGTTCGCATGTATTTATTCAGGGAGAGAAAAAAAATAATAATAAATTAAATAAATTAAAAGCTATAGCTTATTTCTCCTTTGTGTACACCTATGAACAGAGGTTCAGTACTGTCTTAGATTAGGAGAAGTTCTAAGGTTTATTATATGCAGAGTTTCAATTCTAGGAGTAAAGGTACTCGAATTGTCCTAGTTGATGCTCCCTTGGGCTGTCAACCCTCAATCCTAGTCCATTACAGACTTAAACGGATCGAGTTCAATTCGAGGGAATACATTTCTCTATACCTGACACGGAGAATAAATTCTCACGAAGACATAGAGCATATGAACCCCGAAAGTTACTTGCTAGGTCTGACACGGAGAATAAATTCTCACGAAGACGTCGCTTTCACTCCCACTTAAAAGGGACAAATCTCAATTATAGAGCTTTATGTTATGCAATGTTGTGTGTGAGGAGAAATATTCAAACCTATAACAGATAAATAAAATAATTAATACCTGAATAAATAAAAAATATTAATATAAAAATAAAAATTTGAAAGAAAAGAATTAAAAATTAAATAAATGAATTTTTAATTTCTAATTAATAGAGACAATTTATAATTGATTTTAAAGTTTGACGGTCCCCAGCGGAGTCGCCAAGCTGTCGTAACCGGTTTTCGTCCGGGCACGAAATATTATACTTGGCGGGAAAAGTAATGTGAATAAATGGTTTTTAAAATAATTTAGGAGTCGCCATCGGCCTTTTGGGTCAGGTAGGTCGAATACCTAAAAAAATATCTTTTAAAAGAGTTTTTAAGAAAACATCAATTAAAAGATAAACTGATATGCGTTTTAACCAAAAATTTGTCTTTTTAATAATAAAAAGGGATTCGTTGTCGGTTACGTTTAGGGAAGGATTAGCACCCCTACAACGCCCAAAATTGGTACTTTTTAATTATAAATTGTCTCTATTATTAAAAATTAAAAAAAATTAAAAATATATTTAATTTAAATTTATATTATTTCAAAATTAAAAAATATTTAAAAATATCGGAAAAGAACTTCTAGGTGCCTTAAGACAGCTCTTTTCTTCAATATTAAAAAATAAATAAATGACAAACATTTTTTATGACAAAAATTTATTTTAATATAGTAAGATATTTATTTATTCAAAAATATCAGAAAATGGCTTCTAGGTATCTTAAGACAGCTCTCTTCTTTGATATTAATAAATAAAAATATATTAAAATTTTAATATTTTAAATAAAACTAAATTATAATTTTTATAATATTTAATTATTTAAAATACCAGAATAGGACATTCAGTTATATTAGGACTGCTCTTTTCTTTGATATCGAAAATAAATAAACATTATTATTTAAAATATATATATATATATATTTATATGACTAAGATAATAATAATAATTAAAGCAATAATTAAAATATAAAAGTAATAACAAAATAATATTGTAATTAAATAATGATCAAAATAAAAGAAATTCAAAAATTATAAAACTAAATATAAAGTATTAAAAATAAAGATAATAATTCGAAATATTATGAAAGATAATGATTAATAGTGTAATTTAACCTAATTAATTAATACGTGATTAAAATAATAATTAATAAACTATGAGGGACTAAATTTGATATTTTCCTAAATATATATAAATACAGTTAATGGTTAAAATATAATAAATTAAAATTTAAACACTAAATTAAAATGATTAAAAGTCAATTTCAGTGACTAAATTGCAAAGTTATAAAACTATAAGGGTTACGGAAAGGGTTTACCCTTTCTTAAATTACACAGATACCCTCCCCAGAACGACGTCGTTTGGGGAGGGTTTTAAATACCCTAAACGCCTGGCCCGAAGGGCCAAGCTTCTCATTTGCCTCTTTCCTTTCTCTCTCAAAACGAGAGAACCAGAGTTCTCTCTGGTTTTTCTCTAGTTTCCATCGCCGGAGGGAAACCGGCAGCCATAGGCCACCGTACTCCGCCGCCGGCCACCGCCGCCGGCCACCGTAACGGTGGTCGGAATTCACCAAAAACACCCCCAAAGCGTAGATCTAAACGCCCTAAGACCGATTACGGTCTTTGTTTTCCCTAAAAGACTCCTAATCGGAGTAAATCTACGAAAATACCTTTGGTATTTTCTGTTCTCCGGCGATGTTTAGTGCTTCCGACGGTGGTCAAGGCTCCAAGGGTAAGTTTCTTTCTTCTTTCTTCGTTTTCTGTTTTGGTTTTATGTTGGTTGTGGGTTCGTCTCTGTTCGGTTCTTTCCTCTCTGTTTTTTTTTCGTTCTGTTTTTTTTTTGTCGTTCTCTGCCGTTCTCCTCTTTCTTGCAGGTGTGGTGGCTTTTATAGCCACCACTGAGGCTCTCGTCGGACCGGTTCCAGTGGGGACTTCTGGTGAGTCACCATAGCTATTGCGGTGACTCACCATAGGGCTCGCTGTGGGTAGCTTCGTGGCGTTCTGGAGACTTCTTCATGGGAGTCGTGGTAGCAGGGGATCGTCGGCAGCATATGGTTGGGTCACCTGGCAGTGGGAGTGTCGGCAGAGGCGGCGGCTGGGCTTCTGGAAGCATCAGAGGCGGCTGGAGGGGCTAGGGTTTAGAAACCCTAGCTGAAACCCCAAATGTTTAGGGTTTCTGGTTGGTCTGGGCTGGTTCTGGTTTGTTTGTAACTGGGCCGGTCCAGTTTTGTAATTATTTATTAAATAATAATAATATATAATATTAATAATAATAATAATAATAATAATTATAATAATACTACTAATAATAATAATAATTTTAATAATAATAATAAATTTAAATGAAAAAATGATGTCTACAGGGATCTTGAGGAGGAAGTATACATAAACATCCCTCCAGGATTTGGTCCAAGCACTGGGCAGACAGTCTGCAGGTTAAAAAAGGCTTTATATGAGCTAAAGCAGTCCCCAAGAGCCTGGTTTGGGAGATTTTCCAAAGTGATGCTAAGGCTAGGCTATAGACAGAGTCATGGTGATCGTACTTTGTTTGTGAAACATTCGCCTTCAGGGGGAGTAATTGCTTTATTGGTTTATGTAGATGATATCATAGTTACGGGGATGATTTAGAAGGAATTGATGATCTAAAGAAGTGTTTAGTGAAAGAGTATGAAGTCAAGGAACTTGGACAACTAAAATACTTCCTTGGTATTGAAGTGGCACATTCACAACAAGGAATTTTCATATCTCAACAAAAATACACTCTAGACTTGTTGACAAAAACTGGAAAATTGGGGTGCAGACCAGCAGAAACACCAATAGAAGTCAATCACAAGCTTGGAGATTTAACAGAAGATGTAGCAGTTGATAGAAGCTCATATAAAAGGCTTGTGGGAAGACTCATTTAATTGTCACACACCAGACAATACATTGCCTATGCAGTTGGAGTTGTGAGTCAATTCATGCATAATCCTAAAAAATCACACGGGTCGTGACTCAAATTTTATAATATTTGAAGGGCATACCAGGCAGAGGAATTTTATTTAAAAAGGGAGGTAGTTTGACTTTGGAAGTGTATACAGATGTAAACTATGCAAGGTCCATAGTTGATAGAAGATCAACCTCATGGTACTGTACCTTTCTAGGAGGAAACCTAGAAACTTGGAGGAGCAAAAAGCAGAATGTTGTGGCCAGGTCCAGTGTAGAAGCTGAATTTAGGGCGATGACACTTGGGATTTGTGAATTATTGTGGTTGAAGATTATTTTGGAAAATTTGAAAATCAAATGGGACGGTCCAATGAAGTTGTACTGTAATAATAAATCAGCAATCAACATTGCTCATAATCCAGTTCAACATGACAGGACAAAACATCTTGAAGTAGATAGACATTTCATAAAGGAGTAATTTGATAGTGGCCTAATTTGTACTCCCTATGTGTCCACTGGAGATCAAGTTGCATATATACTTACCAAAGAGCTACTTGGAAAGTATTTTTAGAAGCTAGCTAGCAAGCTGAGGATAGAGGATATCCGTTCCCCAGCTTGAGGGGGAGTGTCAGAAAATAGATTCCTAAATTAGAAAGATTATGTGTAGTTAGATAAGATTCGGTGAATATCTTTTAGTAGTTATAATCCCAACTTTAAGGGATTATATCTTTTCCTAGGATTAATTACTTTCCTAGCTTAAGAGTTTCTTAAAGTTAAAATTATAGCTTGTATATATAACTGTAACCCTTCTACAGCAAATATATAATTGAGAATTAGAGAATTACTCTAATTTTAACATGATTTGTCTGTTAAAATTAACTAATGATATGTGTACCTGAATGCTATGTGTGTATGCTTTTACATCTTCATCAATTGGCAACTGTCATAGTGTGCTGCCTCCTTTTTTGTTCCTGCTATTTGTTTTTTTTAGTGATGACTGATTGTCATTCTCCATATGTCAGGCTGTTAGTGGAGTGTTTTACCAAGTACTTTGTTGTAAGGGAAGCTATTCGTCATTTTCGTGCACTAAAGAACTATGAAGGGGGAACAATAGTGTTGCATAATGAAGGAAACTTTGGCGATCCACTTTCTTTGTATCTTCGAGCATTATGTCGAGAAGGTATCTTGAAATTTGTTCTGTATAATCATTATTTCTCTTGGGTTTAGATTTAATTTAATTATCGTGTACTCATGATTGGATCAGGAAGAATTGTTGAATTGCTAGAAGCTCTAGAAGCTATGTCCAAAGATAACCAACCTATTCCACCAAGAGCTATGATTCTAAGCAGAAAATATCGAACACTAGTTAGCTCTTGGATTGAACCTCTACAAGAGGAAGCTGAACTTGGTTATGAGATCGCTTACATTGCGAGGTGTGCCTTTTGATCAACAGTCGATTCTGGTTCTCGTACTTTATTCATAGTCCTCCAATCATTAATAATGATATCATCCCAAGCTGTGCTTTTGATGGTATTGATTTGATTTCTAAGCAATTTACTATCTTTAAAATCCAGGTACATTGAGGAGGGTGGACTTACAGTTGAACGCAAGCGATGGGTGCCTCGAAGAGGAAAAACACCTCTAGATCCGGATGCTGCTGGATTTTTATATTCAAACCCTTTGGAAACCTCCTTCAAGCAAAGATGTCTAGAGGAGTGGAAGATGCACAATCGGAAGCTTTTGAAAACCTTGCAGAATGAAGGACTTGCAGCCTTGGGTGATACATCGAAATCTGATTATATAAGAGTTGTTGAGAGGTTGAAGAAAATAATAAAAGGTCCTGACCAGAATGTTTTAAAACCCAAGGCTGCGAGTAAGATGGTTGTATCTGAACTAAAGGAAGAACTTGAAGCACAAGGTCTACCAGTCGATGGAACGAGAAATGTTCTTTACCAGCGTGTCCAAAAAGCATGGAGAATAAATCGTTCACATGGTCGGCCTCTTTGGGTTCCACCTGTGGAGGAGGAGAAAGAAGAGGTTATATTTTATTAATATATTTCTTCTTTATCCATACTGTTTGCATATGAATACATTTATGAATATATTTTTGGTTTGGTTATGCATCTCTTGCAGGATGATGAGGAATTAGATGAACTAATATCTCGGATTAAGCTGGAAGAAGGAAATACAGAGTTCTGGAAACGCCGGTTTCTTGGAGAATGCTTTCAGGTTGATCAGGTGAAGCCGATAGAAGAGGGTGAATCAGAAGTTGCAGAAGATGAGCTGGATGAGAGTGATGTTGTAGAAGATGCTGCGAAGGATATTGAAGAGGATGAAGGAGAAGGAGAAGGAGAAGGTGAAGGTGAAGAAGAGGAGGAAGTAGAACAAACTGAAAGCCAAGAAGTAGAAAGGATTAAGGATAAGAAAGTTGAAGCTAAAAAGCCTCTCCAAATGATTGGGGTTCAATTGTTGAAGGACTCTGACCAAATAACTACTAGATCCAAAAAATCAAGACGAAGGTCTTCTCGAGTATCTGTTGAGGTAATAAAGATACCGTTTGATATATTACAGCTCATAGAAGTGCCCGAGATTCTGTATATTTCAAAAGTCCATTTCATTCCTATCACATAAACTCAAGAGGTTTTCGGTCAAAATCCGTTTTTATTTAGAACTTGGGACATTGATGATGAAGATTGGTTTCCTGAGGATATTTTTGAAGCATTTCAAGAGTTGAGAAATAGAAAGGTGTTTGATGTTGAAGACATGTACACTATAGCAGATGTTTGGGGTTGGACATGGGAGTGACAACTTTAAAATAAACCTCCTCGACGGTGGTCACAGGAATGGGAAGTTGAGTTGGCAATTCAAGTAATGAAAAAGGCATGTTCTTATTTTCTGCTTATGTATTCAATAGTGATATCTTACATCTTATATTTTCTTCGTTCGTATTCACTTTTCATCTCCATATCTATTTTGTAATCCAAAATTATTAGTTTGGTGGGATATTCTATCACATTATAAACTTCTTCTATGCTTAATGTTATTGCTTTCTAGATCAGGTAGCTCTTGCAATTGCATTGATATGCTTCGTTTTTTACCCAAGCTGGATCATTTCCATGTTACTCAAATTTAATTGATATTTATGTGTCCAACACGGGTATCTTCAGTTTCTTTTTCCCAAGTTTTCCATGTATTTGGAGGATCCCTTAAGAGGGTTAGATCTCAAATCCCATGTTTGAATATGTGTTGGACATAAGTGTCAGATTAGTCAGAGCAACAAAGGATCATTTTCATTTCCCTCGAGTTTTGGCATTTGTTTATCACATTAACTGATGAAATTTCTTAACTTTTTATTCAGGTTATTGAATTGGGTGGAACACCCACGATTGGGGATTGCGCTATGATACTGCAAGCAGCCATTAAGGCTCCTATGCCTTCGGCCTTCTAGAAGATCTTGCAGAAGACACACAGTATTGGTTATGTCTTTGGGAGGTATGTCATGTTCCTCTATCTCATAAATTAAGATGCTGGTTTGAAGTATACATCAATTTTTTAAAAGGATTTATGTTTAACACCTTTGTCTGATGCATAACCGGGTATGGATTTGAGTCCTCTAAGGGCTCTCCAGATACTTGGAAATCTCAGAAAAAATTGAATACCCATGTCAAATATCAGTAACTCTCCATATAATTCTGTTTCTTATGTTACAGTCCCCCCTATGATGAAGTAATTTCATTATGTATTGACCTCGGAGAACTAGACGCTGCCATTGCCATTGTTGCAGACCTTGAGACTACAGGAATTGCGGTCCCTGATCAAACCCTTGACAGGGTTATTTCTGCCAGACAAACGAACGACACTTCTGGGAACGATGCATCATCAACATCATCTTCATCACCATCATTATAGCAGGTGTATAATCCTATCTTCTTCTTGTATAGTAGAGATTTATGTTAACCAGAGTTGGGTTTGTGATGGATATGGATGTATGTAGGATACGAATATGTTCATTTTTTGCTGAATTTTTCTTATATTAATAGAGGATAGTGTTCAATAGGTGTAACTGAATCGATCGAGGCTCAAATAACTTCGACTCAACTTGAAACTTGGTTCGAGCGTAGACGAATTTTATTTTTGAAACTCGAACTTTATTGAAGATAAAAAACCTTTTGTTTTTTCATATTCTGTTGATATATGTATATTCCCAGACTAAATTTGACACCAAGCAAATATTGAAATCGTGGTCTCAGGTAACTTTGAAGTCAAACAAGCTGTTCCTAATATTTTGCTTTGATTTTTCTTGGTGGAAATAAGGTTTCAGAAATGCTTGACCTCTAAGCTACCTCTCTCTCTCTCTCTCTCTCTCTCTCTCTCTCTCTCTCTCTCTCTCTACAATTGTTTCAAATACTTAAATAAGAGAAAAAAGAAGAAAGGAAACACAACCATTTATAAATTTATCAAAAATTATATTTATATAATACGGATTATTAATGTGTTAAAAATAAAATAATATAACATTGATGTAAATAAAAGGATTTAAACTCAAGTTTAAAAATATTATATTACATAATATTAAAATAAAATGATGGATTTCATTTTCATTTTAAATATTATATCATAATGTTAACCAACTCAAGACTTCATTTAATAACCCTAATTATTCATTAAGAAAGTTCATACTTAAGATTAAATTCATTTTTTCAGAAAATGTAAAAAAAACATTCTTTAAAAAAAAGAAATTCGTTTGCTTTAAAAAATATATCATTAATATTCTTTTAAAATAGGGACACATAATAATAAATATATCATTAATATTCTTTTAAAATAGGGGCACATAACAATAAATATATCATTAATATTCTTTTAAAATAGGGGCACAAAATTTAAATCTATATCATAATCAAATGCATAACTTTTTGTTATATTTATGATGTTAATTATAAATAATACTTTATCTAAAGTAAAAAAATAAATTAATATTTTACTGAAAAATAAAAAATCAAATTAAAGATTAATCTATTTTGTTAACGTGCCACATTATCAAACTAATAGATTAAATATTCAAAATACCTAATAAATTAATAACTGGGCGTTCAAAATGTAATTACGGTAATATGGATTATCAAAATTTAATAAATCAATAACATTAGTGATTAAAATATATTTTTTAAAATTTAATGATTAAAAATATATATATCAATCCAGTAGTTTACAAAAAATAAATAAATCATAGAGTTACCACCTCTATTTAGCACGTTCAAAGATCGAGTCATCTACTCACTGTTCGACGCCCTTTCCTGATTCCGACTTATTGGGGATCGAACGTTCCCAAATTTACAGCCTTATTAAAATTTAAAGAATTTACTTAAAAAAATGTTGTTGTTATAAAATAGGCAAGATAAGCTTAAATAGTTGAACGTATTTTTGGGAAATTTTGAAGAAAAAAAAATCTTTGATAATGGCAGCTGTTCCAGTTGAAGAAGCCATTACAGCTTTGTCGACATTCTCCCTAGAGGTAAATAGTTTCTTAAACATTATTTTATATTTTTTTTTTTCTTTCATTAATTTGGTTTCAAAAAAGTTGATTTAATTTCTAAAACTTTATTTCCAAAATGGGTTCTTCTGTTTGATTTGATAAACTCTTCCCCTTATAATTCCTTATATTTTCCCTTTTCAAATTAAATAACCTAATCACCAAAACCCTGCACCAAATTAAACTCCTACCCTACCCCACATGAATCACTTAAAACTCTCACCTTTATCTTTTCTTCATTGGTTAAACCTTCACATCTCCCTTCACATCTCTTCTTTCACAATACAAAACAAGAACCAAACCACCACCATAGTCGTCGCCTCACCTCACCGTCGTTAACCTTGCATCACCGTGTACTCACCGTTCCACTGACGTCGAACACGCCGTTCCACTCTTGTTGTTTCTTTTCTTCTTTAGTCGATCAAGAAACATGGTGAGAACAAGAAACCAATCGGGCAATCCATCTCGCCCATTGGTCACTTTTGGTGGTGGGCGTTGTTGATTTGTCATGCCCCTGGTGATCGACATTCTGAGTGGTTTAGACTCACTGCCACAGCCCGCTTCCATTCCTCAACAGCCGAGCGCTCGCTCGCCCACACCCAACCCGATGTCGTCCACCTTTGTTCATTATTCTTCGACTGATTTTATGGTGCCACTACAAGGTTCTGCTGGTCCATCTGCACCATGGCAGAACCGATAATCCTCTTTGGTCACTCCGATCCATGTCGCAATCTCAATTGATGTCGGATACCTCTCATTCAGCACAATCGAAAAATACCTGAACAAGCCGGACAACCCGAGGTAAATTCTACTCCTGTCGATATTGAACTATTATTAATGTGACATCCTGTTTATGGTTTTTCAGATGACTTTGCTTTCGGATTTCCGAATCCGCCACCACAACCAATTCCTGAGCTGACATATTCCTCTAGTCGAAACCGTGTACAACAACCATAATAACCATTATTTGTCGTGAGTTACGACGAAACACCACCTCACGATGGACATGCACCTGATCATAGTCATTATCGCGAGTGTCATTGGAGAGGGCACACCTTTTCTGTACTCGCTGAGAAAGTACTTCAAGGTTACCTAGACTTTGACGATGAAGTGGCTTGGCGATTCGACAGCATCCGGCACCGTAAGTTCCAAGTTTGTAAATATATTCCTGATCACACCCTTGATTCCTTGTATTTGCGTGATTCTGTCATGAACTATTTTGATGCAATTGGTTGGCGTTCTTATTCTGAAATTCGATATGCTACCTATTACGAATTGGTTTTTGAGTTTTATATGGTCATGATGAATGTCAAAGACCATGATTTTTTAACCGCTTTACTTGAGATTTCGCGGGACTTCAACACGGATGTAGCATTCGAAGGACTTATCGGTTCACCCAGTGCTACATACAATGCGCGCAACACCAAAGGATGGCATATTCACAATCCTGCTCTTCGTTGCATACACTGGTTCTTTGCATATAATTATTTCAGATGTAACGAAACTACGTCCTCGTTAAGTAAGGTTGAACTATTTTTCCTATGGTGTATGTAAACCGTTGTGAAGGTAAATTTGGGTTTTTGGTTCGTGCGCGCCTTTGAGCTTGTTCTGTGTTCCAATTGCCCACTAATTCTTGAACCTTACATTACTCGCCTTGCATTTCATTTATTTTCGTTAACATTTGGTTTTAATCAATTTACTTATGTTTTTTCAATGGACCCTTTAGATGCTAGGTGTTTGGACTCGATGAGACTCGTCGCTGAAACTCCCAATACACCACACATTGTCCCTTCCAGCATAGTTACCTCGCGCAATGAGCGTGTATTTCTTCAGAGGACTACACAACCCGCGGCATCAGAAGAGCATCCACCCTCGGATGTACATAGCGAAATCCATGAGGTGCATAGGCTGCTAGACTCCATCGAGACCAACATTGCCGAGATTCTTTCATACCTTAGCCTGGGCCCTTCAAAACATGGCCACGGTCGAGACCAACATTGATCGAGGAGTATTTTCACCCTCTTTCATACCAAAACGTGGCCCTTCAAAACATGGCCACGGTCGAGACCAACATTGATCGAGGAGTATTTTCACCCTCTCTCTTTTGTAATTTAATTATTGTTCATATTGAGGCAATATGATTTTAAGTGGGGTGAAATTAGAAATCAAGATAATTATTGCTTATTCTTTGATATTGAAATTGAGTTATTTCTTGATTTGATTAGTTGATGATCTTAGTTGCCGATCTTTAATTTAATCCAATTTCTTTGTGTTTCTTTGTGAATTCAAAGCATGTTCTTGTTGAGTTCAGGTTTCAAGAAAGCATGTCATGATTAGTTGATGTAAATTTTTCGTGGTAATTTCATGAATTCATTTATTGAATTGGATGCATGACTTAGTTCAATAAACCATTTTATGTGAGTTTTGAGCCTTTCATGAGCATATTTTTTTATTCTTGTTGTTCATTTCAATTGAGTGTGTCGAACTAATCGATTGTATTCTAGAACTTGTAACTCGATGCTTGTTAAGACTACACATTTTTTATTATGATGCTTTGATGTGATAGAGGCATTAGGATTAAACTCATTTATCATCCCAAACAAAATAGTCTACCTTTTATTCATTTTCCCCTAGAGAACCATTTTGAGCCTTATATCTTTTTCTTTGATTCCCCACATTTTTAAATCTGAGTCGATTTTGTTTTCCCCTCTCTTTTTTTTACCCTTTTTCCAAACAAGGTGAGATTATTTTTGAAAAAAAATTAGAAAAAAAATTAGGAAAAAATACAATGCAAAATCAAACAAAATAGTACATAAATTTACTCTCTTCGATTAGCAGAAACAAACCAGATCAATTTGGTTCGAATAGTGAAGAAATTCAGTGCAGAAAAATTCAAACAGTGTATTTTTTATTCGAGTGAGTAGAAAATTCATTGCAATTTTTTTTGGTTCGACCAGAAAAAAAGGATTGAATAAAGCTTAAACCATTGACCCTAGACCCAAAAGTCAGACCCTAGATACTTGACCCCAGATCCGAAAGCTAGACCCTAGACTCGAAAGTCAAACCCTAGATACTTAACCCCAGATCCAAAAGCCAAACCCTAGATACTTGACCCCGGACCTCAGACCCCATACCATTAACCTTGACCATCAAACCCAAACCACTAACATCGAATGTCAGATCTTGAATCCCTAACCTTAAACCCTAAACTACTAACCCCAAACACTAGACCACTACCCTTAAACCCAAACATCGGACCCTAGAGCCAAAATAATAAACCCTTAACCCTAGAGTACTACCTTAAAATATTAACCCTAAAACCTTAAGCTTAGACCTTAAACCCTAAACTACTAACCCTAAACCTCATACCACTAACCCTTGACCAAAGATCATTAACCCTAAAACTCAAACCACTAATTCCAAACCCTTAACCACTGACCTTAAACTTCTAACCCTAAATATTAACCCTAAACATCATATCCCAAACCTTTAACTCAGATCACTAACCTTTAACCCACGATAATTAATCCTTAACATAAAACCCCTAACCCTAGATATTGAACCCCAAACCCTAAACCCTTAACCCCATACCACTTACCCTAAACTATTAACCCCAAAACCTAAACCCTAGACTCTTGACCTAAAACCCCTGACCATTGACCTCAGACCTTAGACCACTAGCCTCGGACCCGAAACCACTGACCTCAAACCCCTAACCCCTAACCTCGGACCTTAGACCTCAGACCCTTAACCTTAAACCATTGACCCCGACCACTGGCCTTGGACTTTAGACCTCAGACCATCATCTCTAAACCATTGACCCTAAACTTTTAACCCTAAATCTCAAACCCCAAGCCATTAACCCCTTACCCTATACCTCTGACCCCAAACCATTAACCTCGAACAACTTATCCTAGACCATTGACCCTGGATGAATGACCCTTGATCTTAAACCCTGAGCTAGTAACTCTATATTTTAAACCCTAACTAATAACACTAGATGTCAGACCCTTGACCTCTAACCTTGTATCACTGACTCCTAACCTTAAATATCATTGATTTTAAACCTTGAACCATTAACCCCATACCCATGACTAAGAAAATTGAACCCTAGACCAACGACCACTGACCCCATACCACTAATATCAAACCTTAAATCCTATACCCCAAACCACTGACCCTATAATCTTAGTACGTTATTTATGTAGTTCATTTTAGAATAATTTATTTAATTAAATTACTTGATGTAGACACTAATTTAGATCGATCTACTACTCGAGTTGGTCGTTGTAGAGGTTATTATCGACGTTAACTTTTGTCAAGGTGTGTATCTTTACTAGGTGTTATATTACTTGTGTGGTTGTTATTTGTTTGGTTGGTTGGAATTATGATTCAAAGCATGTATAACTGTCAGTTTATCTGTGATAAATAAAATTCAAAAAATATTGCCATGTGATGCATGTTCATCTATCGAAAACGGAATGTATTTGTGTGTATGTAATATATGAAGGTGCTATTTTTCTTGGAATATATGCTTCATAATATATACTTCATATATTTTTTCATGAAATATTGTTATTCGGATCGGAATGGAAATCAAATTTGTATGTCATACTACATATCATTAGGACGATTATTGATAGAGAAAGTTCAGTGCATTCACTCGACAGGGTGAATGTCACTTTTTCAAATTCAATGGCCTCTGCCTTTGTGGTTGACCCCACTTATATGATGTGTGGGTTGGAATTAGTGTGGTTTTGGGGAACCCACTCTTCGAGTGTGACAAGAGTACGGGCGAGTACATGAGCACTTACATATCATTTACATTGTAATTAACAATGATGATTTGACGTATAAATATTATTACTTATTTTGGATTATGTTGTGACTTGTGTTTGTTGCACTTTAGAGACACACTATACCTTGTAACTTACTCCCTCTTAAATTCTTCTTTCAAATTACCGAGCTAGGTGAACCGATACTTGAAGTTCAACATTATTTCGCATTCATTATTTTTATAGTTTGACATTTATTCGGACTTCCTATTTATTATTTTATTAATATTATATTTGAATAATATTTACTATGTTTCAATATTTTTTGGGACATTGTATATAAACTTTGTTTTGGACTTTGGAATTGAATTTGAATTTTATAAATGTTTAATTAATGTTTAATTATTGTTAATTTAGTTCAGTTACTTTAAGTATTTGAAATCAGTAAATGCGGGGTAAATTTTAAAGTATTTAAAATAATGTTGGGATCTTTTTTAGTGTTTGACAAATGGAAAACCCTAAAGTCAACCCTCTTCCTCAACTACGCAATGATGAGAACCAACCGCCACCTATGTTGTTGACTCAGGCACTCCCCAAGAACGGTGGTAAACCTACTGAATTCTTTGACGGGCCTGAAGTCTTGTGTTCCTCGCAACTTGAACGACCGAGCTCCTCTTTCCCAGATGAAGATCAACGTGTGACAAAGAAAGTGAGAAATAAGGAAGATGAAGATGGTCATATGGAGGAAGCCCAGGAGGGAATAGAAGCACGGATGAATAAGACTAACACTGGAGAAGATGCTGATAAACAGGAGAAGTTGTCCTACACTGGGGCAGTTACGGGTCAATCACCATGAATTGAGGATGTAGTTTCGCTTCAGGCCATGGACGAGGTGGTGGTGCTCGATGGCGAGTGTATCGTGGACAACAATGGTCCGTATCCGGTGATCCAATTTGCGGATCAACTGCATGACAGAATCGACTATAGTATGAGGCGTTTGGTCATCGTTCGACTTCTCGGACGTGCCATTGGTTATAAAACTCTGTTGAATCGTATTGGTATCTTATGGCAACTTCAAGGTCAATACCAGGTTATTGATTTAGAGAACGATTATTTTCTAGTAAAGTTTGAAAGTGAGCAGGATTACATTCATGTTTTGACGGAGGGACCATGGACAATTTTTGGAAGCTATCTCACGCTCCAACCATAGAGTCGATCGTTCTCAACAATGGAAAGACATCTATCGCAGGTCATTGTTTGGGTACGATTACCGGGTCTTCCTTACAGATATTATTCCAAAACGATATTTCGTCGTATCGCTATGGTTATCGGACAGGTTGTGAAGATTGTTTTTGCACGAATTCGGGGGAAAGAGGTAGATTTGCTCGCTTGGCGGTTTTGGTGAATCTTAATAAACCATTAATTTCTTGCATCAAGATTGATGGATTCTGGAAAAAGATTGAGTATGAAGGTTTACAGCAGATATGTTTTCACTGCGGTGTCTATGGGCATTCAAAAGAAAGTTGTGGACACGTAGAAGGTAATACAAGCAAGGGCGAGATAGCGAATGTTACAAGTGTCAATATGGAGAAAGAGTTTGATGGAGAGGAGGCTGGATACGGACCATGGATGATAGCGGAGACCCGTAGGAGGCGCACTAGGAGAAATCCAGATTCTCATCCTAAAGTCAGCGGTGATAACGTGCGAGGCTCTCAGTTTGCTATTTTGAACAATAGCGAAAGCAATCTTGTTGTGAATAATACAGCTCCTACGGTAATAACAGAGGCAGAAATCAGCAAGAGTAATGATCCGGTGAATACTCCTCGGATGGAGAATCGGGGGAAAGGAAAAGACAAAACAGTTCTTGGTTCAAGGGGGATTGGGAATAGCAGACTGGAAAACTCGAACAGCAAGGTGATTACTGGAGATAGTTGAACTTTACAGCAGATCAATGTGATTGAAACGGAGGTTGGGGCGATCCCTCAAGGTATGAAAACTAAGAAAATTACAGCGATAGAAAACCATTCGACAATTGTTATTTCAGAAAATAATAGAAATAGCCTTGGAAGTAGAGGGGTTCGTGGTAAGTTTATCGGAAAAAAGATGGGGGAGAAGAACAAGGGACTTAAAGTGAGGAGAAATAAGGACTTTAGATTTTCACCGGCAATGGTTACGGATTGGATGAGGAATATTAATCTTAGTCCGCAAGTTGATAAAGTAATATTGCATGGAGAGAGTTCCTCATTCCCATATGAAAAAGAAAGGGAGGAAGCTCTACCGCATACAACGAATGAGAGTACTTCTGCTTCGGAAGAAATTCACGTTCTGGATGGCGAGAATGCCAACCCAAATCTACCTCTGGGAGGGGGCACCTCTTGCAATTTTGTTTGATGGTTAATTTTCTTTTTTGGAATTGTCAAGGTGCTAGGAGCCCTAAATTTAGACGATACCTTCAGGAACATTGTTGGTATAATCGAACTGACATTGTTGCTTTGCTGGAAACTCAGATTAGTGGTATTGTTGCCGATAAAGTCATCCGGACCTTGGGATATCCATATTCTTTTAGTGTTGAAGCCCATGTGTTTAGTGGTGGGATTTGGATACTTTGGGATGACGGATTAAATGTTGAGATTTTAACCATTTCGAACCAGTTTATTCATGGGAGGTGCTAGTCGGAAAATGATGCTCGCTGGCTTTACTTTACGGTTGTTTATGCAAATCCTAAAGTGGAGAAGCAGAAGCTAATTTGGAATCATCTAATGAATCTTGCTCCAAGCGATACTGAAGCGTGGATACTGGGAGGTGATTTCAACTCCATACTTCGGCCAGAAGAGAATGAAGGTGGTGTAATTCATGGATCGGGGATTAGTGCATTGTTCGCTGATTTTATTTTTGATATGGGTTTATTTGAAGTTGTTTACCGAGGATCAAAGTTTACATGGAGGAGAGGGAATCTTTGTAAACGGTTAGATCGATGCCTCATCAATAATTGTTGGGCTAATGTCTTCCCTAATACTATGGTGTTGCATCTTGATAGAGTGGGCTCGGATCATTGTCTACTTCTAGTTCAAATTCAGAGTGTTCAGAGATCTCAAATGATTAAACCTTTTCGATTCATTGCTGCATGGCAGGATCACCCTCAGTTTAAGAGTTTTTTTATTGAAAGCTTGGAACAACGATTTGGATATGCTAACCAATGTCAATTCTTTCCAAACTAAAGCGAAAGATTGGAATTTAAAGGTGTTTGGTCATATAGGGAGGAAAAAAAAGAATTATTGGCACGTTTACGAGGTATTGATAAAGCGCTCCTTACTCGCTATACTCAGATATTAGTGGAGTTACAACATCGTTTATCTTATGAACTTGAAGAGGTTCTGCAACAGGAGGAGAGCTTGTGGTTATAGAAGTCGAGGAATCAATGAGTTCTTCATGGAGACAAGAATACAAAATATTTCTACACGTGCACGATGCGGAGGCGTCGACACAATTTCATTGATGCTCTTAAATCACCAAATGACAGTTGGGTGTCAGACTAAGAAGCTCTTTGCTCGATGGTAGTTAACTTCTATAAGAATTTATTCACAAGCAGTAATATTGATGGGCATAGGTACCTAATTCAGGGATGTTTTCCTACAATCTCTGTTTCACAGTTGAATCATGACCGTTAATTAATGAAAAGATTCGTGAAGCGGTATTTAATATGAGTCCGCTAAAGGCTCCTAGAGTGGATGGGCTTCATGCGTTCTTCTATCAGCGGAACTGGGATACAGTAAGCTTCAGTGTGTGCCAAATGATCAAAAACATTTTTTCAGGAGGAACTCTTGATGATGAAATTAATCAAACTCTTTTGGTACTAATTTCGAAAGTGCAAGCACCAGACTCTTTTAGCCAATTATGACCTATTAGTTTGTGCTCTGTGCTATACAAAATTGTTGCTAAGATTATTGTTAACCGACTGAAACCGATGATGAATCAATGGATATCGAAAAATAAAACAAGTTTTGTTCCTGACAGGTCGATTATTGACAACATTATTGTCGCACAAGAGGTGGTTCATACCATGAGATCGAAGAAATGTAAAGTTGGTTTTATGGCGATAAAAATTGACCTTGAAAAAGGTTATGACCGCCTTGATGGTCTTTTATTGATATACTCTAGGCAAGTTGCATATCCCGGTGAGCATTCGGTCACTTATCATGAGATGTGTAATGTCGGTTTTGACTCAGGTTCTTTGGAATGAGGCTATGTTTGAAGCCTTTAAACCATATAGAGGACTACGATAAGGAGACCCTTTATTACCATATTTGTTTATGATGTGCATGGAGAGATTGGCGCATGTGATTTCTATAGCTGTTGAGAACGGGCAGTGGAAGCATATTTGCCTATGTCGTAATGGACCTAACCTTTCTCACTTATTCTTTGCGGACGATTTGGTTCTCTTTGTTGAGGCTTCTATTGAACAATGTTATGTTATTCGAAATATATTGGATCTTTTCTGCAGGTTCTCAGGCCATAAAATCAACATCCAGAAGACTACTATCTTTTATTAAAAGAATGTGGAGTCGGGCTTAAGGAGTTCTATCAATTCTCAATTTAGTTTCCAGGAGGTCCATAATTTGGGAAAATATCTTGGTGTTCCTCTTCTACACTCTCGGATAACAAGAGCTTCTTTTAGTTACATCGTTTCGAGAGTCCGTTATAAACTTGCAGGATGGAAGACTAAAGCACTATCTTTGGCAGGAAAAATTACTTTGGCTAAAGCGGTACTTTCGACTATTCCTTATTTTTCAATGTAGTCCATTAAGCTACCGAAAGGGATCTGTGATAAAGTAGAAAAATTAATTCAGGGCCTTATTTGGGGTCGAACTGAGACTAGAGGTGGAGTTTCCCTTGTTAATTGGGAGACTATGTGTAAACCTACAAGCAAGAGTGATATCGGTATAAAGAAATTATATG
The DNA here is from genome assembly GCF_006381635.1 of Hibiscus syriacus. Classification (NCBI taxonomy): domain Eukaryota; kingdom Viridiplantae; phylum Streptophyta; class Magnoliopsida; order Malvales; family Malvaceae; genus Hibiscus; species Hibiscus syriacus. Next base: position 363,150 of record NW_024062758.1, on the reverse strand, counting down.
ATCAAAACGACGCTTTCCTCATGAAACTAGCGTTTAATTTGGTTGCTATGGCGGACAAGTTATGGGCTAAAGTGCTATGTTCCAAATACAAGTGGTAAAGTGGTTTACCCGACTCCATTTATGCGTAAGGGTTGCTCGCATGTTTGGAAAGCAATTTCTCAAGTATGGAGTGATGTACACCATAATCTAGTTTGGAGTATTGGTGATGGTTGAAATGTTAACTTTTGGAGGGACGCATGGCTTAGAGATGTGGGTCCTTTGAATTGCTTTGTTACTAATCAACCCGATAGAGAATCACTTCCAAGTCGATTGGTAGCTTCAATGGTGGACGCAAATGGTCTTTGGCGCTGGGAATTATTCAATCATATATTACCTAGCACTATTATACAGAGACTGGTAGCAACGATGACCCCATGACAGTGCAGGAAACTCGATGTGCTGGGGTGGAAGTAGAATTTTGACCGGTGTTTTACGGTTAAGTCGACATATGATATGAGACAGGAATGCTCGGATGACAAGCCACACAAGGTATGGGAAGTGATTTCAAAATATCGTGGTTTGCAAATAATTAAATTTTTTTATGGTTATTAGCTAACGATAGTCTTCTTACCAATACGAAGAGAGTAAGACGATACTTAACTACAAGCAATTATTGTGGAGTTTGCGGGTAGCCAAGGGAAACAATAGATCATCTTTTTTGCCACTACTTTTTGGCTATAGGAATCTGGTCCTCGCTAGTTAAAGATGATAAATTGCATGATTTTCTTTCACGAGACATAAGGAGTTGGTTGCAAATTAATATTGTCTCTCCGCGATTTTATACATGAAATGAACAGGATTGGGACTTATTATTTGGTTCGATCCTTTGGTTGTTATGGAAGAATCGCAATAAAAGGATTTTTGAACCGGATTATATTGAACATGATTCTGTTTTGGAACAAGGCAAGCGTTTTTGTTTCGAAGCTAACCGTGCACTTGTTTCTTCTATGTCGAAGAGTCAGACTTATCGGCAGGTTAATAGGACTGTTCTTTGGTCTCCACCGCCTCCGAACTGGTGTAAGATGAATACAGATGGGTCCCGTAAATCTGGAAACGGATTTGCGACCTGTGGGGGTGTTCTCTGATCCTCGAATGGTGATTGGCTTGTTGGCTTCTCTAAGGTAATAGGTATATGTTCTATCGTTGAGGCAGAACTATGGGGTATTTATGAAGGTTTTTCTCATGCATGGAACCATAGGGAACGACAAGTCATGGTAGAAGTAGATAGCGTGGAGGTTATTCAGATGCTATAGGGGAAAACCAAGAGAGGTTCGTTCTTATCTCTTCTTGACCGAGTTTTGGAGTTATTAAATTGGGAATGGAATGTTACTTTACGTTATGTAAATCGGGAGGCGAATAAGGTAGCTGACAAGTTGGAGAAGATCGTTGTTGAACGAGGTTACTCTCAGTTGATTTTTCACAGTCCACCACTGAAGGTTTTTAATCTAATACAAGAGGAGACCACTGCTTGTAAATTAGAAGCAAGCATCTAAGTGCTAGCTATTCTTTTCTTTTATTCACCAAAAAAAATAATTTTGGAAAGGTTTTGGGGAAGTTTAGTTAATGGGCCTTCTAGATCCAACCTATTTTGTCTAGGTCGGGTAAAGAGTGGTATCAAAGCTCAGTTCAACCATCGGAATTTGGAGCTCAACCATAAAATTTTTAACCAAAAACTATTTTTGCATGCATAAAAATATTTTTGGGTTAAAATGAGAATTTTCATGATAACAAAAATATTATTACTTTCTTTTTTCTTGTTGTTCTTTTTATTTTGAAAATAGTAAATAAATATTTTAATTCTGAAGATTCAAGTACCAACTCTGATTTTTCTGAAAATAGTAAAAAAAAATATCAATTTTTTACTGAAATTACAAGAAAACTCTAAAAAAGGACTAAAATCTTTTATTCCAACCCTAATACCAACCGTCGTTGGTCATCTCCAACCACCATCGTCATTGTCAAATGGTCACCCTCCCATTGTCGTTCACCTAGTAATCAATCGTTGCCCTTATTGTTACCCCAATCTCCTATATCTCTAAAATTTTAAATACCTAAACCCCTAGTTATAAACCCTATTTCTCAAATCATAAAATGCTTAATTTATAAGTCAAGGGTGGTAAGGGGGAAGTAACCGATGACAATGACGGTGGTAGGAGTGGTCGCCAACTGTGGAAGGGAAAGAGATAAAGGGGAAGGGGACGCGGGAAGAAACATGTTGAGATTCTTTTTAAAAAATAATATATTAATTTGAAAATTTTAAAAATTAAAAAATTTATATGCGTGATACGTGTTAGATAATGATCAAATTTAACAGCCGTTACGGTCCAAGCACTTAAAAGTGTAACAAAAAATATATTAGGCAATAATTTTTAGCAAAAAAAATTTTAGGCATTAAAACGTTTTTTGAGACATAGTTTGGGCACTTATTCTTGTATTAAGCTATATTTTTCATAAAATGACATTAATTAAAGAATATTTTAGGTACTTAGATAAAAAAATTTGAATATTTTATGTATCGATTTTGATCAAAAAATACTTTAGATACATATTTTGACCAAAAAGATAACTTTAGATACTTATTTTAATAAAAATATTTTAGGTTCTTAAATAAAAAAGATGATAAACTTTAGATACTTGTTTGTTATACGAGCCTGAAAGTGGTTTTAGGGTTTACATCTAGGGTTTGGGTTTATATTAATATTATATACAAATATATTAATAATGATATATTAATATATTAAAAACATAAACAGGCATTCCAATCATACATTACTGTTTTCTCATCCATAATTCTTTTCACTCTGATGTTGCTGAAGTTGAGTAATTTCTATTTTATTTGGTACATGTTCACTTTGATGTTACTGGGGGAGTCTTTGACTTCATTCTTTCTATCTTTATCCTTCCAATTACAGAGTGCTTCAGATATGGTTTTAGCTTATGATACCTTCACGTAGAGAATGTAAAAATTGTTAGTATCTTCAATTTGCTGAAGGAATGGTTATATACAAAAGTACCAAGCAATTCATCAACTTAGCATTATTTGATTCAATGTTTTAAAAAAATCCATTATTATAACCTGTAATAATGTGCATCATAGCTGTTAATCTGAACGTTCATTTTGAAGGTGAAAGGTTGATTCAACTTTAGATTATCTGTTCATTAACCCGTGGGTCCTGTATATATAAACTGACAGTAAACATACATGCATTCTACCCTTATGCTTCCATCGGTAGAAAGGACGGAGAAAGGTCTAAGATCTTTGATAAAAGGTGTCATGGAGCTGGCAAAAAACCCATCTTGTTTATGCGTTGATAAGGTATATCTTATGGTTGTTTCTGTATCTTGCATTTTTCAATGTTTCCTACCAATCCAACCATAGGGTTCATGTTTTCTAAATCTGTTTTCTCAAAGTTTTGAGTGTTTGTACAAGTTTCTGCTAATGAAGGGCATTTATCAATGCTTCCTACCAATCCAAACATTGTGTGAATTGTAACGTGAATCGCTTGTGAGGTAACTTGGCACATCCCAAAGAACTCACCTAAATGCTGATATATTTTACAGGGTAAAGGTTGCTTAAGGTTTTGATTTTAATTGACAATGGTAGACTGGTAATAACATTTGGTGATCCTTTCCAGTATACATTAAGCAAGTGGGTACTTTTCCTGTTTCGCTTTCTTTCTTTTGCACTTGTAGTAGCAAGGATAGCTGTTTTTTAAAAGCAAGTTTAGGGTCACATTTGTGAATCTTAATTTATTTAGGGAATAAACTTTAATTTTTCTAATTTCATTTTAAACAAAAACCCTTCTTATCCTTTACCTGTTGTCGCTTACTAAAATTGAATAGAATTGGTTTAAATTCATTTGTTTAATTGTTTCCGGTTGCCAATTGAGAATTAAATGGTTTTGAATTCCATTTACCTTAATATTAAGAAGGAAAGTAGAAACTGACAAAGCAATTATAATTGAAATAAATGGAAGTTTTTTTTTGAAAGAAAATAAATGGAAGTTAAATACTGATTGTTGCCACCGTTTTAAATTCTATTGAATTTAATTAATCTTCTTTATTAATATTATTAAGGTGAGAACTTAAAGTTTCTTTAAAGGATTTATTAGTTTTTTGACAAAAATTTTCTATAATATGTTAATATAATTATATATAATTATATAAATTAATTTAATTTTATCAAATAATAAATTATACATATTAAGATATTTTTTTGCCTTTATTTTTTTGTAACTTTTTCTAATTTTAATAATTATTATAACGGTTAATCGACCGTTAAGGCTAAATAATACGGTTAACTGTCCATGAGCAACCCTACTCTTCATGCTCTACACACTCTCCACGACCTTAACATGTAATGTCAACCCTGAAAACACTCTAGGTGAGCTTGTTGTCAGCTACACATGGATATCAATATGAAGCTCTAGAGGAATCTCTTGCACCTGAAGGGTTCGGTTGCAACCAACTCTGGAGCATAACAATTCAATCAAAGGAAATCCCTTTTGTATTCATACATTGAGTGATCTCCCAAAACTAACTGAAAGAAGTGCATCCTTAATCCATCTATGTGTGTTTTGCCGATATACTTACCTCTAAACTCATTCAAGAACTGATCCCACATAGGTATTTTTTTATTGTAAAGTCATCTCTATAGTTTTCCACTAGTCGATATCATCACCTTTGAGCAAAGTGATGACACACTCTAACTTACCCTTTGGGGGTAAGGTGGAGCTATCTTAAGATCCTCATGGTCTCCCTCAATCATTAATTGGATGAAGTTGAATCATCATCACCTAAACCATAGAAGTTGACTATCTTGTACCTCTTTAGTATCTTTATTGGGGACTTTGTCGGCCCTAAAGTACTCAAGAAGATTGGCTAAATATGAATAGTGTTCATTATCTCTCTAAGAGTGGAAGTTAAATCTCTAAAGAAGGTTGCCTCTACAACTCCTACGTCTATCAAAATCCCATGATCCTATCCTTAGGACTATGCTTGGAACCATTGGGCATCGTAAAATCTATGAAAACACAATCAAAAATAAGAAGCACCATTGGAATTACAAACTTATAAGCGTACTGCTAGAATTTAGGGGTATATATTTACTGATACCTTACCATAACCAACAATTAGGTCTTAGAAACGACTTAATCTAAGTTTTAATACCATTAAATGTAATACCCTAAATCTGATTAGCCCAAAATCACTACATTGTGTTGTCAAGGCAATCACTAAATTTAAAATATTTTTCTATTTTTATTTAAATCATTATGTATTTTTCAAAATAGACATCAATAATTGTTATAAAATAATTTTATAATTTGAAACTCCGTGACACATAATTTAAAATAAATAATACAACTCAAAGTTTACAAATATAAATACATAAATAATGGACTATATATTTTTCTAGTAAACCTGGACTATCCATAATACATACACGAATCCAAATAATTTTTCTCTTCATGAAAGTAACTCTTATCCAATGAATACTTTAAGGGTTATATAAATTTAATGAAACAAAAAAAAAATTAAAGGCTTATAAATTTGTTAGAGAAAATCGAAAGATTGAACAGGAAATAAAAAGTAGAGAAGAGATGAAGAAGAGAAACGTATATGTAGGGTCGGATTTGGGTCGGTTTCTACCGATTCAACTCGAGCTGAAAATTTTATATCCTTCATCCAATATGACCCGAACCAAAAAATATATACTCTTTATCCGTCCCGAATTCGACTCGATTTTTTGAGAGAAAATCTCGATCCGATCCGACCCGAAATAATAAACAATATTATTTTTATTAAATAAAAAAATGATTTAATTGTAAAAATAATATATATAAGGGTATTATTATAATTATTTCTAAATATATAAAGTAAAATTATATTTTTTTAGGTCGGATCAGATATTTTTCACCCTAAATTCGAATCTGAACCGACCCGAACATTACCTTTAAAAAGAACCGACCCATACTCAAATTTTTTTAAAAAAAATCTGGACTTAATCGGATCAGGTTCGGGTCTCATACTCATCCTTATGTATATGACGGTTGGCTGTTGACAGAGTGTGACGGCGACGTGGTGTTGCGTTGATGATGCTGCTTCTACGGGGTGACTATGATGGGTTCGCTTTTCTTTGTTTCCTGTCGAAAGTTGAAAGAGAAATATTAGAATAGAGGTAGGGTAATATTTTAGATGACTTTTTAATAAATTAAATACGTTATTTTTATTAAAGTAAATTAAAATCATTATATTAATTAACTTCTCTCCCCCAAAGGCACAAGAAGCACAACGTCTACGGCAACGTAGAAAAGCCCCAGAGGTGGAAGAAAAGTGTGATTGTACATAGACCTTTGGAAGTATTTTCTCTCACACCCAACTGTACTCGATATCTTAAGTGTGCTTTTGAAAACTAAAGACTAAATCAATCGAATTAAAATTTATTAGAGTTAATTAATACCTAATCAATAAGATTAGGAATTAAATTGAAATGATCAAAATTATTGAACCAAATCATTAACTAAACTGTAAACCAAATGACTAAATTCAAACCTTACCTAAACTTGGAGAACTAAGGTTTCGAATTGTCCCTTTTCAATTTTCACCCATCTAAAACGGTGTAATTTTTAATACCCTTATCCAACCTTTTCTCCACTATTCTCCATTTCACTCTCTCTCCTTTTTTTTCTTTACTTAATAAAAAAATAAATATACAAATTACAGTTAAAATTAACATTTAATTTCTAAAAATTATTTCGTTAAAATTATTTTGAATTAAAACCAAATTCATGAATTATTTAAAAATTGAGAATGAAAATTATTATTATTATACAATACTACAATCCACATCACTATTTCATATGATCTAATATTTAACTGTCTATGATATTTTTATAATAATGATTTAATTAAATAAGTATAAATTTTAAAAATATTTGTTTCTACTAAATATATAATTAGATAAATCACGGTGTCTTTTATCCTAAATACATAAACCAAAATAGATGTCTTGACAACAAAAACAGATAATCTGATGTTAAATTGCGAGGTACTTAATCGATCATTCACTATGATTTTAATCCAAATAATAAAAGCCTTTTTTAAATTTAGGAAATAAATTAATATCTGTATTAGAAAAATAAGAGACAACAAATCATCATTATAAATTAAACTATTTAATAATAATAATTAGTTTTTGATTAATCTTTAATAATAATTCCAAATTTTATGAGGCAACATAAACCTTTTTAAGATATTAACCTTCAAAATTAAGGTTTATTACAGAAATGACCTTCTTCTTTACCAAAAATTCTATAAACAGAATATAAAAACCGTTCTTTTTTTACTTTTCCTATAAAACGGAGTGAAGTGCAGCGACGCTCCCCCCCCCCCCCCCCCACTCTCTCTAACATCTAATATAATATTATTTTTATTTATGGTAAATTAATAATATTTAAGCTTATAGCTTCTCACTCTGTTTCTCTATCTCGCTTCAGTCTTTACCTTTTTATTTTAATTTTCTGATATTTAAGTTTCCAGAAATCTTAGAGACCGTCGATCGCTGAAAAGGAAGAAGAAAAACCCTAATTATTCTTAAAATTTAACCTCAGCATTCGCGCTTTTGATGGTCCTGGTATTTGGGTAGAGAGAGCTTGGCGGTGGCATTTGGCCTAAAAAAGTGATGAAGATGTTGCGGTTGTTGTTGAGTCCGTGATGGGAGTGGCTAAGTTCGGCGTTATACAGGCGAAACTGGCGCTGTTACATCATCCAAGTGGCAGCGTCCTAAGCCACAAGCATGAGTGTTGTAGTTGTCGATCGTCTGCGGCGCAACCGAGGAAGCCGATCTCCTGGTCGCTCGTCTGTGGCTTGATGCTTTTCTGCTTAGGCATGATATCGCTCTTCACTGGACACGTGGCATCTGATCTCGAGTGGTACTCTCAGCGACTTATGAAACGAAGATCCTATTTCAGATTGGTAAGAAGTTCAAACCCAAAACAAAGGAAACTTTATTTGCATTTATGTGATTAAATTCTTTGAAGTTTTCTCAATTTTTTCCCCAACATTTTTTATGACTCTAATTTTGATGCAAATGCTGTAGGAGGGAATTAATAAAGGGCCGATTGATGTATGGAAATCTGATTTTGCAAACTACTTTTATGGATGCAGCCAAAGAAGTCGTAATTTTCCTGGTACTATTTATTATCTTCAAATTCATTTGGTAATGAAACTTTTATGTACTTAATTTAAAACTGGATTATTGAAGACGTTTGAATCTTAACAGGATTTTGTTCTATGCTCTAATATATTAGTTTTATCTGCAATTCAATGCACGTTTTCTGAAAATTTGCTAAAAAAAAGTTGCTTTTGATGTTTATGTTAGTTTACTTTCTATGCGAAGTTCATATTTTTCTTATCCAAATTGTGCGTCTCTTTTAACTTTGTAGTTTTAGAATTATGGTCTTTTGATGGTGATCGGTAAATTGTTTTGGTTGTGAGGTTAGCAAAGGCGCATTACATTATGATACTCATTTTTCTATTAGTAGTTGATAGTGTTGAAATGGATGTGTCCTTAATACATCAGACGGTTAATCTTTACTACAATGTTTTACTATTTCTTTCTTGATTGCTTGTTTTGCTATATAGATTTCGACCTTTGAATTTACAATGTTTATTATGTATCAGGAGATAATTTTGTGTTACCTTTGAAAATTAAAACTAAATTACCGTTGATTTCTCCCAGTAGTGAAATCATATGGAATTAGCTCATTCTGAGTAATTTGCTGCTGATTCTTATTTAATTTTAGCATAAGTTTTCAATAAAACGGTTATAAATGCTTGATGTACTGTATCATCACTTTACCCTTTAGAAAATAACACATTCTCCTCTCTTTTTCATTTTAGTTTCACCAAACCAATCTCTTAAGTTTGTTGATTCTTCATTTGTGCCAGATGCTATACTTGAGCGATCATCAAATGGCTATTTGCTTATTGGAGCAAGTGGAGGACTGAATCAACAAAGAACAGGAGTAAGTCGAAACATAATTTATGTTATGTTTTTGGGTAAAAATATTCTGATGGAAGATATTGTAATTTCACCAATGGAAAGTGTAACTTATCTATGAGTTCCTGCAAACTGTTATTCCTGCATTTTGTTTATTGAACCAATAAGCTTTGCTTTAGTCGATTCAAACTAATTGAGTTTCGATGTGCCTCTAAGATTCAGTCATCCTAACGAACTTATTTTTTCCACTGACCATGGTGTGTGCTATTTCTTTAGAAATGATAATTTGCTTCTGGCACACAGATATCAGATGCTGTAGTTGTTGCTCGGATCCTGAATGCAACCCTAGTGGTACCCGAATTGGACCATAATTCATATTGGAAGGATGATAGGTAAGTTGAGTCTGCTTATCAGAATTTGTGCAAAATTGATATCTTCCGGACTTTCCTCTCTTTAGTTACCTTGTTAACTGTTTTTATTTCCTTATATGCAGTGACTTTGTTGACATTTTTGACGTCAACTGGTTCATTTCTTACCTTGCAAAAGATGTTTCTATTGTCAAAAGGGTTCCTGATAAATTCATGCGATCATTGGAAAAAACCTCCATATACTATGCGTGTCCCAAGGAAATCTCCTCCTGAATATTATCTAGATCAAGTTCTGCCAATACTTCAAAGAAGATCCGTAAGATCACTTTCAGATACTAGATCACTGATGCTATTTAGGTTGATTGTATAAATAATTTCTAGGATTGGACTTTCTGTTTCTAGTTCACTCCCTCAATTGTCTATAAAAATCCATAAATTCTGTGCATTTCATGAAACATGAATGTATCAAATTCCACTTTTCAAGACCTCCAGTATCTTTGGGTTAATTTCTAGGATTGAACTTTCTGTTTCTAGTTCGCTCCCTCAATTGTCTATAAAAATCCATAAATTGTGTGCATTTCATGAAACATAAATGTATCAAATTCCACTTTTCAAGATCTCCAGTATCTTAGGGTTGATAAGAGATTAAACAATAAGTTGTTCTCTCTCTCTCTCCCCTGTTTTTACTCTTCAGAGGAATGAGTATCCGTTTTCTTATCAGCATCTCTCCAACCATTATAGTAGAATATTCCTATTATACATTTTCTAGGATATTGTGGTTTTCATGTAGGAGTGCAGCAGTTAACACACTGAAATTTTTGTAGGTCCTGCAGCTGACAAAGTTTGATTACAGACTGGCCAACAACATCGATGATGAGCTACAAAAGTTGCGTTGCCGGACTAATTATCATGCTTTAAGATTTACAAAACCTATTCAAGAACTTGGGCAGAAACTTGTAACGAGAATGCGTGCGATGGCAAAACATTTTATTGCCGTCCATTTGAGGTTTGTTCTGAATTCTAGAAAGGAAGAACTTAACTTTTCAAAGTTATGTGCATATTGAAAGGAACTTTGAACACTGTAACCTGATGAGATGTGCCTCCTGAAATTGGGTTTTGTCAGTAACCCATGGAAATATCTGCAATATAATTCCTCGTACTTTGGAATTAGCACTATTGCACTTCTGTTGGGTCCCTTTACTTTTAGATGGTTATCTCTGACTTTAAACCAGACAAGCTAGTGATAGTATAGAATGCCTTTCACTTCAGTGCCAAATCCTCAATTTTGGAAATGCATTATTGCTTCAGTGATTTTATACATCCATTGTGCTGTTATGTTTGACTTTGTATCCAACAACTACTTTATGCATCAATGACTTCAGTACTTCATATCCGAGACTCCGAATGCATGTGTATTCAATTACAGCACATTGACTCGTATGCATATGCTTAGAGAAACATTCTGGTTGTTACAGATTTGAATCGGATATGCTAGCATTTTCTGGTTGTTACTTTGGTGGTGGGGACAAGGAGAGGTATGAGCTTGGAGAGATACGAAAGCGATGGGAAACATTAACAGTGAGATATCTTCTTTCTTTAGATTGTTCTTTAGAATGGTTACTGATGCCTTTTATTTTCTTTTGCATCCTTCAATCCAGTAAAGTTGCACTATCCTTGTATTTGCAGGATGTTGATGCCAATGGGGAGAGGAGGCGAGGTAGATGTCCACTTACTCCTCATGAAGTAGGATTAATGCTGAGAGCACTTGGTTTTGCAAATGACACATACATCTATGTCGCATCTGGAGAAATATATGGTGGAGAAGAGATGCTTCGATCACTAGGAGATCTCTTTCCAAATTTCTATACAAAAGAAATGCTTGCTGAAGAAGAGCTAAAACCTTTTCTTCCATTCTCTTCTCGACTGGCTGCCATCGACTACATTGTTTCTGACGAAAGTGATGTTTTCGTCACCAATAATAATGGAAATATGGCCAAGATTCTTGCAGGTCGAAGGTGAGAAATCTAGATGTTTTTTGTATCATGCCTATTTCTGCTAATCCTGTATCTTCCATATAGTGCTAACTTTTGAAATTTAATCTAGAAACTGAACTGTTGAATTCATGTAATGAAGAGGTGAAATTTGGACCAGGGTCCAGAGACGTGAACCATGAGCTATAGAAATGCTCTCGACATTTGATCGGGGGCTTTTAATGGCTAATATTTTACCTCTTTGTGTTAGCTTAGATGATTAACCTTACATGTGAGAAAATATAAAGGCTGAACTTCTATGAACTCCTTCAGTATTTATTGCATGTTTAGCGTAGCAATGTTTCTCTATGGACTTTCGTTAACTATTCTTGATTGCTTATCTGGATTCAAAGGAGGTACATGGGGCACAAGAGGACCATAAGACCAAACGCCAAGAGGCTTGGTCCTTTGATGATGGAAAGGGATCAGATGGATTGGGATACGTTTCTCCAGGCAAGGAAGAAGAGCTAGTTTTAGGAGCCAAGGAAGCTTGATTAAGGTATCTCTTGATCTACAATGATCTATCCATTCTGCTCACTTGAATGCCATCTTTTGTTATGCCGGCAGAAAAGTTGGACAGAACTCGCCGTTTGAACGAAAAAAAGGTCTGGTGGGGCTTCTCTTGTTTATGCTCGTTTTCTATGCAGCGTGAATCCATGAAAAAAGAAGGTAATCTGTACAGGGGAAGGGAAGATTTGAAGAAAATGCAACTTTTAATTTATATATTTTTGTTAGGTAAAACACTGACTGGGTATGTAGTTATATGTTATGAAGATAGTACTTTAGTGGAGCTTTTGTTCTGCTTGTTGATTATGGATCCTTCGCTGCACCATATTTCTTTCTTTGCCCATGAGCTAACTTGGGCATTTAATTTTCGTTTCTCTGCGGCTGTGTCCCATTATTTTCTATATTCCCCAGTTATCAGAACGCTTACGTAATACATAGTAATTGTCATGTCAAATCATTCTTCAGCCGATCAAATTACTTTAGTAGTTAAAAAAATTATTGTTATTCCTTAAGATTTCAGGTTTAAATATTAGATTTGAGTACTATGTATATTGGAGTATATACGTTCATTGTTAAATGGTTGAATGTCTTTAAACATAGAATACATTATATTTTTTCTAGATTTATCAAAAAAAATCAAAACACAAATGAGATTAGGGTGTTTGTTTTCCGTAATTTGTTTTTTGAGAAATATTTTTCTCAATTTTTAGTGTTTGGTTGGTTGAAAACTGATGTAATTTATTTTTCTGTTCAACATAATTTTTTTATATTATATTATATTATATTTTTATTTTAATAATATATAATAAATTATTAATAAAATTAATATTATTTATTAATTTTATAAAAAAAATAATAATATTTAAGATAAACTATGCATTTAATACCTAAATTCAATTTTATACTCTAATAATAAATTTTCACTTGGTAACGTTGTGCACTCCAAATATCAAGCCAAAGACGGAAATAGTTTCATATACAAAATAGATGGAAAGACGCGGCTAAAAGATTAAATTATACATATATTGAATTAATTATTGATATCTGATCTATTAACTGACTAATCCAGATCGGGTACTGCAGAGGCGATGACGACCCTTCCAACCCAGTTTGCTCTATTCGCAAACGTCATGATTCGAACCCCTAACCTTGCTTAAGAGATCTAGTCCCTCACTAGTGATCTTATTTTCTCTTGATTTTAAATTTAAATTGTTGTGTCTATAGAATATATATATTGATTCATTTCATGACAACTTCATGCAATTGAGATTTTCTTCCCATCTAAATACAAGAGAATACAAGATGCAAAGGAGATACATACACAAAAGTGCTCCAATGCCAACCACGAAAATAAGGTTTGAGATCCTATCTTGTATCCTTTTCAGTCAAGACATTGACTTAACATAAGTTTATTAAAAAGTTAATGAATAGTTTTATGGATTTAAAGAAATGTATGACTCCATGATAAGGACGTGTGATATGAATCCGGTTATGTTATTTGTCGAATTATATGTGTAATTTGTCCAATTGTAATTCTAGTAAGAACTTGAAAAAATATTTTTAAGTTCAACGAATAAACTTGGTGGAGTTGGAATGATGAATGGTATAGGAAGGGTTGGTAAGGTGTGATGGTGAATATGATGGTTGATTGTGAATAGGAAAATGAATAGAAGGTGATGGAAACAATGGTTATGGAAAATGATAGATTTTGATTGAGGATGGTGTGAGAACAAGGATGAACCAACAATATAAGGATTGTTAACCCGGACCTTAATGGTTACAATGATGGGTAAAGTTTGAGATCTAGTGAAGGAACTGTCCGAGACCATGGATGTGGTCGAGCCTCTGGCACCGTTTAAAGTTAAGAAGACTGACTCTTTTAAACCAAAGCCAAAATCCAAGGGTAATGGTGGGGGAGAGAAGGCCAAGGGAGGATCCAACAAGCCATCGGGAAGTAATGGGAGATCAAACGATCATGCCAATAAGGGTAACAAGTCGGGTGATATGACATGTTTCAATTGTGGAGGAAATCACATTAAGAGGAATTTTCCTCAATGTGTGAAGGTTGTTTTACATCAAGGATGATGATGGGGAAGAAGATGAGACCTTGAAGCTTGGCTCCATTTTGAGTTCCATGAGAGTCAAGAAGGGTCGTGGAAAGAAGGGATTGATGTTTGTGGATATCACCGTGGCCGGCCATAAAATGATTACATTAGTTGATACGTGTGCCTCAGAGTTGTTCATGTCCTAACAGGCTGTCAAAAGACTTGACCTTTCGGTGGAGAAGACAAGTAGGTTTATCAAGACAGTCAATTCCAAAGAGGCTCCGATTGCGGGTAGCAAAATTAGTAGAGCTCGACATTATGGGTTAGACCGGTAAAGAAAATATTAAGTAATTCCACTCAATGACTTTGACTTTGTAATTGAAATTAGTTTCCTTCATCGGATTACTACCTTCGTGGCACCATTTGTCAATTGTTTATGCATTCTTGACTAGAGGCATCAGTGCATTGTTCTTGTGAACTGAGAGGCCAGAATTGGGGCCAAGATGTTGTCTGTAATTCAACTCGCAAATGGGGTGCGCAAGGAGGAACCCACCTACTTGGCGATATTGGTGGAAGATGAGCCCACAATGACTAAGAGAGTTCCGACTGAAGTGTGACAAGTGTTGGTGGAGTTTAGGGATGTTATGCCAACAGAGTTGGAGAAGCATTTGCCACCTAAAAGGGAGATAGATCACAAGATGAGCTTGTGCCGAATGCGGAGCCGCCTGCTAAGGCACCTTACCGCATGACTCCACCTAAGTTAGAGGAGCTACGTAAACAGTTGAAAGAGCTCTCAGATACGGGGTATATTCATCCGTCTAAGACACCCTTTGGTGCACTGTTGTTGTTCCAAAAGAAACATGATGGCTCTCTTACGATGTGCATCGACTATCGGGCTTTGAACAAGCTCACTGTGAAGAACAAGTACCCGATCCTATTAATTGCAGACTTGTTCGATCAACTTGGTAGTGCAATGTGGTTCACCAAGTTAGATTTACGATTCGAATATTACCAAGTCAGGATAGCCGAGGGTGATGAACCAAAGGTAGCTTCTGTGACGTGCTACAGTTCGTACGAATTCCTTGTGATGTCCTTTGGCCTCACGAATGCCCCCGATACGTTTTGCATATTGATGAATAAGGTACTACAACCTTTTCTTAATCAATTCAATGTAATTTACCTTGATGAAATTGTGGTGTATAGTAATACCCTCAAGGAACATGTTGAGCATTTGAGGAAGATGTTCCAAGTCTTACGTGAGAATTAGCTCTATGTCAATGAGGAGAAGTGCTCATTTGCTCAGAATGAGGTCCCTTTCCTTGGTCATGTTGTCGGAGGAGGCAAGCTCTGCATGGATAAAGACAAAGTTCGGGCCATTGATGAGTGGAAGCCGCCTACCAAGGTGTCCGAGTTGAGAGCATTCTTGGGACTAGCCAACTATTACAAATGGTTCGTGAAGGGTTGTTCTAAGGTGTCCTTACATATTACCGTTGTATCAGATCTGATCTAACTGTTGTGAGCGTACAGCGTGGATGAAAGACATTAGGGTTAAGGAAAACCCTAATCCATATTAAATCTGAACTGTTGGATCAAATCTAATTTAACGACTGTGGATTTGACAACTGAAGCAAAAGGGTGAAAACCCTAGTTGCACACAGGCCTTGGAATTAGGCCACTATCGGGCTTGTAAAAATTTTATTCAATAAGAGTGATATTTTTTAGCTGTTTTTGCTTAATAATAATAATAATAATAAAATAATGTAAAATGGTGATTACACATGGAGTTAAAATTCAGGTTTAAACTTGAACATAACTCTTTTTTAACTTCAATTGAGCTAAATTTGATAATGTTTCGAACTAAATATTTTTCAAGCTCGAATTGAATTTCTATTTTTTATTTTGGGTTGAATTTGAAAATTTTAAGCACACAAACTTTCGAGTCAAATCAAAATTCAATTTTTTATTTTGAGTTCAAGTCAAACTTGACAATTTTAAACTCGTAAACTCATCAAGCTCAATTTTAAGCTTTTCGAGCGGAGTCAAACTCAACAATATTCAAATTCTACTCGACTCGTCTACAACTAGCAACACTATGCGAAATCATTATTCAAATCATGGCAAACACACTATTTAAATATTTAAATAATTTCCAACATACTACAACCTAATGGTAAGCATTGGAATTAATTTACTAAAGACTGCAAAAACTTATTGTGTTGAACCCACAAATGAAATATATAATTAAATCCAAACCAGATAGTAAATTATTAGTCTTCTAACAATAAACCTGTACTGCTACTAACCTAACACATTAGGTTCAGATAGAGTTGATCTTAAACCGCATGGATTGGGTTCCCACTTGAATCCATGCTAGACTTACTAGAAGAAGCAGGATTGGCATGAAAAGCAGACTGCCTCGACGAGCCATCAAGTTTTAATGAAAGAGACGAGCCACCGTCACCAATAGTTTCTCCCAAACTCAACTTTGACATCCCTACCAGCTCATCAACATTGATCGGGCTCTTTGAATGTACTGCCGTTGGCTTGACCACTTCGTGCATGTCCTCCTTGGTCGGTTCTGTGTTATACCCCGTCCAATATGGAAATGAATATGGAAAAAATGGTGGGAAGTAAGCCGGATATACTACTGGGTACAACGGTTGCGAGCTCTCCAACTTTGGAGGAACACTTTCCGCGTCATTCAAGTTGTTGGAATCCATTGATTTATCTTCTTCATCCAATGCAGGAATTGGCAACTGCTCATTGCTCTGTGCTTCGGCCTCTGTATGATTTGCAGTTAACATATCCTGTGGTGATACCATTGGAGTGCCACCTGACTGCAAGAAAATAAACAAGAAAAAGGTCTCTTAGACAAATAGAGACGCAGGCAATTTGGATGGATAGATGATGCATGCTAGAACTAAATGCCGGTAGTATGTAGACTATTTCCTTTGCTCAAAGAACTAAACTAAAATAACTTAAACATGCGCAGCCCCGAAAAATTGTACATAGGAAAAACTGCAGCTTCCCCTTTTGATTCTACAAAGCGAACTATTTCCTCAGAAACTAATATATTTTAGACAAAGTGATCTAATTATAAAATTTCGACAAATAAGAAGCAAAATCTTCACAGGCAAATAAAAGAAATATAAATGGTATGCCAACCCTACTTGTACTAACTACACAGCTAATTCCTTAAGGTTAAATGTAATTAGAAAGTTCAATGTGTCAGCAAAGAACCATCGAGGTCAAATTTGTTAGTCATACAAGTAAGATATGCCAAGTGATGCATGATTATAGAGAGAAGGGTACTAACATCATGTGCCACAATATCAAAAAGGCTAGAACGTCTTTTTCTCCTAGAAACATTGGACTGCCTGATGAAATACTTTTGAGCATGGCTAGCTACTTGAGTTGGAGTCCTTGATATAACATAATTGCGCGAGATTCCACGCCAGTCACCTTTCCCAAGGTTCTGCAGACCTAGAAGAAACATCCTATGCTCCTCTTCTGTCCAAGGAATACCTGCAATACAAAAATAACTAGGTTTCAAGAATTCTGGCATGTACACTCCTGTTTTATCCGTAGTTAGAAACTTGTTCCGTGCCTTCGGGACGTCTTGTTTCCAATTCCAATGCTTAAACTTTTAAAGGATTATACAAAACTAGAATAATGTAGATAAACACAAGGCACATGAAGAAACCCACTCTATTACCTCCAAAACTCAGTGATATCACATCTGATATGTATTCTTTTGGACAAACTTCCCAATTTATTTCATGTTACAGCACAAATAATAATAATTAATTAATTAAAATCCTTTGAGAACCCTCTTTGTCTTATTTCAATATCCACCATGTTCATATGTCTTTAGATATTCTACTGCAGAATTAATGAAATTATCAGACAGTAACCAAAAGAAAATTAACTATTAATTATAAGCTAAAATTCCAAACAAACTAACCAGAAAAAAATACAACTTTATTTTAAATCCTTAAACTATTTAATAATACAAACATAAAGTTAAAATTAATAAACATATGAAAATTGGTCAAGAAACCCAGGATGATCACTGTGCCCAAAATAAAATCAAGTCAAAAATTTTAAGCCAAAGCAAACACATAAGTGTTCGAAAGGTTTTCTTTTATCGCTTATAGTCGTACACTAATCATCCGCCGAATAAATACTTAAACAATAAGGCAAATAAAATTAAGAAAAATAAAATTAGTCCTTCAAAAAATACGAAACCTTTTTTCCTTTCACGACTGGAAGATGACCCGGGGACGAAATCCTCAGAAGCATAACCGTCGGTGTGATCCGGCGCCTCACCGGGCGAACCCGACCCATTCCCGTTATGCGCGCCAGAATTCGACCCAGAATATTGGCTTAAGTTGCCCATACTGGCGCTCTTCCGAATTAACCCATCAGTCAATCGGACTCCGAAAAGTTTGACCCCTCGGTTCGGGCAGGTCCGAGAGTTGTGGCCGTTGTGGCTACAATGCGAGCAGCGACGCGTCATTTTTCACGGCCGGGAAGCGCGTTTCGGATCAGATCAGATCAGAGAGGAAAGTGAAGGGACGAATGCCAATCGGATCTTTGAGCATCCGGATCCGGACCACATGTGGATTAGGGCTTTGCTTTTGAACCCAAGAAAAACGTACTTTTTTTCTTCTTCTTATTTGGCTCTCCCTCTGGCTTTGTTAGCAGATGGGAGAGAGAAAGAGGGATAAACAATATCCATATACCGTGTATTTATTTAATTCCAAAAGGTAATTTAATGATCCACTGCTTCTCGGAGTTTACTGTGGGGATTAACATGTTTAATTTTCAGCCGTTGATCTCGTCAAAATTGGTGTGCCACACAAATCATTCCTTTTCCGCGGGGTGTTGACTCTTATTTGACTCAGTCCATTTTTTTTTCTTCTTTTCCGCGGCTGTAATCACCCATCTTTAATAATTCATATTATTATATTCACCTAAATTGCATACAAAAATAATAATAATAATAGTTAATGTTAATAAAAATAATTATTTTTAAAATATATATAACCAAATTAAAATTATATATAATTATATTAAATCAAAATTTAAATATTAAATTACATATCGAACCAAGATTTATGTATAATTTTAATATTATAACTTATTTTTATTATAATTTTGCAACAAAACAACCGAAAGTGGTTACGAAGTTTTGGTTAAATTGGCAGATGTTGAATTTTATTCATATACTCTATTATAATTTTGAAAATTTTAACGAGTTTCGTTAAAAATTTATTTTACCAACACAAAATTAAACTGTCATAAGGGGAAAAGAGTACCCAATATTCTATTAATCATTCAGGAAACAAATTGTTCTTTACATCTTGCATAATAAATTCAAGACAATCCAATCAAAAAAACAAAAAAAAAACATTGGAATAGAGAGATTTCGTAACAAGAGAGTGGATCACACCATTCACAGAACGATTTACGTAAGCAACTTAACAATGGAGAAAAATATTACGACTAGATCGAACTGGATTCGTCTTTTAATTAGTCAGGACCTTTTTTTTTCTAATTTAGAATAGAGAAAATCGCCTCAGTGACCAAAAAAAAGTTATAATATACGATTTTAACCAACTTTTTTTGGATTTGCCAAAATGACCAACAAAATCGCAACGCGAAATAAAAATCGCAACGCGATCCCCAGAATCGCAAATCAGTTTCCAGAATCGCAAATCAGTTTCCAAAATCGCAACGCGATTCTTGAAAATCGCGATGCGATAGTACAAATTCGCATTGCGATTTTCCAAAATCGCAACGCGAATATGAAAATCGCAACGCGAACACATAAATCGCAACGCGTATCCGTAAATCGCAACGTGTATCCGTAAATCGCAACGCGTATGGGTAAATCGCAATGCGTATCCGTATATCGCAACGCGTATCCGTAAATCGCAACGATAATACATAAAATCGCAACGCGTATCCGTAAATCGCAACGCGATATTTAAAGCGCCATTATAATCGCTACGCGTATTTTATTTTCAAATTACAAAAAGAATATTAAGACAAAATCCCGTAATCGCAACTCATAACCTAAAACCTAAAATCACAACTCAGTCCCATCTCCATCTCTCACTCTCTACGGCGAAGAAATCCGTCCCCATCTCCGAAGATTTCCGTCCCCATCTCCGGCGAAATCCCTCACAACCATTCACGGTCAGAAATCCTCACAATATTCAGAAATGGAAAATCAACCTCCGAGAGTTAGTTTTTTTAATTTTTTTATTTTGAAATGTTTGCATTATTGTAGGTTTCTCATATTGAAACTGATGATAAGTTTACTGGTCATTTCAATAATAGATTAACCATTTCACTTAGATTTCATTTCGCGTTACGATTCTGTCGTTGCGATTTCATTTCGCGTTGCTATTCTCTCGTTGCGATTTTCAAGTTAGTATTTGTCTTTGTCTTTGTTCTGTCTTTTGGTTGAAGTAATGCAATCCATTCAAGTTTCAATTTGCAGAAGAGTCGCAACGAGATAAATGAAAATCGCAACGAGAGAATGACTGTCGCAACGAGAGAATCGCAACGCGAAATGGAAATCGCAACGAGAGAATCGCAACGCGAAACCAAAATCGCATTGCGATTTTCATTTCGCGTTGCGATTCTCTCGTTGCGATTTTCATTTCGCGTTGCGATTCTCTCGTTGCGATTGTCATCTCGCGTTGCGATTTTCATTTCAACCAAAAGACAAAACAGTGTTGCAAATTTTAGTTTCAAGAATAAACTACTACTTTTTATGTTTATTGTTTTGGTATATCTTCACAGTGTAGTTTTTGGTATATCTAACTTGGTATGTTTATTGTTTTTGTAGAAATTTTTTTCGGCTCAATTGACCTTGAGAAATAAAGTCAGCCTGGCCACTACAATTGCAAAGAAGCTTTCACCTGCTCAAAGACAATTGTTGAGGAAACCTGCTTCGGGCCATGGCTGAGAGTACAGCATCCGGGGAGATGCTAATTTGACCCATTTGTGGCTTCAGACCATGACATCAAATCTACCCGACAGTATACAACGTGGTGAGGAAGAGATATGGTTTCATTTTCCACCAGCGTATACTTGCTTTGGGCGGAAGGAGTTCTGCTTAATCACTGGTCTACGATTCGGACACGATGATGTAGGCCGGTACACTCGTCATATCGCCCGCCATCATGGTTATCCCGGGTTTTTCCGGATGAGTCAATGGAGAAGCCGAACCTACATGTCGACGACCTGAAGAAATTATTTAATAAGAAAGCTGGTTTCACTCGGATGGAAGACGTCGATGTTGTCCGAGTATGCCTTCTACTACTTGTGTATGCCGGCTTTTTAGGCAGAGAGGCCAGACAACCTATTCATCGGGAGCTAATAATATTGGTAGAGGACCTGAATGCATGGAATCTGTTTCCGTGGGGTTCGTATATATGGAAAGCTACCTGGACTAAGTTGTCGTCTGCCTTTGATGACCGCAAAAGTTTGCGGGGCGATGGGTCCAAATACACTTTGTCAGGCTTTGTTTGGGCCTTTAAGGTAAGAATTTCTATATAATGTTTCTAAAATTATAATTAATTATTTAACAATTACTAATTTTGTTATTATATGTTTGTAGATTTGGATATTCGAGGCTTTCCCCAGCATGCGTACATATGCAATAAAAACGTCAAATGATATTCCCAGGGCTATTCCTGAAGAGGAAAACTCTGTTGGATTGGGAAGACTTAATACCATATGCCACAATAAATAATGTAAGTTAACACAAATACTTTCATATAATATAAACAAGTTATTAATAGTAGACGTTTAACTTTGTTGAGTTTTTATATTTTAGGAGGCCAACATTCCATTACAAAGACTGTCACCCACGGAGGAAGAGCTTGCCACTGATTGGTGGCAAGCTAGTCAGAGTTTTTTTGATGGCACGGATGATGAGCAGCATCCACTTCCTCCAATTCGAGAGCCATCACCTCACCTAGAGCCATCACCCGATCGTGACGACTATACACCTCTAGAACGAGAGCCATCACCTATCCCGTCACATCATCGAGCCTCTTCTCCACCATCACCTCATGATAGGCGACCGGCAAAGATGCCACGACTCCTATCTCCCTGTTCTCCACCTCCACCTCAACGGGATGAGTCAAGGGAGTTACGTGATGAGGTCAATGCCTTGCGTGAGGAGATCGGTACTCTACGCGATAACGATGGTGCATGGCGTGTGGAGGTGTCAACTTTACGTGGTGAGGTTGCCGCTCTACGTGAGATGATAGTATCGTTGCAGAATGAGGTTCATACTCTACGCAACGAGGTAAGTTTAAGATTTTCCATATTTAACTTAATGATAAATTTACTCGTAATTTCACTTAGATTAGCCATTTCACTAGATTGCTTAGTAAATTTATTCGGTTGCTGCCAATTCTGCTAAACTGTGTATTCTTTAACACTGTGAAATAGTATTTGTCTTTGTTTTGTCTTTTGGTTGAAAGTAAATTTGTTCGGTTGCTGCCAATTCTGCTAAACTGTGTATTCTTTAACACTGTGAAATATATTTGTCTTTGTTTTGTCTTTTGGTTGAAAGTAAATTTGTTCGGTTGCTGCCAATTCTGCTAAACTGTGTATTCTTTAACACTGTGAAATAGTATTTGTCTTTGTTTTGTCTTTTGGTTGAAAGTAAATTTGTTCGGTTGCTGCCAATTCTGCTAAACTGTGTATTCTTTAACACTGTGAAATAGTATTTGTCTTTGTTTTGTCTTTTGGTTGAAAGTAAATTTATCCATTCAAGTTTCAATTTGCAGAAGAATTTATAGTTTACTTTCGCAACACGAAACTTAAAATCGCAACGCGAAACCAAAATCGCAACGCGAAATGAAAATCGCAACGACAGAATCGCAACGCGAAACCAAAATCGCAACGACAAGATCGCAACGCGAAACCAAAATCGCATTGCGATTTTCATTTCGCGTTGCGATTCTTTCGTTGCGATTTTCATTTCGCGTTGCGATTCTGTCGTTGCGATTTTCATTTCGCGTTGCGATTTTGTTTCGCGTTGCGATTTTAAGTTTCGTGTTGCGAAAGTAAACTATTTCTTCTTCTGCAAATTGAAACTTGAATGGATTGCATTACTTCAACCAATAGACAAATCAAAGACAAATACTAACTTCAGGGTATTAGTTTGAAACATATTTTTCTTTGTTATCTGATGCATTTTGTGAACTATGATAGAATAATGACTTGGGTGAATACAATGCAAGTTTGAAACATATTTGTCTTTGTTTTCACTGTTTAAATATCATGTCTGTTTATTTACTGATTTTTGTATTTAATTATTTAGCGGCCCGATAGAGTGGATGCTTTACGTCGGGTTATGCTTGCACGACGGAGTTCACGCATCAGACAGCGTGCACGTGCTATTAAGTCTCCGTACACCCCAATAGTGCGAAGACACCGCAAGAAGAAGCCCGACTCGCCTGTCATCCCTCAAGAGTCCACTCCTATCGTTGAAGAGGCCCCCCATATCATTCCTCGAGAGTCCCCTCCCACCGTTCAAGAGGCAACTGTCATCGTTGAAGAGGTCCCTCCCACCATTCCAGAGCCCGATTCACATGGGGTAATATATCGAAGTATTGAGAAACCCCCACGGTTCCGGACATGATGGATGAGAGTTGGCTCTCGTATGAGTTACCGGCCAGTACCATACCGGTATCTGAAGAGGAGAGGGAACAACTACCGGACACAATTTTGGATAACACCCTTTGGGCTAAGACCGCAGTTGATTTTTATCTACATGAGCGGAGCAAGGGGTGTTTCACTGACATATGCAAGCTCACGATGATATCTTTTTGTTGCTTGAACGGCCTTGGTGGGGCGTATTATTAGGGGTCGAAGACAATGGCTATTTCGATGGGGGGGTAAGTCTTATATTTTTCTTATATTTCAATTTGATTAATTTTTTTTTTAAATTTATGTAAGTCACTAATATATGTCTTTTTTTGTAAAACAGCATATCGATGCGTGGGTGACGTCTTCTAATAATAAGAAAACTTAAGAAAAATAAAAATATACGATATACAATAATGCCGACGTCTTTTCACGCCGTTCACTTGAAGAATGCACGAGATGAATCATTTGATTTGGGCAATGGACAAGCTAAACTTTATCCTGCATGGTGGGAGGTCGATAAGGTTAGTATTTATTTTAGATTGAGTTTAAAGGTTTTATGAAATAAGTGCGCAAATGAATGAATTATTACTTATGATTGCAGGTGTTTATCCCTGTTTTGGAACGTAAACATTGGATTCTCGTCGAGCTTCAGCTCCCATCCCTTAAGACAATAGTGTATGACAGCATGATAAATTACATATCATTGGCTGATTTAAGAGATGTTATTAAGGGATGGAGCTCTCATTTGGCTAAATTCTTGGATGCGATCAATTATTGGACTCGTTCTGGAAACAAGAAGCCAAAGAAGCTCAATATTACAGTTATTAGAGACGAGACCGCGCCACAACAAACGAGCGGAGCCAGAGGAGATTGTGGTCCTCTCGTATGCTTGGCGTTGGAGCGTTTGACGACGGGAAGCATCAAGTATCTACCTCCCACCGATAGAGATAAAGCTGCAGTAGGCTTGTGGTTTCGGCATTATATGGCTAAATCGATATATACGAGACGCTGCCTACCTGCATCCGCGTTATAAAAATGTCCATAAACAATTGGTAAGTTTATATACTTATAAATGAAAATGTTTGGTTAAGTAATTAGAATTCAATAATTTGCGTAGAAAGTGTTGTTTGAACAAATGTTTGGTTTCTGCAGGTTAATCTCAGAAGTGAACTGCGTGAAAATGATGTCGAGCTGCAAAAGTTGATTCAATAGTTTAATTGATTGTTTTTTGATTGTTTAATTGATTTGTAAAAGTTGATTCAATTTTGATTGTTTAATTGATTTGTAAAAGATGATTTGTAAAAGTTGATTTGTGTAATTGATGCGAACATAATTCTTATTTGTGCTTGTTTAATTGATTGAAATGTAATGGTTGATTTTGTTGATTTCAATCTGCATTATGTTGAAGGCAAAAATGACTATCGCAATGCGAAATGAAAATCGCAATGCGAAATGAAAATCGCAACGAGAGAATCGCAATGCGAAATGAAAATCGCAATGCGGAAATGAAAATCGCAATGCGTTTATAATTTCGCATTGCGATTATCTCGTTGCGATTTTCATTTCGCATTGCGATTTTCATTTCGCATTGCGATTCTTTCGTTGCGATTTTCATTTCGCATTGCGATTTTCATTTCGCATTGCGATTTTCATTTCGTATTGCGATTTTAATTTCGCATTGCGATTTTCATTTCGCATTGCGATTCTCTCGTTGCGATTTTCATTTCGCATTGCGATTTTCATTTCGCATTGCGATTCTCTCGTTGCGATTTTCATTTCGCATTGCGATTTTCATTTCGCATTGCGATTCTCTCGTTGCGATTTCATTTCCGCATTGCGATTTTCATGTTGGGATTTTCATTTCGCGTTGCGATTGTATTTTCCGTGTTGCGATAGTCAAATGCATGCCTAATAGTGATAACAACTGAATAACAAGAGTTGGTTAAGTCAAAATGGTTGGCCTGAGTCATTAATTCAACTGAAAATGTTAAAAGTTCACACATAAAATCCACATAATACAACGTTTGCATATGAGCTTTTGATGGCAACGTTTACATAATACACATAAAATGTTAAATGTTAAAACGTTTACATAATACAACTGAATAACAACGTTTACATAATACAAAGTTCACACCATATGAGCTTTGGATTTTGATGAGGATCCATATTTTGGTAGAGGAAAAGATGATTTTGATGGCACTGGTGATCCACATGTCAACCTTGTATGACCACTTTCCTTGCACCGACTACATGTCGATCTCTTCTCTTCACCCTTAGACGGTATACGATCGTGACTTTTTGGTCGGCCAGGTAGCCTTCTGTCCATGGCTGGTGGCAAAACTGTTTGTAAGTCATCTGGTATGTCCCACTCAGAAGGATGGAATAGGGTAGACAATCTCGGCATAAGTCTGTCGATAAACTTCTGTAGTGTAGCAATCCATAGCGTATGCGCTTGAATCATCTTGGTTTAAATGAAGAGCAACTTTTATAACATGGCCACACGGATAACCAGATGTTTGCCATTTCATACAACTACACGTCTTTGCATTTAGATCGACTAGCCCATTTAAGTTATTATCCAGTACTTGAAACAAAGTGTTTGAACATGGTTCAACTCTCCATGACGTTGACTTCACAACACGTTTCGTTATCTTTTTTTCAGTCCATGGTGTAACACGATGTTCCAATGTTCCTGTAAATTTAAATAAACAATACTTAGTAAAATATATAAATATGATAAGTTACGAATTCAAAGAAATAATACCTGCATGGTTTCTTTTCTTGTAGTACCACTGTTGAATAGAGGCTCGAAAAAACTCCATTAACATAGTAATGGGTAATTTCCGGGAATGACGACTTAGAGCGTTGATTGATTCTGCACTATTAGACGTCATGAAACCATATCTTGCTCCAAGTTGATGTACTCTTGACCATCTTTCAAACCCGACATCTTCTAGTGTTTGAGCACACTGAGGCAAAACACGTCTTAAACAATTTATATGCTTATTGAAATCCACTTCCCGATAAGCTTTTACAGCCTTCCAGTATGTCCATTTGTGCTTTTTTATACCAGCAGACCTTGATTTTAGATTTCTATACAAATGAACACCACAAAGTCCATGAAAAGCATCTGGGAAACACCTTCTAACAGCGTTGTCAATTGAGTTTGCCCTATCGGATATGATTGTCAGATTGCTAATAGGACCTATGCAATCCCTAAGATGCCCCATAAACCATGTCCATGAATCAGAGGTTTCAGATTTGCCAACCCCGTAAGCTATTGGCAATATCCCATTGTTAGCATCCATGGCTACTGCTAATAAGTTTACTCCAAGGTATCGACCTTTCAAATGTGCTCCGTCAACTATAATAACTGGGCGCATGCAAGTAATAAACGAACGAATCTACAAAATAATATACACAAGAAATATAATCATTTAAATGTGAAATGCATGTAACTAACAAAAATGAGTCAACAAAATTATATTGATTTACTAACCGTAGCACCAATGGCGATAAACAGCAACTCAAAGCGTCCATCTCTATCTGTTTTGATATGAGTTACCGACCCAGGATTTTTCAGCTTTAAATTGTGACAATAAGCCGGCAGTTGGGCAAACGATGCTTCTGGCGACCCCCTCAACAATTCCAAGGCATAACATTTGGCTCTCCAAGCTTGAGAATATGATATACTAATCTTGAACCGAGCATTCATGTCAGTCATAATTTCATGTCCCCGATATACCCTGCCATTCAAAAACATTAACTCAGCCAGAAAACCACCCAACACCTTTTTGTTTGCCTGTCTATGGTGAGGAAAAACTTGGGTTCTTGAACATGTATGTTTATCAATAAAAGTCCTAACTTGAAACATTTTGCAATCTTTTATTCTCTTTGCAATCATACGCCACGTACAGTTTTTGTCAATCATACACCTTGTTTCGAAACGATCTTTGCTTGATTTGTTAACTTTTAGTTGATAGCCATCTTCCACACATTTCGTATATAAAGCTATCTTCAAGTCTTCCTTTGTATCAAAACAATCATCTTTCTTGATACGAATAACTTTTGTGTAACAATCAACTGCTTTCTTTATCAACTCTTCTTCCGGTATCTGAAGTAATTCTGGCATATTCCAGTTATACGCCCGTGGCATTTTCTTTTCTTCGGGGACTTTTTCTTCTTCTTTTTCTTCTTCAGGATTATATGAATTACAGAATGGATGTTCAACATGTTCATTCACAGTCGTAACTTCCTCCTCATTATCATCAACATTACATTCTTCGGCAACGGCTGTTTCATCATCAAAATTCGGGTATTGACCAATATCAATATCATTACACGCATGGTCTGTTTCTTCTTCTGAAACATCATCAAAATCCGTGTATTGACCAATATCAAAGTCCGGATATTGACCAAGACCAAATTTCGAATACTGACTAGTACTCACAATTTTTTCTGTTGGCTCATCATCGTCTAACTGGTCAATACGAAAACCGGAATTTGGTGCTGAAAGTTGATTGGGATTTGGATTAGAGAAAGGTTGTGGGTTTTGAGAAAAACTTAGTTGATTACTACCCGCTACTGACCCAACAATACTACTTCTAGGTTCAACAACATACAATGTAACATCATCTTGTGAAACACTAATGTAAGCAATGAATCGTTCAACATCTTCATTGTCGGTTAACAAATAAACTTTACCATTTCTCTGATAAGATAGCCTAAATCCACTTAGGGGCTCTAAATTCAATTTATTTGAAACACGTAGCATTAGAGTTTCATAAGTTAACTTTTGTAAAGACAATTTTAGTTGAAGATTTATGGGTAAAGGCATATATTGTAAAACACCATTAACATTATCCCATGACCCTCCAAAACACAAATCTATCCAAACATGATCAACATTAGATGATTTCATGGTTGTAACTAAACAAACGAGATGCGAAACTAAGACCTGTTGCCGGATGGGGAAGGATGTCGTTGGATATAGGAACGGATGTCGCCGGAGAGAGTGATAGATGGAGATGGAATGAGTTGCGATTTAGGGATTTAGTTTATGATTTCAGTGTTATATACCCAAAATTTCAGTGTTGTGATTTACAGATTCTCGTTGCGATTTACGGATTATCGTTGCGATTTACAGATTCTCGTTGCGATTTACGGATTATCGTTGCGATTTACGGATACGCGTTGCGATTTACGGATTATCGTTGCGATTTACGGATACGCGTTGCGATTTACGGATACGCATTGCGATTTACGGATACGCGTTGCGATTTACGGATACACGTTGCGGTTTACGGATACGCGTTGCGATTTACGGATACGCGTTGCGATATACGGATACGCATTGCGATTTACCCATACGCGTTGCGATTTACGGATACACGTTGCGATTTACGGATACGCGTTGCGATTTATGTGTTCGCGTTGCGATTTTCATATTCGCGTTGCGATTATGGAAAATCGCAATGCGAATTTGTACTATCGCATCGCGATTTTCAAGAATCGCGTTGCGATTCTGGAAACTGATTTGCGATTCTGGGGATCGCGTTGCGATTTTTATTTCGCGTTGCGATTTTGTTGGTCATTTTGGCAAATCCAAAAAAAGTTGGTTAAAATCGTATATTATAACTTTTTTTTGGTCACTGAGGCGATTTTCTCTTTAGAATATCATATTTAGTGTGCAATTCACTCTCAATTTGAAGTGGCAAATGGGTCATTTGGATCGGCTTCGGGTTGGACCATTTCAGGTCAGAGGTTAATTTGATTTGAGACTTGATTCGGGTCAAGTCCGGATCGAATCAAGTTATTTCAGGTTCGATTTTTATTCGAGTCTATGGTAAATCGGGTCGGATAGGTATCACGTCGAGTCAAAATCAGATCGATTGATTTTTAGGTCAGGTCAATATCGGATCATTCAACTTTTGGGTCAGGTCAATAATCGAATTGATCAATTTCAATTCGAGTCAATCTTTAGATTTTCGGATCAATTCGATTTAAGTTAAGCATGAGTCCAATCAAGTATATGTAAAATTATTGATATATTCTTATAAGAAAAAATATATTTTTTTTGTCAATCTTTTCATTTAAGTTCAAGTTTAACTTTCAAACATTCAATGTTTCAAATTACAATATCATTTATGGATGACATTTTGATTGAACCTATAAGAAATATTAGATTTTGTGACCTAAATTTCGTATTGATCTAACATGAAAAGTTTATGGTACAAAATATTTGATGAAAAATTAAATTTTAAATTATAAATTTTATTCTCAATTAAAAATTTTAATTAGATGTTTGATCTCTAATTATAAATATATTTTTATTAAATTTTAAAAATAATATAATAATTATATTCGGATGAATATTAATATAAATAATTTTATAGATGATATTATACTTATGATAATATTTTAATTTTAAATTATCAAATATATATTATAAAAATAAATTATTTATTACTTTTTTAAACAAATATTTTAATTCTTAAATAAGTTATTTTAGTCTAAACATAAACCCTAATTATATTCATTCATTTTATCCATTAAGCCTTCCATCATCTAAGTGATGTGAATTAAAATTAATCGCATAAACTAGAATTTCGGGTATGAGTAGTTTTATTTTATAATCTTTCATATAAAATAATTTTTAAATAATTTAAAATTTATTGGATCAAATACAAAGAGGATCTTTTAAATGAGGAAATACTATATTTGTAACACCCTAAATTTTGGGATTGTAGTTTTCGGTTTACCTGATAGATATGTGGAGTTCGTAATTAAAGTCATTGGGCCCGATTAAACATAAAAAAAAAAGATTTTTCCTTAGTAAATAGATGAGGAGGGATGAAAAGTGCAATTTTATCATCTTTGAAAATATGATAATCCTTTTATCTTCCTGCATCTTCTTCTTTTCATTTCATTCTTTCTCATTTCATTATTCTCCTTCCTCTTCAAGTGTCATAGCTAAAAGTGAGTCTTTTGAGCCTTTTTATACTTATTATGAACTTCAAATTTGTCTATAATCCCTATAGCAACCTTGTTTTGAATATTCAAAGCCTTGGGTTGTAATACCCCAAAAATTTAGACAATGGCCAAAATGAATATTTTGAAAGTTTGATGGTCAAAGTACAAAGTAGAAAATTGGGAAAAAGTTTAGGGAATTAAGTGATAAATTCCTAAAAAGAATTTCATTCTATAAATAGATAGTTTACTCTTGAGAGTGGGGTTTTATAGAGATCATATTGTTGGATTTGGAATTTAGTAAAGAAAAGTTAGAAAGGGTTAAAGCCGATAAGGAATTGGTAATTCAGATTGAATTGGAATTTTACAAAAATTTGAAGGATGTTATAAAATGGTTGGAAATATTATTTTAATATTTTGAATCAGAGAAATTTGGTTTGGAAATGTGCAATTTTTCAGATTTAACCGAAACAGTGGAATTTAGTGACTAAAACACAAGATTTGAAAATTTCAGGGAAAATTTCAGAAATAAAAGTCAAAATAATTCAACTTTGACTTTGAAATATGATTAGGATGAGTTGTCATTGTTTTATGGTGAATAGGAAGATTCATTAAGGGTGATTTGGTCTTATCTCAAGTGAATGAATATTTTATTCATTTAAAGTTAGATTAAATGTAAATTAAGTTGAAATATACTTAACAGTTCATTTCACATACTCATCTTCTTCTCCAAACAGATGTGGGTTTCTTCAAGGGTAAGAGAAATCTTTAATTCAATTTTTAAGAAAATTCATTGGGATTTTGAGTATGTTGTAAAAGAGAAATTGTTATATGCGAAAAATGCTATCTTTTGGTACTAATATTGCATGATAATCTTGTTGGTGTTCAAAGATCCCAAATCTAAGGGTTTGTGTTCATATAAGGGATCACGAAATTGATGATGAATATTGATGTTTGTGAGATAGTAGATTCATATTCAAGCATGTATGATTATTAGAACATGTTTAATCTTTCTAGAACTTGTTCTTTAAGTTTCGACCATTGATTGTTTGAATGAGAAAAATTATGGAAAAATTATATATGGGTTGGAAATGATGAAGGAGATGTTGATTCTTGTATTTTATGGGTTATGAAGAGTTAAGTGATTTTAAAGAATTGGTTTTAAGAATTGATGAAGAACATAAGGATGAGGTTAAAGAAAACAATTTATATTTTGAAATTAGCGGTGAGTTTGAAAATTCACCAGAAATTATATAAAAATAATTTGGGGGGTTATTTTTATATATTTGTGTTCATATATCGATCTAGTTTTGTTTAAAACAAACGGGGATCAATTTAAGGTGTATACAAAAAGATATGAATTTTTAACCGAGGAAAGGCCAGAAAAACGGGCAGCAGAATTCTGCACAGAACAGATTCTGTTGGTCAACTTTGAAAATTCACCATAAATTGTACAGAATGAATTAGAAGGAGTTCTTTATATGGATAGATTCTTATTCGAGTCTAGTGTTCAACGGAAGAAACGGAATTAAATTCTAGTGTGTATATCAATACAAAATTCTAGTGTACAGAATGAATTAGAAGGAGTTCTTTATATGGATAGATTCTTATTCGAGTCTAGTGTTCAACGGAAGAAACAGAATTAAATTCTAGTGTGTATATCAATACAAAATACTGATTCTTTAAAGGTAGTGCAAGTTGTCAGAATATGGAAATTTTAGAAGTTAAGTGGAAAGGGATTAGAAGATGAAGAGAAATGTTTAAATATTGAATATGTTTTTGAATGCTTGGAATTGAAGTTAAATGGTAAGATACCATTTTGTGTAAATTGGAAAAGTTTGTTCCAATGTTAAAAGTAATTGTTAAGTATTGGGTATTTTGATAGAAAATGAGTTCCAAGTATATTATGGAGTTGTTATGGGATATGTTTATGTTAGTACAATACTAACATATGTATTATTATAAATTTGTGATTTATACAGATCATGATTGATTTATGATTGAAGCAAGTCAAGTATAAAAAGGGTTTATTGTGGACAATAGTGAGGAACATATTTTGAAAGATATAAAATGTCAAGGTGAGTGCAATACATGCATTAAATTATACATGGATGTTTTATACTTCTTCAGGAAGACTTGTGATAAGTCAACCTTGTTTATAACAACATGATATTATGTCATTTATCATATATTTGACATATTCTAAAAATGTCAAAGGTTGAATATAAAATGCATTGATCACTGATTTTTGCATATGATGTTATCATGAACATATGTGATTTTTATCATGAATGATATTTCGGGTATGAACTGCCCAATGTTAAATGGTATTGATATACTTTGCCATGGATGGATCAAATAAAATTAGACTATATGCCCAAGTGTGTTATTGAGGATCAGTGGTATTAATGACATGCCATAGAGTCTAGCAGTTGCATATTAGGTAGCACTAGAGTGTCTAGAGAAGGCACATAGTGTAGGCCTCAGAGTGTCTAGATATGACACGGTATAAAACACTACGGTGTATCAGGTGGGTAAAGCCCGACCTCAGCACTACGGTGCATTATTAGGTGAGCAAAGCTCGACCTCAGCACTTCGGTGCAATATTTGACTCCTATACCAGGTTCCTCATACAATATACTATGGGCTATGATTTATGGTTTATTGGTTAATAAATGATAAACTGGCAAATAAGCTTACGAGCTTATGGAATAATGGCAAGTATATTGGTAAAATAAGATTACGAGCTTATGAGATTAAATGGTTAGTATATTGGTAAAATAAGATTACGAGCTTATGAGATTAAATGGTTAGTATACTGGTAAAATAAACTTACTAGCTTATGGGATTAAATGGTAAGTATTTTGGTAAAATAAGCTTACGAGATTATGGGATAAATGGTAAGAGATTTTATATCATTTTATCATTGTAAAATATTGGATATACTATTAACATGATTTTATGGCATTTGATTTGGACATTGAAATTCATGCATGTATTGTATTGCACTGTTTATTGTTTTAATTGTCTCACTAAGTATATACTTAGCATGTGATGATTTTCACGCGTAGGTAAAAAGCCAGTAGTAGAATAAAGAGTTCAGAATGACATCAAGCATCGAGGAGTATATTGCAATATCAGTAAGACATCCTATGGTGTAATGTTGATTTTGTTAGTGGCATGTATTTATTAATGTTCAATTTGTTTTGTTGAATAAATTTGGAAACAAATTGGTAAATTGATAGTGATGAAAGGTTAATTTTTTATGAGTTTTATATGTAATTTTCGGAAGTTACTATAGCAGTTACTGTAGCAATGAAAAGTAACCACGTTTAACAAAACTTTCCAAAATGCTTTGAGGGAACCGATTCCCTACTACAGGAATCGATACCCTTACTGTTCATTGATCACTATTCATAAAAAAATATTTTGAATTAAATTTGTTATAATGAAACGCAATTCATATGAAATGATATTTGTATAATATCATTTACCAATTTAAATAAAAATAAATCTTTAAATCATTTTGAATGGGAAATGGTTTTACAAATTTGGGTAACATCTATAATCTGTATAGGTATAATTATACGGGTTATGGGTGTTACATGGGTTCCTTATTTACTAGAGGAAGTGAGGGTTAGCAACCAAGTATTAGAGGAAAGTAATAGCTAGCTAAAGGAGCTTCATTTCGTGATTCTAACGCTAAGATATTATATTTTTAATCCTTTATGGTATTAAGGCTTTCATAATCATGAAGATTTGTTGAGATTTGGGTATTTAAACATTTTAGTATTTTTGTTTGATTCATACTATAGATGACGTCTTTGTTGCTTATAGTGTTTTTAGGGTGATAGATGACCCTAAGTAACTTCCCTAAGCTTCAGCACGTGATTTGAGACCAAAATAAGACCTTTGGAATGATTCTTGAGTGTTTCTCGAGATTAAACAAGGCAATTCTAGGTTCAAGTATTGATATTAGATGAATTGGGATGCTTTCTAGGCAGTTTCAACAAGGAGTATCGATATTGAGGGGATGAGTATTGATACTAGCCATTTTTAGCAAAATAAAAGTTGTTTTTAGTACTGATACTCAATGGGGTATTGATACTTGACTAGGGGATATAAATACTACATGTAGGGAATCGATACTACCCATTTTGGCTGGTTAAAGTAAACTTTGTTAAGGCTCGTAAGAGTTAAGTGTAACACCCCAAACCCGTATCCGACATGGATACGAGTCCGAAGTGTCACACTGACTTTTCAAAACATTTACTTGTACAAAATCTCATAAAACTTAAAACTTTTTTTAAAACAACAATGTATTAATTTACATAAACACCATCACAACGGTTACAAAGTCGATCAGAGCATATATGATTTAAGCTGTAATTGCATGCCAACATAATTTTTACAACAAAATGACATATTGTTTTAAATCACTTCTGATCTGATCGCTTCAAAGAAGATGATGTCTTCCTAGACCTTAATTCCGGTCTTTCTTCTTCTTGGTACCTACGTGTAAACCACTTACACGTTAAGTCACAGACTTAGTGAGGTATAATAAAATATGTAACAATGAATTCATGAAACATGCACTACTAACATTCCATTCTAACATTACCATTTGCATGTATCTACTGAACTATACCATATATGATCATAACATGCACATATGAAACCTAACTTCTTATGAGAGTTTCAATTCAATTTATCTTTAAATGCACATGTACATTATTGAGAACAGGAGGTACGTGAGTACACTAGGGTTGTGCACAAATGTTGTCACCACAACTTGAATAAATTCCCATTAGGGCCACTTAAATTTTGTCCCGAATGACCACTTAAACCCTCGACTCTTGGCATACCAATTATACGTACAGCTCTCATATCATATAACATGGGCTTAGATATGAATACATGTCACACTATCAAATCACTTATATCACTTCTCATAGAAACACATCACATGCACATATATGATCATTTGTCTTATCATACATAACTTGGAATTATTCTCTTATGGTTACATTCATCATATATTATATCATATTAAAGCATGTATGAATTATGCACATACTCATTATAATCATAACATATGCATGTACATGAATATCAACTCATGAATATCAACTCATGAATTCAACTATAGGAAATGGACTTATCATAAGTTTTATTTCTATAAAACAATATATATACTAACTATGGTATGCACTCACCTTAGTCTTGCTTAATTCTCAATCTACTTCTAGGATTCTATCTCTTTGGATCCATTCTAACTTTGTGGTCGTTCCGAAACTTGTTTATGCTCAATATCTACACGAATATAATCTAATGAATATTGGGATTTGAAATACTCAAAAAGGATTCATACTAATTTAAACTAAATAAAATACCAATATCAACTTCCCCAACTTAAGTAGTATCGGTACTACAAGCAAAGTACCAATACTTCTGCTCTATGGTACCGATACCCCCTCGGTATCGATACTAAAATTAGATTCGATGTTTTTTGGTATCGATACCCTTAACATGGTATTGATACTACTATACTATGGTACTGATACTACCTTCCCAATTATCGATACCCTTTGAATATCCTTACCCAATTCAGACCTATGGTATCGATATTGTTCAACTCAATATCGATACCCCTATACCAAATATCCCTCTTTTCCTCTTGAAGTATTGGTACTGGATGAAGCAGTACCGATACTCAAGCCCATATTTTCACATTTTAAACTCGAAAATTTACTCATTTCAGCTTAAACACTTCATATCTTAACCCCATTCAGATTCTTAACTCAAATACACATACTTAACTCCATTTGTACTCATCTAACACATATTTACCTTCAAAATTCTTTCATCTATAGGGAAATCAAGAATCATACCAAATTTTCAACATGTTCTAATTTCAATTCTAACATTTCATACTTCTTAATTAAGTTGATGATAGGTCAATTTCAGTCTCAAACTTTATTTACTAACCCTCTTCCAAGATTTCACTTATTCCCCTCTTATATTTAATCCCTCATAATTCTCTAATCCTTTGATTTTAAGATAATTTAAGATTTCCTTAAGCTTAAGTATTATATAAAGAACATAAACCAAACTTAATTTCAATGAATAATCACTTAACAAGAAACTCACCTTTTTCATTTTCACTTAGCTTCCACGCCTGAAGAAGAAAAGAATAAGAGAGTTCTCTGGAAACTTTGCTCTTAGCCTCCTCAATTCCACGTGGGTTAAATATAACCACTACCCAATTTAATTATTTTGTTCACCAAATGACCATTTTTCCCTTCTATTCATCCTTCTTTTTAATTCAATCCTACACAAAATTTCCCATATATGTCCCTAAACTTTTTAAGTTATCTATTTTAGTCATTAAATTCTGATATTTTATAATTTGGTCACTAACCCGATATTGAGGATGTTACATTAAGGATGACCCGTAATGGTGGGGCTTAGTCTGTGAGGGACATAAATGGCAAAATATGCCTAGAAACACTCTTAGAATGAGGTTACGATCGAAGTAACCATATTAGGCATAATATGTCCAAACATCTTCAATCGAGCACGTATCAAGTAACTAAGAACGAAGTATCATTGCAAAGGATGTACCGACAAGTGATATGATTAAGTAATCAAATTACTCAATAAATGAATGTGTACTACGAGAACATCAAGGAATATTGGACGTACAAGTTGTCCCTCCAATTCAGGGGTGCATTATGAGAGAGCGTGATGAGAGTGTATAGAGTATCGCTACCAAGAAATGAACTCGAGTCAAGTATCGGGCTAGCAAATAATACAACAAGTGAACAATAGAAATAATAATTTTTGTAAAATCCAAAAAGGCATAGAGACCTCCTTAGAGGCTGAAATGACTAAAATATCTCAAATGTTAAATGATCATAATATAGTAACTTAATATACTAACAAATGTAACAAAATAATAAACTCTTTCTTAATGTTCTAGATAAGAGAACAAGTGAGATAACAACTAGTGAGGGGATGACCTCACTTTAGTCTGTTAAGTTATGCTAATGTGTAGCTAGCTACCTTAGTTGCCCTAGTGGGGCATTGTTAGTGATGTGTGGCATTTGGGCCCTCAGATATGCATGTGTAGTTGCATTAGCACAATACATCATATATTCTTAAAGCTTGGCTTGACGTTTATGTGAGACCGATTCAATGTTTCAGTTGAGCATATATTATACCTATATTATGTGATTAACGGGTTCCTCTCCATGATATACTTAAATGTTATGTGAGACTAGGAGATTATTCAACATTTTAATGAGAATTTTACTGATGTTATATGATACCAAGATTCCCTCAATTATCTAGTATCTAATTGCTATGTGAGACTAGATACTAGTAATATGTCATATGTTGCATTTAGAGAATGCACAATAGTTATAGATATTGTGTTTAGAGAACCAATAGAAGTATAATCACGGTGAGACCCTTAACAGGGGATTAAGAGAAGCATAAGACACCTAGATTAGCGATAGAATAGTTGAACCTTAGGTAAGTAGCACTTGATTATGATCATGCATGGATCTATAACTTAGTATCATGTCTTCTAGCATGCTTGTGTTTATAAGACTCATAATTTTGCTCTAAATTAGCAATTATTAATGTTGGACTTTGTAAGCTTAGTATTCAGATGTTTCTATTCACAAGTTAGCTGTTCGAGGAGCACTATCATAATTGGACTTCCAACATCTCTTCCAGAGTAATGTATTGTAGATTTATTGGCATGTATATTCATAGGACTCTTATGTATTTGAGTCCGTAAACCTCAAGATATACTATTTTGATTTAAACTATGTATTACGAAGCTCCAGTTTATAAAAGTGCTTAGTGTCATGGATGTCTATTTTGATACCATTCAATATGTTTTTAAATAAAATATTTTAAATTTTAATGGTTGCCTCAATAGCCTAATATGACACTTTAGCCTAATCGGGTTTAGTGTGTTACAATATTGAACCATTCAACTATTACTAAAGGTGATAGTTAACTAGTAGTATAATACAAAATGAGAATAAAACATGCATCGTTTTATTATTTATCAAATTATTAAAAATAAAAAATAATAATAATAAATTATTTATTCACCTAGATTCAACTATCAGATTAAAGTTGGAACGAACCAGATATGGGTAAATTAAATTCGGGCTGTTTTTGCTTTGGGTTGTTTTTTATTTGCATTGATTTCGATTAGAGTTAATTTTGATTCAGATTAATTTCGATTCAGATTGCTTTTGGTTCAAGTAAAATATGTGTCAAATTCAGTTTGATTCGATTTATTTCAAGTTTTGGATCAATTTTGGATCATCATATTCATGTCTATATCGGTTTTCAGATCGGATAAATTGGTTCGAGTATCCAAATACGGGCTAAATTTACCGGGTCTTGTCTCACTGCGTTAATTTAGAAGTTGAATTCATAAAACATTTACTTGTGATTTCGACAATTAAATCTTTCAATGTTATAAAATCATATAAGAATAAATATTCTTCTAACAATGGTTATTTAAGAATATTTGATTGATTGGTCAAATTGTTCAATTTTGTTCTCTCATATTTTTTTTAGATTATGAGTTTTAGACTCACTAGGAGCACTCTTTTTCTTTCCCTTATAGTCTCACATCCGGGTCGGTGATTTCTCGGCCTGTGTCCTGACTCGAAAGTTTCGGGTACCTGGATTTTGCATACGGGTACCTGGATTTTTTTTCAAACTATTAAATAAAAAATACACACAAATTTAAATGTTCGAAACTTCGAATTACATAGTCCGACAAATTTAAATGTCGGGAAAAAATGAGAAATAAGATCTAACCTAAACTAATGCCATATAGAATTGTGTGTTTGCTGGTGAAAATAGAGCTTTTATTCACAGTGAAAAAATAAAAGAAGTACAGGGGGTTTTATACTAAAGGTGTTAGATTTCTAGTTGATTTATGAGTTAGAGATCTAGTTGATCTAAGAGTCCTAACTAAATAAATTTTATCCTTATTTACAAATAAAATTAAAGTTAGAGATGAACTAAAATATTAATATTTACAATATCATTAAAAGACTATATCAAGAGTCAGATATAACTCACAAACTATCTTATTTTCTACTTAGATAAATCTAAAATACAAGTTTAATACAAAGTAAAATACTAAATACTACATTTCCCTTAAATTGGAGATTATATATTATATAGATTTAAATTTTATAAATTAAATATT
This sequence comes from Hibiscus syriacus, assembly GCF_006381635.1. Classification (NCBI taxonomy): domain Eukaryota; kingdom Viridiplantae; phylum Streptophyta; class Magnoliopsida; order Malvales; family Malvaceae; genus Hibiscus; species Hibiscus syriacus. The sequence continues at coordinate 323,254 of NW_024062758.1, read as the reverse complement.
TAGTTAATATATTAAAAAACTTATCCGGATACTTGGGTACTCGGAAAAATCAATTTTTGTGACCCCAGCCCGACCTGGAAAGTGTCGGGCCGGGTACCCGACCCGGCCGGGTAATTTTTTTTAGAAAATTACCCAATTTTTTTTTATCCGGGTCGGATAATTTTGCACACCCCTATATATATATAACTCAACAATCTTTAGAACAAGTGGTTAAAAACTATTAGTTGACACCTCCATTTACTCTTAGGTTGTAGATTCAATACCCATTAGCAAAATTTCCCTTTCCCTTTTCCTCCCCTACGTAGAAATGTATAGGTTAGTCAAGTTGCTCTTTTTTGTTCCCTCGTATTTTCCTAGGTCATGGTTCTAGACTCAATATGAGCACTCTCATTTCTTCCCCTAAAGTTCCCCATTCTCTTCTTCTCTAAAAAGGATTAGATTTAGAATTTCTCAAGAAAAATATTATTAATTCAAGAAAATATATATACATAGATAAGGTCATGATAAAAAAACTCTAGCATTATTTCCTTTTTTTTATCTTTGGTTGGCACACGACGACCTAGCATTGATGTCGGTTGTCAACCGTTTGTATTCCTCGTTTTTCCTTTATTTTTTTATTTCACATATTTATTTTTCCTTCGTTTCTAATAACTTTCCATTTATGACATATTTTCCTTAACCTTTTGACACATTTTTTATGGAGAAAATAACCTTAGTGACCAAAAATGCCTTATAATATACGATTTTAACCAACCTTTTTTGGATTTGCCAAAATGACCAACTAAATCGCAATGCGATCGATAATTCGCAACGCGATCTCCGGTATCGCAAATCAGTTTCCAGATTCGCAACGCGATTCTGACTATCGCATTGCGATTTTCCAATTTCGCGTTGCGATTTTCCAAATTCGTGTTGCGATTTTCCTAATTCGCAATGCGAATACGTAAATCGCAACGCGAATTTGGAAAATCGCAATGCGATTACGTAAATCACAATGCGAATACGTAAATCGCAATGCGAATATGTAAATCGCAACGCGAATCTGACTATCGCAATGAGATTATTACTATCGCAACGAGATTCTGACTATCGCAATATTGAATTTCAAATTCGCAACTCGATTTCTGAATTCGCAACAGGTTTTAGTTTCGCAACACAAATGTTTTGGGTATATAACTACGCAACAGCAGCAACTCATAACCTAAATCCCTAAATCGCAACTCATTTCATCTCTATCTATCACTCTCTCCGACGACATCCGTTCCTATATCCAACGACATCCTTCCCCATCCGGCAATAGGTTTTAGTTTCACAGCTCATTTGTTTAGTAAATTAATTTACAATAATGAAATCATCTAATGTTGATCATGTTTGGATAGATTTGTGTTTTGGAGGGTCATGGGAGAATGTTCATGGTGTTTTACAATATATGCCTTTACCCATGAATCTTCAACTAAAACTGTCATTAAAAAAGTTAACTTATGAAACTCTAATGTTACGTGTTGCAAATAAATTGAATTTAGAGCCCCTAAGTGGATTTAGGCTATCTTATCAGAGAAATAGTAAAGTTTATTTGTTAACCGACAATGAAGATGTTGAACGATTCATTGCTTACATTAGTGTTTCAAGTGATGATGTTACATTGTATGTTGTTGAACCTAGAAGTACTGAAGTTGGGTCAGTAGTGGGTAGTAATCAACTAAGTTTTTCAACCCCAGTTTATGGTGCTTAAAATTTAATGGTTCCACCACAATTTCATCACCAAGCAAATATTGTTTCACCACATTTCCAATACCAAACACAATCTCAAAACCCACAACATTTCCCTAATCCAAATCACAATCAACTTTCAGCACCAAATTTCAGTTTTCGTATTGACCAGTTAGACGATGATGACCCAACAGAAAAAATTGTGAGTACTAGTCAGTATTCGAAATTTGATCTTGGTCAATACCCGGACTTTGATCTTGGTCAATACTCAGATTTTGATGATTTTTCAGAAGAAGAAACAGACCCTGCGTGTAATGATTTTGATATTGGTCAATACCCGAATTTTGATGATGAAACAGCCGTTGCCGAGGAAGATGTTGTTGATGATAATGAGGAGGAAGTTACGACTGTAAATGAACATGTTGAACATCCATTCTGTAATTCATATAACCCTAAAGAAGAAAAAGAAAAAGAAGAAATCCCCAAAGAAAAGTCCCCGAAGAAAATGCCACGGGAGTATAACTGGAATATGCCAGAATTACTTCAGATACTGGAAGAAGAGTTAGTAAAGATAGCAGTTGATTGTTACACAAAAATTATTCGTATCAAGAAAGATGATTGTTTTGATACAAAGGAAGACTTGAAGATAGCTTTGTATACGAAATGTGTGGAAGATGGCTATCAACTAAAAGTTAACAAATCAAGCAAAGATCGTTTCGAAACAAGGTGTATGATTGACAAAAACTGTACATGGTGTATGATTGCAAAGAGGATAAAAGATTGCGAAATGTTTCAAGTTAGGACTTTTATTGATAAACATACATGTTCAAGAACCCAAGTTTTTCCTCACCATAGACAGGCAAACAAAAAGGTAATGTTTTTGAATGGCAGGGTATATCGGGGACATGAAATTATGACTGACATGAATGCTCGGTTCAAGATTAGTATCTCATATTCTCAAGCTTGGAGAGCCAAATGTTATGCCTTGGAATTGTTGAAGGGGTCGCCAGAAGCATCGTTTGCCTAACTGCCGGCTTATGGTCACAATTTAAAGCTGAAAAATCCTGGGTCGATAACTCATATCAAAACAGATAGAGATGGACGCTTTGAGTTGTTGTTTATCGCCATTGGTGTTGCGGTTAGTAAATCAATATAATTTTGTTTACTTATTTTTGTTAGTTACATGCATTTCACATTTAAATGATTATATTTCTTGTGTATATGATTTTGTAGATTCGTTCGTTTATTACTTGCATGCGCCCAGTTATTATAGTTACGGAGCACATTTAAAAGGTTGATACCTTGGAGTAAACTTATTAGCAGTAGCCATGGATGCTAACAATGGGATACTGCCAATAGCTTACGGGGTTGGCAAATCTGAAACCTCTTAATCATGGACATGGTTTATGGGGCATCTTAGGGATTGCATAGGTCCTATTAGCAATCTGACAATCATATCCGATAGGGCAAACTCAATTGACAACGCTGTTAGAAGGTGTTTCCCAGATGCTTTTCATGGACTTTGTGGTGTTAATTTGTATAGAAATCTAAAATCAAGGTCTGCTGGTATAAAAAATCACAAATGGACATACTGGAAGGCTGTAAAAGCTTATCGGGAAGTGGATTTTAATAAGCATATAAACTGTTTAAGACATGTTTTGCCTCAGTGTGCTCAAACACTAGAAGATGTCGGGTTTGAAAGATGGTCAAGAGTACATCAACTTGGGGCAAGTTATGGTTTCATGACGTCTAATAGTGCAGAATCAATCAACGCTCTAAGTCGTCATTCCCGAAAATTACTCATTACTATGTTAATGGAGTTTTTTCGAGCCTCTATTCAACAGTGGTACTACAAGAAAATAAACCATGCATGTATTATTTATTTAAATTCGTAACTTATCATATATTTTACTAAGTATTATTTATTTAAATTTACAGGAACATTGGAACATCGTGTTACACCATGGACTGAAAAAAAGATAACGAAACGTGTTGTGAAGTCAATGTCATGGAGAGTTGAACCATGTTCAAACACTTTGTTTGAAGTACTGGATAATAACTTAAATGGGCTTGTCAATCTAAATGCAAAGACATTTAGTTGTATGAAATGGCAAACATCTGGTTATCCATGTGGCCATGTTATAAAAGTTGCTCTTCATCTAAACCAAGATCATTCAAGCACATACGCTATGGATTGCTACACTACAGAAGTATATCGACAGACTTATGTCGAGATTGTCTACCCTATTCCACATTCTTCTGAGTGGGACATACCAGATGACTTACAAATAGTTTTGCCACCAGCCATGGACAGAAGGCTACCTGGCCGACCAAAAAGTCACGATCGTATACCATCTAAGGGTGAAGAGAATAAGAGATCGACATGTAGTCGGTGCAAGGAAAGTGGTCATACAAGGTTGACATGTGGATCACCAGTGCCATCACAATCATCTTTTCCTCTAGCAAAATATGGATCCTCGTCAAAATCCCAATCACAACCGGCTTCACCTTTTGGGACTGTTAACTTAGGTGATTTTTAAATGCAAACGTTGTATTATGTGTATATTATGTGTGAACTTTTAATATTTTCAGTTAGGCATGTATTAGTAACTTGAGTTTGAACATTTCTATGATATGTTCAGTTGTTATCACTTATTAGACATTCATTTGACTATCGCAACGCGGAAATCGCAATGCGAATATGACTATCGTAACACGGAAATGACTATCGCAATGCGGAATTGACTATCGCAACGCGGAATTGACTATCGCAACGCGGAAATGACTATTGCAACGAGAGAATCGCAATGCGAAATGAAAATCGCAATGAGTGAATCGCAATGCGAAAATGAAAATCGCAACGCGAATTTAGTTTTGCGTTGCGATTTTCATTTTCGCATTGCGATTCTCTCGTTGCGATTTTCATTTTCGCATTGCGATTCTCTCGTTGCAATTTTCATTTCGCATTGCAATTCTCTCGTTGCGATAGTCATTTCCGCGTTGCGATAGTCTGTTTTGCATTCAACATAATGCAGATTGAAATCAACAAATCAACTATTACATTTCAATCAATTAAACAAGCACAAATAATAATTATGTACACATCAATTAAACAAATCAACATTTACAAATCATCTTTTACAAATCAATTAAACAATCAAAAAATAATAATAATAATTATTTCCTCGTCAATTATTGAATCAACTTTTGCACCCATACATCCATTTCACGCAGCTCACTTCAGGATTAACCTGAACAAACCAAACATTGAATCAACAACACTTTCTACACATCTAAAACCTACAAATAGCAAATTATTGAATTCTAGCTACTTAACCAAACATTTTCAAACCAAAAAGAGTATATATGTTTAACAACACTTGCATTTGACTTACAAATTGTTTATGGACACTTTCATAACGCGGATACAGGTAGGCAGCGTCTCGCATATATCGCTCTAGCCATAAAATACCGAAACCACAAGCCTACTGTACCTCTATCTCTATCGGTGGGAGGTAGAAATTGTATACTTCCTGTCGTCAAACGCTCCAAGCACATGCATACGAGAGGACCACAATCCCCTCTGGCTTCCTTTGTTTGTTGTGGCACGGTTTCATCTCTGATAATTGTAACATTGAACTTCTTTTGCTTCTTGTTTACAGAATTAGTCCAATAATTAATTGCATCAAATAATTTAACCAAATGAGAACTCCATCCCTTAATAATATCTCTCAAATCAGACAATGATATGTAATTTATCATGTTGTCATATACTATTGTCTTTAGGGATGTGAGATGAAGCTCGACGAGAAGCCAATGAGTACGTTCCAAAACAGGGATAAACACCTGCATCGAAATGTAATAATTCAAATTGTGCACTTATTTATGAACACCTTTAAAATATTTAAACAAATAAATACTAACCTTATCGACCTCTCACCATGCAGGATAAAGTTTAGCTTGTCCATTAGCCAACACATATGATTCATGTCGTTGATTCTTCAAGTGAACTACGTGAAAAGATGTCGGCATAATTGTATATGGCGTATTTTTTTTTATTTTCCTTCAATTTCATTACTATTAGAAGACATGACACCCATGCATCAATATGATGTTTTACAAAAAAAGATATATATTAGTGAATTACATAAATTTTAAAAAAAATTAATCAAACTGAAATATAAGAAGAAATATAAGACTTACCCCCCATCGAAATAGCCGTTGTCTTCAACCCCTAATAATACACCCCGCCAAGACCGTTCAATCAACAAATGCATATCATCGTTGAGTTTGTATATGTCAGCGTAACACCCTTGGCTCCACTAATGTAGATAAAAATCAACTGTGGTCTTAGCCCAAAGGGAATTATCCAGAATTGTTTCCGGTAGTTGTTTCCTCTCCACTTCATCTGCCGGAATGGTACTGGCCGGTAACTTATACGAAAGCCAACAGTCATCCATCATGTCCGGCACGTGAGGGGGCTTCTCAATAATTCGATATATTACGCCGTGTGAATCGGGCTCTAAAATGTTGGGAGGGACCTCTTCAACGATGACAGTGGCCTCTTGAACGGTGGGAGGGGACTCTTGAGGGATGATAGGGGCCTCTTGAACGATAGGGGAGGTCTCTTGAATGATGACAGGTGAGTCGGGCTTTTTCTTACGAATTCTTCGCACTATTGGGGTGAACGGAGACGTAATGACACGTGCATGCCGTCTGATGCGTGAACTCCGTCTTGCAAGAAAAACCCGACGTAGAGCATCCACCTTAACGGGCCACTAAAAATAAATTAATACATAAATCAGTAAATAAACAGACATGATATTAAACAGTGAAAACAAAGACAAATATATTTCAAACTTGCACGGTATTCACCCAAGTTATTATTATATCATTGTTCACAAAATGCATCAGATAACATTCCAGAAGTAAGCACTTATATAAACATTTAAAAGGACAACATATAGGTTTAGTGCAGGTTCAATGACAATATAAAGAGTAGTAGTTTATTCTTGAAACTTAAATTTTCAACACTGTGAAGTTAGTATTTGTCTTTTGATTGAAATAATGCAATTCATTCAAGTTTCAATTTGCAGAAGAAGGATAGAATCTGAAACTTAAAAGCGCAACGCGAAAATGACTATCGCAACGCAAAAATGACTATCGCAACGCGAAAATGACTATCGTAATGCGAAAATGACTATTGAAATGCGAATTTGACTATCGCAATGCGAATTTGACTATCGCAACGAGAGAATCGCAATGCGATTTTCATTTCGCATTGCGATTCTTTCGTTGCGATAGTCAAATTCGCATTGCGATAGTCATTTTCGCATTGCGATAGTCATTTTCGCGTTGCGATTTTGTTGATGCAATTTTCATTTCGCATTGTGATTCTCTCGTTGCGATAGTCATTTTCGCGTTGCGATAGTCATTTTCGCATTGCGATAGTAAACTATTCTTCTTCTGCAAATTTAAGCTTGAATGGATTGCATTACTTCAACCAAAAGACAACCAAAAATAAATACTAACTTCACAGGGTTAAAGAATAAACAGTTAAACAGTATTGGCAGCAACCGAATGAATTTACTAAGCAATCTAAGTGAAATTACGAGTAAATTTATCATCAAGTTAAATATGAAAAATATTAAACTTACCTCTTTGCGTAGAGTATGAATCTCATTCTGCAACGATGCTACAATCTCACGTAGAGCTGCTACCTCACCACGTAAAGTAGACACCTCAACACGCCATGCACCATTGTCATCGCGTAAAGTACCGACCTCCTCACGCAAGGCATTGACCTCATTACGTAACTCCCCTAACTCATCCCGTGGAGGTGGAGAACAGGGAGATAAACGTCGTGGCATCTTTGCCGGTCGCCTATCATGAGGTGATGGTGGAGAAGAGGCTCAATGATGTGACAGAATAGGTGATGACTCTCGTTGTGGAGGTGTATATTCGGGTCGATTAGGTGATGGCTCTGGGTGAGGTGATGGCTCTCAAAGTGGTGGCTGCTCATCATCCGTGCCATCAAAAAAAAACTTACTAGCTTGCCACCAATCAGTGGCAAGCTCAGCTTCCATGGGTGTCAGCCTCTGTAATGGAGTGTTGGCCTCCTAACAATATAAAAGCTCAAACAAAGTTAAATGTATACTAGTAATAACTTGTTTATAAACATATGGTAGTATTTGTGTTAACTTACATTATTTATTGTAGTATACGGTAGTAAATCTTCCCATTGCTGCAAGGACCGTTTTCTCTTCCAGAAAATAGCCCTAGGAATATCATTAGAAGTTTTTAATGCATATGTTTGCATGGCGGGAAAGGCCTCAAATATCCAAATCTAAAAACAATATAATAACAAACATTAGTAATTGTTAAAGAATTAATTATAATTTTGGAAACATTATATAAAAATTATTACCTTAAAGGCCCAAATAAAGCCTGACAAAGTGTTTTTGGAACCATCGCCACGCAAACTTTTCCGATCATCAAAGGCAGACGACAACTTATTCCATGTAGCTCTCCATAGATACGAACCCCACGGAAATAGGTTACATGCATTTAGGTCCTCTACCAATTTAATTAGATCATTAGGAATAGGTTGTCGGGCCTCTCTGCCTAAAAAGCCGGCTTGCTAAAGTATTAGAAGGCATACTCAGACAATATCGACGTCATCCATCCAAGTAAAACCATCTTTCTTATTCAATAATCTCGTCAAGTCTTCCACGTGTAAATTCGACTTCTCCGTTGACAGCTCAGGAAAAACCCGGGAAAACCATGATAGGCGGGTAATATGTCTAGTGTACCGATCTACATCATCGTGTCTGAAGCGTAGACCGGTGATTAAGCAAAACTCCTCCCGCCAAAACACGTATACGCCGGTGGAAAATCAAACCATATCTCTTCATCACGACGTTGTATAGTCTCTGGTAGATCGCTAGTCATGGTTTGAAGAAACAGATGGGTCAACATAGCATCTCCACCCGGATGTTGTACTTTCAGCCATGGCCCGAAGCAAATATCCTCAAATATTTTTCTTTGTGCAGGTGAAAGCTTCGACGCAATTGTTTTGGCCAGGCTTACTTTATTTCTTAAGGTCAATTGAGCCGAATAAAAGTTCTGAAAAAACAATAAACATACCAATTTAGATATACCAAAAACTACACTGTGAAGATATAACAAGAACAATAAACATAAAGAGTAGTAGTTTATTCTTCAAACTTAAATTTGCAACACTGTGAATTTAGTATTTGTTTTTGTTTTTTGGTTGAAGTAATGCAATTCATTCAAGTTTCAATTTGCAGAAGAAGAATAGTTTCTGAAACTTTAAATCGCAACACGAAAATGAAAATCGCAACACGAAAATGACTATCGCAACGCGAATTTGACTATCGCAACGCAAGAATCGCAACGCGAAAGGAAAATCGCAACGAAAGAATCGCATTGTGATAGTCATTCTCGGTTTCAAATACTAAAATTCAAAGAAACTTGAATGGATTGCATTACTTCAACCAAAAGACAAAACAAAGACAAATACTAACTTCACAGGGTTAAAGACTAAACAGTTTAGCAGTATTGACAGCAATCAAATGAATATAATAAGCAATCTAAGTGAAATGGTTAATCTATTATTGAAAACACCAGTAAACTTATCATCAATTTCAATATGAAAAACCTAATAATAATGCAAAAATTTCAAAATAAAAATAATTAAAAAAAACTAACCCTCGGTGGTTGATTTGGTTGATTTTCCATCTGACCGTGAATGATTTCGCCGGAGATGGAGACTAATATCGTTGGAGATGGGGACTGATTTTGTCGGAGATGGGGACGGATGTCGCCTTAGAGAGTGAGAGATAGAGATGAGATTGAGTTGTGATTTAGGGTTTTAGGTTATGAGTTGTGATTACGGGATATACTGTGGACGGTTCAGTGTTCCGATATATTAATATATTCGTGTTTGGAATTTGAAAAAAAAAATACGCGTTGGATACGAATGGCGCTATGTAAATCGCATTGCGATAGTCAGATTCGCGTTGCGATAGTCAGATTCGCATTGCGATTTACGTATTCGCGTTGCGATTTACGTATTCGCGTTGCGATTTACGTATTCGCGTTGCGATTTACGTATTCGCGTTGCGATTTACGTATTCGCGTTGCGATTTACGTATTCGCGTTGCGAATTAGAAAAATCGCAACGCGAATTTGGAAAATCGCAATGCGATAGTCAGAATCGCGTTGCGAATCTGGAAACTGATTTGCGATACCGGAGATCGCATTATGAATTATCGATCGCATTGCGATTTAGTTGGTCATTTTGGCAAATCCAAAAAAAGTTGGTTAAAATCGTATATTATAAGACATTTTTGGTCACTGAGGTTATTTTCTCTTTTTTTATTGATCATTTGATTTTTTTTTCGTTTATTTTTTAAGATTGAATTTGACGTCACAACAACTGACCAATATGACATTTATTTGTTATCATGCTAATTTTTCTTGCTTTAGACCCTCATATTAGATTTGGAATTATGTTTATAGATAGTTTTCTCATAATGTTTGAAATTGATTTGTATTTGTTGGTGATCTTTCAATAATTTAATTTCATGTTGTGGTTCATTTCTTGTATGATATTTATATAATATTAAGTGGCTAGTTTCTTGTATCAATGATCATAGAAAAAATCTTAATTACATGTTTAATTATCACTATGTTGATAAACAATTACTTTAATTTTAAATATTTTTTCTTTTCAATAAAATTAACTGCTTATATTATAATATATATTATTCTTGTATTTTCTGATTAATAAGTTTATGTGAAAACATTAATTTATCTACAAAGATTTCAACGTTATGTCTATCTCATGTTCACCGATCATTATCACCACAAGAAAGATTGTTTATAAACACTTGATCTATATGAAAAATCATTTGGATATGAGAGAAAAAACAACCCTATCTATTAACCCCCACCCATTTCTTTCACTTTGTATCATACAACTCTAAGCTTGATGGGTTTATATTCAACCTATGTTTTAGTTTTAGTTTTTGGTTTGTTGTATCTTGGAACATCAACAAATTTGATATATTTTACCATATAAAGCGCCTAACCGAGTGGAGTTTTTGTTGCAGAAAAAATCAGTGAGTCTTGTCATCGGATGGGTATTACGTTTTCTTGCCCATTTGCTAAATGCAGTGATGTGGAGAATGGCTTAGAATTCATCACTGTGAAGTCCATTAGCTTTGGTGATGATGGAGTCAGAACACATGTTAGATACATCAGTTTCAAAGGTTCCAATTCGGAGCCAACGATATTGAAATCGTTAGGCTTTGGAAATATGATATTAGAGGGTCTGTTAGCTTTAAAGGGAGAGATTTCGAGGGAATTCTTTCGTTCAAGTCTCCTTCCTTAGATGAATCCGAGGATTGGAAAAGCAAAGCAATCGATATTCTGTCCCCAAAACCAGATAGTTTAATAGACTCTGAAACCATCACTGGTTTTAGATCCCGACCATCCGCAACACGAAGCGACAATAAGATTACAAATGGTTTATAAGAGCTTTCGAACGAGGAGAAAGCTAGCAGATTGTGTAGTTCTCGTTTGATAGCTTGTTTGATAGCTTACAACCAACCTGGAAAGCAGAATAGGCTGTTCTAAAAATGAAGCCTTTAGGGAAACTGGCTCCTTTAATATTCTCGGAAAATGAACTAACCTCGTTTGAGCAGTGTTTGGAAGAAGAAAAAGAAGAATGGTTAACAGAAATTAAGTGTAACGTCAACAAAAAAATAAAGAATGTAAGATCAATAACTAAAAGTTTAATGATTGTATTGTAAGATTTAAAAGTTGGGTAACCAAAATGCAAGTGTCTTAAATGTTCAGGGACTATTTATAGACTTTAACCTTTTTTATTTCCCTTCCGATTCTAAGGTTTTGTCTTAACTAATCCAACTGATTCTGGTCGTACACCTAGTTTGGTGGGTGAGTCTCCCTCAGGTATTTTCTGCATACATAAAAATTTAAACTCGATATTTATTTGAGCGATATCAAGTTATTTACCAATTGAATTAATCTTATTGGTAAACTCATTTCATATCTTTTAATGAAATATTTTTTAATTAAAATAAATTTTAAATAATTATTAAATAATTTTAAATTAATATAATATTTTTTATAAATTTAGATAAATACAAGATAATATATATTTAAACACTCTCAATCATTTGACAGTAAATATTTATATTTTTACATACGATATGTTCAGACATGAAATCTTAAGAAATAACAATAAATCTCTTAACTACTAAAGTCGATCTTTCATACAAAAAAAAATATAAAAATTTTAAAAACTAAAACAATTATAATATTAAATCATATTAGTATCTTCATTAATTATTTTATGATTAATATCAAAAATATGAAAATCATAAAATTAATAACGGTTTTATAAAAGAAAATATTCTAAAAAAAAGTTAAATAATAATAATAATAATAATAATAATAATAATATATTATTATCTAAATAAGATTCATCACACAGTTATTGTCAATTTTGACCCTAAAGCCAAACCACCAAAAATAACAATAACATGATTCATAGTTGCGTTCTGATTCCCATACACAATGTAAATAAATGGAACATCAAACCTAAAATCGTCATTTCAGAAAAAGGAGTCCCGGTTGATCTCGCTTTTTGTACAAGTGACCTACGAAAATAAATAAAAAAGCTTATTTTTTCTTCGATAATTTCTTCTTCTTCTTCGGCTGCTCTTCCTTCGCTCCGTCACTTCCTCCACCGCGTTCTGTTTCTTTTTTTTCAATTTGTTATCTTTTAAGAAGTCTCGTCGTTTATGTGTAGTTATTTCCTTTGTTCTTTTTCGTTTTCTATTTCCGATGGCTACTGCACCAGTAAAGTCACAGCCTTTGCACAACTTCAACTTCCCGTTTCTTAAATGGGGAACCCACGGAGGTGGAAGTTCTTCCAACACTAACGCCGACCACCTCCGTTCTCCCGAATCCGACTCCGACCACGACCGTCTACGTCCGACGCGTGTCGGGTCACGCTCTACCCGCGTTCACCGCTTATCCTTTCTTCCCCCGCCTAGAATCATCAACCGACACCCCCGCGAAGAACAACAACAACAACAGAAACAAGAAGAAGAGTCGTTAAATCCGCAAGGAAACGAGGCTGAAGAAGACGACGATGATGAGGAAACGGTGCCGAGACCGTGGAATTTGAGGCCTCGCAAGTTGGTGGCGGAGACGTCGGTGGCGGAAAAGATGAGTGAAACGGCGGCGCCGAAGTCGATGAGATTAAGAGGCTTGACCGAGAATGGAGTGGCTACAGAAAAGAAAGAGAAAAGGAAATTTTGGATAGCTTTATCAAAGGAAGAGATTGAAGAAGACATATTTGTGATAACAGGATCAAGACCTGCCAGAAGGCCCAAGAAAAGGCCTAAGAACATTCAGAAGCAGCTTGATGTAATAATCAATCTCTCTGGGTTTCCGTTTTTCATTATTTTTTCTGTTGTCTAATTTTTGGCTTCTTAGAATGTTTTTCCTGGGCTATGGTTGGTTGGTACCACGGCTGATGCTTACCGAATTGCTGATGCTCCTGTTAAGGTTTGTTGCTTCATCTAAAATTTCATTCAAATTGTTGCAGAAATAGATCTGCTCTCAGTCTAAGATTCTTAAAAGATTCCCATATCCAAAAGGTAGTCTCTAGTTTCTTTAACTTTGTGTTCTTTGAATTTCTATTGTCAGGGATTTAAATAGCGCTCGATAGTGGCTGTTATATAACAGTAAAGGTGCCATCTGAAACCGTTATTTCACAATTGTGATACCTGTAATTGCACCGGCTATTGCTGCAATCACGATAAACTCAATGCAATTTCCGTATCCACAACCACAATTTAAATCCCTGTGTATTGTTGTTTTAATTTTCCTAAGCCTGCAGCTAAAATAGTTTGGTGATAATGTTTGCAGGGGATAGTTATGGTAATAGTGAATATGGAAAATCTTGGAGCTTTGTAGGGTATGGCACATTGAGACCTCAATTTTTTTAAGGTGTAATGAAAATATGATGGTTGAGAAGGAAGACAATGAGAAGATATTTAAGTTTCTTTTATGTTTCTTATTTCGAGTCCTGCAAAGGGAAGAGTAGGTTAGAGTTTTAGTGGATTTTTAATTGATGGATGTCTTTCAAGACATCAAATATGAACATAAATATGGATGGAAAGAGATGGTTTCTTTCAAATGTTTTTCATTTCAGTATACAGAATCAGTATTTCCAATTCTTGGATATTTTGTTTTGATTTTCTGATTTGTTGATTGCTTGCAATGTTTGACAGGCTTCCCTACATTGGTGGGGGGCAGAGTTTGAAGCTCTGTAGTTAATTGCAATCCGTAAAAGGATACTTAAAAGTTAAAATTTGTTACTGAATGAATGCACTGCAGTCTCTCTATCTGGACGAGCTCTTCCTCTGAACATATGAGCTTTCACCTGGAGGAGCACCTCATAAGGTTATGATTTAGTTTATTGCATTCTTTTGTAAGATGATAATATTGGGGTATAGTGCCTGCAGGAGTTTAAAAATAATCTCAATGAGTTAAAGAGTATGTTGACTTTTGTAATTTAGGTGGCATCTAGTTGGTTTATGAGGGCACTTGTTTCAGATTAAGAATGCACGAAGCGACACATGCAGTTGGTTTAGGTGGATAGTATTCATCAGGCGCTTTTCTGAAAATGCAGTTTCTGAAACTTGTTTTTCTGATTAACTGCGTTGCTGATATATGAAATAGACGGTGCCGAATATGAGTCGAAATGAGCCCTACCAAGGTTTTAAACACATTTTGTATGATTTGGCATTGAATTGTTGTGTGAAACTAAAGCCCTATAATGGATAGGTGTCATATTTATTCTGTTTTTGTTTGCTGTCAAGAAGCCTGTGTTTTAACTGCATTTTTATTACTGCCAACTTGTATTTTGTTTGCATGATTAATTAACTACATGTTTACAACAATAATGCCGGTACTTTTAAAACATTGTATCAAATTTTATGATCTCAAAATCTTTCCAAGATTCCATCCCGTTGTTCTGTGACCTGTCATGGATTCCTTGGGTCACTCAGATGTTTCAGTTTCGTTACTTCAAATATGTCTTGGTTCAGTATGAAAAAAAAAAGTTTTAGTTCAAAGATTTGTCTTATTCATTAACTGTTGTTTTGTTTTCCATGCATAAATATATGAACAACAAAGGATTTCTTAGACCATAAATTTATTAAAAAATATTTTTTGAAGTTAAAAGTGTGGTCGATGTGATTTTGTTATCATTGGTAATGGGGTTAACGGCGGGTGATCGATTTGTTATAAATCAATAACTTTAATTGTTAATTCATTAGTTTTGAGGCAGGAAAAACATAAAATTGATTTATTATAAATCAATAACTTTAATGGTTGATTCATTAGTTTTGAAGTAGGAAAAACATAAAATTACTAAGTGTTCATTTATATAATTTACTCTAATTATTTTCAACAACTTCAAATATCAAATCTATTATTCTCGTACGAATCCGTATCAATGTGCTAACTTTTCTGAAAATAAAAATGAATAAAGTACACAAATGGTCCTTTAATTATATGGTACTAATTTGTTGAGTTTCTCAATTAATAAAAATTAAAAAAAATGGTTCCATAGCTATAAGACATTGCTTTGTTGAGTCATTGTGATTATTAAAAGTTATGTAATGATCACATAATTATTCATATGTTCTAAAATCGTCTTTTTTTGTTAAAAAATTGACAACAATCTTAATTAAACGGTAATTTTAATGTATATATTAAGATCCAGTGACCAACATGGAAAAACACTGTAATACTAAAGGGACTTTAACGTGAGCTACCTTTAATTTTCAAGTATAAATGGTAACCTTTTTTTTGTTTCATTCATTTTTCAACCTAACTCTAAAAAAAACTTTATTCTTTTCACAGTTCATTCTCCTTTTAATTGACCATTATCATAAAGATATAACAGGAAATTCACACAACTTTACCTTTCGTCACGGATAACAAGATGTGTCCAAAGAGGATCACAGTCAGAAACAAAAGTTAGAATGGAGATTTAGTCCTTTGAATAGGATCTCAAACAGAAATATGACGGGGATATAATCATATGCAGAAACAAGACGAAGATATAATCCCATGCAGTATCAGGACAGGATATAATCCCATGCAAAATGGGGATATAATCTCAGGTAGAATGATAGAAATGCATCATTATACAAATTAATAGTGATGCAACATTAATTAGAATCCAGATATATTATATATAAATATAGTCAGATTACGAACATGTGTACAAATAGTAACATATAGCATATTGACATAAAATATTAAATTAATCGAACAAGTCAAAATGACGCACTTATAATAGCTAATCAACATTGGTTAAGCCTTACGCTTCCCACGATCGGTCGCACTAGGTCATGTGGAATGGGAACCTAAAAATAATACCACTCTATGAATATGCATACCACAAATATAAATAGAAATTAACTATAAAGTCATTAAATAGCACTTACTCGTATCTAAGCATGCAAAATCAAAATGAGCAAAACGGGAGAGGTCGGGATCTACTGGAGAGCGATTCGAAAACACGAGAGTACCTTTAGAAAATAACACCAAAACATGGGTCCAAAGTCTCACATTTTACTTAACATAATTAGGATATTAGGCGATAAATGATGTAAATAAGGGCTTCCGAGTAATAATTTGGCAAAATAAAATGCGAAAACGGGTCAAAATCAAAGTCAACGATTGATGGTCAACGGTCTGATTATGTTAGCAGTTCGGTCATACTTGTTCGGGGTCAAACCGGTTCAGGGTCGTTCAACTGAATTGGTTCACTGTTTGAACCGCCAGGATGAAGCCCACTTGCACACGGCAACACATGGTGCATGTGAAGCCTTCTCCAACGGTCGAAAAAATATGAAAATTTTCATAAAATTATTTTAAGACAGGGAGAGACACTTAAAAATGTCAATTTTTCGAAACGGTTTTAACCGAAACCCAAATATTTGAACCTTCCACGATTACAAACGGAGAACGACAATCTAAGGACAACAAACGAACAAGGTCAATGAGATGAACACAATGATACAGGGGGTTTCGAACACCACCGTACAGTTAATGACGAATCAAAGAAAAAAAAAGAAAAGGTGGTTTGGAGAGAGAGAGAATATGAGAGAGTGTGTGCAGCGGAGATTTATAAAATAGAAAAAAAGCTTAAACAAGGATTATGGGTGTTAACCCTAATTTTTTTAGTAAATTACACTACAAGTCGTCTAACTCTTTAAATCTCTTACATAAGAACACAAGTTTTAAAACACAAAAATTTGAGATGTTACAATTTGATGTAGTTTTTCTTCGAAAAATCGAAACTATGGTTGCTGTGAAAATAAAAAGATGAAGACCCTTGTATCCCTTAACTTTTTTTCTTTTATTTTGACAAAAGGTTCTAAAAAAAATGAAACAATTATACCTTAAGAAATCTTTGAAATATTCTTCGGTTCTATTCGAAAATGCCAACCTTTTAAAATTTATTCTCTGGATTTTTTTATAAATCCGTTCGAGGTTATATCTGGAAAACCAAAAATAAAATCATTTTTTTTTTTTACATTTTTGCTTGTTTGTCTTCTTATGCTTGTATGGAGTGATTTTGGGGACTCTCGTGGAGGCTTGCTGTGGAGTTCCATTGGTGTTTGCTGGAAGTAGGGATCACCCTGATGGCAATGTGGAAGGCTATTGGTGTTGCCGTAAGGTGTTCATGTAACACCCTTAACACATATACATACTAGTATATGAGTGAAAGATGTCACATTGTTTCTGTAAAATATTCCCTAATTGAGAACAGGTAAATTTTTATTTTTTTAAAATATCTAATCTAACATTTATTATTAAACTATTTAATTACCTAAAATAAAATTAATATATTTAATTTTCAATTAATATATGATAATGATAGTTGTTAGGCAATTCAATACTATTTTAGGTCACAATTAAAAACTGCCTAATTTAAAAATCAATTGATTAGTCTTTATAGCATACTTTAATACTACGTCTATACCTAATCATTTGACAACTTATCATGTTTTTACCTTTCTTATTACATCATTCTCCTATTAATTTACATTTTGGCTCAACTCTTATAACATATTTTATCTCGCTATATATATATATATAGTGTTTGTATCTTCTATAGTTTGAATTATTTAAATCATAGTCTTTATAGTTGTGGTCTACCGTCACACGACCTCCCGCTAACAACAACTATTATTATAGTTTCATACTATGCATATAAATTTTTCATAGGTTAAGTGCATTAGGTTAAGTGCATAGGTTTTGCCCTCAATTTAACCACAATTTAGATTAAACAACTATCATATAACTATAAGAAATATCAATTAATATAAAATTTATCTTATTACGACAGTTTTCACGTTCCTCTTGATAAGATACTATTCAGTCATCAGTTTTACCATCCTCATCTCATGTTACATTTATTAGATCTTCCTTGTTCCAGTTAAACATATCCAAAGAAATCATTATAAATTACAAAATCTACTTTCGTATTCAATCTATTTAACTCATATCTAATAAATCATATATATTTTAGTACAAAAAATCGTATGAAAACATAGTATAAAATCATTTAATTAATTAAATAAGATTTATCCTAATTATTTCATATATAAGTAACTTATAATTCAACTTTTCATCTATAAACCATTTAGTATTAATTTGAACTTTATGTAAAGTTTTACTATCGAACATAATAATTAAACTAATATTGTCCTGTCTCTCTGTATTGTTTCTATTTTCTGTATTGTTCCTTTATTGTACTTATTCTTTTACTATATTATTTTTCTTATTGTACTGTTTCTTTTATTGTATTGATTCTTTTATTATACTATTCATTTATTATACTGTTACTTTTATTTTATTTATATTTTTACTATACAATTTCTTTTTTATATTATTTCTTTTTAGCTCACGTTATAGTTCAATATATTTTAACTGAAAATATCAGGTACGTGAGTCTCGACAAATGTGTGCTATAAACACTCTTCAAGTCCAATGATGCAATCATGGAAACAATGAAATATTATCATCAAAAGATATATAATTTGATAGGGATCATTTTTCTATTTTATAACTTAACGTAAAAACCAAAGGGAAAGAGACTAAAAAGAAGAAAACTTACCTTGTTCTTTAATCCATGGACCCCACGGCAATTTAAAGGGAGAAGACCATTTTTTCTAGACAATTCATGAGAAATATATTATGTACACTTGTTAAATTTTAATTAAAATGAATTTAAAATTCATCTATGCACTTAATGAATCTTGTTACTTACCACCTTGTCATGCTTTCATCACCATTCTTACATCATCATATAAATATCAACACTTATTTTATTAATTTTTATCTTGGCCCTTGTACTTCTCTAAAATTTCAATTTAGTCACTTAATTTTCACTATTCAACTTTAACATGGAAAATTCACTTTAAGTCCCTGTTTCATGTTAGATTCCACTGATTAAAAGTATAAATATAATATTACTAACCTCATACTATCATCCTTCAAATTTTTGTAAACTTCTGATTCTATCCGATTATCCAAATACTTCATCGAACTTTATCGCTTAATAGCTCTTTACACAAATTCCGGATCGAAATCCGAATTCCATAGAGAATCTATTCTTAAAGATGAACTATTTATTTATAGAATAAAATTTCTTTTAGGGAAAACTACCTTTTGGTCCTTAAAATTTTCCAAATTTCTACTTTGGCCACTAAGCTTCAAAAATTACGTTTTAGTCACTAATCAAATTTTTTGGGCATTACATTTCGGGCGAGAAGGGACTAGTAGATGTGGCTGTTGGAGCGTTGGGACACCAGCTGGTGATGGTCACGGCTTGGCGGCTGAAAACGCATCAACTAAGGTTTCTCCCAAATTCTAAGCATTTAGGCTTGTTGGGCTCCAGTTTAGGGATTGGGGTAGTTGTAGATGGACGAAGGGTTTTTAATTTAATATAATGGGTCTGGGGTTAAATAGGAACGGGTCTAGACCATTTGGATTTTGTTTGGGGTTAAATATGCAAATGGGTTTTGTGCTTCGAACTAATTTTTGTAAATGGACTTTCTAAAGGTGGATATTTGGACATTTAATTTTGGATATTTTAATTGGATTTGGTTCAAAGCCCTTTAACCCATAACTTCAACGCCACTCGAATCAACTTAACATTATCGATCAAATAGTTCCAGCATTATTTAGATTGCCCCGAATTTGACACTAAACCACTATTCATTTAATATAAACATATCATAACAAAACATGATAGTTAATTTGACTAATAAATTTTCTTTTTCAGTTCTTTCATTATCCATATTATATATAATATATATATATATATATATATATATATATATATATATATATATATATATATATATATATATATATATATATATATATACGTGAGGGAGTATAATATGTGGAGTGATTTCTGCTAAACTTAATATAATATTACAAGATATATCTTGTCAATCTTATGAAATTTATACTATGAATCTTATGAAATTTAATCACTAATGGCGTAATTTTACCCTTTTTCTTTAGCTTACAAATGAAATGATAAAACTAAAATCGAACATATAAAGTAATGATAAACGTAAACTAAATGAACATCAAACGAACGCTAATGAAAATGTTAGTGAATGCTAAATGAACATGTTCGCGAACATATAAACGAACATATTCACGAACAATAAATAAATGAACACGGATACCTCCAAAAAAAACCAAAATGAATATGATATTAAAAATTTAAACGAATGTGAACCGAAAATGAACACATTAAAGAAATAAACAAGCAAACACGAATATAATCTTATTCGTTCAAACTCAATTCATTTACACCCCTAATCTTGATCCAAGCTAACCAAAATCCTAAGATTATTTCGCTAATTTGAGTACTCTTATTCGAAAAAGAGTATACAAAAGAAAGTACGAGGGGAAGATGTTACTAATTAAACCAAAACTCTAACTAGTAAAACCCTACTACAACTGAAACTCCGTTGAGATCAAATCCAAATTCCTATTTAACATTTAACCCAAATAACTTATGTCCTTGTATGCTCTTATTCATCCCCGTCTTCTCCAAAAAGAATTCGTCTTCAAATATTATTTTGCATATAAAAAAGTGAATTTCCAAATACATTATAAGCAAAGCTAATATGATACTCAACAAGGTCTTATTCCACATCTTTCACAGAATGAATCCAATGTTATCTTCCATATCAAACGAGGATTCATATTAACTTGGGAAGTGATTTTGTTTCTTACCAAAAAAAGAATTTTAAATCATTAGTATTCTCCTAAAAATCACTCTACATTTGTTTCTTTTCTTGCATCTCTTTTGACATTTAATTTTATTATTTGTGCATCTCTATGTTTTTATCTCATTTGCACATTTATTCATCAAGTTGGAACTTTTAATGTGACCCTTTTTACTATTGACCTCCTCACAGTCATTCTTTGTACAAGAAATATCATCACAGTCGAATTGTTCCTCACAAGAACTGGATATTGGAGACACAGAAATGCTAGAATATTTGAAGATAGAGAGGAGAATCCAAGCAGCGTTCTTCTTTATGCCAGAAAATGGCAAGAGAAATTCACGTGGCCTTCTCCTCCAGGTTTACATTGGTTACAAAAGACCCAATGTGGGTAAGCTGGAAGAAACCACCTGAGGGTTTCTGGACTCTTAACACGAACGGGGCTTTTAAGGAGTCTTTCGGACATGCGACTGCCGGGGGCTCATACAAGATGAGAATGGCTACTGGGTTGGCATTTTATGATGAAAGTAGGTAGAACAGAAAAAGCTATGGTGGGACTTTGGGGGAGCCAGGCAGGGACTTTTGTTAGTGAAATCTATGGGGGCAGTCAACTTAATACTGGAAATGGATGCTAAATGAATAATCGATGTACTGAATGGCGAGATAAGAGACAACACTTCAGATACCGTCCTGCTTTAAGATTGTAAGAAACTTATTGAAGAAGAGTGGGTTCGAGAAGTTCGACATATTTGACAAGAAGGAAATAGATGTACGAATCTCTTAGCGAAGCTCGCAAAGAATTTGGACGAAGACCTTGCAATTTTGTCAACTCCTCCTATAAAGATTAGCCAACAGTTAAGTGAAAGATGCCAAAGGTGCTGGCATGATAAGAAGATAAAGCTTGACTACTTTATGTACCCAAAAAATATATAGTTATTATTATATTTTTAAATTAAAAATTGTATACAAGTTATATTAGATAATATTTTGATTATATTTATATTAGCTTAACAGATAATTTTTTTAGATTCACCGCTGGCTCATATTTTCTGAAGTAATAGTATTTAACATATCAATAATAAAATCGAGTGACGTAAAATTATAAACGAATAATATATATAACCAAAACGTTATTTTCTAAATTTGATATTCGATGAATAAAAGTGTCGAAACGATTTTTTTCTTAAAGGTGAAAAAATGAGATTTTGAAAACCATATTAATTTTTAATTTACTTCTTTCAATTGATTTTTAATTTAAAAATAAATACGATTTAAAAACCTCTTGTTTCGAAAAAATTTTGGAATTCTTTTACGATCGAAAAAATACGGTTTAAAGAATCGCCACCAATATTTGATTAGGGTGTGATTGGGCATCCAAAAATGTTTGTTATTTTAAATAAAAATTAATTTTAATTAAAACAACAAATTAAGGTCTGCATTACCAAAATCTGAGTTCGGGAGTTGGTTACGTGCGAGAAAGGATTAGCACCCCCACAACGCCCTAAAACGGTACCTAGTCGATTAATTAATGTCTTTGCAATGAACTTTACAAATTCGAACTTAATTTGATTTTTGATCCCATAAAACAAAGATGTGAATTTAATAATGTTCAAAAGCACTCATATAAATTAAATTAAGATTACCAAGTCGTTTTAGAAAGATAAAGAATGTTTGATTATTTACAAATATCGAGACCAGATCTTAAAAACTATAACAACATTTTCTCGATAAATTTAAATAGTCAAATATTTCTTTTTCTTTCATTCCCAAATTTTAAAGTGATAGATCAATTTTTAGGCGTCACTAATGGGATACACTTTTATTTTAAAATCATTAAAAGCATATCTCAAATGCGTTATGACAACCCACTTAAAACAATTTTAAATTAAAAATGTATTACCCTTAATCCAATTGTGTAATATGTCGAGTTATGCAAATGAGATTACCACGCATTAAATAAATAAGTAATACAAAACCTAAATCTATACACACATGAGAGTACATAATTTTATCACATAGAAAAACAGCGAAACTAGAGTGAAACTAAAGCATACTCAAAAGCAATATATATACATGTGCGCGTATATTATGATAATTTGGGCATGCAAAAAAAATATTGCTATATAAAATATCAATGCATGATGGCATTTTGACAATCGAGGAACATAATATATATATATACCACACATGTACGAGCCCAGGAAAGCAATGTAATGGCTAAAATGAACAAAATAAAAGCTGAAGGTCACTAGCATGAAATAAAGCAAAACATCATGGTTTAATATAAATAATTAAACGGTGTGGGTACCATAACTGCTATAACACTATGAACATTTAGGACCGAAACAAATATATACAAAGTTAAGAAACAGAAATATAAAATCATAGAATTAGAAAATGAACATGCTTGAGGGATTAAAAAAAACAAAACTTATTTCACAAGTAGAAAGTTACGTAAATCCAAGTGAGATAACATAGGGACCAAAACAAAAGTTACCAAAGTCACATGTCATAAAAAAAGATAAATTAATAACAACCCAATACTGGACTAAGAGGACAAATGCGAGAGTTTGAAGGACCGAAAAGCATTTTACCCGAAATCTTTAATATAAAAGCTAACTAAAGATTAAACCTAAAGTAATCCTAAACCAACCAGCCGTTCTCTCTCTTCTCATCTTCCTCAACTCTCCCACCCTTTTTATTCTAAAGAAAACCAACACGTAGCAGTCACCATAGCCACTACCCATCAACTCCGACTAGGAACCAAACGAATTTTTAACGACCATTTCCTAACAAAACGCTTTAGATAGTTCAATATCTAGACCCATAACCCATAAAAGAAACCAAAAACAGTCTTTCACCGACCCCTCAAGCAATCCTAACTTGGTTTAATATAAATAATTAAACGGTGTGGGTACCATAACTGCTATAACACTATGAACATTTAGGACCGAAACAAATATATACAAAGTTAAGAAACAGAAATATAAAATCACAGAATTAGGAAATGAACATGCTTGAGGGATTAAAAAAACAAACTTATCTCACAAGTAGAAAGTTACGTAAATCCAAGTGAGATAACATAGGGACCAAAACAAAGGTTACCAAAGTCACATGTCATAAAAAAAAAGATAAATTAATAACAACCCAATACTGGACTAAGATGACAAATGCGAGAGTTTGAAGGACCGAAAAGCATTTTACATGAAATCTTTAATATAAAAGCTAACTAAAGATTAAACCTAAAGTAATCCTAAACCAACCAATCGTTCTCTCTCTTCTCATCTTCCTCAACTCTCCCACCCTTTTTATTCTAAAGAAAACCAACACGTAGCAGTCACCATAGCCACTACCCATCAACTCCGACTAGGAACCAAACGAACCTTTAACGACCATTTCCTAATAAAACGCTTTAGATAGTTCAATATCTAGACCCATAACCCATAAAAGAAACCAAAAACAGTCTTTCACCGACCCCTCAAGCAATCCTAACTTGGTTTAATATAAATAATTAAACGGTATGGGTACCATAACTGCTATAACACTATGAACATTTAGGACCGAAACAAATATATACAAAGTTAAGAAACATAAATATAAAATCACAGAATTAGGAAATGAACATGCTTGAGGGATTAAAAAAAACAAAACTTATCTCACAAGTAGAAAGTTACGTAAATCCAAGTGAGATAACATAGGGACCAAAACAAAAGTTACCAAAGTCACATATAATAAAAAAAATTAATAACAACCCAATACTGGACTAAGAGGACAAATGCGAGAGTTTGAAGGACCGAAAAGCATTTTACCCGAAATCTTTAATATAAAAGCTAACTAAAGATTAAACCTAAAGTAATCCTAAACCAACCAGTCGTTCTCTCTCTTCTCATCTTCCTCAACTCTCCCACCCTTTTTATTCTAAAGAAAACCAACACGTAGCAGTCACCATAGCCACTACCCATCAACTCCGACTAGGAACCAAACGAACCTTTAACGACCATTTCCTAACAAAACGCTTTAGATAGTTCAATATCTAGACCCATAACCCATAAAAGAAACCAAAAACAGTCTTTCACCGACCCCTCAAGCAATCCTAACTTGGTTTAATATAAATAATTAAACGGTGTGGATACTATAACTGCTATAACACTATGAACATTTAGGACCGAAAAATATAGATACAAAGTTAAGAAACAGAAATATAAAATCACAGAATTAGGAAATGAACATGCTTGAGGGATTAAAAAAAAAAAAACTTATCTCACAAGTAGAAAGTTACGTAAATCCAAGTGAGATAACATAGGGACCAAAACAAAAGTTACCAAAGTCACATATAATAAAAAAAAATTAATAACAACCCAATACTGGACTAAGAGGACAAATGCGAGAGTTTGAAGGACCGAAAAGCATTTTACCCGAAATCTTTAATATAAAAGCTAACTAAAGATTAAACCTAAAGTAATCCTAAACCAACCAGCCGTTCTCTCTCTTCTCATCTTCCTCAACTCTCCCACCCTTTTTATTATAAAGAAAACCAACACGTAGCAGTCACCATAGCCACTACCCATCAACTCCGACTAGGAACCAAACGAACCTTTAACGACCATTTCCTAACAAAACGCTTTAGATAGTTCAATATCTAGACCCATAACCCATAAAAGAAACCAAAAACAGTCTTTCACCGACCCCTCAAGCAATCCTAACTTGGTTTAATATAAATAATTAAATGGTGTGGATACCATAACTGTTATAACACTATGAACATTTAGGACTGAAAAATATAGATACAAAGTTAAGAAACAGAAATATAAAATCACAGAATTAGGAAATGAACATGCTTGAGGGATTAAAAAAAACAAAACTTATCTCACAAGTAGAAAGTTACGTAAATCCAAGTGAGATAACATAGGGACCAAAACAAAAGTTACCAAAGTCACATGTCATAAAAAAAGATAAATTAATAACAACCCAATACTGGACTAAGAGGACAAATGCGAGAGTTTGAAGGACCGAAAAGCATTTTACCCGAAATCTTTAATATAAAAGCTAACTAAAGATTAAACCTAAAGTAATCCTAAACCAACCAGCCGTTCTCTCTCTTTTCATCTTCCTCAACTCTCCCACCCTTTTTATTCTAAAGAAAACCAACACGTAGCAGTCACCATAGCCACTACCCATCAACTCCGACTAGGAACCAAACAAATCTTTAACGACCATTTCCTAACAAAACGCTTTAGATAGTTCAATATCTAGACCCATAACCCATAAAAGAAACCAAAAACAGTCTTTCACCGACCCCTCAAGCAATCCTAACTTGGTTTAATATAAATAATTAAACAGTATGGGTACCATAACTGCTATAACACTATGAACATTTAGGACAGAAACAAATATATACAAAGTTAAGAAACATAAATATAAAATCACAGAATTAGGAAATGAACATGCTTGAGGGATTAAAAAAAACAAAACTTATCTCACAAGTAGAAAGTTACGTAAATCCAAGTGAGATAACATAGGGACCAAAACAAAAGTTACCAAAGTCACATATAATAAAAAAAAATTAATAACAACCCAATACTGGACTAAGAGGACAAATGCGAGAGTTTGAAGGACCGAAAAGCATTTTACCCGAAATCTTTAATATAAAAGCTAATTAAAGATTAAACCTAAAGTAATCCTAAACCAACCAGTCGTTCTCTCTCTTCTCATCTTCCTCAACTCTCCCACCCTTTTTATTCTAAAGAAAACCAACACGTAGCAGTCACAATAGCCACTACCCATCAACTCCGACTAGGAACCAAACGAACCTTTAACGACCATTTCCTAACAAAACGCTTTAGATAGTTCAATATCTAGACCCATAACCCATAAAAGAAACCAAAAACAGTCTTTCACCGACCCCTCAAGCAATCCTAACTTGGTTTAATATAAATAATTAAACGGTGTGGATACTATAACTGCTATAACACTATGAACATTTAGGACCGAAAAATATAGATACAAAGTTAAGAAACAGAAATATAAAATCACAGAATTAGGAAATGAACATGCTTGAGGGATTAAAAAAAACAAAACTTATCTCACAAGTAGAAAGTTACGTAAATCCAAGTGAGATAACATAGGGACCAAAACAAAAGTTACCAAAGTCACATATAATAAAAAAAAATTAATAACAACCCAATACTGGACTAAGAGGACAAATGCGAGAGTTTGAAGGACCGAAAAGCATTTTACCCGAAATCTTTAATATAAAAGCTAACTAAAGATTAAACCTAAAGTAATCCTAAACCAACCAGTCGTTCTCTCTCTTCTCATCTTCCTCAACTCTCCCACCCTTTTTATTCTAAAGAAAACCAACACGTAACAGTCACCATAGCCACTACCCATCAACTCCGACTAGGAACCAAACGAACCTTTAATGACCATTTCCTAACAAAACGCTTTAGATAGTTCAATATCTAGACCCATAACCCATAAAAGAAACCAAAAACAGTCTTTCACCGACCCCTCAAGCAATCCTAACTTGGTTTAATATAAATAATTAAACGGTATGGGTACCATAACTGCTATAACACTATGAACATTTAGGACCGAAACAAATATATACAAAGTTAAGAAACATAAATATAAAATCACAGAATTAGGAAATGAACATGCTTGAGGGATTAAAAAAAACAAAACTTATCTCACAAGTAGAAAGTTACGTAAATCCAAGTGAGATAACATAGGGACCAAAACAAACGTTACCAAAGTCACATGTCATAAAAAAAATTAATAACAACCCAATACTGGACTAAGAGGACAAATGCGAGAGTTTGAAGGACCGAAAAGCATTTTACCCGAAATCTTTAATATAAAAGCTAACTAAAGATTAAACCTAAAGTAATCCTAAACCAACCAGACGTTCTCTCTCTTTTCATCTTCCTCAACTCTCCCACCCTTTTTATTCTAAAGAAAACCAACACGTAGCAGTCACCATAGCCACTACCCATCAACTCCGACTAGGAACCAAACAAATCTTTAACGACCATTTCCTAACAAAACGCTTTAGATAGTTCAATATCTAGACCCATAACCCATAAAAGAAACCAAAAACAGTCTTTCACCGACCCCTCAAGCAATCCTAACTTGGTTTAATATAAATAATTAAACGGTGTGGGTACCATAACTGCTATAACACTATGAACATTTAGGACTGAAACAAATATATACAAAGTTAAGAAACAGAAATATAAAATCACAGAATTAGGAAATGAACATGCTTGAGGGATTAAAAAAACAAACTTATCTCACAAGTAGAAAGTTACGTAAATCCAAGTGAGATAACATAGGGACCAAAACAAAAGTTACCAAAGTCACATGTCATAAAAAAAAGATAAATTAATAACAACCCAATATTGGACTAAGATGACAAATGCGAGAGTTTGAAGGACCGAAAAGCATTTTACCTGAAATCTTTAATATAAAAGCTAACTAAAGATTAAACCTAAAGTAATCCTAAACCAACCAACCGTTCTCTCTCTTCTCATCTTCCTCAACTCTCCCACCCTTTTTATTCTAAAGAAAACCAACACGTAGCAGTCACCATAGCCACTACCCATCAACTCCGACTAAGAACCAAACGAACCTTTAACGACCATTTCCTAACAAAACGCTTTAGATAGTTCAATATCTAGACCCATAACCCATAAAAGAAACCAAAAACAGTCTTTCACCTACCCCTCAAGCAATCCTAACTTGGTTTAATATAAATAATTAAACGGTATGGGTACCATAACTGCTATAACACTATGAACATTTAGGACCGAAACAAATATATACAAAGTTAAGAAACATAAATATAAAATCACAGAATTAGGAAATGAACAAGCTTGAGGGATTAAAAAAAACAAAACTTATCTCACGAGTAGAAAGTTACGTAAATCCAAGTGAGATAACATAGGGACCAAAACAAAAGTTACCAAAGTCACATATAATAAAAAAAAAGATAAATTAATAACAACCCAATACTGGACTAAGAGGACAAATGCGAGAGTTTGAAGGACTGAAAAGCATTTTACCCGAAATCTTTAATATAAAAGCTAACTAAAGATTAAACCTAAAGTAATCCTAAACCAACCAGCCGTTCTCTCTCTTCTCATCTTCCTCAACTCTCCCACCCTTTTTATTCTAAAGAAAACCAACACGTAGCAGTCACCATAGCCACTACCCATCAACTCCGACTAGGAACCAAACGAACCTTTAACGACCATTTCCTAACAAAACGCTTTAGATAGTTCAATATCTAGACCCATAACCCATAAAAGAAACCAAAAACAGTCTTTCACCGACCCCTCAAGCAATCCTAACTTGGTTTAATATAAATAATTAAACGGTGTGGATACTATAACTGCTATAACACTATGAACATTTAGGACCGAAAAATATAGATACAAAGTTAAGAAACAGAAATATAAAATCACAGAATTAGGAAATGAACATGCTTGAGGGATTAAAAAAAACAAAACTTATCTCACAAGTAGAAAGTTACGTAAATCCAAGTGAGATAACATAGGGACCAAAACAAAAGTTACCAAAGTCACATGTCATAAAAAAAGATAAATTAATAACAACCCAATACTGGACTAAGAGGACAAATGCGAGAGTTTGAAGGACCGAAAAGCATTTTACCCGAAATCTTTAATATAAAAGCTAACTAAAGATTAAACCTAAAGTAATCCTAAACCAACCAGCCGTTCTCTCTCTTTTCATCTTCCTCAACTCTCCCACCCTTTTTATTCTAAAGAAAACCAACACGTAGCAGTCACCATAGCCACTACCCATCAACTCCGACTAGGAACCAAACAAATCTTTAACGACCATTTCCTAACAAAACGCTTTAGATAGTTCAATATCTAGACCCATAACCCATAAAAGAAACCAAAAACAGTCTTTCACCGACCCCTCAAGCAATCCTAACTTGGTTTAATATAAATAATTAAATGGTGTGGATACCATAACTGTTATAACACTATGAACATTTAGGACTGAAAAATATAGATACAAAGTTAAGAAACAGAAATATAAAATCACAGAATTAGGAAATGAACATGCTTGAGGGATTAAAAAAAACAAAACTTATCTCACAAGTAGAAAGTTACGTAAATCCAAGTGAGATAACATAGGGACCAAAACAAAAGTTACCAAAGTCACATGTCATAAAAAAAGATAAATTAATAACAACCCAATACTGGACTAAGAGGACAAATGCGAGAGTTTGAAGGACCGAAAAGCATTTTACCCGAAATCTTTAATATAAAAGCTAACTAAAGATTAAACCTAAAGTAATCCTAAACCAACCAGCCGTTCTCTCTCTTTTCATCTTCCTCAACTCTCCCACCCTTTTTATTCTAAAGAAAACCAACACGTAGCAGTCACCATAGCCACTACCCATCAACTCCGACTAGGAACCAAAAAAATCTTTAACGACCATTTCCTAACAAAACGCTTTAGATAGTTCAATATCTAGACCCATAACCCATAAAAGAAACCAAAAACAGTCTTTCACCGACCCCTCAAGCAATCCTAACTTGGTTTAATATAAATAATTAAACGGTATGGGTACCATAACTGCTATAACACTATGAACATTTAGGACAGAAACAAATATATACAAAGTTAAGAAACATAAATATAAAATCACAGAATTAGGAAATGAACATGCTTGAGGGATTAAAAAAAACAAAACTTATCTCACAAGTAGAAAGTTACGTAAATCCAAGTGAGATAACATAGGGACCAAAACAAAAGT
This sequence comes from Hibiscus syriacus, assembly GCF_006381635.1. Lineage (NCBI taxonomy): Eukaryota > Viridiplantae > Streptophyta > Magnoliopsida > Malvales > Malvaceae > Hibiscus > Hibiscus syriacus. Next base: position 292,351 of record NW_024062758.1, on the reverse strand, counting down.
TACCAAAGTCACATATAATAAAAAAAAAATTAATAACAACCCAATACTGGACTAAGAGGACAAATGCGAGAGTTTGAAGGACCGAAAAGCATTTTACCCGAAATCTTTAATATAAAAGCTAATTAAAGATTAAACCTAAAGTAATCCTAAACCAACCAGTCGTTCTCTCTCTTCTCATCTTCCTCAACTCTCCCACCCTTTTTATTCTAAAGAAAACCAACACGTAGCAGTCACAATAGCCACTACCCATCAACTCCGACTAGGAACCAAACGAACCTTTAACGACCATTTCCTAACAAAACGCTTTAGATAGTTCAATATCTAGACCCATAACCCATAAAAGAAACCAAAAACAGTCTTTCACCGACCCCTCAAGCAATCCTAACTTGGTTTAATATAAATAATTAAACGGTGTGGATACTATAACTGCTATAACACTATGAACATTTAGGACCGAAAAATATAGATACAAAGTTAAGAAACAGAAATATAAAATCACAGAATTAGGAAATGAACATGCTTGAGGGATTAAAAAAAACAAAACTTATCTCACAAGTAGAAAGTTACGTAAATCCAAGTGAGATAACATAGGGACCAAAACAAAAGTTACCAAAGTCACATATAATAAAAAAAAATTAATAACAACCCAATACTGGACTAAGAGGACAAATGCGAGAGTTTGAAGGACCGAAAAGCATTTTACCCGAAATCTTTAATATAAAAGCTAACTAAAGATTAAACCTAAAGTAATCCTAAACCAACCAGTCGTTCTCTCTCTTCTCATCTTCCTCAACTCTCCCACCCTTTTTATTCTAAAGAAAACCAACACGTAACAGTCACCATAGCCACTACCCATCAACTCCGACTAGGAACCAAACGAACCTTTAATGACCATTTCCTAACAAAACGCTTTAGATAGTTCAATATCTAGACCCATAACCCATAAAAGAAACCAAAACAGTCTTTCACCGACCCCTCAAGCAATCCTAACTTGGTTTAATATAAATAATTAAACGGTATGGGTACCATAACTGCTATAACACTATGAACATTTAGGACCGAAACAAATATATACAAAGTTAAGAAACATAAATATAAAATCACAGAATTAGGAAATGAACATGCTTGAGGGATTAAAAAAAACAAAACTTATCTCACAAGTAGAAAGTTACGTAAATCCAAGTGAGATAACATAGGGACCAAAACAAACGTTACCAAAGTCACATGTCATAAAAAAATTAATAACAACCCAATACTGGACTAAGAGGACAAATGCGAGAGTTTGAAGGACCGAAAAGCATTTTACCCGAAATCTTTAATATAAAAGCTAACTAAAGATTAAACCTAAAGTAATCCTAAACCAACCAGACGTTCTCTCTCTTTTCATCTTCCTCAACTCTCCCACCCTTTTTATTCTAAAGAAAACCAACACGTAGCAGTCACCATAGCCACTACCCATCAACTCCGACTAGGAACCAAACAAATCTTTAACGACCATTTCCTAACAAAACGCTTTAGATAGTTCAATATCTAGACCCATAACCCATAAAAGAAACCAAAAACAGTCTTTCACCGACCCCTCAAGCAATCCTAACTTGGTTTAATATAAATAATTAAACGGTGTGGGTACCATAACTGCTATAACACTATGAACATTTAGGACTGAAACAAATATATACAAAGTTAAGAAACAGAAATATAAAATCACAGAATTAGGAAATGAACATGCTTGAGGGATTAAAAAAACAAACTTATCTCACAAGTAGAAAGTTACGTAAATCCAAGTGAGATAACATAGGGACCAAAACAAAAGTTACCAAAGTCACATGTCATAAAAAAAAGATAAATTAATAACAACCCAATATTGGACTAAGATGACAAATGCGAGAGTTTGAAGGACCGAAAAGCATTTTACCTGAAATCTTTAATATAAAAGCTAACTAAAGATTAAACCTAAAGTAATCCTAAACCAACCAACCGTTCTCTCTCTTCTCATCTTCCTCAACTCTCCCACCCTTTTTATTCTAAAGAAAACCAACACGTAGCAGTCACCATAGCCACTACCCATCAACTCCGACTAAGAACCAAACGAACCTTTAACGACCATTTCCTAACAAAACGCTTTAGATAGTTCAATATCTAGACCCATAACCCATAAAAAAACCAAAAACAGTCTTTCACCTACCCCTCAAGCAATCCTAACTTGGTTTAATATAAATAATTAAACGGTATGGGTACCATAACTGCTATAACACTATGAACATTTAGGACCGAAACAAATATATACAAAGTTAAGAAACATAAATATAAAATCACAGAATTAGGAAATGAACAAGCTTGAGGGATTAAAAAAAACAAAACTTATCTCACGAGTAGAAAGTTACGTAAATCCAAGTGAGATAACATAGGGACCAAAACAAAAGTTACCAAAGTCACATATAATAAAAAAAAAGATAAATTAATAACAACCCAATACTGGACTAAGAGGACAAATGCGAGAGTTTGAAGGACTGAAAAGCATTTTACCCGAAATCTTTAATATAAAAGCTAACTAAAGATTAAACCTAAAGTAATCCTAAACCAACCAGCCGTTCTCTCTCTTCTCATCTTCCTCAACTCTCCCACCCTTTTTATTCTAAAGAAAACCAACACGTAGCAGTCACCATAGCCACTACCCATCAACTCCGACTAGGAACCAAACGAACCTTTAACGACCATTTCCTAACAAAACACTTTAGATAGTTCAATATCTAGACCCATAACCCATAAAAGAAACCAAAAACAGTCTTTCACCGACCCCTCAAGCAATCCTAACTTGGTTTAATATAAATAATTAAACGGTGTGGATACCATAACTGCTATAACACTATGAACATTTAGGACCGAAAAATATAGATACAAAGTTAAGAAACAGAAATATAAAATCACAGAATTAGGAAATGAACATGCTTGAGGGATTAAAAAAAACAAAACTTATCTCACAAGTAGAAAGTTACGTAAATCCAAGTGAGATAACATAGGGACCAAAACAAAAGTTACCAAAGTCACATGTCATAAAAAAGATAAATTAATAACAACCCAATACTGGACTAAGAGGACAAATGCGAGAGTTTGAAGGACCGAAAAGCATTTTACCCGAAATCTTTAATATAAAAGCTAACTAAAGATTAAACCTAAAGTAATCCTAAACCAACTAGCCGTTCTCTCTCTTCTCATCTTCCTCAACTCTCCCACCCTTTTTATTCTAAAGAAAACCAACACGTAGCAGTCACCATAACCACTACCCATCAACTCTGACTAGGAACCAAACGAACCTTTAACGACCATTTCCTAACAAAACGATTTAGATAGTTCAATATCTAGACCCATAACCCATAAAAGAAACCAAAAACAGTCTTTCACCGACCCCTCAAGCAATCCTAACTTAGTTTAACAAAGAGAACAAAAGCTACCTTTGAAGGTTCTTGACTCAGATGAATGACGACCATCCTCTTGGAATGGAAAGGTAAGTTTTTACTTGGCTTTTTTCTTTTCTCTAGCTTTTTATCTTCCGACCGAATCCGCCTTGGTTATAAATCGATCCATGTTACGACCTTTGACTGATTCTATACTCGTCTCCGGTTACGCCATACCAACGACGACGACTCCGGCAAAACCACCTACAAAATCTTTCAAAAATGTTTTCTCTGTTAACATGTATTGCTTGGTTTTGCTTCTGTGTTGGATCATTTGATTTTCTGCTCCTGGATTGTTATATTTTCTATCGTTTTTTTCTGGTTATATTCTGTTAACGTTTTTGTATAGAAAAAACATAAATGGAACAATTCTCCATTGCTTTTTATTGATTTCCAAAAATGAAGGGAGGAAAACCCCTTTCTTTACACTGTTTTTCTTTTTCTTTTGGTTCTTCTGGTTCTCTCGGGTAATTGTTGATGTCTCTCGGCTGGTTCCTTTTTTCCTTCTTTTTTTCTTCGCTCCCCCCCTTTTCCAGTGGTTAATACTCTCTAAAAAACTGTCCCGTTGATAGTGGTCTTTTTCCAATAAACCAACTCCCCCATTTACAGTTTCTAGTGGTTAATTCCTAATAACTATTTTTTTGTTTTCCAGGACTTCACGTGGAATGCGCTGTCGGGTCATTGGTTTGGACCTTAAACTGGTTTGAGTTCATCTAGGCTCTCATTGCTTCGGGTCTGCTCCGACTTGGCCCCGGACAAATCGGGTATCTACAAAAAGTAAACATTAAAAGTAGGAAAATGGTCATTTCAATAATTTAGCCAAAGAAGAAAATAAAAATAAGAAAAACGAACGGATAGGAGATTAAATTATAATGTGAAATTTATGATCCGTTAAACTATGCAAGCCCAAAGACGCTAATTAATGAGCATATTTCTTTTACGAAACCTCTACTTTCAAAGTCTAAAGACTTTGCAATAACAACCAAACTTTAAATAAAGCAAGAAAGGAACTACTTCTAATTATCAACAATGTACAAATTAATTTATGTACGCAAGTCTTTCAAATGTATAAGACTCCTAAAGTTACCCAATAGGATAAATGATTCAAATATCCTACAAAAATAAGATAATTTGAAATACAATTAAAACTATAATATCCTAATAAAATAAATAATTTTCTAGCATAACAAAATTCTAAATGCTTGAATTCTTGTTCATATTTTATTGAGATAAAACTTGAATTCTCATAAAATAGTTTTAAGAATGAATTTAAATAAATTTCAAGATCTTGTGCTCATATATTGTTATTTGATTCTGAAACCTTATGATCATGCATAAAATTATACATAATTATGGATGCGTCAAATATTAATATTTTTCTTCATTCATGGAAAAGCAAAGAGAATGAAGCATATCCCATTTAAGTGAAGAAAACAAGTTTAGGAATAGATGACAAAAAGTTGATTCTGAAATATGTTTTTTTCTGCAATCTGCTGAAGCATCCAACTTTGATTTTTCCATAATTTCATCCACTTTTGGTGCAAATTTTGCATCAATTTTGGGCCGGCTTAGCTAAAAGATAATAAGAAGCACGTCCATTTGGATCGGATATATATCAACTCTCGACCTGGTCCTTAAATTGTAAGGTTAATGTCCTTATTGCATGTCATTTCTGTCTGACTTTATTCTTGAAAAAGAATATTATTTATGGATTTCTTGGTTTAGGGTTTTTTTCTAAGAAGTGCAAGTGTGGGCATTTCTGCAAACCACGTGGTTTCTTCAAATCAACCTTTATCAAACTGAATTACGTCCATTAGCATTACCACAGAGAGGAATTTAAGCTATTTTTTCAGTTTTCTTCATATTCATATTTATATTTTTTTATAGGGATATTCATATTTATATATTTTTTTTATAGGGATATTCATATTTATATATTTGTAAAAAAAAATCAACTTCCCAATGTTTGTATATATGGATAGAGTGAGGAACGATCAGGGCGATTGTTACATTTTAAAATTTTATATATTTTAGATATTTTTTATATCTTTTATTGACAATCTATTTTTATCCTTAAAATTTAGAAGTTTATCTTTCTCTAAAATATTATAAATTCGTCTCTGTTTGTATATAATTATATTATTTGAAGTTTTTTGTTTTTTTAAGAATACTTATTCTCCTTTTAGATACACTTATTTTAAAAATAAATGAATATATTCATATCAAAAATTTATTTTAATTAACATTTTTCACACCAAGTTAATATATTGACATATAAGATAGGATCCAATTATATAGTGTAAAGTTCTTTTAGTTTTACATAAATTTAGGATCGGTTGATGAGTGAAAATAGACAGTTAAGATTAATGGTAGGAAATGAGAAGATATTCACCGAAAAAATAAGGAGTTAATCTCAGTTATCTATTTTCACTTATCCAACGATTCTAAATATGTGTAAAAACTAAAAAAAATACATATTGTAAGTGGAACCTAACTCTTAACATATTCTTAAATAAATAATTATATTTTAAACTTATTTAGTGACCTCAGTAGTAAAAAATATTATTCTCTTTAAAGAAATTTCAGTTCGAGCCGTTGTTGTATTTATAAGATACGTACGTATCAATAGTTAAAAAAATTAAATAAACGTAGTATTACTTTTAAGCACTCAGGTTATTCACATATAAGAATCATATTTAAAAAAAAGTACAAGATTAAATAAATAGAGCGTACAAATTTGGGTAAACCCTAAGCTAATAAAGCTTGAACTGAGACGTGACTTTTAACACGAAAGCTTAATGCCAGCGTAACACTGTCTTCTCAAATTTCAACACTACCAGTAGGTCATGTCCTCCCCTAAAAGCAAATATTTAGGCTACTCCAAATCATGTGGTTTAGGAGGAGTATTTATTTTGTAAAGAAAGAGGGCTTTGCATGGATTTGTGGGGGTTTACAATTTAATCATCTTCAACGACATATTAGAATAATATGGATGGCAACAACTTTCATGATTGGAAGTTAATCACATGATTAGTTTAAGTTGAAGCTAATCATATGTTATTGTTATTTTAAATGATTAAATAATGATGTGCCATCGTTTTCTTTTCTCATTCTCAATTATATTGCATCTCCACCAACCAAACATGCTTCCCACATAAAAATCCTCTCTAATAACAATTCCGATTCTTTTTCGAATTCCAACCCTTGTTTTTATTAAGTTATAGGCTAAATACACAAATGGGCCGGACTATAGGACGTTGGTATGTTGAGTTACCGACTATTAAAAGTTACAAAACGATCCCTCGATTAGAGGGTGTTGCTTTGTTGAGTCACTGACTATTAAAAGTTACAAAATGATTTCTCGATTATATGGCGTTGATTTGTTGAGTTCATCAACCATTAAAAGTTACAAAATGATCACATAACTATTTATATATTCCAAACTCGTCCTTTTCTGTTTAAAAATTGATGGTCGTTTGAGTTAGATATACTTAACATATTGATTGGGATATGATAAAATCTGATCTCATAATCGTTTGAGTTGTATTTTATTAATCAACTCTCATTTTACACTATGTCATCGAGTAAGTTCTTGAAATATTATGTCGTCGAGTCAATGCTTGAAAGAAACGATAGTTTCATTAGACATCATTAAAGTATGATTTTATCATATCTTAGTTGGTAGGTTTAACTTCTAGCACAAATGACCGCCAATTTTTTAACAGAAAATGATGAGCTTGAAATAAATGAATAGTCAGACATCTATTTTGTAAGTTTTAATAATCGAGATACAACTCCATATAATCAAGGACCATTTTGTAAGTTTTAATGATTGGGGGACCATTTGTATATTTTATCCTAAATTATAATAATTAACAGTGGTTGATTAAAGATAGATACGTCATTTCAGTAAATCCGTGCTTCTAAACACGTGCATTACAACACGAAGTTAACTGAAAAAACTGATTAAAACAATAATACAACTTTGCTTAGCAGTTAATCACATGGTGACCAACTCATCCGGTCACGTTGGTCGACAATGCAGGACCCACTAAATGCTCCTACAAACCAGAATACTGAAAGCAATGAAGAAAAAAAAGCGAGGGGAAGCTGGCTTTAAACAATGTTTAAAGCACTTTCTAGGGGAGAGAGACAGGGTTTCACAATCACATCTGAGGAGTCGCATGATCTACGACTGGGATTCATCTTTGATGAACATCGAACGGGCGGGAGTTGTTCCGACATTTGATCACCGATCACCCAGGGTAGGGGTGAGTTTAGATTGAATCGAGTTGAATTAAAAAAATTTGAGTTATTCGAATTGATGCGTCTCATTTCATAACTTAAATTTTATTTAAAATATTTTTAAAACGAATCAAATTTATAAAATTTGAGTTGAGGTGAAGATTTCGAGTATTTATTTAATTTTAATTATAAATATTTATAATAGTATGATACTATAATATACTATTTGATTCTTATTTAAATAATTTTTATAATTGCATACAATATATAGATATATATTCATATCTTTTTGTATGAAATATAAATATAATATATACAATTGAGAATTGAGAGATTTGATTTAAATTTAAAAATCAATTTAATAATTATTAAAAAAATTAAATTTTTCAAATTTTATTTTATAACTTAAATTTAATTTTTTTTAAGTCAATTAAGTTTATAAAATTGTGAGTTGAATCAATTTAATTTTTTTTGAATGGAGTGATTTTAATTTTCCTAACCGAGGGAGCCCGGTAAAGAAGGTGGGGGAAGGGTATATTTGGCATGGGAAATCAAATAATAGAAGGAATAATAATAATTCACTAATAAGGAAAATGATTTAGGTTTGACCGTTGACTAGGATCCAGCAAAGGAGAGGTAACTTTGTCCGAGAGTGCACGTGTGAGCAAACAATATCCACGTGTCTTTGCTGTCTGTCGGTTGCAAGGAAATTCGTGCGCCATTGTAGATTCCACATGACTTGTAACAATGGATACGCAACTTGGGTTATTGATTAATCACAATTTAGAAGATGGTCGATTTGAATATCAAGAGTGGTTATATTAATTTATTTTAAATAATAATTTTTAGAGTAAAGTACACATGTAGTCTTCGATTATCGAGTGTTATTTCATTAAATTTTTTTATTATTAAAAGTTATAAAATGATTCTCTGATAATATAATATTATTTTATTAAATGTATTCACTATTAAAAAGTTACAAAATAGTCACTAGACTATTCATTATGTTTTAAACTCGTTCTTTTACGTTAAAAACTGAATATTGTCTAAATTAGACGTTAATATGATGTTTCAGATATAATAGTCGATTGAGATTCTATGATCATATTTTATCATATCACGGTCAGCATGTTCATGTTCAGCTCAGAATACCATTAATATTTTAACAGAAAATGATGAGTTTGAAACATAATAAATAGTAGAGTGACCATTTTATAAATTTTAATAGTCGACAGGCTCAACAAAGCAACACTCTATAGTTGGAGGATTATATTGTAACTTTTAATAATCGAGGGACTTAATAAAATAATATAGTCGAGGGACCATTGTGTACTTTACCCTAATTTTAATAACATTTATTTATGACCTTTTTTCACATGTTTTTGTGGTACATTTTTTGTTTTTTGACATATATTTTTATCGTTTGATCATTATTTTCATTTTTCTGTATAGTTAGATTTGATGTCGTCACAACTAATCAAGATAGTAATTATTTATTATCATGTTGATATTCCTTATTTTGGGCTCTCAAATTAGATTTGAATATGCGATTTGTGTTCATGAATATTTTCGCACTTCTTTCACTTTTGATTTGCGGTTTCTTATGATCTTTTAATAATTTGATATCCTTTTATGGTTCATTTTCTAATTGATCGCGTGTAAATAGATAGTCATGTGGCACGTAATTATGCGTAAGTATACACAATCAACCAAGTAATATAGTGAGTGAGTATCGTCTCCACATGAATTGGAGGGTTTTTAAAAATATGTTATAGCAAATAAATGTCACTAGGTAAAAATATAAAAGGTATGCACAGTGAGGAAATTTATGTCTTTTGCAAGAAATGGTATGAACAAATGGAAAATTATGTCGTGGAAAGAAATTCTATAAACACTGAAGCAAGTATAATAAAAATATGCCACGATAAGAATTTATCTGAGCTTTGGAAACACACTAATAATCTCACACAAACAAGCTTCTATGGAGTAAATGGTTGTGTAACATCCCGAAATCTGGGTCAGCGAATAAAATGAGAAAATTTTAAATTTGGGGATCAATTTAGGAAAATTAAAAAGTTCAATAACTTAAATAGGAATATTTCAGTATTGGATGAAATTGTAATCGGGAAAAGATTGAAAGGGTATTATGATCTTTGTCCTTTAAAAGATATTTTTCCCCTTATATAAGAGTGAAAAACATGGGAAGAGAGCTATCTGGAAGCTTTCTTCTTCTTATTCTTTTTGCTTTATCTTATTCACGTAGGGTTTAACTACAAAAGGTGAGCTTAAGGAAATTTTAAGTGGAATGTGTATTATATGGTATGTACATGCATTTATTAATTACATATGTATTTACATATCTCACTAAGTCTATAACTTAGCGTGTAAGTATCTTACGCGTAGGTGTTGATAAGCAAGAGGATAAAGCCTAGTACCAGCAGAACAACATATCTCCACTCAAAGATCAGATCAGAAATATTTTGTAAAGTATGTTATGTTATGTAAATTAGTATGTTGGCATGTAAAATAAATTATTAAGTATGTATGCTCTGATGGATTTTGATAAAGTTTTGAACATGTTTTATGTAAAAAGAATAACTTTATAGAATGGAAGTTTTAATTTTTCTATGATTTTTATAAAATTACATGTTTTGATTAGTCAATGTGACATCTCAAATTCGTATCCGAATCGGATACGGGTTGGGGGTGTTACAGGTTGAACTTGCTATGGCGATAAATTATTCTATGCCTGGATGACCGAGTACCTTATATGAATGATGCCCGACATGATTTTCTAAAGTGTGTTCCTAGGCAATCTCTAGTAAGGAACCTGATAAACTTTTGTCACGACAATACCTCTCAGCGTAAACTATGAACCTAGCCTATCGGTTAAGTGTTATCCCTTTTAGTCGATTGAAACCACCTCCTTATCTCTAAGTCAGATTAGAACCTTACCATCATGGATTAGTTCATTTGTTCACGTAGATTTAACTAACTCTATCGATATTAGGTATAAACACTTATAAAACAACTATCTATCAAAAGCTCTTACAATGCCTAAGCATGTTAGGCTATGGCAAATGACAATCTCTCAAAAGCTCTTACATTACCATGGTATAAAGTTAAAACATTGAATAAAACAACAACTTTAAACATACACATACTAAAAAACATCCATTAACATGAAATAAAATATCAATCATAATAAATCCAACACCAAATAGATTAGTTCATGGTGTGGTTAAGTTCAAGCAAGATAATCCTTAAAAACAATCCCAACAAAGATAAGAAAATGAAAAGAAAAAGAGAATGAAACTCCCAAAATGGGGATTCTACCATGACACTTAAACCACCACCATGACTGCTCCAGCAGGCTAGCCTCTCTCGAGGGCCTAGCGGCTACCCCGATAAAGCTCGGCTATGGAGGTTACCACCAAAAAGGGAAGAAGGAATAAGATAAAGAAAATTGTGTTGTTGCCTCCAAAAGCTCAAAATATGGAAATTATAGGGACCCTAAAAATATAGGCATCATTTTTTAATTATAGTGGGGAATTTCTAGGGTTTTATGCCCTTGAAAGTCCCTTATTTACCCTTGTAATCAAGCCCAAAATGTGATTTTAAGGTAGCTAGCGGTGGTCCCAAAATATCAGTAGGGACAAGAAATTCACGTGAGGTTCTTTGGACTACTGGTCGAACGACGTCAGCTACTTTGTCTTGTACTGCTTCCAGACTTGTAAGAAAAACTTGTCGCGACTAAAAATTCCTTATGGTCATCATCTTCAGTTCTTTTGGCCCTTGTACAAAATTTGTTTCGATAAATATTTTACTCCTCGATTATTTCCTATCACCTGCATCATCATAACCAACACACAACACTTCTCATTGGCAACATCAATTATATATATATATATATATATATATATATATAACTAGTCGATGCAAAACTTTTCCATCACATGCAATAAATATCCTAAATGCAACTATATGCAACTAAAACGTTATGTCAATGGCTTTTAGATAATAAATAACTTAAGTAAAAAGCCCCAAAATATAATTTTTTTTACGGAGTTATCTGCAATCAGATATATTCATATTGTCCAAGTTTGTTAATTAAATTTTTAACATCTTTTTATATGGTACTTGCATATTAGGTACTTGTATATTATTAAACAACTAATTTATTAAATCAATGGTTATAAAAGAATGTTTTCTTGCATGAAGTGTCTTCCACATACATGACACAAACTATTAAAACTCTTTAATTGAGACTGAAATAAAACGAAAAAATATGAACAAAAATTGTACACATTTAATAATAATAAAACATGCACGATAAGATGTTTTGTTGAGTCCCCAACTATTAAAAATTATAAAATGATCATTTAACTATTCATATTCTCCAAACTCATCATTTTTCTATAAAAATTACAATCTATTAAATTGGACATTAACCTGATAACTGGGATATGATCAAATATGATTCAAAATCTCAAACGACTCTACAACTCAATGGTTATGAGATCAAATTTTATTGTATTCAAGTCAGCAAGTTAACGTCTAACTCAGACGATCATCAATTTTTAATGTAAAACGAAGAGTTTGTAATATATGAATAGTCAGATGACTATTTTGTAACTTTTAATTGTCGAGAGACCAACAAAATAGTATTCTATAGTTGTAGACCATTTTATAACTTTTAATAGTTAAGGAATTCAATAAAACGTCTTATAATGATCATCTGTGTACTTTATCCCATATTATTCATCAACAAAAAAGTATATACTAAAAAAAATCAAACACAATAACTAAGTCATTACAATCACCTATTGAATCACGAGTTAATTTTATGTTTTAATAATTGTAAAAAAACAATAACAATGGTAACTGGATTTCATTAATAATGAAATGAATGAGAATTAAAATACATCAAAATATAAAGAGAAAATTTGAGACAATAATAACCAAAATACTCGTAGAAAAATAAAACATTAAACCTAAATATATGAAGACGAAAAAAGCATTCCATTTAGAATGACTACCAACATCAAAAGAATCTAGTAAACTTCATAAAAGTTTTATATATATGTCGAATGAGACATTTTACGAAGTGATAAATGAACGAGGAACAAACCAAACAATGTGACAGGTTGTTTCTCTACAAAATTATGATTATATCATCAAACAACCTTTTACCAAATAGAGGATCTGACTATACATGACCACCGATAAACCAATCAGAAAATAAATGTCGTGATACTTTTTGTAGGATCACCAAATCAACCGCAAATGTATGCAAAAAACATATTAAAAATCGAAAGGATCGTGCCACAAGAGTAAAGAAAATGTGTGTCATAAGAGCAGAGAAAAAATTGTCACGAGGATAGAGATTATTATTCAAAATTAAAAAGACTAAAAACATAGTATAAAAAATAAGAAAACTAATAATCATCGACGATCGACAACCAATACTAAAATTAATACTACTGTCAGTTAAACAAAAAAAAAAGAAAAAGATCACAGAAAATATTAAAATAAAAATTAGGTTAAAAAAAGAATTGTAACAGTTTTTTTGTTGGCAAAAAGAAGTATATAGAGGAATTCGATAGCTACACTGTGGGCAGAAGTCTTCCACTATTATTATGTCTCTTGACAAAAGCATGAACATGCATCAAAATTAAAGTGGTATGCGGTTGTTTTATTATTGAAACAAAAGATTTATCGTTGAGATCCCCCCCCCCCAATTTTTCACCTCATTTATTAAAGTAAGCAAAGCATTGATTGCAAAGACATGAAAAGACATAATTTCACCTCTTCCTCGGCACATGTTGGTTAATTTGTCAACCAATATGGTGAGGATGTCAAGAAAACAAATGATGACACTCATCTTACCATCAACCTTATTTTCCATCATCCATCATCCATCATAACAACTCTGGTCACTATGAGATATAGTCCAACTTTATCATCAACTTCAAAAAAATCTAATTTAAAATATTAATTTTTACCCAAAAATTATTATCTACCAAGTTAACCCTTTGAATAATATTTATAAAAATGTCACAATTTCTAATGAAAGCAGATTAAAACAATATACATTGAATAAAATCATAAACATACTACTTTTAATTGAAAGTTTTAGTTATTGTAATCAGAAGTTTTAGTCATTGTAATCAGTAAAATCGTTAGAAATAATATTAAATTCTTCAATTATTCATGTTTTTTATTCATGTTTACCGTAGATAAATTGATACTATGCTTCCGGGTCTCTATCATCTATTTTTGTTTCTCATTCATCTACCTTTGTTTCTTCATTATCTACCTTTAGTTTAGTATTCAAACTAGAAGCACCATTATCAACCTCAACGAACTCTACATACAACTCCACATTCGATATAGAATGAGATCTGTATGTGTCAACCATATCAACAATGTCAACATAATGGTTTATAGAAAACTTTGTGTGTGACATTGACAATTTAAAATGTAACGAAGATAATCTTCTATTTTTTCTCGGTTAAATCTTTCTTTCGATCTTTATGATCAATTAGTCTAATTGAATGTTTTTCAAAAACATGTTGAAAGATTTAAAATCATAAAAAACAATTGCAATAAAAGTAGTCATGTAAAGAAAAAAAACTAAAATTTAGAGGTGAATGACAAATTTTTTTAGATGGTTTATTCTTCAAGTGAGAGTAAAGCATTTCACACCCATTTATAGCCCCTCATGTAAAATAACACGTTTATATTTTTATTCCCTAAAAATATTATATTACTATTATTTTGGCAACTTAATCAATACTTTACAAATTAAGTCCAAAATTTAATGTTAAAAGTTGTGTTGAAAATTTTCGAACATCTTATTGGTGTTAAAAGTTTTATTCATATTTTTTGGATGATTTTTAGTTCATGAGTTCAAGTACCAACAACAACATGTCATTTGAACCTAAACCTTAAATCGCTAATCCTAATCCTACCCAACTTGTAATCACCCTAAACCTTGGAAAACAAATAAAACATTAAAATTTAAACCCTAAAACTAGAGTGGTGTTATTAGGGGGAAGACGTGGTCAGTAGAATGTACCTTTCACGTGGGCTTCCAAATCATTATAAGATGCGTTCTATAAAACGTGTCTTTAATTACCATGTATACCTAAGGTGTCTTTTATAAAACATACTTCACTAGAAAACGTGTCTTTACCATGTATACCTAAGGTGTCTTTTATAAAACATACTTCACTAGAAAGGATAATATTTTGATAAATATTGGTCTAAGGGTGTTAATTAGATAAATAATAATTTTATGTTAAAATATAAAATTATAAAAGAACGAAAATAAAATTTTATTCATAAATATAAAAATATATAAGAATTTAAAACTTTTTAAATGAGATATCATTGTCACCCGCTCCCTTTTAATCAATCCCTGTGCCGTTTCCAACCAGCTCTGTCCTTTGCCTTGTGGGACTTTTTTAACTCAACATTAAACCAACAAATTATGTCTACTCTGACCACTGATTAGAGTATGCATGTTACTTTTGAATTAGGATCGTTGGTACCGCACAATATAGGTAACAAGTTATTGGTTTACTACTGTAATTTGTGCGACTTTGGAAACCCTATATATTCTTTTTAAAGTTGGAATTAAAAATTACAGGAGTAAAGAATAAAAAAATTTAGATTTTGAATTAATTGAATTAAATTATATAATTTGTTTAGTTTTTAGATTGAATTATTTAATTTTCTGAGTTTAAACTAAGTCAAATTAATAAATCAAACAAACTAAATAAAAACTACTATAAATACTTATTTTTTTTAATAGTGTCAATTGACATGAACCAAGTGAGCTTATTGGTAAATGAATTGTTGTTATTTTTTAAGACCCAGATTCGAGCACCATGAATGTCAAATGTGTGAGTGTTCAATGTCAAAAGGTTGAGAGTTATCTTTGAACAAATATTGTCTTGTACTTACCTCAAATTAATTAAAATAATAATATTGTCAATTGGTCTCTCTAAAAAATTAATAATAGTTTAAAATTAACAGAAAATCAATTTTTTTATTAAAAATATATAAATTATATTTAAAAAACGAAATTAAGGGCTTTATGCAATTAAATTATTAAATTATATTTATTATATTAATTCATCCTGTTTTTGTCTTGTTCTTTGAAATGGTTTTCAAATATATACCGACTTCAAGTTATGTTTTTAGCCTGGAATTTAATTTTTTTTAATAAGGTTTTAAAAAACAAAATGGCATTCACGTAATTTTGAATAGTGGTGTTTGAAGTGCTGGGAAGACAATGCTAGGGATCAAGTTGCATGGAAACCTGGAGATAGAGAATGGTGATGCCGCGTGGGAGAAAGTGAAAGGGGAGGGGGAGTTTCAAATGATTGTGAGGGGAGAGTGTTTGTCAGGGGGTGAAGGGACACAGTGAGGCGTGTGAGATGGGGTCCACATGAGCACGTGTCCCCAGGCAAGATATGTTGGTTCAGGTGAGTTATGAGAGAGAGTTTTTCTATCGCACCACGTGTAGAGATGGGAAAGATATTATTTTTCGACACGTAATAATAAAAATAATTTTTATTTAGTAAAATAGTGATTTAATTAAAAAATAATATATAAAAGAATATTATTATAATTATTTTTAAATATATAAAATAAAATTATATATTTTTTGGATCAGGTCAGGTCAGGTCAGATATTTTTACCTTAAATCTAAATCTAATTTTTTAAAAATCTAACTCAATTAATTCAAATTGGATAGAACACGTCAAGTTTGAGTCTCATGCCCATCCCTAACCACGTGAACTCCACTCTGCCTGTCTCTACTCTCTTCTTCACTTGCCTAAATACAATTGGGGCCAATATGATTAATCATGGATAAATCTTTAAAATTTGTAATATTTATTTGATAAGATAATTTATTTAATAATTTATTTTGATATCTAACATTAATAATATAATTTTATTTGCAGAATTTTCCAATTATTATTAATTTTCAAACTTTTCTAAACAAATCAGAATATGCCAAAATCAATAATTGGTGTTTTGTTGATAATGAACCGACTTATATTGACAGCCACCAAGCCGCATCCTCAAGTTTCATACACAAGTATTAAGGACCACCATATACTCCTACACTCCGTACCGACGCACTCGTCCCCGCGTCAGATCACGCTTCAGTGTCTCGCGATACGATCAATATTCGTTTCATCGAGCGTGAATCTTACGCTACATGGTGCGCATCGGACAACAATAGCAAAAAAGAGGAAAAAAGAATGAAAGAGTTTGTGTTGTAATAGAAAAGGTTAAGAATGCGACGCCGTTGCCCACCTCCCATGAGAGCGTATTAGATTTTTCTGAGAAGGATAATGGGTGGTCCTGATAATAAATGGATGGATTTGATCTGTCTGGTTCCAATCATGACCGTCCACTCACGTTTTGATGGTTGTCCGGAGAATCACATCTGAGAGGCTGGCTTTGATTCCCAAACAATGCACAGTACCGCAGAAGATAACATGCGGCCATTCTATCAGGCAATTACCCAAATAACACCTAACAACAAAATATTATCTGTCAGACACCATTTCTCCAAATATTATTAATCTAATACCATTTCTGACAAAATATTGATTATGAGACGCGTTTTCGTAGAGATTTGTATGAGTTGGCATCTCGGTGCAAAAACGAGGATCATGAAGAGCGTCTTCGCGGGATTTTGTTCTAGTTGGCACCATGTAGTGAAGGCGTGGATCATGAAATGCACACTCGCTGAGAAATCTAACACGTTGTATTATTTTTATTTTATTAATTTTTTATTTTTATTTTTTACGATTGTAAAATGAAGGCGAAATCATATCTCGATATATTTTGTTGATACAGTAATAATATTAAATTATGTTATTTAAATTATTATAGTTTTTTTATTTTTAGTATTAGTTTATATTTTAATTCGTATACTATTTATTTAATTATATTATTTAAATTGTTGTGAATATTTTTTATTTTTTAACCTTAATTTATATTTTATTGATACTATTTATATAATAAAAAATGTAGCTTTTAAAAACTATAAATATAATTATCTAAAATTTGATAGAATGATATATAAAAAGAAGAAATAAAATATTTTTTATGTGATATAATTATCGGATGAGAGGTATTTATAGGGAAGGGAACTGGCGATATTTAAGGTTGGGATTT
The DNA here is from genome assembly GCF_006381635.1 of Hibiscus syriacus. Lineage (NCBI taxonomy): Eukaryota > Viridiplantae > Streptophyta > Magnoliopsida > Malvales > Malvaceae > Hibiscus > Hibiscus syriacus. The sequence goes on along the minus strand of NW_024062758.1, from coordinate 274,445 downwards.
AAATGAATAAGATTCATGGTGATATCATTCTACATATTTCCTGCTCTGGTCTTTCTAGTTGGGATTCGGAAAGACAAATAATGAGAGTAATGCCCCTTGCATTTACTTTCTTGGTTGGTTCGCTGCCTACCAACACAATTCACCCCTACCCTCGTTATTGTATCAAATGAACTTCAATAATTTGTTTTTTAATTTTAGTGGTTATAATATTTGTTAAAAATTTCTCAGTTATTTAAATTAATGTTTATATCTTTGACATGCGTAATATTTAAATTTAAGATCTTAAGAGATAATTATAAATATTTTAATCACTGAAATCATTTTATTATTGTTTGATTTATGACTTTTTAATATCAAATAAACGTACAGATTTAATATAAATATGATCATGTTTTAAATGAGATGAAAAGATTTATTAATGACATTTTTAAATTTAAAATATATAAATCTTTAATGATCTCTATCAATTTGGGTAGATGATGTTCTTTCAATCATATTGATATTGAAAATGGTAAAGGAGAAGTATGTGTGTAACATATGTTCTTGAATTGAAAATGGTTAGTTTTGAATCTATCATGTGATTTTAATATTAAAAAGAAGTAATAATTTTTTTTTTGAGATTTTAGTTTTGAGATGTTGGGTTTGTAAGCATGAATGAATCAAAGGGATTGGGTGGGGACATTTACCTTCAGAAAATTTAAAATTCTTATATATTTTTTATATATTCTATTAAAAACATTTTTCACCTAATAAAAATTTATGAATATACTTTTTAAAATTTTATATATTTGTCCATTTTATCATCAAATCATACGTTTGATTTTATTTGTAAAGTGTGTGTAGGCCTGTAAACAAATCGAACCGTTCGGCGAGAAGTTCGTTTATTTATTAAACGTACGAACATGAATAATATTTTGTATTCGTTTAATTAAATAAACGAACATGAACAGAGGGCTCGTTCGTTCATTTACGTTCGTGAACGCTCGGTAATATGTTCGTTTATTTATGTTCACTCGTTTATGTTCGTTTATGCGCGTTCATTTATATTTAGTCCAATCTCTCTAGACCCATTTAAAATATTAAATCCCAATAAATTTTAATTTGATACCTATAAATATTTTAAAATTCAATTAATTTTAACTACAAATAAAAAAAGGTCAAAACAATTAAATAAAATATAATCCTAATATTGTTAGGAAAGAAAAAAATATATTTTCATTTATGTTCGTTTACATTAATTTATGTTAGTTTATTTGTGTTCGTTTACATCCGCTCATTTATGTTCGTTAATTTGTGTTCATTTATCATTTAAATGAATGAACACGAACAATCCACATTCTTTAACGAAAGAACACAAACAAGCCACATTCCTTAACGAAGGAACACGAACAAGAAATTTTTCGTTCGTTTATGTTCGTGTTCGTTCATTTATTCGATTAAAATTAAACGAATGAACATAAACATACCCCATTTATGTTCGTTCGATTCGTTTACATGCCTAAGTGTATGCGTTATCAATTTATTATAAATTTTAAACAGATTTTAATGTATTATAAATTTTAAACAGATTTTAATGGACCACCGAAGGTTGTTTTAAAAAATGAATTGTTCATATTTTGACTTCATGAAATTAAAAACTAACATCATTATTTTAAAAGACCCATCACATTTATAGTAGTCAATGTTGCGAATCATGCCATTAATAATGCATTTATTTGCCAAAGATTTTAATGGGCCACCGAAGCGTGTTAAGTGCCATCCCCCGATAAGAATCTTGCATGAATTAGAATGGAAAGTTACTCCAATTAAGTTTGGTTGTCAATTAGGTAGACAGATACTCAATTAATTAACTTGCCAAAAATTAACTAAAAAAGCTAAAAATATTTACTTTTTTGTGATTTATTTTGATTTTTGATTTTTTGTATAATTTAAATTAAATATAAGATATTTTTTTATTAATTTTTATTATTATTATTTAATAATAAAATTTTATGTGATATTCAAAATCATGATTTTAAAAAATAACAATTACCGTTTAGTCACTAAAATAATTTGAATTTTTATTAATATAATAATGGGATAAATATGAAACTGCAATAAATGGAATGCAAATCGTATTTATAATAAATAGCATTTAATATGGTAAATTGTTAAAAGGTGAAAGGAGAAATAAGGTAGGTATTATTGTGGGGGCAAATGCTATGAATAAGATAGTTGGCCTTGGCCTCCTCAGTGATATGTCGTCATTGGACTTTCACTTGCACTTCATTCTATATAATACCCCTTTCCTCTCACATCCACAACTCATCATTCTTTTCCCTCTCCTTTCCCAAAGCTTGAATATTTTTCTTTTCCAGGAAAAAACTGTTTGTTTGGCAGGAAAGAAAATGATGGTGGGAAAGGAAGATCTGGGTTTAAGTCTCAGCTTGGGTTTTCCCCAGAATCAACAATCTCTGCAGTTAAATCTAAGGTCTTCTCTGATTCCATCCTCAACTGATTCTTGCTCTTCCCCTCCGAAATTCTCATGGAACGATGTTTCTGCTCCACTAGGTTTGTTTTCGTTTTCGTCTTTTATTGATTTTCTATGGTTCAACTCAAAACATATTATTACTTTCTTGTTTGCTTTTTTCATCATGTTTCAATTAACTTTTTTGACAATCGTTTTCATAATCTCTGTTATCATGTTCACATGCAAAAAATAAAAAAATGGCTTTAAATCCGTTACTTTATATCTAGATCTAAGTGTGAAAAATCATTTATCTTTTCAGAATCTTTCCGGGCCGAGACAAGATCGTTTCTTAGAGGAATCGACGTGAACAGTTTGCCGTCGACGGTCGACTGTGAAGAGGAAGCCGGAGTTTCGTCTCCCAACAGCACGATATCGAGTGTGAGTGGGAAAAGGTCCGAAAGAGAAGGCACTAATGGAGATGAGATCGATATTGAAAGAGCTTGTTCTCGTGGTATCAGTGACGAAGAAGATGGTGATACTTCAAGGAAAAAGCTTAGACTTTCTAAGGATCAATCTGCTATTCTCGAAGAAAGCTTTAAGGAACACAACACTCTCAACCCAGTAAGTAATTTAAACATGTTTGGTTCCAGAACGCAAGAAAAATATTTTCCGGGTAACCAAACAGAAAATATTTATGTCTGCAGAAACAAAAGATGGCCTTGGCTAAGCAGCTGGGATTACGACCCAGACAAGTTGAAGTGTGGTTCCAAAACAGAAGGGCAAGGTAATCCAACTTTATTACATTCCGAAATGAATTTACTTTTATGCCCCTTTTGCATGTTTACTAAATATGGGACGTTGACTCCGTTCTGAAGGACCAAGCTGAAGCAGACTGAGGTTGACTGTGAGTTCCTGAAGCGATGCTGTGAGAATCTGACGGAGGAGAACAGGCGGTTGGTGAAGGAGGTTCAGGAGCTGAGAGTACTGAAACTTTCCCCTCAGTTCTACACCCAAACGACCCCACCAACTACCCTCACCATGTGCCCATCATGTGAGCGTGTGGGCAACTCATCCTCCACCGTTGATCCGAGATCCCACAATCTGACAGTACCGATCAACCCTTGGGCCCCTGCTGTCCCCATCTCTCATGGACCGTTCGATCGTGATTGTAAGTGACACAGCAGGCTAATTTTGTCGATGTATAAAAGCATCATTGATGAGTAGTATCAAGGGGGCTTTTGTTTAGAAGGTCTAAAGATATGGTTGTTAGCGTTGTGATTTTGGTGGGGCATCATGTTTTGTATTATTTGACTCACCCCTAATATTGACATATTTCGTTAGTTTAATTTGAGTCTCAACTAATTACTCTTATTATATCACTTCAAATCAAATATCGTTGATTTTGGTTCTAAGGGGAATTTCAATTCTTAATTATTAAATTTGACTTTCAAATCAAATATTGCTTTTCCAATTCAAGTCTCTGTTTTATTTTAATTAACGAACCAAGAGTTTTGGGATTGAGTGGGGCAATTACACCTCTGTCTGAACAAGATTTATATGTTTTACTTCTCGGATTAAGCTCGTATGAGCTTCTCGAAAATTGCTAATTTGTCGTTATGATGTAAAAATTGCTGAGAACCTGGTCAAGCTCACGTCCTTTGTTCTACTTCTAATCCTCATTCTATCCAACTCCGTAGCCACCACGAACGGTGAAAAGTACCAAATGAACTTGGTCATGCTTCGTTACGTATGGTGCATGTATTTAAGGTTAAAGTAGAGACTATTGGCCGAGGAATGAGCGGAACAATCCTCTGCAAAACAACATGAAACCCAACAATAATACCTCCAGAAAAAGAAAAAGAAAATTAAATCTTTGCGACTTGGGTTGAAAAAAAAATCACTCACTCGAAAGGAACGTCAAATTACCCCCATAAAATAATAGGTGAGAGATTAAATAGGTAATTTATCTTTTTTAATTATATTTGAATTTATAATTTTAGGTCGCAAGTGCCTCTGCAATTTTGCCTAGGCTCAGGACTGGACTGCTAACGGTTTCATTTGGCAGTTCCTATTTCTCCAACACTCGCACCACTATGACCGTGCAGATTTAGGAGATGAAAGCAAAGCAACTAATAATTAAACCATCTGAATATTTGGTGATACTCCTAACAAATCTAAAACTTTGCACACTAGTAATGGAATAAGTTGGGCGCATTAAGAATGAAAATGAAGTCAACAGCATCACAAGAGCTCTGACATTAGTTGCAGCAAAAATCACAATAGCACATAGCCCTCCAGACTACTGCTTTTAGATCGATCACGGTGGATCAAGATCATACTATGAGCAAATACATAATGAAAGAAACGAAACATCCGAATCGTTTTCAAGCATTTGCGTGAAACTTGTGAAAATCGATAAACCTTTGAGACATGGTTGCCAGAAAATGCTTACCAGAACATGCTGGATGATCAGGAAGATGTCCAACTGCAATAACCTGAATGCTTTCTGGAAGTAGACAATAACAAAAATATTTGAAGAATGCATTATAAACCTTAAAAAATCGAATATGATACTTTTATAACCATGCCATAGGAGTATGCAATCAAGAGCCGTTAGAAGTCATCTTGTTCGGTAAATTAAGCACAATACAGCTTGTTGGATTACACTAAAGTGAAAGCAGAAAGTTTCATCACCTAACTGAGCCAGCCTATTTACCCATCTTGGAATAGGCTTTCCAGTTAGTTGGATGCACACTTCGTTGGAGAACTGGTTGCAATTCTTTGCGATCAAATGATAAGTATCCCCGGCCATGGTATTTCTGCGAAAGCTGTTCCATAAGTGATCGAAATTCTGAACGAGGCAAGTTAGTGCTGCCCAATAATATCGATCGTCTGAAGATGAAACCGGAACAACTTCTTGGTTCCACTTCAAATACCCCACTTGTGGGGTACTCATGGGCTCCAAATTCATACTCCAAGCCATGTACTGATAAGCAAAGAAGGCAAAACATGTTAAAACCACAGAAGTTGCAAAATCAAAGATTAACATTTGTGGACATTAGTCGACCACTAGATCCCATTTCGATGTATATAAACAGTTGTGGAACAGAAAACAATATCCCATGCCTGTATGCCGAAAGCTACTTATCAAATAACTAAACTTGGTGTCCGAAACTAACAATGCCACTCCACTGAACAGTTATCACTATCCGGTATCCACATATATCTGAACAGCACGAATGAGTATAACTACAAACAATCCAATTATAAAAAAAATGATACCTTCCCCGAGTGGAAGATCCCGATTCCAAACCATTAAAGGTAGTTATTTATAGGTGTGAGATGTTGGTACTTGGTAATGCTAAAACACTATCTCACATTGAGTGGGAAATACCACAAGCTTGGGTATTTATACTGTTCATTATTCTTTTCTTTGTTGAGAGATAGAGAATGATTGGAAATCTCACACAACTATCCATGTTGTCTTGTGGCTGTTAATAAAAAAAATTTAGAGAAAATTCGTAAGAATTTTTCTCAAGCATAAAAAGATTTGTGAAAGAATGTTTTTTTTATTTATAGGCTGATGTAAGATTTAATTTTCAGAGGGTAACAACTAATTAATCAGTTGTAATTTTGATTTCTGAAAATTAAAATTTTAAATTGTTAGTCTATGAATCCATATCTGTGAAACGTTGAATGAATCTTGACAATTATTCAGCTCTGTTCAGAGTGTTTATTGAGCCAGTTACAGAGTGATTACAAGAGTTACGAAGTTAATTACCTGAAGTTACAAACGACTGAGTGTTAAAGCACGGACCTAGACTGAATTGAGGTTAAATTCATCCGCTTATTGCAACAGTTTCAAATACGATTTTATTTCAGAAATTAATCAGATTTTATATCTGATTTACGTTAGACAATTTCACCCCTGAAACTTAGCCTATAAATAGAGAGCTTCATATCACTCTCAACTCACAGTCAATACTATCATATCCTCTCATCTAAAGATATTTTGAGTTATTCTCTCTACTGCTATTAGAAGAGCAGTACCATCGACAGTCCACTTTGATATCTGGTGTATGAAATTTGGAGCGACCGTGTTAAACTCAGGGGACAATCCGCCTGAAGCAGCGATTACACACATCGGGACGAATTTTTTTCAAAGGTAGTGGTTTTCACTACGACACGGTTTCGATTGTTTAATATATTTTGAGTTTCGATTGTTTCTAAGTAGTCCTAGATTCGTCGAAGGGGATGGGTTTAAAGCCCATTGGTTGAGGAATTCACATGGATACCTAACTTAGTTATCTAAGTTCAGTGATGAGCTTGATTGCTTTTAATGAATTCATACCCAGGGTTTGGGTGGTCTTAATGAGAAAGACTTGATGAATTTATCGATTTTAGCTGAATATCTATTCTTAATAAGTTCATAACCCAGAGTTGAGTGGGTAGTCCTAATTGAGAATGACAAGATGAACTTACCACCAGAAAATGTTGTGTTTTTGAGGAAAACTCTTAATGAATTCAAATGCAAAATTTGGATGGTCCTAATGAGAAGGACACATTGAATTCACATACTAAAGAGGTTGAATATTTATTCTTAATGATTTCTTATCCTAGAGTTTGGGTGGTTCATTGTAATGAACTCAAAGAAAATCACCATAACCTTTTAGAGGTTGACCTCTTGTAAAAGGCTCTTAATTATTCCATAACTCATTTTAGTGTGGTTAATGTTGAGATAAACTTGATGAAATAACCTACTTAAGTGATAAGGATTAGCCACCTTCTATGAAAAATGTTGGGTTGTTTTTCTATAGCACTTACTAGAATCCTGAGGTAAGTTGGCCAAATATACACTCATGTATATATATCTTACACATTGAGGACTTTGGTGGATGAAGGTGTTAGTTGTGTGTTATAAGTTTACCCTTATCTTAGAAAGTTCAAGACTAGTTTTACTTATCTAAGAGATGGATTTTTCATCATCACTTTGTACTAGTTCAAGATAAGTTCACTAGTGCTTAAGCATATAATTCCGTTATTGCTCTTCTGAGAAGGTTATATTTCGAGTTTCAGAAGAATTCTTTCGCATTAGTGGAGGACTATTGTTGGTAATGCTAAAACATTATCCCACATTGAGTGGGAAATACTACATGCTTAGGTATTTATAGTGTTCATTCTTCCTTTCGTTGTTGAGTGATAGAGAACAAAGGGAAATCTTGTGTGCCACCACTGTCGTCTGTCTCGGATCGTGCTCGAGGTCGAGGTTGAGGCTTGTGGAAATATGTGTCTTTGACACATCCGCACGGATATTATCTTTTTAGATAAAATTTGAAAGGATTTTTGTCTGATATTTATATAATGTTGTACAATTTAATTTTCAGAGCGTAACAACTAATTAATCAGCTATCGTTTTGATTTGAATGAATCTTGACAATTTTCCTCTGTTAATTACCTGGAGTTCCAAACGGTTGAGTGTTAAAGTACAAACCTAGACTAAATTGAGGTTAAATTCATCTGCTTATTGCAACAGTTTCAGACACGATTTTAATTATGAAATTAATCAGATACTCTCAACTCACACTCAACACTCTCATATCCTCTCATCTAAAGATATTTCGAGTTATTCTCTCTGATGCTATCAGAAGAGCAATACCACCGACAGTCCGCTCCGATTTCAGGTGTACAAAATTTGGAGCGACCGTGTTAACCTTGGGGGACAATCCACCTGAAGCAGCAATTACACACATCAAGACGAATTTATTTTTAAGGAAATGGTTTTCACCACGACACAATTTCGATTGTTCAATATTTTTTTTATTTGTCTAGTCAATTGCCAACGTCTCATTTTGCCGTTTATATTTGCAACATGAGGTACAACAAAGTTTGGTTGCCTCCGTCCTTATTCGAACTCGAATTTGAAGGAAACAACCACATTGTTCCCTTAAGTCCAACCCGGATATATCACATGCTCCTCATCCTCTACACCAAACCAAGCAAAACAAATATATGGATTGAATAAACAAGAAGTCAAAATTAAGTCATTAACAAATAATTCTCGACTACTTAGAAATCTAAGCATATGAACCTTAGAAAGTTGAAATCCCCAAGGATTAATTATGGTCACAAAGCAAAACAAATGAAAAGCAACAGCATTTGAGTGTTGGGGTTTTCCAATTTGGATAAACTCATGTATTTTTTCAGTTAATCCGAAAAGAAGATACGAGCAAATCAACCAACGTGTGCATGAAAAAAAAAATAACTGCAAGAAATGAAAGCATAAGTAATAAAATCTTAGGGGAAATGATTGAAGCTTGGCGGATTACCAGACAAAGGGAGCTTAAAGGATACAGCTTTGGGGCAGAGATGGATGAATGTTTCACAGTTAGAGTGAAGTGGAAGCTTAATTGGTAAAAGTAAAAAACTCTGGACTTACAGATTCTTTTACTATTAGTATTTTTTTTTTTTGAAAATCTTTTACCATTAGTGTTATTTTTTAAGATATAAATTATCAATTATTTGTTTTTTTTAATGAAGGGACAGGTAAGGGTGTTCAAATGGTAGGTTTGGACACCGAATTGATCAAATATCTATTAACCGAATTAATTAAATTTTTTAATCGTTAATTGAATCGTTTTTTTAATATTAACCGAATCAAATAAAATTTGATTAATTCAGTCTGTGATTGAATTAATAAAAAAATTTATATTTTTTAAAATTATATTAATACGAGTTTAATTTTTTTTAGTTTGGTTAATATTTAGTTAGGTCTTGATAATCTAATGAGTTTAATTTGGTTAAAAAATAATTTGGTCTTGAACATTGGTTCAAGTGGTAAGCAGTTTGATATTACTTAAGCAATGTCTCAGGTTCGAGTGTTTTGTGTACGCAGAAAATCCCCGAGGAGACTCACCTACCAAAGCTAAATGTGAGACTCAGGTCGGTGCACATATTAGTCAGGGCGAATCACTTGAACCGGAGGGCAACCAAAAAAGAATAATAAGATCTTAATTCTTAATGGATTTTAGCTTAAAAATGTGTATTAATAATAATTTGGTATCGATTCTTATTGGGTTCGATTAAATTCGAACAATGAACACCCTAGGGACAAGTAGACTAATCGGGATTAAGAAATTAATCGATGGTTTTTTCTAACTTATAGGGTCAAGCCGTCAATGGAAATGATTCTTATATTTCATGAAATTCAATGAAAACTATAACGTTAGGTTTTTACATAAAATTTAAATATTTTTTATTATTAAATTTTTTATATTATATACAAGTTTTAATGACATGTGATAGGATTATATTATACATTAATGTATAAAAATATAATTAGATAATATTTATCATACTATATTAATATAAAACTGTGTACCATTATGATTCGGAATGATTTTAACCAGCGTAGAAATTGCTTCAAGGAAATGACAACATCATTTTTGAATCGTAACAAGTAAAATCAACTCATACGTGTGGAATCATCAAGAATGGTAATAAATAGTGTATGGCCAAAACTTATAGGGTTCCCAGAGGTTTACGTGGAAAAGGCTTATCACACCCGCAGGAAATGGTAACCTAACTTAAATAGAGCAAGTATGAAGGCCCTCATCGTCAAGTTTAATCGATCCTAATAAAACAGCTTTATGTGGATTTTTAATGGACGCATGACCTAAACGGGCATACTTCCAAGTGCCTGCCATTGCATTCGGAGGATCTTTCTAGTGAACTTAAAATCTGGAGGGAAGCCAATAAGCCGGTTGCAATTTTCTTTCTTGTGTCCCTTCACTTTACAATGCTCACAAACACCGCCAAATCTTCGACAATTGACGCTACCAGAAGCATTGGAAAACAGATCAGTTGCTTCTGAAAACAAGGTGCCCTCCAGCCAAACGCGACTCTTCCTACACAAGCATGGAATATGCTTGATTAACTGAAGGTGTGCAGAAGGTGGCATGGTGAGAGAATTTGACTCCGGAATGATCCATAAGTCTCGTTGAGACCTATGAGAAACTAAAATAATTGTTGTTGAGCAAGATGTTGCCAAGTCCTTTGAATAACATCACAATTTCAGGTTGCAAGAGGAATCAAAGTGTTATACTCGTGTCGTCCCACAGAAGTTTGAACAGAGTCGAGTATGTTGAAACAGTAGCCTCTCCTTGACTCATCAAGGCAATTTCTCGGTTAAGAAAGAAGAACCGAGATCCATCAACCTTATCGAACCTTTCTTTTAGATATCGCCAAACACATGCAGCGCTGGAAGCAAAAACTATGCCGATCGAGAGTTCCTTGCTGACTGTGTTCAAGATCCATGAAAGCACATCGCTCTCACCGGGATTGCAAAGCTTCAGGATAGACTTCCTTCTTGCAATCACCATCAACTAGACCGAATTTGTTCTTCGCAAGCAAAGCCATTCGTATCGTTCGACTCCTAACATTAGTGGAACTAAAGCATCTGGAAAGTATTATCTCACATTACTTCAAAGAGTACAGTAATTCACATTTCGATCCCGAAGCTGTTCATAGTTCGCAAGGCTGGTTCGATGCCGTATCCCTGTCAGAGAAAAGTACAACAAATGTAAACATTCCCTGGAAACTTCAATTACATCTCATGATCTTTCATTCAGAGTCATTAATATTTACATTACAAATATATGTGTAATTACAGGTTATAGATCTGGTAGTTCTCATTTCTCAAGCCCCCCATGGATGAGGAACACATTCACAAGACAATGTTTGCAGTGACATAGAATTGTTTCAGTTGCCTATACAGTTGTTATGTTGCGAGTCAATGACATTATAGTACAGAGACGATATCTTTCCATCAAATGTCGAAGCCAATTGATGTACCGATAGTCCGCAATAACGCTTTCCCAGACACGCAATGCAGATATCGATTACTTTCTTGAACATACAATCTTGTTGAATCAATGGTTGCTCCACAAACTCAACTAGTGGCATCCACTGCAATAATACTCTAATATTAACACAAGTTAACTGGTTTCATAGAAGTAAACATCTCGTTTCGGATACGTAGATGGAGCAAGCATTGTATAGAATAAGAAAACAGACAATGTACATAGGTACTTACTTTGGCTGCTTCAATTTCATGATCATCAACCATAATCTCAGTAGATAGAGGCTTTAGTATGCAGATGAAGAACAAATCAGACTTTTCAAAGGCTACATTGTGCACATGCCTGCCAAATATCCACAAGTTTATTACATGGATTAGAATACAAAAATTGTTCGACCGATTCGATTACATAAAAAATATCAGTAGTAATCTGTTACCTGAATGCTACTACTTCCACAAACTCAGTGTCGATCTGCAATGTCGAACAAGTGCAATGCATTATTAGCAAAATCAGACTCTATGCACTTTGAACTGAGATTAAGTTACTGATATTGATACGATTAAATCTTATTGAGTTGAAAATACTTACCCCAGTTTCTTCCTTGACTTCCCTTACAGATCCTGTAAATATCTCCTCTGACTGCCAAACCGAAAGTAAACGTTCATTAATTGAAAATTTGTTGCTTTGATTTTAGTTCTAGTTTCCTTGTTTGGTTTAAAACTTTAAACCTATTCAATCAAGTTTGAATCAGATAGCCATATATACCTCAACAATGAAACCTGTTGGTATTTTCCAAAGTCCAGAAAACGGAGGAGCACAGTATTTCTCTTGTACTACAAGAACCTGTAATTGATCATTTGCTAATTACTGAATCATAATTCAATTTATAACAATAGTGCTTCTCTTCCTCAGTGTTGACTGGAGCTCGAGTGATTTGGTACCTCATTTTTGTCGTTGATGACAAATCCTCCAACGCCTACTTGATGTGAAGCATTAGCAGGAAGCATGCTGGGTCCTTCAGGTAGCCAGTAAGTTAACATCACGTAACCTCTCTCCGCATGGTGATATTCGAATCCTTCCTGCATCAAAGAGTAAATATGGGGTATGATCATCCGAAAACGCTTCAAAAGTATTAAGTACACTCATGGAAGTCACAGGTTCATATGTCACACTTGGTGAATCCGGTGAACTATATATGCATACATATATATGTCTGCAGACATGATTTAATGTATGGAGCTTGAAGATACCTTGACAGCAACCGGAACGAGATCTGATTTTTCGATGGGCAACTTAAGCCAAACTCCCTTCTTTCCCTGCAGATTGATGGCTTAATATCAGTAACATCCTAAATTTAACTCTTCTGTTATGCCATCAAGAGTTAATTTGATTCATTGGTACCTTTGCTTTCCAGTGAGAAACTGAGAACCTAAGCATGGAAGCAAAGACATTTGGATTAGCCGGTAATCGTTCCAAATCAACAATGACTCCACCATATTCATCATCAAAAGCATCCAGCATCCTCAAATTCCTTGAGAACAAACTCGAATTCGTTCCGTTAATCTGATACAATAAATTCCCTGCTCCAAGTTTTTGTCCATCAACTGAATCCATGGATTTCTTTGGCACATAAGTGTTGTTGGGAGTACTTGAATGAGATGCCTTTGCATACATACCTGAAAAACAGAATCAAAATATGCAAATTTGTTTCTTTGACCATGAAAAAAAACAGGACAGATGATCCTCAACTTCATGTTCTGTTTTTACAACAAATATTGAACTGACTGATCATAATCTGTTTAATTACCTCTGTAAGAACAGAACAGTGGGGTGGATTTAACTTGGACCAATTGCCTGACACTGGAAAACTGGCTTGAATATGTCTTTTCAATCTGGGACATTGTCATACACTTTGAACTAGAAAATCTACACTCCATTTTAGATGACTAATCCTGACCAGAAACCCCACTGGTTTAGGTAAAGATGTGTATAACAGAACAAAACAATTGTAAAATAATGTATGATTCCAGAAAAACAAGAAGGATTTATAGAATTTAACGTCGGCAAAGACAAACGGATTGACCAAAGAGATTAAAACATCAGGCTGATAATGAAGTAAGGGGATAAAACAAAGAGATGAAGCTTGATGGATGGAATCCTTGAACAAGTTTTAACAAGCCTATAAATCTCTACCTAAATTAAGCAAACCAAAAAAGAAAAGTTGAAAATAATTAAGGGTGATGTGTTGGTGAAGATGTGGTGAGCAATGGGTGACGGATGAAAAGCTAAAGATTATATGAAGATCTGCAAATTGATTCACAGCTAAATATGAAAGAAAAAGAGGGAAGTGCATGTTTAAAACAACAATAATTAATATTAAGTTGTATTGTTTTTTGGTCCTACACACGCCTTGCGAGGAAAGCGTGGAAGTGATGCGGTTTTTTGTGGGGGAGGAAAAATAGTATATTTGAAAATCATTTTATCTATTATAATAATAAAATATTATTTGAATATATTTTTTAATATACAATATCATGTTTAAGATAATTATTTATCTTTTCGGAACACGTACTAACAATAATATTAAATATTTATTTTTTTGAAGAAACAAATATTTAAATCTTAAACTAAACTTTTTGAAAGTATTGTTTAAATCAAACTTAAATTTGTGATTATATTTTTAGTTTCTATGATAGAAATTTACTTCATTATTACTTTTAGGGTGCGTTTAGTTCACGGAATGTAAGATTACTAGTGGGAATAAAAGATTACCAGGGAATAGGATTACTGAGAATGTTGTATTTTTGTGTTTGGTTGGTTTAGCAGGAATGTAAGATTACCATGTTTGGTTAAAGGAATAAAAGATTATTGGAATGTATATTTGACCAAATTATCCTTATTATATATTTGTATAATATTACAAATTGTAAAATTTTTATATATTTTCTTTAAAAAATTAAATTCATAATATTTATATATTTTTTTATACAAAATTAAAAATATAAAAAAGGTTTAATGAAAGGGTAAAAAAAATTTTAACCCCTGAACTTTATATAAAATTTTAATTATAGATTTTTTTTGTAAATCTAAAATAATTTAAGGATAAATTTGTAATTTAACATTCGTAGAATTTTTATTATTCAATGACAGAATAAGGATATTTTTGAAAAAAAATAAAAATTTAAGGGCATTTTAGTCCAAAACGCCGGTAATGTTGCAATACCTAAGGGAATGGAGGTAATGACATTCCCGGTAATATACCCTAAAAAATCTACTATTGGTAATAAAACATTACCGGGAATGAGATTCCCGGCCAACCAAACATAGGAATGTGGGATTCCCATCCCACAATCCTTGAACCAAACACCCCCTTAAAAGGAATGTTTATAGAAGTGCTTTTGACTAAAAATTCCGTTTGAAACATAAAACATTTCTCAAACAATTTATTTTCAGTTAAAAATTTACGTTTAAAACGTGATTATTGATTCAAACCAAAAAGCTAGAAAAATGATATTTTTGTGTTGAAAAAAGCTCATTAAAATAACTCGTTTGGAGAATCATTCTTATAATCTATCATTCAATACTAGTTTTAGATGATTTAAAATTTAAAAACAATTTTAAATATTTTAAGTTAATAACTAAAATGTTAATTTATAAAAATTATAAATTAATAAATGAACATAAGTATATACTCAACGAAAGAAAAACTTGCAAAATTTTAAGAAGCCCAAAAAGTCAACTTTAATTTTATACTAGTTAATTAATTAATTATTGTTAACTATTGAAATAATAAAGATAATATTATTTTCATTATGCTTCTGAAAATTTTGGAATTAAAATTGAATACAAAGTTCGTTAAAAGTTATCATTTAAATCGTTTAAATTTTGATATCTACGGATTAAGTAAACTGAACAGAGAATTGTTCCTACTAGATCTATATAATATATGATTCGAATTAATTAATTAATAGATCAAATATCAATAATTATATTAAAAATCATTATTTAGAAAAAAATCAATAAAAAGAGAACTAATATTCAACATTGAGTTATATAACAATAAATTTAGTTCAGTTTTAATTGAGAGGCGTGACGTGATAATTATTACTCACATTGACAGACGAAGCCATGGTTTAGCCGAAGGGACTACTGCCCCCTAAGAAAATACATTAAAAAATTATTTATTTAATCCTTCTAGTTTTAGTTTAGTTTGATTTTGTACCTCCCAACTTATATTATTAGTTATAGTTTGCCCATTGAGCTGCTCCTCCCTTGATGACGAGGTTGGATAATCCATTCGGTGAAATTTCTAAAAAATCACCAGTGATCGGTATATTTATCGATCTAACACCGGTCAGATTATATTTCTCGATCTAACACCGGTAGCAATAAAGCGCGTCCCCTGAACCGCGCTATATGTTGATTTGGCGCCACGTGGAGTATAGCGCGCCCCCTGCACCGCGCTATACGCTGACATGGATTACACGTGGGTATAGCGCGCCCTCTGATCCGCGCTATACGCCACGTAGGGGTATAACGCAGATCAGGGGTCACACTATACCTGGTTATCTGACACGTGGGATATAACGCGGTACATGGGGCGCGCTATACCTTTAATTACCCACCACTCCACACCCCAATCCTCCCTATAAATACCCTCATCCTCAATCACTTTCATCACACCAAATTCTCTCAAATTCTCTCAAATACTCTCTCTGTTTAATGTATATTTTATAATATTTTTAATATTATGTATTTAATTTATTTAAGTATTTTACTTTATTTAATATTTTACTAATATAATTCTTTTGCAGATATATAATAGAAGGCAATCTACTTCGCTTGGATGGAAATCATATATCTCGACACTTTGTTGATACGATAACATTTTAATGTTTTAATTTAATTTAAATTATTAGTAATAATTAGTTGATTTATTTAATGGATGATTATTAGATTAAGAATTAATTTTTGTAATTATTTATTTTTAGGAGAAGGACCGTGTATTAGATCCTTTTATTAGGAATTTTAAGTTAATGATACCTAGCCGTGTCTTGCCGTATTTAGTAGAGGTTGGATTTGGTTACATAGGTAGATATCAGGGTCACTGTAAGATAGAACCAGACCTTATTTATGCCTTAGTAGAGCGGTGGAGGCCGGAGACCCACACATTCCATTTTTCGTGCGGAGAGTGCACAATCACGCTTGAGGATGTTTCTATGCACCTGGGGCTTCCGGTGGATGGAGATGTGATATCAGGGATAGCTTCCAGTTTTTGGACTACTTTGTGTTGGGATAATCTAGGACGTGTCCCGGAAAGTTTTATCGGAGGTAGGATACCGTTAAATTGGTTAGATGCCAATTTTCGGGAGTTGAGCGCAGACGCCTCTGAGGATGAGGTTAAGATGTATGCACGGGCATGCATATTACAGTTGATAGGAGGGTTGCTGATGCCAGACAAATCACGCAACCTAGTTCACTGCATGTGGTTGCGACATCTTAGCGACATTCGTCTCGCCAGATCATTCAGTTGGGGCTCGACAGTTTTGGCCTTGTTATACATGGAGATGTGTGGAGCCACTGACTACAGGCGTAATGCTATCGGCGGATGTCTCCTACTGCTGCAGTCTTGGGCATGATATCGATTGCTCTTTTTATGTCCCGTTGTGAAGAACACATTCGTATTTCCACTTCTTCTGAGGTAATTATAAAACTGATTTTGTATATTAATAATTTTATACAACGTATAATAAATTTTTTTCCTTGAATAGCTGGTCTACTGATAGAAAAAATCATCAGGAGCTACCTGATGATTTAGAAAAAAATTAGGGTGCTAATCGATCAAAAGGCTGGCACACAGGTATGAATTTTATTGTTTAAAAATCGATTTTAGATTATAGTTATATAATTAGATTATTATTTTGATAAAAATTATATATTATTTGTTTTAGTTTGAATGGGTGCCATATTCTACTGATAATGTGAGGGCGGTGATCCCACCTGAGTTGAGGGGTCCATCAGATGTTTGGACGGCGATGGTCCCTCTGATCTATTATGCGACCGTCGAAGTGGCACTCCACTGATCACGTGCTCCGGCAGTTTGGTTGTTTTCAACCAATTCTAGAAGCACCTCGCAATATGGACAAGTTGCATAGCTTATATAGACGCATCAAGACAGATACAGATTGGCTGGTGAGGCATCATGAGTGGGTCGTGTTGTAGGAGGATCGATATCGGCGTCTTTCCCGTAGAGAGCCCATTTTTGATGACCTCTTGATGTATGCTGACGGTTATTATGAGTGGTTCAACAGTAACAGGAAACTGTTTCTACTTCCCGAGGATGCACGAGGGCAGACCTTTCTGCGACGTCGACAGAGATGTGATCCGACACAGCACCATCGTCCCCCGACTCGTGGACGGAGAGCAGGTGCTTCCGGTTCATCCTCAGCTGCACCAGCAGGACCTTCATAGCAGCCACCACAGCCATTTATGATGTCGCAGCCCCATACGATGCCGCCATCACCTTTCCATTACCAGATGCCGCCGCCACCGCCTTCACCTGGTTTTATGACCCCGTCGCCGCCACCGTCACAGATGACCCCTCCTGGAGGCTATTATGAGTCTATGTTTGCATATCCAACTTGGGGTTCATATGCTGGATATTTGACGGGTTCAGCCTCATCACCCATGGCCGCAGCATAAACACCTCATGTACAGTTTTCACACTCAGCGATGTCTGGGTTTTCCCAGTTTTCTAGTTTTCGCAGGCCGGTGGGATAGTCAGTCATACACCTCCAGGGTCCTTATTCTATGGAGGTATTTCATCGTCATCAGCTCCTCATCAACCTAATGTACCTGCTCAGGACGACGACGACGACGACGACGATGATGATGAAGGTGAGGAGTTAGAACCAGTGATAGGAAGAAATCCTCCTCGAGACCGACAGCCACCGCCATGCGGAACACATTCGTGACGCATGCATCGATAGATTTTTTTATTATATTTGTATTTACTTTATTTTGTTTAATTTTAATTTTTTATTATTTCTCATTTAATACTTACTTTATTTTGTTAAATTTGTTGGACTTTTTTTTAATATATTTCAGTTAATTTTGTTTATTACCATTTAATATCAGTTATTGTAATTTGGTTATCATTTACCATTTAATTCTTATTGTAAGTTTGTTGTATTTAAATACCAAATTGTTATTAGTTTGATAAAATTTAATGATTGTGTTCGTTTTTTTAATCTTCATCAGCGATTATTGAATGACATTAACTTGAAGTAAATACAAATTAAAATACAAGAATTATTATTTGATAAACAAATACATCATTTCCTCATCAATTGTTACTTGATGACAACAGAAGTGGACATGTTTTTCTAGTGTGTCATGGGTTTCTACAATGACCACATCTTCTGTCTTGTCTAGATCATTCTCGAATATCCATATCGCAATGAATTCGATTGGATTTTGGACGACCACGCTCCCTCAATAAACTCATATTTGGTACAATCGGAAACCAATCTTGAATCTCATCAGGGTCTTTGTCATTACCTATGGGGGGAAACTCAAATTCGTATACCTTAAAAACTTCAGATAGTAGGTATATGGGATCCACAAAATGGTTATAGTCTTGACGTGTATGCGAGCAAGCTGCTATCACATGAGAGCATGGATACTTCAGAGCTTGAAAAAACCCGTAGTCGCACGTTCTGTCCCTTAGATTTACTCTTAACGACACAGCTTCAATCACTTGAAGAGGTCGCGACAACTCTGTAACACGAAACATTTCATGCCTTCTAGAGAAGCTTGTTACAGACATTCCATTTGATGCAGCAATTTTTTTTCTGTAGATATGTAATTAATTTAGGGTGATAGACATGACCGCCTTGTATCCAGGTTTGAGCTTGTCCCTCGAGCATCGTAAAAAATGCCCCAAACGAAAATATGTAGTTTTTACCAAAGCCGGTACAGGTAAGTGACGTGCACCCTTTAAGGTTAAATTGATTGCCTCAGCCAAGTTGGTCGTCATGTGTCCATATCGATATCCACCATCATATGCGTTCGTCCACATTTCTTTATCGATGAGGCTGGTGTAATCATATCCTTCCTCGTTCTTCGCCCGTAAATCTTGAAGCATTGATTTAAACATTCGAGGAAGTAGTTCGTAACCTGATCAAAAAATGTATAACTTACTAACTTACTTTCACTTACCCATGCGCACAATTAATTGACGCTCATCATTCTTCTTTTACCTTCCATGATAGTTCGCAACAATGTGTCGGAGACAATACCTATGTTGGACAAAGGGTGGTTACCACATTAGACCCAAAGACTCTATTGCTTCTTTGATCCCAGCTCCGCGATCTGAAATGACACAAATATTTTCCCTCGTGATAACATGTGCACGTAAATTTCGGAGGAAAAAAGCCCAAGAATCTGTATCTTCTCCTTCGACAAGAGCAAAAGCAACTGGAAGTAGGGATGGCAAACGGGTACAGTTTCGTGAATTCCGCACCGCATCCGCTCCAATTGGGGCGGGGATGGGTATAATTTTAGCGGGTAGTGGGCGGGTGTGGATTTAGAAAGTGGTACTCGTCGCGGGTGGTGGGCGGGTAATGGGTTTGAGACATTACCCGCCTCGCATCCGCCCGCCCCACATCCGCCCGCCCAGCTAAATATCCATTAAATTTTGGACCATTATGAATTTAGGTGTAATTTTAGAGACTAATTTATAAATTCTAATATTGTATAAGATATAACATGTAATTTATCCAACTCTCCAACAAAAAGAAAAGGATATTTTGGGCATTCCTGTCCCCACTGTCCCATCAAAATCTGCATTCAGTATAGGTGGAAGAGTAATTGGCCCTTATCGTAGTCGACTACTTTTGGAGACGATTGAAGCATTAATGTATGCTCAAAATTGGGTTTGGGCCGATATTAAAGGTAATATTATTATTTAGTTTATATTAGTTGTCAAATTGTGCTTAATTATCTTATTAAAGTTTAGTTACTAACTTATATTAGTTTTACTTTCTATTATATATGTAGGTAGTAGTGAATTTAAATTGGAGCGCTCTCAGTTGGAGGAAATAGAGAATGATGATTGTAATACTGGAATATTATATGTCACAAATATTGTCTGAAATTTTAGAATGTTGTGCCAAAGAACAAAAACATTATGTGTTTGTCATTTATGTTTCTAGACTTTAATTATGTCATTTATTATGGTGTTTTATGTATTTTAAGATCTATATTAACACTTAACTTAGATAATCCTTGGATTATTTTATTATGTTTCTTAATGGACATGTTTTTTTTTATGTTTGTTGCTTATGTATAACTTAAGTTTGCTGTCAGGCGGGTCCAGACGGGTACGTCGCTAGTAGGTAGTGGGTGTGGGGATAGATTTGAGAATGTACCCGCGTGGGCGGGTGTGGATTTGAAAATTTGTACCCATCATGGGTGGTGGGCGGGTGGTGGATTGAAAAATATGAGGTGGGTATGGGGATGGGGGAGGGGGTATCCGCACCCGACCCGCCCGTTTGCCATCCCTAACTGGAAGAATGTTGCGATTGTCATCTTGGACAACTGCCAATAATAAAACTTGCTTGTATTTTCCATACAAGAAAGTCCCGTCGATCTGGACCACAGGCTTGCAGTATTTGGCAGCATTAACGCACTGTGGGTAACTCCAAAAAACCAGGTAGAATTGGCTTCGATCGTGAAGAACTCGATCATTATGTATGCATAGGAGGTTTTGAAGTCCATAATTGTCCTAGGATTCAACGTCCGCACCAGCCTAAACCAACCTGGAAGTTCGTTGTAAGATGCATCCCATTCGCCATGAAGTTTGACAATGGCATTTTGTTTTGCCAACCAAGCTTTTTATAGGATACAGTGTACCCATACTGCGATTGTATAACTGAAATCAACAATGCAACAACTATATGAGAGCTTGCTTTTACCATGGGCATGATGGCTTGGCATATCACTTCAGAGTCTAAGTTGGGATGATCTTGGTTGACCTCTCCAGCACAACATGTGTGAGGACCGTTATATACTGTTAGTTCTCATATGTTATTTTTCCTCTTCCTTTTCGATACGCGAACCATCCAATTGCATCCGTTTTCGCGTCGGGCATAGTAGCATACATATTTTTCGGTTGTGGATCGGTTGACTCTGGACTGAACAGAATTACGGATATTGTAATTTTTTATAGCCATCACCGCTTCTTCTTTGCTTGAGAACTCCATGCCTAAAGATAACTCACCATTATTTATTGATGAGTAATATCCATAGTCACCGAGATGAGGCATATCCGCAAATTCTGGCCCGTACATTGCACCATAATCAGCTTCATACATATGTGCAGGAGGGTCAGTTTGTGCCATATTTCCTGGAACTTCATCATCATCGGAGTTGAATTGCGGTGATTCTGGGTGAATGAATAGTCCAGTCTCAGCACCATCTGCACCAGGCTCACGAAGCGGTTCTTCTGATGGAGATGATGGTTCCTCCATGCTCTCCACATTTAGGTCGAAGAACCTACTACTTGCACGCATTCCCTTTGAACTGGAAGGCATATCAACATTGAGATCGAAAAAGCTCGCAGTCGAATGCCTCCCCTGGAGCTTGAAGCCATCGTGTCAAATGGAAACTGCACAGATGGTTGCGTCGAGGGCATCTCCATATAGTCAAAGAAATTTGCAGATGAATTCCTTCCCCTTGAACTGGACGCGCTGTTGCCATACGGATTGTTCGTGGACCCACCTCGGTACATATCGTAAGGAGTTGCGGATGAATGTCTCCCCATTATGGCATTAAAATCATTACACATTACTGTAGTCGGGCTGTCAACTTGATCAACTTGTTCAGCCAGCCCATAGTGTGAGCTTAAAGATTGACCCCGAACAGAACACACTTGAACAAAATGTGCATACATCTCAATGGTGGCGTCTGAATAATTACTTTGAGCTTCAACCATCATTTGAACATCATCATTGTTCGAAAGCTGTATAAGTTAATGGCAACAATGATGTTGGAAATCTGTACTGCAACGTCGACATTCTTCTACTACTTCCAACATGAATCTTCCTCGAAATCTTCGTTATCAGCTCCTCAAGAGTTATATTTCTCTTGAAAGATATTTTAACACGCTCATTTGATACGAAAATAACACCGGTTTCATCTTCTCGAATTTCATCATCATAATAAACAATAGCTGAAAGTCACGCCATTCTTTGAGTTTAAAAGTGCAGCAATATTATATCTCTAAAAAAATAACTGAAACAAACCTGATTAAATAAATTATATATGAACAAAAATATAACACAATAATTTTTTTACACATCAACGTAAATAATTTAAATAATATAATTTTATATTATTACTTGCACCGCATAACTATTTCGACGTATGCTCCCGCTTTTCAATTTTACAAACATAAAAATTAATTGAAAATAATTAATATAATATTTTTTCATATAATGATAATAAACAATAAGTATAATTAAAAAATTATAACAAAATTACCTTATAACGAAAAATCGCACTAACTTCTAAATCAAATATGAAAAGATTGTCAGAATTATTACTCGTTGACGGAATTGTTATATTAATTTATAAGTTGAGAGGAGAGATGAGAGGAGATGTGAGAAACTTAACCGGCGGAGAAGGGTATTTATAACATATAAGGCGCGGTACTTGCACCGCGCTATATGTAATTATTCAGATAAAAGATATAACGCGGACCAGAGACCGCGTTAAATATAATTCACCCCTACGTAGCGTATAGCGCGCCCCCTGATCCGCGCTATACCCTACGTGGCGTATAGCGCGGATCAGGGGGCGCTATACACACGTGTAATCCATGCCAGCGTATAGCGTGGTGCAGGGGGCGCTATACCCCACATGGATCCAAATCAACATATAACGCGGTTCAAAAGGCGCACTTTACTGTTACGGGTGTTAGATCAAAAAATATAATCTGACCGATATTAAATCAATAAATATACCGATCACCGATGATTTTTCGAGAAATACACCAATCTATTCAAGGAAAATGAAAGACAAAATAGAGTGGTATTATATAACCGCGTGAGATGCACAATCTCCTGACGCGTGGGATAGTTGATGTCTGTTTAATTTTTAATTATTTATTGCCTTTGGTGTGTAAAAAATGCGTGGATAGCATTTCCGCACGTGAATTTCTGATGTCTGGCTGAAGCTTTTGAGTGGATGGATTTCTGGACTCATGTCCAAATTATCAAAGAGTTCTGATCCCATACGGCTGCAACATTCTATTATAGTGTACACTTTGCATTTACTCATCCCAATTTCTGATGAATCTCATTAAAATTCAGGTATCTAAACAAGCAGTGCTAGATTCATTTTAGGAATTTAATATTTAAACAAAATCATGAAAATTATAAATTTATTATTTCATTATATTTTAATAATTCAATTTAATAAAAAATTAAAATCATTATTCATCCACTACAAGTGTGGAAATTACAATTTATTTAATTATGAAATAATTGAAGCTTTGTGGAACTACATAAAAATTTGGATAAAGTAGTTTGTCGAGCTCCACACGTAATCATCGATGGTGACCATATACAAAAATAAGTCCATAACAGCTAAAGTTTAGGAATGTGCTATATTCATCTACCTAATTATAATCTATTTTTATTATTTTAAAATTTTAATATAGGTTGTTTTCAGCGATAAAAGAGAATATTATTTTCTTTAGAGATCTTGAGTTCGAACAATTACGTCTACATGATGTATCGTCGATATGTTAAGAAAGTTCTGAACAAATACTATCTTATAATCACTTACGTATGAATTATTTTTCAATGATATTTTTAACGTATCTTAAAATGTCTTAATCGGATGTCCAAAATTCAAGATATAACATTTTTAAAGAATACAACACGAATAGAAAATTAGATACTCGTCTAATACAATATTTTTGAACTATTACAAAATTTTAATTGTTTTATTAATTATTTATAATTAAATTTAATATAAGACTTTTCATTATTTATTTTTAGTTAATTCAGGATCATGTTTACTATATTAAGATTTATTTTATTAATCCAAAGTAGATTTACTTTATGTTAAAAGAATATTGATTTTTGTCTAAGACACTACTTTTTTTCCAAATAAATTTAGTATTAATATAAAAGAAATCAGTTTTTTATATTTTAAAATATTTTTGAAGTCTATAAATAGACAATCTTCTTATTTAATATAATAATTCAATAATCAATAAACAATTCTATTGTAACACCTAATCTAATCCAACTTGAAGATCAATGGATTAAAACATTACACGAAACCACTGATGTGACTAACTTAAAATTTTATTTTAAAACGACATCATAATCATCATAAAATGTCATCATTTGAAATCATATATAGAAAGCATAAGCATAGCAAGTTTACAAAGCGGGGAGCTCCCGAACACATCCCAAAATAACATCTTAATAATTGTATCAAAATATAGTTATGACTCAAATACACAAAAGTCTATGAATAGTACATATCTTCTAAAATGACTTAAGACGTACTCTAGTGCCTCCAACGATCTAGAACACAAACTAGGCAATAATATCTTCCATGAACCTCCTAAAAATCTACGCATGAAAACAAACTCCAAACATTGAGCTCACAAGCTCAGTGCCCCACAAATAACTCTACTATACTATGTGCATTCATCACATGGACATGCTAACATGTATTGTCATAAGCATACAAGAACGTTAAACATAGAAACTAAGGTAAGCGTCACAGTGTGGTTGGAGGGTTTACTGCATCTCGAGACCCACACCCCTCTAGTCTATCTATGGTACCCTCATGTACCTAAGGTGAGATTTGGAATTTCTACATCGAAGATGTACACCCGATTAACTTACTCCTTGTGAATACTCGAGGCATCTACAATCAAGTACAGATTTAAGTGCCTTGGCACTAATTGAGGTATATCTAGATATTTCCAAACAAGCAAGACGATCATCATACTTACTAAAGTAAGTCGGTGTCATTTATGTTTCCCAAGCATTACACAAGGAATAAGTTTTATGACATCTTACTTCATAACGTTCTTATGCTTGTATCTGATTTATTTTTTTGTTCTCACTTGCAAGCTTATTAGAGAAGTTTTGGTAATCCTAGACCTTTTTCCCGAGCCCTTAAACTAAAACTGGGATTCTTGTGAAAATATGTATGATCGTACAAATACTAAGTCTTTCAGTATCAAAGCTAATCCTTGGGTATCAGTACTTACCCTTGGTATCTCTATAATTTTTATATTCGATGTTTTGAAAAAATCTTACAGTATCGATACTCTTATATGGAGTATCAGTACTTCTCTCTTAGGACCGATACTGTCCTAGATATTGATATCAAATTTAGATTCGATGTTGGAGAAAATAATTAAATATTGATACCCTTATTTAGTGTATCGATACATCTTATTTGGAGGTATCGATACTATCCAAGTACCAATATCAAAATTGGTTACTGAAATTTTTAATTTAGTGATGATATTGATACCTCACCCTTTGGAATCAATACCTGAAGAACAATATGATACTCTATGAACATAATATTGATACTTCCCAACCAAAAACTCCTTGTTTTGGTTATTTGAAGAACACGACTCTGTTCATCCAATATCGTACCCAAACCTAGAAATGCTCTAGTTTTCACGAAAATGTCAACACTACAACAAATTTACTTATTTATGGCATTTGAAATATTGTCATTAAAACTTACAATTACATCACTATATGAAATTTATAACATAAAAGTTGATGTCATGATGAACGTTACCATAGGTGTGTCATTAAATGTCAAATGTGACGATATAAATATTTTCGTCACATATTGTTAAATGTACAATGACGTTAATAAATAACGTCACAATATAATTTGTATTCAATGACAATTAATTACGTCGCAAAATAATATAAAATTTCATCATTAATTGTTCATATTATCATCAATAGAACAATATTTTTTTATTATATAGATGGAGAAAATAATACCGCCACAATTCTTTATTGAAATTTCAAAAAAAATATTACAAATTAAATCATGAAATTACAATAAAAGTATTTTTACAACATATAATAAATGTATATTTTTTTTATAAATTACAATAAAAGAATAAAAAATTTATAAATTACTTTAACGGACCGAACTTTTATAAATTACATTAAAGTAAAAATCCTTTATAAATTACAATGAAGGCAAAAGTTTTTCATAAATTACAATAATAACATACTTTTTTCAAATTATAATAACAACCATACTTTTACAAATTACAATAAAGATCCAAAATCAAACAATCATTACATTAAAATTATTTCAGATGAGTAATTTGTTCATAAAACTGAAGTAGACTAAAAGCGGGGAATGAGTTCAATACTTGAAGATCAACATTCTACATTCAACCCTCGTTTTCGAAATCAGGACCAACAACAGCTCTAAGGACATGTCATGGACTTAACTTGTTAAAGTTGAAGCTTTTGTGCTACTTATGATGAGCCTTTTTAGACTTATTAGTAGGCAGGTGAGCATGAACCTTCATGTAGAAGGACTCGGGTTATCTGCTTCGATTCCTCTCTTGAGAATCGCCATAAATGTACTTATCCAAGTCTACAAAATAACAAAACTATAAACTATGCCAAAGAAAAGGGATGGATAGTGATATCATTAAATTCAATAAAAGAGAAGTAACGAAATGGATAGTTTTTTATATGAAGTAACTTGACCACATAAATATTTGTTTACTTAAAAGGGTTTTTTTTTGGTCGATGTAATGAAAAGGGCCTCATCACCTAAATACCATTTCGTATGCTGAAACCCCAAAATTCGAAAAAAAGCCTGAAGATTTTTAGGACCAGGCCAACATTCAACATCCAACCGATACATGCTTTTTGTGTTTGACTATGTCCATTAACATATTTGTTTCAAAGTGCTTTCTTATTTACCACGTCAACCCTTCAATATATAATATTTATTCGAACGTAATCGAGGGTTTGATGCAATGTATGACGTCGATTTTGTCGGAACCGTCTTTCGGGTGGGCCCGAAATTGGTTGATCGGATACCTCGATTTCTTACCTGATCTGCATATTACCAGCGATATGTTGGATTCAAGAGTCGGTTTCAGTCAAGGAAGGGTTAGCACCCTTGAACTGCTCTTTCGGTACTACGTAATTTTCAGTTGTCTTTAATTAAGAAAATTATAATTTAAATTATAAGGTAAAAGAACGATCCAAATTACTTACCTTCAATGAGTTTACGAAAATACCCTTAAAAGATCAAAACAAAGTGTTAAAAAATAAATAAAATAAATAAAAAGTCTATAATAATAATAATAATATGAAAAAAAGAAATAAAAACTAAAACAAAGAAATAGATAAAACAAATAAGAATAAACAAAAAATAAAAACTAAAATAAAACAAATACGAAGAATAATAATAAAAATGAATAAAATAAAATACATGAAGATAAAATATATATACAAAAAATAAATATAAAAAAGTAAAGTGTTAAAAAATAATAATAGGAGAAAAAATTCAAAAACAATAAGAATAAATAAAATAAAATAAATAAAATAAAATAATAATTATATATATATATATATAATAAAAAATGATATAAAAATATATATAATAGAATAAAATACTAAAAAATAATAATGAATAAATAAAAAACAGAAAGAAAGAGAAAAAAGAATAAAACGAATAAAAAGAATAAATAATAAAAATATAATTAAATGTATATAATAATAATAAGGGATTAAAATTAAAAAAGAATAAAAAGAATAAAAAATAAAAAATAAAAAATATAATTAAATGTATATAATAATAATTGAAGGTCGATTTTAAGAGAAATTTTGGACAAAAATTGATTCTGAGGGGTCAAAATGGAAGTTATAAAAATGGGGGACCAAAACTATAATTCCCCCCTTTTTAACAAAATCGCGCGGATCCAATGTGGGTCGGAGCGAGTCGTGGGTCGACCAACGGGTCCAGTATATAATTCAATAAGTACAAACAACATTTCATTTTTAAAACACTCCCAAAACTGATTGAAAAAGCCCTCATTTTCTCTCTTATGTTATTCAAGAACGAAGAACATCCACCACGGTTTCCAGAAACTGGTGGCCCGCCGCCTCGACGGAAAAATTAAAAATTTATTTTACCATTCGAAAGCCCATCATTCCCTTATTTCGAAAATCACAATGGTTTTCTAAAAATCGCCTCGGGGAGAGTAGATCTAAAAAAGAAGTTTTGAACACCCTCATTCCTTTTCATCGGCATGTATATTTTTAAAAAAATAGAAAATAGAAGAAGAGGATCATGCAAGCAAATCAACCGAACCAAAGGTAAAAATTATACCTTTTTTTATTTCCTTGCTTTTGAAAACCTTACAAAAATTGCTTGTATTTCCTTGCGTATTTCACCAATAATTTCTTTTGGGTGCTCGTATTTCTCTTGTATATTTATTTCGAATGTTACATGCGTATTTATAATAGAAAAACATTATTAGTTAGATAGAATCCTAATGGAACTAAAACTCGTTGTTGTTTGTTGTTGGTTGCTGGTTGTTGGTGTCCCATGCATCCACGTTTGTTGGTGACCGAGAAAGGTGGTAGTTTGATCGAGACAAATGGCCGGTTGAAAGGTCTTCGAAGATGGGTTTGTGGTGCTGAGGATTAGGGTTTGAAAAAAAAGCCTAATTTGCACCGGGTCGGTTCAGGCTCCAATGGACTGGTTCGCGTGTCACTGGTTCGGGTTGGACCACTGTTTTCGGGTCACGGGTTGTTCCTTGGACTGCTGCATATGGGCTTGGCGTGTTTTTATTTGTATTTGGGCCTAGGGCCTGAAAATGTAATAAAATAAACAATGAATATATATAATTATATAATATAATTTGTAATATTATAACATAATAATATTAATTAAAACGGACAAAATTAGGTGTTTTCAGATTTCATGTCAAGAAATCACTTTAAAATTAATACATCTTTTTCAATATTAGAAGATTATCAGTTGAAAATAAAGAGTCAGATTGATTAATTAATATCAAATTTTAAGGATTTCTTAGCCTTATAGTATATGTTTTACTTTCGAAGTATCTTATTATTTTAGGGAATCTTTGTTCTTACATTCCCCTATAGTGCTTCTTGTCATCGGAGTTCGATTTCTTCGGCTCTAGCCGAGCTAAATCTGGTTTATCGAACTAAATCCATTCCACCTAATGTGGTAAAGAGATTTTTAGCGACGACTTTCGAATCTTAGAGTCAGCCATATATTAAGTCTGCCACACGTGATCATTTCCCATAACTCGAGGGAAGTTCTACGGTGCGACACCCTTAATATACAACTAAAAAAAGGTGTTATCGGTTTTGTTATTATTTAAATAAAAAAACCGGTAGAAAATTACCTAAAACATTATTATTTCTACCTAAAACATCAATGTTTTTTAACATTTCCGGTAAAGTGTCCAACAATAACAAAACCGATAGAAAAAATAACAAAACTAGTAGCACTTTATCGGTTTTGTTAACAAAACCGGTAAAACACCTAATAATAATATAACTGGTAGAAATAATAATGTTTCCAGTAATTTTTTATCGACTTTGTTATTTAAATAATAATAAAACCGATAACGCTTTTTTTAGCAGTATATTAAGGTTATCGCACGTTATCATTTCCCATAACTCGAAGAAACTTGAGTGATTTGAGGTTTGGCTTCAAATTATAGGGAAATTACGTTGGATATTAGAGGCGTAGTTGTGAGATCTATCGTTTGAGGTTTTGACTCAAATTCGAAAACAATAATACTGTTTGGCTAGAATCCTGGGAAATTGGGAGAAAATTTAAATAAATCATCTTCTTCAAGACAATTAAAATTAGCTTCAGTGAGAGAGGAACCTGTTATGGTTGGAGAAGAAGAGTGACGAGGAAACATCGAAGAAGAGGGACGAGGAAGCAGTGAGGAATAATTGGGAAATGAGGATTGAGGGTTAGGGATTGGGAATTAAATCACGTGAGATGCACGGGGAAACTTACCACAGCAGAGGAACAAGCCTGGCAAGGTAAATGTATGTTGGAGCAGCCCAAACACGAAGACCCAGTACCTGAAGAAGAAAGGAAAGAGAAGAATCATTCTGTTAGTTAGTTGTTATGAAGCATATACAGCTGGTATGAATTGTGTGGCTATTGTAACTAAATAATTACCAGCCTAGATTGTAAAACTTCCTTATGCAATGAATGAATGACTACTTCTTCTCTAAATTCTCTCATTCTCTTCTCGAATCTCACTCTATTTCTCTAATTCCATAACAAATTGGTAATCAGAGCTTCGATTCGGGCAAAAATTTTCTTGTGGGCATGCCAAAGAAGAGCCAATCTATGGAGGAAACTAATTTATCTGGGATCCAAAAACATATTGAAGACCTAGCTGCATTGGTGAAGCAGGGGCAAGATGAAACTAATCCACCTAAATGGTGGGAGACTCAAGAGAATAGAATCACTGCATTGGAGTCCAGAATAGCTACTAATCAAGGTTATGTGGCGGAACTGTTAAAGATTCTGATAGGCAGAAATGGGGAGCAGGAGCATTCTACTGATGAACATGTACAATCTCATGATACTTCTAAAAATAAGGAGAAGAATCTTGTTTTAGTGACTGTGGTGAATGACAAATCCAGATTCACTTACAAAACAAATGAACCTGAGATATTAAAGACTAAACCTGATGCTTGTTTAGCTTTTAAGAACAATTCTAGGCCTGAAAATCAAATGGGTGAAAACAGTGAATCTAGGCCTATTATGTTGGGATTGGAAGTTGAAAAAAGGGGTCCAGGGGGTTCTTTTAGCAGTTCAGGAACTATGTGGCACAGACCTAAAATAGAACTTCCTTTCTTTGAAGGGGTTAATCCTAGAGGGTGGATTCAGAAATGCTTGAAATATTTTTCTATTTTTAGTGTGCCTGTGGAACAGAGAGTGAAGGTTGCAATACTCCAAATTTTGGTTAATGACCAAAATGTAAATTTTGAAAGTTTGATGGTCAAAGTAGTAATTAGGAAAAGTTTGAGGAAATTAAGTGATAAAGTTTCTAAAAAGAATTTTATGTCATAAATAGATAGTTTACTTTTGAAAGTGGGGTTTTATGGAAATTATATTTTGGATAAGAGAAATTTGGTCTGGAAATGTGCAATTTTTCAGATTTAATCGAAACAGTGGAATTTAGTGACTAAAATGCAAGTTTTGAAAATTCATGGGAAATTTCTTAAATCAAAGTCAAAATAATTCATCTTTGACTTTGAAAGATGATAAGGATGAGGTGTATAGGTTTTATGGTGAATATGGAGAATCATTAATGGCAAAAATGGAATTTCATATTGATTTGAATAAAAAATGCCATTATGTGATATTATGCCATGTGATGGATTATTTTAATTAGACTATCAATAATGGAAGAGTATTTTCAGCTTCTTCCTCATCCAAGCTTGTCGTGGGTTTTCTCTTAAGGTAAGAGAAAACTTCAACTCAAATTTCAAGTAATTTACTTAGGATTTTGAGTAAGTTGTAAATAGAAAATTGTTATACGTGAAAACTCCATCTTTTGGTACCAATATTGCATGGTAATCTTGTTGGTGTTCAAAGATCCCAAATTTAAGGAATTGTGTTCATATAAGGGATCATGAAATTGATGATGAATAAGGATGTTTGTGAGGTAGTTTATTCATATTCAAGCATGTATGATGATTAGAACATGTTTAATATTTCTAGAACTTGTTCTTTATGTTTTAGTCATGGATTGTTTGAGTGAGAAAAATTATGGAAAAATTATATATGGGTTGAAATGATGAAGGAAGTATTCAACAAGTTTTAGAAAAATTTGAGGACTATTTCATAATTTTTGAAAAGTTAGAGATCAATTCGTAAATTTTAGAAAATTGAGGGGTTGTTGTGTAAGTGTTATATAACTGATGTACTATGCTGGAATTTTTGGTATTAAGAATATAAGTGATAAAATGGTGAAGGACCATTTTATATAAGTTGGAAAAATTGGTGACAAGATTAAAGAGAATTAATAAATGTTTAAATATTTGGTGGAAATTGAGTTCAAGTATATCATGGAGTTGTTATGGGATATGTTTATGTTAGTATAATACTAACATATGTATCGTATGAATTTGTGATTTATTCAGATCGTGATTGATTTGTGATCGAAGCAAGTCAAATAGAAAGGGTTTATTGTGGACAATAGTGAGGCACATATTTTCAAAGATATAAAGTGTCAAGGTGAGTGCAATACATGCATGAAATTAAACAAGGATGCTTATATCAGCATGATACTATGTTATATTTTTATAAATTGACATGACATTGATATGTCATAGTATGAAATTATAATGCATTGATTTTGGAAAATGTGATATTTTACCATGAATGTTTTCGGGTATGAACTGCCCAATGTTAAATATTGATAATATATTTTGCCATGGATAAATCGAATAAAATAGAGTATATGCTCAAGTAAGTCATTGAGGGACATGGTATAGTTGGCATGCCATAGAGTATAGCAGCTGCAGGTTTATAATACACTTCAGTGTATATGGTGGGCACGACCTTATGTGTAATACACTTCGGTGTATATGGTGGGCACGACCTAATGTGTAGCACTACGGTGCAAATAGTACTTGAATACCCAGGGTCCTCAGGGTTGTATATTGGGCTATTGTATATGGTTTTATAGATTATTGGTTAATGAATGGTAAGCATGAAATTAAGCTTACGATCTTAAGGAAATAATGGCAAGTATATTGGTAAGGAATTTTATACTTTGTTATATTATTTTGATCATGGTAAAATATTGGATATGCTGATAATATGATTTTAAGGTATTTGGTTTTTATAATGAAATTATGCATGAATTGTATTGCACTGTTTATTGTTTTAATTGCCTCACTAAGTATATACTTAGCGTGTGATGATTTTCACGCGTAGGTAAAAAGCCAGTAGTGGAATAAGGAGTACAAAGTGACATCAAGCATCAAAAAGTATATTTCTATATCATTAAGACATCCTAAGATGTAATGTTGACTTTATTAGTGGCATGTAACTATTAATGTTTTAATTGCTTTGTTGAACAAATTTGGAAACAAAATGGTATTTTTATGAGTTTTGTATAATGCTGAAAATATTGTAACAATTACTGTAGTACTGTAGCAGTGCATCGATGTACAATTATATTTTGAAATGTGGTGCATCGATGCAGTGCATCGGTACACTGTTCATCACAGTTCACGGTACTGTTCATCACTATTCATAAAAAAATCTTTTGAATAAAATTTGCTCTAACAAAAATATAAATTATATGATATGATATTTTTATAATATCAATTACCATTTTGAGAAAATAAATTTTAAATCGCTTTTAAATTGGAAAATGGTTTTAAATAATTCGGGTGACATCTATAATTTGTATAAGTATAATTATACGGGTTATGGATGTTACAGAGGTAGCCACTATGTATTTAACATGCAAAGCAGAAATATGGTTTGATGGTTATATAATGCAGAAACACCATGTAACATGGCATGAATTTGAAGCTGATATCTGTCATAGATTCAGTGACATATCATTTTCTGATATTGTAGAGGAGTTTACTAAATTAACACAGAAGGGGTCTGTAGAGGATTATCAGGAGAAATTTGAGGAGCTACAACTTCATATGCTTTTACAGAATCCTACTTTGACTGAAGAATTTTTTGTGTCACTTTTTATTAGTGGACTCAGAGATGACATTAAGCATAGGGTCAAGGCTTTAGACCCTAAGAACTTGTCTGAAGCATGTAAACAAGCCAAGCTCTATGAACTATCAGTGGAGTTTGAAAATAGAAGATTCAGGCCTTCTTTTAAACTCCCACCCAACCCAAACCCCGTAACTACATCTAAGACAACTACACTGCCAGTAACTACAAAGCCTACTTCAATACCAAATCCAAAGCAAAATCTTATGGATTATAGAAGGCAAAACAGTCTCTGTTTCAAATGTGGTGAAAAATATATTCCAGGTCATCAGTGTAAGACTATGTAGTTAAATATGATTACTGAAGAAGTTGACACTTCTCCATTAGAAGTCTGTCCTACTGATGCTGAGCAATCTCAACAACAAGAAGATGAAAATCTGGAAATTTCTATGAATGCTATTACTGGTTGCATTGACCATAATACATTAAGAATCCAGGGCACTATTCAGGGAAAACCATTGAATATCCTAATTGACAGTGGCAGTACACACATTTTTTTGACTCCTAAATGGGCTGATGCTGGCATACAGCTTATTACTGCTTATCCTTTGGCCATTAATGTGGCTAATGGCCAACAATTATTTAGTTCTGCTAGATGCAACAAGGTAAAATGGGAAATGTAGGGACATACTTTCTCACATGATTTTAGGTTGCTTAAATTGGGAGGAAGTGACATGGTCTTGGGAGTTGATTGGATGAAGTTATTCAGTCCAATTTTGATGGACTTCAATAATATGACTCTAAGTTTTGACCATGAAGGGGAACAAATTTGTATTCAAGGTCAACAGCCCTCAACTGAATTACATCAAATATCAGGAGCTACATTACTTAAAATGAGTGCAAGGGATTTATGATATTATGGGCCATATTGTCCTATTGACTATGGCTGGAAACTCTCCTTTTGTTCCTATTGAACTGTAACCTATATTGGATAAATACAACAAGGTTTTTGCTGAACCTGAAGGCCTACCTCCTCAGAGGAAACATGACCATGTAATTCCACTAATACCTAATGCCACACCTATTAATCTAAGGCCTTATAGATTTCCTCACAATCAGAAGGCTGAAGTTGAAAAACATATAGCTACTATGCTTTCTTCTTCTGTTATTCAGCCAAGCAGGAGCCCTTTTGCCTCTCCATGCCTTCTTATTAAAAAGAAGGATGACACTTGGAGGTTTTGTGTGGAATATAGACAACTAAACAATTTGACCATCAAAGATAAGTTTCCTATTCCTATAATGGAAGACTTATTGGATGAGTTACATGGGTAATTTATTTTTTTAAGATTGTTTTGAGGTCAGGTTATTGGCAGATTAGAATTAAACCATAAGATATTTACAAGACAACCTTTAGAACTCGTCAAGGGCATTATGAGTTTAAGGTAATGTCTTTTGGAATTACTAATGCACCTGCTACATTTCAGGCTCTCATGAATGAGTTGTTCAGTTCTTTTCTTAGAAAATTTGTTTTACTCTTTGATGACATTTTGGTATACAACAGCAGTATGCAACATCATGTTAAACATTTATAGCTTGTTTTGGAAGTTTTGAAAGTGAACCAGTTATTTGCAAAATTGTCAAAGTGTTTTTTTGACAGACTAAGGTGGAATATCTTGGTCATATTATTTCTGCTGCAAGGGTGTCAACTGATCCTAGCAAGGTAGAAGTTATGCAGACTTGGCCTCAACCTAAAACCCTTAAATATATCAGAGGGTTTCTAGGTCTAACAGGATACTACAGGAGATTTATCAGAAACTATTGTATTATTAGCAAGCCATTGACACAGATGTTAAAGAAGAATGAATTTCACTGGATTTTTCTAAGACATTTTATCTAAAAACATATGCTAGTTCTGGAGGTATAGGGGTTGTTCTGTCCCAAGAGGGAAGACCTATTGCTTATTTGAGTAAAGCTCTATGCCCTAGACACTCGGCATTATCTATTTATGAAAGAGAATATCTTGTTATTCTCTTGGTTGTTTCTAAATAGAGGCATTATTTGGAGAGTGGAACATTTGTTATTAAGACTGACCATGAGCCCTTAAAGTTTCTATTGGAACAAAAGTTGACTATAACTATTCAAAAGAAAGGCTTGACAAAATTATTGGGATTAGACTATACTATTCAGTATAGAAAAAGGGAAATCAAATGTGGTTGTTGATGCCTTGTCTAGAAGATGGGAGGATCAAGCTCAATGTTTGACTATGGGAGTGACAGTTTTGATATCTAGTTGGGTTCAGGAGATTGAATAAAGTTATAAGGGTGACTTTTTAGCTCAGATTTGGATTTCAATTCTAACTATTAATCATGTGGCTGACAGTAAGTGGAAGTATTCTAGGGCTGTTCTTAGATATGATGGGTGAGTTTATATTGGAGCTACTAGAAGCCTTAGATTACAGATTATACAGTATTTACATGACTCTCCTCAGGGGGAAATTCAGGGCTCAGGCTACATATTATAAGATTAAGTCCAATTTTTATTGGCCAAATCTCAAATCTATGGTTGTTGCTTATGTTAGATGTTGTCAGACTTGCCAACAAACTAAAGTGGAACATTTAGCAAAGCCTGGATTACTACAGCCACTGCCTATTCCTAACCAGGCTTGGGAAATAATTACTATGGACTTCATTGAAAGTTTGCCTACTTCACTCAAGAAAAACTGTATTTTGGTAATTGTGGATAAATTTACCAAGTACAGTCATTTTCTACCTTTAGCTCACCCCTATTCTGCAGCAGAGGAGACTAATCTCTACTTAGACAATGTGTACAAGCTACATGGCCAGCCTAAAATGGCCATTTCTGATAGGGATAAGACATTCACAAGTATTTTTTGGAAGGAATTCATGAAACAGTTAGGCACCAAGACACTGTTCAGCACTGCTTACCATCCAGAAACAGATGGTCAAACATAGAGAGTTAACCAGTGTTTGGAGCAATATTTAAGAGGGTTTTGTTTCTATCAACCTAAACAATGGGCTAAGTGGCTACCACATGCTGAATGGTGGTACAATACCACTTATCATACTGCCCTCAAGTTAACTCCTTCAGGTTTTATATAGGTATAAACCACTTATTATTGTTTGGCCCACAGAGTCTACAGTACACACTATTGCAAAAATTATGAACAGTAGAGAGGTTACTAGACAATTACTTAAAACTCAACTACAGATGGCAAGTAATCGCATGAAGTAACAACAAGATAAAAACAGAACTGAAAGGGTTTTTGAGGTTGGGGATATGGTTTACCTGAAATTGCAGCCCTACAGGCAAACATCTATCACCCTACAAAAGAATTTGAAATTAGCAGCGAAATATTATGGGCCTTATCGAATTCTGGAAAAAATTAGAACAGTCGCTTATCGATTAGACTTACCAGAATCCTCTCGATTGCATCCAGTTTTTCATGTGAGCCTTTTAAAGAAGTTCATCGGCGATTCGATGATTGATGTCACTGAACCTCCTACAATAGATGAAGACGGAATGTTACAAATCAAACCTTTAAAGATTATGGCCAGAAGAATCATAAATAGAAAGGGCAAACATGTGACTCAACTTTTGGTTCGCTGGGAGAATATTGCTGAAGAAAATGACACTTGGGAGGATTATTCGACTCTCAAGGGCCAGTTTCTTGCGTTCGATCCTTGGGGACAAGGCTCGTCTCGAGGGGTGGGTATTGTTATGGTTGGAGAAGAAGAGGGATGAGGAAACATCGAAGAATAGGGACAAGGAAGCAATGAGGAATAATTGGGAAATGAGGATCGAGGGTTAGGGATTGAAGATAGGGATTGGGAATTAAATCACGTGAGATGCACAGGGAAACTTACCACAGCAGAGGAACATGCCTGTCAAGGTAAATGTCTGTTGGACCAGCCCAAACATGAAGGCCCAATACCTGAAGAAGAAATGAAAGAAAATTCCTTATGCAATGAATGAATGACTACTTGTTGTTCTACCTAATTTGTCCATTGATTTTTATTGGAAAACTTGCACAATCCCATTGGAGGAAATTCATCAAGTAATGTTTGATATATTGAAGCGCGGCTGATACTTCACTGTTTGTTTTCATAGTCAATAAATTAAAGGGTAAACTACATGGTATACCACTAAAATATGGTCAAAAATCAATTTGACCATCGAAGTTTCAATTAAATCAATCAAACCACCCAACTATTTAAATGTTTCAATCAAACCTCCCGCCGTTAATTTTTAACCGAGGTGGTGACGTGGCCATTAAAACGTTTTGGTATAATTCACAATTGATCCCTATAACTTATATATTATTTTAATTTGATCCTAATTTTAATAAATTAAAATAAATTTAACCATCGAATCAGGAAGTGCCACGTGTCATTAGTGACACCTTTCATGATATGTCTTTATTCGATTGGGTGACTAATTTTTTTTTAATTTTTTTTAATTTAAAATAAATTCGCACAAAGGATGGGTGAGAGGAATTAAACCGAGGTTGCTTGGCTGGAATATTTGAAATCAAACTATTAACCTAAGGCAACCATTTGATATGTTTTGGACAACAATAATATATATATTGTACCTTAATATAAAAATGCTTTACTCAAAACTAAAGAATATTTTATATATCTTAAATTTTAAAATTATATTTTATTTTTGTTTTAACTTATTAATTTTTTTTCTTAGCTTATTAAATATATTTATTTTTATTTTAATATAAATATATATATTTTATCTTTATCATCACTTAAAATATATTTTTTAAAATATTTTAACTTAAAATATATTTTTTAAAATATTTTAACTTAAAATATATTTTTTGCGTTTCCGATTCTTATTGACAAAAAACGCAAAAGAAAGCGTCTACCAACATAATCCCTCTCCTAGTTAACCGGCGCGGACAAGAATCCTACTTGGAATAACCTTCCAAGTGAAGGCTTGCTACCTTAGGCAGAACATTTACCTCCCAAACATACTTCCAAACTTCGTCCTTCGTCGCAACATGATCAACCTCGCCAAGACAGAACGTTCTAGGAGAATAGATGCCGCTAGGAGAACCCTTCCAAACCAGCATATCCGAAGAATTACTACCAAGAGTGGCTCGATTTAGAGTTCCAATAAAATCTTCCCAACATAGAACTTCGGCGTCCGAAAGTGGTATGCTAATTTCTATGGACCAACGCCATACACCATGAAATTTGCTATCAAACTCATTAACGTAACCAGCTTTGTTTAAGGCCAAATCATAAATCAGCGAAAAAGATAATCTCAACGAAGGAACTTCTGTCCAGAAATCATTCCAGAAGTCTACCCCTGAACCATCTCCTGCTAGTAATCAGAATCTGCTTACTGTTGGATTACTTGGGTCACCCACCAGACTAACTATACTCCTCCACACCCAAGACATCTTCCTAATTAGGATATGCGAAGGTAGCACGGCATTATGTTGATAATGGTTTTTTGCACTCACGACCACTCTCCAATAATTGTTTGGTTCATTGCCGTACCTCTACACCCATTTCTTTAGAAGGGATCGATTTTTCAACCGAAGATCGACCAAACCAAGTCCCCCTAAATACTTAGGTTTGCAAACTTGCTCCCAACTCACCCAATGAATAGGCCTTCCACCCGACGATCCCCATAAGAAACTTGAAATAAGGGATCTCAACTTTGTTTCCACAGACAAAGGCATTTTAAACATAGATAGAAAGTAAAATAGAAGATTGGCTAGCCGAACGGATAAGTGTAATCCTTCCCCCAAACGAAAGTAGCTTACCTTTTCAACCTACTAGCCGAGTTTTAACTTTATCAATTATGGGATTTCATAAATCTTTCGAATTCCTTTGATTACCTACCGGAAGACCAAGATAGGACATAGGTAAACTATCTTGCGAACACTGTATGAGAGAAGCCCATTATGCTGAAATTTCTAGCGCTACATAAATTTCGACTAGCTTTGCTTTCTTCAGATTGAGACTAAGACCAGCTGCCATTTCAAATATTCTTAAAATTCTCTTCACATTCACTAGCAAGCCTTCATTAGCCTTTCAGAAAACCAGCAGATCGCCCGCAAACTGAATGTGTGAAACTACTACATCTGAGTTGCCCACACTAACGCCTTTAATTAGATCTACATCCAACGCTTTCTTGAAGAGACGGCTAAGAGCTTCGCTAACCAAGTTGAACAGCAAGGGGGACAAAGGACACCCCTGCCTCAACCCTCTCTTGGATGAACTTCTCAAAAGACAATCCATTCACCAAAACAGATATAGTAGCAGAAGAAACATAATACCTAATCCACTTTCTCCATCTTTTACCGAACTTCATTCTTCTCTTAACGAAATCAAAAAAATTCCAGTCAACTGAATCATAGGTCTTTCTGAAATCCACTTTTAATATGGTTGTTTTCCTCTTCCTTCTAATAACATCATTAACAACCTCGTTTGTAATTAGATTGCAATATGATATCTGTTTACCGGACATAAAGGCAAACTGAGTCACCCACAACTTCTTTAACATAACCAGCTAGTCTCCTTGACAACACTTTTGTCAGGATCTTATACAGGCTGCCCACAAGGGAAATCGACCTATAATCCTCTAAAGTTTCTGAAGTAATTCTTTTTGGGATTAAAGCAATGAACAAGTGCCCCAAAGAATCATCAAGCTGCTTCCCTTTGTAGAATTTTGCTAAGAAGAACATAACATCTTCTTAGACTTCGTTCCAAAATTTCTTGTAAAAATTGAGGTTAAAGCCATCTGGACCCGGAGCTCTCGATCCGTCCATATAACTAATGGCATTCCATACTTCGATCTCCGAGAAAGGGACCTCCAGCGCACGCTTAGATCTTGGCCGAATAGTACTCAACCCAACATTCGACTTCTTTACTGGAATGGTTTTGACCTCATTCAAATTACTTTTAAAATGGTTCTTGAAAGCCTTAGATATCTTTTTCGGATTCTGGACCACAATGTTCTTGAGTCTTACTCATGTTACCGAATTGACACGGCCTCTCCTTGCTGCAGTAAGATGGGTGATCGCAACACGAAATTTTTCCATCTTACTGCAGCAAGGAGAGGCCGTGTCAATTCGGTAACAAGAGTAAGACTCCAGCCACAATGACTGGGGAACTCAAACCTGAGATAATTTCTGTTAGATTCATGAACAGTACCCTTCCGGTTGCTTGATCCGAAGGAGCATAAATGTTAATAAAAGTGATTGACACCTCTGATTTCACTAACGAGTCTTCCAAAACAATAAAAATATTGTGCAACAGTTGCCTCTCCAACCTAAAGAAGTGATAATCCCACATCGAAATGATCCTCCCTGCATCACCTACTAATGGAACAAAACAGAATTTATCAAATCTGTCGCCACAAAGACTCTTAACCAACGTTTGCCTCTCCTCTGCCAGTTTAGTTTCTTGTAGAAATACCATTTTCGAACTACTGGATCTAACCAATTTGCCTGTAGCTCTCGTTTTTACTCCTTTCCCCACATTCCATGAATCGGATTAAATATTTTTTCCCATAAATTCAAACTCGACTCACTTTTAGAATAATTTTTAAAAAATTCAACCCGATTTGAACCTATAACTTCTTTAAAAATTTTGATCTAATAAAGGTCATATCAAAATTTGTCGTATTCAAGTCTTATACTCATCCCTATGTACAAGGCTGATGGATGAATAGGATAGGGATGCATAGAAAAGAAACACGTGGATCTGCGGTGCTTTCCTTATGGGTGGCTTCAGCTAGACCCTTCATTTCCCCCAAATTTGGCTAAACAGGTATATTTAATTTTTAATATAATTTTCAAATTAATTAAAATTTTATTTATAATTACTTCAAATGTCATTCTCGCAGTGAATTTTAAGTGATAGGGGAAACGAGTAAACCAGTAAAAAAATCAATTCTCTCATAATTGTTATAATTATTGTCCTTTTCTAGTGATTATTCTTATTAATATTTTTTTCGTGAAAGAAAAATGCAAGAGCAAATAATAAACCTATTGAAGCATGTTAAATATATTATTATATGAATGTTATTTAAAAGAGTGTGTATTATTTGAATGTCTAATTTTTTAACTATTTATCTCTATTAATCAACCTTTCGTGTCTTAATTCCATCGAACTGAGATTAATACCCTCATGCGTGCAAATAGATCATTCTTGTCGTCAATAGTTTGAAATGTAAACCTTTGAAATTAGCTGACCCTTATTCTTAAAATGTAATGGGATAAGGAGGAGGTAGGATAGTAGGCTGCCCTCAACGTCAGGTTGATTCTTTAATATTTTTTCGTGAAAGAATGCAAGAGCAATAATAACTATGAAGCATGTTAATATATTATATGAATTTTTAAAGAGTGTGTATTATTTGAATGTCTAATTTTTTAACTATTTATCTCTATTAATCAACCTTTCGTGTCTTATTCCACGAACTGATTAATACCCTCATGCGTGCAAATAGATCATTCTTGTCGTCAATAGTTTGAAATGTAAACCTTTGAAATTAGCTGACCCTTATTCTTAAAATGTAATGGGATAAGGAGGAGGTAGGATAGTAGGCTGCCCTCAACGTCAGGTTGAGGACAGCTTTCGTAGAAGACCTCCGAATTATGAAATATCCTCCGCGGGGCTCGATCTCACGACCTCAAGCTTAAGAATCTTGTGCTCTACCAACTGAGCTGGATGGTCATTCCAAACATGTCGTCAATAGTTTGAAATGTTGAACCTTTGAATATATCACAAACATGTTATTTATATATAACGATATTTGTTTATACAATGTAAAATTTTTAAATAAATATATTTTTATAAAAAATGAATTATTCTCAATTTAAATATTTTTAATATCAATTAATAAAATTAATTAATTTAATGATTTAAAAAATTA
Source organism: Hibiscus syriacus (assembly GCF_006381635.1). Lineage (NCBI taxonomy): Eukaryota > Viridiplantae > Streptophyta > Magnoliopsida > Malvales > Malvaceae > Hibiscus > Hibiscus syriacus. The sequence goes on along the minus strand of NW_024062758.1, from coordinate 231,416 downwards.
TATAAAACTTAAAAGTTGTATAAGTATAATGTTGCATTACATTGTTAAAGTTTGGGTTCATTCATAATTTAAATAATAATAAAAAAGTCTTGGGCTGCTGTAAAGTAGTCGTATTCGTATAAAGAGAGAATTGAATAATCAAATAACAAAGCAATAATTAATTGGAAATATTAGCGACAAATCCTTTACTTTTATTTATATATAAATATACCTTTTGATTACTATGCACTGCTCATTGGTTTTCTCCTCCTCCATTTGTTTAATAGTTTCGAAATTCAAACATCGATTTTAAAATATTAATCAATTAGGAAAAATCCAACCTCAATAAGCCGCAATATTTGAGAGCTTAGATTAGACACAGATGATTTAAGCCCTTAATTGTTGTCAAGTTAATTAACAGGGACCTACTTAATTTCAAAGTTTAGGGCATTATTCAAATATTAATTAAATCATAAACGCCGCGAGTACAAAGATTATTCACACCTGGATTTTTTTTTATATAAGAAAATAATCTAACGTACGCTCCTACTATTTTTAAATGATAATTTAGTCCATTTTTCGTTAATCCTGTGATGCAATGCTGATTATTAATATGCATCATGTGTCCGGTTGTGAAACAAGCTTCCTATCAATATATTTCTCATCTCATAATTACAATTCAGACATACTATGAAATGTTCATTTTTAATGATAAAATTGATATTTTATAAATTTAAAATCTTAAATTTTAGTCGTGTTATAGATAGGTTCTTAATCTATATTTTATTTTTATTGATGTGAATGCTTGTGCATTATAATAAATAATTTTAATCATATTTATACAAATATGTTCACTATAATTGTATTTTCATTTGTACATTATAATTATACTTTCATTTATAATTACAATTGCCACGGGTCATCAAAAATTTATAATTAGCAAAGAAACCATGAATAAACATATTTCTTATTCTGTAGAATTAATAATGAAACAAAAATAGCACTCTCTCTTGCAATCTCGGTTTTCTTTTAATATTTATGTGTCGTTTTTTTTTCTTTGATTTTCGTTTTTTCGATGACGACATCAATCTTAATGTTGGTTGTTAACTGTGGGTGATTATTATTTCTCTTGTTATTTCATACTATATCCTTTGTTTTTCTTTTTTCTTGAGTTTTTTTTTTCAATTTTAAATAATGATCTTTATCCTTGTGGCACATTTTTTATGCTCTTGTGACACAATTCTTATGACTTTTGGTACATTTTTCGCATACATTTAATGTCATTTTTGTGCTCTCACAAAGACCCTCACGACATTTGTTTTCTTATTGTCTTATCGGTAGGGCTGGCAATGGATCGGAGATGGGTCGAGTGGAGCTTCATCCGCCCCATAACCCGCGGTCCAAATCTACATCCACACCATCCATCACCCACAAAAAATTTCATCTATATCTGCTCCATCCATCATCCGCGGGTGGAGCGGATGAGAAATGGATGATACTATGAACAAAACCTATTTTTACATCCTAAGCTCAAATTCTTCTAACATTCATAGAAACCAAACATTGATACTCAAACATTCATAGAAACCAAAACATGAACAAATAAATTTTGATCAAATTCAAACAAAAACAAAATGGAACACAGTTTATATAGTCTTGTGCACTATGTTTGTGATACATTTTTTAAGTGAATAGATGAATCGTGTATAGTCTTGTACACCAAATATAATCTTCAAATGTTCATCAACAAACTATCACTTCTCAAAAGTCCTCTCCATCCTAGTATCAATAGGGATAAACCAATATTAAAAAATTATACATATTTTCAATGGGATAAAAGTTAGAATTAAGAGAATAAGAATATTTACCGAGTTAGCATCTGCATCAAGCACTACACTTGATGAACTTCTCTCGTCTTCCACATCAAAATCCTCCAAGATAGTAGCACATGCATGTGCATTCTCAATAGAAGCTTCTGAAATCATATATCAAACAAGACATCTGAAAATTCAAAATTAAAATATTAAAATTCCTATGTATGATTCTAAATAATCACATTAAAAGGCTATTCTACATAATAAAGTAAAGGCCATGTATAATAAAGTAAAGTATATTTACCTGCATAATGTCCATGGATCCAATTTTGAATACACATAAGTGCCCCCACTGTGTCAGCATGAAGGCTCGAACGATGGGGACTCACTTTGTAACACCCCCAACCCGTATCCGACCCGGATACGAGTCCGAAGTGTCACATTGTCTTTTCAAACATTTATTCATATAAAATAGTGAGTAATTTAAAAACTTTTATAACATTGAACTTATTCAAAACGTTTACAAAACTATTCAGAGCTTATACAATATATTCTTTTGATTACATGCCAACTAAAACTTTATTTATTAAAATATGTATTATTCACCTCTTTTCTGATCTAACATTTGGTAAGGAGAACTGACCTGTCTTGCTCCATATTGCTCTTTACTCTTCTCGAAACCTACGTGTAAAACAATCACAAGCTAAGTCGTTGACTTAGTGAGGCATATAAACATATAATAAAAACCATAGAACATTTCATATAACAAAACACATACATGTACAAATACTATCATTATCATTAACATATCTATCATATAATATCATACATTTTTTCCAATCAATACCCATTTCATCTGATGAATATGTATTCTAAATATTTGATCATGACATTTCAATATGCATGTATCTATTACACTATAACATATATAATCATATCATGCACATACGAAACTTACCTTCTTGTACCACTTTCACTTTAAAGTTTGTATTTCAATTGCCCATGTATATTATTGAGAATAGAGGTATGTAAGTACATTGAGGTTGTGCACTAATGCTGTCACCACAGCTCGTATCAATTCCCTCATGGGGCACCGAACCTTAGTTCATATTCGTCCCGTAGGACACTGTATGTCTCGTAGGACCACTATGTCCTGAAGGACTACTTCTTAAGAACCACATACATAATACAATAGCTCCAATAAGTGTACCGAAGTACTACATATAGGTTCCACATAATTACATACATGTCCCGAAGGACCACGTAGAACCCTCGACTCTTGGCATGCCAACTATACCTATAACTCTCATATCATATACTATGGGCATTATTCTTATGTTTCATATCACTTGTTCCTTTTCTTCTGTCACATACCATATGTATGTGTGAACATACATCTCATATCATATAACCTTTATCTCAAGTGCATGTAATCACGTATTACATGTAATCACGTAGATCATTTCATATGGATTATATCATTTCTCATTTTTCATGTAAACACACATGTCATATCTTATTCACATATGTTCATATATACATCATATATCACATAGAATAACATATAAACTTAAACATATATTCATGTACATACTTTCATATAGTTCGTATATCAATGCCCTATAACTTATCTCACATTATTTATATCCTAGTTTCATATATTTACTTAATTCAATTTCACATAACTTGTACCTATATATATTCTTATAACTTATCATCACATTAATCCCTTTTACTTACCATATTCATATCAATACACATATACCCATGCACACATATAAATCATAACAAACACTTTTATGAATTCATGTTTTTCACTATTGGAAATAGACTTATCACAAGTCTTATTTTCCCTTGAACCTCATATACTAGAGAATGTGCACTCACCTTAGCTTTGCTTTGATTCGATTATAATCCTTCAATTGATCCGGAACGGAATCACGTTCTATATCATCATACTAGATCTATATTAGTATTATAACTAATATACTCTAATGGTTCACTCTTTAGACCAAGAGAAAAGTCAATTTCATCTTTTAATGAAGGTATGCATCGATGCACTACTGATGCATCGGTGCAAAATGTATTTGATGTTGTATTATTACTGGGATGCATCGATGCATGACTTATGCATCGATGCACTAATTGCATTCGATGTTTCCTTATTAATGGGATACATCGATGCACTACTTATGCATCGATGCACAAATTGCATTCGATGTATTTATTTAAAAGAGTGCATCGATGCACTACCAATGCATCGATACACCTTCAAATATTTCTGGGTTTTTTAACATTGATGCATCGGTGCACTATGAATATGCATCGATGCACTCTGCCCATACCTCTTTTTGAACCCGAAAAATCCTTCTTTTTGAATTAAATCCTTCATATTTCAACCCCTTTCATATTCCTAACTTTCATATACATAATTAAACTCATTAATATTCATTATCTCATCTTTAACCTTAATATCCTCTCCTCTTTAGGAATTTCAAGAATCATACCCTATTTTCCACATGTTTCAAATCCAATTCTAACACTTAATACTTCTTAATTAAGCTGATGGCAAGTCAAATCCAACTTTAGAACTTCAAAACCTTTCTATAACAAAAGTTTATTTATAAACCCTTAATAGAAATTCCTTTCTAATTCTATCTCTTTGGTGGTTTAAACTTATAAGCTTTCCTTAAGCTTATACCCTCAAAGACTCAAATCCAACTTAAAACTTTCAAGAAATCAAAGCTAAAAAACTTACCTTTGCTCTTGGCTTCCACGTGAAGAAGAAGAAGAAAGGAGAAGAGACTCTGGAGAATTCTCTCCCTTTCCACGTGTATATAATTCCATTTTTTTATTCCTTAAATGATCAAATGACCATTTTACCCTTTATTTCCTTTAATAATTACTAAATAACCTTCATCATATATATCCAATAATCATTGAACTACTTCATTCTTCTACTTTAGTCATCAAATTCTGAAACTTTACAATTTGGTCACTAACCCATAATTTGGGATGTTACAAATCTCCCCTCCTTTAAAAAAAATTCGTCCTCGAATTTTCACTGCACATCCTGAAAATGACATATCTTCTAACGTTCTCATGCTGCTTTCTGAACTTAATCTTTTGTATCATCTTTAATAACTTGGTTCTTATCTTTTCAATTATTCGACTACCTTTTTACTTTATATCTCCTACCATGTCACTTATCAGATAGACATAACATTATTCTTATTACTCAAACTCATAAATCAATCAAATTCCTTGTCAATCTTCAATTGTCTTTCAAGAATCACCAAACTTTTATTTCATCCTTACTTGACTGACTCCAAAACTTCCTTAATACATATAAATCTTTATTAATTTCTCTAACTACATCCACTTGACCAAGAAACATAACCTTAAATCTTCATCATAACTGATTAAACATACACTTTGCATAACTAAACAATTTCTCATATTACCTGACATGCCTTTCTTACTTCTGGTTAAACTTATAACCTATATCTCAACATAATCTTTATCACATCTAATTATTTAAACTTCATCCTTTCATTTTCTTCATAACTCAAAATATTCTTATACGCCAATCATATCTTTCTTTCATGTTCACATACTCTTTTCCTATCACTTAAACTTATCTCTGATTACCAGTCTTTATTATATCTTTATAATTTTTCTAATCAATTTCACTTATACAAAACCTCATTCTTATCGTATCTTTCTTGTATTTTCTTCCTTCAAAATTTTCTTTAAAACACATAAATATTTATCTCCTTGCCTATATCATATCTATATGATCAAAATATACAACCACATCCAGATTTGTATCTCATTTGATTAACTTAGTTTATGTTTCCTTCAAATCTGATAATTCTAACATCCATGCCATTACAGCTAATTAATAACAACTTTTCAATCTAGGGCGTAAGCCCTGATCAAATTAATCTTACACATCATTTCAGTTAAAATCAACCCAGTGTAATTCACTTATTGAACCCATACTCTCATTCATATACAGTATTATGCCTTGTCTCCTTTATTACCTTCATCGAGCCCACGCTAACTCTTTCCATCTTAAATACAAAAACAGTATCTACCTCACTTGATACCTTTAAAATACTTCTTATCCTTCACATTATTTAATTTCTAGCAAAACACTTAATCCATTCCTTGATCTTTATCCATAACTATCACTCCTTATCACATTTTCATTACTTTGATAGTCAACTTTACTCGCACAAAACCTTATTCTTTACCATTCTTATACTTATGTTTTCTCCACTTGTTTTAAAAAAAATCACCAGATTTCAATACTTTTTCTACTTCAATTATAACTTCTAAAAGAGCTTTAACCAATTCACAAGGGTTGCTTAACCCTAACTTATCTCATTAACTCTTTGTTTAATCTTTCAAGATCAACCCTACTGTTGGAGTCTGTCGAACTCTCATCTGATTTGATTCTCTGACGGAGAATACAACTAATTCATGTCTGGTTTAAAGTTGAACCATAATCTCTACCTTTCTTTTATGGTGCTAAAATTCTATGAAGCACTAATTCTCTTAATCATCTAAGATTTTATTTCTCCAAACTTTTCGTTCTGAGCTTTTTTTTTCTCTTAAAGCTTTAACACAATTAAACATTTCTTGAACGATAACAAATTCAAACCAGTAACACTTTTTAATTTAAGGCGCAAGTCCTAACAAAATATCACATGTATCATTTTCAGTCGGAATTAACTCAGCATCAATTCTGCTTAGCTTAATAAACTTATAATCATACTCATACAAGGTGTAATTCCCTTGTTTCAAGCTCGTGTATTCCAGTTTCATCTGTTTTATAAACTAGTCATCAATGCACTTATTCTTGAACTCTTATACAATTCCAATCACATCATTTAATCTTTTAACGTTCTTATGGTGACAATTGTCCACTATACTCTAACTTACCAAAGTAGTAACAAAACTACTCAATTCAACATCTCCACTTTGAAGAAATGAAACCTTCTATCATCATTCAACCAAAGGTCTATAACAATAGAACCTTCCTCAAATCTACCCTTGAACTTGGGTGCTCGCAACTTTATCAACTAATTTGATACATTCATTCTATGAGTTAAAGAAGTATAAATTGAAAACACATCAGAACATTCTTCAATCATGAAGAATAATTTTCCAAATTTTATACAGGCATTTCCTGAGGTGTTCGCTCTTCTCCCTGCCTGGCCAAGGCAGGTGAATGCTATTACCTTCAGATTTATTACCTTTCACTTCATTCGAAAGCTTATTATCATACTTCTATTATCATAATAATCTATTTTTTTTATTAGCAAGACAACATACTCCTTACACTATCATATCAGAATTTTTCACTTTGAGTTGGCATGTACACTTTTTAAAACACTTCTAACTTCGATTTAAGCCTAGAATCGGCTAAACCGTAGCTCTGATACCATTAAATGTAACACCCCCAACCCATATCCGACCTAGATACGAGTCCGAAGTGTCACATTGTCTTTTCAAACATTTATTCATATAAAATAGTGAGTAATTTAAAAACTTTTATAACATTGAACTTATTCAAAACGTTTACAAAACTATTCAGAGCTTATACAATATATTCTTTTGATTACATGCCAACTAAAACTTTATTTATTAAAATACGTATTATTCACCTCTTTTCTGATCTGACATTTGGTAAGGAGAACTGACCTGTCTTGCTTCATATTGCTCTTTACTCTTCTCGAAACCTACGTGTGAAACAATCACAAGCTAAGTCGTTGACTTAGTGAGGCATATAAATATATAATAAAAACCATAGAACATTTCATATAACAAAACACATACCTGTACAAATACTATCATTATCATTAACATATCTATCATATAATATCATACATTTTTTCCAATCAATACCCATTTCATCCGATGAATATGTATTCTAAATATTTGATCATGACATTTCAATATGCATGTATCTATTACACGATAACATATATAATCATATCATGCACATACGAAACTTACCTTCTTGTACCACTTTCACTTTAAAGTTTGTATTTCAATTGCCCATGTATATTATTGAGAATAGAGGTATGTGAGTACATTGAGGTTGTGCACTAATGCTGTCACCACAGCTCGTATCAATTCCCTCATGGGGCACCGAACCTTAGTTCAGTATTCGTCCCGTAGGACCATTGTATATGTCTCGTAGGACCACTATGTCCCGAAGGACTACTCCTTAAGAACCACATACATAATACAATGGATCCAATAAGTGTACCGAAGTACTACATATAGGTTCCACATAATTACATACATGTCCCGAAGGACCACGTAGAACCCTCGACTCTTGGCATGCCAACTATACCTATAGCTCTCATATCATATACTATGGGCATTATTCTTATGTTTCATATCACTTGTTCCTTTTCTTCTGTCACATACCATATGTATGTGTGAACATACATCTCATATCATATAACCTTTATCTCAAGTGCATGTAATCACGTATTACATGTAATCACGTAGATCATTTCATATGGATTATATCATTTCTCATTTTTCATGTAAACACACATGTCATATCTTATTCACATATGTTCATATATACATCATATATCACATAGAATAACATATAAACTTATACATATATTCATGTACATACTTTCATATAGTTCGTATATCAATGCCCTATAACTTATCTCACATTATTTATATCCTAGTTTCATATATTTACTTAATTCAATTTCACATAACTTGTTACCTATATATATTCTTATAATTTATCATCACATTAATCCCTTTTACTTACCATATTCATATCAATAACACATATACCCATGCACACATATAAATCATAACAAATACATACTTCTATGAATTCATGTTTTTCACTATTGGAAATAGACTTATCACAAGTCTTATTTTTCCCTTGAACCTCATATACTAGAGAATGTGCACTCACCTTAGCTTTGCTTTGATTCGATTATAATCCTTCAATTGATCCGGAACGGAATCACGTTTCTATATCTACATCATCATACATAGATCTATATTAGTATTATAACTAATATACTCTAATGGTTCACTCTTTAGACCAAGAGAAAAGTCAATTTCATCTTTTAATGAAGGTATGCATCGATGCACTACTGATGCATCGGTGCATAAAATGTATTTGATGTTGTATTATTACTGGGATGCATCGATGTATGACTTATGCATCGATGCACTAATTGCATTCGATGTTTCCTTATTAATGGGATGCATCGATGCACTACTTATGCATCGATGCACAAATTGCATTCGATGTATTTATTTTAAAAGAGTGCATCGATGCACTACCAATGCATCGATACACCTTCAAACAATTTCTGGGTTTTAACATTGATGCATCAGTGCACTATGAATATGCATCGATGCACTCTGCCCATAACCTCTTTTTGAACCCAAAAAATCCTTCTTTTTGAATTAAATCCTTCATATTTCAACCCCTTTCATATTCCTAACTTTCATATACATAATTAAACTCATTAATATTCATTTATCTCATCTTTAACCTTAATATCCTCTCTTCTTTAGGAATTTCAAGAATCATACCCTATTTTCCACATATTTCAAATCCAATTCTAACACTTAATACTTCTTAATTAAGCTGATGGCAAGTCAAATCCAACTTTAGAACTTCAAAAACCTTTCTATAACAAAAGTTCATTTATAAACCCTTAATAGAAATTCCTTTCTAATTCTATCTCTTTGGTGTTTTAAACTTATATAAGCTTGCCTTAAGCTTATATAACCCTCAAAGACTCAAATCCAACTTAAAACTTTCAAGAAATCAAAAGCTAAATCAAACTTACCTTTGCTCTTGGCTTCCACGTGAAGAAGAAGAAGAAAGGAGAAGAGAACTCTGGAGAATTCTCTCCCTTTCCACGTGTATATAATTCCATTTTTTTTATTCCTTAAATGATCAAATGACCATTTTACCCTTTATTTCCTTTAATAATTACTAAATAACCTTCATCATATATATCTAATAATCATTGAACTACTTCATTCTTCTACTTTAGTCATCAAATTCTGAAACTTTACAATTTGGTCACTAACCCATAATTTGGGATATTACACACTACCCTTCCACCCATACTAAAAGCGCTCTCAGAGGCCACTGTTGATGTAGGAATGCCTAAAATATCCTTAGCTCTTTTTTCAAAGTTGGATATTTCAAATCAACTTTCCAATAATGAAACACGTCAAATGCACTACTCTCTGGTAATGCATCATCCTCAGGATAGTGGTCTAGCTCACATCTCACATTTACCTTCTTTTTCTTATTGTTCTTAATTTGGGTCCATGTATCACCTTCATCACCACTACCGAAAGAATCACTTCCAGCTTGTCGTTTCCCAAGTGACACACCATCATAACTAGAATAAGAATGAAAAGAATCTCTGCTTACTTTATCCCGGTACTTATGAAGAAGATCATATAATAATCTTTTAATCCTTTCAATTTCAACAGATGCGTCATTACCATAAAATATGTTAAAATAGTGCTCCACACATTCTAACTTATTTATAGGGTCCAAAATAGCTGCAATTGCTAGAATTCCATGGGTACTTATCCAATACTTGTCGAACTTCTCTATCATCTTTTCACCCATATCCTTAATAAGTTGCTCTTCTTCACTATCTTGCCACTTCTTCGATGTCATTTTAATCTCACATACTTGTCGAAAAAACAAATTGGCAGTAGGATATTTCCTACCAGAGAACAACTCAGTGATTTTGTGAAACCTCTTTAACTTATCACATATTATTTCCGCCAACTCCTAATCACGTGGAGTAGGAACAATAAACTTAAGCATGGGGTTTTGAATTTTCAAGTTACCAAAGACATTCTTATATGACATAACACTAACAAGCATCAAATAGGTCGAATTCCACCTAGTTTTACAATCAAGTTGCAACTTTCTAGAACAATCAATTTTCGAGGCTCTAGCCTTATCCTCAAACTTTTAAACTCTACTAGGAGTGGTTGTCTAAAATACAACACAATTACGAATCTTTTCAATTCCACCAGCAATTACTTGCAGACCATTTTGCATAATGAGATTTAGTATATGCACACTACAACGTAAATGCAAAAACTTACCATCCAACAAAAAACTATCAGGATCAAATTTCTCTTGTAAAACATCAATCATTGCATCATTTGTCGAACAATTATCAAGAACCATAGAAGAAACTTTCTCAGTTATATTATACATATTCAGAGTATCCACCAAAACTTGGGCAAGCATATTGTCAATATGTGGACAAGGGACATAAACAAACCTATGGATTTAACAAATAAAAAATACAAATCAATTGTGACTCAATGAAACAAATATAGTATTTTAGAACAATAGTGATTGGCTGCAATATTTATAAGAGTAAAATAGCATAATAATATAATGTAATCCTAAAAGCACCAACTATGTTAGAATAATAATGAATGTCTATTGTTAATTTACGAGAAACTATCTTATTCACCATTAGAAGTTGTAGCCAATTAATTATATTACATGATAGTCTACTGTTGTAGCCAATATAAATAATTAATTCAGTGACCCATGTTAATTTTTTGGGTAATTAGAGTTATTAAATTAAGACTTAACTCACTTAAGCATTATGATAGTCTACTGTTGTAACCAATATTTTAGCTAAAAAATGTACGCCATTAGAAGTTGTAGCCAATTATCAAGGTTGTCGAGTGTTTACTGAATAAAATTATATTACATCTGCAAACATGAAAAGAAGCAAAACCACTATAAGCCATAAACTATAAAAAATGAATACCTCATAGTCTTGTTCTGCAAAATCCAATGATCGTCAATGAAATGTGATGTAACAACCATGTATCCCTTTTTCTGATTCGACGTTGTCCACATATCACTAGTAATAGCCACTATTCCAACATGACCATCAAAGAGCTTCTTCAAGCTTGCTTTCTCACTGTTAAACATCTTCATGATGTCGCTTTTTAAGGTATTACGGGTAGTTATCTTAAAGCTTGGATTCAAGCTATTGACGAATCTTCGAAACCCAATATGATCAACAATGGATATTCATGTAGAATAACCATGTTAACGAGCTCCTTTCGTGATGCCTCTTGAGAAAACACATGGTTCTCAAGTTGTGATGTTGAATTTTGTTTACGATTGATACACAATAGTTTTTGGCTCAAATCAACATGTGCACTATGCTTTCTACTGAACCTTAGTTCAATATGATCTTTCAGATGAGAGGTACCATTTTTGCCTTTGGCATAGTAATATCGGCTACAATGCACACATTTTGCTTTCTCTTCACCATTCACTGTCACCTTCTCGAAGTGATTCCAAATTGGTGATGTAAATTTTCTGAAAATACGAGGTAGTATTTGAGATGGACCCATGGTGGCCATTGAGGATTTGTTTTGAGCATCATCTGGAGCCACTTTTGTTGCAGTTTCAGGTACCTCCTCAATTAGTTTCGGTTCAGGGCTTACACTAGGAGTTGGAGATGAATATGGCATGAGAGTATGGATGTCAGGAGATGAGCCTTGAGTTAAAGGAGAGATGGCATAGGATTTTGAGGTGCTACTATCTGATGTATCTCCCATATCCATGACTAAAAAAACCAAAAACAAAACTCAAACTAATTACTAAACAATTGCATATTGAACTTACATGAATATAAAACTACAGATTGAACTCAAGTGAATTAATAAAAGAGGAGAGAACTTACATGAATGTGTGTGTTGAGAAAGTGAAGCATTGAAGCTTGAGAATATCAAGTTTCAAACTTGGTAAAGTGAAGCTAACCAGGAGAGAGAGGCGGCTAAAGGCATTAAGGCAACAGAATGAAAAGATAAAAGATTAAAATTAGGGCTTTCATTCTTTCAAACCTAGTCATGTGACAATCATGTTTATTTTTTTAATATAATATATATATATATATATATATATATATATATATATATGGATGGATATATTAATGGGTGAATGGATGCTGCGGGTGATTGGTTAAAAAAATTTCATCCATATCCATATCCGACCCGATCCATCCATCACCCGCAAATCATCCGTTTCACAACGGGTTTTCATCCATTTATTCGGGGCGGGTGGATGGATAATCCACTCACCCATGGATAATTGCCAGCCCTACTTATCGGTGGTTACATATAGTTACATCGTTTCTTTGATAAAAGATTACTTATCAATATAATCAAAATTGTGTAACGAATCAGCCTACCACATAGTTTGGTTCACTCACCACTCCTTTATCACTTTATAAAACATCTAGTTCAACAGAGACAACGAGTTTTTATGAAGGTTACTGAGTTCTTTTGATGTTAGTCGTCGTTTTTAAGGGAATGTTTTAATTGTTTTTGTATAATTGGGTTTAATATTTTTATTTTTATGTGAGTTTTTTTAGTAATTATCGTCTTCATTTTTCTCTTATATTTGGATGCATTATAATTCTACTTTCTTTAATTATTTTTATTAATAAAATCAAGTTATCATTGTTAAAAAATAATGAAACACAAATATTAATATTATACTATAATTAAACAAAATAAATATTTTTAAATATATTTTATAAAAAACATCAGTTCTAAATAAATAAGCTTAATTGTTAATATAAATAAATCAAATATATATATATATTTCAATTCGTTTATTTGATTAAACAAATATAATTTATATGGATTATAATTCAATTAATTTAACTATAACAAAATTGATCGATAATATATTCATTTACAATTCTACATGTATGTTGAATGTCGCATTAAAACCTTATCTCATTTACAAACATTCGGTTAGTCTAGTGGAATAAGACATTAAATTTTTTAAGTAAAGTTAAAAATTCAATTCATGATAATTTTCAATAGAGTATATTTAAATACTCAAATCCCTGAAATTCAATTTATTCCTCATCGGTCACTTTCCCTTTCGTTAAAAATAATAATGCTTATAACGTTATATATCTGAATTGATTAAAAAAAAATTTAATCTTCTAAATAAAGAAAGAGTATAATTTAAATAATTTTTATATATATTAAATCGTAAATTAATTGCTCAGTCTTATATTATTTGGAAGTTGAATAGCAGTATTAGGGAAAGGGGCTGATTTTGTCGTGTAGTAGCCAAAATGACTCAAACGTTGCGGTGGAAAGTGGAAAGGCGCACGTGGAGATGCTCACATTCACTGCTCTCGCCTTTGTTTTTTTATATCCAAATTTAGAAAGTTGACTTTTTCTTCACCCAAATTTGTTCAATTTCAAAGGCTGTGGCCATCTTCAATGTAATCAAAACTCATCCCTCTCTTAACATTATCCATACCATTGGAATTTCACTATCAAATATCTTCATTGTTCTTCCTAATCTACGACTTGGTGAAAACCTTTTCCTACCTATATTTAAACTCAATGGTTCACTTTAACCAATTGAGAGGACGTTTATTAACGATTATATGATTTAATGTGACGAGATAATAGATTTTTAAATGAGATTGAGACTTGAATCTTAATAATTACGAATAAAATAAACTAAATTGCGAGGATCATTATCATAATTCTATAAAATTTGATCTAAATTAATTAATTAACTAATTAATCGTTAATTTAAGAAATTAAGAGAGTGTTTAATTAAGTGGGGGCACTATAAAGTAACCTCACCTTCATGGAAGGAACATAAAAATGCAAGTTGAGAGGAACAGTGGGTCCATTCCCAAATATGTTATATTTATCCAAAAATTATAATTTGTTATTATTACTTTTCAGTTTCTATTTGGTTTAGCCTAAGACCAACGTATCCCTTTTGGACAAGGAAGATCTAAGTCTTAATATTTTTCTTCTTTCAATGCCAAGCGTTTTATAATTCATCAGATAATAATCCTTTAAACAATGTATAAATTTTAATTTATTTTGCAAAAATAGTTTATTGAATCTTGTTTAGTTAATAAACTAATATTTAATAAAATTTTAATTTGTACTCTGCGATTGAGCAAGTGGGCAAAAAGGCCAGCAAAACGACAACCGTCAAAATTATTCATCACGTGTCTAAATATGAAGTTTCAAAGAAATTCATAATTAATCCATAAATAAAATCCCACCTTTATTATAATATTAAAAAGAACAGGCAGATGAGAAAAACCGCCGATCCAAATTCGTGTATCTAATTCCCTATATAAACCCAATTTCTCTTTGCCATCCAAAGATTCAGACTCCCTTTTATTCGTTTAATCTTTTTTCCAAACAAATCCCATAAATTATTAACTTAAGATTTAACAGTTTTCGTAATGGAGATGTATCCAAGTAGCAGCAACGATTCCGATTTAGCCATTTTGGACTCAATTCGGCGGCATTTACTGGGTGACTCATCGGACTTCCGATTCGATGCTTCTACCGATTGTACCGCCGCCGCCGCCGTTCCTCCCATGTTCTGCAGGAGCTCGAGCTTCAGCCGCTTGTACCCTTGCTTGACTGAAACCTGGGGTGACCTCCCTCTTCAAGAGAACGATTCCGAGGACATGCTCGTTTTCGGGTTCCTCCGAGATGCTTTAACCGTCGGCTGGGCCCCCTCCGACAACTCTTCAATGAATTTCCCGCCGGTTAAACCGGAGCCCCAAGAGATTTTAGTCGAGAGGAAAGTGGATACGGCTGTTCCCGCCTTGGTTCAGCCCAAAGCGAGACATTACAGGGGAGTCCGGCAGAGACCGTGGGGGAAGTTCGCGGCTGAGATAAGAGACCCGGCTAAAAACGGGGCCCGGGTTTGGTTAGGTACTTTCGAGACGGCTGAGGACGCGGCTTTGGCTTATGATAAAGCGGCTTATAGGATGCGCGGGTCGAGGGCTTTGTTGAATTTTCCACTGAGGGTGAATTCCGGGGAGCCTGACCCGGTGAGGGTAACGTCAAAGAGGTCATCGCCGGAGCCGTCTAATTCTTCTTCCTCCGGCTCGCCGAAGAGGAGGAGAAAAGTGGCAGCGTCGGCGTCGGCCCAAGCCGAAGTTAAGTATGAAGTTGGATCGTGTAAAAATGAGAATCAGCTATTAATCAGTTATAGATGACGTTGTAGTTGATTTTAGTAAGTTGCCCGATTTAGGAAGGAATATTAATAACTTCAAAACGAAGAATGAGAGTTGTTTGGCTGTGTATACAAAGGTTCTTTATTGTTTCATTCGTACACCTTTTCTTAAATGGAAACTTTTTTCTTCTTCTTTCGCATAAATTGGGTGATTTTGTGGTACAACTTAAATTCGGTTAAAAAATAATAAAAACAAACTTCATAAAAATATTATAAAAAACCTAACATTTTAGATTTAGATTTTATGAAACCTAAAATATTATCTTGTTTGTAATATTTTAGACATAACATTTTAGAATGGACACAACCTAATATTTTTAGTTAGTGTCGTAACGGCTTTTGAAAACATGAGAGCCACCACCAATCATTTTTAAAGTGAGATATGAACACTTAAAATCGAGTAATTTTAATAAAATATTTTTATTTTATTAAAAATTTACATGTTTCGGTATGTGAAATCAGAATTCATGTTAGAGAGTCAGTTACGCGTGAGGATGGATTAACACCCAACAACACTAAAAAATTTGTTCCTAGTCGATTATTCTATGTTTTAAAATTTTAAAATATGAGTTCGAAGTTTTATTTAATTTAAAACATATTATGTATGCAAATTTAAAAAGGATATTAATTTATTATGAATAATAACGAATACCCTCAAGCACAATTAGAAGTTTCATTATTAACCCCAATAAATAAATATTGCCTTAATAATTTAAAAAACATGATACAAGATTTTGAAAAAGATGTTGATTTACTTCGGGAATCAACAGTGGTCACCCCGAGAATAATGCAGACAAACAATCAATTATTGAACCTAATTAAACTAAGTTAGTTAATTAAGGCTTCCCTCCAACTAAAGTGTCAAATTATAAATTTTAAAAGACCTAATGGATTAAACCTAAAATGTAGGCTCTAATTTTAGCACCTTATTGAATCAATTAGTTAAAATGGAACCTCCATAAAAGCGATGACCATATTAAAAATTCTCTTAAATAAAAGGACTATGATGAAATTAGACCCTATATGAAGGCTCTAATATTAAACCTAATCAATTTTACAATTTGTTTAATCGAATAATTAATGCGGAACCTCGGGCATAAAAGCAATGTCAAATTAAAAATTCATCTAAATTACAAGACTAAGGTGAAATTTATCTAAAATGAAGGCTCTAACTATTAATCCTAACCAAATTTAACATATGATTAGATCGTATAATTAATATGGAACCTCAGATATAAAAGCGATGACCAAATTAAAAATTCACTTAAATTAAAAGACTAACGTAAGTTTAAACTAAAATGAAGGTTCTAATTATTAATCCTAACCAATTAAACTATGACTAAATTAAAAGATTAGTAAAATACATATTGAAAGGAGAAAAATTTAAACATAGCAAGGATTAAATTAAAGCAAATTAAAAATACAACTGAAATTAATAAAAATGAGTCTAAATAAACCCTAAACCCTCTAAACCCTCGATTCACAGCCTTAAACTTGGATTTAAAGCTTGAACCACCAAATAAAGCCTTCAAAGACCCCCCGGACCACCCTCGACCCTGAACCAACAAATTCTTCAATAGTTATCTAAATTTACTAGAATCATTTTAAATTCAATTATAATATAACATTTTAGTGACATATCTAAAAATATTTCTACGACACGAAAGCAATAATATAGAGTAAAACAAATTGAAGCAGAAGACCGTAGCATCAGATAAAGAACGGATTTAATAATGTATAATCATTTATGTTGATCGCGTAGCAATGACATAAGAAATTAAACAGATGATAAAAAAAGAAGAGCACGTCGACATGGAAAGAGCATAAGGCGGCGTCAACCTGCCTGAAGGAAGGCGCACGAGCGTTGTACGGTCAAACGACGGTTCATATTTTGCCTGTAAGTACCGCCTATCATTTATTCTAAGTTGACTCTTACTTTCATATTTTCACGTTCCAAACTTCAACACTATATTTTAAAAGTTGTGTCATAGAAATAGAGAAAAATATATCATAAAAATATAAAAATAAAGATTTTTTATTTTATTTTAATACTTGTTGTTAAAAACTTAAGTCTATGTTTCATTTTAGATGTTAAAATGAACAAAAACTTATATTTTAGATAACAAATGCGTTAAATTTTTAACAAGATACCAAAATGAAATGAAAGACGAAACATTATGATTTTGAAAAAAACTTAAAAGTTTAGATACTAAAACGGAAAATTGATATCTTATGTACTAAATGCATAGTTTAGCCATAAAGAATAATACCATTACCAAACAATTCTTAACATTTTTTTTTAACATTTAAGATGAACAGATGATATAAATCAGGGAAATTATATGATAAAGGCAAGCCAACATCCAACCTTGTTTGAATTCCAAAAGATGTAATGAAAGCTGGGAATTTAATAATTTGCAGTTTTCTCTTGCAAATATTATTCATTTATAGAGGAAGCAAATTCTAATATCCTCTCCAAACATTAACACGCATTGTTGAGAAACAAAAACTCAAACTTTTGATTCACCAAGTTTCATACTATGCTGCAACAGTTTTGAATTGGTGACTAAACTGTAGCTGCCACCTTCGTAAGTGCAATGACATTGAAGTTGAGCGACTCTGGATTTTTCTGGATCATCCCCTTTATCACTTTCGCAGCATCCTGTTGTTATCACACCAGTTACACTCAAAACACACTCCTCTATACCAATATATTTGCCATTCAACTACTTTTGAAGACGCAAATCGAATTTACTTTTTAACATCGACACAAACCTGCAACAAGCTACTCGGCGAGGAAGGACCGTGGGATACTGGTCCAGACTTTCTTCCATCAAGTTCATAAAGTTCCCCTACGTTAACGACACAAAAAAGTTTAAGACCGAAGCACTGTAAACAACTACAAGTAAGATCAGAATCAACTCTGATCAAGCAATTCAAATCGTCTTTTCCATTCATTTTCTGTTTCTTTATATTTGAAATGAGAGACGATATGTACCATCAACACATGTGAAGCAGATAAAGTGAGTGTCCACATTGTCAGAAGCCTGTCGAAAAATTGGCAAGGCAGAACAAAGGACATGGGATTAGACAAAATACACAAGCGTATATAAACCGTATTGCTCGAAAATAAAAGAATCTTGATTACATATTGTACAGAGCTATATCTACCCAAACGTCGAAAAATGTACTAATTTAACACTTAAAAGGAATCAAGCAGAGAAAGAGATTACTTGGAATAAATTTACCTCTGTTTCACCAGCAGAAGCTGCTACCGAGTGAGCAACTTCCATTTCCACCTGTGTTTTAAAAGGCGTGAGGCGCTCCAAGGCGATTAGCTACCCGAGAGCCTCAATTTTTTGAGACGCTTTGAGGCGAGAGATTCACGTACGCGAGGCGCTTAATTTTACAAAACATTTATAAATATTTTATAACCATATCTCAAACACACAAAACAACTTAATAAGCAAAAACACCAAGTAGCATAGGTATACTATATTTCCTCCTCGGATCAATTGCATCATCAGCGGAACCGATAGCATCGTCGGTGGCCATTTTAGAAAAACAATCTAACTATCTAAATAAACATAGCAGCAATCTATAAAAACATAAAATACAATACATAGCAAAAAATACATAACAACAAAATGTATCAAAACAGAAAACTAACAAATTATATATTTATAAACAGAATTTATATGATGTGTATGAAGTAAAAACAGATTAGCAATAGACTGAAAACAGAAAACTAACAGATTATATATCTATAAACTAACAGATTAGCAATATAAACAGTAAGCTTTTTTTTTGGAAAAGCATAAAAAACAGATTATAACTAACAAATTAGCAATAAAAACAGTAAACTAACATATTATAACTAACAGATTAAAAACAGAAAACTATAAACAGAATCTATAAATTAAACAGAATGCATATTGAGCAGGATTATCTATAAACAAATTACATATTTACATTGTGCTTAAAAGCCTAAAATGAGTAAATTCTATATTTCTATGAACAGATTATCTAAACAAATACCTTAATGGCGAAAACCTTAATGATTATATATTTAAATTCTAAACAGATTACCTAACAATTAAACATATTATAGATAAACAATTAAACAGATTACCTTAACAAAAATAACAAGTAAGCAGATCGCCTTAACAATGAAGCGGATTATATATCTACAGCTGTGATAACCGATAAAGAAAGCTTGTGTCTTCCAATATATAAACAATTAAACAAATTACATTGAAGATGAAGCAATTAAACAAATTACAGTGAAGTAAATTAACCATGTAGGAGTGGAGGGGAAAAGAAAAGCAAATTGTACATACACTACAGTGATACAAATTTTAAAATTAAGACTTACCTTAATGGAGAAAATCGAGAAAGGAGATAGGAGAAACTGAGAAAGGAGTCTGCTTTCAACTTCAACGTAGAACATTCGCTGAATTAAGCATGAATGGAGGAGGGAGAGAAAATTTTAGGAGGGAAAAGAAGCTCCAGGGTATGCATCGGAGAAACTAGAGAGCTTGGATCATGATTTATGGACATACAGTAATTAAAAAATTGGACGTTAGAAGGTCAAGAGACAGTTCAAAGTTCCAGGAATACATTAATGTAAGTAATTGGAATTTAAAAGGTCTGACTGTTGGAAGATTAAAAGGTCTGACTGTTGGAAGAAAATCGAGCCCAGACCCAAAATTTAAAAATGGGTCATTGTACGTGAATCGCTAAAAGCGTCGCCTCGTCGCCTCTCGCCGCCTCCGACGACTGAATCGCCGCCTCATGTACTCGCCGCCGCCTTGGTGGTCAGAGGCTTTTTTCTAAACGCCTCGCCTCGCCTAGCGCCTCAGGCACGCTTTTTAAAACACAGATTTCCACATCTTTCTCAAGAAACGCAGCACGCTGTGGAAGCATACACCAATTTGAATTCAGCAATCAGATATCACATAAACATGCAGGGAAAAGCACACACCCGCGTGTATGCAGAGATCAGAGAGAAGTAGAAGTAGAACCTCCAACGGATCCATGGTTGCTGTAGATTTAAAAAACCTATCCAAAAAGGATCCCTCTTCTGAAAAAGACAAGAAAAAATAGGATAATAACTACCAAGTACCCTTAAGTTCAGGGTTCACAGGAAGCATTGATGTTAATACTACATGCTTTGTACCTAGAGGCTAGAAGAACTCAATAGAATTCAGTTCTTCATTTTAAGAAGAAAAATGAAACAGTAAAGAAGTCTACTCATGGACAATGGACACAACATGTCTTAAAAATATCAAACTTCCATCAACGATTATTCCATCCCATGACAGCATGAAAGCAGACACATCCCTATTAAACTGATATATGTAAAAATGAGCAAACATCACTAAGCACGCTTCGTGAATGACAATAAGACGAATATGAAAATGAGCGTTATTCCTCAATAAACAGCGAATATTAGACCCGACTTACGGAGCTTGATTTCTGATGTAATATTTCCAACACTGTGAAGAAGCCCAATTGTTCCACAAGCGTTTCCCACAGTTTGTTTCATGAAATAAACTTTACTGCTAACATTCTACAACCAAAACAAAAAAGATAAACAGATATAATTGTATCATACATAGTTCTGAAAAATGACAAATCATGTAGTACATCTATTATTTTTGTTTTAGGAAAGTCAAGAAAAAAAAATTAAACTTTGAACTTAAAATTTTGCATTCTCTTAAGAAAGCTTTCCTATTTCTCTTTTTCAGTTCAGCACGTTGTATCATCTAATAGTGTAGCCAGTCTAAATATTGTACTTGAGTGATCTTTTACACGAAGAGACCATAACCTCTAGCAATTATAAGGCATAACTAACAGTTTGTACAAGATTTTCATAGTCTGGGATGATTACAAGGTAGTATATGTTCATAATCTTACTTAGCAATTGACAATGCACAGAAGCCATGTAGACGCAGCTGCTCAAACCCAGGAGAGAACAAAAATTCCTTTAATCACTTAGGCCATTCAATGAGTTCCAGTTTGTACAATTTAAATTACAATAATTCATGGTCTAAATATTTCTGAATTCGGAACCTCATAGAAACAGCTAGATACAAAACTGGAGCTAGAAAAGAATATCAGATTATAAAACAAACCGCATTGCACTTACCCTTTTCTCATTATCTTGGTGCAATCTCTCTTCTTCAGTCTGAAAAAGAGAACCACAGAAACAGAAAAAAATATTGTATCGTAATTAAGTGTATAAGTGAAGTTATTTAGAAGAAGAAATGGCCCGACAACTAAGCTGGAGGAAGGAAATAATTTTTTCAAATGAAGACACCTGAGAAGTTATTGGATAAAGAAAAAGCACAGCAAGAACAGGCTGAGGAACAATTGCTAAGAGTTCATCATCCAAGCCGTAAACATCGCAGCACTCTGTCACAGTCTCTGGTATACCCAGATTCCATAGAAACTGCAGAAATACAAATACTATGATTTTCTTGGAATTTACACTAAATGCAACTATCAGCGTAGAATCGTAAAACCCTAACTCCCTATCCAGTTGCCGCAAATCCAGAAAAAAAAAAGAAATACGTGTTCTTAAATGTTCACTTCATTTTCCGATCTTTTCTCGGTAACCAAACATTACAAGTAAAAGAACCTGGTTCATGACATCAGGGTTAGCTTCGAGAGGAAGCCATCTCTTAGCAGCAGGACTTTCTTCTGGAGTTGCCATTTTCTTAGCTAGTGGTTTCTGAGTTTTGTAAGCGTTTGAGAGATGGAGATGAGATCGAAGAGAACGGGAAGTCTGGAACACGAGTCGGTTGATTCTTTTTCTCTTGCTTTATATATTGTTTTTTTCGATTTTCATCATCTGCCCTGCCTGGTTTTTTAATCTTATTAAACGCTATTCAACTTAAAAAAAAAAAAAAAAACTTTTAGTTTTGAGTTATTTAAATCAACTTAAGTTATTTAATTCAGATTATAAATTTGATTCAAGTTAAAATTTAAAATTTTTGAATGACGCAATAAATTAAAAATCTAAATTAATATTTTGACAGTTTTACGATTTATTTTTTAATTTCCTTATTTCTTCAATTACTCTTTTAATTTAAATTTATTTTATAAAATTTGACACATACTTTTAAACTATCGTAAAATATTTATATACCTTCAATTACTTTTATTGATGACAATGATTTATTTTTAATTTAGTCCTTCAATTTTTTATAATTTTCTTATTTTTCAATTCATCATTCGTTTTAAGTTTGTTTTGATTAAATTCGAACCATATGCTCCTATATCACTATATAATACCTATTTAACTTCAATTTCTATTTTTACTAGAATGTACTCTTTTTATAGTTCAGTCATTTAATTTTAAATTTTACTTAATTTGGTCTTTTGATTGTAATTGTCTACATATTCTTTTTTCCCATCAATTCATTGACTCATTTATACTCTCATCAATATTTTACTCTCAAAATATCTTTTTTAAAATATAATATTGTAAATATATTTTGTAAATTTAGATTCTATTTTATACATAAATAACATTATGATGTGAAAAGAATATGAAGTTATATATATCGTATATGGTTAGAGTCAGAGAATTAGAATCGATTTGTTTCATAATATTATAAATAGTTATAATTAAATTTATATAGAAACTCAAACAACTCGATTCGACTTGAAAATTTTCAAGTTACCTTTAAGTTATAAAATAAGACTCGTCAACTTGAATGAATCGGATGCTCACCCCCAATTACAAGTGAAAGTGAAAACATAATGGTAAATTACTAGATTGGTCACCCATCTTTTGGCTAGTTTCATTTTCATCACTCAATTTTTTCCTATTTTCTTTTCCATTTCTCATCCAGAACTTTCAATTTGTTCATAATTTAACACACATCTATTCATGAGTTATATTGACCTTGCGAAGTAATCATTTGGACTTACATGATGTAGACTGAAATAATAAGTAATTAAATTCTGACTTTTGGTCTATTAATTACACTTTTGTTATTTAATTCAATGAGTTATTTCACTAAAGTATCATGATTGAACTTCCAAACATATGAAATTATTAAAAAAAAAATTACTTGTAACTTTTATCTAATATCTTGTCATAAAATATCTCTTTGGGTTTCATATGTGCATCTCGTGTGATCATTTTATATCAATGTTCCATTATAAACCACAAAATAAAAACGTTTTTTTAAAAAAAAAATAAAAAAATGCATAATAAAAAATGGTTATGACAATAATAATTACATAATTTTTCTTTACAAATGACTCATAACCACGTTTCTTTTCATAAATAAAATATAATTTCATTGAGATTATACTTTTTAACTCTTTGATTGAGTTATAATTTCATATCTATAAATACATCTACTTCATGTATGGATTATATATCCAACATACAAACAATCAACTTATTACTTCGAGAGCCATCGTTTCTTAATATATGAAAGCATGCAAATCACACATGCATACTTCTACATCTACTCAGGACTAAGGTAAACATAAATTAAGACTTCCAAATAAATGATTCTCTAAAGAGACAGTCTTTTAAAAAGACAAGATTAAACTTGATGTCTAGAGAAATGATCTTAAGAAAGATGAGATCGAGGTCTCTAAAGAAATAATCTCTAAAAGAGACAAAATTAAACTTTCTAGAATACAAACCCCAAGAGAGTCGATATTGAAATTACCAGGAGACATGTTCTAAGAAAATCAAGAATGATGTTCCTTGAAGAAAAATCTTAGAAAATACAAAGCTAAGGTTTCTATGGAAACAATCTTGAGGAAGACTAAATTGAACTTTATAGGATAAAAGTCCTAAGAAAGTCAAGATTGAGGTTCCTAGAGGAACGGTCTTAAAAAAGACCAAGCTGAAGTTTATAGGGAAACAATCCTGAGAAAGACTAAAATGAGTTTTCTAGGATACAAGTCCTAACAAAGTCAAGATTGAGACTCCTAGTAGAATGATCTTAAAAATACAAGTTGAAGTTTCTGGAAGTCTCTATAAGAAATTTTAAGCGTGTAAGAAAATCTTTTTATGACATTCTACCCTCAAACAAATAGTCATTCGAAAAAAGTTTCTCAAATAACTTCTTTAGCAAGTAACCCTTATTTTCCTTAGAATTCTGTTTCCAAATTTAAGTTTCTTTCAATAGATTATGAAAGATATACTTAGATCTTACGGAACCAATTTTGAGTCAAGAAGAGAGAAATTTGAGCCTCTAATCAAGTTTCAGTTTCAAATGTTTTGTTTCAAGTGCTTTATTCATATTAGTGTTAGATACATCTCTGTTAATCTGAATTAAGAGAAAACCAAATGTTAGGCTTGAATCTCTTTGAGAAGCGAAAGAGAAATTTCTTTAAGCCAATGATTAGTTAAAAGTCACCTTTGTAACGCCCGAAATACTGATCCAAATGGGTTATGGATTAACAAGGTAGGCTACAAGAAAGCACTGAGCTAAGTTTGGGCTTAATTGGATTGAAAATTGAGCCAAATAGTCGTAAAAGAAGATTTTTGAATTGAGATTAAATGAGGAAGGACTAAGGAGGTAATTAACTCGTTAAGACTTGTAAAGGCTGGTCTCTAAGTTATTAGCTAATATCACCTGTTAGAAAGACCATAACCCTTGTATTCTTCTTCATATTATCTATTCTTCATTCTTGTGGCTGCATCAAAGGTGAGAGCTGTGTTGTGGGTGTTGAACGAATTATGGAAGGTAAGAGCTGCAATCTATATTTCTAGACCTTCCATTCAAGCTCTCATTCTCAAAGTTTAGTCATGGTGGCCATCGTTGAAGTTTTAGAGAAGTTTTGAGTTTTAGGGTCTCAGAGTGATTTCAAACTCGTTTTTAATGTTTAGAATTCATTTTAATACTTCCCTTGAATTCCTAGATGAGTTAGTTACTCATTCCTTGCTATGTGATTAGTGAAAGACGTGAGGGAAAACTCTAAAGGCAAGAGTAAGGAAAAACTTATACTTCGTTGAGCTTGAGGTTGTTTTCCAACAGTTAGGAGTAAGATAACACACCTCTAAGGGTGTGTTTGGTTGGGGGAATGTGAGTTTCCCATGGGAATGGAATCCACATTCCCCCGTTTGGTTAGCCGGGAATGTCATTCCCAGTAATCATACATTACCAATAGTGGATTTGTTGGGGTATATTACTGAGAATGTCATTACCTCCCTTTCCTTAGGTATTATTGGATTACCGACGTTTTGGACTAAAATGCCCTTAAATTTTTTTCTTTCAAAAATATTCTTATTCTGTCATTGAATAATAAAAATTCTACGAAGGTTAAATTACAAATTTATCCTTAAACTATTTTAGATTTACAAAAAAAAAATCTATAATTAAAATTTTATATGAAGTTCAGGGGTTAAAATAAAATTTTATCATTTCATTAAACCTTTTTATATTTTTAATTTTGTAAAAAAATTATATAAATTTTATGAATTTAAATTTTTAAAGAAAATATATAAATATTTTCCAACTTGTTCAAAAAACAAATATATAATAAGAACAATTTGGTTAAATATACATTCCAACAATCTTTTATTCCTTTAACCAAACACAGTAATCTTACATTCCTTTAACCAAACACAGTAATCTTACATTCCTTTAACCAAACACAGTAATCTTACATTCCTTTAACCAAACACAGTAATCTTACATTCCTGTTAAACTAACCAAACACAAAATACAACATTCTCAGTAATCTTATTCCCTGGTAATCTTTTATTCCCACTGGTAATCTTACATTTCGTGAACCAAACGCACCCTAATTATTTTATAATATTTGTAGATCAACATGTGTAATTTGCTTGCTTGTATGACTGCATGGAGCACAATATGTGCATGGATGAAATATGATGTTTTTGATGTTATTCATGTATGGAAAAGACATATTATGATCCATTTTAACTCTCATAAGATTTTAATATCGTTTGAGGGATTATTAGAATTTATTGGAGTAATTTTCTTGTTAAAAATAAGATATTTATGAGTTTGAGTATCGATATTTAACAAATAACATTGATATCTTTCTTGAGAAAGTCAATAATGGGAGTTTTGATTGAGTAGTATCGATATTATGTTCATAGGCACCGATACTTGATCAGCAGGTGAGATGTCACCGTGATTAGTGCAAGCGTACACCCGTTGACTACAAAATAGTGATAATCTTTCGGATAAGGATGTCAAATCCCATATGAAACGAAGCTATTGAGTCTAAATTTTAAAAATTGTTTAACCAAGTGAACCATTATGGTAAAGTTCTAAATGGAATATTTATTATGGCAGCCAATTTATTGATAAATTCTATTTATGGAAAACAAAATTAGGGTATGTTTGTTTGCGTAAAATGAATTACGGAATTTGTTTTTTTTGAAATCTCGTGTTTGTTTCACGTAATTTATTTTTCGGTTTCACGTAATTCATTTTTCGGAAAATGTTTTCCAGTGTTTGGTTGGAGGAAAACTGGTTGGTCAACGTAAAATATTTTCCTGTTCAACAAAATCTCCTTTGTGTTTTCTGGAAAAAGACTTACGGTCTGATTTTCCGTAAGTCATTTTCCGAACTTTTCACTTCAAATAATAAATACTTAAAATAATTTATTTTATGAATTTAATATTAATAAAATATTTTAATATCATTTTCATCAAAATATTAATTATTAAAATATTTAAAATATATTTATTAATATTTCTAATAATATAATATTATATTTTTAATATTATAATAAAATAATCAATTATATTATAATAATATAAGATATTATAGTTTTATTTTAATAATATATAATAAATTATTTATATATTTAATGATGAATAATATTATTTATATATTTAATGATGAATAATATTATTTATATATTTAATATTAATATAATAATCTAATAATATTTTAATAAAGATATTTAAAATATACTAATTAATATTTTTAAAATATAATATAACACTATTACTTTAATAAATAATTAATATAATTTATAATATTTTTATTTCACTAAAATATACCAATATTAATATTTTTATTAATAAAATTTTAAAAATAATATTTAATAATAAATATTTTAATTTAATATTTTAAAATAATAATATTAAGTTTTATGATAAATAATATTATTTATTTTATTTAATATTTGTAATAAATAATTTTTTTAAAAAAAACTTATCAACTAGTGGAAAAAATGTTTAAACAATATATTCCAAACATCGTAAAATGTTTTCCAGATGTTTTTTCAGAAAAATGTAATTCATTTTACGGAAAAATATTTTTCTAAAAACTTTTTCCAGAAATGTAATTCATTTTCCAGAATTCAAATTTCAGTAATTCATTTTCCAGAATTCAATATCCAGAATTCAATTTCCAAAAAACCAATTATAGCCAAACAAACATACCCTTAATTCCATTGGATAATACCATATTTCAAATAAAAACATATTAAAAAAGTAACTGCTTTTCTATCAAAGATAAAATATTTTTTCTCATCTAACTTGGAACAAAAAGCCAAACAAGATTGAAGTCCCTTCTTAGTAAACGCTTTCACAGTTGTACATTAGGTTATGAGAAAAATGTCACATTTTTTTCCAAAAAATAATTTAATTTTATTTAGTTAAAAAATTAATTTTTAAAAGTTAAATATTTTTACATATTTCATTTTTAATAATTAATTGGCAATAAAATGACAATAATAGTGGTAAAATTATTGTTTGTTGGCACTAGCAGTCATGTTCAAGTTTTTTTTCTTTCAAAATTTAAAAAAAAAATACGTTAAGTCGATCAATAGATCGAATGCCGATGATTATATAAAAAAATTACATTATATTAAATAACTTATTTTTAATTTTGAATGGCGACACTATTTTTTTAAAATCAACTAACCCTACATATAAAAATAAATTTTTAATGATTGTCGCTAATTTTTTTAAGAATTTTTATTTTCTTATAATGGGCAATACTTTCAATAAAATCGCTGAATCCAATTTTTGAAGGCATTGACTTTTTCCAAGAAAAGATCTCTATGATTTAGTAAAATTGAAACACTTTGCAATATATAGTTACATGCAGTGTAACGTTATTGCCTCGTGCTGGTTTTAGTATCTGAGCAGCTTCAAAGGACGATCTTTCTAAAGTTTAAACCCTAACTCAAATTTTCATCAAAAGAGGTAAAACATGTATTTTTGAGATCTTGAATCTGTACAATTTTATTATTTTCTGTTAGATTTTAATTTATATTCATGTTGAGATTTTTATTTTATTTTCTTAGCTTGTAAATTTAGGCAATCGCAAAAAAAAAAAAAGAGAGTTGTGTCTTAATTCCTTAAAAATTCCTTATGGACATTTTTTTAATTTGTTCTCTATTTAAAAATTCCTTAAAAATTAAAAGAAATTTTATAATATCCGAATAAAAAGGAAGTCGGGATTTCAGGAAGAACTGCCGTACGATATCCTTATGGATCTAGTACTTCCAAGTCAAAAAGTAAATTTGGGTCTATAACTATATATATTTGTATAAATATATGTGTTTTATGATTCATATATTTACCAATTGTGTCTTAATTCGACTAATAATTTTGTTACAATATGTTAAAAGTTGTCTTGGTTGATAAGTTTGGGTATAGTTTTGGAAAATGAAGTGGTCTGGCATGTTGATGGACCGTCGGGAAATATACTTGGTGAAGGGAAAGCTAACGGGGAGGAATCACATGTAATTGCTGTTCTCTTCTGGTTATGGTGGGAGAGTTTGAGGTTCATGCAGGCAGGAAAACCAAAAAGCCTTACCAGCATGTAGTTCTAGCAGGGTCTCAGCTTTCCTTGTTGGACTGCCAAATCGAAGCTTGGGAAGACGAGGATGAGCAAGAAAGGCACAAATTCAACGACATTAAGCCCGCACCGAAAGCGACGATGCCTGTATGATTTGTGCTGATGGAGGGGATTTGACCTTACCAGCATGTAGTTCTAGCAGGGTCTCAGCTTTCCTTGTTGGACTGCCAAATCGAAGCTTGGGAAGACGAGGATGAGCAAGAAAGGCACAAATTCAACGACATTAAGCCCGCACCGAAAGCGACGATGCCTGTATGATTTGTGCTGATGGAGGGGATTTGATCTGCTTTGAAAAATGTCCCTCAACATTTCATCCCAAGTGTATTTTCATGCAGAGTATTCCGCAAGATGACTGGCTATGCTTTTATTGTGTCTGCAAATACTGTGCCACTGATGCTGGCATTTTAAACAAGTGTACCCAATGTGAAAAGCTATGTATGTACTTAATTCAACCCAAATGTATGATAGGATTTCAATTTTTGGATTCATAACTTGACACTGATTTTACAGATCATGGCAAACGTGGAGGTGAAAAGCTGGACCTGATGAACACTCCAGCTGCCTTGTTCTGTGGAAAAAGCTGCAGGAAGGTATCCATTTGTCTTGAATTCAAACACATTTCCCACCATCGTTTTCTCAACTGATTAACATTGGTTTTGCTTTAGATTCTTAAAAAGTTGCAGAATTTGGTCGGCCTTCGAAACGATCTCGGTGACGGCCTTTCATGGACTCTAGTCAAAGGCACGGATCAGCCATTGGATGGTTCCAATGAAGATGATGAGTACACCAGAATTGAGTGCAATTCCAAGGTTGCTATCGCCTGGCTGGTAATGAAAAAGTGTTTCTTGACAACCATCGACCGCCACACAAGAGCCGATATCGTCCAGAGCGTCGTCTACAACCGCGGCTCCTACTTTACCCGAATCAACTATATTGGCTTTTATACTGCTGTGCTAGAGAGGGAAGAGAGATTATCAGTGCTGCATCAATAAGGTCTCTTTTAACTTGATTCAAAGCTATCAACTAATTAACCATTGGGATTCACTTCACTCAAACTGCTTCACAGGGTGCATGGGAAAATGTTGGCCGAGATGCCCTTCATCGGAACCCGTCGGCAATATAGGCGTCAAGGGATGGCTCGAATACTGGAAACCTGTGTCGAATCGGTAATTAAACCAAACCATTATTAAATCAATGGAAAGGATACTGACATTGATACGTAGTTGATGAATGTTTCAGGCTCTTAATTCTCCGGAGATTGAGGAGCTGGTGATTCCATCGATGAATGAACTTACAGGGATGTGGATGGGCAAGTATTTGTTCCAAAGGGTTGAAGAAGAAAGCTTGAAGCAGGCACTGAGCGTGTACAATACACTGATGTTCCCAGCTCGAGTAGCGAAGCTGCACAAGACCTTGGCCAAGCTTCCAAAAAATTTGTGGGTTACAACTTACAACCCGGCACATTGATAGAGGTGCCTGTCAATGGGGATGATTTGGAAGTGTTGGAAGAGTTTGAGGACCACCTGTCCGGCATAGGTTTCCTTAATGTTTACTTGAAATAGTAAAAGGTCCAACACATATATTTCATCAATGAGAGCATTTAATAGAGCGAAAGAAAGATTAGAGTGAATTCGTTAAAGCATATATCGAAAGTATAGCATACTTGGAAAGACGTTTTTTGTTGTTGAAAAGCTTATAAAGTAATAAAAAAAAATAGTAAAGATTGTTAAAGTTCTTACTAAGCCGACTACATGTTTAGTTTTTAGATTCGAGTCTAAATTAGTGTTGATCTGATCTCAAGTTGGACCTAATAATTTTGGATCTAAACCCGACGTGTATCCGACCTGAATTTAAATTGAATCTGATAATGTCATAATCGAATCTGACCTGCATCTGACTTGATATGAACTCGAACTCGAGATTGACCGATAAACATTTGAAATTATGAATTTATGATAATATAGTGTGACAAAATATTTTTTTACTATTTAAGGTACATGATTAACTATAATAATTAAATTAGTATGTTCACTTTTTATATTTATAAAATTATAATCTATAAATATACTTAAAAGTTCTGTTCAATTAATAACTTATGATTGATATAGTTATTAAAAATATTTTTTCATAATTTAAAAAAAATTATTAATTATAATTTTTTGATTAGTAAAATTAGTTATAATCATTATATTAATAAATTTGTTTTCTATATTAATTATGATCATTAAATTATTAATTATAATTATGATCATTTGATAAATTTTTTATTTATAATCATTAAATTAATTTTACTAAAATATTCATTTATTGATTATTTTTTATTATAAGTACAAGTTAATATTTGTTCAAAGATAATTCTCAATCCTTTGACATTTAATACTCACACCCTAGCATTTCTGGTGCTCGAACTCGGGACCTCAAGGAATAACAACAATTCTTTTACAACTAAGGTCACTCGGTTCGTGCATTAATTATTAATTTTATTATATTAGAAATTAAATTATATAAAATGATTTTAAATATCAATACGTTTAAATCATTATTATGATGTAATAATTTCACTTAAAATTTTAATATATATATATATATTGATTAATTTGAGGTAAATACAAAACACTATATGTTCAAAGATAACTCTCAAACATTTGACGTTAAATGCTCACACCCTTGGCATCTATGTTGCTCAAACCTAGATCCTCAAGGAATAACAACAATTCATTTACCACGGAGGCTACTTGGTCCCAACTTGACATTTACTTGACTTATAAGTTCTAAACTTTTAATTGATAACTGATATTATAATAAGACATCTATCAAAATAATTTTTTATCTTTAAGCACATAATTAATTATGATGATTAGATTAATAAATTTATTTTTATATATTATATATATATATATATATATATATATATATATATATTCAAAAGTTTAATTAAACCAATAATTTATGATTGATAAATATATTAAAAAATAATTCTTCACCATTTAAGGCACATAATTAATTATAACCATTAGAAAAATAAGTTTAATTATGACCATTAGATTAAAAAATTTACTTTCTATAAATGTAAATTGTAATAAATAAATCGTTTATATTTTTATACCACTAATATAATAACTCTAAATTATTAATTCTTTTCCTTAAATTGTTTTAGTTAAAACATTCATTTATTAATTAATAATTTTATTAGATTATACATTAGACTATATAAAATGATTTTTAAATATCAATAAGTATAAACTTTATTAATGATGTATAAAATTTAATTAATGATGTAGGGAGGGAAGAGATAATAGAAGATTTTCATTTTAAAATTTTACTAAAATTTTAAAAATTATGAAAGGAAGAGAGAAAAGAGAAGGTTTTCATTTTAGAAATTCACTAAAATTTTAAAAAGTAGAGTGAGAAGAGGATATTTTTCATTTTAAATTTGACATAATGCAACAAAGAACTACTAACGTTTGACAATAGTGTCAATTTGGGTTCTATTCCTTTTTTGAGCAAATTATCCTAAATATTTCATTTTGGATCAAAAGACTCTTATTAGATGAAAACCACTAGTAAACTGACAGTCAACACATGAATATGACATAACAAGCTTATATAACATCACACATTGATGTAGTAGTGTCGCATATGCAAAGGTGATGACATGTCAAATGCCACGTCAGTAAAAAAAATCAAAATTTTTCTTAAAATAATTATATATTTTTAATAATTGTCAACCAATGCAATGATGACAAATGTCATAATCTTATTGAGTTAAATATAAAATTGCAAAATTTGCATTTGTTGAGTATTGAACTCAAGTTGCTAGGGTTAAAGCCTCTTACATGTTACCACTAAACCAAGTCCGAAACTTGGTTAATTTTTTGTCTGTAAAATTTAATACCCTAAATTTTTCTGAACACGTCAAATTAGATTACAGACAGTCAAAGACCAATTCAAAGACGTTTGTATGTCAATATCAAATATATCCAAGCGGCATTGGTGGTGAGAGTGGAAACTAGTTCTTGGAATTTGATTAATGGGAGCGTTCAGAAATTGTGGTCGTCAATGTTGGATTTAAACCTCTACCTAATTAGACTCAATTGGGTTCGGGACCATGTGTTCATATTTGGAAATTAAAGGTAGAATTAAACCTGATTTTATTGAATATCCAAATACCCAGAATTATTAATTTACAAACCCAATATTATTAATGTTCAAACAATCCATTATACAATTACCAAAATTCATACAATTAATCCGACCCATAAAATTAATGTTCGAAATTGGAGGGTGTTTTAGTCATTTCATCAATTCAGACATATATAGTACTTCCCAATAAGTTGATCTTCAAATGTTTATTCAAATATTATAAAATCTGAGTATCTTGTGATCTCGAAGGCTAGAATCTAGTTATAAGATTTTTCAATAGATCAAGAATTTAAATAGATAAATTAGTAGTTTTAACTGATCAAGTATGAATTCTCATGTCATTTCCACTATTAGTGGTTTAATGAATTGTGTAACGTTCGGGAAACAACAAGGACACCTGAGTTACTCTAGCAGTATGACAATCATCTTGATTGATTAGAATATCCGAATATATATCAGCTAGTTTCAAGGCACTTTAGTTGTTGGATGGGCGCAGATGCCCCAAGACTCTAAGGAGTAAGTTGATCGGGTGTACGTTTTCGATGAAGTTTTGGATCTCACCCCAGATACCCAAGAGTATCATAGGTAGTCTAGAGGGGTGTGTGTCTCGAGATGCAGAACCCTCAGGCCACATCATGATGTCTACCTCAACTATTCATGTTAGTGATCTTGTATGCTTGTACCTCTTCCTGATAGTATGCTTATGTAGTGAACGCACGTAGTACATTACAATTATTAGTGTGATACTGAGTTTGTGAGATTAGTGTTCAGAATTTGTTTCCATGCACCAGTTCTTAAGAAATTCTACGAAGAGCTTATCACTGATACGCTATTTCTTAATTTGTCGAGACACCAGAGTACGATTTGAGTCTTTTAGAGGATATATATATGCTATTCATAGCATTCATGTAATCCAAAGATCTCGGTGTTGGAAACTTTTCTGTGAGAAGAGTGTTGGAAACTTTTCTCTTCGTCTTCTCACTAGTATTCCTTGTATGCTAGCTCAGGTTTGCTTGTAACTATTGAGTAGTGAAATGATAATCTCCGGTAGATTATCCTATCCGTCGGTTTTTACGTTGATAAACAATAATTAGGACTAGGAGTGTGGCATGTGATCAGAGGTATTCCTTGAACTAAATCAAAATTGCTCATTGCAGGATTGTGCCTAGGATAAAGGAGACACATTGTTCCGGAATAATACCTCCAAAGCGGAGGATACAACAAAATACAACTTCGATTACGTTTTATTTCTTCCAACCTTCCTCAAATTTCATTTTCTTTTACTTAAAATATAAGGAGAGAAAAAGTAATGTCCATTGTTTTACTTGGCTTATTTTTTTTCTAATACAAACATGATGTTAGAGTACAAACACTATTAATGATTATATGTAGAAGTAAAATTAGATGTTAGGTTTCGTTTTTAACGTGTCAATTGCAGGGAGAAAAAAAAAACCCAAAGAAGTCGCGATTTAAAAAAAAAGATATGAATACATAGTGGAAAAGTGAAAACATACGTATTTTCGAAATCTTCAAACATGTTTGTTGAGTGAAGCTTTTTCAGTCTCATCAATGGAGAAAGGAGAAGAAATACTTGTGAATGAATGATCACCACCACCAACTTTTCCTTTCTTGTAATGCTTTTCTATCAACCATATGAAAAACGACGGAAAATATAAACACGCCTCGTCGGTGGACGGTATGTACACATGGCAAACACCCACCACTTTCCGTATTATAAATTCTCACTAATTAATGGGCTCTCCTATTAATTTTTTTATTAGTGTAAGATAAATACATGGTAATATCTATTTAAAGATAACTTTTAATCTTTTAATATTAAATATTTATACTTTTAATATCTATGATGTTCGAATCCGGTTCCTCAAAGAATAACAACAATTCTTTTACCATGGTGCTACTAATTTTTCGATGTGAATTCGTTTTGTTTCAACGTGTGGTGTGACTGCTCCAAAATATTTATCACGTAATTATGATAAGCATATATCAGTCTTTACCTTTTTGGTCCCCTCCCACTATAGAATCTAATTTATTAAAGTAAAATCTCATAAAATTGCACTAAATCGAACACCACACCCATAATTTGGTCCCAAAAGAACTGAAGATGAATGTCGTTTTTGTTGCAGCATTTAGATTGTTGTTCTACCGACAACAATTTTATGACAATTGTGGAGCAACAATGTGTTTAAAAAGTTTCGAGTGTGGAATTTATGAAGAAACTTTAATGGTAAAAGGAAATGTTGATCTTTCAAGAGATCATAGATTTAAGCAACGATATTTATAGATTGTATATATATTATTAAAAAATTAAAAAAATTATGAATATATATTATTTTATAATCACATTAAACTATTAAAAAAAAATTTAGAGTGTGTACAACAAAACAACAATCGAATGGCCTACAGTAGCAACCGCTGACAACAAGGATTCACGTTCCCATAGTAAAATGAACAAGTTTAACTACTTTGGTTACTTTCGGTGTTTGATCTCGGTGGAAATGATAAGAAACCTTCTTCATTACTACAATATTGGCATAGAAAGTCTAAATAATTAATTATATCAACATGGACGACATTAGAATGAGAATTGCTATTAATTATAAGGTAAAGTACATTCATGATCATTTAATTAATTTTTTTAAGTATCTCGCCACTTTTTTCATTAATTATTAATGATTAATAACTTGATTAATATCACTTAGATAATTTAGTTTGCACGAACCAAGTTATATCAATAATTAGAGAGGTGGTTGTTATCCTTAGAGGTCTTAGATTCAAGTACCAACGATTGAAGAGAATTTAAGCGTTCACTATCAATTAGTTGAGAGTGTTTAAAACAAACATTGTCACTTGTAATCAACCTAGATTAACAAAAAAAAAATTAATTTGTATAAAAATTTAAAAATAAACAATCAAATGAAAATGTGTACATAATTAATAATGACAAGTGTAGTTTATCCTTAATAATATCAACAAGTTTATTCATTTTTTATAATATATATAACGCGTATATTTTATTCGAAATTCGTCATAATTGAGAATTGCTAGACACAAACCGGAGGGAGTGCTGTTTGACTGCAACTTATTATGTCCATAATTTCAAGGTTTCAATGAGAAAACTCAATATTCCAAATTCAAACTTTTACTGTGCCCACAAGACAGGAAATTTTTGCTTTAGCTTAAACTCCATAATCTGTTTTTATCAAATATATACTCTAAATTTCAGTTAAAAGTTTTGAAATGTACGAACTAAGTGGCATTCGTAATAAATGAATTATTGTTATTGTTTTAGAATTTGGATGTGAGTACTATCAATATCAAAGATGTGAGCGTTCAATGTCAAAAGATTAAGAGTTATCTTTGAACATATACTACATTTTACTTATCCCAGATTAATAAAAAAAAGTTTTAAAAAATAAATAAATATGTTTGAAGGGTCTAAATTATCTTTAGACAAATTCAAAAAGTAAAAACAAAAGACTAGAATATTTCAATTCCAAAAACATGGAGCATTAATCTAAACTTTGGAGCCATATAGTTTATTCCGGCATGTGTAAAGGAAAAAGGAAATCAATAAGTTATATAAATATATATTTGTATGAGACTCAGTATTTTATAATTACAAGGATTTTTATTATATTAAATAAATAGGATTATATTTTAAATGAGATTTTTTTTACATGAATTGCAAATATTTTTATTTATCTGTTTAAATATGATATCTGTAAAAAAATTTAATATCTTAAATTACATTAATGTGAAGTTTAATATTATAAATTCGGTAAAAAAATGTCTAAACCTCCTTAGTTAATATTAGTTCAATTCTCTACTTTGCTTTTTTTTTTAATTAATCAGATAGCTATATTCCTCTTAATTGTTAAGTTAATAATATTCACTCCACTTCCATAAAAAAGATATTGTTCATTTTATGCTTAAAGAAAAAAAATTTAAAAATCATAATATTTAATACAATGGATATGTGACCTTATATTTTTCTATTTAATATTAAATAGTTCTATGTTTAAAAGAAGAAAAAATTAAAAATTATAACATTCATTTCGTCTATTTTTTATATAATTAATCAATTCTATAAATACATGATTGTAAACATAATCAACTAAAGAGACGAAACTAAACCGATCCTTGAAAAAAGAAAATAAAAATTAACTAAGACAGATTGCAAACTCAATATTTGCATGATTCTGTTTTAATCACTTAACTATATTTTTTCAAAATCATATCTAACGTTATGTTTTAATTTTATTTTGGTCATCCATCATTAAAAAATTAACTATGATAATGATGTGTCATCATAAGCTAATGTCACATTATCATTGAAAAGACATAAAAAGAGCCACATTAGCTTTTTTGTTAATTTTTTAACTGGAGGACGACCAAATAAAATCAAAATATAACGTCAAATATGATTTTTTTTTTTAAAATTAAATGACCTAAACAAAACTCCAAAAACAATGGAGTGACTAAATATGTAGTTTATCATATTTTCTATGCAGAAAGTGTATCTTAGGGGCTGTTTGTTTACTTCAGAATGATTAAGTACTGAATGATTCAAAAGCTGAATGATTCAGAGGCTCTGGAAGAATTAGCTATAAATGTGACACGTTGTTTGTTTACTGGCTCTGAATCATTCAGAATGTACTTCTGTGCTGAATCATTCAGCACTGTTTTGCTGAATCAGTCAGCACTGAATCATTTAAATGTGCGAAACAAACGCGCTGAATGCTGAATGGTTCAGCATTCAGCACTGAATGATTTCATTAAGAGGTAAACAAACAACCCCTTAGTCTTCGTCAAACAACATTACACATTTACAAAAGTCTAAAAAAGGAAATAGATTAGAAATTTTCAATTATTTTTTAATTTATATTTTTCAAAAAAGAATACAACCGACAAGTGAATTTCGTAATCTTAATGTTTAAACTTGGAATTTAAACTCTGATAGATGTAACAAGCTGTACATTTGAGATGGGGGGAACTAGTTTATCTTAAGTTGCATACATTACCTAATTAATTAGTCTTTTACTGGTAAAATAAGAATTTGAATCCAAAGTTACGTTTGTTAAAAAGGGGTTTATTTTACTAGTTTATTCAAGTGGTAAGTAGTTAGATATTCCTTAAGCAATATCTCAAGTTCGAGTTCTTGTGTATACAGAAAATCCATGTTGGAGAACTTACTGACCAAAGTCATATGTGCAACACATATCGATCCAAATTAATCAATGCGAAGCCTTAAAATCGATATGGGTAGAAAAAAAGGGTTACATTATGATCATATGAATCACATTTCTACTTATTTATTTATACATTAACCTTTGATTTCAATCTACCAGTACGTATTTTGATAATAAAAAAAATCTACCCGTACATATCAACAAAAGATTTTTGTTAATACAAAAAAACAAGTAAAATAACTATTCATATTTCAGAGTCTTCATTGACTTATGCAAAGTACAAAAACCACAAAAGTCAAAATATTCTCAACCACACCGACCAAAAATATATTCAGAGCAAAAGGGTAAAAACTGAAAATTAAAATTTTATTAGTCAGCTAATTCGTCACCGTTTTAAACAAAATTATAAGTTTTTGTGTGATTATATGGTAATATTCTTAATTATTTAGTGATAAATGTTCAAATATCCATGTAAACATCGTGTGGGAACTCGATATCTCTAGAGACTAGAGATAACAATCATCTCTTAATCACGAATATCACTTAGTTCGTATAGTAAAAAAAAGTTAACTACACCCATAATCATCAAATTATTAATTAAAAATACATAAATATTCAAAATTAAATTTATTATTAAATCACCTATTTGATAATTATATCATCTTATTAAAATATAATAACGAAAATATCATTTTAAAAGTAAAATAATAATTGTATGGGCAGTTAATCCTTAAAGAAGTCAATCTCTCAGTCAATTTCCTTGATCATAATCGACTTTTCTTTTATTTTTTTAAGAAGAAAACCACATGGTCGATTATTCTTTTTACTTGAACAAATCCATGATGATTTTTTTTCAATTAAACGTTCATATTCATGATTAAGAATAATAATTATTTTATTAGTGATGTTTCTTAGTTAGTGCCCATTATGAATAGTGAAAAAGAAATTGTCAATTTTCAATATTGCCATTGTTATTAGGTTATTCATGTAATTATGAAATACAGTATGGGTATTGGTTGGAAATGTTGGGTCTATATGTACTCATAGATCTTGTTTGCTGGTTTGCAGTTTTAGCAATCGCTTCTCTTTAAATCTTCACTGTTTCTTTCCTAGAGTCGTCTCCATGCAGATGGGCATCAGCTCCACTCTTCCCGCACAAAACTTGCACGTCTTTCAAGCCAAAAGGCCAAGTTTCAAGTGCCGAAGATCACCTCTAAACCCTTTAATAACTCCTCAAAAGCCTCTTGTTTCATCAGCTTCGTCGACTGAGTTGACTCGCCAGCACCTTTCTAACCTCGAGAAAATCCTCCAGAAAACAAACCGGACCGATCCACAGCTAGAGCCGGTGACCAAAGCAGGCGGTAAGGGTTTGCTCAAAGGGCTAAATCTTTCGAGGATTTGGCCTGAAATGAGTGCCGCCGAAGAGATGTCTCCTCGCCATTTGAATAGGCTTAAGAGGCTATTGTCGAAGACCATGGAGTATTCTCCTAGGAACAACCTGGGTTCTCGTTGGAGAGAGTACCACGGTTGCAATGACTGGTCCGGCTTGCTCGACCCGCTCGATGAAAATCTAAGGCGAGAAGTGGTTCGATATGGGGAATTTGTTCAAGCTGCTTACCACGGTTTCCATTCCAATCCCACCACGTCAAAAAATGAAGAGGCTCCGTTGCCGAGACACGTCTCATTGCCTGAACGGTCTTACAAGGTGACTAAGAGCCTCTACACTACCTCGTCGGTCAGGTTGCCGAAATGGGTGGACGACCTTGGGTGGATGACCCAACGGTCTAGTTGGATGGGGTTCGTAGCGGTTTGCGATGAAAAGAGGGAGATTCAACGAATGGGGAGAAGGGATATTGTCATTGCCTTACGAGGAACTGCTACGTGGTTGGAATGGAGGGAGAATTTTAGAGCCCAACTGGTTGAAATCTCTGAATCCGATGACCCGACCCAAAAGGTTGGATGTGGGTTCTTGAGTTTACATAAAACACGTGGTGCTCACGTCCCTAGTTTGGCTGACTCAGTGGTTGAAGAAGTAAAAAGGTTAATCGAGATGTACAAGGGAGAGAAGCTTAGCATTACAATCACGGGACATAGTCTTGGAGCAGCTCTATCTCTTTTAGTTGCTGATGAAATAAGTTCATGTGCGCCTCAAGTGCCACCCATCGCCGTGTTTTCCTTCGGAGGACCCCGAGTAGGTAACCAAGGTTTTGTGGACCGACTTAATAAAAAAAATATTAAAGTATTACGAATCGTGAACAATCAAGATTTGATCACAAAGGTTCCGGGTGTTTTCATTGGAGAAGGAACTGAAGAACAAGTTCAATATAAACATGAAAAAGAAGCAAGAAACGAAAGCTTTGCTAGCGTGTTCAACAGGCTTGGAAACAACAATCCACTGGCATATTCCCACGCCGGAACAGAATTACGAGTTGATACTAAAATGTCGCCTTATTTGAAACCCAACGCTGACGTGGCATGTTGTCATGATTTGGAGGCTTACCTGCATTTGGTGGATGGGTTCTTGTCAATGGATTGTCCCTTTAGGTCAAATGCAAAGCGGAGTTTAGCAAAGTTGATTCATTACCAAAAATCAAATGTAAAACAATTGTATACTCACAAGGCCTTGAGTTTGAACCCTGAAAGACGGGATAGCTTTAGCATCCCAATCACAACTTGTTTGCCTAGTCCCTCTCGATAAGCTAAGCATATCAGTAGCACAAATGTAAAGGGACAAATAAAAGGGGGAAAAGCTTGTGTATAATTGAAATATGGCGTTGAATTATCTCGTCTAGCTTGAAACTGAGTAGTTTATATTGTATGAGTGGATTTATTATTTTTCTTACATATATATGTCACGGGGCTAGACTTAAAATTAGTAAATCGTGAGGTCGTAGGCACCAGAGCATGAGTTGGGTGCCTGAGTTAGCCTTCAACCTGGACAAATAAAGCCTAAAAGTCACTTAAGCGATTTGGACACAATGGATTAAATGTGTGGAAGTAGAATAAGAGAAGACTTTGTAAAGAAAGATGACAAGAGAGACTATAGCCCCCCAAATTTCGAATGTATCTTATTTACTCATTAATCAATCAAGATAATTGAGGTGGGGAAAGCTTATATTTATACTTTGTTAAATGGAAGGGACTTCTTGACTTGGGTCCTAGTTTAGGTTCAAAAATCAGATAGACCAATATCACTCTAGTTGCACAGAGTGTCACTAGATTTATCAGGGGAGAATGTCACGGATCATGTGCTCACGACCAGGACCAGTATGAGCTGACCAGTCATGACGCCTCCGACACCATCTTAAGCCACCCTAGGATGCCACCAACACTATC
Source organism: Hibiscus syriacus (assembly GCF_006381635.1). Lineage (NCBI taxonomy): Eukaryota > Viridiplantae > Streptophyta > Magnoliopsida > Malvales > Malvaceae > Hibiscus > Hibiscus syriacus. The sequence continues at coordinate 188,989 of NW_024062758.1, read as the reverse complement.
TTGGCGACCATAGGAGCCTGAACACCATCTTAAGTCATTTCATCTAAATTGGCTCGTTCCTTGAATATATCCTTTAGAGTAATACAAATAACATTGATGTAATTCAATCTCAATCATTGGATGTAGGGGACTTCAAATATAAATAAAGGCTTATCATCACCTCATTTCGCATTTTAGATTTGAGGAATACAAAGTTAAGCATTCTCTCAATTTCCTTGCTCTTTGAAATGCATCATTTCCTTTTAGAGTTCTTCTTGCTTCCGCATTTTGATCTAAGCTATTTCGCTTGAATTGTTCAGGCTGGCTTAAGCAAAACCATCGAAAAAGTGTCTAATGCCTTACATTTTCTAGTTTGAGATTCTAGAGCAATGAAACAAGGCACTAGCCCGTATGAATGCTTTATTTAGGGAGAGAGATTCATGCACCCACATGGTTCATGCACGTCTAATGAGGAAGTATGGAGTTGAAGAGCCTTGCATTTGTTTGTTAAGCCTATAAATATGTGGCTACTGACATTTTGTAAAACAACTTATTGATTGATAATATATTGGGAGTGTTGACTCTATTTGTTCCTATTTGAACCCAATTTTACTTATTGTTGAATATTGTTAAGTTAAATTGTAATTAGTTAGGAAGTTTTGCAACTACTTGTTAGTTAGTTAGTCTGTTGCTAGAATACTTGGCGTATAAATACTGTTTGTAATCTTACTTGTGATATATGAGAAACTGCCCATTTAATCATTCATTTTCTTGAATTTAACACTTATCAAACTTCTATGTGCCTATGTCTGCATGGGTCTTGGACCTTGATTCGTGTCCCATGGCATTCTCTGCCACTAAATTCAATAATGTCCGTTCAAAATTAACTTGGACAGGGTGATCATGGATCCCCCTCGAGGGCTTAGCCTACTTCCGATGTCTTTGGACGACTTGCCTTGGCATATATAATTATATTAAAAATTTAATCTTCTTTCTTGCTGCCATTGTTTGAACAAATGAGTTTGACGTTTTGCATAAAATAAATACGAGAATGAAACGACTACCCTAAATTGTTAAGAAAGTAGTTGCCATACATTTTTCACACCCCCAAATCTATGAGCCATAGGAGCATCCGATGCAGGCTTACATTACATGTGGCTAACGCATGCAATAATTTTTGACGTGTTTATTTATATATCACAATAAAGAAAATATTTTTAAATCGATATTTATTAATAAAAGCACGCCATGTCTTCTATCCTACGTGTCAAGAAAGAGTGTTATTTCAAGATTAATCAAGAATGGATTAAGGAAGCAATTTTTTGCTTTACCAAAAATAAAATAAATAGAAATTGAATTTTGTCGTGGTAGGACCAAAAAAAAAACTTGTTCATACGCTAAATAGTCCTAAAGTCATCATCATCAAATTAAAAAAAATAAAAAATAGTTTGAAGTAATGTCGGCAAGTCATAAAATTATTTTATTTAACTTTTAATAATAATTATTAATATAATATATGTTTATAATTTTTCTTGATAATTGACAATACATACACATCCTTCCGGCGTTGCTATTTAAACTCGAGATCTTAATAGAAAATAATATTTCTTTTAATCACTAAAATCTATTCATCAAATTAATATTTTTTAGATGCGATGTTAAAATTATTTATAGCCTTCAAATCGTAAGTTATTGAAAACTTGTAATAATAACTGTACCAAATAATATTACTTTAGTTTGGTACATGTGCTTGGAGGAAACGAAAAAGAAAATGCATAACAAAGCTTATTATTAATATTAATATAAAGTTTCCAATGAATATTTGTCAAAGTTCAATCCAAAGGTTGAAAAGGTATACAATATAAATTTCTGATTATATAATTGTTGGAATTAGCATATGAAAAGCTGTATGGTCAAACGAGATACTTTTAGTAAATAAGTTGTTTGTCAAAGCCTAATAAATTGTTTGGAAAGAACAAAAGAGAAAAAAGGTTGAGGATCTATGTAAAGAATAAGATAAAAAATGTCAATAGAATTTATTTTCTGAACTAAATTGTCAATCACATTTCTTCTTGGTTACACGCTTACAGCTAGCAAATACAAATATTTCTTCCTTGAATTTGTCATTTGTCACACTTAAACCAACCCCAACAAATTGTTGAACGTCAAGCTTGGTGAGGTGTTGAAAGCTGGTTGGAGCAGGGTAAATGTTGAAGATCAAGCTTGTGGTGCTGTCGAAGTTAGTTGAAGTCTGTTGGGTTTGTCAGTTGAATCGGGTTTTGCCCAACTAGCCTATGTTGGGTCAAACTCATAGTGTTGACCCGTATAGCTAGAATGGGGCTATATAAATGAGCTTAATAGGTTAGGGCATGTATCATCTTTGGCCTACATTTCTTTGTTTGTTATTTTTCCCTAATGCTTGACAGCAGTAGTACATTTTTTTTAATACGTTTCATCACAAATATCTTACCATTTTTTAAGGTTGAAGCACATTATTTCACTTAATTATCTTCATATAATTGTTTCTGAACAATAATTAAAAATTATAAAATAATTGTTAAATTTATTAAATTATTATACAATATCATTAATTTTAATAAATTATTACAAAATGAACATTAAACTATTAAACTTTTACGGTTATTATAATATTGTAGTGAACATTTTATAATAGTTAATATCATTACTAAATAATGGATGAAATTAATATTCATATATCAATTTAGAAGTAAAATTTAACAACTTAAGATAAGATGTCTAATTCAAGTATTAATTAAAAAACTCATTTAACGACTTAAGAGAAAATATCTAATTTAAGTATAAAATGTATATGTAACCCATTAAATAAGAAAGTTATATATTTCACATGAAAATAACAGTAATATTTTCTGATATAATAAAAAAAACAGACAATCGTCCCATTCCCATCGTAATATTAGACAATTTCATTCATGATGTGTATAATAACAAGAAGGATAAACTACACCTTTAGTATCTAAACTATTACTTTTATTTTGTTTTAGTATCTAAATTTTATTATTTTTCAAAATCATACTCAATGTTTAGATTTTATTTTGGTACCGATCGTTACAAACTTAACGGTGATTTTGATGTCTCATCATAAATTAATTCCATGTCCACTGAACTTTCAGAAAAGCTGTTGAAGTTGTTGAATGCTGATGTTTATGTTTCCTGAGAATAGTCGTAGAAGATGAAAAAGGAAAAGAAAAGAACAAACCCAGATATGGTAATTGGGTGTGTTCCTCTGCAAGCCCAATAACATGTAAACCAATTGAAGGTAGCCCAACGAAAATTACGGTTAAACCCCAAAAGTATATCTCTGAAATTGGATTGGGGAGTCAAAATTTCTTTGTCAAGCAAGTATCCAAAGATGTAAACTTCAAAAATTTCCGAGCTCAACCAGGGAAAAAGAAAAACAAAACTTTCGATGATAACTACTACTAGATTAACTTAGTATGACAATGCACTTACCAAAAATATCCTACTCCCTGTGCCTGTTACATATATTGAACGGCATATCTTATGATGACAAATGACGCAACAAATTACTTTTATTTTATAACGATTATCGAATTCATTAAGTGATCTCAGTGATAAAATGAAAGATATGTTGCTCAGTCGTAAGCTCGTGAACAACTTGAGGAACAGAGGAAGGTGGTGAAGAGGAATCAAGAGAAGAACCGACCATAGCATCCAAATTGATTGTACGAGTAGCTTGAGGACCTTTACGTTGAGTAAATCTGAAATTCGATGGAAATCTTATAAGCCGATAACATTGACCTGGCTTACGGCCCTTGATTTTGCAATAGTAACGCACCCAGGGAACCGACAATGGCAAATAGTTGAAATCCTATAAGAATTCAAAAACAGGGCTCCCAGGGAGCCGAGAATTCATTGGTTTAGTTATATTTTAGGACTCTTCTAATTTTAAAATGAAATTTTGAGTTCCTTAAATTTTATTGTTTATTCAATTTTAAAGATCCTATTTATTTTAAAGCTAAATAACTTATTCCTTATAATTCAATCCTAGCTCTGTCTTGATTATGATCTTATCATAAGTCATTTCGGAGCATATACATGAGCTAAATATTGTCTGTCAAGTTTACCAGAAGATGTCAAAGCTGATAATTTCCAAAGTTTTTCATCCCGTACATAAATGTGGGGGGACAACAGTGTCGCCATGAGAAGTTGTTTTTCGTCTGATTTCATTCCTCATCACGCAGTCGTGGCAAAAAATAAATGAACCACTTTTGGATCCACGCACCTAAACTTGGATTATACAATTTAATTCTGACTTCATTGCGTTTCAGCAGTTTCTGCAGCCCAAAGAAAAATGTGGTTTCAGTTAAGGTGCAAAAAGAAGAGTATAAAAATCATCAGGTCATGACAATTGAATATGCATAATTCAGTTGAGGCCACAGTCCCAAATGTGATCCGTGGTGGACCAATGGTAGGTTCTGGGCTCACCCTCACAGCCTTTTTAAGCCAGAAAAATCCCATTGATTACGTGTCATCAAACCGATGGAAGACACTGGGTCTTATCTGCATTCCAGAATATGTAGGATCAAAAAAAGCTTTGCTAGCTGCCAAAGATGAAGATGAAGGCTGGACAAGCTAGCCTTGGACACAGAAAATATTCATTTTGTATCTCCACACGTTCAAAGCTCACTAAAAATCTTCTGCCCTAGCAACAGCTCAAATCGCAAAAATCAATTTTAGTAAGGCTAAAATACACCAATAATTCTTTGACCATAAGATATTGTTTGAGTCTACAATTATTACAAGTTGCAAAATGGTCCTCTAATTTTAGGGTATTATTTTATTGAGTCTTCTGATTATTAAAAGTTATAATAAAATCATCTAATTATTAATATGTTCTAAACTTATCATTTTTTTGAGCTTAACGTTAACTTGCTAATTAAAATATGATGTTATCATATTTTAATGATGTTTATTCGCACCGTCGTTATTTACTCACTGGCTCGACGACGTAATGTATACGGAAAGTCAATCCACAAAATACAACTCAAACGGTTTTGAGAACATATTTTATCTAGTTCAAGTCCAACTCATATGACCATCATTTTTTAACGAAAACGAATGAGTTTTAAACATATGAATAGTTGGGTGAGAATTTTAAAACTTGTAATAGCCGGGGACTCAACAGAACATAGGCGGATCATTTTGTAACATATAATAATCGGAGGACTTAATAAAGTAGTACCTTATAGTTAGGGGACCATTTGTGTACTTTACTCTTTTACTAATTTTGTTTCCGTTAGAAACAACCTAGTTTCCCTCTTAAACACTATAAAACCCCCTCCATTCACACCAAATTCTCCATCCTTGAAATTACACTACTCTTTAACTTATACTTGAGACAAGAAGCTACTAGGGTTTTGAGAGAGATGGCTCCGAAAACATCAGCATTGCTTGCCCTCTTTTTCGCTCTCAACATTCTCGTCTTCTCTCTAGTCAGTGCTTGTGGTACTTGCCCTTCCCCCAACCCAAAACCAAAGCCCACTCCGTCTGCAAAAGGCAAATGCCCCATAAATACCCTTAAACTAGGTGCATGTGCTAACGCGCTTGGTTTGGTCAATGTGACCGTGGGTTCACCCCCAGTGCAGCCATGCTGCGTGCTCATCAAAAACCTTGCAGACCTTGAAGCTGCCGCTTGCCTCTGCACAGCAATCAAAGGCAAAGTCTTGGGCATCAACCTTAATGTCCCGGTCACCCTCACCCTGCTTCTCAACGTCTGCTCAAAGAAGGTTCCACCTGGCTTCATATGTCCCTAATCAGTGTTGTATCTTCATTCTCCCCTCTGTGTTTTTCGTGGTTTCGAAGTTATTGTTAATTCCCTCTTCGCGTTGCCAACTTCTTGTTTCCTTTATCGCAGTGTTGGTTTCCTTGTGGATTGATATTGTATAATTGTGTACTACTTGTATTTATTCGAGTGTCGGTTTATGTATCTTTCAGAGTTATAGTTAATTTCCAGTTCGTATTGTGAACTTCTTATTTACTTTATTGTAGTACTGGTCTCCTTATCTTTACTGGCAAAGACAACCATCTATAGTTGTTCATGTATTTAGTCTCTCTTAAATCAACAACTTGAAGCTATGTCGTATCATTCTACTTATCGGTAAATAAAATAGGATAAATTATCGGAATGGTAATTTACCTTTTATATTTGGATTCTTTTGCTCATCAAATCCAAAAAATTTATGTTTTGATCACTTACTTTATCGTTTTATTAAGTTTTGATCTGAGACGTTGAATGTCATAAATTTGATGACGGGACACGTTAATAGAAGGGTTTAATTTTTTATTTTAACCCTTGAACTTTAGATAAAATAATTGTAAGAAATGTGTACTACAAAATAGACAAATTAGCACCAATAAATACAAGATTACAAAATAAATAAGTAGAAGATGTTATTGCTTCGTGGTAGTCCATTTCCTTATAAGCGAGCTCGCCCTGACCGCTATAACCGCAAAAACAGATGATCATCCTTCGAGGTTAACATAATACTTTCTAATTCGTACACCTGAAAGAGAAAGTTGGAACTCAGTTGATTGCCCTTTTCTCTAGTGATGAAAGAATAACCTAAAACTGAAATTTTTGCCGAAAACAAAGAACTCAAAAAGAAACTGGTACTAAGAGAAAATGATGAGAGGAGAAGAGCTAAGCAAAAGATTGTTGGATTAGTGAAAAAGAATTAGCAACAACAACCTTTTTATAGGTATGAGGTAAAGGAAAATCTCTTCTCATTTAGCTATAACGACACTTTTAAAAATTAAATTTTAAAATAATATTTTAATTATTTCAATCTAATCACAATTACATATTTAAAATTTAAAATAAAATAATTTAAATTATATATATATATATATATCCTTTTGTACAAATAAAAGAATATATATTAGAAACAAATTTAAAACATATTAATTCGAACGGCCCTTGTATGAGATATATGCATTTGCATTACTCCTAATTTTTCATTAATGCAAATAAGCAATGTTGTTCGAAAAATAAATTCCTTAAAAATGAGAAAAGAGTAATGTGAAATTATTCGCTTAAGTATTAGCGAGTGCATCTGGAATTGATACATAATAAAACGAGCAATTCGTTTATTTAACAAGTGATCGAATTCAAAATTTGTTAAAATAGGAGTCAACTCGTTGCATACAACTAATTTTTTCGGCAACTAAATTTCGCAATAGATCAATAATATGGCAAGTATACATTGGAATGCCGACAAGTGCTCTAGAAAGACAACCCAAAATATTTCATAGAATTTAGCTAATTCTTTACACTTACGTAAGTAATTTCATCAAGTCTAATGAAGAAGAAGAAGTGAGACGAGTTTTTTTTTTAATTGTTAACTCATACTTCTATTGATGAATTAATGGAAACTAACGTCCGAGATACTTAAACCAAACGAATCGATAACGTATGGGACCAAACACACTTAATTTTTAAACCGGTGACTAAAGTCGATCAGAACGAAAACAAATAGGAGTATTTGTATAGTTTACCCTTATTTTTTTAAAATTAAGTGGCTTATTTAATTTTAATAAAAAAATTAAAATTATTTTAGATTTAAAATATTCAAATATTCTAAAAAATTAAATATAAAATACTAAACAACTATATTACTAAAAAAGATTAAAATGTATGAATATTAAAAATATTTAAAAAAATAATTTAAAAAATTAAAAATATATACCAACAATCAGTTGATTTAGTAAGAAGAAACGTTAAATATTTAAATAAGGTCAGGATTTGAACCTTAACGTTTGCGAATGGAATTATCTTGTGGGATTATCTTCATAACCTCCCCTCCTCCATAAAATAGCCTTGGCTGTTTTGGGGGATTTGGGCTATCATGTTTCCCTTTTCACCTGCTACAAAGACGATTGTTATGTTGATTTCGATAGATGCCTTTGTAATAATTACTGGTATGAAGCATTTTCGGATTCTCTTGTCTGACATTGACTTTGTATAACATCTGATCATCATTTCATTCTTTTGTGTTTATCTGAAGAAGATAACTCTTACGGCCTACCTTTGTGGGGTTCAACATTATCTCGATCAATACCGTTTGGTAAAACTTGAAGTCAAACTTCATACTGACTTAGAATTGTTGCTTGATCATGAGGAATTACTATGGAAGCAAAATTCTATCTCTCATTGGATTCGTTTCAGTGATCAAAACATAAAATCCTTCCACTCTGGGGTTGTTACCAAGCGAAGAAAAGAAAGAATTAGCATGCTCAAAATTGTTTTGGATACTTGGTGTGATGATGATTCTCGTTTAAGAGTTGCTCGGTCCACTTCCGATGCACACGATCATAATGACCACTGGACGAAACCCCTCCCGATTTTGTAAAATTAAATGTTGATGGAGCCTGCCATGGGGGCATTGATCCGGGACACTGATGGTTTTGTACTGGCTGGGAGGGAGAGAAGAATAGATTGTCCTGGGATGGCCAGCTGTGTTGAAGCACGTGCTCTTTGTCATGGGTTGCGTTTGGTTTCAAGAGTTGGGGTATTCTCTGGTGCTGGTCGAAAACAATGAAGCTGTGATGGTTACACAGCTTCTTTTGATCCAAGACATAATAAGACTACGACCTTCCTTATCCCCAAAGGTTCTAATCTAGAGAGCCTTTGCGAATTTCCGTCCAATAAACTTATGTAATGTTCTTTACAAGCTTATAACAAAGATCATAATCTGTTGTCTCCTAAGTATTATTTCACAGCTAGTGGGTGACCATCAAATTAGCTTTATTGTTTGTCCTCTTCAACGATGCAAGTCTAATGGAATGAAGGCCTTTGTGATAAGTTCAGACCGGAAAGGGGCGATAGGGGTTTTTGCTCTCTCTGTATCTCTTTATTCTCACTATGAAACACCTCAGCCATTACATCACTCGTACTGTTAATTTAGAGTCTTGAATCCCCTTTTGTCTCTGTCAAAATGGTACTCCCATCTCACACCTCTTTTTTACCGATGATTTAATTCTTGATGCAAAGGCCGAGTTATCTCAATGATGCCATTGATCATATTCTTGAAGTCTTTCAAAGTATATCAGACCATAAAGTTAACAAAAAGAAAATTGTGATTTACTTTTCCGCTAATATTTCTTTGGAGGTTGCTGATTCTATTAGTTCTACCTTGGGCTTTCAAATGGTTTCTGAAATGGTGACTTACCCCGATTCGACACAACGGAACAAGTTCTCGGCTTTACCAAACTATCATCGAAAAAATCTGGAGAAGACTAAACAATTGGTCTGCTAACTCCCTAAGCTTTGCGGATAGACTTGCAATTACAAAATCTGTTCTTTCTGTTATTCCTATTCATTTCATGGATGCGTGCTTCCTTCCAGTTTGGGTTTGCAGAGAAATTGAGTGCATAATCCGCAACTTCATTTAGGGTGTTAATGATTCCAACAATTCTCTTCCTCTAGTCAACTGGGACTCCCTTTGTCAACCGATGACAAATGGAGGCTTAGGCGTTAAGAGACAACCTAACACAACATGGCTCTCATTATGAAGTTTTTTTATGCTGTGATAAACTCTCCTAGTCGTATATGGGTCCGATTACTGCGTGAAAAGTATAATGTCACAGAAGTGGTGTCAGATTCTCTCCATCAATCCCATTGTTCACCCCTCTGGAGATCACTTGTGAATGTTTGGCCCCTCTTCAAATCACAACTTGCTTGGTCAAGTGGAGTTGGAACTAGTATTAGCTTCTAGTTCGACAATTGGTCCCTGACCTTGGGCCCCTACATATGTTGAAGAAATCCTTGCTCACTCCCTTTGATTCTTCTCCTATTATTGCTTTCTCCCACCCGAATGGTTCGTGGAATTGGAATGCAATACACCAAGCACTCTACCACGAGGTCATCCCTTTCTTCCATAGCATCAGGCCTCCTGCCGCCTCTGTTGGGTATGATAAATACTATGGGAACCATGATGTCCATAAATGCTTCACTGTCAAGAGCGCTTACCTTCAACTGTCATAGGATAACTCTCAATAGCTAGACTTTAAGTGGAAAGCAATTTGGAAGCTTGATGTCCCTGAAGGAGTGCGATACTTGTTGTGGTTAGTTATGTGAGATAGGATTCTGATGAATTTCAATGGCAGCAAATGGCGCATTTCATATGACCCGACTTGTATATCCTGTGGAGAAATGGAGGAAACTACGATACACATCCTCTGGGACTGCCAGGCGATGAAACAACTATGGTACTATGAACTCCTCCATGGTTTTAATGCCCATTGGTTTTTCAACCTACATGTTGAGGAATGGATCTCTATGAATCTTAAAATTCGAGCTATCCACCCGTCCTTTAATATCCCATGGAATTCTTTGTTTTCATATTTGGTGTGGCATGCATGGAAACGAAGTAACAACAAGATCTTTCAAGAGGAATGCTCCAATGCGAGTTAAATACTCCATCAAAGTCTTGCCTTAGCCAAACATTTTACTCAGAGATCAATAGGCCCTTGTACTTCCAATAAAGAAGGTATTCAAGGCATTCAATATGTCCCTTTGGGACATGCCTAATTTGTACCTTTAGGCTCTTTTATATTCCAAAAAAAACTTATTGAAGTCTTGCTTGGAAAGAACCAGTGCAACATCATAGTATTTGCTCTGTTTTCTTCATGTATTTAGATACGATGATAGATACGAGGGGATACCAATGACAGAGTATCGAAAGTTATAGCTATCGAAATAGAAAGAGGCGGTTTTGAATGATAGAGGAGAGCTAAAATTAATGGACTATATATGAATATAATACAAATATATTATATATCTGCTCTACAAAGTGCTACCATGTACTTTTTCAACGGAAATACAAATATAGAGAGCATTTAAAAGACCATTAGGAACTTTTGATATTGTTAGTCAACTTCTTTTGTATAATATGTAGTTAGTTTAACTCAATTGTGGCTTAATGTGACTTGGAACGTTGATAAGCTGTATGATGTTTTAAAGTATGGCATGGATTGTAAATGCATGTTAGTGTTAAGGTGCAGTTTATGCATTTAATGAATGATACTAAGTATGCTTAAGTTGATAAGATCATAAATGGTAAGAATGAAGTGGTTAAATGTTGCATGACTTGACTGTGTTTCAGCAGTTAAAAAGACGAGTATAAAAATGATCAGGTCATGACTATTGAATATATATAATTGTAAATGGAATTCTTTTTTCAGAGTCCAAATATAATCTGTGGTGAACCAATGGTAGGTTCTGGGCTCACCCGTGACAGTCTTTTCAATCCGATGGAAGACACTGTGTCTTAACTGCATTCCAGAATATGCAGGAGCAAGAAATAATTTGATATATGGTACCATTTTATTGATTTTGTTTACGTTAAAAACAACCAAGTTTCCCTCTATAAAACCCCCTCCCTTCACACCACATTCTCTATCCTTGAATTATACTACTCTTTAACTTATATATTTTAGGCAGAGAGATGGCTTCGAAGAGATCAGCGTCACTTGCCCTCTTTTTCACACTCAACATTCTTTCTCTCTAGTGAGTGCTAATTGCCCAACTCCGTCTGCAAAAGGCAAATGCCCCGTAAATACCCTTAAACTGGGTGCACGTGCTATCGCGCTTGGTTTGGTCAATGTGACCGTGGGGTTCACCCCCAGTGCAGCCATGCTGCGTGCTCATCAAAAACCTTGCTGACCTTGAAGCTGCCGCTTGCCTCTGCACAACAATCAAAGTCAATGTTTTGGGCCTCAACCTTAATGTCCCAGTCACCCTCACCCTGCTTCTCAACGTCTGCTCAAAGAAGGTTCCGTCTGGCTTCATATGTCCCTGATCATCTTCATCCTCCCCTCTGGTTTTCGTGGTTTCCAAGTTATTATTAATTCCCTGTTCGCATTGGCAGCTTCTTGTTTCCTTTATCGCAGAGTTGGTTTCCTTGTGGATTGATATTGTATAAATTGTGTACCACTTGTATTTGTTCCAACTTTCCAAGTTATAATTAATTTCCGCTTCTCATTGGTAACTTCTTGTTTCCTTTATTGAAGTAAATTTAGTATAATTATTTTATTTTTAAGATATTAAATTAGTATAAATTTAAGTTAATAAAAATTTGAGGATTGAAATTGTTTTATTAGCCTGGTGCAAATAGGTGAAAATATTTGTTCAAAAATTCTCATCCTTTATATGATAAACGCTTATACTCATGCATACATGGTACTTGAATCTTAAGGTAACTTGGTTTAGAATTAGATCATTTTTTATTATGTTTATTTTATGTTCAATGATTTAAATTTAATTTAACCTATAGATTATTTTAAATTCAAATTATTTATAAATTTTACACATTTTTTTCACAATTAAAGTTGATAAAATCAAACTTTTTAATTTTAAAATAAAATTAATTCCAAAATTCGTTATGCACGAATTTGTTTATAATATTTTTCTATTGATCTATTGTGTTTATAAGTGATAATATGTATTCTAAAGATTTTCATAAATAATATACAATCTCTAATAATAGGAACCTCTAAGAACAACGATCATTACTTAAATTTCGTTCCGTGCTATTTTAATTAAAAATATGTATTTTATTAAAATATTATAGCCCAAATGCCTCCAAGAGAGCAAGAAAAATATGAGTAAAAGCGAGAAATGGTGTTGCGATGTGAGCAAAGTTCTTCGCTGGACAAAAGGACCAATGGGTCACTGGAGTTGAAGTAAAGTTTATTACGCTATTGAAGGATTGAAGATTAATACATTGTTCAACAAATTATTCATGTAATGTTCATTTATATTTATTTATTAAGATAAATAAGTGATTATAAACAAAAATTTTAACTTTATTTAATAAACGAATGTACACGAATATTGGTGTGTACGGTTTATTTATGTTCACGAATAAACTCGTTTATTGACTCATTTATAAGATCATTTATAAACTAGTTTATAGTTTTATTTACACATTTCTCATTTTCCTTTTATTTTTCTACATTTTAAATATTAGTGAAGATAGAGATTGAATTGAAGATAAAATGAACTTTGGAGTTCATAATGTAAAGCCTAAAAAAAATTAAAGACTAATGATGTAATTTCAACATTTTTCTTCAGGTTGCAAATAAAAGGATAAAAAAGGGATAGTTCTACTATACGACAACATAATATAAGGATAAGGAAATACGCTACCGAAAATGTTAATATATTTTTAACATTTCTGGTATAGCACTATTTAAAATGTTATTTTTTTCTAATGAAAATGTTAATTTCGCTACCTAAAATGAATATTTTCGATATTAACATTTTCTGTAGAAAAAATAACATTTTAGGTATTGCTCTACCGAAAGTGTTAAAAAAATATTAACATTTTCAGTAACGCCTTTTCTTAGCATTATATTAGGTTGTCTTTCCTTAGACATCCCCTACAAAGAGAGTATTGCTTGTCAAACATTAAATGAATATTAAACGAACATATTCATGAATGTTAAACGAACATAATCGTGAACATTAAATGAACATGTTTGCAAAACTTATACTAGAGATATAGCCAAAAGTTTAACTTTAACATAGGTCATATTTTTAAGGACTTTAAAGTTTATACATAATTTTTTTTTACCTATTTATTTTAAAAATATAAATGATAACATCAAAATTACACATTAGTTTTATCATTTTTATGAAATAATGAGTAGAAAATTAGAAACAAAATTAAAGTAAATAATTAAAAATGTATGATTTTAAAAAAGTGTCAAAGTCATAATTATTAAATAGTCATAATAAAACATGACACTTCTGGATGAATAAATTAATATTTAATATTGGATTGAGATCTGATTTTGTCTAATGAATTTAAGGTGGGATGAAAAAAACAGTCCGACCAGGGGATCCAATTCAGCTGCAAATGTTTCCATTTTCAGAAAATCAAAACAGATATTAGCAGTCATTGCGATTTCAATGGTGGCAAATTATTTAAGCAGTGAATCGATGCTAAAGGTGAACAATCCGCTTCAAAGTTGAAATGGTAGGGGAGACATTAGACGACGCTTACTGTTTCAACACTCAATGCCCATCGATTTAATACAGCATTACAATCATTGTGGGCAACTCAAATGTACCATCATTATCTGAGAATCAGAAGAAACTTTCCCTTGCCTTTCCTCAAAATTTTCCCACCAACCAAACACCGCCACTCCCCTTTCGCCACTTCCACAATCCGAACCCCAAATGCCAATCCCAACATTGAAGCCGTTCCCTCTGATTTCCCTTCTCCTTCACCGAAAAGACCCCACTTGGTTCCCACCCATAACTTAACAAGCAAACACCCAGCTTTCCATCAAAATAATCTCAATGACATCATTTCTTCTAATAAGATTATCAGTGGCTATATTCGATCGGGTGATTTGAATTCCGCTCTCCGAGTTTTCACAAACATGACTGTTAAAACGACTGTTACTTGGAACGCAATTTTAGCTGGGTATTCGAGAAAACCCGGGAAAATGACACAAGCGCAGAAACTGTTTGATCAAATTCCTCAAAAGGACATTATCTCGTATAATATCATGCTGGCTTGTTATGTACAAAATTCTGGGATGGAAACGGCCTGGTCTTTCTTTAATTCCATGCCCGTTAAGGACACCGCTTCTTGGAATACAATGATATCTGGTTTCGCTCAAAATGGTGCAATGGGGAAAGCAAGGGAATTGTTTTTGGCAATGCCAGAGAAGAATAGTGTTACTTGGAGTGCAATGGTTTCTGGGTTTGTTGAATGTGGGGCATTGGAATTGGCTGAGGAGTTTTTTGAGTTTGCCGCAGAGAAGAGTGTGGTGACATGGACTGCAATGATAAGTGGGTATATGAAGTTTAGGAAGATATATAAAGCTGAGAGTTTGTTTCGAGAGATGCCGGTTAAAAACTTGGTGACTTGGAATGCTATGATCGCCGGTTACGTGGAGAACTGTCGGGCTGAGGATGGTTTAAAGCTTTTTAGAACCATGTTAAGAAATGGTATCCGGCCGAATCATTCGAGTTTGAGCAGTATTCTATTGGGTTGTAGTGAATTGTCCGCTCTACAATTTGGGAAACAAGTTCATCAGCTTGTTTGTAAGTCTTTGTTACGTGATGATACAACAGCGTCTACTTCATTGATCAGCATGTACTGTAAATGTGGGGTGTTGGATGATGCTTGGAAACTGTTTCTCGAGACGAATCGGAAGGATGTTGTTTGTTGGAATGCAATGATTTCTGGATATGCTCAACATGGTGCAGGTGAGAGAGCTCTTCATTTGTTCGATGTGATGAGGAGCGAAGGAAAAAGGCCTGATTGGATCACTTTCGTAGCTGTTCTTTCAGCCTGTAACCATGCAGGGATGGTAGATATCGGGATTCGATACTTTGATTCCATGGTGAAGGATTATGGGGTTGAACCTAGACCAGATCACTATTCGTGTATGGTGGACCTGCTCGGTCGAGCTGGGAAACTCATTGAAGCTGTAGATTTGATAAAGAAAATGTCTTTCAAACCGCATTCCGCCATATTTGGAACCCTTTTGGGTGCTTGTAGGATCCACAAGAACTTGGAGATAGCCGAGTTTGCCGCTCAGAACTTGCTCAATCTTGATCCTAAAAGTGCAGCTGGGTATGTGCAGCTGGCTAATGTTTATGCTGCAATGAACAAATGGGACCATGTTGCTCGGATTCGCCGATCAATGAAAGACAATGGGGTAATAAAAACACCAGGTTATAGTTGGATTGAGACAAAGAGTACAGTTCATGAGTTCAGGTCTGGGGATAGAGTGCACCCCGAAGTAGCATCCATACATCTGAAATTGAATGAGTTGGAGAAGAAGATGAAGTTGGCTGGTTATGTTCCGAATCTTGATTTCGCATTGCATGACGTGGGAGAAGAGCAAAAAGAACAGCTTCTATTACGGCATAGTGAGAAGCTGGCGATTGCCTTCGGCCTTATCAAAACTCCATATGGAACCCCGATCAGGGTGTTTAAGAACTTGAGAGTCTGCGGCGATTGCCACCGTGCCATCAAGTACATTTCAGCAATAGAAAGAAGAGAGATTATTGTTAGGGATACCGTCAGGTTTCACCATTTTAAGGATGGATGCTGTTCTTGTGGAGATTACTGGTAGGTTTAAGGATTCCCCTCGAAAGCTATTTTTCAGCATTTTCCTTTCATTGCAACTGTTGTACACATTCATGTGAAGAATTCAAATTTCACCATTTATATCATTTCCATATTCCTGGTTGGTTTATTTTACCGAAAGCATTATCCGGAAAATATATTTTGTAAAATGAATTATAAACAGAACCTAAAATTGTCAGCATAAATGACCTGAGCCAAACGGTACAATTTTATGAACTTCCATGACCTTGTTATAAACATAAATTTAAAACCTGATATTACTATTTTGTACGAGCGTATTCTTTATAACCGAATTCAATTAAAAGAAAGGAAATTTAACAGAGTAATAACCGATGACGAGAATAGGACATATATTGAACCATCTGAAATTCATATCAAAAGAATTTAGAAGACACTAGTTTTACATGCAACAAAATAAACACAAAAGAGCATTATGAGCCCTACTTAAAAACTATTTTTCTTTAAGACGAGCAGCAACCAGACTTCTGCTCGATTTGCTGTCCTCGAATATTCACTGTTGCAGGTCTCGCGCTGTTCATAGCTGGTTGGCTTGCCATCCTGCCAACAACCGTAAGGAAATAAGGACCGATAAACTCGAAAAATGAGTGCCTCTCAATTAAAGACATAAATTCATCTACCATATATACGTACCTATTCTTGATTGAGGCAGCCATGGCCATGAAAGCTTCTTCAACATTCGTGGCACTCTTAGCACTTGTTTCCATGAAAGGAATCCCGATTTCATCTGCAAAGGCCTGTACAAAGAAAATAGCTCATGAATGAGGAATTCCAGAAGTTCTCTGATACCTGCACCTCTGTATAAATTTGCAAAAAATGCGTCCATTCAATTTACCTTGGCTGTTTCATAGGCCACGGCTCTGTTTGCTGTTAGATCACACTTGTTCCCAACTAAAAGCTTGTTTACATTATCACTGGCATAGCGGTCAATTTCATTTAGCCACTGCTTGACATTGTTGAAACTCTCTTGGTCTGTCACATCGTAAACAACCTGCCAAGAGGTTAGCAGCATGAGTTCAATCCTGATACATGCATAAAGAAAAATAAGGGAGAAACTACATGGAAAACATGCAAAATATGGCACTTACTATGATACCATGAGCACCACGATAATAGCTACTAGTTATTGTCCTAAAACGTTCTTGTCCAGCAGTGTCCCACTGATTATACAGAGACAAACATGGAAAGGCAATCAACAATGATCAGAACAGAAGATGCAGTCATAAAGATTTTAACTGTAATAAAGTCAATTGAACACAAAATAAAAAGGAATTTGCAAAATTGAAACTGAAGGGAATTGTGAGAATGAAGAAACACACAGTTAAAGCAGGCAAAGAACAGGTGCAATTGGATTATGGATTCCAAAAATATCTTGATTAACAAACGAAATGATAGCCAACCAATTACAAACTTACTATTTGGAGTTTGATGGTTTTCCCATCCTGTTCCACGGTGCGAATTTTCTGCAGATGGGAATTTAAATTGTAATTAAGCTACCATTCGAAAACTAAAATGAACAAACTACTGCTATGAAAGTACTGAAGCAAAACTTACAAAGTCAACACCAATGGTACTGATATAACTCTCCAGATATGAATCATCCTTGTTTGCAAAAAATTAAAGAAAATGAGTTCAAACGCATACACCTAATTAATAGAAACATCTGAAATCATGAAGCTATGTTCAGAAGGCATGAAACTCAAAGATTAACCAAGAACTTACAGCAAACCTCAAAAGTAAACACGATTTCCCAACACCAGAATCTCCAATAAGCAAAAGCTTAAACAGATAATCACTGCCATAAACAAAAAAAATTCAGAATAAACATTGACAATAGTGAAAATATCAATCTATAAGCAAACATCAGATGAAAGCTCCTAATCAATGAAGATTCACTTTTCTCCCTAGCAGTATAAACACTTTTATTTGACTCAGAACGATTCATCAAAATTCATTTGATTACTTCTATCTTAAGTCCTAAATTTCTTTGATATATCTTGAATTCCTCCCTAAACTGTTAACTAACTTAAGAACTCACTTCTATAAGTCGCGACTTGCAGCCACAATTATTATTTATTATCAAACTTATCATGAGAAAATCAATAAACACACCTAAAACTTCAAATAATCGGATCTGGTAAATAAGGCTATGAAAGAAGGAAACACAAATATCTAGGAGAAATAAACAACGCAAATTCGAAAGAACAACAATGATAAAACAGATCTATGGAAAATAAACTAAACACGAGTGATTAACATAAACTAAAATAAAAGAAATTAATAGGTAAACATTTTTTTTTTCAAAAATTTAAAGAGAATAAAAAAAACTTACTATTCGGGATTCATGACGGCGATGAGTTATAATAAGCCGAGTCACGGGATGTCGAAGCAGATGATAGAGGGAACCGGGAATTGTACCTTACGGCTAGAGTTACCGGTGATTTGAGATGGCCGCCGGAGAAAGCGAAAAAGGGAGAGATCTTTCGTTGCCGTGAAATGGAGGAAGCTAAAAAGGGTATGTACGCGTTGTTGTGATGTGATTTCTGATGCTATAAATAAAGAGCCAGACTTGTTGGAATTTTATTTAATTACTTTTACTCAAATTTAAAATTCGGGAAAACAAATGGAAGCCACCAATACACTTTCGTCCTGTTAATTACAAATGAAGGCATTTTCTTGAAAATAATATTATTCTCAATAATATTTTAACTTTATTTATATACTAGCTTTCTTTCAAATTATTTAAATTGATAAATCATGTTTTATAATTTAAATTTTATTTAAAAATTTTTGAGTTGAATTGAATATTCAAAATTTTGTTTAAATTTAAGTATAAATATTATGGTACTATTTGATTTTAATTTAAACGATTTTATATAATCATATACAATAAATATATATTTCTTCATATTTTTTAAACATGATATACATATGTCACACATAATTAAGATACTTAACTCAAACTTAAAACTACTCTGAATTATTAAAATTTTAAATTATTCGAGATAATTGAATTTTGTTTTATAACTTAACTCGAATTTAATATTTTTTTAATAAAATCAAATTTATAAAATTATGAATTTTAATTTACATTATTTTAAATCAAAATTTTGAATTGATTTTACTCCAACTATTGCTAATAAATAACTCCAATGAAAAATATTTTATCAAAATTATGCATTTACCCAGAGTAAAAGTGATGACAGATTTATCAGAATATCGGAGTCATGTTTAAATTTTGTTTAATAATTATATTTCAAATATTATGTATATTTATATAATTTACATTACAGTGGTGAATTTGAAATCGAAAATAACTTTGACGATTCAGATGGAGCAGTCACGCGCCTGCCAGCCTGAAACCGCGGTGGCTGGCTGTATACGACTACGACCAAACTTGCAAACGCAAGATCAACTGAATGGGACAAACATGTGATTCTCGATTATCAAATTTTACTTTGACCTTTCCCATTGACGACGCTCAAGTTCAGGCGCGTGTATTAGCTTCCTTAGGAATTAAGTCAAACATTTTTCATTTTTTTGGTTTTAAGTTGGAGTTATGTCAAACATGACAGCTTAGAATGTTCTTTGGAAAAGGATAAGTTGAATTTATAATGGAAGGGTTCATGCAGCATGCCCCTTTACGAGGTCATTAAATAATGGAAATTTATAATCGATTTTGTACACTAAAATACATCGTTAATGTAATACATTGATACTTATAACTAAATAAATATAAAAATATACAACATATTCAACATTAATTTTTTTATTGTTTAGTCTGAATTTTAATAAAAAAACAATTAAATTATTTAGTTTTCAAATAAATGACGCACACAAAGAGCAAGGAGTGTATTATCTCATACTGTGTAACAAAAGAAGTCTTCTCTCTTATCCCCGTCACTCTTTTCCTTTATTTTTGGATGATTCTATTGTTCCTCTAGCCTCTCAAACATTATTTTTATAAAATTAAATAAAAATACATTTTTAATTAAATTGATACTCAATTTTTTTTTTTGAATTTGATGGCACGAATCAAATAATCTCGGTGGTAAAAGATGTATTATTATTTTTTCTTGAGGTTTTAAGTTTGTGCACCAAAAATATTAAAACTGTGAGCCTTTAATATCAAAGATGGACGCCCCACGATCAACGTTGGATCCAAACACAGCTCTTGAGGATATCACGTTGCCTATTTCCTAGGTTTTTCTTCTTGCATACTCATGGACTTCTAATCTTAATAACGCTGTGCTTTAAATGTAATGCAATAAAAGTTACAGCAAACATTTTTCTGGTTGCCAAGTTCTTTTTGCAGAAACGGAAAACTTTGGCATGAATTGAAGAATTCATGTCCCTAGAATGAACATAAATCCTCTACCCCTTTCTGTGCTCCTATTTGTGCCCTATCAGTAATAATTTTACACGTGTATTCTTATTTTTTATGACAACACTGCGTAATCTTCTAAATATTAGTTTCTTCTTTTACTTCATCTTTCCCAACCCACATCTCCTGCTATGCTTGTAAACACTGTACATAGTTTCTTTAACTTTGCACTTAACATTCTTTAATTTCAAAAGTAAATTAATCTCCACCACACTGTTACCTTTTGTCTCTATCACTATCGATATCAGCAATGCACCTCTCTAAATCTTGCATTCTCTTCAATACTACCGTCTTCACTTCATCGTCTCCCTTCCTTCTCTAGCGCCACACGATCAGTTCACTGAATTGTTCGAATTTGTTGATACTTCCCTCAACCTCATCCTTGTTAACTTTATTAGACGACGCCGACCCTATCCAAAACGAATTTTAGAAGCTGATTCCATGGAAATCCCATTAAAAAACTTAGCTAGCTCTTTAGTCAACATCTTGCGACTTTTCAAAAATGTAGTGATCTTCGACTCGTCTTTTCTTCTTAGAGTCACCCTCGTCATGAGTTGCTCTTCTTTGAGTTAGAAAAACGATGTTTGGAAGATCCCGTAAACATCGACAAAACGTAGGAATTTTTCGAGGAGTTTCTCGACCCATTCTTGGGTCTGTGGGAGCTGAAGGATATCATGGAGGGAATCTTGAGGGTCCTTTAGGCGGCTCAAATCATCACAAAGCCAAGTCGAGGTACGGTTATCAGGTTTGGACAACCACATTTTGAGCTGAGTGATTTCATCTTTGAGTTGGGAAATCAAAGGGTGTGATCTGCATGGAAGAGAGATAGATCTCAAGTGTTGAGAGATGGACGGTTTAGATAGACGTTTATAAGATTTGTTTGGGAAAGAGAGCGAGTTAGTGAGTGCCTTAAAAAGCCAACCAACTAAAGAAATCATGTGCAGTGTTTTCAAGCATAACATGAGATGTAGGTTAGGGAAGATGAAGTAAAAGAAGAAACTATCTTTTATGCAGTGTGGTCCTAAAAATAAGAATACACGTGTAACATTATTACTGGTGGGGCACAAATAAGAGCACATAAAGGGGCAGAGAATTTCTATTCCCCTAGAACATAGTTTTTCATAATTTAGATAAGGATAAAATAGTTTCGTAGTGAACATCCAAAGTCTAAAATCTAGACTTCGAAGTGTGGTTTATAGGTAGTCGATGAACCCTCAATATAATATTCGAGGTTCGATCATATCATGCAAGTCAGATTCGATCATAACGTGCGAGTCAGATATAAAAGTTACATATCCTATTTGTTTTAGGTTGCACTCTGCAAGTTGTGTGATTTTAACTTTGTTAATGATTCGGATTGTTTTGATATACGAAAGTGCCATTTTTCAACCTTGAAAGGCTGGGTTAGTTATTCATTATTTTTATCTCTTGGCCATTACAGCACTGTAAAAGTGACAGACACATAAAATCACACAGAAACAACAATCAAAGAACCGAAAATTTTGTACGTTGAATTAATTGGCCGGAGGATGTGCATTACTCCTACGAGCAAAACTAATCAGCCGAGACAGCACGTGCCTTGTTCATTTTGCTAAAAAATGTAGCTGTCGATTAACCGGTCCCTAAACCCAGTGCATATGGTGAAGAATTGAAGCACATATCCTGAAATAGAGATAGATTAGTAGAAAACATTCAAATTCCTTGTGATGGAAGTTACGTCCGCTTTGCATTTTCTTAGCAAAACTTCACATTTATGACCTGCACATGCAACTGCCGTAGTAACCATTAATCACATGGTTTGACTTGCATCTTTTTTCTCAAGCCAGAACTGTGTGTGTGCTTGATGAGTTGAGGCCCATGATATTAAATTTCTCAACCAACTTGCCCATATATTTATATTCTTCGTCTTACTTTTTCTCGAATCATAAAGTATCCAGATTCTTGCTATCTCCTTATCCCATAAAACCATCAAGTTTAGTCTGTTGTACTGTGCATCCATGCCTACTACTAATCGTCAATGGTCGGAAGACCTCTATAAAGAGACCTCTCATTTTCTTAAGCCTAGATTTAGGGTTAATTTTCTCTAAAGAAAAAAAGTTTAAAATGTCATAGATCTAAAAGATACTGCCTGGTGGCCTAAAGGCTCTGCTGGTATGTCTGTCGTGGAGATGTCACTGGAAACTTCTAAAGTTGATCGGACGTGGGTGGTCTGGGGCACTATAGTGGCGTACGCCGCTGTCCCCTGCCACAAACCATTGTCTTTGTTTATTTTTATTTTTTATAATATAACAAAAGTCTAATATCTCAACCCCAAACTACAATAGCCCAAACGATCCATTTGATGAGTTAAAGGCTTAAAGACATAAATTCAAATTAAAGTCAAAAATCAATTTTATAATTCCTGTATACACACACATATTTCGATAAACCTTAAATCTAATCTTAATCTTATCTTTAAAAAAAAGAGAGAAATATAAGATTTTACGAGAAAGAAGTAAAGTATTCCTAATAAATTTAGGATCCGTGACCTAAAGGAATATGAGAGAATAAAGAAAAATTAACGAGAAAAGTACTCCTAATTAATTGAAAGTAATACAATTCAAATGGTTATAAGATCAAATTTTATCATATCTCAATTAATATGTTAACGTTTAGCTCAGACAATTGCTACTTTTTTAACAAAAAATAACGAGTTTGAAATATATGAATAATGAATATATATTTTTATAACTTTTAATAATCGAAAAACTCAATAAAACGTCGGTACTTAGTTTCCTTCTAGTCAAGCAATATAACACGTGGGCAGTAGGATGGAAGAGAGAAGGCTTTAATGAGTGCGTAATCCTAGCTGTATATTAATTGGAGACAGGTAGCGGTTTAGCGAACAACTAGAACTGGAACTAGTTGGTGCGGACAATTAGACGTTAGTGGATGCTTTGTTTGAAGAATTAAAGTAAAGGAGATTTGGAGGTTGGGTATTTTTTTTTTACCCAGAAATCAGTAAATGAAACCACCAACCCTTCATTAATTCATTTGCCGCCCTTTTTATTGTCCAGTGATTCCTTCGCCCCCGCCTCTATTTTCTACTTTTAAACGTTTCTTTGATTACACGCCTTCTTTAGCTGTACATGCGTCTCTATATATTCCCATTGGGATTCAGCAACCCCTTCAGACCGAACCCCCAAAGATGGCCAACCAAACCCCTGCCCCTGTCCCCAAACTGTCCATCGAGGCAATTCAGACAGTAACTCCGGTGAGGATAACCGAACAACGACAGACACGACAAGTGTTGGCGGGCGATGGTCTTGTCGGTCCCGGGATTTTCCAAAGCTGCTTCAACATGGTCCAGTATTACACCCAGGAAAGAGAAGAAGATTCTGGTTGGCATCTTGCCGGGTGGATAAAAGAAACACTTGGGATAGCTTTAATGGAGCAACCAATGATTTGTGGACGTCTTCGAAAAGGGGAGAAAAACAAACAACAATTGGAGATCGTTTCCAATGATAGCGGCATTAGACTCATCGAGGCAAGGATTCAAATCAAACTGTCTGAGTTTCTCGAATCCAAACAAAGGGAAGATGTGGAAGCTCAGCTCGTCTTCTGGAAAGATATCGATGAACACAATCCGCAGTTCTCCCCACTGTTTTATGTTCAGGTATCAGAAAAAAAAACCCAGAATATATAGTATAGGGACCATATATAGACAATTTGACCCTGATTGTTCTTTTCTTTGCTGATCTTATTAAAAGGTTACTAATTTCGAGTGTTGTGGATATTCGATTGGGATTAGCTGCAGCATTCTTCTGACAGATCTTTTGTTAAAGAAAGGGTTCCTCAAGACATGGGCTGATATTCACAACAATGTTATCAGCAACAACAATAACCAAAAGTCCCCCTTGTTCTACCTTCCTGGTCTGAAAAGCACCAACGGTTCATCTCCGGACTTAATCACCTCAACTTCAAGCAAAAACTCAGCCAAAACCATGATCTTCACGATCAATACCGGCACCGGGACACCGGGGAGCGAATGGTGCAGAAAAATGGCGTTAGCTTGTCTCGAGGAAGCCGAGAACAACCTAGCAAGTGTTGTGGGTGGTGAGTTTTGTTTGATATTGAATGAATCGTTAGAGGTCATCAAAGTGGAGAGCTGCTCAAAACAAGGGGTGTTGATGGGACACGACAAGGAGATGAATCATGCGGGATGGGATGATTTGGGAGCTAATGCACTTTGTTTCGGAGACGGTAATAAGCCTGCGCCTGTTTCGTGTTGGCTTACATCCATGTTGGGTGCGTTTGTCATCCTTATTCCTACCACATCCACAACCAATGTCATTGTCACAATTCCTAATGACAACACTGGGAAAATATGATTTTCATTTCGCCCCCCTTTTTTGCTTCAATCGCCAATGCTAATAATATTTTTAGGTACCTAAATTATTAATTTTCTTCCATTTTGGTACTTAAATTTTATTTTTCCCAAAAAACATATTTAACATTTAGTTTAGGTTTCAGTTTAGTACTCACCGTTAAAAAAATTAACATAATTGTTGATGTGATCTTTTTTTATTTTTTTCACTAATGATGTGACATTATCTTATTGTGACACGTCAACATCACCGTTAAAATTTTAATAGTAAAATACAATAATGAAACATAAATTAAATGTTAGATATGATTTTTAAAAAAAATAAAATTTAAATATCAAAATAAAACAAAAATAATAATTTAGATATTAAACGTGCAACTCGTACGCTCTATATCTATTTAGTGTTTCATTGCCATGTTTTACATATCCTTCATCTTCCTAAACCATATGCTTCCGTAATTTCCTTCTTTCAAGTTACCCACAAATTTTATCTATTTAATTCCGTATTAACGATTCGTTGGTCCAAATAAAGTAGGGGACGTTGTGCCTTATTGAATATTGATCGGCCAATAAAAACATGTGCCTTAATTATATGTAACAAATAGTTTGTGGGGGTTGAATTGATTAAGTTGTTGATACTCATAAATGTGGGCGACGTTTGGCACTAAAATACAGTATCATTGGTCCTAAAACAAGAAATAAAGTCTCATTTTGGTCATTGTACTATAAAATATTGTAATTTTGTTTAAATTATTCAAATTAAATTTCTTTTAATTGAATTATTATATCATTAATCACATGATAATATCATATGTTGTTATGTTTTTTTTATAAAATTCTGCCGATGGTTATTCTTAACTTAAATAATTTACAAATTTTAATACTAAACAAATTAAATTACTTAAATTAATTATTATGTTTAATAAAAAATCATAATTTAAATGTAATTTTATTAAAGTGGGTTAAAAATAATTTATCATTGGACATTATTTACATCAAAACTCATACCAAAATATTTGTGTTTTTCTTTTCAATCTTCTCTCTAATTTTATTTTACATGAAACTCAAAATCGATGAAAACGCATCTAAAACTTCAATTTTTCAATAATTCAATTTTCAAGTCCTACGAGATTAGTTTTAAGATATATTTCTCGTCTTCCTAGACGAATACTTTTCATTGTTTGATTTTTTTAATGATATTTAAAACTAATCAAATCAAACAAAATTTCAATATCATCTAAACGATTGATTTATTGTATTTAATTTTGTGAGTTTTCAATAGGTTTTAGGAAAATCTAAACCAATAGAATGATAGAGGTCAATTGAGGTAAGTTCAATAGTCATAACCCATATATAAGTTAAAATCTACATACATATCGTAAAATATTTAGTTTTATATATTCTTAAGATCGTTAGATGAGTGAAAGTAGACTTACAGAAATTATCCTTTTACATTTATTTTTCATAGAATATCTTCATATTTTTTACTGTTAATCTTATTCGTCTATTTTCACTCATCTAATTATACAAAAAATATATAAAACTAAAAAAAATTACACTTGAACAAATCCTACCCCTTTCTCTATATAATATTGTCAATTATAAATTAGTTATCGGTTTTGATTTAGTGTTTAAGCATTGTCTTAACTCTACAAAACATCTAGACTATTTTTTATTCTTATTTCACTTATGCAGGGACGGAGTCAAAATTAAATATTGTCAGAGGCCGAAATATTAGACTATTTAAGAAAAATATAAAGACTTATTAGGTATTTAAACTCGAAATTCTGCATGAATAAGCGACCTTAGTGATTAAGGGGATTGTTGTTATCCTTGAGGTCCAGAGTTCAATCACTGCGTATGTAGGGATATAAGCGTTCATTGTCAAATAGTTGAAAGCCTTTATACATATACTACCATTCACCTTAAATTTATAATAAAAAAACTCAAAATTCACAAGACAACTTTTAATTTGTCTAATATTTAAACTTACAATGACCTGATAATTAGACTAAAAATTTGAGAACACGTACTTATCATTATTTAGTTCGACCACTACTTGATTAAATATTTAATAAAAATTTTATATTTTTTAAATTTAAATATTTATTTTTACATGAACCAAAATTATATCAAATATACAAATTTTAACAGGGGCCGAGGCCCCTTGGACCCTAAGGGAGCTCTGTCCCTGCACTTATGGTTAATAATTTGATTAGAAAATTAAATTTTATTTTAATTAAGATTAAAACTAAATTAATATAATAAAGAATATACATATCATTATAACAAAGAATATAACAATTTTGTTAATAGTTAACGGGAGATAGTTTGTTTAAAATCAAATCAAGTTTAATGACCTAATTGATAAAAGTTTTAGCTCAGTGATCAAAATGGAATCTAACTAATAATTTAATGACATTAGGTTAGTTTACCCAAATATCTACAGCCGTCTATGTTTTAGTTGCAGAGAGACGAAGAAGAAACGGAGACACAATCCATACCTTGTTCAAATCAAACAGAAAAGAAAATGAAACAAGTTGTCATATGAAACAGAGATTTCTTTTGGATTTCGGTGGAAGAGGAGGAGAATTTGTAGACATGGAGAGTAATATAAAAAACGGTGGCACTAAAATGGAGGCAGCGACCAATCAAAGAAAGGGCTTTGGAGGAATGAGATTGGAGAATCCGTTTACCTTGAAAGTGGGTCAAGTATTTACTGGCTTTGGCATTGGTTGTGGTATTGGTATAGGCGTGGGTCGACCTATAAACCTTGGTACTGCTCATTAACCTCTCTTTGCATATACACAACAATTCATTTATTTTTAGCACATTTTTATGCAAATATGAAGAAGAAGAAATTGAATTGTGAGAATGGAATGGGGTGGTTTGTTTGGTCCCTAGATTGATGGTGTTTATCCCAATTTTCTTCCTTTGGAACTTTGTACGTATCAGTTCATTTATCACTTCTTCTTCATTTGTTTCCTATGGCTAGTGTTTGGAATGAGGGACGAATGGAGTAAAGACAAAACCTTTTTGATTGATTAACATCTTACGATGATGAAATACACTCTATTATTGTTAGCTGACATGGATTTCGCTTGTGTTTCGGATTGTGTTTGCATCATTTCAAGGATATTTTATTAACCTGTGTTATATACCAGGTGGGATACCTATGGTGGGCGAAGTTATGAGTGCAACTAGAGGTGCAACTGACGTGTTTTCTGGTGTTAGCAGACATGTAAATGTTGTTGTAAGTCGAATATATAACTTTCATACTCTTGCTGAGATCTTTTCTTGTTTAATTTTGTTTGTTCGACGATTCGCAATTTGCTTGTCTTGTATTTCTCTTGTATTTAGTTGAAGAAGTTGGGGGCTAAGAACATTGAAGCAGGAGTTGGATGCGGAGTTGGTCTTGGCCACGGCTTTGGCATCGGTATGCAATAATGTTGAAAGTAAATAACTCAACAAGTATTGCTATGTTGATGCATTTTTATAGGTAGTGTATCTTATGAATTTCTTGTGAAGTTTGAGTCCTACTGTTATTGAACATTGCAAACTTATGCTCAGTGGTGCTGGTATGTTTGATTAAATATTTCAAGATTAGATGAACCACTGATTATTCTCTCTATTCCCTTGTTAGTTACTTCATGTTATTCCTTGCAGATTGTTTAGTTTTGCCACTTGCTTATATGATCATAGAAAAATAACTCGTTGCGGTGGTAGGGATTCTAGCTCAGAAGATGTCCTTTTGCAGTGACATGAAAATTTGTTTGGTCTTTTTGAATCTTTTTACTTTTGTTGAAATACAAGTAATATGTACTTTAATGCTCTGCCTATCGATATAAATTAAAATTTCCTTTATGACCAAAAAAGATTGTATTGCAGGACTCGCTGTTAAGCCTGGAGTATTGAATCAACTTCAATGTTGTGTTACAGTATGTATAACTTATATAATATCCATATCTCTTTTGTTTTGCTTTACTTGTAACCATGTTTTTATCTTAAATTTATAGCAAGGGATGACAAAATTGATGAACAAGTTTGGAATAGCTCCCGATTTCCCCTTCAGTGAAGGTGCTTTTCCCGAATCCTTTCAAAGTGGTTTGACCACAACAAATGAACCCTCTGTCCATGGCCTGCGTGGAAACTTGAAGCAGGTGGTGTTGAAGCCACCACTTTCAACATCTCAAGGCTTGTCTCAACCTGTAAAAATGAGCAGTGGTTCAGCTAATGAGAAGTTTTCATCAGAAACTCCCAATGAGACATCTTTTGGGAGTAGAACAGAAAACGTTCTCAATAGCTTTTCGCAAAGTCCGTTTTTGAAGGAAGATGAAACTAGCCTAAGTGAACTGGTAAGCAAAGATACCTATATGTTTGTGCACGTGACTTTGTTATTTGTCGATTGAGAGTTTTTGTATTTCTTGTCAACATTCCAGCATTGAACTTGTATGTAAAATGTCAGTTTATAAAATATTATTGGATGTCTATTGGTTAAACTTGTTCAGTATAAGTCTTGAGACTAGCTCATTCTATACACTTGATGGGAGTGAAAAATCATTTCACTCTAGATACCGATTCTAGAGATGATAAGCTGTCAAAAAGAACATGCTTTAACGTGAACAAGCAGTTTTTTGCACTGATTTTGGTCACCAGTAATAGCAATGGGAAGCAGCAATAATTCACTTGGTTTTGGTTGTTTTGTAGGCTGGAAAGTTGCGATCTGAAAACAACATGCTTCAACTGGTAATGCTGCTTCTTAGTTATTACTTTATCCACCCGATTTTAAGCCAATTTTTATGGTTTCGTGAACAAGATTATTGATCATTTAAAAAAATGAATATTTGCTGAGAGCAATGATAATCAGATGTAAAAGAAGTTTCTTTATGTCCGATTTTATTGGTTACCATTTTCTAAATTTGTGTCGAAGGATTTATTAATGCTATCTGCTGCAAGGTTTTCAAGATTCATGAGGGCTCTCATCCATAATAGCACATTGCTCATGTTCTTAGTCATCTCTTTTTGTTAGGACTGTGTTAGATCATACTGAAACTTATATATTTTTCATTTAGTTGCTGAAACATGAGCGAATGATCGAGGAGCTTATGGAGGAGAATCAGAAGCTTTGTCAGATACTCCTGGAAGACCTGAAAATACCACCCAGCAAGCTCCAAGCCAGTTACTCGAGTACAATGAAATCTCCATGTTTGGAATGCTTCTATTGCCGAAGGAAACAAAGGAGAAGTAGATGATGATAACGAATGATAAGTAAACTAAAGACCATTCAAGTGCCATACCAAAGTTCTTATTTGACAGCACATCCGACCGAATTTTGAGTTCTGGTGAGGCACTCCAACCTGATAATGCTGAAGTGGTGTTAGTCATCATCAAGTTTGAGCCAGAGGAAAAGGTTCTGAAGTAAGTCAAATCCCTCAAATACTAACTCAACAAGCTGATTAAACAATAGATATGATTTCTCTTGTTGTGTTTCGTTTGCGGATAGTCAGATTATGCTATTTCACTTGCATCTTTTTCCCCGTTGATGTGCAATTCTTTGTTATAATTTGCATGGTAACTGGTCATGAAAATTGTACACTAATGTTGACTTGAATACCAATTAACAGAAGTTAAGCTTGAGAGATACAATAGACTAGAAGAATATGTATTTGTTGGTGGGGGCAAAGCAAGCACCCCATGTGCACATCACTTTCATGCTACAATTGATTTTTCTTTTGAGTTTTAGGCCCACATCGTACATCTATTTCTTTCTCCCTCAAGCCACCGGTATCATAATAGTATCTATATGAATTTTGATTCATTAATCATTTTTAGTATATAGTTTTTGATATATTTGTAGCATTTTTCCATTTTACTTTCAATAAAGCAAAGGCAATTTGGGCTCAACTTCTCAACAAAAGTTAATGGGTAAACTATACGTTTAGCATCCAAATATCACTTTTGTTTCATTTTGACACTCAATTATAATATTTTTTAAAAATAATACCCAGCGTTACGTTTTAGTTTTATTTTGGTCACCCGTTATTGAAAAATTAACAAAATTGTTAACGTGAATTTTTTTAAAGTTTTTTCAATGATCATGGTATTACCTTATGACATATTAGAATCATCGTTGGATTTTAATGGTGGGTGATAAAAATGAAACAAAAACATACTGTTAGATATAATTTTTAAAACAAAACACAGTTAGATGATCAAAACGGAACAAAAGTAATAGTTGAGATACTAGACATAAGTTTACCCAAAGTTAATTACACTTCCATATGTGGTCCACACAAAGTCTACCATTACAGCTAGCACCTAGGCTTTTTCTTCCACTGCTGATATTCATTGGCATCATCCATTCACCACCACTTATTGCTTGCACTTATTCCTTCTATCCACCCTCCAACCCATACTCAACTAACTTTTAGCTGCAGGATGGGTTTTTAATGGATTCATGGAAATGTACATTTCTTTTAGGTTATTCAAATTCGGGAAGAATATTGGACATTTTTGTATTAGTTCAACATTGAGTGTACCAAAATTTACATATATTTCGAGGATCAAATTCCTATGGGAAAGGGAATTGTTTTTTTTCTAGAGATTTTAGGTTGCTGTCGTTTGTCTGTGGAGTGTATATCCATCCATTAGTAATTAATTGAGAAAATTATGAACAAATAATTCTTTATAAATCCGACTAATAAAACATTAATGTGCGCAAAGAAAAAGAATTTTTTTAACCAAGTATTGTAGTAACAGAAACAAGAATCACAGAGTCTCTCCTTATTAAGCCAAGTAAAAATGTTACATTCAAAGTAAATATCTAAAAGAGAGAGCCTTGGGTTCCTCACTTTTCACAAATGAAGCAGCTCTAGGAAGAGACAGAAAATGGAACAAGAACAAAATGAATGCACAAATAAATAGCTCAATCTACATAAAAAGTAAACGAAAACATTGTTCTAAACAAAGAGTGCAACCCCTCCAAGCAATGCTAAGAAGGACATGCTGTATTCACGTGTAGAAGCAGCAAAATTTGGTGGTGGCGGCCCTGGCGCCATCGGCTCGTCAGGAGAAGCTGCCGAAGGTGCTGAACTAATTGATGGTCCTGGTGCCGAAGGAGCCATTGTGGTAGTTGGAGGGCTGGCCATGGTCGGTGTGGGCGACGAAGTCGGCGTCATAGCCGGGGAAGGAGTCATAGCCGAGGGAGGCGTCATGCTGGTGGGTGGTGATGACATTGGAGTCATGGTGGTGGGGGGTGGTGATGACATTGGAGTCATGGTGGTGGTGGGTGATGGAGTGGAGCTTGAACTCGGTGGCATTACTGGCGGCATCGATGGACTCTGAGCCATCGAACATAATAAAGAAGCAAGCACCAAAGTTAGCATGAGCATTATGGCACCGGAACCAGCCATGGTGGTGAATGTGTGAGCCGAGGAATGAAGGCTGAAAATGGTGAGTTTTGGAGGTCCTGAAGTTGATATATAGATAAAGGCAAAGAGATACTAAAGTTTTGAGGACCATTTCATGCTATTGGAAACAACAATTGACGCGTGTCCCCACAGGAATTTTATTTTTAATTTTGTGGTCTACATTTATATGCATGCACGGAACAATATGGAGATATTTTCTATGATTTTAGAGCATTTATGCACAATTTTAATTAATATGGATTTTAGAACATTTACGATAGATATAAATTTGAAATATGTTTAAATTTATTAATGGTTATCAATTTTATTTTATGTTTGATTTTGAATTTTTTTATTTAAAAATATTTTATTATTGTTAATATTTTTTAGAAAAAATGGTTAAAAGCTCTCAATTGACAACTCCTTTCTCTCTTAGGTTGTGGGTTTTATAATTATTAAGAGTAAATTTCTTCTTCTTCGTGTAGGAATTGTTCAAACAAAAACCTCATATTAATTTGGGTAAACTATACACATTTAAAACCTCAATAATCACTTTGGTCATCTAATTATTTTTTTCAAAATCATACGTTATGTTTTGATTTCATTTTAATCATTGACTGCTAAATATTTAATAGAATTATTGGCGTGATATTTTTTAAATTTTTTCAATGATGACGTGGTATGGTGATACATCAACACCACTATTAATTTTTTAACGAAAGGTGACCAAAATAAAACCAAAACTAAACGTTGCAAAATTTCACAAATGATAATATTGGCACAACTGCACAAGAAACACATGGTGGTCCAATGTAGGGAACCGAAGTCAGATGTATGATATCGATCCCTACTCTTATCTCTATGGAGTGTACCTTCAATTTGTTGGGTTCCCCCCCCTTAAATCTAAATCAGTATAATCCCTGCCCATTGACATTGTATTGTTTATTTAACACTCACAAAAAAAAAACCTATAACTTGATGAAGAAAATTTGTACAAAAATGGAAAAATATGGAAGCAGACACACTGTAATTCTAAATTGAAACACATTGAGGATCACTTAAACACGTTGAAAATGAAATTGTTACTATTATTTTTCTTAAAGAAACATATATATTAGGAAAACAAATCAATCATAGTTAGAGAGAGAAAATCACGTGACAAACAAGGAAGAGGAGGACAGAGAGATTTCGATTCCAGCAGACTATAATGGCGATTGATGGTAATGTCTGCTTTGGAGCTATGGAAATAGAAAGACACAAATTAACTTATATCAGTAATTAAATGAATCGTTATTATTCCTGGAGGTCACGGTTTGAGCGCCAGAGGCTGCAGCAGGGTGATTGAGCTTTCACTGTCAAATGGTTAAGAGCATTTAGAACAAATACTACTTTGTAATCACATTAATTTAATAAAAAAAATAGAAAGCTTACCGGTATTACTATTTAAACAGTCATATGAAAATGTAAAACAATATAGTTTGAAACATCAACTAAACAACCACATTTGTTGATCACTGCATCCAACTATGCCTGCTGAAACCGAAAGGCATGAATGAGAGCATTCATAGGATGAAAAAGCTTAAAGTATTTTTCATATGTGA
Source organism: Hibiscus syriacus (assembly GCF_006381635.1). Taxonomy (NCBI): domain Eukaryota; kingdom Viridiplantae; phylum Streptophyta; class Magnoliopsida; order Malvales; family Malvaceae; genus Hibiscus; species Hibiscus syriacus. The sequence goes on along the minus strand of NW_024062758.1, from coordinate 155,057 downwards.
ATTCAAGATAATATATGTTCAGAAATTCTCAATCATTTAAAATTGACGACAAACACTCTTCCATGTGTACTTAAAACATCTACCCTATAATCAAATGAATGTATGCACAAAGAAAACGGGAAACATAAAATTTAATAGAGTTTCATTATAATCGTTCTTACGATATAAATTTATAAGATGAGAACCAGTTTCATAGTGGTAATACGATCCCTAAATTTTTATGGGGAATATCTTTAATTAAAGGTTAGTATGTTCAATGATCATTTTTTTTTTCTTTAACATGTTCTCTCGTAGCTAGATACTTGATGTTGATATATTTGCTTGAACTTTCGCTATATTTATTCTTAATCATAGAGAAAACAGTTGAATTATCGTATATATCATTAATAATTTTGAATTCGAATTCACAAGTCTAATCCATGTGAGATTATCTCAAAACATGGAACAAATACGGTCGAAGTGAAACTAATAATTAAGATATGCTTAACGTTCCTTCAAGATATAGCAATAGCACTACCAACAAACATAAATACATAACTTGATACTGATTTACTTAAATTAACACTGCTAACAGAGTTTAAATTGGAGTATCCAATTACCTACAAACTATGTAGTTGTTTATACATATCCATGTAGTCATTCGTCCCTTTTAAGGTATCTCAAAGTTATCTTTGCGTCTCTCTAGTGAGTAATACTTAGATTATTCTAATATCTTTCCAACATTGAAATTGCAAATGCAATGTTATGTCTTGTGCATTATTGTTTATTTCATTTCTAAAATGCATTTTATATATATATATATATATATATATATAACCTTCAAATCTTTCTCGAACTCTAAAGGCTCCGACTTTAGTGGCGGTATTATGATGACTCCGGTTACCACACCCGACAGAGAGGGGGAAAAAAGGGAAAACCAAAGAAGAAACCTCGGATTTTGACCGATTCAGTTGCAGTTTGCACCACATGTTAGTTCCGCGCATTGATATTGACTGAATTCCTCTCTCTTCAAAACAAAACAAAACAAAACAAAACTAGAAACCCCTGTTGGATAATTGGTTTTTCTATGTTTTTGGGGTTCTGTTTGAAGCTTTATCATTCATCTCTCTCTCTCTCTCTCTCTCTCTCTCTTAAATTTTGATTATTTTTTTTTCTGTTTTTTCCAAGAGGGTGAAGATCTAGTGTTGGCGGTGGAGTTTGGTGGACCCAGTCATGAGTGCAGATGGGAATAATCAGTTGATAACTGTTCAACCCAATGGCCTCAAGTTCGTTTGTATGTTCCACCCTATCTATGTTTATATTTGATGCAATGCACTTCTTATGTATCATGAAACTGTAAATGTGAAGTGAAAATATAAGGAACGACAACCTCTAAAAAACGACGGATTCATGTAAAAGTTCCTGATTCAATCCTATATATTTATTTGATCAACTTGTAAATGGAAAAATATAGGTGCCAAAGATCAATTTTGGTTTAATTTCAATTGATAATTGGTAGGGATGCAATGCATTGGAGATGGATTTAAATTTGTGGAGATTCTAGCGACTTATTGTTGGATATATGAACTGCAAAACTACACCGTTAGCACTGACTGGAAATATAAACAGTATTTAAAATGAACAAATTCGTAAACCGCGTCGTGGTAAAAACCATTGCCTTAGAAACGAATTCGCCCCGATGTGTGTAATCGCTGCAGTAGGCGGACCGTCCCCTGAGGTTAACACGGTAACTCCGAATTCCGTGCACTCGAAACCGGAGTGGACTGCTGGTGGTATTGCTCTTTTGATTGGAGAGCACTCAGAGAGAACTCACAGAGAGAACTGTAGAAAACACTTTTGTAAGTGAATTGTGAATGTTTGAGAGTGAGTTGAGAAGCTGAATATAACCCTCTATTTATAGGCTAGAAATAGGGTTAATATCGTCCATAAAATTTCAGGATTAAATCTCTTCTTTTGTAACAGCTGAAACGTCTAGATGAACCTGACTCAAAAATAGTCCAGGTTCATTGCATCATTATTCAGCTGTTATAACTCCAGAAATTATATCATGTAACCCCTGGAATTAAATCAAATAACTCCTGATATTAACAGCTTGTCTTCTCTGTACAAAGCTGGAAATCAGTCCAGATACATCTTAACGTTTTTGATTTAATTTAGGAAAAAGCTGTTTAATTTCTGATAACTCATAAATCATTTGTTATCCTTTGAAATTTAAACAGTCCTCAACAGCCTATAAATATCAGTTGAAATCTTTCACATTTTCCATTTGTTTCTTTCAAAGAGAAATTCCTCAAGAATTTTCTCTAAAAAGATAGTATCCGCGCGGACGTGTCAAAAACACGTATTACCACGACCACGAGCCGAGTCGTGCCGAGACGAGACGGACGGCGGCGGCAGCGGTGCGCGAGAGTCCCTCTTGTTCTCTATCACTCAACAAGGAAGTGGGAAAGTCAAGCCTTAAATACCATTCCCAATAGTGTTTCCAATACTATGTGGGATTGAGAATTACCAACATTCCCCCACTAGTGAGCGTATCTGGAACTAGTACATAGTGATGATGAGCAATCCTTCTCTTAGATAAGTGAAACTAATCTGGAACTTTCTAAGATCAGGGAAAACTCATAACACACAACTAACCGCTTCATCCACCTGAGTCCCCGATGTGTAAGATATATATATACAAAGTATATATTTGGCCATCTTACCTCAGGATTCTAGTAAGTGTGCTAGAAAAATAGCCCAACATTTTTCATAGAAGGCGGCTAACCCTTCTCACTTACATAGGTTATTTCATCAAGTTTATCTCAACATAAACAACCCTTTAAAAAGGGATATGAAATAATTAAGAGCTTTTATAATAGCTCAACCTCACAAAGGGTATGGTGACTTTCTTCAAGTCCTTCTCACTCAAACCATCCAAATACTTGGATTTGAATTTATTAAGAGTTTAACAAACTCAACCTTTATGTAGGTAAGTTCATCATTTCATACCCACTCACTCTGGGTTATGAACTTATTAAGAATAGATATTCAGCCAAAATCGGTAAATTCATCAAGTCTTTCTCACTAAGACCACCCAAAGCCTGGGCTATGAATTTATTAAGAACAATTAAGCTCATCCTGGGCATGCACATTATTCATCATAGGGATAGGCAGTAGGAATGTGCACTATGAGTCTTTCCATGGTTTCGTTTGACCACATGGAACTTAGATGACTAAGTTGGGTATCCACCATGAATTCCTTAATCAATGGGCTTTAGACCAATCCCCCTCGACGAATCTAGGACCAGCTTCCGACTTAACCCTTTGGTAAGTAGATCTGCTAGGTTCCTTTCCGACTTCACATACTCTAAAGAGAGCACTCCATTCTTTATTAAGTGTCTCACTGACTCATGTCTTATACGAATGTCTTTTCTTACCATTGTAAGCTTGGTTCTTAGCCACACATATCGCATCTTGTGAATCACACAATAATGAAACTGGAGGAGTCAGTCTTCCCCACAACAGAATATCTACTAACAAACTTCTGAACCACTCGACTTCTTGCTCAGCTAGGTCAAGAGCTATAAACTCTGACTCCATAGTAGAATGAGCAATACAAGTCTGCTTTGATGATTTCCACGAGATTGCTGCTCCACCCAAATTAAAAACATACCCGCTCCTAGAGCTTACCTCATCATTATCAGAAACCCAGTTGGCATCACAATATCCTTCCAGTACCGCAGGAAAGTTAACAAACTCAAGTTTCCAATCCAAAGTACCCTTAAGATACTTCAGTAAGCGTTTAAGAGCAATCCAGTGCTCACCACTCGGATTATGAGTATATCTACTCAGTCTATTCACAGCATAAGCAATATCAGGCCGAGTATAGTTCATTAAGAACATTAAGCTTCCGATTAACTTAGCATATTCAGTTTGGGAAATGCTACTTCATTTATTCTTAACTAGATGTATGCTAGGGTCATAAGGAATTCGAACAGGGACGACATCAAAACTGTCAAATTTCTTTAGCACTTTCTCTATATAATGTGCTTGACATAAAGAAAATCCATTCTCAGATTTGGTAACTTTGACTCCTAAGATTACATCTACTTCTCCCAAATCTGTCATCTCAAACTTAGTGGACAAGAAATTTTTAACTTTGTTAATGGACTCAATGTTAGAACTGAAAATCAACATGTCATCAACATAAAGACTTATGATAACACATTCAGTGTCAAACATCTTCGAATACACACAAGCATCCAAACCATTCATAACAAAACCAAAACTAAGAATAGTTTTATGAAATTTCTCATACCACTGTTTAGGAGCATGCTTAAGTCCATAGAGTGACTTTTTGAGTCTACAGACTTTGCCTTCCATACCAGGTGCTTCAAAACCTAGTGGCTGCTCCATGTAAATCTCCTCATCTAGATCTCCATTCAAGAAAGCAGTCTTAACATCCATTTGATGTACCTGCAACTTATGAATATAGGCTAGTGCAAATAATGCACGAATCATTGAGATTTTTATAACGGGAGAATATGTATCAAAGTAGTCTAAACCAAACCTTTGAGTGAACCCTTTGACGACTAACCTTGCCTTGTACCGCTGAATCGAACCATCTGGCCTTAGTTTCTTCCGGAAGACCTATTTGTTGGAGATTGGTTTGAATCCCTTAGGCAAGTCAACTAATTCCCAAGTATGATTAGACATTATCGATTCTAGTTCATCATTAACAACGCTTTTCCAAAAACTAGCATCGATAGATCTTATAGCTTCTTCAAAAGTTTTAGGATCCTTATCTAACAGAAAAATTTGAGCTATAGGATCTGAAATGGAGTCTAAATCGTTTATCTCAGAAATAAAGGAAGTAATAAAGTCTGGTCCAAAAGAGGTTTCAACTCTTTGCCTTTACTTTTGTATATCTTGAATAATCATCTACAAAAGTTATGTAGTAGTGTTTTCCTCCTTTACTTTCAGTGTTTTTAAAATCTGCTAGATCAGTATGAATGAGTTCTAACAGTTCAGTCTTTCTATTAGAAACAGTCTTAAAGTGAGGTCTAGTATGCTTAGCTTCTACACAAATCTCACATTTGTTAAAGCTAGTTGTGTCTAGTTTAGGCAGAACATTCATATTCATTAATTTCTTTAAAGCATGAATATTCATATGTCCTAATCTAGCATGCCACATATCAATGGATTCAACAATATAAGCAGAAATGGTAGCTTTATTTTCATAAAATTGAGTTTCTATGACAAATAAACCATTGCTTAAAAACCCTTTCCCCACATAATCACCATTTCGGGAAAGTACAAGTTTATCTACCTCAAAAACTAACTTAATGGCTGCCTTATTAAGAAGCTCACCACTTATCAAATTTCTACGCAAGGCAGGTACATACAGAACATTATTTAAAGCCAGAGTTTTACCAGAAGTCAGCTTGAGTAAAACCTTGCCTTTGCCTAACACTTCAGAACTGCTAGAGTTCCCCATGTACACACGTTCACCAGTGTTCCCAACCTCCAACTCGGTGAAAAACTTCTTCCTTGAGTAGAAATGCTTCGAAGCACCAGCGTCAACTACCCATTATGAACTGTTCTCCACCAGATTAACTTCTGAGACCACCGCAGCAATGATCTCATCATCTTCTTCTACAACTTGCATCTGTGGCTTATTGTCATTCTGGCGGTCTGAGCGGTGTTAGTATTGGTAAGCTTTGTGGCCGGGTAAATCGCATACATAACACTTGAACGTCTTTCCTTCTGGTTTGGCCTTTCCTGACTTCTTAAAGTTGGTAGCCTTCTGTGGTTTCGTCTTCTTGTCTTGATTCCCACGTTTCATGATCTTCTTAAATTTAGACTCAACCAAGTTAGCTTTAAAAGATAAATTACTCATAGAATTAGTAAGCTTATATTTTAAACAGTTGGCTTCTTCAATCTTCATATGGCCCACAAGTTCTTCAAGCGAAATGTCTCTCATGTTATGCTTAAGATAGTTGCGGTAGTTGGACTAGGACTTGGGCAGCTTCTCAATGAGTACATTGGTTTGCAGCACCTCACACATTTGCATCCCTTCAGCGATGATGTCAGCGACTAAGTTCTCATAGTCATGGACTTGATCCATTATTGGCTTGTCGTCTGTCATCTGGAATTTGAGCCATTCGCCAACAACGTACTTCTTGATGCCCGCATCGTCCGCACCATACTTTTTGTCGAGAGTGTCTCATATTTCCTTGGCACTCCTTTCTCTAAGGAACATATCAAATAGTTTATTTGACATGTGGTTGAGCAGATGTCCTCGCACCGTCTTGTTGTCTTTCTTGTATTTCTCGTAGGTAGCGAGAGCGGCGACGGCGGTTGCTAAGGCATCATCATTGAGGACCACATCCGCATCATTATCGGCAGTTGGGGTTGATGGCATGGTAGGTGGTGGCTTGAGCAGCATGTAGTCAAGATCAAGCTGCTCGAAGAATATCAGGATTCTTTGGGACCACCTTCTATAATTCTTTCCATCAAGTGCATCGAGCTTGGAAAGATCAGGGATTAGTTTGCTCAAAGGTGTTGTCATGATTGCAGTATATGGAATTCGTTTCTAAATTGTTGGATATATGAACTACAAAACTACATCGTTAGCACTAACTGAAAATATAAACAATAATTAAAAGGAACAAATTCGTAAACCGTGTCGTGGTAAAAACCACTGCCTTAGAAACGAATTCGCCCCGATGTGTGTAATCGTTGTAGTAGGCGGACCGTCCCCCGAGGTTAACACGGTCGCTCCGAATTCCGTACACCCGAAACTAGAGTGGACTGCTGGTGGTATTGCTCTTCTGATTGGAAAGCACTCAGAGAGAACTCACAGAGAGAACTGTAGAAAATACTTTTGTAAGTGAATTGTGAATGTTTGAGAGTGAGTTGAGAAGTTGAATATAGCTCTCTATTTATAGGCTAGAAATAGGGTTAATATCGTCCATAAAATTTCAGGACTAAATCTCTTCTTTTGTAACAGCTGAAACGTCTAGATGAATCTGACTCAAAAATAGTCCAGGTTCATTGCATCATTATTCAGCTGTTATAACTCCTGAAATTATATCATGTAACCCCTGGAATTAAATCAAATAACTCCTGATATTAACAGCTTGTCTCCTCTGTACAAAGCTGGAAATCAGTCCAGATACATCTTAACGTTTTTGATTTAATTTAGGAAAAAACTATTTAATTTCTGATAACTCATAAATCAGTTGTTATCATTTGAAATTTAAACAGTCTTCAACAGCCTATAAATATCAGTTGAAATCTTTCACATTTTCCATTTATTTCTTTCAAAGAGAAATTCCTCAAGAAAAGATAGTATCCACGCGGACGTGTCGAAGACATGTACTACCACGACCACGACACGGACGACGGCGGCGGCGGTGCGCGAGAGTCCCCCTTGTTCTCTATCACTCAACAAGAAAGTGGGAAAACCAAGCCTTAAATACCATTCCCAATAGTATTTTCAATACTATATGGGATTGAGCATTACCAACACTTATATGTTGATTTATTTGATTAAACACTTCATTCCATTGATCTCGGATTGTCCATCATTCCCAATGTTTTTCGGATTCTAGCACATACCAATTCAGCATCTCTTACAACCAGAGCCACCGTGAATTTTAATTTGGGAAGGTTGACATAGTCTGCTTCACAAGATGCTGGGAAAGAAAAGCAGTTTGTTTGACGGCTCTTAATCTTTTTAACATTTCGTCAATGTTTAGCTAGTTTTAATTTCGCTCTTAGATCCTGGTTCATTTGAAATGCTTGAGAGTTAAATGTCATTATGATTGTAGTCTTCATGTCGTTAGCATTTTGTTAATCCTTGAAAAGTTCTGTGGATCAAATTTTAAGTTTTAGTTGCATTTTGGTTGTGCTATTCGTGTTTTCAGTTGAGCTTGAAAAGCCAAGCGTTTGTGATCTTAAAGTGGTGAACAACACAGAACACCATGTGGCATTTAAGGTACACAGAGTTCTGTTACCATTGCAAATGCATCCGATTACTTGTTATGTGTATTCTCTTTTCTGTTCCGGGATATTTTTATGTTTGTACAATTTTAATTCTCCCAATTCATTATCATGTTAGGTTAAAACTACTTCTCCTAAGAAGTATTTTGTGCGACCAAATACCGGTGTTGTACAGCCTTTGGATTCATCTGTCATTAGAGGTTTTATCTATAAATCATTCCGTCGTAACACCATCTTATAAATTAAAATTTTCACAATCTGCTTCCATCCATTGCTTTTTCTTGGTTAGTTCGTTGAGATTCTTATATGGATGATACTGATTTTCGTTTATCTGCTTGAATCCCAGTCACCCTCCAGGCTCAACGGGAATATCCTCCAGATATGCAATGCAAAGACAAATTTCTGCTACAAAGTACCGTAGTCCCTTCAAATACTGATGTGGATGATCTCCCGGCTGATGCTGTAAGAATACCGACAGCGAGAATAACTTTTTTCATTTGACTACATTTATGATACTATTCATAGTTGTATACGATCTTTGGAATGTCATCCTTGTCTTTGCATTCAGTTTAATAAGGATAGCACTAGGGAGATACAGGAGTGCAAGCTTAAAGTTTTCTATGTAACTCCTTCCTCTCGAGGAAATTCAGAAGATGAAGAGTTTAAGAGCTATCCAGAACAAGGCGCTGATTCAAACTCCGTGAGTCTAGTCATTGATCTGCTTATTTATTATTATTATTTTTTTGTTTTATGCAATATTTATGTGCACATGCTAGCAATCGCTTAACCTCACAAGACATTTATTTAAGTACAATTTGAGGTTTCCAGTAAAGTTCCAGTTGATTGAGCGGACAATTGGAATAGACCTAGAAATCAGTACTGATATAGGCAACTCAAAGCTCTCCTCCGAACATCCTTGCTTTTAATGCAGTTGTGATACCAATATTGTTTGAAGCCTGGTTTTATTTTATCTGAAATTTTTCATTGGGATGAGGAAGGCATTAATCTTGTCTGGTTTACGTATGCTTATAATTCGAGTTCCTTGCAGACATGTCTGGTTTTTCGCATTTGCATGGTTGATTGTTATAAGCTTGCCGTTTTTGCCTTCTACTTTATTGTTATTTTCTGGTGAAGGTAACTTGAAAACGAAAACCCAGAATCTGGATTTTATGCCTTCATTTTTACATTTCCTTTTTGCATTCATGAACCAGACTGTGCAGCACCTGAAGGATGAAAGAGATGCAGCTGTTCGGCAAACACTGCAGCTGCAACAGGAACTGGTATGTTTTGATTTCAGATTCGCTAACCGCTAAACCCTTGCCATACTCCCTCCCGGAAAAGAAGGCCAAACTTACTCATGTTTTCTTCTTGTTTATATTCTGAAGTACAACATTGAACTACTACAGCAGCCATGATCGATATGTGAACACTCACGTTTTGCTGAAACAGGATTTTCTGAAGAGACGACGGCAACGTAGGAATGACTCCGGCTTCCCTTTAATATTTGCATTTGTTGTGGGAGTCATAGGGATATTGTGTGGGTTTCTGTTGAACCTTTCATTGTCATCGTCACCATTACCACCATCATCACCATTGGTAGATTCATCTACACCATTTCCAGCCCCAGTGCCACCACATGTAGATTCATCTACACCAGCAGCATCCACATCTGTAGATTCACCTACAGAAGGAAGATAGATGCCCCTTTACAAAGTATGGTAACAGTAATTTTGTCTACTTCATTGTACAATGCTGAATGTTACTGTTTGATGGAGAGTGAAAATTTCCTTTAAAAAAAAATCTTTACCGTATTAGTGCTTTTTCCGAATGTATTTTCATTCAATTCATTAGTTGATATGTTGAGTTTTTTAGAAGTTACATAATCCTGAATCCTCATTCATTAATTGTAGAAAACAACAGTTATTAATTAGTTGGCAATTTAAATTTAATACTAATTATAGATGGGCTTATAATACAAAATAATTCCTCAACTTAATAAATTTAATTGAATTGAGTCTTACGCTTTTTTCTTATTTTTTGGGAGTATCCTTTAGACTTATAAATTAATATAAGAGTTTAACTTGACCTAAAAACAAATTAAAGATTCGTCTAACTTAAAAAAATAAAATTTAATTTAATTAAACTTGTTAAATTCAAAGATTATTTAGTATTTTAAGTTACTAAATAAAGGAAGAATTATTACTTATTAAAATATATTTGGATAAACTATACCTTAAGTACATAAATTATTATTTATGTTTCATTTTGGTATTCAAAGTTTATTTTAACTATAGTTTAGATTTCATTTTGACACTCTTTTCAAAATTTAACACAATTGTCGGTGTAATTTTTTTCATTGACGACATGATGTTATCAAATGGTGACCTATCAACATCGTTGTTAATTTTTTAGCAATAGATACTAAAAGAATATATAAACTAAATGTTAAGTATAATTTTTTAAATAATAAAATTTAAATAGTAAAACGAAAAAAATAATTTAAATATTAAATGTATAGTTATATTGTACAAAGGGTGTTTTAGTAACTTAGCCGTCAAGAAATTTCCGCGAAAGTATCTGAAAGGAGACCCTTTAAAAGCTGGCGATCCACAAATGTAAACGATCTTAATACAGATATACAAGACGGTTTGTTTATCTCTGCCGAACAATATTTGCAATTTCTGGTATATCATCTCTCAACTGATAATGGACGCGTTCTTCGATCCTCAATCAAGAAACAATTGGAGTTACGATTCTCTCAAGAATTTCCGCCAGATTTCCCCCATCGTTCAGACGCATCTCAAAAGGGTAATCTTCAATTCGATTTCCTGTTATTTTCATTTCTTTTGAATATATCTCCTATTTCGTAATTTCGGGTTTCGGGCATTTTTGGTTGATCTATTGGATTTCATCTTTCCTCGGTTCTGGATCTGAACAAAGTTAGCTACTTGTGATTCTATCTTCAGTTTTTATGATAAATTTATCTATTCTCTTGTTCCATGTTTCCGAATTTGGTTTTCTTGATTATCTGAATTGAATTGTTTTTAATTGGCAGGTGTATTTGACCTTATGTTGTGCACTGGTTGCCTCTGCTGTTGGGGCTTATCTTCATATCCTTTGGAACATTGGGGGTTACCTCACAACATTTGCATGCTTTGGAACCATAATTTGGCTCCTCTCTATCCCTCCTTATCAGGAGGTAAATAGTCTATCTTGATTTGCCTTGAAATATTATAGCCCTTTCTGCATACTTAGAACTCATGTTGTTTTTGGTATTGAAACATTTGCAGCAAAAGAGAGTTTCTCTTTTGATGGCATCCGCTGTGTTTGAAGGGGCTTCAGTGGGTCCTCTAATTGACTTGGCAATTCAGATTGACTCAAGGTATTTCTCTAACGCTGTTCAATGGATAATTTATGTATTAATATATCCAAATTTCATTGAAGTATTTGGCTTAGGAAATTGGAATAGTGTTAGCAATTATATTTATATTGCCGAGGGTTTTGTTCTTACCTAGTATGATACCTTTGATACTTTTAAAGGTTGGGTGGGGTGGGGGTCCCTTTGTAGTGATGGATGATTATACGTGATTTTTATTTGACTTCTCTTATCTACACCTGTATATTTCATTTTGGATGGGTGACCATATATGTCTTCTTTCTTTCCACAACCAATAAAAAAAAGAAAAAGAATGGATTATGCTTATTGTGTTGTTTCCATAATGGCAGTGTTCTGGTAGCTGCATTTGTGGGAACAGCACTAGCCTTCGCATGTTTTTCAGGAGCTGCTATGTTAGCAAAGCGCAGAGAGTACCTTTACCTCGGTGGCTTGCTTTCATCCGGTGTGTCTATTCTTCTCTGGTTGCATTTTGCTTCCTCCATCTTTGGTGGTTCCACAGCCCTCTTTATGTTTGAGGTGAGTGAATATTAGTCGTATAGTTCGTCTTGTAGTAGTACATGAAAAACCCCTAGTGGCTTTGATTGACATTCCTCGGGCGGGATTTGATTCTTCTTCCAGATCTACTTTGGGCTTTTGGTGTTTGTGGGTTACATGGTAGTGGACACTCGAGACATAATTGAGAAGGCTCACTTGGGTGACCTAGACTATGTGAAGCATGCCCTTACCCTTTTCACTGATTTTGTTGCTGTATTTGTCCGCATTCTGATAATTATGGTGAGTCAAACTAGAATATCTGACTGGACCTTTTAATTTCTTTAGCATTTTGGTCACATATCTGTTCCGATATACCTGAAATAACATGGAACCTACTTGTTTCAGTTGAAAAATTCAGCTGAGAAGAGTGAGAAGAAGAAGAGGCGTGACTAAATCATGGTAAAATAGTAGCTGGGAAAGTTTGTTCATCTCATCTTTTCTCCTTTAAGAAAGATGGAAGTTTGTGATGATGAATACAAGTTGTTTTCTTGCCTTGTGTACTGAAGCACTATGTTAATATACCTAAAAAAGGATGTATCTTGTTGTTTTCTGCATTTTTTTTATGGTTAGTGCTTGGAAGAGTGCGTCAAATTGATAACATGTTAATATGTTGGGCATTTTCCGTGGTTAAAATTTATTTATCGCCCTCACTGCATTTCTAGAAGATGAATCCCATATTTGTTATCTTTTATGGTTTTCTTGGTTTTTTTTACTCAGATATATCCCATTTTGAAATAATTTCCCAATCCCCCATACATTCAAGATTATTTTTAAATCTACTATCCTTTTATGTCATGTAAGAAGGGCTTCTTTTTTTTTTGGCGAGAAACACAATCCAAAAGCCGCTTTCTGTGGTTGAGAATAAGAATTTTGTCTAGAAGGAATAAACGGCCGCGATGTATGTTAAAAAAATGTAATGCACAAATCAGGAAGAAGGGTGGTGCTCGTGTGTTTAATCTCGTTAATTAAGTTAAAAGAATTGATTTAACGATTATATTTAATCTCAGTCATACCATGAAGTTATGAGAAAGGGTGACATAGACTAGGTTGAGATAGGTTACTAGGGTTTCGGAAAACCAATTTGGTTTTATGCCAGACAGGTCTACTACGGAGGCGATTCATCTACTTCGACGGTTTATGGAGAAATATAGTGGGGGAAATAGAGATCTTCACATGGCGTTCATTGACCTTGATAAGGCGTATGATAGCGTACCCCGCGATACGATCTGGAAGACATTGGAAACGAGATGGATCCAAAATGTTTATATCCGGGCGATTCGTGATATGTACTGTAGATCTACTACGTACGTCAGGACTACAGTTGGTGACACCGAGGCATTCATGGTGGAAATAGGACTCCACCAGGGTTCGACTCTTAGTCCTTACATATTCGCCTTGATTATGGACGACATCTATTGTGCGACACCAGACGGTGTTCCATGGTGTATATTTTTCGTTAACAACATTGTCCTAGTTGCTGAAACAAAAAATGAGCTAAATAGTAGACTGGCTACCTGGAAGACTGCTTTGGAAGAAAAAGGTCTAAGGATCAATAATGAAAAGACAGAGTATTTATGTTCAAACTTCAGTGGGAACCAAAACGATGAAGATGTAGAAGTTTGCATCGAATGACATGATCTCCCCTCAAAGGATTGTTTCAAGTACCTAGGGTCTATGATACATAAAGATGGGGTGTAGATGATGACATTACACACCGTATAAAGGCGGGATGGCTAAAGTGGAGGGCTGCTACTAGAGTTTTGTGTGACAAGATTGTCCCTCTAAAACTTAAGGGAAAATTTTATAGAATGGCGATAAGACCAGCGCTGCTGTATGAATCAGAATGTTGGGTTATCAAGAAGGATTACATAAGGAGGATGAAGGCCGCAGAAATGAGAATGCTTCGATGGGTATGTGGTATGACTCTGTGGGACATTACACCAAATTCTGCAATTAGGATGTCCTTGGGGGTGGTGTTTGTATCCGAAAAATTGAGGGAGGGAAGACTACGGTGGTTTGGGCATGTCCTTAGGTGACAACCGTCGGATGCGATCAGGAGGGTAGAGTCGATTACAACCGACGATGCCAGAAGGAAATGACGACCAAGGAGGAAGTGGGTAGACTTCTTGAGATCTGATTTGAAGGATTTATCCCTTACCGAGGACATGACCTCTGACAGGAAAGTATGGAGACTTAAGACCAGGGTAGCCGAGTAGTGTGGATCACAGCCATAGGGTGTAGCATCTCTGTCTTCTTTTTTAATGTCTTTTGTAGTAATTTCCATGACTTATACTTTTTATACGGTTCTATCATTGAAATTTATGAAGACTTAGAACTAGGGTAGCAGAGTAGTGTTGCCTTAGTTTAGGTTTTAACCCATTTGACTTTATACCTTCTCATAGCTTGCTATCGCTGACTACTGGGTATCATTCTCTTCATGTTTCCTATTTTTAAATTTAGTCAGAAATTACGTTTTCTGTCTATATGCAGAGATTTTTACGCAGGGATTTATTTGCAGGGATTACTTCCCATTACAGATGCACATTTGAAGACTGCATATGAAGTATGTTCAACTATGTATTTATTTATTTATACATGCATTGTATTTTATCTTTATTTTTAATTTTTTGACTGCTGGAGGTCTTCCACGGAAGCTGCTCTCAACCTGGTGTTGGGGGCAGCCTACTACCCTACCTCCCCCTTACCCCATTGCATATGAGAATATGATTTTGTTGTTGTTGTTGTGTATATAAAAAATTAAAAATAAATGTAAAAGTAAAAAAGTAAATCTAATATAAAAATATAAATCTTGTCATTTACTTTTTCTTAAAAATTATATATATATATATATATATATATATATATATATAAAATGTTATAAAATCAAAAATGTGTATTGATCGGTTGGTTAGGTGGCCCATACTCCCCTTTCAAATTCTTAGGTTTGAGTCTTGTATTATAGGTATGATTTGTGAATATATTTTTTTTATCTAAATTTAATATATTTCATTTAATTTTTAAAATATATTTATCTTACTAGTCTGTTTAGATTTTAGGTTCAATTTATTTGGAATTTTAGTCAATTTTATATTAAATTTATGTATGAAATCTTGAGGTTGAATCTTTAGTTTGATTTTTTTCTTAATTGAGGTATTGACTGTGTATTTTTAAAAACGAATTTTAGTGAGTATTGTGAAATTAGTTTATTATTAAGTTATATGGATTTATTTGATTTTAAGTTTAATTTTGATCTTGCATAAATCAAGTGATCTCATTTGTCAAAAGAATGATCGTTATTCTTCGAGATCTTAGGTTTGAGTACTAGTGATGGTAAAGTATTTGAGCATTCATTGTCAAATGGTTGAGAGTCTTTGTAACATCCCAAAAGATGGGTCAGTGACTTAAATGCAAATTTTGAAAACTTAATGCTCAATTTTGAAATAAGTTAAAAGTTCAGAGATTTAATTGGAGAATTTTTTATGTTGGATTTAATAATGAAGTTTGAAAATAATAAGGGTAGTATGGTCATTTTGCAAGGAAGATTTTTATAATTCCTTTATAAGGAATTAACTCACGTGGAAGAGGAAAGAAATGCCAAGTTGATTCCAGAATTTTCTTCTTCTCCCTCTTTCTTCCTCATACGTGAGAGCTTAAAGAAAATGTAAGTTTTTTGGGTAATTGATTATTTTTTATTTTAAGAGAAGGTTTTGAACCTTAGGTGATACTTAAGCTTAAGGAAAGCTTAAGTCATCTTAAAATCAAAGAATGAAGAAGTTATGAGAGATTAAGTAAAAGGAGTTTTTAAGTGAATTATTGAAATAGAATGTTTAAATGAATTTGGAAGTTGAATTTAACTTGTCATCTATGAGAATAAGAAGTTATAAGAATTAGAATTAAGTTTGGATAACATGGAAAATGTGGTAAAATTCTTGGTTTTAAGGATTTGGGAAATATATGGAAGAAAATAAGGTATTGGAAGGATAGAAGTTGGTTAAAGTGATCATAGTTAAGTTTGGTAGTATAACTAGGGCTTTATACTAGAAAATAGGGTAAAGTGTTGATAATTTTCGGGTAAAAATAGCCTATTCTGGGAAGGTGCATCGATGCACTATGAATGTGTACCGCTGCACTAAGAATAATTTTGAAGATGCATCGATGCACAATGGAAGGCATCGATGCATGGTAATTTCGAAGCTATTTTGTGTACCGATGCACCCATAGAGCATCAGTACACCCCTAAAGAAAAAAGTGAATTATGGTTCATTAAATTCGTTTAAGCTATCAATATTAAATTAAAAGGTTTAGACTGTAACATCCCAAACTATGGGTTAGTGACCAAATTATAAAGTTTCAGAATTGGGTGACTAAAGTAGAAGAATGGATTAGTTCAGTGATTTATTTAAAAGTATTTCCTAAAAGTTGTTAGTAATTATTAAAGGAAATAAATGGTAAAATGGTCATTTGATCATTTAAGGAATTAAAAATGTGATAGTGGGGATATATATATTTACATGTGGGAGTATAGGAAACCAAAAACAATGTTTCCAGAATTCTCTTCTCCTCATTTCTTCTTTGTGCGTGAAGCTCCAGCTCAAAGGTGAGTTTCTTAATTAGTTGGTTATTTGTTGAATTAAAAGTTGGGTTATGATTCTTAGGTGATACTTAAGCTTAAGGAAAGCTTAAGTTATCTTAAAATCAAAAGATAAATGAGTTAGGGAAGATTAAAGATTTGGAGTTCTTGAGTGAATTTCCATAATGGAGTTGATAAGTTGAACTTGAAGTTAAATTTGACTTGTCATCAGCTTAATTAAGAAGTATTAAGTGTTAGAATTGGATTTGAAACATGTGGAAAATAGGGTATGATTCTTGAAGTTCCTAAAGAGGAGAGGATATTAAGGTTAAAGATGAGATAAATGAATATTAATGAGTTTAAGTATGTATATGTAAGTTAGGAATATGAAAGGGGTTGAAATATGGAGGATTTAATCCAAAAAGAATGAATTTTCAGGTTCAAAAAGAGGATTATGGGCAGAGTGCATCGATGCATATTCATAGTGCACCGATGCATCAAGGTTAAAACCCAAAAATTGTTTGAAGGTGTATCGATGCACAGGTAGTGCATCGATGCACTCTTTTAAAATAAAAACATCGAATGTAATTAGTGCATCGATGCATAAGGCATGCATCGATGCATCCCAGTAATAAACAAACATCGAATGTATTTTGTGCACCGATGCACAAGTAGTGCATCGATTCATCGGTAGGGAATGCATCGATACACTGTGCAGTGCATCGATGCATACCTTCATTAAAAGATGAAATAGACTTTTCTTTTAGCCTAAGAAGTGACAATTTAGAAGATATCAATTAGTATACTGATATGTATCAATGTATTATTATGATGTAGATATAGAATGAAACTTGTTCCGGAACAATCTAAGGATTAAGATTGATTCAAAGCAAACAAGGCTAAGGTGAGGTTCAATGGAAAATAAAACTTGCGATAAGTCTAATTCCAATAGTGAAAAGCATGAATTCATAGAAGTATGTGTTTGTTATGATTGATATGTGTGCATGAGTATATGTGTTATTGATATGAATATGGTAAGTAAAAGGGATTAATGGTAATGATAAGAATAATAATAAGGATAATGAAATGATAGGTATATGTGAATATATGTATTGATGTGTGTTTGTATGTATTGTAAGATTATATGTTTATGTGATAACATGATAAGATGACAATGATTTACATACCATATGAACACATGAGAAATGTTATGAGCTATATGAAAGAGAAAGTATATGTGATACGTGAAGGTAAATCATATGTTTATATGAATATGAACTCATATGAGAATTGACATGAACTACGTGATTACATATATATGTGAATGAAACCATGAGCTTATATTAATATATGATATGGTTACATGAATATGTAAAAGGATATAAAAGATAATGCCCATGTTATGTGTCATGAGAGCCAGGGGTATAGTTGGCATGCCAAGAGTCGAGGGTCTACGCGGTCCTTCGAGACATATATGTATTCTTTGGAATAGGTGTGAGGTCTTTTGAGACACATACTTGATCCTTGGCATATGTATATGATTCTTAAGGAATGATATGTGGTCCTTCGGGACATATATGTATTCTTTGGAACATGTGTGAAGTCTGGTGAGACACATACTTGATCCCTAGTATATGTATATGATTCTAAAGGAATGATATGTGGTCCTTATGGACATTATTATATGGCACTACGGTGCAATTCTACGTGGTACTCTGGTGCAATTATATGTGGCACTTCGGTGCAATTATATGAGTTGTGGTGACATCATTAGTGCACAACCTCTATGTACTCGCATATCTTTAGTTCTCACATGTGTATCATGGGCTATTAAATAGATAATATTAAAAAAAATGAATGATAACATTATAGTTGCTTGGGTGTACGTGTTTTATGATAGTATATATGGTATATGTTATATGATATACATGAGTACAGGTTAAGATATATGTGAATGAGTATAATTGAATGAAATGATGATATAATAATAAGTCTATAAGATATATGATATGGACATAAGAGAACATAGGAACATGAGATAAGAGATATGAATGATAATGACATATATGTATGTATATATATTTGTTACATGTAAAAGTATGAGTTATATGAAATGATAGTAGTAATTGTTTATGTATGATTATTAGTTACCGTTTACCTTATATGTTTATTGCCTCACTAAGTCTTTGACTTAGCGTGTAAGTGATTTACACGTAGGTTTCGAGAAGAGTAAAGAGCAATGTGGAGCAAGACATGTCAGTTCTCCTTACTAAAGGTCAGATTAGAAAAGAGGTGAATAATATGTATTTTAGTATATAAAGTTCTAGTTGGCATGTTTTCAAACGAATATATTGTTTAAGATATGAACAGTTTTATAAATGTTTTGAATAGTTATATGTAAATAAATAAGTGAAATATACACGCTCTGATTTGGTTTTGTAATAATGAAAATGTTTTTTTTATGTAAATTAGTCATTTATACGTTATAAAAGTTTTAAATTACTCACTATTTTATACAAGTAAATGTTTTAAAAGGTCAATGTGACACCTCGTATTCGTATCCGGGTCGGATACGGGTTGGGGTATTACATTTAATGGTATCAGAGCCACGGTTTAGCCGATTCTAGGCATCAATCGAAGTAAAAAGTGTTTTAAAAAGTATACATGCCAACATAAAGTGAATAATTTATGATATGATAGTGTAAGGAGTGTATTGTCTTGCTAATAGAATTAAAATGTTATGTTATATTAGATGTATGATCATGAGAGTTTCCAAAGTGCAGCACAAGGCAATAGACTGAAGGTAATAGCATTCACATGCTCTGGCCAGGTAGGGAGAAGAGCGAAAAACCTCAGGAAGTACCTGAATAAACTTAGGGAATGCCTTCACCATGTTGAAGAATATTCTAATGAATTTTCAATTTATACTTCTTTAACTCATAGAATGAATGTATTGAATTAGTTGAAAAAGTTAAGAGCACCCGAGTTCAAGGATGGATTTGAGGAAGGTACTGTTGTTACAGACATATGGTTAGATGATATGATAGAAGGTTTTCATTTCTCCAAAGAGGAGAAATTAAATTGAGTAGTTTCGTTACTACTTTGGCAAGTTAGAGTATGTTGGACAATTGTCACCCTGAGAATGTCAAAAGATCAATGATGCAGTGAGAATTGTAGGAGAGTTCAGAATCAGTGCATCAGTGACAAGAGTATGATATATATATGAAGTCAGAGTTTATGAATTTGAGGCAGAGGGAAATTGTACTGTGTATGGATAAGAGTATAGTTTGATAAGTAGAGTGAAAGTTTGTGAAACTAATTTGAGTGAAAATGATGTTTATGATTAATTTGATCAGGGCTTACGCCCTAAATGGAAAAGTTGTTACTAATTAGCTGTAAGGGCATGGATGTTAGAGTTATAAGCTTTGAAGGAAAGATAAAGTAAGTTAATCAAATGAGATATGAATCTGGATGTGGTTGTGTATTTTGATTATATAGATATGATATAGGCAATGAGATAAATATTTATGTGTTTTAAAGAAAGTTTTGATGGAAGAAATACAAGCAAGATGCGATAAGAATGAGGTTCTGTATAAGTGAAGTTGATTAGTAAAGTTATAAAGATATAATGAAGATTGGTAATCAGAGATGAGTTTAAGTGATAGGAAAAGAGTATGTGAACATGAAATAAAGATATGATTGGTGTATAAGAAGATTTTGATTTATGAAGGAAATGAAAGGATGAAGTTTAAAGAATCAGATGTGATAAAGGTTATGTTGAGATATAGATTATAAGTTTAACTAGAAGTAAGAAAGGTATGTCAGGTGATATGAGAAATTGTTTAGTTATGAAAAGTGTATGTTTAATCAGTTATGATGAAGATTTAAGGTTATGTTTCTTGGTCAAGTGGATGTAGTCAGAGAAATAAAGAAAGATTTATATGTATTAAGGAAGTTTTGGAGTCAGTCAAGTAAGGATGAAATAAAAGTTTGGTTATTCTTGCAAGACAATTGAAGATTGACAATGAATTTGATTGATTTATGAGTTTGAGTAATAAAAATTAATGTTATTGTCTATCTGATAAGTGACATGATAGGAGATATAAAGTAAAAAGGTAGTCGAATAATTGAAATGATAAGAACCAAGTTATTAATGATGATACAAAAGATTAAGTTCAGAAAGCAGCATGAGAACGTTAGAAGATATGTTCTTCTCAGGATGTTCAGTGAAAATTCGAGGACAAATTTGTAAAAGGAGGGGAGATTTGTAACATCCCAAACTATGTGTTAGGGACCAAATTGTAAAGTTTCATAATTGGGTGACTAAAGTAGAAGAATGGATTAGTTCAGTGATTTATTTGAAAGTATTTCCTAAAAGTTATTAGTAATTATTAAAGGAACTAAAGGGTAAAATGGTCATTTGATCATTCAAGGAATTAAAAATGTGATCGTGGGGATATATATATTTACACGTGGGAGTATAGGAAACCAAAAACAATGTTTCCAGAATTCTCTTTTCCCCCTTTCTTCTTTGTGCGTGAAGCTCCAGCTCAAAGGTGAGTTTCTTAATTAGTTGGTTATTTGTTGAATTAAAAGTTGGGTTATGATTCTTAGGTGATACTTAAGCTTAAGGAAAGCTTAAGTTATCTTAAAATCAAAAGATAAATGAGTTAGGGAAGATTAAAGATTTGGAGTTCTTGAGTGAATTTCCGGAATGGAGTTGATAAGTTGAACTTGAAGTTAAATTTGACTTGTCATCAGCTTAATTAAGAAGTATTAAGTGTTAGAATTGGATTTGAAACATGTGGAAAATAGGGTATGATTCTTGAAGTTCCTAAAGAGGAGAGGATATTAAGGTTAAAGATGAGATAAATGAATATTAATGAGTTTAAGTATGTATATGTAAGTTAGGAATATGAAAGGGGTTGAAATATGGAGGATTTAATCCAAAAAGAATGAATTTTCGGGTTCAAAAAGAGGATTCTGGGCAGAGTGCATCGATGCATATTCATAGTGCACCGATGCATCAAGGTTAAAACCCAGAAATTGTTTGAAGGTGTATCGATGCACAGGTAGTGCATCGATGCACTCTTTTAAAATAAAAACATCGAATGCAATTAGTGCATCGATGCATAAGGCATACATCGATGCATCCCAGTAATAAACAAACATCGAATGTATTTTGTGCACCATTGCACAAGTAGTGCATCGATTCATCGGTAGGGAATGCATCGATACACTGTGCAGTGCATCGATGCATACCTTCATTAAAAGATGAAATTGACTTTTCTTTTAGCCTAAGAAGTGACAATTTAGAAGATATCAAGTAGTATAATGATATGTATCAATGTATTATTATGATGTAGATATAGAATGAAACTTGTTCCAGAACAATCTAAGGATTAAGATTGATTCAAAGCAAACAAGGCTAAGGTGAGTGCACATTCTTTAGTATATGAGGTTCAATGGAAAATAAGACTTGCGATAAGTCTATTTCCAATAGTGAAAAGCATGAATTCATAGAAGTATATGTTTGTTATGATTGATATGTGTGCATGAGTATATGTGTTATTGATATGAATATGGTAAGTAAAAGGGATTAATGGTAATGATAAGAATAATAATAAGGATAATGAAATGATAGGTATATGTGAATATATGTATTAATGTGTGTTTGTATGTATTGTAAGATTATATGTTTATGTGATAACATGATAAGATGACAATGATTTACATATCATATGAACACATGAGAAATGTTATGAGCTATATGAAAGAGAAAGTATATGTGATACGTGAAGGTGAATCATATGTTTATATAAATATGAACTCATATGAGAATTGACATGAACTACGTGATTACATATATATGTGAATGAAACCATGAGCTTATATTAGTATATGATATGGTTACATGAATATGTAAAAGGATATAAAAGATAATGCCCATGTTATGTGTCATTAGAGCTAGGGGTATAATTGGCATGCCAAGAGTCGAGGGTCTACGCGGTCCTTCGAGACATATATGTATTCTTTGGAATAGGTGTGAGGTCTTTTGAGATACATACTTGATCCTTGGCATATGTATATGATTCTTAAGGAATGATATGTGGTCCTTCGGGACATATATGTATTCTTTAGAACATGTGTGAAGTCTGGTGAGACACATACTTGATCCCTAGTATATGTATATGATTCTAAAGGAATGATATGTGGTCCTTATGGACATTATTATATGGCACTACGGTGGAATTCTGCACGGTACTCCGATGCAATTATATGTGGAACTTCGGTGCAATTATATGAGCTGTGGTGACAGCATTAGTGCACAACCTCTATGTACTCGCATATCTTTAGTTCTCACATGTGTATCATGGGCTATTAAATAGATAATATTAAAAAAATGAATGATAACATTATAGTTGCTTGGGTGTACGTGTTTTATGATAGTATATATGGTATATGTTATATGATATACATGAGTACAGGTTAAGGTATATGTGAATGAGTATAATTGAATGAAATGATGATATAATAATAAGTCTATAAGATATATGATATGGACATAAGAGAACATAGGAACATGAGATAAGAGATATGAATGATAATGACATATATGTATGTATATATATTTGTTACATGTAAAAGTATGAGTTATATGAAATGATAGTAGTAATTGTTTATGTATGATTATTAGTTACCGTTTACCTTATATGTTTATTGCCTCACTAAGTCTTTGACTTAGCGTGTAAGTGATTTACACGTAGGTTTCGAGAAGAGTAAAGAGCAATGTGGAGCAAGACAGGTCAGTTTTCCTTACTAAAGGTCAGATCAGAAAAGAGGTGAATAATATGTATTTTAGTATATAAAGTTCTAGTTGGCATGTTTTCAAAAGAATATATTGTTTAAGATATGAACAGTTTTATAAATGTTTTGAATAGTTATATGTAAATAAATAAGTGAAATATACACGCTCTGATTTGGTTTTGTAATAATGAAAATGTTTTTTTTATGTAAATTAGTCATTTATACGTTATAAAAGTTTTAAATTACTCACTATTTTATACAAGTACATGTTTTAAAAGGTCAATGTGACACCTCGGATTCGTATCCGGGTCGGATACGGGTTGGGGTATTACATTTAATGGTATCAGAGCCACGGTTTAGCCGATTCTAGGCATCAATCGAAGTAAAAAGTGTTTTAAAAAGTATACATGCCAACATAGAGTGAATAATTTCTGATATGATAGTGTAAGGAGTGTATTGTCTTGCTAATAGAATTAAAATGTTATGTTATATTAGATGTATGGTCATGAGAGCTTCCAAAGTGCAGCACAAGGCAATAGACTGAAGGTAATAACATTCACCTGCCCTAGCCAAGCAGGGAGAAGAGCGAAAAACCTTAGGAAGTGCCTGAATAAACTTAGGGAATATCTTCACCATGTTGAAGAATATTCTGATGAATTTTCAATTTATACTTCTTTAACTCATTGAATGAATGTATTGAATTAGTTGAAAAAGTTAAGAGCACCCGAGTTCAAGGATGGATTTGAGGAAGGTACTGTTGTTACAGACCTATGGTTAGATGATATGATAGAAGGTTTTCATTTCTCCAAAGAGGAGAAATTAAATTGAGTAGTTTCGTTACTACTTTGGCAAGTTAGAGTATGCTGGACAATTGTCACCATGAGAATGTCAAAAGATTAATGATGCAGAGAGAATTGTATGAGAGTTCAGAATCAGTGCATCAATGACAAGAGTATGATATCTATATGAAGTCAGAGTTTATGAATTTGAGGCAGAGGGAAATTGTACTGTGTATGGATAAGAATATAGTTTGATAAGTATAGTGAAAGTTTGTGAAACTAATTTGAGTGAAAATGATGTTTATGATTAATTTGATCAGGGCTTATGCTCTAGATGGAAAAGTTGTTACTAATTAGCTGTAAGGGCATGGATGTTAGAGTTATAAGCTTTGAAGGAAAGATAAAGTAAGTTAATCAAATGAGATATGAATCTGGATGTGGTTGTGTATTTTGATCATATAGATATGATATAGGCAAGGAGATAAATATTTACGTGTTTTAAAGAAAGTTTTGATGGAAGAAATACAAGCAAGATGCGATAAGAATGAGGTTCTGTATAAGTGAAGTTGATTAGTAAAGTTATAAAGATATAATGAAGATTGGTAATCAGAGATGAGTTTAAGTGATAGGAAAAGAGTATGTGAACATGAAATAAAGATATGATTGGTGTATAAGAAGATTTTGATTTATGAAGGAAATGAAAGGATGAAGTTTAAAGAATCAGATGTGATAAAGGTTATGTTGAGATATAGATTATAAGTTTAACTAGAAGTAAGAAAGGTATGTCAGGTGATATGAGAAATTGTTTAGTTATGCAAAGTGTATGTTTAATCAGTTATGATGAAGATTTAAGGTTATGTTTCTTGGTCAAGTGGATGTAGTCAGAGAAATAAAGAAAGATTTATATGTATTAAGGAAGTTTTGGAGTCAGTCAAGTAAGGATGAAATAAAAGTTTGGTTATTCTTGCAAGACAATTGAAGATTGACAATGAATTTGATTGATTTATGAGTTTGAGTAATAAAAATTAATGTTATTGTCTATCTGATAAGTGACATGATAGGAGATATAAAGTAAAAAGGTAGTCGAATAATTGAAATGATAAGAACCAAGTTATTAATGATGATACAAAAGATTAAGTTCAGAAAGCAGCATGAGAACGTTAGAAGATATGTTCTTCTCAGGATGTTCAGTGAAAATTCGAGTACGAATTTTTAAAAGGAGGGGAGATTTGTAACATCCCAAACTATGGGTTAGTGACCAAATTGTAAAGTTTCAGAATTTGGTGACTAAAGTAGAAGAATGGATTAATTCAATGATTTATTTGAAAGTATTTCCTAAAAGTTGTTAGTAATTATTAAAGGAACTAAAGGGTAAAATGGTCATTTGATCATTTAAGGAATTAAAAATGTGATAGTGGGGATATATATATTTACACGTAGGAGTATAGGAAACCAAAAACAATGTTTCCAGAATTCTCTTCTCCTCCTTTCTTCTTTGTGCGTGAAGCTCTAGCTCAAAGGTGAGTTTCTTAATTAGTTGGTTATTTGTTGAATTAATAGTTGGGTTATGATTCTTAGGTGATACTTAAGCTTAAGGAAAGCTTAAGTTATCTTAAAATCAAAAGATAAATGAGTTAGGGAAGATTAAAGTTTTGGAGTTCTTGAGTGAATTTCCGGAATGGAGTTGATAAGTTGAACTTGAAGTTAAATTTGACTTGTCATCAGCTTAATTAAGAAGTATTAAGTGTTAGAATTGGATTTGAAACATGTGGAAAATAGGGTATGATTCTTGAAGTTCCTAAAGAGGAGAGGATATTAAGGTTAAAGATGAGATAAATGAATATTAATGAGTTTAAGTATGTATATGTAAGTTAGGAATATGAAAGGGGTTGAAATATGGAGGATTTAATCCAAAAAGAATGAATTTTCGGGTTCAAAAAGAGGATTCTGGGCAGAGTGCATCGATGCATATTCATAGTGCACCGATGCATCAAGGTTAAAACCCAGAAATTGTTTGAAGGTGTATCGATGCACAGGTAGTGTATCGATGCACTCTTTTAAAATAAAAACATCGAATGCAATTAGTGCATCGATGCATAAGGCATGCATCGATGCATCCTAATAATAAACAAACATCGAATGTATTTTGTGCACCGATGCACAAGTAGTGCATCGATTCATCGGTAGGGAATGCATCGATACACTGTGCAGTGCATCGATGCATACCTTCATTAAAAGATGAAATGGACTTTTATTTTAGCCTAAGAAGTGACAATTTAGAAGATATCAATTAGTATACTGATATGTATCAATGTATTATTATGATGTAGATATAGAATGAAGCTTGTTCCGGAACAATCTAAGGATTAAGATTGATTCAAAGCAAACAAGGCTAAGGTGAGTGTACATTCTTTAGTATATGAGGTTCAATGAAAAATAAGACTTGCGATAAGTCTATTTCCAATAGTGAAAAGCATGAATTCATATAAGTATGTGTTTGTTATGATTGATATGTGTGCATGAGTATATGTGTTATTGATATGAATATGGTAAGTAAAAGGGATTAATGATAATGATAAGAATAATAATAAGGATAATGAAATGATAGGTATATGTGAATATATGTATTGATGTGTGTTTGTATGTATTGTAAGATTATATGTTTATGTGATAACATGATAAGATGACAATGATTTACATATCATATGAACACATGAGAAATGTTATGAGCTATATGAAAGAGAAAGTATATGTGATATGTGAAGGTGAATCATATGTTTATATGAATATGAACTCATGTGATAATTGACATGAACTACGTAATTACATATATATATGCATGAAACCATGAGCTTATATTAATATATGATATGGTTACATGAATATGTAAAAGGATATAAAAGATAATGCCCATGTTATGTGTCATGAGAGCTAGGGGTATAGTTGGCATGCCAAGAGTCGAGGGTCTACGCGGTCCTTCGGGACATATATGTATTCTTTGGAATAGGTGTGAGGTCTTTTGAGACACATACTTGATCCTTGGCATATGTATATGATTCTTAAGGAATGATATGTGGTCCTTCGAGATATATATGTATTCTTTGGAACATGTGTGAAGTCTGGTGAGACATATACTTGATCCCTAGTATATGTATATGGTTCTAAAGGAATGATATGTGGTCCTTATTGACATTATTATATGGCACTATGGTGCAATTCTACGCGGCACTCCGGTGCAATTATATGTGGCACTTCGGTGCAATTATATGAGTTATGGTGACAGCATTAGTGCACAACCTCTATGTACTCGCATATCTTTAGTTCTCACATGTGTATCGTGGGCTATTAAATAGATAATATTAATAAAAATGAATGATAACATTATAGTTGCTTGGGTGTACGTGTTTTATGATAGTATATATGGTATATGTTATATGATATACATGAGTACATGTTAAGGTATATGTGAATGAGTATAATTGATTGAAATGATGATATAATAATAAGTCTATAAGATATATGATATGGACATAAGAGATAATAGGAACATGAGATAAGAGATATGAATGATAATGACATATATGTATGTATATATATTTGTTACATGTAAAAGTATGAGTTGTATGAAATGATAGTAGTAATTGTTTATATATGATTATTAGTTACTGTTTACCTTATATGTTTATTGCCTCACTAAGTCTTTGACTTAGCGTGTAAGTGATTTACATGTAGGTTTCGAGAAGAGTAAAGAGCAATGTGGAGCAAGACATGTCAGTTCTCCTTACTAAAGGTCAGATCAGAAAAGAGGTGAATAATATGTATTTTAGTATATAAAGTTCTAGTTGGCATGTTTTCAAAAGAATATATTGTTTAAGATATGAACAGTTTTATAAATGTTTTGAATAGTTATATGTAAATAAATAAGTGAAATATACACGCTCTGATTTGGTTTTGTAATAATGAAAATGTTTTTTTATGTAAATTAGTCATTTATATGTTATAAAAGTTTTTAATTACTCATTATTTTATACAAGTACATGTTTTAAAAGGTCAATGTGATACCTCGGATTCGTATCCGGGTCGGATATGGGTTGGGGTGTTACATAGGCATCTAATAATTGCCTTAAATCTTATATTTATGTAGATATCGAGCCTAGACAAGTTCCGGAACATTGGGCAAGTAAGATCGATCGAGGAATGATAAGAGATCAGTATTGATTAGTGAGGCCAGATGAGTGCTTATTAGTTATTATACGAGGTTTAATGGAACTAAGACTTGCGACAAGTCTAGTTCCTCTATTAGAATGCATGAGTTTATGATTAAATACATGTGATTGATCTGGGTATATGTGATATATGTTATGGTATGTGATATAATTTATGTGAATACATGTAGTGCGATAAGCCATATGAACTAATATGAATGATCTATATGATTAAATGAGAATAATGATATCAGTGATAATATAATCATTGTTATAAGATATATGATATGAGTATAAGAGAATGTATGAACATGAAAGATGTGAGTATGACTAAAATATTAAGTGTCTATATTAATGTGGTAAAAGCTACATGATATAATGAATGTGAAATATTGTAGTGTGAACAATATGACAAGAAGGGATAAGAGCATACGTTTATGAGAAGACATAAGTGAATAATTATAAACTATGAAATCATATGAAAAGATCATACGAGATATGTGACAAGAAACTATGTGAAAGAAGTCAAAAGCTTATGAGATATGAATATGTGAATTATGTGAAAGTGAATTACGTGTATATGTAAATCTGAGATATATAAAATAAGTGTAGTGATTATATGATCATAAGAGATTAAGTGATATGAGCTGTATGAGCATACAAAAAAATATATGAGTTATATGTGCTACATGCCACAAGTGATTTCATAAGAAATTATACGAGATATGTGATACAAAGTCATGTGATATGTAAGATATCAATGTGTACTTGTGAATATGTGATAAAAATAAATGATTATGCCCATGTATAGAAATTGAGAACTAGAGGTATAGTTGGCATACCAAGAGTCGAGGGATTTACAGTGGTCTTTCGGGACATAGTGATCCTTCGGGACAAAGTGGTCCTTCGGGACAAACATTCAGTGCCCCTAATGGGAATTTATACGAGCTGTGGTGACAGCATTAATGCACAACCTCAATAGACTCACATATCTTTAGTTCTCCACAGTGTACATGGGCCAATAAAGATATAATATAAATAAGAAGTAATATGATTTTTATATAATTGTGTAGTTGTACATGAGTATGGGTTAAATATATTGCATATGTTATATGAGTTAATGTCATAGTTTATGATGGATTGATATATTGGATTATAAGTAAATAAATTGAATTTATATGATATATTATGAGTAAATACTTGAGATGTGTTATGAACTCTATAAGTAATAGTATATAAATGTAGATGATGTGATGATGTATATGTATGCATATGTTCATTATGTGAAATGCATAATATGAGTTATGTGATGATGTGTGTTGATTGATTAATAAGATTATATATACGATTACATGAATTAGGCATAGTAGGAATGAGTGATGGTATGTTATATTTAAGTTTATCTATGCCTCACTAAGTCATAGACTTAGCGTGTGAATGTTTCACACGTAGGATCCAGAGAAGCAAGAAGAGGAGCTAAGAGGAGCAAGACATATCAGCCACTCGTTTACGAAGTTCAGATCATAAAAGAATTTATGAATTATATGGATTTGGTTTTATTTAGTTGGTTTGTACTAAAAGAGTTGTATTGAGTATGCTCTGATAAGTTTTGAAATACACATCGTTTTAATTTTATGTAAAATAACGGATTTTATTTAATGAAAGTCAGATTTTCATGATTTTATGCAAGAGACAAGTTTTGAAAAGTCAATGTAACACCTCGGACTCGTATTCGGGTCGGGTACGGGTTGGGGTGTTACAGTCTTTAGTACAAATACTACCATTTGTTAACACCCTAAATTAATCAAAAGAACGAAATTTTTTAACGGTCGTGACAAATCAAACACTTAAAATAATGTCTATGACGTTAGGTACATATATTTACCGGGAAAAAAGCTTAGGCATCTAAATGAGAAAAGATGTATAGTTTAGAGTTTTTTTTATATTAAGTCAAAAAAAATAAACGTAAAGTTTTGCATTGTTTCGGAGTTATACCATACCAGTATGAACAGAAAATAAATACAGAGTGAAAGCATTGGCTGAAACTTTCATATATTCATTAATGCTAATATAACGCACACACTAGGCATATTGAAGGTAGTCAGATTTCAAGTTGTGTTTCCTCACAAAAACAGCATTGGTGAAAAAAAAGTAAAAGAGACGAGAATTGTTAAGACAAGGAAACTGCAATTGAACTAGTTACTGTTGGAAGTGGTGTCATCTTGCCAAGTTGCTTGCCATTGCTTGTCATAAAAGGTTGTCTCTTCAATCAGCTTCTTGATGTTATCTAAATCTTCATTCTTCCTGATTAAAAGCACTCCCGAAACAGCTACAAATAATAGAGTCTTGCAAATGAAGTTTCCCATTTGGTCAACCAAACCTACCCCGGTCAGGCTATCGACCAGATATGCCATGAAGAACCCTATCATTGCTGCACGGCCTGCATAAAGCTCATAACAATGAATCAAGACTAAACAAACCGGTAATTCGCTTTCATGAGCAGCACTGTCAGACTGACATAGATTTGCACTAACCATTAAGCAATTCAGCTTCAGGTAGATGAAACCTTTTCATCCATGCCCACCAAGGTATGATGGATGTATCAAACATTATGGGGTCGTCGTTACTGGTAGTTTCTGGATTATCCTGGAGCCATTTTCTCCTCCGGATCTCTGAGAAGGAGGTCAAGTTTGTTAAGTCGAAATGAATGATAGAATCAACATATGCTTGTATTTTCTTTTCCCCTAATGACTCTAATTGATGAACCTAATATATGCAAGCAAGCATTGTGTTTAGTAAAAACACAGGAGACACGAACACCCGGTCCATGTTTTTTCCCCTAGTGACTCATTGATGAAGCTAATATATGAATTCAGTGAAGTAATGGGAACTCAGTTAGTTAAACTCGGCAAGAGCAAAAGAAAATCGTGGTACACTCACAAAAAACCTGTCCGGGCCGTAAGATCTAATCACAAAAGGATTCCTGCTCATCTTCAGGCCTAGCCACTAACCAATGTCTTTCATTTCATGTTGGTGGTCTCCAAGTAGGGTTCTTTTGATGAATATCATTTTCTATTTAGATGTTGCTAGAGCACAAGCCCACAAGAGCTTTTCTATAACAAAAGAAAGTGTCGTTTGAAGTAATAGTTTGAACTAATTCAGTTTCAAATGGGGAAGTAGAGCTTGCAATGAGTACAACAAACCCATAGCACATAACAACTACCAAATATCCATATCTAACCCTTCAGAACTTTGAGAATATACAGCCTTTATGGAAAATCTGTTCAGAATCAATTCTCAAACACTTAAACTTAATGCATATGTGAACAGACAATTACCGAGGAAATCCACCATTTGCACCACCTCCCCATTTTAGCTAAACACCAAAGATGGCAACAAAAAGAGAAAGCTTTACACATTTTGAACTGCCATCACAACAAGTTTCAAATGTCTAACTTTATGGAAATATTGCCTTTCAGGGAAATTTCAAATAAATATTCAACTACCATTCCCATTACATCAAAATGTATTTCACATTAGTTTGATAAATATCCTTTCAGGCTTCCAATAAACAAATTAACAATTGATTCAGGTGTTGCATGCAGAAAAAGTGTAAAAGATGAGAATTCATAAAACTTAATACTTCATATTAATTTCTTTTCTTGAGCTGTAAACAAGAATTGGCCAATTCATCCATGAAAATTATAAATGACAAACTAAAATTAAATAAAAAGAAGAAGTTACCAGCATCAATAACGGCATCCCAGTCAGTGCTCCCATTTTTCTCAAACTGTTTCAAGTCCCAAGTTCCAGCAATCCACCTAGGGTCCTCAAACTTGCTCAAAACCTCGACTTGTGCGCTCGTAGCAGCTCCGTTCGGCACGGAAGATCCCTCGACGGCCTTTCCAAGAACGGGGTCTTCCTGGTTGGGCTTTGAGCCTTCCTCAACGGCAGCAACTGAAGCTAGAACTCCAGCTCCACTGTCTGGTATAGACTTTGGAGTGGAAAGCAAAAGAAAGGGTCTGTTAAGAGAGAGAAAAGGAGTGGATTTGTGGGCGAAATTGGGTTTGACGGAGAAGGGTGTAGGAGGAGGAGGAGGAGGAGGAGAAAACAAGGCCGTGGATATGGACATTGTTTCGTATTTTCAGTTCTGTTTTGCTTTGGAGGTTTGGGGATTTGATGAAGAAGTGATGAGTTTACCTTTTTCAGTTTCAGTTCATGGTTGAGTTTCTAGTTTGTATGGACAAGGGTGTGTTATTTGAGGCTATAAGCCATATAAGAATTTTTTTATTAACCCGTGGTAGTGAAACTCGGAATATTGTTAAAGATAATTTCAATAATTTTTTTTATTACCAAAGTAGATTGGTTGGTTCATTATTCATCTATTCAAAAATTTAGCTTAAAATTAGGAGCGAATTATTATTCAATTATTACTTTTATTTTAGCTTTAAATGTATCATTATCCTATGAACTATATTATTTGTGCCGAGTTTTCCTCCTAAAGTATTTTTCGAGATATTTTGTTCCCTTAACTATAAATCGTTGCATCATTTGTCCTAAATCATTAACTCTGTTAAAAAAATCACATACCAATTAGAATACGAGTCATCGCTTTAATTTTAGGTTATGTGAATATCAATTCATATCAAGACAGTTTGAATCTGAATTAATTAAACATTATGTTTATTCAAATTTGATTAATTTTAAGTTGAATCTCGTTCAGGTCGAATCAAATTGACAATAAAATTTAAATTGGTT
This sequence comes from Hibiscus syriacus, assembly GCF_006381635.1. NCBI lineage: Eukaryota > Viridiplantae > Streptophyta > Magnoliopsida > Malvales > Malvaceae > Hibiscus > Hibiscus syriacus. The sequence goes on along the minus strand of NW_024062758.1, from coordinate 122,018 downwards.
AATATCAATTTTGATTGAACTTTAAATTGAATCATTTTAAATTAATTATTTTTCACTTTTTACGAAGGTCTAATTGTGTTGTATATATAATATAGGTTAAAAATATAAATTCTAAACAAAATAATATAAACATAACATTCAATAACACCATTCAAAATAGCTGTTAGACTATACCTAAAAGCAAATATATTTAATCGGTGATTAATTGTTTATTTTTATTTTATCGTATTTGTTTAAGTTATAGATTTATTAAGAATATTTTTATTCCTTCTCTAAGAATTTTCTTCTCTTTTCTTTCGGATAAAAGTGGGATTAAATTTAGAAATTGTGGAAAAAAAACAAAAATAAAATAAGCAACGCGAAACAAACGGAACTTTTAGTTAATTATAATTAATAATCCTAGTTGCCAAGGAGTGCTTCGTCTCAGTTTCTCCCCTGTTCCCATAGTCAACGCTCTCTCGCGAAACCAAATCTCTTTTCTCATCTGACGATCGAAAGTTTGCTTTCTGTGTTTTTCTCTTCAGCACTCAATCTCAGATGGGTCGTAGGCCTAACGACTCGGAACACTCCCGTTTCGCCTCTCTCGTCCTCCTCTTGGTGGCTCTCTTCTCCTGTCTTCTGGTCTATGCAGTCGTTTCTACACTATTGAATCCCACCGTAAATTCTGATGATGCCAGCTTCGAGTCTTCGGGATCGGCGGGCGGTATTGATGTGGGGGAAAAGAAGGGTGAGTGTTGCAGAGGCATTGATAATTTGGAGCTGTGGGGTGCAGCTGTGAAGTGGGGGTCTGACTTCAAGTTTAATTCTTCCGTGGAATGTTGCGAGGCTTGTAAGGCCATGTGTACTGGAAATGATGGCCCTTGCTTGTGTGATACTTGGGTTTTCTGTGGGAACAAGGAGGCTTGCGGGTCGAGATTTGGAGAGGTGAGTTCTTCCTTAGCTTTCCCCTTTTTTTTTATTGGATTTTAAAGGTTTCATTTTTAGGTGAATCTGGAATGTTGAATTCTATTGTTAACTGTTTCATTTGATGTTTCTGAGTGGTTGTTTGAGTTGACCTGGTGAATAGATTTCTCTTGGTTATGGTTTGCTTTATCTTGTGTTTAATTTAGTCTGATAGAATGATCAACAGATTTACTCAAGCATTTTTACCTGTTTATTAAAAAAAGTCAATATCGGCTTATGTAGTTCATAATTTTGAAGAAGTTAAGCTGGAACAACCTCATATTCACATTACTAAATGCACTTTTAAGATGTCATCTTCTATTGTTTGCATAAGTTAACGCAAATATCTTGTTAAATTTTGAATCAAGATAACCATATTCTTATATTTATCATTTTGTTTCCCCAGTGTTGGTTGAAGAAACAAAAGGATGCTTTGTCTCCTGATAGGCAAGAGGCAGGGAAATCGGTCAGTTGGACGTCTGGGATCGTTTTCGGAAAAGGAGAGGTATATGATATAAGTTTCACTAGTTTTTTACTTGATCTTTTTGTCACTGGCTGCAAAGTCTGATAATCGAGTGCTTTTTTCTTCTATGGACTATGTTTACGAGCTCAAATTTTCTTTAAACGTTCTACTGTTGAAGTTTATCATATCAAGCACATTTCTTTGGCACTGGTGATCATTCTTGTACTATCTTATTCAGGGCGTTGTCGAGATGGAAACAGAGTATGGTACTCTTCATATAAAAGTGAGTACTTTTACTCTTAGAATTCTATGATTCTATTGTTTTATCTTGTCAAATCTTTTGGCACTTTTAGTTACAAGCTCAATCAGAAGCTATTTTCTTTTATATTGCTTCACCGCTTTCTGCCCGTTTTCGGTTTTTTGTGTTAGTTGTTGTTGGAAGAAAAGTAAAAATGAAAGACGGACGTAAATGATCTTAGGATTAACATGTTTCATCTGATCAGCTCTTGGGAGTTAGAATTTGTTGACATGTTCAATTTACAATGAAGATGATTCTTGTTGTGAAGTCACTGACTTAATAAGACCTTTTCGGAACAAGGTTTGGATAAGTGAATCAGAAATAAATGGAGAGCATCTCAGAGAAAAAAAAGATCCTTGGAGTCGCTAATTATTCTTTTTTGATGCAGCTTTTTCCAGATTGTGCTCCACATTCTGTGACCTACATTCTTGAGTTGTTGAATTTGCGCCATTGTGCGGGTTGTCAAATATATCGTGCAGAAAACCGAGGACAATCTTGGGATACACAAGGAAATCACATAAAAGATGTAAGGAAATCATTCATAACAAAAGCTTCTAGATATTGAAGATCGATATGTTTTTAATACGAAGTTTTCTCTCATCTTTACAGGCTCCTTATGGTCCTCCATTCGCACTGATTCAAGGAACTCTCGAAGCTTTAGGAACCCCATTCAAGAAGATACCGATAGAGGCTTGCCCTACCATAAGAAGGGGATCAGTTGCCTGGGTCGGCTCTGGTCCAGAGTTCTTTATAAGCCTAGCGAACCACGAAGAATGGAAGAACTCATACACCGTATTCGGTTCTGTTCTCCCAGAAGACATGGAGATTGCAGAGAAAATCGCACAACTTCCTACGAAATCTGATATTTGGAACAACATTAACGTGTCTGTGTTGCAAAAGCCTATTCCCTTGGTTATGCGAAGGATGAAGAAGAGTCTTGGAGATGTTGACACAAATGTGAAATCAGAGTGAAGACTGGTATACACTTGTATTTTCTTGTTTGTACACTATGATATCTATTATTCATATTTGCCTTTTCTTGCCTCCTCAAAACAGCAACACGAAGGCGCGGCCCATTTTGTTGTTGTCGTTAGTTTTCTTTATAATAAAGTTCCATCTATTAATTTGACAATGGATGCTTATACTTCTGCAGATGCGATGTTTGAACCCAGAGCCGCAAAAAATAATAATAAACCCCTTAACACTAAGATCGTTTGGTTGATGTAAAAAAAAAAAAAACTTTGATCGTCTTCCTTAGGATGATTCTTGCTCCTTCTCACAATGGTTATGGTTATGCTGTAGCGTTTAAATATGCCCTACTTCTTATACTCTTTGAACTTTAGAAATTTATTCATTCTACTGGATTTAGTCCCACTTCCAATTGATAACTTTGTTAATGGATTTTTCATTAAATTAAAATAGCATGAAGCTTTAAGTTTCGATTTAAAAAATCAAAGAACACATATAATAGAGGTTTAATGATTCATAGGGTCCTTAAAACTTTTTCAAAAAAAATTATATGGTGTTTGAAATATTTTCATAATCAATGCGATCCTTTGACCAAAGATATTTTACCAATAATACTCGTTGTTGACCTTAACAATTCATGCCAATGTTGACATGACTGTGCACAACAATTAATAACGTGATAGATGAATTAGATTATTTTTTTGGTCGAGAATAGAGAAAGTGTCAAAAGCTTGGCGATAATTTTTATATCGGGAAAGTAGAAGGATTAAATTCCTCGAACTAAAAGAGAATGGAGTAAATGTCAAAAGTTTCGAAACTCTAGGGATTGGGGCAGAAATAGACATCGTTTAAAGTTATCCCAAACGACAGCGTTTTATAATCATCCTTTTTGACTAAGTGAGTTGAACAGTGTGTTGCTGCCTTTATCCAAAGTTCAAATTAAAAACCCCAAATCGTTCTATTATGACCATTACCGTCCGATCCATCGTGTTCCCGCCAAACCCTAGAGCTGAAATATGGTCCTAAAATTCCACGAACAAATAGTCTCCGATCTCCTCGAAGGCCCAAACGGCGGCCTGGTCGTCCTCTCCTCCGGCCTTTCCCTCCCTAAACTCCTCTCTTGTTTCCTCTCTTTTCACTCCCAATCCAACGGCTCCCTCCTCCTCCTCCAACCCCCTCACCTCTCCACCTCCCTCAAATCCCTCCTCCTTTCCCTCTCCCCGGACCTCCCTATCTCCGAAATAACCGCCGACCTCCCTTCATCTAATCGTCTCTCCCTCTACTCCTCCAATCGCATCCTCCTCCTCTCCCCTCGTATCCTCATCGTCGACCTCTTAACCCAAAAGGCCCAGACTTCCTTAATCTCCGGCATCATTTTTCTGAACGCCCATTCGCTCTCGGAAAGCTCAACCGAGTCTTTCATTGTGAGGATCATCAAGACTTTCAATAAGAATGCCTCCGTTCACGCGTTTTCCGACAAGCCTCACTCTATGGTTTCTGGGTTCGCGAAGACGGAGAGGACGATGAAGAGTTTGTTCATCAAGAAGCTTCATCTTTGGCCTAGGTTTCAAGTGAATGTTTCGGAGGAACTGGAGAGGGATCCGCCGGAAGTGGTGGATATACGGGTGCCGATGAGTAAGTACATGTTGGGGATTCAAAAAGCCATTGTGGAAGTCATGGATGCTTGTTTGAAGGAAATGAGGAAAACTAATAAGGTTGACGTTGAGGATCTGACGGTGGAGAATGGGTTGTTTAAGTCGTTTGATGAGATCGTTAGGAGGCAATTGGATCCCATTTGGCATAATCTGGGGAAGAAGACGAAGCAGCTCGTTTCGGATTTGAAAACTTTGAGGAAATTGTTGGAGTATCTTGTTAGGTACTAAACAAAAAGACCCATTTTCTTTATTTATCGAAATTCATGTTAATTATGATTTTGTATTGCATTTGAGTTGATAGCTAAAGGGTTTTGTTTATGAATTTGGGATTTAATTTCTTATATATTTATTTGGGTAGGTATGATGCAGTGAGTTATTTGAAGTATTTGGATACACTTAGAGTGTCAGAGAGTTTTCGATCCGTTTGGATATTTGCAGAGTCCAGTTATAAGATCTTTGATTATGCAAAAAAACGAGTTTATATGTTTGCAAGGTCAGATGATACCATAATTAATAAGCTTAGTAAGAACGTGTCTGGAAAAAAGAGAAAACTGAAAGAGGATGACAATAACAATGATGCAGGTCAGTTGAATTCATTCTTCTGTTTTCATTAACGTGGTTTTCATTTCAAAATTCAAACCATGTTATACCAAAACAAAAGGTGCATTTATAAGCTTTTTGAATCTGTAACCCCTTCTCACTGAATTGTACATGTAGCAATTGTTGGTACTTCATCAACAATTACAAATAATGGACTGGTTCTTCAAGAAGTTTTGGAAGAGTCTCCGAAGTGGAAGGTGTTACGTGTGAGTGAGTTCCATTATCTGTGCGTCCTATGCTTTCTCCAGTCACTTCAATCTGGGATGATACTCTTCTCTCCTGTTCTCTTTTATAATTTTAATATTTTATTATAGGAGATCCTTGAAGAGATAGAAGAGGAAAGACAGAAGCAAGCATCATCGGGAGAAGCATTGTTGGATGTTGAGGAGGACAATAATGGCATTATTTTAGTGGCATGCAAAGATGAACGCTCATGCATGCAACTTGAAGATTGCATCACTAACGGCACACAGAAGGTTTTATTATTTCTTTCATAAATTAGTATAAAATTATTCAGGAACTAATATAAGGTTAGAATTGCACTTCCGTAGATATAAACTTTAACCTATATATATATATGCTGAGTTGGAGGGGAGGGGAGGGGAGGGGAGGGTAAGGTGGGGTTTACTTCTTATACTTCCAAAAATCACATTAGTTATATAATATATTGTTTTTTGTTGAATGGTACAGTGGTATAACCTTTGATGCTAATTCCAGCTTGAGTATCTAAGCTTACGGAGAGACCATTAAGGTTTTCACATTTGCTAGTTAGAATTGACAGTGGATATTTTCTTTTGAAGGTCATGAGGGATGAATGGAAGAAGTACCTCTTAAGCAAAGTAGAACTGCGGGGGATGCAAGTGCCTCAGAAGAAAAAACCTAAAGGTCCTAAAGGTTATGGTATTCTTGATGGTGTTGTTCCTGTAACACCTGCCCAGAATGCTGAAATTAGCAGTGCATGCAAGCAGGAACATGAAGCATTACTAGCAGCAGCAGCAGAGATAAAAAGAAACCAGGCTAAAAAGGAAAAGGATGCTGCTGAAGATCCTGAACCTCAAGTTGGGAGCCACGGAAATGGGAAAGGGAAGGGAAGAGGAAGGACTAAAAAAGGCACTGCACGTACAAAGCATTCTAGGAATAACGATGCCTTCAATGACACCGAGATAGCAAAAGATGAAAGACCTGAAATTCATGGTTCAGAAAATGAAGGCCAACTAAATGAAATAAACCCTCCTGTTATTGGCAATGGGGTCCCTGGAAAGCATATTGACAGGATTGATGATACAAAAATGGACAACACTAAGCAATTACCACCCGTTCACTTTCATGCTCTGGAGAGAAATCAGCCTATACTAGATGTTTTGAAGCCATATGTAATTATTGTTTACCATCCTGATATGACTTTTGTTAGGGAGATTGAAGTCTACAAAGCAGAGAATCCTGGGAAAAAGGTGAAGGTCTATTTTCTATTTTATGATGCTTCTACTGAAGTCCAAAAGTTTGAAGCAAGCATCCGTAGAGAAAATGTAGCATTTGAATCTTTGATCAGGCAGAAATCAATGATGATGATCCCAGTTGATCAGGTATGGAATTTTTATATTATGTATCTGTCACCTATAGCGGGGCCAATTTGGACATGCATTCATTTTGAATGATCAGCCATTGCTAAACTTTATAATGCTATATGTAAAACTAATGGGTAATTACTGAAATATTTAGCATACAATGCAAGTTAATATATATATATTTGGGTAAATAGTGAGAACTCATTTTTCTGCCTTTCATGCTTTCCCTATTATATTCAGAATGATTTGTGCCTTGGTGTAAATTCTTCATCCGAGTTACAAGGGTCAAGCTCCCAGAACTCAATCACCAGAAAAGCTGGTGGAAGAAAGGAGGCTGAGAAGGAAATGCAGGTGGATGGTTTTTCCTCTCCTAAGTACTTCATCTTTGAACTAAAAGAAGGTACTTTTTTCTTGTTGCTTGCTGGAAAATTTGTTTAATTCGGATTCACTTTATCTGCAGGTAATAGTGGACATGAGAGAGTTCATGAGTAGTCTTCCTAATGTTCTTCACCAGAAGGGCATGCGTATAATTCCAGTAACCCTAGAAGTCGGTGATTATGTACTCTCCCCACTTATTTGCGTTGAGAGGAAAAGCATTCAAGATCTTTTTATGAGTTTCACATCAGGCCGTCTTTACCACCAAGTGGAGACAATGGTTCGTTATTACCAGATACCTGTGCTTCTAATTGAGTTTTCACAAGACAAAAGCTTTTCGTTTCAGGTAACCTGAATTAGATCTTCTGCAATGACTATGATAAAAAGAAAAGCCAGGGGATTTCCCTTTAATGTTTATTGGATGGATTGGTATATGCAGTCTGCAAGTGATATAGGTGATGATGTAACACCAACAAATATCATATCCAAACTATCATTACTTGTTCTGCATTTCCCTCGCCTACGAATCATCTGGTCTCGCAGCTTGCATGCAACTGCCGAGATATTTGCTTCGCTCAAGGCGAACCAGGATGAACCTGACGAGACAAAGGCCATGAGAGTTGGTGTACCCTCGGAAGAGGGTATCATAGAAAATGATGTTAGGTGAGTTGATGGTCTTTTTTCCCCTTTCCTTTTTCTGGATTTAGTTCATCTTCCAGTATAAGAAACTTACCGAGTTCCCCTGTTACAGAGCTGAAAACTACAATACAGGTGCCGTTGAGTTTCTGAGAAGACTACCAGGAGTTACAGATTCAAACTACAGGACGATAATGGATGGATGTAAAAGCCTGGCTGAACTTGCACTTGTTCCTATTGAGAAGCTAGCTGAACTAATGGGTGGCCGAAAAGCTGCCCAGACTCTAAGAGATTTCCTTGATGCTAAGTATCCAACCTTGTTGTAACCCATCATGTTTAGTCGAAAAGTTTCTCCATAACTTTCATGGGGAAAGAAAGATGTTCAAATTGTTATTGTTATCATTACCCATTAGAAGAATGTCCCACTACATTTCGGAAAATTAAATTAATCTTTTGAATATAATATTTGTAATAATTTATTAATGAAGTATGTGCCATAAGCTAATTTTGTCAGAAATCTACCCACCGTCGGCGACACTTTCTTTGTCGGAAAATCACAAATGGTTGTTGGCGATTGATTTCCGAGACATTTTACAATCGGTGATGGGAGAAGCTTGATTTTTAGTTTAGTTTTAAAGTAGAATTAAAGTGTTGTATTAATTATGATCTTTAGTAAAAATAAATGATTTAAGTATAATTATATTATAGTTAAAATTAATTTTTTATAAAGGATTGGACGATTTATTTAATGTTTAAGCGTTGTTCGTCCGGTGCTAAGTTTAATCTAAAATCTATTTATATATGTATTTTTTTATTTTTACGAATAAAATAACATATATTGACATTTTATTGAATGATTAAATAATTTGTAATTGTAATAAAAATATATTAAAATAATTTATAGACATTAAAAGTTAAATTTATTATATAATTTTTAATTAAAATTAATTTTAATTGAATGTGTGATTATATAAAATTGAAAATATATTATTTAAGTGAGAAATAGGCACTTTACCTAAAATCCATTACAAGAATCTTCATTTCCTAGCACCATTTTCTATTTTTCTCATCTCTAATTCTGCTCCGGCAATCAACACTGGGGAGAAGCATGGCCGTCGCATTATCTGGCTCCGCTAATCTCACCACCCCAAAATCCTCTCTTCTCGGTACTACCACCCGCCTCCCTCTTTCTCCGTCCTTCCACGTCAACAAAAGACCCAATGCCACCATTGTCGCTTCCGTTTCCGCCTCCTCTTCGCCTCGCACCGGTCAAACCCAGTGGTCTCTCGATTCCTGGAGGTCAAAAACAGCCCACCAACTTCCTGAATATCCTGACGCGGTCGAGCTCGATTCGATACTCAGAACAATCGGTTCCTTCCCGCCAATTGTGTTCGCCGGGGAGGCAAGAAAGCTCGAGGAAAAGTAGCCAATGCCGCCGTCGGGAAAGCGTTTCTGTTACAGGGCGGTGACTGTGCTGAGAGTTTCAAAAAATTCAACGGGACCAACATTAGAGACACTTTCAGAGTCCTTTTGCAGATGGGCATTGTCCTCACTTTTGGTGCCCAAATGCCCGTCATCGCTGTCTGTCTATTTAAACAAAATCCTATTTTTCTCCAGCTATTTTGACCCATTTTAAGACGATTTAAAAAAAAACTTTGATTTGTTTTTGCAGGTAGGCCGGATGGCAGGGCAATTTGCAAAGCCAAGGTCAGACCCATTTGAGATTAAAGAAGAGTTAAGTTACCGAGTTATCGAGGAGATAATGTAAATGGCGATGCTTTTGATGAGAAATCTAGGGTGCCTGACCCTCAAAGATTGATTAGAGCTTATCTTCAATCTGTCGGTACGTTGAATCTCCTTGGAGCATTTGCTACCGGTGGTTATGCTGCTATGCAAAGAGTCTCACAGTGGAATCTCGATTTTGTTAAGCATAGTGAAAAAGGAGACAAGTAAAATTCTTTTACTTTCCGAGTTTTAGTGTTATATTTAAGCTTTTATGTTTGTCACTTGTCGTTTTCTTCAGGAATCTGACTTTTGATTTATAATTAGGTACATGGAGCTTGCTCAGAGAGTTGATGAAGCTCTGGGATTCATGGCTGCAGCCGGAATAGCCATCGACGACCCTCAAATGAACACAGTTGATATTTGGACATCCCATGAATGCCTCCATTTACCATATGAGAAAGCCTTGACCAGAGAGGATTCTACTACTGGCCTCTATTATGACTGTTCTGCACACTTGCTTTGGGTAGGTGAGAGGACTCGGCAGTTGGATGGAGCACATGTGGAGTTTCTTCGAGGCATATCGAACCCTCTTGGCATAAAGGTACATGGTGCTTATAATCTTTTGGAGCCTGCAAGGCATTTCCAATTGTTTATAATCTTTACTTAGATACTTTGGCTTCCTTTATATTAAAATGGAATTTGTTGTCATGTAACAATGAAATTTGATTCTAATAGAGAACCAAATGTTAATTGATTTAAAACCTTTGTTGGAAAGGTAATAAGCATGTGCTATTCAGCATGATTAATAAGTATGCCATCTGTGCATAAAATACTTGATCATTCATAACAATTGTATGGATCTTGCTGTTTTTGAGACTCATTGTGGCATTAACCTTTTTTTCTGGATCTTCTTGGTGAAATATATTTCCTTTCTGTGTACTATTAAGAATTAGTAAAGACGGAAAAAAACTTGTTCCGAATAAATCGTGTTTATTTCTGCTGAATATGGCTGACTTAAATAGAGTTTACAATGTAACAACTTTACATAAAAAGATGCATAAAATTAGCAACAGAATAAAAATGATTCTATCTAATTAAAAATGATCCTATCTAATAACTAATAGAATAAAAAACTGATTCTATCTAATTAAAAATGATCCTATCTAATAACTAATAGAATAAAAACTGATTCTATCTAATTAAAACTGATCCTATCTAATATTTAATTTAGATATTCTCGACACCCCCCTTCAAGCTGGAGAATAGATATCGATCATTCCCAGCTTGGACAGAAATCCTTCGAACATCGTAGTAAACAGTCCCTTGGTGAGAACATCGGCGAGCTGCTCTGATGATGGAACAAACGGTATGCAGATATCGCCATTTTCCAACCTCTCCTTGATGAAATGTCGATCTATTTCGACATGTTTGGTCCTGTCATGCTGTACAGGATTATGAGCAATACTGATTGCCGATTTGTTGTCGCAATACAACTTCATCGGTTTATCTCCTTCAACCTTCAGCTCCTCCAAGATCCTCCTAAGCCATAACAACTCACATACTCCTTGCGCCATGGCTCTGAACTCGGCCTCCGCACTGCTTCTAGAGACAACTGGTTGCTTCTTGCTCCTCTAAGTAACTAAGTTGCCCCAGACAAAGGAGCAATAACCGGTAGTAGATCTTCTGTCTGTAGAACTTCCGCCCCAATCAGCATCAGTGAAGATCTCCACTCTTCGACTTCCATTCTTCGAAAACATGATTCCTTTACCAGGACTCCCTTTCAAGTAATGAAGAATCCGGTAAACAGCCTTGGAGTGTTTTTCTGAGGGACAATGCATAAACTGACTAACCAAGCTCACAGCAAATGCAATATCTGGTCTCGTATGAGCCAAATAAATCAGTTTCCCCACCAGCTTCTGGTACCGATTCTTGTCCACAGGCTCAGCACCATCTTCTTTTTCGAGTTTTTGATTCGGATCAATAGGAGTCGCCACTGGTTTACATCCGAGTAATCCGGTCTCTTTCAAGATATCGAGGACATATTTCCTTTGAGAGATAATTATACCTTTTGAGGATCTAGCCACCTCCATTCCAAGGAAATATTTGAGTTGTCCTAGATCCTTGACTTCAAACTGGTTGGATAAGAAGTTCTTCAACGACTCCAACTCTACTGTGTCATCTCCTGTCATAACAATGTCATCTACATACACAATTAAAATAGCAATTTTACCATTATTGTGTTTGTAGAAAATAGTATGATCAGACTGGGCCTGCATGTAACCATGTTGTTTCACAGCTCTCGTGAATCTCTCGAACCAGGCTCTCGGAGATTGTTTCAATCCATAAATGGATTTCTTTAGCTTGCAGACCCTGCCATCCTTCTTCAATTCATCAAAGCCTGGAGGAACTTCCATTAACACCTCTTCCTCTAGCTCACCGTTTAGGAACGCATTCTTCACATCAAACTGTCTGAGAGTCCAATCCAGATTGGCGGCTAGTGAGAGTAGGACACGTACGGTGTTTAGTTTGGCCACAGGTGTGAAGGTCTCCTCGTAGTCAAGGCCGTATGTCTGAGTGAAGCCTCGTGCTACGAGTCTTGCCTTGTATCTCTCGACCGAGCCATCTGCATGGTATTTGATGGTGAACACCCACTTGCTGCCTACAGATCGTTTCCCCTCAGGTAAAGGAGTTAGATCCCACATGTCATTCTTCTTCAGGGCCTTTAACTCCTCAAAAACTGCCTCTCTCCATCTCGGAACTTCTAGAGCTTCATGTATCGACTTAGGTAGTGCATCATCCATAATCCTGGTGGAAAAAGCTTTGAAATCTGGAGAGAGTTTATTATAAGATAAGAAATTAGATATTGGATGTTTTGTTGTACATGATCTAACACCTTTGCGCAAGGCTATGGGTTCAAAGAATTCTGTAGAAGACTCTAAATTTGGAGAAGAAATAGGAGAAAGAGAAGTCGTACCTTGGACCATAGTCGAGTCTAATGGTTGGCATACCTTGGGGGCCGGTGGAACATTACTTGGTCGAGTCATCCGTCTAGAATAAAACGAAGTTCAGTAGGTGGTTCCAAGTTGGTTTCTACCTGAGTCTCACGAGGTTGTGAATTTATAGGTTGTGAAATCCTAGGATTAGTTACGGAAATATGAATCGGTTCCACTGAGCTATTTACAACCGATTTTGGCAAGGATGTTTGTTCCCAAAAACTCATTTCAGAGTCATTCTCCCCCGGAAGAGAGTTTTTGTCAAAAAAATGTTGTTTTTCAAAAAACGTGACATCCATACTCACATAATACTTCCCAGATTTAGGATCAAAGCATTATACCCTTTTTGTGTTGGTGAAAAACCTAGAAATATGCATTTATGTGCTCGGGGATCGAGTTTTCCTCTAGGTGTTAAATCAGTGAAAGATCTATTTTCAGGAAACATATTCTTTAGAGCTTGCAAAGGAGTAATATAATTAAGAACTCTTGTAGGCATTCGATTTATCAAATAAGACGCTGTTAAGAGTGCTTCATTCCAAAAACGATTAGGAACATTCATAGCAAACAGTAAAGCCCTAGTCACCTCTAATAAATGCCTATTTTTTCTTTCAGCAACTCCATTTTGTTATGGAGTATCAACGCAAGAACTGTGATGAATAATTCCTTTTTGTTTCAAAAAATCACCTAAGATTGCATTAAAATATTCTCGACCATTATCGTTTCTAAGAACTTAAATATTTGCTTGAAACTGAGTATTGATCAGTGAGTGAAAATTTTTGAAAACACTTGCTGCCTCGGATTTTTCTTTTAGTAAATAAATCCACGTGACTCTAGTGTGATCATCAATGAATGTGATGAACCATCTAGATCCTGAGGCTGTTTTTACTCGTGAAGGGCCCCAAATATCACTATGTACAAGAGAAAAAGGTTTTGATGACATATACTTTAAAGATGGATAAACAGATCTATGATGTTTTGCCAATTCACAAGCTTCACACTGAAAAGAAAAACCGTCCTTTTTTTTGAAAAGATTTGGAAACAAATATTTCAAGTAATTAAAACTAGGATGGCCTAACCTATAATGCCACAACATTATTTCATTCTCACAAGACAAGGTAGTAAAGCATCTCGGTTTCTGAACTTGTTTATCTGAAGGATTGTCCGTGACCAAGTGATAGAGTCCATCAACCTCCTTAGCATTGCCAATCATCTTCCCGAACAAGGGTCCTGAAATTCAAATCCAGCAAATTTATTGTAGCAATGCATTTGCAATCATGAATAATACGATTAACAGAGATGAGATTGCAAGAGAGCTTTGGGACATGTAGGACATTTAGTAATGTGAGATGGAGAAAATAATGATAGAGCCTTTTCCAGCTATAGAGGTTAGGGAGCCATCAGCAATTTTACCTTCAGATTACCAGATAAGGAAAATCAGATTAGATGAGATAAAGGAAAAAGATGAGAATATGGTCATACTGGTCATGTGAATGAGAACTCATTAGTTGATACAATTGCTCTAGTTGTTCTTTGCTGAAGGCAGACAGTTCTGAGGCAGGTTTCGGCTCTTCAGATCTTCAGATGAGGCATGGAATCCCTTTGCATTACGAGAATTTCGATTGGCTGAAAAATTCTCGGCTGGCTTCCCGTGTAGCTTCCAACACTTGGCTTTAGTTTGTCTCGGCTTGTTGCAGTGCTCGCAGATTGGCCGATCTCTGTCGTTCCGACGATCGTTGCGACGTGGTGGCTGACCCGAGAACAAGGCAGAAGACTCGGTGGGATTTGGTGAGTGGCCTCCAAGCATGACTGTCCGCCGGCTCTCCTCTCGTCTGACTTCGGAGAAGACTTCTCTTGTGCTTGGTAGTGGTTCACGACCAAGAATGCGCCCTCTGACTTCATCCAATTCCTTGTTAAGGCCGACAAGGAATTCAAAGACGCGTTCTTTTTCCACCATCTTCTGGAATAGAGCCCTGTCCTTAGCACAACTCCATTCGTAGTCGCTGAACATGTCAACCTCTTGCCACAAGGTCTTGAGTTCAGTGTAGTATTGAGTGACAGTTTTTTCTCCTTGTTTTAGCCTCCATAACTGAGTTTTTAGTTCAAACCATTGTCCTGCGTTCCCGAGATCAGAATAGGTCTCGTTCACAGCATTCCAAATGTCATGAGCAGTAGGTAAGAGATAAGTTCTCCCTACACTCGGATCTATGGAATTTATGAGCCAAGACATAATCATCGAGTTTTCTGCCTCCCATCTTTCAGATTCTTCATCTTCTTCGACAGGTTTCGTAGTGGTACCTGAGAGATAGCCGAATTTTCCACGGCCACGAATAAACAGTTTCACAGATTGTGACCTGTAAGAAATTATTTCCATTCAACTTGTGAGAAGTGATGGATATGTTTGGAAGGATTCAGTGTTTAGGGTGATTGAAGGTGAGCGAGTAGAACTCATAGAGTCGATACCAGAGGTATCATCGTATGGTTTGGCCATTTTGGCTCTGATACCATAAAGACGGAAAAAAACTTGTTCCGAATAAATCGTGTTTATTTCTGCTGAATATGGCTGACTTAAATAGAGTTTACAATGTAACTTTACATAAAAAGATGCATAAATTAGCAACAGAATAAAATGATTCTATAATTAAAAATGATCCTATCTAATAACTAATAAAAAAAAACTAATTTTATCTAATTAAAAATGATCCTATCTAATAACTAATAGAATAAAAACTGATTCTATCTAATTAAAATTGATCATATCTAATATTTAATTTAGATATTCTCGACAATTAGTACATGAATTTGAACTCTTCGGTGCTTTCATGATTTTGGCGCTTCGGTTGAAGTGATTGAATATGTCCGATCGGTCCTGTTTGAGTATGGAACTGTGCAGCTTTAGTTTTACATAGTTTCTACCTTTCTAGTTTATGGTGTCAAGATGTTAAACCTTGAAAATTTTGTGAACAAGTTGAGGATTTCATTATTCTAAGTTTCTAACTTATGAAGTTGTTTAGTTGATTTGACTAGGTGAACCCCAAGTGCACGTCATTTTTTAGTTTTGGTACGCCTAACCTTGGTTTTTTTTTTTCGTTCTCCTTTTTCTTAATCAACGACTCGAGGGAGAAAGAGATTGACATAGTTTTAGTTATGCTGGAATAATACTTGTTGGTTGCTGATATCTCCATGCATGATGTAGGTGAGTGATAAGATGGACCCGAAGGAACTTGTCAAATTGTGAGAAATTCTTATACCTCAGAACAAACCCGGAAGACTGACAATAATCACCCGAATGGGAGCTGATAACATGCGGATAAAGCTACCACATCTTATTAGGGCTGTCCGCCAGGCTGGGCTTATTGTTATCTGGGTCAGTGATCCCATGCATGGAAACACAATTAAAGCTCCATGTGGTCTCAAAACTCGTCCGTTCGACGCCATCAGGGTAAGAACTCTTAAAATTGAATCTTTTCGCAAACACTTTTTGGACCATGACAAAGCCAAAATGAGACATGCTTTTGTCCTTTTTTCTTTGTTGCTGTTAGGCTGAATTGAGGGCGTTCTTTGATGTTCATGAACAAGAAGGGAGCTTTCCCGGGGGAGTTCATCTGGAAATGATGGGACAGAACGTAACAGAATGCATTGGAGGATCAAATACCGTGACTTTCGACGACTTGAACTCTCGGTATCACAGGCATTGTGACCCCAGGTTAAATGCATCGCAGTCGTTAGAGCTAGCCTTTGCCATATCAGAGAGGTTGAGGAAGAGAAGGCTCAAGTCTGCTAATGAATTTCTCAATGCGAGCAAAGTTAATTAGTTGATCTATAGGATAAGCCAGTCAATTGATCAAACCTTGATTCTCTCTTGAGAAAATATTTATTTGGTAATTTTGTTTATCGGTGTCTTATGCCTGCAAAGAAAGCTTTCAAGAACTATTATGAATAACTCGCCTTCTCAAATGGAGCTCTGAACTATTATCCTCGTTTGATAACAAGTAGCCTATGGTTGTGATTTCTGAATGTAGGGTTTTATATTCAGAATTTGGTGAATTCATTGGATAAAAACTTGTGTAACATTGAAAGTACAATCTAAAGTGATAATCCATTGTTTTATAGCATATGGAAAAAGGCTGTTAAGCAACTTACGACGATGTTGGTCGACTGGATTGATTGCAAAGTCTGTTTGTAATATTGTTAGCATCCAAAGCAATGCAAAACAATACAATGTTTCACAAAGTATGCAATCTACAATAAGAGACATCCATTAACCATATTGTACACACACAAAGGCAATACAACACCCATCCGTTCAGTCTGCCACTGACATCATGTTCTCACACAGTGGCATCAAAGTCACCACTGACATCGATTTCAGATTCTAAATCCCCTTCAGCGTCATCGGGGTCGGAGGAACCAGCAACAGCTTGTTCACCAACTTTGGCTCCTTCCGCTGTTGTCGTCTTTGCCTCTTGTATGATACACATTATTTCTTCTACGCTTTGAGACAGTTGGTCACGTTCTGATTCCGCAAAGTTTGTTTTTTCGATTTCAACCAGTTCTTTCGGTAAATTTTTCAGAAACCAAGGATGCTGCTTAATCTCCGGGATGCTAATCCTCTGTATGTAATCAAAATGTGTATATCATTTAAATCAGATGCAACTAAGGTTTTTGTTGAACTACGAAGTTTACAAATAAGAAGAAATGATACCTCGGCATGATTGGCAACGAAGATACGGGAAAGAAGATGTCGGCAATCCGCAGACACCCGTACATAGTCAGGTATAGTGTATTTAACACTCATTATTCTCTGTTTCAACAAAATCAATTGAACTTCGCATCAAGAAGAAAACTGGAAATGATAGCTCATGTAAGAGCCAGATTTGAGAACTTACTCCGATGGTCTTACGGAAATTCCGAGGATCACCGGGATCCTCAAAAGGGTATGATCCAACCAACATCACGTATAATGTCACACCACAGGACCAAACATCTGCAATCTACAACAGCTATCAAATGATCAAATTAACCAAATAATAAGGGAAGAGATTATCTATGCTACAAGCACAAATTTATATTCGAGGTTGAATGTCTACATTTGATTAGAAAACAAAAAGAAAATTTATACCTTTCCATCGTATTCCTTTCGTGATAGGACTTCCGGGGCAATATACGCTGGTGTTCCAACAGTTGATTTTGGTTGTGAATGCAGCACCGCAGACTGTTCAGTAAAGAAATTAGAGAACTGAACATTGAAAAATAGAGTAAGAAGAGTAGATTCCATCAAAGATCAGGTTTATTTCGAATTCGGAATAGAACCTTGGAGTATCCGAAGTCACATATTTTAAGTCGCGGTGTCGGACTTCCATCGAGGAGTGTGTTTTCTAGTTTCAGATCCCTGTGACAAATTTGCTGCAGCAGAACTATAGAATGAGGGATGGAAGTCACCATCAAACAGAATCTCAAAAGGTTACTTATATTTTCATAACTTACCATTGAATGACAGTAGCTGACTCCAGATATTAACTGCTGGAAGAAAAACCTTGCCTTTCAACAAGAAAAATATCGTAAGTAAACATGAATTCAAAATAATTCCAAGACAGGTGAGGAAGAAAGATTAGCTCATTCAATTGAATGTGGATAGAAACACACTTCATCTTCGCTAAATCGACCAGCGCTGCATATTCTCTCGAAGAGTTCACCTCCGGCAGCATACTCCATAACAATAGCTAAATGTGTTGGAGTCACCAAAACCTGCAGAGAAATGTGAAGTTTAGTATAAAGCTAAGCATATAATGTTCGAACCCAAAATTCCACGAGTATAGCTACTAACATTTAATAAAACAAATTTCTCACCTCTTTAAACCTGATTATGTTTGGATGTCTTAAAGATCGGTGGTTAATGATTTCCCTCTGAACATTTTCATCAATCTGAAATCAGAAAACAGAAACGGTACATTAACATGTAGTGTGAGAATGTGATTCCAATACATTCAAAACACAACACTGTTTCACACATAGAAAACCGAAAAGACAAGCACCACGACCATTGAGGAAAACTGCGAAAGAAAGACAGACACTTTTGTAATGGCAGTAGCAGATAGGAAGAGAAAAACATCATAAATCATGTCAAGAAGAATATGAAATATCATGGACTTGGACCTGAGGACATTCACCATATATTGCTCTCATTTTGCTTGAAGTACTGATCTCCAAAGCATATTGGACATGAGCGTGATGATATGACCTTCTAAGTACATGGGAAACCTTGAAAAAAACGGAACAAACCCTTGTCGCAGCTAAGTTCAAGTAGCATAGTTCACCATATGAACTTGAGTAACTTGAAATTCCTTTCAACGATAATCATCTCAGTTCTTTTCATCCATAACTCAATGTACAGATTCTAAAACACGAACCAAATTACTCATTGACTCCCCTTCAATTTTACATATTCCCCATTGGTAAAACTGTTCACACCGGAATGACATTGACAAATGCAAAACTGAAACTAGAGCTTGTTAAAAGTAGATTTATAAGCAGCAAAAGTAAACCTGGGAATTTTCAACAACCCATCTTTCTTTCTTCACAAGAAAAACTTCACTTTCACTATGAAATTATGGTCCATTATTAGAAAACTACAGTCCATTGAAAAGCATAACACAAGCATGATTTAACCAATCTCCAGACATGGAGAAATCAAAACAACTTTCTCTGAAAGACCAGAAGTTAATCAATTAGCAAACCACATCTATAAACTGCAAATCTCTCATTGTAATATATGCAAGCAAGTGGTCAACCATATTCAAAATCAAACATAAACAATTTTCCATGTTCAAAAACCGATCACCGGACATCAAATTTCCCCAGATTTTATGATCCAGGAATTGCTGCCAATTCAGATAAAAATGAAGAATAAGATTACCTTCTTTCCTCTTTCAATATATTTGACCGCGACAAGCTCCTTTGTTTTCTTATCTTTTACCAGCCTTGCCACTCCGAAATTCCCTGATCCAAGCTCCTTCAATGGCTCGTATATATCCTCCATCACCACCGAAAAAGAGGGAAAATTATAAAGAAAATGTGAAAACAAGACCCCAGAGATGAAAAGCTATCAAAGAGAAATAGTTCCTTTTAGGAGTTGTAATATATATATATATATATATAAACCAGAGAGAAAATTAGGAAGAAATAGTCCTTGAAAGCAAGAACACTGCATAACCAGCGAACTCTTTTGTTACAAGTCAAGCCATTTTATACACTTCATGTATTTATCAAACAAACAAAAAATATCACACAACCAATAAGATTAAAACAAAAACTATAAACGTTTCAGATACTCTAAAAGCAAACAAACTTAGGAAAGGTAAAGGACACAAGTGTTCTTCGCTGTGTCACGTTGTTTTATTGAGTAAAACTTATAAAATGATAAATACATTATAAAATATTATCTTATTCAGTTTTAATTATTAATAATTATAAGATGATGATTTGATTATTTATGTCTTTTAAAATTTTCTTTTGTTAAAATTTTGATAATCATCTGAGTTGAACGTCAACCTACTAACTGAGATATGATAAAATTTTATTCTAGAACCATTTGTGTCGTATTTCATGAATCGACTCTATATTTACATTCTCAATCAACAGATTAACGTTCAAATTAGATGATCTTCAACTTTTTAACGAAAAATATGAGTTTAAAACATATGAATAGTCAAATAATTATTTAATAACTTTTAATAATCGAGATTTAATAAAACACTATTCTATAATTAAGAGATCACTATATAACTTTAATTTGAAGGACCATTTATATATTCACCTTTTAAAAAGTGGGTTATTTTTTCTTAAATAAGGATTTTGAAGGACATGTACAAGATGGAGGGGTGGTGTTGTAATTTTGTGAGGTGTTGGATAATGGGGACAAAGACATATGTAATACGAGAGCGGCTTCGGTTGAATGAAAGTATTATTGTTTTATATTTAAAAAGGAAATACTACTTAGGCTAACGTCAGCATGGGGCCCTTGATAAATGAACAAAGTTTGAATATAATCTAATGTATAAGTTTTGTAAGAACATAAACGGAATATTCTTTTCTAGGATAAACTAATTATTTAATATTTAATTATCAATTTTAGTTTATTTTAATATTTTATTTTTTTAAAATTATATTACGTTTAGTTTTTGTTTCATTTTAATATATACCGTAAAAAACTTAATGCATTTAGTACTTAAACTATCAGTTTTAATACATAAACTTTTCAATTTTTTTTAAATCTTAATGTTAAATTTTAAACAAAAATACTAAAATGAAATAAAATTAAACATTAGGCGTGGTTTTGAAAATTTGAAAGTTTAAATATTGAAACATACTAAATCTAACAGTTTAGGTACTAAACTCGTAATTTACCTCTTTTTCCTAATATGAGGATGCCTCTCCCGAAGCTGCCCGTAGTTAACGTCTAGGGAGAGTCAGATCGGTTTACGTGCAGTTGATCTCCTCAATCTTCGTCAAGGCCACCCTCTATTAACTAATTAAAGTTTTAAATAATTTTATTTTAAAATTTTATTTATTTGTTAAAAAATAAGTGCATGTTAACCAACAATCAGTTGATCTAGTGGGATGAGATATTATGTCCCTTAAGTAATGTCAGAGGTTCGAATCATGACGTTTGCGAATGGAGCAAACTGAGTTGGGAGAGTCGCCCTCACCTCTACAGTACCCGATCTAGATTAGTCGGTTAATAGATCGGATACCAGTGAATAATTAAAAATAATAATTGTATGTTAAATTTTACTCAATAGAACAAAAGGTTAAATTTTATATTAATTATTTATTTATATTTTGTATTAGAAATTCATGTTATGGTTTTCATTTATAAGAATTACAAAATAATAAATTGAAATTTTTTATGCGAGTAAAATGATTTTTTGAGATATATAGAATTTAAATTTGACCCCGATTTAATATCACACGTTATATATTTAAATTATAATTGAATTTTAAACGTGTGACTTTTATCCTTATTTTAAGTAATTTAATATTTTTAATACATTTTAAATATTTTTTAAAATAATAATACGTTATTAACACATGACATAATTTTATTTTTAGTATTATTAAAATTAATATTATTAATAAAAGTATCAAAACTATGTATAAAATACAAATTTTAATATTAATTTAACAATAAAAGTTATTTAGATATCAACTTAAATGAAGATATCTAATTTAAATATTTATATTCATATTTTGAAAATCTTAAACAGAAAACTAGTCTACTTCTTCAATGGTACGTAAATCAGATTAAATGCCTAATCACTTTCGGTATAGGGAACCTTAATGATGCATTAATTCCCGAGTTGGAAGGATTACCAAATAAAGATATTATAATTGAAGGAATATAGGTCTTGATTCAACCAATCTTGAGTAGAAAAATGAGAGATAAGGTAGGTGTACCCAATCTATGGTGCCACTGCTATATTATTTTATTATATCATCACTAATTTTAAATATTTGAAGATCTTAACCAGGTTTTTGAACAGAAAAAACAATTTTGAAAAATATTAACAATAACGCAATTTTCAATAAAAAATAAAATATAAAATACCAAAGTTTTACCTATTTTATCTTTAAATATATTTTTAAATAACATGAGATGGTTATAAAATAATATTTGTTTATAATTTTCTTAATCTGTTAATAATATATACGTTTCAAATATAATTCTTTTAATCTTTAAGGAGACATTTTTTCCCCTTTTATCATTAATGTGTATCGTTACATAGATAGACAGAGCGGAGGAATTAGTGTAGACAATTGTTTCATTGAAGTTTTTAAATTATCATATATTTTAGATATTTTTTTTGTTTTCTATTGATAATATATTTTCATTCTTAAAATTTTATAAGTTTATTTTCTTTTTAAAATTATAAAAATTAACTTCTCTTCATGTAAAATCACACATTCACCATTATGTATAAGAGGTGAGCACGAATAAAGTGAGTGGTCTTCGTGGTACATAAATTGTTATTCTTCTTAAAGATCCGGTTTTAAGCACTATCTTATATTTACCCTAAATTAATAAAAAAATTAAAAGAGGTGAAATCTAATGTTGCCACATTGTACTACCAACTTGCCAGCAAATTCGGTCTCTTTATTGGTCATTGGTGGTTCATGGGCCTTAAGGACATTATATGTTTATGTATTTCGTAAAATATAATATAATATACGTGTATTATTGAACTTGTAAATCTTAACTTTCGAAATTTTTGTGTGTGCATAAATTATTATCTTCTTTGGTTCGTGTTGAGACAACATCATAACGAGAAGAAGTCTTAGTTAGACTGATCAATGTATAATAATTATTTATTTTAATGAGCAAGTATATTATAGAATCTTAATGACTCAAGTTTGTAACTCTTTAGGAACTTTGGTTTCAGCTAATAAAATTATTAACTTTAGCACCAACACGTGGTTTCGTGAAAAATGAATTATTATTATTATTTTTTGAGGACTCGTATTTAAATATCATAGATGTTCAGAGAATGAACATTTAATGTCAGATATTCTTTGATTTATTCTTAATAATACTATATTAATGTGACTTCTCTGTTTCCCATTTGTCAACTTATGTTGTCTTGCCTCATTTTTTTTAAATTTCTCATTTAATGAGAATTTTATATATTTTATAAGTATCAACTCGGAGACGTGTCAATTATTTTCATAATTGCATAAAAGAAATCGTTTCTCTAATATTTTTAACAATTTCCCAGCGTTGAAACATAGAAATATTGTTTATTAAGATGCATGTATACATCTTCCTTATCCACTAATTTTTTCTCCATTGACGTTATCATGAATAATCTTCATTGACTTTATCGTGAATAATATATAAGGATTGTACATTTTTTTTTCACAAAATTTAAACAATTTTAATCATTTACATGATATATAAATAACGTTAACTTGATAAAAATATATAATTAAACTTTTTTATTAATTTAAAGTGGTAACAAGATTATATATGTTCGAATTTTTTCAATCTAGTAATAAATAGGCATACACACTATAGATCCCGCTATTCAAACTCAAGATCTCTAAGATAGCAACACTCCTTTTAACTATTAAAGTTGATTAATAGGTTTAAAATATATAATTAGACTATCATTATAAATCATGTAAAACATATGTTAATATGAAACTTTTTATAAATTTAACGCATACATGTATACATAGATATACAAAACTTAACTTATCAAGTAATTTTAGTAATAAAATAAAATATTATTTTCTTTAGAGATTCTGAATTTTAATAACTACATTTATAGGATGTGTGTATGTTATTTATAAATTAAAAAAATTATAAATAAATACTATCTTAAAATTATCTCAAGCTATTCAATATATATATATATATATATATATATATATATAACTTGTAACACGTAAAATATATGTTTATAAAGTTAACTACGTCCTTATAAAAGTATAATTAAAAATAAATTTCCTTTTTAATAGAAGATTGACAAGTGGCAAATGATGAAGGTGTTTTGACGTGTTTCCATTCCACGTTAAGCACAATAACTTCTAGAGAGATAAAAGATAATAAATATTCAAATAATTGTGTATTAAGAATTCTTAGTGTCCAAACAAAATGATATTTTGGGTAAACTATATTTTAGTACTTAAGTTATTATTTTTGTTTTTGTTTCAGTATTCAAATATTATTAACTATTAAAATCATACCTAATGTTTAATTTAAGTTTTAGTTTGGTATCATACTATTAAAAAATTAATAGAATTATTGATATGATATTTTTTATTTTTTCAATAATGATGCGACATTATCTTATAGTATTACCGTTAACTTTTTCAAAGCTTGGTACAAAATGAAATCTAAAGTAACCAATAGGTATGAATTTAAAAAACAATAAAGTTATATACTTAAACGAAATAAAGTAATAGTTTACGTATTAAATATGTAGTTTACCCACACATTTTTCAAATTTGTCCTTTTAAAAAGTCCCGACCGACCTCTCCTCTTCCTCCTATATTATACTCCTCCAGTTCCAGACCCGAACCAGAAAATTATTATATAAGGTAAGTTATGAGAACCTAAACTTTCCACTCTGATTCATCTGATTCTGAGTTTTGGTTCGATTCATCGCCGCTTTTGATTGTGAAGTGCGTTGAAAACGCTGTTGAGATCTTTAGTGGTGGCCGATGCTGCCGTTACCGCGACATCGCTACTCCACCGCCTGTTTTAATTCATTCTTATGTTTTCAGCACAATTTCGATAAATTTTATGAAAAGCTGTAGGATTGTATTTTATTTTCTTTGTTTTGAATTCAATTCTGGGTATCCCATTTTTAATTAACGTTGTTAATAAATATGCATGTTTATAATGTCTTTGCAGGGAGAGCAGAGTAAATCCTTGAAGCTATAGTCTAGAACAGCCTTTTTGTTTAGATTTTTTTTTTGCTTTAAATGGGCTGCTTTCATTCTAAAGTAACAAAGAATATCCAGAACACGAAGATCCCATTGTACTCGCTTCACAAACTGCCTGTAAGTTAGCAAATTATAACAAATTTCTCTTCATTGGGTTTACTCAGTTATTTTATTTGTTTCACGAGAGCATTTTTTTCAATCATCAGTCAAAAAATATGCGAACTAAGGAGGAGAAATTCAAAATTATTATTGGTTTCTTGTTTTTCTCAGTTGGTTTTGTTTGTATACGCAGTTAGTGTTAGTGAAGTTGAAGCACTCTTTGAGCTATTCAAGAGCATCAGCGGTTCTGTGATCGATGATGGGCTGATTAATAAGGTACTGTTCCGGGCTTCCTATGTGTCAACCAGAGATTTTCTTTTCTGTAATGTGATTTAACATAAAGATTATTGTATTTGACGTGTTGCATGGTTTTCATGACATTGTTGTTCAATTTGCAGGAAGAGTTTCAGTTAGCTCTGTTTATGAATAGGAAGAAGGAAAACATTTTTGCAAATCGGGTAATTTATTTTGTTGCTTTAGATCCTTATGGGAAATTAAATATTATTACTTAAAAGTTTTGAGTTCCACTATGCTTTTGTGTAAATTATGTTTGAGGGGCATGTGATGGCTAGCAACGAGTGATCTAGCTGCATAATAAACTATAGAATCGATTTTTGTTTTCAGGGCATATATTTATCACTTTTATCTCGGAGATTTTTTTTTGTATATAATTCTATGCTTTATAAGAGATGCCTCTCAGGCCAGCTTCTTTTAACATTGTTTATAGGCAACCTTCTTATACATGCAGATCTTTGATTTATATGATGCCAAGAAGAAGGGAGTCATTGATTTTGGCGACTTTGTTCGTGCACTTACCGTCTTCCATCCAAATGCCTCTCAAGAGGTCAAGACTGATTGTAAGTAAACAGTTGGTATAATCATCTTGAGTCACATAAAAAATGTTAATCTACCAGCTCAATTTTAATTTGATTGTTCTACATTGCAGTTGCATTTAAACTTTATGACTTGGATGGAACGGGTTTTATTGAGCGTAATGAGGTATTTTGAGCCTGATAAGCCTTTTATTTATATATCACACAAACTTCTTTGCAGGCAACTTCGTTTTAAGTGATTTTTGCAGGTCAAGCTAATGCTGATTGAACTTTTAGGTGAATCAGAAATGAAAGTAGCGGATGAAATCATCGAGGCTATTCTTGATAAGGTGAGAATATGTGTGGTAAAACTGAATATTTCAGTGGTCTTATCTAATACGATTAATTGTTTCCCAATGCAACCTTTTACTGAGACATGGGGATTTATGAGCAGACATTCTTGGATGCTGACATTAACCACGATGGAAAGATAGACATATTTGTCTCCCATATCTCACGTATGTATTTACCGATATTATTCCCAGCTTACCTAGAAACATTACTTTGCCTGAAAGCTCATCCATCCCGTAAATACGAATCATGCAGGGACATAACAACAACATTTCCATGCTTCATATTCAATTCGAAAGTAGACGAGGTTGTTACGTGATACCGGGGTATGTACCCGGTTGGTGCATCGAGTCAAAAGACTTTTTGCATGATATGTTGACACTGATTGTCTCTATGTGAATGAAGTAAAAGCCTAGATTTTGTTTGCTAAGTGTAAGAGAGCCAGAGGCTAAATATGATTAGGATTGGTAGTTTTTATACCCCTGTATAGGCATTCAAGTTGACCTCTTTGGGTCTTTCCCATTTGTAATAATTGATTGATTTTATAGTGGAAAATGTTAGATTTGGTTTTCATGTTGATGGATTGCTTGAATACTTGACTTGGTCAAATAAGTCAACCTATCCTATTCTGATTGATCATGTTGTGGACTTGGTTAAATAAGTTTGTTTGACTGTAAATGGTTCAACAAATTCCAACTAGATGTGAATGTGCCAAGATAAACATGGGTTTGTCTTAATAAGTTTGTCTTAAAGCTGTAAGCTTCTGGGAAGTTGAGTACAAAGCCTATTTCAGCTGGTTGTTAAAAAGCTGTTGAAACTTCGTGAGGAGGCTAGGAACTTGTTTATTCCTTGTACTAATTGGAGCCTGATTAAGGGTAAATGGCTTTGGGATCAGATCAGAGTTCGTGCAGCGAAAGTTACTTGGCACAGGATCATTTGGTTCCCTGCTCATATTCCAAAATTCTCCCTTATTGCCTGGATGGCCACCCTTGATAGACTGCCTACGAGAGATAGGCTGATTAGGTTCGGTCTGGTCTTGGATCATGGATGTGTCCTGTGTGGGTCTGGGATTGAGTCCCGGGACCATCTCTTTGCTGATTGCTTCTTTGCTCAAGAAGTTTGGGATGCTGTGCTAGTCTCGTGTGGGATTCGTCTTGTTTCGCTTAATTGGGACGATTGCCTTCAATGGTTGATTGTTAACTTGAAGGGCAAATCTCTCAGGGTGAGGATTCTTAAGCTTGGCTGGACTGGTTTTTTGTATTACATTTGGGAGGAGCGTAACCATAGAAGCTTTAGGGGTGTTTCGCGTTCTGCTGATATGATTGTAAGTAGTATTAAAGATGCTGTAAAAATCAAATTGTATAGCTATAGTTTACAGGAGATTGATGATGCAAATAGGCAAGTGGGTATAAATTGGGGGTTGATCTAGTGCTGATTTTGCCTTGTTCTTGTAACAGCTTTGCTGTACTCTTTTTTGGATGAATATAATTTACTTATCCAAAAAAACAAGATAAACATGGGTAAACTACAAGTTTAGTATACAAATTATCACTTTTTTATATTTTGGTTATCTATTTTTTATAAATCATACTTATTATCTAGTTTTGGTTTCATTTTAATCTACCGTCGTTAAAAAGTTAACGGTGATGTGTCAATAGGTTATTTTAGTCTTTGAATGAAATTGAAAAATTACATCTTTGATCCCTTATTTTTAAATTATCACTTTTGCTTCAGGTTAATTTTGATTCAGGTTGTTTTCGATTCAGGTCAAATTGGATATGAGTCCATATTAGGTTAAGTAAATTTTGGATCGAGTATGATTCGGATTTCGAATCAAATTTGATCATGTTTGGGTCGGGTATTAGTTCAAATAAATCGGGTTCGGGTCGAGTTTTATTTAAATTAATAGTTACAATTTTTTATTAAATGAAAAAATTATTAATAAAACTCCTTTCAAAATTTATTGAATAAAATATTGAAATATAAAAATAAATAATAAGTATTGAAATTAAATCAGTTTTATATTGCAATACGATTAAGTCCTCATCTTGGCCCAATAATGGCCCAAATATGCATAGTAAAAGCCCAACAAAGATGTAGCACTGTGGTAAAACTGAGTCAACTCGGTTGATATGTCACCGAGTCGACACAAAAGGAACTGTTAAAATCAAAAGGGCCAAAACCTCAAAAGCAGAATTTCGCTTTGCTCCTTTTGTTTTTGAGAGAGCAGAAAAGGAAGGGTAAAGCACAATCTCCGACATGGATTTCTCAGAACAAGACGTCGACCTCTTTGGAGAAGACAACAACAACGACAATAGTGATGGCTCCCGCGAATCATCTTCCTCTCATTCATCTTCGTCAACGTCTTCCGCTTCATCGTCGTCTTCGGCTTCTTCTTCCTCCAACGGCAGCGGCGGAGGCGGCGGAGACAGCAGCAGTGCTAGTGGAAGCGCTAGCAGCGGAGGAGAAGAGGAAAACGGTGAAGAAGTAAGCAATGTTAATAGCACTAATTATGGTTATAATGAGAATATCGAAAGGAGTATTTTTGGATATGAAGAAGATGAAGAAGAGGACGGAAACGATCTTTTTGGGTCTTATAATGAAGTGTACTGTAAAACCCCTGCCACGAGCCCTTTCTCTATTCCTGGTAATTCTTTAATTGATTATTTCTCTATTAGATTCACTCATTTTGACCTGTAATTGGGGATTTTGAAGTGTACCGATTCCTTGTATTGGAGATTTATCTATGATATATATAAAACAGAAACCTTTTGGCTCGAACTCTGAGATTTAAGTTTTATGGAGTAATCTCAATGTGCAAGTAATTTAAAGTATACCGGCAGCTAGCTATTAACAGCTAAATTTAATATATAAGTTAAAGAGGAGTTGTTATGGAGTCCTTTTCGTCTGTTTACTGAATGTTTTTAAATTCTAAGATCACAAGAATGAAATGTGACCTATTATATTGCTTTATTTGATGAAATGTGACAAACTGACAATGTTATGCAGGAATATTTAAACTAGCGCCTGCCATTCTTGTAATATACACTGAATAGTTGAATTGATCTTTGGTTGAACCTTTTGTTTCCTGATTAAATGGTTACTAATCTTCTTTATTACTATTGTTTTGCAGTATTGCCTGTTATTCGTAATACTAATAACCCAGGCAGAGGAGGTTTTGGACGTGGTCGCTGGCACAATGATAGAGGAGCTGGTATCCTTGGCCGTCCTGGTTATCCTCCTAGGCAAGGTTATGGCTATGGCAACAAATTTGGTAATGGATATCGTGATGACCGCTTTGTTTCTGAGCTAAAGTTCTTAAAGAGTGAAGAGACATTATCTAGAAAATGCATTGCATTTCAGGAAGTGAGTGGATTACTTTTTCTTTTTTATTTAATGATCCATCAAATAATTATAGTTTGATATACCAAAGTAAGGCAAAGTTGTTATACCAAATTATATTTTTCCCTTTTAGATGTAGTGAAGGTGGTTGTCAGGATATTTCACATTTTTTGTTTTTGTTTTATGTTCATTTTTATGACCTTGTTGATGTGACTTGTAGTGTTTGTTTGGAGTTATTTTATACCTATAGATACCCTTTAAAGCCTGTAAATTATTTACTTCTGTGTACATGCACATACACCATGTTGTCAGGTAATTTTTTTGTGGGCTACCTTTTCTTAAATGTGGTACCTAAATTTGGCAGCCATGTGAACTTGCTTGCTATAGTCGTGTAGAAGGTGGAGATGTCTACTTTGATGACCGCAGCTTGGTAAGATTTACGGAAATCAGCATTGTAACTTTCAGTAGGTCTATTGTCCTTGTTGTCCTCCTCATTAGCTCATTTTTTATGCCCTTTTATTGTTTGCATCATCAGAGGCTTTTTAAGCGTCTTATTACTGAAGAGATTGGAGCTGATCTCAATCAAGGTTTTGATACATTTACTGAAAAAAAGGGTATGGTTTATTCATGAAACATTGGAAATTGTTCATGTTGAAATTGTCTTGTGTTGTGGTGATGTACATTATACTAGCATTTCTTATGTTTATTCACATTTCTTTGGTGTTCTGTATGAGGTCTAATCAATGCTGCCAACCTTGTGATTTTTCCTGGACCAGAATTAGGTTCCGAGGGTTTTGGTGACCTTCTTGCTTGCATAAGAGACAAAAATATCCCTCTTCAAAACATTCATTTTGTGGTATGGAAAATGATATTCTTTGACCTATGAATTTGTCATTTAATTCTTTTACTAAGGATATCATCTAACAATATTCCCTAATTTTTTGTAGACTTTTCGCAACAATCTTAATAAGGTAATTGCTTCTAATAAGAATGCACACTCCTTTCTTTTGATTGACTTGAATTACACAAGCATAGAGAATCTATGTTCTTCTGTCCTTTTACCTTTTATATGAACAATCTCAATACCACTAATCTTTTTTCACTAATAAGTGGTGATGGCATTTATCTGAGTTTTCAATTATGAACTTGATGGATGATAAACCACCTTTTTTTATGTATTTCGTTGGACTGCCTCTTGTTGTCATGCAGATAATGGCTGCCGCTTACATTAAAAATGAGCCTTGGGAAATGGGAGTGCACAAGCGGAATGGTGTTGTCTATCTCGATGTGCATAAACTGCCTGAGAGACCACGGAGTGAGTTGGATCGTCGAAGGTACCAAAACTTTTATAGCACCCCCTTACTATAATATTTATTATTATTCCCTGTGGGTCAGCAACATGAAGGAATCAAATGCTTTGAGGTGGTGTGTAGCCCTGTTGATTTTTTATATTGCTTATTTAATTGACTTCAAGTTCTAATTGCATTACTTTTGCTTTTTTTTTTTTAAAAATTTAGAGGTTATTGGGGGTATTGTTTTGAGAGCCTTGCCACTGAAGATCCAAGAAGTGATGATGGTGAAGGAATACATCATGTTGATGCCAATGTTGAATACTGTTCGTTGATCAAAACCAAATTAGGGGCTCACCGTATTCTGATGGGTGCTGAAATGGATTGCTGCGATTCAACAGATGAGGGAAGAAGATTTTTTGTGGAGTTGAAAACAAGTCGTGAGGTAAAGATGCAACTAGGTTAATGGTTCATGATGCTCAATGCTTCACTTGCTGCCTTCTCATTATTGTAACAGTTTTTACCAGTGTAATTTGTGAATGTGTCCCTTCCTTTGCAGTTGGATTATCATACGGAGGAAAGATATGAAAGAGAGAAACTGCTGAAGTTTTGGGTATGTTTTTTTGTCCAATGGACTGTTGGCTGTTCCTGGTTTGTTCTTACTTTGAAGTTCTGCATGCAAATTATATATCTTACTTTCAGATTCTTACTTCATTATTTTATTTTATCATAAATTTTTGGGAAATGGTGTTCTTCCTTTTCAAGTTAGCCTTTGTTTGTGGAGAAAATAACTTGATTGTTTTGTCATCACAGATTCAGTCATTCCTGGCAGGTGTTCCTTATATTGTTATTGGATTTAGGTAATTTCAGTTGGCATTTCCTACTAACTTAATTTTCCATAAGATGCCACTCATTCTTTACTTGTGTGACTAGAAACTCACTTTGTTCCAAAACCAAGTTCAGACATAAGTACATAACAGAGATAAAAAGAAGAAACTGTTTCGGGGTGTGTGTGTGCACTCTCTAAAAATGCCGAGCTGTATTTATCCAGAAAACAATGTTGAGCTGCGTTCAGTTCCATGGTTCTGTTTATAGTAGGTTTTTCTCTTTTTCAATTAAAATGAAGTTTTCCATTGACGTGTTTGATCTAGGGATGATTCTGGCCGACTTGTACGCACCGAAAGACTAAGAACCAAAGACATCACTCATCGAGTGAAAATGAAGAACTACTGGCAGGTATACAGCAAATGCATCTAATGAGTTGATTATTCTTGTCTAAAAAAATGTATTCCTATTGGCATAATCAAAGATATTATGCTGTGATAGTGAAGAACTACTCACGTGCAACAAAGATTTCATGGTTTTATACATGCACCAAGCTGATTTTTTTCCCATTTTGGAATTTCATTGATTCATTGTGCTATAAGTAAACTTTTTTCCTTGTTTGAAACTAATCTATAGGGAGGAGTCTGCCTGGCATTTGCTGATGAGGTATTGTGCTGGCTTTACGGAACAGTCAAAGAGAGTAAGATTCTAACTTCCATTTCCCCTTGAAATGTGCTCGAGCTCCTTCTGTTGTTTCTAATTTAGTAAAATGAACATCAATCATGATGGAAGTTTTGCTAGTTCCTTGACTCAGTAATCTATGCAGCTAATTATTTAGGTAATGAGTGATTGTTCTGATTTCTTTTGTTGGGCATTAGACGAGGACTACATACTGCAGTTCGCACCACCATTCAACCGGTTAGAGCTTCTACAAGCGCAGTCTTGCCCCAATGCGATTACTAACCACGTCGAACAATTGTAGCCGTTGGCGGGCATCTTGTTAGTTTGTGATTCAGATAGTTCAAATACAGGATTAAAGAGGATGGTTTATCTTTTTACCAACTCAGCATTGTGCAGTTGAACATTACATCACACATGATAAAGTACCCCCCAAGTTCAGCCTTTTTGAGAAAAATATTTGTAGCATTGTAAAGGCATAAAAAAACCGCAACTTGGTGCTGGTAGATTGAAAAGGAAAGGAAACAAAATTCCTTGGTAATGATCTATTTGCCCAACTAGTTTTCTTTTCTTTCATTCCCTCATTTGGACCATTGATGTTACTTTCACACTTATGATGAAAAATTGTAAAAATGTAAAATTTCCAACATATAAAGAAATTTTGGTTGGAATCAAGGTGTTTATTGTCGGTGGTAGTAATTAATCATTTTTATTATTTGGAGGTAGGCTGATCATTAAATAAATATTTTATTCTTATGTGAGGATTAAGATTAAAATTCCTATCATATGGTTTAACAATCACACACTTTATGATTGTAAAATTGAATCTTTAAAAACTTTAAAGCAGTCCCGAAGCTATCCGCCGCCGATAATCGGCCATTTCACCGGACTTAAGACTTCTGTACCGATTTAACGTTATATCTTTTCTAGAAATTACTCTTCTACCTCTACCCTGTTTGTTTCCACATCCAGCAACTATAAAGTGAAACCTTGCGCCCCCCCCCCACCCAAAAAAAATAATCTACACAACAAATAACCTGTTTACATCCCTCATCCATATCTGATTTTGAAACCAAAAGAAGACCCTATATTCTCGGGGGCTAAGGTTGTTTGCGTCATTTCATGTTTAGCATCGGCGATAACGGAAGCGACTAATACCATCGCCAACGAAAAAAAAGAAGAGATAAAGAGAGAAGATGTACAGAGGGGACAGAGGGATTGGGGCGGTGGATCGGAAGCGGGTCAACGAGGTGCTTGATAAGCAGCTGGAACGATCGTCGCCCTCCACTTCGAGAGTGATCAACGGCAAGGATAAGTCCGCACGTTACCTCCTCACGGGGAAGCATCCAACCGATCATCATCGCGACTCTCGCTCCGTTTCTCTACCCAAAGCAGACGCCCAAGGTATATACGTAACAACTTCTCCCTCCCTCTTTCTATATCTAAGTTCGGATTATTTTGTTAAAAAATGGACTTTTCCCTTTTGAAATGAGAAAATTCGAGAATTTGAGGTGCTTTTTTCCTTCTATATCTAGGTTTTGACAGTATTTTGTATTCGAGAAATTAAGTTATCTATTATTGTTATTAATTTGAATATGTAATGTAATTGGAGCTGGATGTAAATAAAATACGAGTTTTTTTTATTGTTATTAATATGAATTTTGTCGAAAACACATTAATAACGAATAAACATTGAAGTTTATTAATTTGGATGTAAATAAAATTGCCTCAGCTTTGGTGTGAGGAGATCATATGGATGTTTGTTTATAGCTCAAACGAACCATCATTTCAATTCCTTGAATCCTAAGTTTGTTTTTTCTTTCTGCGTTTACCCCTTCATCAAGGAAAAAGGGGTGGGGAGCATTTCCAAAATTAAATGATGTCGAATACATATATGTTTTATGAACCTCTAAACATTCAGCTTTATGAACTGTAACATTGTATTCAAGGTTACTAATTCAGTTGATTCTTTTTTTTCTCTTATGTGAACCATGTTTTCGAAGAGAGGGATGATTAACTTTTGGTGTTCGGTGACATTTCTTTCCCATTTTACTTGTTAGGGACATATGCTGATGCAAATTTTTGTTGCATTGACTGCAGATGAATCTGATACAGACAGTGAAGAGTCGGATGTTAGTGGTTCTGATGGGGATGATACATCTTGGATCTCATGGTTTTGCAACCTACGTGGAAATGAATTCTTTTGCGAAGTAGATGATGACTACATACAAGATAATTTTAACCTTTGTGGGCTAAGCAGCCAAGTTCCTTATTACGATTATGCACTTGATTTAATTTTGGATGTTGAATCCTCCCATGGTAAACTTACTGTTTCCTTATTCTCTTCTCAAGTTGTTACGAATACTATGTGTAAATTTTTGTTACTTGTTGAAGCCTTTTGTTCCATTCTGCTATTTGTTTTTGGAGACTTGAGAGAGTGTTAATGGTAGTCTATTCGTGTTCTTCAAAGCAGAGAGTTTTATGACATGCTTATACTCTAATCTATATGCTTCAAATTTTGATGAAGGCAAAAATTTGAATGTTTTTCTATATTTATGTCCTTGATGATAATAATTCTTTAGTTTAAGTGAAACATATTATTTATGTCATCTAGCAACATGGAACCGTAATGTTGTTGGGGCTGAAATTGATAGGAGATATGTTTACAGAGGAGCAAAATGAATTAGTTGAATTTGCAGCAGAAATGCTTTATGGTCTGATTCATGCCAGATACATATTGACAAGCAAAGGAATGGCTGCTATGGTGAGATGTTTGACATTATATTTGGTGTGATAATTTCATGTTTTGAAATATACGTAAATTCAACAACCAGATTTGACAATATTCTTTTAAAAACTTTTACAGCTAGATAAGTACAAGATCTATGATTTTGGAAGATGCCCCAGAGTTTACTGCTGTGGACAACCTTGTCTTCCAGCTGGTCAATCAGATATCCCTCGGTCAAGCACTGTAAAAATATACTGCCCTAGATGTGAAGATATCTACTACCCTCGGTCCAAGTATCAAGGCAGTATCCTTTTGGCCATTGAACTTATTTGCTTCTTCTTGTTGCATGGATTTTATGGGGGAGATAACATGCATGCCATAAATAGATTTTTTTTTGTCACTAATAAGTTTATGATATTTATATATATATATTTTTTTTTATAGAAGTTGGAGGTCTCATTAAAAACTCTTTTCGTATTCGTCCACACACTAAGAAGTATATTAACGAACATTGGAAGGAAGAAAAGAGTACCTCATAGTTTATTAATAATAATACCCAATACATAAGAAAACACAGATATGATGATATACACCATTACAACAAATACCTTAAACTCTCACATCCTCAACCAAAAACCACAATCGACAAATACCCTATTTCTAAGATACACCTCCAGTATTAGGATAGCAAACAACTCAAAATAACATAACACAAAAGAAAACCAACACCTGCAACCTTATACACTATATCAAAGTCACAATTGAAGAGACGAGATCTAATGAGAATCTACTTCGTCAGGGACCCAAGAGTTTGGTTTGAATGAAGGCTTAATCTCATGCACCATGATTTTGAAGGAGTTGTCACCGACCTTCAATTTCAACGTCTCATTAATTCTCACATGAAGATTTGTGAGGACTTGAATTTTTACCCGATCAAAAGATGATGGTGACTGAAAACTTTCGTCGATTGCTAATAAATAACCCCACTTATTTGCAATGTTTTTGAAATTATCCCAATTCCAAGCATGAAAAGGAACACCCTTGCAAACTAACCACACTCGACGTCGCTCCACTACCAAACTCTCTAACCAAGCTTCAACTCTGGAGAACCACTTTGCAAGTATCTCTGATTTATCGATCTTTACACTTCTCAAATAAGCCGAGTCTTCGAAAACCAATAGAACTGCATTTCCAACAGTTCTCATTATCGAGAAATCGGTGAGGCCCTTGGCTTGCATTTGATTAGCAAGATTACTGATTTTGATAAAGTTCTTACACCACCCACTAGACAATTACTCAATACGAGAGTTTATCGTCGTCCACCACTCCTTCAACTTCACAGTGATTATTCCTCGAAACAACTTCCATCCCAGACTTGCGATGAACAGGTGTCGAGGACTTTCTCCAGTAGGAATGTCGAGGTTTGAATTTAGCGAAAGAAATACCAATTTTGATGCCGTCAATATGAGCACAATTCATTTTTGAGATATCTTTCCTTGCTTCTTCGATTGTTGCGAAGCGAATGAAACCAAAGTGAACTCATTTTGAATTTCTTTTATTTGGAATAAAAGCATCAATTACCCGACCGTAGGTGCAAAATAAAGATCCAAACCTCTTCTAATGGATCTTCTCTGGTAAATTATCAATAAATAACGTGTAGCATCCAGACTTGTCATTGATGCACTCTTTTATAGTGGACTCCTTGGTTCCATCGTGGACAACATCTACGGCAGACTTTTTAACACAACACCCAGATTTATCAGGCACATGAATACTTGGAGATGCTACAGGAGCTGGATTTGACAGTGGCAGTACAAGAGGAACAGGATAACATCCTTACATGTCAATTGCATCAGAATCTGTACTTATTCCTCTTTTAACAACTAGATTCTTCTTTGCCATCTCAATGTGCAAAAGGGACTTTAACTTGGCATCAAAAACCATCTCCTGAAGGGCATCCTTGGCAGCAACTGCAAATTTTGCATTAGTGAAGAGAGCGAAACCCTTAGGCTTTTCTCCCTTGTAGCTCACTTGCGAGACTTCATAACCTGGAAGCCATCTCGGCAAATTCTGCAGCTCTCTCTCTTTGACATCTTCAGGCAGACCTGAAATGAAGATAGTACGAACCTTGTCATGAAGAGAAGGGTGAGATGGCGAAGAAGGCGAGGCTGTAGAGGGCGGAGGAGCTTGGACCGGAGGTCTCTGTTGGTGACAAGGGTGGATTACAGCACCCGGCATATGAGGAAATCTCAGTGACCTGACGATATTTCTTGGTCGCGCGCCCGGCGATGGAGAATGCTGTGACTGTCGGCAAAGA
The DNA here is from genome assembly GCF_006381635.1 of Hibiscus syriacus. NCBI lineage: Eukaryota > Viridiplantae > Streptophyta > Magnoliopsida > Malvales > Malvaceae > Hibiscus > Hibiscus syriacus. Next base: position 84,912 of record NW_024062758.1, on the reverse strand, counting down.
AGAGAAGGGTGGAAGTGATGAAGAGAGTCGGACAGGTAGATCTTGAGCCTTAGAAAAGGTGGAACAGCGGAGTCGTCCTTCAACGAAACCCTCATAGTAGATCGGGATCGTGAAATCTGTGACTATCGGCGAAGAAGAGAAGGGCGGAAGTGATGAAGAGAATCCGACAGGTAGATCTTATGCCTGAGGAAAGGTGGAACTACGTAGTTGTCCTTCAACGAAACCCTCAGAGATGGATAAGATCAGTAGAATAGCTTGGCAGAACCATGGCTTGTTCTGTTTTTGTCGAACCGATCAAAGGCAGATTCACGGAAAATGGCAGCGAGTCTGTACGCTAGGATAGATGGGATTATTTCACGAGTGTACGACGAGCCCGATGGTATGACGGTGTACGGACGATGGTCGGCGGCATAAATCGGTGAAGAACGGCGTTTAGATCTGCGCCGAATGAATGACTTTCTCGTAAATCTAATCTCGAAAATGAAATCAGAGTGAGGAGACGATCTTCCTGAGGAAAAACGGCGGCGAACGGATGACGAAGTGTGGCGGCGGACGGCGATGATTAACGTCAGCGGGCGGCGATGGTAAAGATGTGATGAAATGATGGATGAAAACAAAATCACCTTGAACTGCCTGCATTAGGACCTCTTCTCTCAGCATCTTGCAAAGTTCCTAGGAATAACTCTTCTCATGGCCTCTGAGAGAGGGGTATTGTAACACCCTCAACCCGTATCCCAACCCGGATACTAGTCAAAGATATTACATTGACTTTTAAAATACTACTCATTACGAATAATAGTAAAATACTTGAACTTATATTACGAAAAATACAATAATATACATATGGTAATATAAGTTTACTAAAATATTCAGAGCATACACAACTTAACTCTTTAATTACATGCCAACATCCATTTTCATAACAAAATGACATACTGATTAAGTTGCTTCTGATCTGATAGTTGCAGGAGTAACGTTGTCCAGCTGCTTAACGTCAATCGTCTACTTTATCGGATCCTACGTGTGAAACACTCACACGCTAAGTCATCGACTTAGTGAGGCAATATAATAATAATATCAATAAATATAAAGTAATTGCCAAAATGAGATGGGTTGCAATAATAAGATGTATGTAAACAATGCAATAACCAAAACTATGTTTCTTACACATATACTTATCAAATTCACATTAATAAGTTCGCCTTAGTAAGTTCATTAGCCCATGGTACTATACAGAGAACCTAAGGTATGTGAGTATTGTGAGGTTGTGCACTATGCTGTCACCACAGCTCATATAATTGCACCTAAGTACCACGTAGAATTGCACCGGAGTGCCGCGTAGAATTGCACCGTAGTGCCATATAATAATGTCCATAAGGACCACATATCATTCCTTAAGAATCATATACATATGCCAAGGATCAAGTATGTATCTCACCAGACCTCACACATGTTCCAAAAAATACATATATGTCTCGAAAGACCACATATCATTCCTTAAGAATCATATACATATACCAAGGATCAAGTATGTGTCTCACTAGTCCTCACACATGTTCCAAAGAATACATATGTCCCGAAGGACCACATAGACCCTCTACCCTTGGCATGCCAACTATACCTATAGTTCTCATTTACATAACATGGGCTTTCACAATTTATCTAATTTATATCACGTAGACATATTATTTCCATACCTTTATCATATAACTCATATAACTTTTCTTTCATATTCATGTTCCATAATGCATATGGTATGGATTCATGTCATATATCATCATATGAACTACAATCATGTATCAAAATATTGAATCTAGACTTATCACAAGTCTAGAACTGAATAAAATACATATTCATGTTATGCATATGCACTCATCTAGATTTCTTTGTCTTTCCCTCGATTGATCCTACTTGTCGATGATTCCGGAACTCGATTAGGCTCAATATCTACATAATCAAAATTTTCAAGATGATTATCAGATGCCTAAGTCTTGAACTTAACCTCTAATAGCCTACCAATTTAAGGGATTGATAGTTTAATCTCTCTTCTTTCTTTTCTTTTTTTTTTATTATGGGGGAATCGGTTACCCCCTGGGGGTATCGATTCCCCTCTAGCATTATGGAAATTCATATTCGTTTGAGGGGGAATCGATTCCCCTAGCCCAGAAATTCTATTTTGAGCTCGAAAATCACCTTATTTCAGCTCAAACCTTTCTATTTCACTTCCTTTAATACTCCTAACTTTAATACACATACTTAAACTTATTTCTATTCCATAATCACTTCTTTAACTCCAAATCTAGTCATTCTTATATAATTGCAAAAATTATACTAGTTTTGCTACATGTTCAAATTCCTATTCTAACACTTCCTATCCCTTAATTAACTTGATGACAAGTCAAATCTCACTTCCAATTCTTATTATGAACTCTAATCTAAGATTTCACTTTTCTACTTCCTTTCTTTAATTCTTCATATACTTCTCATCTTGAGGTTTTAAAACAATTTAAACTTCCTTTAAGCTTAACTATTGCCTAATGGTCATGAATCAACCATAAATTCATCAAGAAATTCACTAACAAGAGAATCTTACCTTAGCTTGGGTCTCACGTATGAAGAAGAAGAAAGAAGAAGAGGACTCTGGAAGCTTGTTTTTAATTTCCTATACTTCCACGTGGTTAATATAATATTAATCCCAAATAATTATATTGCTATAAAAAGACCATTTTGTCCTTCTAATCTTCTTTCTTTATAATTCAATCCTACACAAAATAACTCAAATAAGTCATTGAACTCTTCCATCATTCTACTTTAAATCACCAAATGCTGAAACTTTACAAATTAATCACTAACCCGGCATGGAGGATGTTACAGGTATGTAGACTATTTTCTCCAAAAAACATGAACTAGTGCCTGTTAAATATTGTTGAAAGGACTCAATTTGATGATTATAATGATAAGAGAATCAGTGGGAACTAGTTCTGTCTTCAGTAAATGTGAGTTAACTATCAGCCAATACTACATAAATGCTGTGATATACTGTCGTCAGATAAATGTTCATATTTCCAACTTCGTCTTGGCTTGTTTTGCTTTGAGTTTATAGTGACCTTAATTCTACGTAACGTAAGACATTGATGGAGCCTATTTTGGGACCACATTTCCGCACCTGTTCCTGATGACATACGGGCACCTGAAGCCGCAGAAGGCAACACAAAGCTACGTTCCAAGAGTATTCGGGTTCAAGATTCACAAACCATGATATATCAAGAATCAAAGCTCCCTTCCTGGGACACAAGCTTGTATCCCAATCTTCTAGTTTGGAAGTAATGGTTTTGAACTATGAGGTATGGTTTGACAGCCCCTCTCAAGTAAATCATGTTTCAGAGCCGATTTTAAATGTTCAAAAAAGTATTACAATAAAGCATATATTTGCTAGCAGCAAGTGTTAATTAAGCAGCTTTTTACGTCTTAGCTGGAATTGTTTGTGGGTATAGATTTCCCTCCAAAGTAGTTTTAATTGATTATTATTTGTTGGCTGTTTGGTCTGTGTATTACCTTTGTATTCTGTGTTTATCATTACTTATTTCTTTTTGTATCAATTTGTTCACTTGTAGGATGAACGTGTTTTAGTCTTCTAATTTCTGGTGTTTGACGTTGTTAATGACGCAAACGAATGTAATCACTCCGACCTCGAGTTCATAACAAAATAAGTTCATCTGTAGGATATTTGGGTCCAATTTTACTCTTCAGGAAATTTATTATTTTTGGTGTTTGAATAATTGTGTCTGAAAACATTTTATGAATTTTTATATTCATTGAATATGGTATTAGATATTAAATGAGAGGAGATAGGTATTAGCATTTAAGAGTAGGTATGGTATATTCATGGGTTAGCACTTAGCTGAGGTTGGGCGATTCTATATCAGGTCTGAGCTTGACACGTACATACTGCCCATTAAATTAATTTTAATTTACTGTTTACTCAGTTTATCCTAACCATCCATAAATTAAATTAACTTGACTGAATGGATTTGATCGAAGGTTATAAATGAATATTAATCGAATTTTGTTCATAGTTATGGACAAATGGCACTGCCCCAATCCTGTAAGCATTAAAGGATCCAGCAAGGAGGTGAGTGAGGAATTATTAGAGAAGGGCTTTTAAATACTTCATTCGAACAAAGAGCCCACTTCTCTGCGTTTGGATACAGTTTTGTTTGTGTTTTTGTTCACCCGAAGGACCAAAACACAAACAATTAGGTGCCAGTCAATTGGTATCCGAATGAATAAGGGTCCCAATGGTGGTCCGAACCGATGTCCTGTATGATAATTGCCATCGACCACGCCCCCACCTCCCTACAAAAGCAGTGGAGCCCGGTAAAGTTCACAAGCAATCGAGTTGCTTATCTTGGATGATCAAAGTAAAAGTACCTAATAATCGAGTGACTAACTGAATAGTTCACCCTAAACTATTTTACTTTTGAAGCAATCTAGGGTTGTATATGAGTCCAGACAGATCGTGAGTTATTCGAGATCGATTTGGTAAAAAATCAGTCAACACTCGAATTAAATGGGATCAACTAGAGTTCGAACTCTCAAGTTTTTAACGAATCGAAACGAGTTACTTGAAACTTATTTGGAATTCATGAACTACTCAACAAAATAATATATTAACTTTTTATTTATTTTAAATTAAATTATTGATAATATTACATTTATATGCTTTTTAAACTTGAGTTCGAGTTTAAACTTTAATCGAGTTAAGTCTTAGAATGTTTTGAGTTCAAGTTTTTTCGGTTTCGTGCCAAGCTTAATTTTGGATTTAGAGTCGAGTTTTAAAATTTTAAGGTCGTGAGTTTTCGAAACGAGTTTCAATTTTTTTTTATTTTGAGTTAGAATCAAGCTTGACAATTTTAAACTTACAAATTTTTAAATCGAGCCGATCTCAATAATACTCGAACTTACTCGTTTCCATTCCTAAATCCTTCCCTACACCCTTTGACTTAATCCATCAATTTGGGTCATTAAAATTTTTGGTTTTATAAAATTTCTTGAATATGAAATAGCAAAACCCAAAGTTGTCTTACACGGTGAGAAGTATTACCGTGAATACATAAATTTCTAGGTTTTCTTGTATATTTCCATACAAGCTAATCATTTTCATATTGACCTAGACTTTCCTACGTAACCAAATAAGAGGCTAAAATAATAATAATAATTAATGTAATGAAAAATTAAAGACCCATCATTTTTTCAAAAGTGAAGATAAAAATTCCAACTTTTCGGCAGATATTGCTTCATACTCAAGGCTCTCTCAATGTCATCAACTTGTAGCCCTATTTTGACAAGCCATGCTACTTGATTACCATGAATTAATTAATCTTAGACTCTAAGCTACTGATTAAACAACTTGGAAAAGGAGGATCAGCATACATGAATCATCATGATCTCATGTTCTATATGCTCTCATATGTAGACATGGAGTGTATGGTCCCCAAGCTTTCACTATCAGATTTAACTTGGGTTTTATCCCCTATATGATCCTTTTGAAATGAAATAAAATACAACCCCTTCTGTTCTTCTTTCTTTGGGTATTGTATTATTAAACTATTTGGTCCCACGTTTCAAACCTTTTTTCAAATTTATCTTTGAAGTTTTGTGTTTTGTTAACTTAGTATCATGGATGGACATTTCCATTTCAATCACTCTTCTTTTTTGCATAGTTTGAGAACATTGAAACCTATCTATAGAGACCGGAGAGATTTAGGATTTAGACTTTTTTAGATTTGGGTTAATGACACTTTTGGTCCTCAAACTTCTTAGAAAAAAGTAATTCTAACCCTTTTTTATCCTTGGAATATATAAATGACATCAACTTAACAGAACTGTTAATTTTTTCCACTAATTATAGGAAAAATTAAATTAAAACCTCAGGTTTTAAGAAATTTAGACAGGACAGAAAAAATAGCAAAATAAACAGTAGCATTTGATATTGGAGTATTATTAATTATATGGACAGGACAGAGAGGAACGTGGTGGTTGGATAAGAACAAAGGCAAGGCCAGTTACTTGCTTTGTCATTGGATTTGGATTGGATGTGGAGGCTTCACCTCCTCCTCTTTTTGACCAATTATTTGCATTTATTATTTTACATCTTCAGACACTTACAAGCCACCTCACTACACTTGCAATATCTTGTCTTAAACACCTCTTCGTCTTAGATTTTATTAATTTCTTCACATTTTAATATAATTCCGTGTTAAAACTTTGGTATAAACAAGATTAGCACATGTTCATGACCTGACGAAGAGAAGGTTAAGGTCGATATATGAACACTATCGTTCAATGTATTTAGCTGGGGAACTTATGTGTGGATTCTAACTATTTATTATGATTTATTGAATCTTATTTAAAATTATTTGATCTAAATTTATGTGTTAGTATCTTATAATTGAGACTGAAAAGTCTGGAATGCATTATCTTTATATTAATTGTTATATTTAAAAGGGTAAAGTATAAAAATGGTCCCCTAACTATAGAATAATATTTTATTAAGTCCTTCGACTATTAAAAATTATAAAATAGTCCCCAACTATAGAATATTGCTTTATTAAGTCCCCGACTATTAAAAGTTATAAAATGATCACCTTACTATTTATTATGTTTCAAACTCATCCATTTTCATTAAAAAAAATGGCGGTTGCCTAAGTTGAACGTTAACATGATGACTGAGATATGATAGTCGTTTGAGATTATGAGATCATATTTCATCATATCACAGTGAGTCAACATAGAATACTATCAAATTTTTAACAGAAAATGACGAATTTGGAACATAATGAATAGCTGGGTGACCATTTTGTAACTTTTAATAGTCGATGAACTTAACAAAGTAACACTCTATAGTCGAAGGACCATTTTGTAATTTTTAATAATAAAGAGATTTAATAGAGCATTACCCTATAATCAGAGGACCATTTGTGTACTTAATCCTATTTAAAATTATTTGGGTGCTAAATTCAGTAAACTGCCACGTGGAATAAAGTAAGAGGCCTCGTCAGCAACGCTACCCGGCGCTTCCCCCATTTTGAAAGGGTTTTCATACTTGGAGATGTGGCTAAGGCAAAGCGCCTTCCTCAATGAAATTGCCCCTAGTTGTACCCATATTTACAATATTACTTTTCCTGAGATTTTTATTTTTTCAATTCCCCTCTTTTCTAAAATAGAATAATAGTATATTTTAAGAAGCCTTCCTCAATGTAGTTGCCTCACTATTCTATTTCTTCGGAATTATATAAATTGAGAATTTCAAACTAACAGTAATTCATTGGAGAAAAAATGAGGCAGTGGCATTTGAGAAAATAAAATGAAAAGCAGGGCGTTTTAGTTACAGAAGCCGTGTCGGCCAACTAATTTATAATGTTGCTTGAAAAAGAATGGAATGTCGAAATTCAAAAACCAGACATCGAAAAGCCAAAACCAAACAAGCCATAATTAGTAGGCAGAACACACAACTCAATCGGATTCAAGAAACATAGAGTAAATTGCCTTGGAAGTTCAAACCAACACTTTCCAGTTTCACTCGCGGTTATAATAAACACAGAGAAATCAAGGGACGAAGAGGAGGTGTTTGATTTATGTAAATGTATCAGAAGAAATATGACCAACAACAGGAAGAGATCGGAAAAGCAGGCACGATCTCTTCCGATTTCAACAACCCACACTGGTTTTTCTCTCAGTTCAATCATCAAAGCCCTGATTTTGTCATTGAAAGTAAGCCACATCTCACCATCCGAGTACCAAACCCTTCACCAACGCCACCAGCAGCAACAACAACCCATCGTCACAAAGAACCCAACTTTCACCATCAAAAGCCCTCCTCCTCCGATAACCCTTCCCCAACACATGCCCTTCTTTCGACTCCCCATAAGCGACCTATAATGACCCACAATTCTTTTTCTCGGTCCCCTTCTCTTTCTTCTTTCAAGAATCACCGTGTCCACCGCGAAAGGGTCGAAAGACTCACTCTTTTCCAGTATTTCTCTTGTTCTGCTTGTCTTGGTAGGAAACTTGTTCATCATTTGAACCGTGGCCGTTTGCTTTGTTTCCACTTACGTTTCCTTTTTTTGCTCTCTGTCCCTTCGCTTTACTTTTTGGTTTCCGATCCTCGGCGGTTTTTCGTGTTGAATTCCGTTGTTTTGCTTGCTTTCTCGCTTACCCTTTTGGTTTCCCTTAATCTTGCACTCCCTCGCTTGCCTTCGATTCGATTGCTTCTCTCTCGTTCATTACCTGCTAAGTTTAGCCAACTAGGGTCGTCTTCTAAATCTTCGAAAACTGTTGTTTGGTCTATTGGATCCAAGCCGAAATCGGAGAAGAAGCCGAATTCAGGGACTTGGGTGCAGGTTTATAGTAATGGGGATGTATACGAGGGTGAATTTCATAAAGGGAAATGTTCAGGGAGCGGGGTTTATTATTACTACATGAAAGGGAGATATGAGGGGGATTGGATTGATGGGAAATATGATGGTTATGGTGTGGAAACTTGGGCGAAAGGGAGTCGATATCGTGGTCAATATAGGCAGGGATTGAGGCATGGGATTGGTGTGTACAGGTTTTTTACTGGTGATGTTTATGCAGGGGAGTGGTCTAATGGGCATTGTCATGGCTGTGGAGTGCATACTGGTGCAGATGGCAGCAACTATGTCGGGGAGTTTAAGTGGGGTGTAAAGCATGGGCTTGGCCATTACCATTTCAGGTGAATTCTTGATCTTCTTTAGATGTATTTGAGTGAAGAAATAGTATTATATTTTTATGTTGCATTCTCTGGTATGTTTTCAGTCATCGAATGCCGGAAAGAACCGAAACTTTGGGACTCTGGAGTCTGCATTGTTTGTGTTTCTATCAACGTATGATATTGTTAGTTCCAATTACAGATTTTGGAAGTGGTAGTTAAAGCTTGCGTTATTCTTGTCTTTAGATGGTTCTGAATTCCAATTAACTATGTTCGACTAGAAAACTACTGACCTGGTGAAGTTTTACTTTTGCACCTAAACCTTATCTCTCTTTAATCATTTAATAAGTTCATATGAGAAATAATCTTCATTAGCTTAAACCTTGGTGAGTGAAAAAGTGGTTTATGGTTCTTTGCCCTATAGTTACTAGTCATATTCTAGGTGTATGCTTGGTGTATTTTACTAACAGTAACATCCTAGGCAGTTTACTTTTGTTTAAATTTCAACTATTTCAGCTGTCGGTTTTATGATATCTATTTGTTTCTTCATTTTCATAACTTCGGTCTTCCATATCATTGCAATCTTCTTAGCCATGAATGCTGATAATAAGTCACCCCTTCCAGATTTCTACAAACGGCTGCCTTGTGTGGAGTACTATAATATCATGGTTTTATACTTACATGGATACATGCATGCATATAAATCTGGAGTAAATGGACTTGAATCTAGCTATTTGAGCCAGGGGATTAATGTACTTTCATTGAGACTAGTGTTGAGGCGTGCAGATTATTTTTCAATTGAATTGGATGAAAATAATTCCGAACTTTGAGTCATCATTAATTGAGTAGTTGTGGGATATAACCATACGTCCATTCGTATGATGTAGAATTCAGTTTTAGTGACTGGTTAGCTTTATGAATTGAAATGCAGAAATGGAGACATATATTTGGGGGAATATTTCGCTGACAAGATGCATGGTTTTGGGGTTTATCAATTTGGAAATGGACACCAGTATGAGGGAGCATGGCATGAGGGAAGAAGGCAGGGATTTGGCACATACACTTTCAGAAATGGCGAGCCACAGTCTGGTCACTGGAAAAATGGGGTGCTTGATGTTCATATCACGCAAAGCATCCATCTTGGATCTCCCCATGCTGTCACACAATCTCGAGTCCATAATGCCGTTCAGGTATTTTTCATATCATTTATCTGGCATTTACCGGCTTCACTAGCAGTTGATGTGTACGCCTTAGAATTCCGCGGTCATAATCAATGTAAATGTGTTCTCTTATAACATGCTGCCCTGCATACAGGAAGCGCAGAGAGCTGCGGAGAAAGCTTACGGCATTGCAAAGATCGACGAGAGAGTGCACAAAGCAATCTCAGCTGCAAACAAAGCAGCCAATGCTGCCAGAGTAGTAGCCGTGAAAGCCGTACAAAAACGAATGCATCAGCACAACACTGATGATATTGATCCTTCAACTGCAATTGTATAATACAAGGATCCCAAATGGTGCATTGTTTCTGATATTGTTCATCACATGTCTGGTCGTAACAGACGATAACAGTAAAAAGTTACCCGCTTGGAACCATGTTTAATCATTCAAGATGGTTGATCATGGAGCAAGAAATGGCTGCCCTTTTTCCCCTAATGGCTTCAGTAATATGTATATAGGTTGAGCTTATGAGTGAAGATTGGTGCTATGGTGCTTTAAAGAGCCTCCAACTACTTCCTCATGTAAATGCAGTTAGTAGCTACCGGATTTTGGTTAAAGTTTTAACCATTTTTAAATTTTATATTAATTGTAGAAAGTCCAATAATTCACGGGGAATAAAAAATCACCAATAGTAAATGAAAGATATCAAATCAATTGATCTCTGTGGTGGTAAAGGAGGAATATCGATCTTTCTTAAAGATTTTAAGTAGGTGTGTTATTCTTTTATATACTGTAAATAAAGTTCTAAACATTAAAACATATATTATATTGTAATCATGTCGTAAGATGCAGGGTAAGAGAAATTGGGTATGGAAGTTTAAGTATTAAATGATTGAGAGTTTTTTAATTTATATTTATTTTAGATTTAAAAAAATTAATTAATTTAATATATCATATCATTGAATTAATGATATTCAATATCTCAATAATCAAAATCTAAATTTAATAAATAAAATTGTACGAATATAAAAGGTAACCATTTCAGTAGTTTATTCTTCGAGTAAATTTGAAGAAGTGCTCTTAATCCTACTTTGATTGAATTCAATGTTTTTGTAATTGCCCTGGAGAATGTCCACTTTGAATTCGATTGTGTTACCCTGGTTAACAAGTTACTTTGTGATGAGGAGGACATCTCTAATTTGACGTTCTATCTTCAATAAGCTAAAAACCATTTTAAAATATGTTCGGGTTTTCATATTACTTTAATTTAAAAATATTGTAATATTGTTAAAGATAGTTTGACTTAATCGGGTTCATTCTTTGAGGTCTTTGTATTTTGACTCGATTTGTCATGAAATTATTGCTATAAAAGTTACGAATGATGTGATATATATTTGATCTATGTAGTTTGAGATACCCTTTTTCTCTCATACGTCCAACACTTTTTTTTCGTATAGACCACTAATTTTTAATAAATTGATCAATTAATTCAGATTACATACTGCAGATGTGAGAACGACCATTTCAATCTAGTTTATGTCATTCGTAATTATTAAGATTCAAAGTCTTATCTTATATAAGGGATCTAATGTCTCATCCCATTATATTAACATATTGTTGGAATAGGTACAATGCTTTAATGTTGGGTAAGAGAGAGATTTAATAAGCGCTTCAAGTTTAAAAAAAAAGTTGAAGACGTTAATAATTTCTTTAAATGCTTCAAAAGTTGTTGGCTCCCACATCGTCCTAGTTCCTAATTTGTAATTCCAGCAAGCCAGACAACACCTCCCGGCTCTCTCCCAATCAAAAAATCACCCAACGATATTATTATTATTATTATTAAAAAACTTGGAAAATAATTATTTATTTAAAACAAAATAAAAGAATATCTGTAAATCACAAGAAGACCATTGTATTATTTGTATAGTGAGTTTGTTTTAGATCGGGAATAGAAGCAATCTTCTCTAACGTTTAAGCAAACAACAAACCAACATTCTTTTTTTCTTTCATTTTTGTTTTACAAATGAAGAAGCCTTCACATAGCACAAAACCAATGTTGTAAATCTCGTAATTCTTTTCTCGCCTTTCGAATTTTTGTTCCTTTTTGAAATCTCGATGCTGTTTGGCTCTTTGATCTGGATTTAAAAGTTCGTCTCAAGTTTTCTCTTCCACTGGCGCCGCATTCAACGCGTTTCGAGTTTTACTTACCGTAAACCCAGCGGATCGGGTCAGATCTTGGATTTGTATCTGCTGTTTTGGCGAGCGTGTCTTGCATCGACATTCCTTGTAATAAATAGCTGGACGAATTTAAAGTTTCCTTTATTCCGTGAATGCATTTAATGCGTTAAGATTGAATCAAAATTTGAGAGAGAGAAGTTAGCCGGTTACCTCTCTGGTTGAAAGATGGATTTAGCTGCGGTCAGCGAAGAGCTAGCGGAGATCGAAGGACAAATCGCCGACATTTTTCGAGCTTTATCGTAAGAATTTAATTCTTATTTTTCTTTCGTTGACTCTGCAATGTTGATTCCGATCAGATTGTTATGATGTAAACTTTTGTTTTCTTTTGTAAATCTCTATTTGAAGTAGCTTGAGCTTTGGCATTGTTGATTCCATATCGATTACGATTTTTTTTTGTAAATTGCTGTTGTATTTTTATTCAGAAATGGATTCCAGAAACTGGAGAAGATTAAGGATGTTAATAGGCAGAGTAGGCAATTGGAAGAGCTTACCGACAAGATGCGAGAGTGTAAGAGGTATTTCAGACTGCTTTGTGTTTTCCTGAATTATTACTAGGTGAAGAAGTAAAGCAGTGACGAGGCTCGCATTATGTTTATGAAAGGCTCTCTTACTTTAGTTTGAATAAATCTCAAAGATAAAGCTTTGGTTTATTCACTTTTTTTTTTAAAAAAAAGGAAAGAACAAAAAAACTGAACTAGAAACCCCATCTGTTATTGTGTTGTTTCTTAACTAAGAATTTAAGGTTGTAAGAAATTGGTCTACCATACTGTTGACTGTTGTGTGGTTATTTAAAACTGTTTTTCCATCAGTTAGAATCAAAATAGTTTCCACTTGTTCTTTTCAGGCTCATCAAAGAATTCGATACGGAACTTAAGGAAACAGAGAGTAGAAATGATGCAAACACCCGCAAAATGCTGAACGAAAAGAAGCAGTCAATGGTGCTTTAGAACTTTCATTTTATTTTCTTTTTTACTTTTTTTAAGTTAGATACACTAACTTATGTTCAAAGTTTTCTCGACCTTACGGGATTCTCTCGCAGATCAAGGAGTTGAATTCATACGTAGCCCTTAAGAAGCAGTAAGTAGTAGAACTTATCCATTTTGTTTCTTGTGAAATGAAGAGATAACTTTATTCATGAATCATGCTCTTACTAGTTGTATAAATCATTCATATTGAATATTGATCGAGTTTATCCCTTTTCTCTGGATCACAGGCTCCTTTCCCTATTTCCAAATTTTCTCTTCTTTCTGTTTTAAACTTTTCTTTTGATCAATTTTGTGATCTTGTGCTAGTAAACTAAAGTTGTTATTCTTTTGGTGATCCTTTTGATCTCGTGCTACTAAATTAAAGTTGTTATTGGTTGAAAACTGGTAAATTGTAAAGGAAATTACTATAGATATTATTCAATAATAAATTCATTGCTATCGTAAGTGCTACTTTTTGTTAAATGTTTTGTTCTTTTATTGATGTGTAATTTGGCTTGGTCTGACATTGTTTTTCTTATGTTACAGACACCAAAGCAATCTTGAGAACAACAAACGAGTCGATCTCTTTGATGGGCCTAGTGAAGGCTTTGGGGAAGAAAATGTCTTGCTAGCTTCATGTAAGTATATCAGTTTCCTATGATACCTGATGTGGAAGTTCAAGTTGAAAATTAAAATGTGTGTATAATAGTTACATAGGTAGACATTGCTCTTCACCAATCAGTGTTTCTTTCTGAAATTGACAATACACACAGATGCATCAATTCACGCCAAACATTGTTTGCCTCTTTTATTTTCCCTTTTACTTCTGCGCATGCCATAACAATTCAGTCTCTCGTTTATTTTAGAGTGATTGTCTAATGGTAGTGGCTGTAAGATGTGCCAGTAATTCTCAGCATAAACTTTGCTATGAAGAACTATTCGAGCGTTGATCAGAGCTATATCTAATGGCTAATATATTCTGTTGGTATGGCAGCATGAATTTCCAGAAATAATCTTACTATGAAGCTTTGTTCTACTGTTCTGCCTGATCCAATTCTGACTCCTTTACATTGATTCTTGGGATGTTGTTGGAATGTACTGGAAATGGTTTGTAGGTATCTTATTTTCCTTCAATTTTGAACTTCTTCTGAGACAACCTGTGTATGTTCTGCAGCTATGACAAATCAACAGCTAATGGATAGAGGAAACCAGATGATGGATGAGACTGATCAATCCATTGACAGGGCTAAGAAGGTTGGTATCAAAACTTTTTCTGCATCTGATTATATGACACCCGTGCATTTTCTATATAGAGAAATAATTTTGTTTTATATTCAGATCCTTAGATCTTGAAATTTCCTTCTATATTCTTTCTATATTAAACTTAAAATCAACAAAATGCAAGAAGTCTTGGGATGTCCAACGTTTTGTATTAATTCCCCCGTCATTAACACATCCAGATTGATGGGCTATTGAGAATGAATGACTAATTTTGCCTGAACCTTTTTAATATTAGGTTGTTCAAGATACTGTTGATGTTGGAACAGAAACTGCTGCAGCTCTCAAGGCTCAGGTACACAACTTGAAAGCATTAAGAATTATCAACATCATGGTCATCAAGTGTTTTACACTTAGATTGTATTAATCTTTTGAGATTATACAGCGATATTCAAACTAAGGCATGTTATTTCTATCATATCTAGACTGAACAAATGAGCAGGATCGTTAATGAGCTGGATTCTATCCACTTCTCAATCCAGAAAGCATCTAAACTGGTCAAAGAAATTGGCAGGCAGGTCAGTCTCTGAAACATACACTTCCTCTCACTCATATGATCCATATCACGTTAAATTGTATTTACTAATTTTATTATCCATTTGTGAATAGGTTGCTACTGATAAATGCATTATGGCATTGTTGTTTCTTATTGTCATTGGAGTTATAGCCATCATAATCGTGAAGGTAGGATTGTTTTCCTCAACCTCGCTCCAACATTTTGACCACTGAACTAATATTGTATTGTGGATCGTGTATAACTGGATGAATATTAAAATCATTTTCTCTAGATTCCAAGTGAAATTCCAGATTGAAAGCTGCCTAGGTTAATTTATCGTTTCTTGTTGCACACAGTAGCTATACCTATGCTCAATTGCTGGGTTTTCTTTTTCAGATTGTGAATCCAAACAACAAGGACATCCGTGATATCCCGGGATTAGCACCACCTGCAATGAACCGACGGCTACTTTGGACTCCGAATTGAAGAGTTAGAATGGACCACCTGATGACATGTCAGGACTATTTGTAATGTAGAATCATTGCTACCTATACTCTCCGGGAGAAGGGTATGGTTGTGCTGTTTTGATTTTTGTTTATAATAGTTCTGGTGTATCCACTAAGAGTTTGGCTGAACTTCCCATGCGCTAACCTCGCAGTAGTCATTGTTATATTATATCATTGAATAGCATTAGCATGATGAGATCTGTACGACACCGTTTTTTTCTTACTCTAATACATTGTTCTGATTTTCATAATGTTTTATTACTACTACTACTACTGTAACTGTACCCAAGACTATATTCTAATCAGTATGCTCAAATCTTTATTTTTATTTTCTATATTGGAAGATTTTTATTCTAATATTCATATATTAACATCTGCATACATCTCAGTTTTTCTTTTTAAATAATGGTCAGAGTAAAAGATTTTGAGTTTTATGTCATTTCTCGTCAAACGATTTTTGAGGAAATAAGAGTCTAAGATGGTTCACATTCAAATCTTCAAAATTGAATTTACTCTCTGACATAATCATAAGTGAAAAAGAATGAATAAAATTGAAATTTCGTTGGTCTTTAAAATTGGTGTATGAATAAGCAGTATATGGAATTATAATTCTCTCGTCCATAAATCACAGTTTTAATTTCATTCGCATAGAAAAGTATTCATATCGTTAAGAATGTGTCACATCAATTTATACAAATCTAACAAAATAGATGTATTTTCTTTTTAATCAACAGCATAAAAGTTGCACAAACACCAAATTGGAGCACAGAGACAATATATCTCACACATAATTAGTAACGTGAAACGCGTTATTTAAGTGGAAAATATTCTTTAAATTGTAAAAGTTTCATGTAAGGCCAAAAGAAGATTGACTCATAGTAACGAGTTGGTTCAAGTGGTAAGTAATATTTTTATTCGAGTTTTCGTGTATATAAAAAATTTATGTTGAGAGATTCACTCACCAAAATAAGGTGTGATCGATCTCAATTCGTTAAGG
The DNA here is from genome assembly GCF_006381635.1 of Hibiscus syriacus. Taxonomy (NCBI): domain Eukaryota; kingdom Viridiplantae; phylum Streptophyta; class Magnoliopsida; order Malvales; family Malvaceae; genus Hibiscus; species Hibiscus syriacus. The sequence continues at coordinate 68,543 of NW_024062758.1, read as the reverse complement.
CGAAACCTTGAAATTAGAGAACAACCAAAAACAAAGAAGACCGGATTATATTAAATTGGATTCATTTTTAAATACTTTTATTTATGGCTTTTTGTCATTAAAAATTATTGAATTTGAGTTTTAGTTGGCTCATATTGGTTTGGTTATTCCAACAAAGGTGAGGAAAACGAATTGCATTATCAAAGAATTCAAGAGGTGGGTACCGAGCTTAAATTTGTTCGGCGGCAGAAGTTGGGTAATTATGGCTATTTGACCAATTTACTTTGGCAATGTGCGAGGGCAAAATTAAATCCTAAAGCAAGATGGGAAGGGGTAGGACCTAAAATGAGACAAGAGAGATCGTAAATTATTCGATATTGATACGGGCAAAGTTTGATAAATACTCAATTCGAATGGACTTGATTTGAGCTCAATTTCGACTCGAGTTCTTAACGAGCCAAACAAACTACTTAATACTCGACTCGAAAGCTTGCGAGCAGCTCGAAAATATAATATATCAAGATTTTTTAAGAAAAATAAATTATATTAACATTTAAGTGTTGATTTGTTTAAAAGAAACGTAGAATAAAATTTTCATGTATTTAAGGTTTAGGTTGGAGTTCTAGTTTGAGGTTTCAATAGAGTTAAGTTTCAGATTTTTTTTATTTCGAGCTTTAGTTCATAATTTCGAGTTCCAGTCAAGTTTAAAAATTTTAAATTCGGTGAATTTTGAAACGAATCAAGCTTTATTTTAGAATTTTCGAATCAAGTTAAGTTCAACAATACTCGAGCTCAACTCAACTCGTTTACTGCCCTAAGAAGGGTGAAATGCCAGCAGAGAGAAGCGTTAAAGTAATAATATGAATGAAAAAGCATAATTCAATATGATGGTTAAATTTTGATTGAGATGAGATGATTTGAAGACTACTAAGTAGAGGGGAAAATTGTAATTTAAGGGGGAGAATTAGTAGTGCCTATTAAGACTTTTAATTAGATTAGAATAATCAATTTTAAATTTAGGCTTTATCTTTTTGAGATCGGGTAATTTCTTTCCTCTTAGATATTTAAATAAGGTATAATGTTAAAATTAATCTCTAATATTTATCAAAATGATCATTTTGATAAATGTTATTTTTTAAAAAATTTGGTATTTAACGTTATATTGCGAGATAAAAGACCCTTCTATATATAAAAATCGTAGTTAACGTACGATTAACGTCATAAAACATGAGTTTTTAAAATAAATTATAAAGTTTTTTTATGAGAGAAAATAAACAATTTTTAAAATTAACTATACACTTCATTTTTTGTTTAAATATGTGTACTCTCACCTATTTGTTATAATTCAAAAATATTGAAGTGACAAAAACAATCTCTTCAAATAATTATTACAGGTGAAAGTTGAAGTTGAATAGAAATTCTGCTCTTAGCAATTTCCAGTTGCCTTCACTGTTGAAACGACAACAACGTAAACCATTTTGACTATCCATTTCTCCACCGTTTGTGTATGAATTTTGGAATTCTCAAGAAGGTATCAACTTGACGATCCACTCCACTCATTTTTAAACACAAAAAACCAAATTTGAATATTGCAAATTGTTAAATGAACAAAGATTTCATTTAGGTTGTAATATTTTAGGGGTAACTGAAAATATTATCGGTCTTACATACTGATTATGGGTAATATTTGTAAGTTACGACTTAAAATGTTAATCCAAACAATCTAAAATGTCAAATGTGGTTTAATACTTATTTCACGATAAATATCAATATCTGTAACTAAATATCGATACTTATGAGCATCTAAAATTGAGGTTAGCATTTTAGGTTGTAATTGGAAAAGTTATCATTTTCACATGCTTGGTTAAGATTAACGTAATATTTTAGTTTGCAACCTAAAATGTTATATATTTTGGTAACATTCCAATCGCAACCTAAAATGTAAAACACGATTCACGACAAATATCAATATCTGTAACTAAATATCGACACTCTCAAAGATATAAAATTGAGATTAACATTTTAGTTAATTTTTAAAATATGATATTTTATGATAAAGTTTTCAATTACATTAATTTATTCTAGAATAATTAAGTAAGATAATTTTGAATAACGAAACTTATAAGAAGAATAGTCCATTCAATTTATTTCATATTTATCAAAATAAATTAGCTTAGTACGAATATTTCAGTGCGAATAAAATATTTTCAACTTCTTTGTCCAGATGTTAAAGTTTTGTTACTTAAACAAGTTGGAGTATGAAATTTTTTATAACCTCATACCCTAAAATGTTAAGTGGATGTCTTGAGTATCGAAACTCATTTGATGAGTATCAGAACTTGTGTTAATATAACCGAGTTTGAGTGAAATCATGCTGTAATGAAATATTCCATCACATGAGAAATAAAAACCATGAGTTTTTTTTTGTGTTTAAACGTTGCAAATCGATTGTATTTCACGCTAAGTATCAATATTTTTATTTGAGTATCGAAACTTATCGGAAAATAATCCGACATTTACGATTAAGGTAATGTTTTAGGTTGTAATCTAAATTATTATCCAATCCAAACCTAGAATGTTATACATTTTTCTAACATTTTAGGTTGCAGCTGAAAAAAATATTCTTTTTAATATTTTGTTATGATTTAGGATAATGTTTAAAGTTTGACTTAAAATGATTATATATTTTGGTAACATTTCTGATTACAATCTAAAATGTTGCATGAATTTCGAAATTGAGTCAAACTTAAAATCGAGGTTAATATTTTAGGTTTTAATCGGAAAAATTATCTCATTTACATACTTTGTTATTATTAACTTAATATTTTAGATTATAAACTAAAATATTACCTATTCCAACCTAAAATGTTATATACTCTAGTAATATTTTTTATTATAATTTAAAATATTAAATACAGTTTAATATTTATTTCAGATAAGTATCCATGTTTATAACTAAATATATATATACTTATCAATACTTAATATTTCTTGGTTTCACAATTTTTTATTTTACATGCAACGATAACTATTGATTTTTTCCCCTCAAATAATTGATCTAACGGCAAAAAGCAAAAATACATCCACTATTTTAGGAGCAGAATTAGGAATTTATTATAGTGGAGGTTAAAATATTTTTTATTTTTTATAAATAGAAATTCTTTTAATTGAAGGATATTTAAAAAAATATTTATTTTATATTAATTAATAATTAAAAATATAATCGGTGGGGGCCAAAGCTCCATTGCCCCTCCTTGGATCCGCCCTGCACCGTTGTTAAGCTGAAATTTTTTTAGACTCTTCCCCAACAAATGTGAATGTAGAAAAAACTATACCCCATTCTTCACGAATTTTATAATATTGCTGATGACTTGTGCTTTTAAAAGTCCTCCCTTTAAAAATCAAAATGAGCCTTGCCAACGAAGGGATATAACTTTATAGAATAGATTTGTATAAAAGCGTGTGTATTTGCTGTCAGTTTGGTCAAACTGGGTCTCTCCTTTCTTCTCCCGTCCTTTTCATGGTCTTGACTTCAATGACTGAATGCATCATTCACCCTTGTTTTCTTTCTATACTCTAACCTAGGTGTCGTGCGGCAGTGATTTTCCAAACCTTAATCACCCTCTCTTGTCTGGGTTTTGCTTCTTAGCTGGCTTTCGATTTTGTTTCACACACCTATTCTTTTTCTTCTTCTTCATTTTTCCATTGCTTTGAAACTGGGCTTTTCTGGGTATTTTTCTTTCCCTTGTTCCTTATCCGGGTCTAATCTTCTCCTTTTGAAGCAACGATTTTGAGGATATAACCTGAAGAGATTTTGTTTTGCCAAGTTAGAGAAAATGAAGTGTTTTTCTATGTTCAGCAAGGACAAATCAAAGAGCAAACGAAGGGAATCAAGATCTGCTCCTGAATTGAGGAACCAAAGTAAGCCAGATAATCCACTGAGTCGGACAACAAGATCAACTCCTTCTCCTAGGAGCATACCGGAATTGTATAAAGAGAAAGAGCATAATTTGAGGGTCTTCTCTTTAGAGGAGTTGAAGGATGCAACAAACGGGTTCAACAGGATGTTAAAGATCGGCGAGGGAGGTTTTGGGAGTGTTTATAAGGGATCAATTAGGCCTCTCAATGGTCGAGGCGACCCTACTGTTGTAGCCATAAAGAGGCTCAACACGCTCGGTTTACAGGTACTTGCTTCAAGGTTGAAACTTGTTTGTTCTTCCTTTCGCATTTGTGGGATCAGATTCTGTTTCTTCATGGTATTGTGGTTAACCTTGTAGGGTCATAAAGAATGGCTTGCGGAGATTCAATTCCTGGGTGTGGTTAGTCATCCGAACCTTGTAAAACTTTTAGGGTACTGTTCGGTAGACGGTGAAAGAGGGATCCAAAGGCTGCTGGTGTATGAATTCATGCCTAATCGCAGCTTGGAAGATCATCTTTTTAACACTACATCCACGTTACCTTGGAGAACAAGACTAGAGATTATGCTTGGTGCTGCTGAAGGACTTGCTTATCTACACGATGGTTTGGAAGTTAAGGTACAATCTTATATGAAACATGCTAAATTATCACCCGGGATCGTCCTCTGCTTCAGCATCTCTAACAACTGATGCACTAAATTACCTACTTGTTATTGTACTGCAGATGATCTTGTTCAATCTTTATAATGGGCTGCTACTGTTTATTTGTATAGGTGATATATCGAGATTTCAAATCCTCGAATGTGCTCTTGGACGAAAACTTTAGGCCGAAGCTCTCGGACTTTGGTCTTGCAAGGGAAGGGCCATCAGGGGATCGTACTCATGTATCCACTGCGGTAAGTAGATATCGGAGTACACTATTTCTTGTCTCAATTTGTTGTGTGCAACGAATCTAACGAATCTGCATTGCATCCTTGTTTGTTGTTAGTTTACCCTCCACTATCTGCTGACCTTTTTTGTTGACTCTCATGACTCACAATTGCCTCTTAAATAGTTTTGAGAATCATGATGCATTTCATAACATTTGTTGAACTAAGGTAGTTGACTCGTGTTTCGTTTCATTTCGGTAAAGGTGGTCGGAACTTACGGCTATGCTGCCCCAGAATATGTTGAAACCGGTCATCTCACAATCCAAAGTGATATATGGACATTCGGAGTGGTACTTTTCGAGATCCTCACGGGGAGGCGAGCCATCGAAAGAAACCGCCCAACATCCGAGCAGAAGCTTCTAGACTGGGTTAAACAGTTCCCACCCGATAGTAGACGATTCACCATGATAATCGATCCTCGACTTAGAGGCAACTATTCACTCGGTGCAGCTCAAAAAGTGGGAAAGTTGGCCAACAGCTGCCTAAACAAAAATGCCAAAGAAAGACCAACGATGAGTCAAGTGGTAGAGAGCTTGAAGCAAGTAATAAAAGAATCAGATGAGGCAAGTTCTTCGGCCGACAAGTCCGCCGGTACATCTTCCACTAGAAAGGGTGACAGGCAAAAGGTTTGAAGTTCGAACTATGAATGAATTTCTGGATGTCCCATGCTTCCGCCGAGCTGTGCAGCTTAAGGTTTCTCATACAGAGATATGTTTAAAGACAAGGGATGCCCTGAAGACTTGGTCTTTGCATTCCTTTTTTCCCCCTTTTTTTCTTTTCCTTTACTTCCATAATACGATTCATGGATAGAACATATAAGAGATAGTACCTAAAATGGCGAGAATTTTAGAATCTAGGATTAGTGCTTTGTAAATTAAAACTATAAGCCCTTACGAATTGAATAGATATGTGAATGCCATTGTCAATGAATCTACAGAAGTATAAATATATTATTTTTATTGCCAGGCACAAATTATCGAATTATACATCATAAATTGATTTAAAAATTATTTATTATATTAATAAAAAAAACTTTAGATTCAAAATATTGTGTAAAATTTCCTTAATTTAATTATTTTATTTACAATTACATGTGAATTATTTAAAGTATAAATAGTATAACTTATATTATTTTATAATAAATTTTTATTAATTAATTAGATTTATTTCTAACTAAACAAAGTAAAATTGATTGCAGCTAAAATTTTACATTAAATTAATCATATACTACTATTTTCTCGGTTCACGGACTCACTTCAGTAGGAAATATTAGGTAAAAAGGGCTTTGAACTTTGAAAGAGAAATTAAAAATTATTTTTTAAATTATTTTTCACGGACTCCCCCAATTAAAAAATAAAATCAATACAATTTTTTAAACATTTTTTTTGTTGACCGTTAAAATGTTAACGTGACAATTTACGATATTAATACGAAAGTTGACTAATTTTTTCTGTTGACGCTAAAATATTCACGTGATATTAATATGATTAGGAGAAACATATTAAACAGTCTTAAACCGCTAATGGAGAAAGTCAGGGTCAGTTTTACCCGACTTGTTCAACTCTCTGGATAGGTATTTTGGGGGCAAATATATGAAATATTGGCTTATTCTTGGGAAGAATTTGTTTCCAAGTAGGAGTAAAATAAAATTACTTCTTCCATCTCACTCCGTGCATAAGAAAGAGCAGTAGGGTTGATAATCAAAGAATTGACCATTCAAACATATCTATCGGATTCTAATATTCTCAGAGGCCTGGAAAAACAATTGTATGAATCATGGCACATCTCCTGTTGGTTTTTGGCTCGACATCATCACCTTCTGTCTTTACTCGGATTGCAAAGGCTGGAAATCATCACGAACCCTGGTGGGCTTCCACCCGGATTCTTCTTTAGTTTCTCTTAGAGCAACAAAATGAAGAGCGTCACTTTGGACTTGATACACATGACAACCCCACGGGTATGATTCCGGTGCGAACCAAACTTTTTGCTCCTCAAATGTTGTTTCCTCCCCAAGTGTTTCTGCCACACAATGTACCAAATCAGCTTCAGGCTCGGCGAAATCTGCCACAACAACACACCCAGGAGAGATGAACCCCGCAGGAGCCCGTGGATACCAGATCGAGACCGGAGTCGTGTAATCATCTAGACAGTTCCTCCATACCTGCAGAGACTCAATATGAACTCCATTTTCCAAATGGTACACTGGCTAGCAATCTTAAGTCAAATTAGGATATTTATTTACTCTTTCAAGCCGTAATAGACAAAATGGGTATAGAGATAAAATTTCACAACGCCTTTGCTCTGTCTTACCAGGTCATAACCTACAGGAAGCGCAAATAGATTGTCAATTTTCCGGTAAACAGCAGCAACGTTAGGAGGATGGCTCCCGACACGAGCTATGTCACCAATGAACACATACCTGAAGGGAAGATCATGATCCAATTCCAAACTTAATGCAAAAGTAAAAAGGAGGAAAAAAACACATGGCAACTTAAGGTGATGATTAGGATAAAAAGTGAGATCAAAGAAACAAAGCCATGATGCAACAACAAAATTAATGCCAAAATAAGCAATTACGACTTAAGGTGATGATAAGGATAAAAGGTTTGAGAATCAAAAGTATTCCATATTTCATAAAATATATTAATTCGTACACTGTTATTGAGTGAGCTTGTTACAACTCTCTGAAAGCTAAATCTTCAATAATGATGACCTGCTTTTAGCTTTTAAGTTATAATGTGGTTAGAATCTAAGACAAGTCAAAAAGAGTTATCAAAGAACTTTGTAATTACCCTTCCGGACAAATGGGCCTCCAAATGCTACATACTCCACCATCATCGGCGACCTAGTAGACAAAATAAACTATCTATGTTAAGATTGTGGAATGAAGTAATCTACGGTAAAACAAGAAGAGAATGGCAAGGAATACATCACCTGTTTTCTACATAATGCACATCGGCCGTTCACTTCTCTCTCGCTGCTCCAGATCTTCAGAAAGTTTACACTGTGTTCAATAAATTTTGTTCCATCAGATGCAGAAATTGATGCAGAAAGCTCTCCTGATTTAATGATGGATTTCTTCAGGGCATGTGGTGCTTTCTTATCAGTCTCACTCCAAGATAAATGCAGATGCCTCTGGCTTGAAGGAACCTGCACAAGTAAAATCTTGTTAGTGTTGTTTACATGACATCTTTAAAGCGTACAGATTTATACGAAGTACCAACCTTTGGCACAATGCTGTTCGGGTCAGATTGATGTGCTCTCCACATCTTACGCACTACCGAGCAGATCTTAACAGCTTGCGGTTCTGTTCCCTCAACTTCTTCAACACTGCATTTTATGACTCTAACAAAAGCTTCTGATCTCCTAAAATTCTTAAGATGGAGGAGTAAGCAAGAAGGTATATGACTGCCCGCTTTCGCCAACTCCAGCGACATGAGTTCTTCCCATGGAACGTCCCATATGATCTTGCAAGGTTTTTTGTCCATCTTGTCGAGAGATGAACACTGCGGACAACAAGAAAAAAACAGCATAAGAAAATTAGCTGAAAATTTACTTACGAGTCCTAGCCCAAGTCCTCTTGTCTCACCTGCAATAGCATAACTCGTTTATTGGTCACTAGAAGTATCTTTTGGTATGGTACAATAAAATGCTCTTCGTAATAATCAGAGCAAGCAAATTTAGAGGGCTCTTTAAATATCTCAGTACACCCAAAACGTCGACTTGCTTCTGCCAGATAGAGCACCATCTGGAACAAAACCAAGAAAACAGTCAAGTATCAAATTTTCCATTGTTACTCTCAATGCATGAGACCTATTTGCTTTTGTTGGTAGGGTAATATTTGGCTTACATGTGACGGGAGTGGTGTTATCATATCATTTAAAAAATATATATATAGTGACTCAGTTGGGTATTTCCATATAATACCAATTGGTTTTGCTTTGGAAGCTTACTAGTTGAGACAAATTAAGGTTTAGGCAGTCCATGGTCATACATTTCATTCCTAACTACAAAAGTGACAAAAAGTAAAATGATAGCTTTTTCTAAGAAGAAACATCTCAGGAACACTTTTCCATCTCAAAAAAGGCTACAAGATACCTGACCAGTAGCTTCTTTCTCAGAGTACTCTCTAAGAATGCCATCAGCATGAATAGCTCGGGGGTTTCTAATTCTCTGGAAGGTGCTATTGTTAGTCAAAGCCTCCAAACATTTGGAACAACTAGCTTCAATTCCATCAACGGTCAATGAGAAGAAATCTAATGCTCCACTGACTGGTTGAACAATAAATCCTAAGAAAGCACGACCAATTCCATGAGCAAATCCCACAAAACCCTCCTGTCTGGTACTTTCCACTGGTTTTCTCACAATTCCAGACACCCCAAAAGCAACACCCTGTGCAAGGGCTTCTGTTCCTTGAACAATTCCATCTCGTACTCCAGTGATTCTCCTTGATGAAACCTAAAATCTTGAGTTAGGATCAGGTTCTCAAATTTTTTTAATAACCACTTGCTTAAAAAATGAAAGAGACAGACTTACCTGCTTTGAGCGCAATTGGAGAAATTGTCCATCAGTTGAAAGCTCAGCAAATCCTTTACTCAAAGAAGCCAAGGTCGAACTAGTCATACCAAGTACATCTACTGAAAATAACAAATGAAGAGGGTTATGAATCAAATCTCTCCAAATACGGTTTCCAATTGCAGGAAGTATGGAACTTCTCCGCATGAATCTGTCTTTCCGTATTACCCTCCTCAGATGCACCTAAAATTAAAAAATCAGTCAGTAGCCTGATATTTGCAATGCCTGTAGACTTTTCTCCTGAACTCAACTATGCTGTTTTAGCAGGAAGGGTCATTGCAATATTAAATGTTCTCTGACCTGAAATTTGAAGGCATTTCCAATAGCAGAAAGTATAGGACTCCACACACCAAGAACCCCTTGAGGTCTCTGAGCTGGTGCTGTCTCCAGAGACACTTTCAACCTTAATTCCGAAACATCTATCAGGCTGAAAAGTTCAGAAGAGGGAAAAATAATCATTACAACTCAGCTTCAAACTCCTAAATGATATTCTCTTCTAATAAGCATTTGATGATGAAGATATATTTTATTGACTGAAATAAGTGCTCTCAGAACACTTTTCATTGAAGGAGAAATTCTAGTAATGGTAAACGAGCATTTCATAAAATATTACTCATATAACAATATGTGCGCATGGAATTCAAGTGGAGAAAATGGGTTTTGGCCAGAAATGGGTTTCGAAAATATGTGCATAAAATATTACTCATATCATAATCTTAGCTTCGAAAATATCGGAAGATACTGAAAACAAGAACACTAAGACCCTAAAAGAATAACTTAAATAGTTAACAAAGTCAACTCAACTTGGATATAGAAAATTTGTATGTCTTAAAAGTGGATAAATATGTAGGCTGTAGAATTAGAACATATACAAGTGTAATGTGCACGTGTACTTGCATGCACCATCTAGGAGCATATAGCCCAACAGACGGAGGAAAGTCAACAGGAGGAAAGGAGTTACAGAAACTGACATGAAAATATCATAAACACTATCAATAACTTTATGCTATTTTCCTCCCCCGTGATAATGAATAACAGCCATATACGTAGATTCTACCAAGGCATTGACCTTGCCAACATTGCTGATGCCCAAGTGTAGCACTCAAATCCTCTTCAGTCTATTAACATTTCAAGTTTCTAACTGAGAAAAGATTTGAATATTAGTCTTACTCAACACGTATCTCTGGGTCAACTTGAGTGATGCTTGAACTTTGGGGAATGTGATCTAGCTGAAGATTGTTATAGAAATCAACTAATGCCCAGATGATCGGTTCATGAACATTAAGCCTCCAAGACTTGTCAGTCACCTATCAACATAATATGATCAGTTACGCTATTGTCTAAAGAAACCCAGTGTACCCAAATGCTAAGCATAATGCAGATAGAGCTTTACCCGTATATAGACATACGGATACACCTGAATTCCATCAGAGTTCACATTTCGCATTGTAATAGTCGTCTTAAATACGGGATGATGAATATCACTCATCTGCTCAGGTGCTAATAGCACTGGCATCAAAGTTAAAGGAAGCTGGTTGTCAATTTGCAAATGTCCCAGTATGAGCTTGAACCTAGAGGAAAGAAATAGAATCTCTTAGCATATTCATCTGAAGTACCGAGACAGATAACAGATAGAAGATATATATTTAAATCCAAGACATGAAAATATTTTCAAAGAAGGAATGAAAAAGCCAAGGAATTCAGGAAAAGGATGTTAATTTAAGTCATCTCATATTAAGCAACAGACCGTTTCCATTTATGAAACAAGAGTACACCACACAATAGGAATTTTAAATGCAACTGATAAAATTCAAAGAAGTCACTAGATCATAAAGCACAACGTGTTTAAATAACTTTCAACAGGTAGCAGAACATTCTAAGCTGTGTGTCATCAGAAACATTATACTACAATGGCCAAGAATAAAATTTCCAAACAGCTGAAAACTACAATATCATGCCAAACAAAATCTGAAATTGAAGCTCTTACCTGCTGGTGGTTCCACCATCATAGCCTGTAGAATATGATATAAAGGCTCTGTCAAGGTACACGTAAAAGAGCTCTCTTGGCATGTGGTCCACAAGAGATACCCCAACAACTCCCAATTCAATGATGACTTCTATTGGTGTAACATCAACCTGTGGCTTTCCAGCAGCCATCAGAGGCCTATCTCCATGTGAACTCAACTTCCATGTCCGATTATCAGTAAATCTAACAACTTTTATATTACCTATTTCAAAAACATGCAACTGCATTCCAAGATCTCCTTCACCTGTAGGAGACTGCACAAAACTTTCCAAATTGACTTTCCAGATTCGGTTATTGCAATCTCCATTGATTTTAACATCAATGAACTTTTCTCCATATGGATCTTCCCAGGAAAAAATTGTAGTTGAAAGAGCTCCTAAACTGATCCATGCATACTCACCAAATCCAGATTGGCAAATACTTATTGTTCTATCAAAGGTTCTGTTCTCAATCCTGTTTATTCATGTTTTGACAAGTCAATAAACACCAACATAAACTTGCATCGCCTCACAAACTATCAGTATTTATATCTAGGAAACAATGTATACTTGCCTGATAGGACCTTTGGTTGATCCAAGGCGGAATACAACTATAAAACGTGATCCTTCTTCATAGCCACGTATTTCTACATTCAAAAAAGTCCTTGTACCACCATGTCCCCTCAAAACCAATGAGATAGTATCCTCTTTCACTATTTGAACAGGAAATGACCAATCTGTATCTTCTAGTCTTATCTGGAGATTTCAAATGAATCAACACAATAAGGAAGATAAATTTGATGCATCATAGAGTGCAAAAATGAAGAAAAACAACAATCCTGAAAACCATAACAATAAATAGTTTTAAAAACCAAGTAGGCAAAACTATAGATCATTTTGAAAATCATAAAAGCAAATGAAGGCATCGGCTAGTGGAGGAGGAAAGGTATTGTGTTTAAAGTAGATTTCAGAAGAGCATACGAATCAGTTGATTGGGATGTCTTGATCAAAATTATGGAGTACATGGGTTTTTAACGAGGCCTGAAATTCTTATCAAAAAAAAAAAATTATGGAGTACATGGATTTGGGCAGAGATGGCGGTCTTGGATTTTGAAGTGCTTATCCTCAACATCCATTTCGGTATTAGTAAATGGTTCTCCAACAGAAAGCTTCAACATATCTCGGGGATTATGCCAAGGGTGTTCATTATCACCGCTGTTATTTAATTTAGTGGGAGAGCTGCTTAACCTTTTACTGTCCAGGCAGTAAAGTTGGGTTTGTTTAATGGATTTTAGATCGGTTGCGATGATAGGTCTTTCTCGCTCTCTCATTTGCAATTCGCCGACGATTTGATAATTTTTTTTAGCGCTTTAGAAGGTTAATTGAAGTGTAACGTCCTCCATACCGGGTTAGTGATCAAATTGGGAAATTTTAAAATTTAGTGACCAAAGTAAATAAATTGAATGGTTGAAAGATTTAATAGGAATGTTTCATGTAGGATGGATAAGCAAAGAAGGAAAATTAAGAGGGCAAAGGAGTCTTTTAGTAAGAGAAATAATTAAATATTCCTTAAGGTTATTTATAAACCATGTGGAAAGCATTTGAGAGAAAACAAGGTGTAGAATTATTTGGAGTTTAGTTTGAATGCATATCTGTCTGCATGTTAGAGGGCCGAAATTAAGGAAATCTAGAGTCAAACAGATCAATATTCAGTTCCATATATTAAGGGATTCTAGTAGCTTGTTACTATATCCTTATATATTTATTTCCTGTTTATTTCTTTCTGTTTTAGATAAGATTTGATCCTATTCTAGGTAAGTTGTATATATCCCTAGAAATTAGGTGTTTCAGCATGTATATATTTAGGGGATGTGTAACCTGTTTGATTATTGAAAAAGAAATAAAAAAAAGGTATTCCTCTAATTTCTACATGGTGTCAGAGCATTCTCTGAACCCTAAATCCCTCATATAACCAAATACGGGTAGCCATGGCCTCCAGTAACAGTAGTGGAGATAGCAATCCCATGCCCATTACAGGACACAAACTGAATGGGAACAACTATCTCCAATGGTCCCACTCTGTTATGATGTTCATATGCGGAAGAGGAAAGGATGATTATCTCAAAGGAGTGGCTGCCAAGCCAAGCCAGGATGATGAGAAGTTCAAAATCTGGAATTCCGAGAATAATATGGTCATGTCATGGCTCATCAATTCCATGACAAATGAAATCGGAGAGAACTTTCTACTCTACAGAACAGCAAGGGAAATCTGGGAGGCTGCAAAGGAAACGTATTCCAACAATGAGAATACATCTGAGTTGTTTGAAGTGGAGAGTGTTCTCCATGACTTCCGTCAAGGAGATTTAACAGTAACCCAGTACTTCAATACACTCAACCGCTATTGGCAATAGCTGGACTTGTTCGAGGAGCACAATTGGAGCTGCCTAGATGATGGAATCAGGTATAGACAGATCATTGAACGGAAGAGAATATATAAGTTTCTGATTGGATTAAATAAAAATCTAGATGAAGTAAGAGGAAGAATCTTGGGATCCAAACCTCTACTTAATATCCGGGAGGCTTTTTCTGAAGTCCGGAGAGAGGAGAGTCGAAAGAAAATCATGATGGGCTCTCAAGAACCAATGACAAGTCTTGAGAGCTCAGCCCTTGCTGTTAGAGGGAACTCCTACAACGACCCCAAACCAAAGAAAGGACGCCCTTGGTGTGATCACTGCCGCCGACCTGGTCACACCAGGGACACTTGCTGGAAAATTCATGGTAAGCCAGCAGATTGGAAGTCTTCTCGGTCTGCCAACGACAAAGAAGGGCGAGGCAATTTTGCCTCAATGGATGACAAACCTTCACCTGAACCCACTCCATTCAGCAAGGAACAATTAGAGGTTCTACAGAATCTGTTCAACCAGTCTTTGCATGCCCAAACCTCCACTGTGGTTGGTACTGGGTCCTTAGCCCAAAAAGGTAATTTTTTAAGCGCTCTCAGTGTTAAAAAAGAGACGTCAAATCCATGGATTATAGATTCTGGAGCTTCAGACCATATGACTGGAAATGAGGACCTATTTTCTACTTACAGTCCATGTGATAAACACTTAACGGTCAGAATAGCCGATGGTTCACTCTCAAAAGTGGTTGGTACAGGTTCTATTAAAGTATCAGAGAATATTACACTTGAATCAGTCCTTGTGCCAAATTTGAATTGCAATTTACTGTCCATTAGTAAACTTACTCGAGACCTGAATTGTGTGACTAAATTTGGTTCAACCATGTGTGAATTTCAGGTCTTGGACTCGGGGAAGACGATTGGCAGTGCTAAAATGTGCTCGGGACTCTATCTTCTCGAGGTTACAAATCCTCCTCAAGGCACAACTTATCAGTCCGATTGTCTAGTGTCTGGTAATCCTACTTCTTTTTCTGTCAGTTGTTCTAATAATGATAGTGCAATCATGTTATGGCACTATAGATTAGGCCATCCGAATTTCTTGTATCTTGAGAAGCTGTTTCCTTCTCTATTTCATAATAAAAATCCAAATGAGTTCAAGTGTGAAATTTGTCAATTCTCTAAACATGTCCGTAATTCTTATCCCAACCAATCTTACAAAGAATCCCATCCTTTTTCAATGATTCACAGTGATGTTTGGGGGCCATCTAAACTAAAAAATGTGACTGGTTCCCGTTGGTTCATTACATTTATTGATGATCACACTCGGCTTACATGGGTCTTTCTCATGAAAGAAAAATCAGAGGCAGGTCAGATTTTCAAAAACTTCAACACCATGATACAAACTCAATTCCAAGCCAAAATCCAAATTCTGAAAACTGACAATGCCAAAGAATACTTCAAATTCATACTCAATGATTATCTCTGAGTCATGGCATCATTCATCAAAGCTCATGTGTCAACACCCCTCAGCAAAATGGAATTGCTGAAAGGAAAAATCGGCACCTTCTAGATGTTGCAAGATCTCTTATGTTTTCTACTCATGTACCGAAACATTTCTGGGGTGAAGCTATTCTCACTGCAGCATACCTCATAAACGGATGCCATCTAGGATTCTCAACTTTCAAAGTCCTTGTCAAACCTTACTTCAGTTTTTCCCAAATACACGTCTCATCAACACTATTCCCTTCAAGGTTTTCGGGTGTTCAGCCTTTGTTCATGTCCATCAACATAAAAGGGATAAATTTGATCCTAGAGCACTTAAGTGTATCTTCCTTGGGTACTCTCCAACTCAAAAGGGGTATAAGTGCTACTCACCGGTCACTAAACAGTACTACCACTCCATGGATGTTACATTTTTTGAGCACCAGCCCTACTACCCCAAATCTGATATTCAGGGGGAAGACCAATTTTACCCAGGAATATCAAATTTGGGATATTGATGAATCAGTTCAGCTCTCTCCAAATTCTAACTCTATTTCTCCTCAACACATCTCTCCCTAGAATCTTCATACCAAAATCTGGACATTAGTAATCAACAACTAATAAAGAGTTGATTACCTATTCACGGAGGAGAAAGAACCAAAAGGAGATGGAACCTTCAGCACCTCTGCAGCAAAACCAAGAATCTGATCCTAGTCCAAGATCTTGTGAAGATCCAGCACCTCTGCAGCAAAACCAAGAATCTGATCCTGGTCCAAGATCTTGTGAAGATCCTTTAGGTAATCCTAATCCTGAGCCCTCACAGAGTAAACTAACTGGTGATGACAGTGACTATCCTATTGCCGTGAGGAAAGGGGTTAGAACTTGCACAAAACATCCTATATACACCTTTATATCATATGAAGGCCTGTCACCAAAATTCAAGTCGTTTGTTGCCAACCTCGACAGCACTCAGGTCCCAAATAACATACAAGAAGCTCTTGGATCTCCTGAGTGGAAAGCTACTGTGCTTGAAGAAATAAATGCACCGAAAAAGAATGGCACTTGGGAAATATCAAAATTACCATCGGGAAAAAGGCCAGTAGGATGCAAATGGATATTCTCAATCAAGTACAATGAAGATGGAAGTGTTAATCGTTTCAAGGCACGGCTAGTGGCAAAGGGATTCACTCAATCATATGGAATCGACTATGAAGAAACATTTGCCCCAGTAGCCAAGTTAAACACAGTTCGGGTTCTCCTATCACTAGCTGCAAATCTTGATTGGCCCCTTCACCAACTAGATGTCAAGAATGCTTTTCTAAATGGGGACTTAGCTGAGGAAGTTTACATGGAAATCCCTCCAGGATTTGAGACACCGAAAACTGACAAAAAGTTTGCAAACTTAAAAGATCATTATACGGGCTCAAGCAATCACCAAGAGCTTGGTTTGAGAAATTTACCAAGGTAATAAAGAATCATGGCTATTCTCAATGTCAATCAGATCACACCTTGTTTGTCAAACACTCATTTGCAGGAAAACTGGCTATCCTCATTGTATATGTGGATGACATTATCCTAACAGGAGATTATGAGGAAGAAATCAACACTACCAAAGGTCTTCTAGCTAAGGAATTTGAAATCAAGGACCTTGGACAGCTCAAATACTTCCTAGGAATGGAAATTACAAGGTCAAGAAAAGGAATCTGTGTTTCCCAAAGAAAATACGTACTGGATCTTTTAAAAGAAACTGGGATGCTTGGATGTAAGCCAGCGGACACACCTATGGATTCAACAACAAAATTAGGCACTAAAGAAAATTGAGCACTGGTGGATAAAGGCAGATACCAAAGGCTAGTAGGTAAACTTATCTACCTTTCTCACACACGACCAGACATTGGTTTTTCAGTCAGCATGGTAAGTCAGTTTATGAACAATCCAAATGAAGAACATATGGAGGCGGTGTATAGAATTCTAAGGTATCTGAAGCTAACACCAGGGAAAGGATTATTTTTGAGAAGAATCAAAGAAGAGACAGAGAGGTGTTCAGTGATGCAGATTGGGCAGGATCAATACAAGACCGAAGATCAACTTCAGGGTATTGTACTTATGTGTGGGGAAATCTAGTCACATGGAGAAGTAAGAAGCAATCAGTGGTGTCAAGGAGCAGTGCAGAAGCTGAATTTTGGGCAATGGCCCATGGTATTTGTGAGGGAATATGGCTAAGAAGGGTACTAGAGGAATTAAGAATTTCTAGTGGAGAACCTATGAAGATGTTCTGTGATAACCAATCAGCAATCAGCATTGCCAAGAATCCAGTCCATCATGACAGAACTAAGCATGTGGAGATTGATCGGCACTTCATAAAGGAGAAGATAGAGGAAGGGATGATCAAAATGCTATATGTACCCACATGTCTTCAAACAGCCGACATTCTTACTAAGGCTCTACCAAGAAAGACTTTTGATGATCTAAGTTCCAAGCTGGGGTTAATTAACATTTACCATCCAGCTTAAGGGGGAGTGTAGAATTATTTGTAGTAGTTTGAATGCATATCTGTCTGCATGTTAGAGGGCCGAAATTAAGGAAATCTAGAGTCAAACAGATCAATATTCAGTTCCATATATTAAGGGATTCTGGTAGCTTGTTACCATATCCTTATATATTTATTTCCTGTTTATTTCTTTCTGTTTTAGATAAGATTTGATCCTATTCTAGGTAAGTTGTATATATCCCTAGAAATTAGGTGTTTCAGCATGTATATATTTAGGGGATGTGTAACCTGTTTGATTATTGAAAAAGAAATAAAAAAAAGGTATTCCTCTAATTTCTACACAAGGTTCCATATATTTCTCTCTTCTTCTTCTCCAACCGTGAAGCTTGCAAGCAAAGGTGAGTTGTCTTCTTTTGGATTAATTCTTATGAGTTAAGCATGGTTTTGGTTAATGAAGATTTAGGAAAGATGATGGAGAGAAACAAGGACTTAGAAACTCAAAGAATTCTAAGTTAAGAGAGATTAAAGGTTGGGAGCCATTGAATGAAATCTTGGATTAAAGGTCATAATAAGAATTAGAAGCTGGATTTGACTTGTCATCAAGCTAATTAAGAAGTATGAGGTGATAGAATTAAAATTAGAACAAGTTGGAATTTGAGCAAGATTCTTAAATTCTATATGGAGGATTGGTTTTTTTATGTTTTAGAGGTATTGAATGGATAATAATTAGTTTAAGTAAGAGTATGAAAGTTAGGTATATTAAAGGGAGTAAAATAGGAAGGTTTGAGCTTAAATGAGATGATTTTCGAGCTCAAAATAGGATTTCTGGGCCAGGGGAATCGGTACTCATTCAAGGGGAATCGATACCCCCTCAAACGAATATGAAATTCCACAATGCCAGAGGGGAATCGATACCCCCACAGTAGGGAACCGATTCCCCCCTAAAGAAAAAAAATAAAAATCAATTCCTTAAATTTGCTTAGGCTATTAGAAGTTAATTTTAAGACTTAGGCATCTGATAATCATATTGAAAATTATGTTTATGTAGATATTGAGCCTAATCGAGTTCTGGAACAATCGACAAGTAAGATCGATCGAGGAAAAAAAGGAAATATAGGTGAGTGCATATGCATAGCATGAATATAGTATTATATTCAGTTCTAGACTTGTGATAAGTCTAGATTCAATATTTGATACATGATCACATTCCATATTATGATACTTGACATGAATTCATATTATATTCATTATGTGACATGAATATGCAGGAAAAGTTATATGAATTATGTGATAAAGGTATGGAAAATGAAATGTTTATGTGATAAAGGTATGAAAATGATATGTCTATGCGATATAAATTATGTGAATTGTAAAAGCCCATGTTCTGTAGATGAGAACTATAGGTATAATTGGCATGCCAAGGGTAGAGGGTCTACGCGGTCATTCGGGATATATATATATATTCTTTGGAACATTTGTGAGTTCTTTTGAGACACATAATTGATCCTTGGCATATGTATATGATTCTTAAGGAATTTATATGTGGTCCTTCGGGACAAATTCTACGCGATCCTTCGGGACAAAGTTCTACGCGACACTTCGGTGCAATTTATACGAGCTGTGGTGACAACATAGTGCACAAACTCGCAATACTCAGTACCTTAGGTTCTCAGTATGGTATCAGGGGTCAATAATCTTCTTAATACAAATTCGTGAATGCTAATGTAATATGCTTAGGGTAAGGATCATGGTGATATAAACTACATTGATTAAGTATACGATTTCATCTCATTTCATATCATTATGGCATCTTCATCCAGTTCCTTGCTATTATTATTACATTGCCTCACTAAGTCGATGACTTAGCGTGTGAGTGTTTCACGCGTAGGATCCGAGAAAGTAGAAGATACATGTTAAGCAGCTGACAACATTACTCATGCAACTATCAGATCAGAACAACCTAATCAGTAGGTCATTTTGTTATGTAAATGGGTGTTGGCGTGTAACTAAAGGGTTAAGTTGTGTATGCTCTGAGTATTTTGGTAAACTTGTATTAATATGTATATTATCGTATTTTCTTAATATAATTTTAAGTATTTTGCTATTATTTGTTAAGAGTAATGTTTGAAAAAGGTAATGTGACATCTCGGATTCGTATCCGGGTCGGGTACGGGTTGGGGGTGTTACATGAAGAATATTGAAGATTTTGGTTGTCTTTGAGATGTATACACAGCTGCAATTAAATATGTCGAAGAGTAAGATATATGGTATTAATATGGAAGAATCAACAGTCAAAGAATGGGCAAATTCAATTGGGTGTATGTTTGGTGTTTTTCCGTCGGAGTATCTTGGGCTTCCCATGGGTTCCAGGCGAAACTCGGTAGCTTTATGGGAGCCGATTCTTAAGAAATTTTTTCAGAAGCTAGCTGGGTGGAAAACATCTATGTTATCTCTTGCGGGGAGGGCTGTTTTAGGAAAGTCTGTTCTAAATATGTCTTTGTTCAGGATGTCATCTGGTGTTCGAAAGAAGTTGGATTCACTAATGGCTAACTTTTTGTGGGGGAGCTCGGCTTAGAGAAATCGAACCCATTGGGTGAATTAGTCGACAATATGCAAACAAAAGGATTATGGGGGGTTTGGGTATCACGGATTTAAATCTGATGAATAGGGCCCTCTTAGGGAAATGGGCCTTCAAGTTCAATAGTGAAAAGGAGTCTTGGTGGAAGCGGATGGTGTGCTGTAAGTACAGCGTAGATAGAAGGTCGATTTTGCTGGATAAGAATCTACCTTCCATTTCTTCTTGGCTTTGGAAAAAAGTAATTAATAATCATTGGTCGAACGATGCTTTTGGCCTTTGCTTCCACAATCATCTTATTTTGCAAGTGGGGAAGAGAAATTCCATTCTATTTTGGCACGATACATGGATATGCAACATTCCATTGAAGGGAAAATTCCCAAGACTTTTCACTCTGTTAGTAAATCAAGATGGGGTCATTGAGGATTATGGTTGTCTAAACAATGGGAATTGGTTCTGAGATATCCAAATGAGGCGAAATATGCTGGATTGGGAAGTTAAACAATGGATGGAGCTATTGTCAATGTTGGATAGTGTTAGTCTTGGATCGGAGGATGATGATTGTTGTGTCTGGAAGGGGAACAGGTGGGTGTATATTCGGTTAAATCGTGCATTAGTTTAGTATCAAACTTGTCCGTTCCGGATTTATCTTCGTCGAAGCTGGTTTGGGTTGGAATTGCTCCTCTAAATGTCGAAATCAAATGGTGTTTGAGAATGGAAGGTTGGATCAAACTCTTCTTTTCTTTTGGCCAGGTACAGGGTGGCTGCTTAGTTCTCGGTGAAGAATTTGAATTTCTTTGTTTCACTAGATTGTCTTGTGGGAGACTTAACTTTGGCTGATTTGCACTTTTCTCCGATGAAGAAAGTTTCCAAGACTTATGGTTTGTGCCTCCCTCCTCGGGGTTTTCTTTAAAGTGAATGTGGATGGGGCTGTAAGTAGTGACTGGAGGCGTAGTGGTATCAGTGGATTGCTTAGGGATGTTGATCATAAGCAGTTGGGGTATTTCTCGGAAGCGACCGGTCTAGGCCCTCCCGATTCTTGTCGAGTTAAAAGCAATTCAATATGGGTTGAGTCTTTTCTTGGATTCGGAGTGGAGCGACAAGGGGCGTCTTATTGTAGAAAGTGATTCTTCTATTGCTTTGATGTGGATTAAAAACCCGGAGGCAAGCCCGACTTCTTTTGTTCATATGGTGAAGGAAATCGCCAAGCACGTGATGAATTATAATGTGACTATTAGGCATATCTATAAGTGTTTTAATTGTGAAGCAGATAGTTTAGCTAAGTCGGGCATAGGGTAATGTGGGAAGTTATGGATGGGGGGAGGTTGAGCGTTTTGGGTGTTTTGTGAGGATGGTTTGTACTTGAAATGGTTTTACCTTGTTTGTACTATGTTTTAGAAATAAAATTTTTGGGCACTCTTTTCCTCCTTCCAATGTCCGTTGAGAGATATATAGCTCGACGGTTATGAAGGGGGTTTAACGAGGCCCATTTCTTATAAAAAAATCATAACGTAAAACAAAATTGCAATATAGGCCTGTGTAGGTAAACATGAAATGAGATAGGCATAAGTATTATCCCATAATATCACGGCACACCACCAAGACGTGGATAGTTTACAAACACGGGAAGTGAGGTTTTAGGCATCCACTAACCTGAAGTTTATCTGTCCCATCGTTCTCACAATGTACAAAGGAGATTCTTGTATCAGATGCGCGGAGAATATTAGATTCATCTTCACTGCTTAACTTAATGTATATGTCCCGACCGAGTCTGTTTGTAAAGGTCATGTATGGCCGGACAGTAATCACCTACAAAAATTTGATTGAATGAATTTCTTGTATTCCTGGTAACACATACATTTTTAGAGCACTGAGTAATATTTCTACCTTTGTAGGGACAGATTGATAGGGGCAGGGCTTTGCAGAAACAAAAAGGTGCATACATTTTCCATCAGCATTATAAGCATAGAGATCCACAGAGCCATCCTGCAGAGTCGGGAAAAAGGAAGTGCTAAACAAAAAAATTCTTTTAAGATATGGCTTCTAATTACAGTTAATATTTGATCTACCATGTCCACAAGGGGAGAAAGATCTTTAGCGGTCCCGAAGTGCTCATTGCTAGACTCCGTAATTGCTACACACAGACCAAACAAATTAAAGTTCAATGATGAGGCAATTGTGTGACCACTATACATTTCCTCATCAGTTATTTCCTCAATGATTCCTGTATTTTCTTTTTAGCACGAAATGGGAACTCAATCTTTCTTGTGCGTTTCTTCCCTCCCATATCAACAAGCCGGTATGTAAGTGGCGGACATCTGGAAACTGAAAACCAGTAAGGAGCATAGACTCTGATTATTTTTGACAAAATTGTTTGTTCCTTGTCAGAATTATGCTCAATAATGAGTTGAACTATCCTGCATATACCACAAATATTGAAGGCATTAGATCGGGGAAGATTTTGATTTAACATATTCAAGAGAATTCAATTTTTTAGGGTAATCCAGCATATAATAAACCTTCCAGAAATTGAACTTCTTAAGCTTATTGATTTGGATGGAATTTCACAAGGATGAGATATCAGAACAGCTTCCTGTAAATCAGTAGAAGTTAAAAGAGAAAATAGACAACAGAGTACGACAGAATAGACAGACTTGATGGGCACCTTTACATGCATTATAAACAAAAACTATTGGATTTTCCTAAACTCACATTTAATGTCATCCATCCTCTCTGTGGAAGTAGTGTGAAGAACAAAGGATTACGTATATCAGCATTGTAAATATTTACAGTTCTTCCAGGGTGAAATATTCCTCTGGAGCAGGCAATGAAATGACCACTAGGTTGCATCTCAAGGATAGAATATTCAGCAGTAAGAGGAAGATAATTGGAGATAGACAATGGGGATTTGACCACAAGACTCCAGTCCATGATAGAATCGGAACGGATGTCTTTTGATATCTCTGTTGCTTGTATGCCTAAGCAAAACCATAGTTTATGTGCAGAGGCATTAGAAGAGGTCTCAATTAGCTGGTTGCAGCATAGCAATTCCTCAGACTCGGTGAGAGCTGATACATATATCCCAGAAGTGCCCTTAGCTTTTTCAGAAACCTCCCGTTGACCAGGCTTTTCAACTACAGAGCTCCAAGAATACTTGTTAGAACCATCAAATTCTGAAGGTCGCAACTGGAAAACAAATGGTCTAGACTGATTTAAGGCGGATAAGGGAAGAGGTACTGTATCTCCAGGTTTCAATTGGCCCAAAAGTATCTCATTGGTTGTGTGAAGTGATATTTGTTTCCTATTCCTTATCCATTTCCTTTGCCTCGCAGAATTCAAAGATATTGGGGAGTCATCAGACCCGGGCCATTTTAGGCTTTCTACATCTGGAGCATGAACCCATCCACCAGCAGTACTAGCAGATGGTGTATCCAAATGCCAATCATCTAGCCAATCCCAACCCGATGGTAACTTGACACCAAAAGTTTCCTGCAAGGTTGGGGAGGAGTCAAAAACCAAATTAGACCTCATCTTAAAGGATAAGTAGGTCCTTTTTTTTATAGAAATTGAAGGCCTCATTAAAAAACCCCTTCTTGATAGGATAAGTAGGTCCTGAAATATCAAAATACATTTCTATAGACCCTAGAACAAGAACAGGCTTTAAAGCATGTAATTATGAAAGATGTGCAGCAATATAAATATAAAGACTACTCCAGTATCAAAAAGTTATACAGATATCATATTTACGTATTGTCAGGTATTAAGTAACCTTATTATCCGGGACAAATGCAATCAAGTGGAAGGGGAAAAATGTATTGCATGTTCGTAGAATTAGAGACAAAAGCAATACAAGTAAAATAAGATGAATATATATCAAGTGATCATTTTTCGAAAGACAAATTTCTGGAGTACTGCAATGGAAACAATGTTCATTGCTGATGTAGGAAAATGATAAAGGAGGCATAATTCCCATAATTCAAAATACTACCATAGCTAGAGGTTCTTCAAACAAAAACTTCATGTTAAAATAATGAGCATGTTAACATGTGATTTAGATAAGGCAGCAAGAAAAACTAGTTATGCTAAAAAATGAGTTACTTACAGCTAAGAAATTACTAATTAGCTTACCTTCTGGGAGCCTCCGCAATAGGGCTGATCTTGATTCAGTTGAACATTACAACCCACCCACCCAATATTTGGATCATAAGTTTCAGTTTCAAAGAACTCATCTGTCTGAATTCTGCTACAATCAAGTTGAGCACCTTCAGGTATTCTTAAATCAGTAGGCTGCTCCATAATCTGAGTGGAAGACTTTGGTACAAGACATAAATCAAGAATGAAATCTGTGTTATTATGCACAGAAACCAGTGACCTAATATTTACATATCTGTTGCCATCCTTCACACTAACTTCACCAACCACAACATCATTGCCTAAGCGCCAACAAGCAGTGGTGCCGCATAGTTGAGTTGCACAGTAGTCCAAGGTCCTCCCATGCTAGGGCTTATCTGAATGAATCCGAATTTTCTGCCACCGACAAAGGGCTCACTTGTCTCATCAACATCAGATTTTGATGACAAAATTACAGCACATCTCAATCTCCCACTTGAATGTTTCCTGCTCCCATCTACTTGAGTGGTATTCTACAAGAAATAGTCCATTTAGGTATCACAGCTGTTGGAATCCCTTGAAAATATTTCCTCTTAAAACCTTGGATTAGTGATCTCAAGTACCAAGTTACACACACACACACACACATATATATATATATAAAGATTATCTCAACAAGTTTTAAAATAAGAGAATTACATTTACAGTAGAAACTGGCAAGGATAAGTCCATCCACATTAAGGAATTGGAGTAATCATGCGAACCATCGGGAGTATGCATGGCTATCTGATTCAGAGGAGCTGAGAAAAATCCAATAGCATCACCTGTAAAAGAACTTGTGGATTCAGCAATGAAGGTATGTAAAGTAGGAGATTATCTGGTTCCTAGAGTTCCTCTTTTATTCTAGACTACAAAAAAGATACTACTTGAGTTGCTTTTTTTTTTTTTGATAAAAAGGAAGGCCCCATTAAAAAAACCCCTTCATTTACTGTAAATGGACTTACTGTTATCTTTATCAAAACCCCAACAGTTAAATATTTTCATTCCCTTTGATGCTAGCATGTCACTTCGATTCAAAATCATAATTACCTTGGGTCAGGAAAACAGGTTATTTTTTATCCAAAAGTGTCATATATCAACGTTATTAGAATATATACAATCTTTTTTATTTTATTTTATTGTATATGTATTATAATACACAAAACAAGTTCCTGCAGTCATAGAACGTCTATTTGGTGCACAATTCATAAGCTTGAGATAGTAACCTAAAGAAGTCCTGATGCTAGTTGTATAACTATTAAATTTACCACATATTCTCATATCCTTTGTCCCCTTATCACATTTCTGATCGTTCTCTCAGCGATACAACAAATGCAACAACATTAAAATTGTTTAAGAGTTGTGTTTAACAGCTTAATGATTTGGAATATCATATATACATATCCAAGTTAAGTTGTCGCCTGCAGAATGAATAGGTTGGCATATATATCTAATACCTTTTCCTACATCAGCAACAATTAGCTCCACTGTATACGAGTCCTGTGAAAAATCAACATTATAATAAGGGAATATGCAGAAAAGGAGAAGCCACATTACAAATGCACAGGGTCCATTAAAGAAAGATGAAGATTATTCATACGTACTGGGGAGTCAACTATAAAGAAAAATATTTCACTCCAGTCAACCAATTCAATATCAGAAGACATGTTACTTGAGATGCGTCCACATGTCCGTGCACTTTGTTGGTGATGCAGTGATTCACTTGGAAGGCTATGGCTTGGAGAAAGGCGAACAGCCACAGTATACTGATGAGAACTCAATCCCTCAACTCTGGGTAACTTCATCAAAAGCGTGCCAACAGACCATGAAAATGATCAAAGTATTTGTCACATTATAGCTAATAGGAATAGAAAGTGAAATGGAACATAAGTGAACTGAAAACTGTTTCACAGTCAAATTTCTATAACTTGCCACGATATCCCAGAATCTAGAACTTCATAACTTTTAAAATCAATTCAAAAATAACCAAGTATGCCTTCAGGTTCAATCATCGTAATTTTTATTTGTAACTTCTAAAATTGCAAAAGCAATCCAATAACATTCTCAACAAAGTTAACCAAAATAATAGGAAAAATGAAATTTCAATTGAACACTGATTTATATTTGTAAACATTTTCCTTCTTTACATTAGCTCATACATAAATCACAAAGTTTGTAACAAGAACAAAGAAAGTCATAGTCTCCATCAATAGATTGAAAGAGATCAAAAGACTATACCATTGCATCTGCTATAATGATTGTTACCATTGTTCTTATTTTCCTGCACAGCTTTCCTTTCAAGTGAGAGTCCGGCATATTTCTGAAGCAGGAACTTTTATAGGCTTCGTATCACCAGCCGGCATCATAGTAATATCCGAGAAACCTTTCCTCTCCATGGCACGAACAAAAATATCCTGACCAAGTTTATTCTGTGGGACGATGTAATAACTTCTTTTTTGGTGAATATTAACAATCGATCTTGTTGCAGAGGTTGGAAAACGTGCTTCCTATTTAAAGTAATGTAAAGAAGAAACTTTCAAATCCAAAATTCAATATAAAAGAAAATTTTCAAAACTGAAAACAATAGAAGATAAGAAAAGAGCATTCATATCAGCGCGATATAGATATCAAGCACTAAAAAATAGTGTATTATCAGAACATTCCAAAAAATAGCAAAAACTTACTGGTCTTTTATAATATTGATGAATATCACCAAGATTATTCCAGCTTGCATAAGCTTGAATAATCATATTAGCATTGGACACTGAGATATTCAAGTTGAGATCCCTGGTGGAGGTGAAACGTAACTGAGAAGCCGCTCCAGGGGAGCTAGGATCATACTGATACCTGCAAATTACCATAAATTGGGCCAGGAAAGTTAAAAACAACAAAATAGAAGGGTGAGAAAAGTAGTAATAAAAACAGATGAAAGATAAGATAAAGCCAAAAAGGAGCCAAGGATCATTTATTTCATAACTACATGGCTGGGTAAAGGACAACACATTTTTGGTAAATAGGAAGAGGAAGATGGTAAGAGAAGCTTATAAATTCATCCGCTAA
Organism: Hibiscus syriacus; assembly: GCF_006381635.1. Classification (NCBI taxonomy): domain Eukaryota; kingdom Viridiplantae; phylum Streptophyta; class Magnoliopsida; order Malvales; family Malvaceae; genus Hibiscus; species Hibiscus syriacus. The sequence goes on along the minus strand of NW_024062758.1, from coordinate 40,984 downwards.
ATATGAACTTATAGAATTTTTATTACCAAGAAAAGGCTTCAGAAAAACATAAGTACTTAAATATCAAACTTCAGTATTCAAAACTTTAGTAAAATCAAAGATAAATATCAATTGCCAAGGATAATTGCTATTTTTCCAGCCACAACACCATTTCCCCTCGGGTATACTTTGAAAATTGAAAAACATGTTTCATAAATAGAAACAAAAAATTGTTTAATAATGAAAATATGGCAATACGTTTCGTACCTATTTTTTCAAAACAGAAATATGAGAAATAAAATAAAAACATCCTACATTCTACATTAATACGGACACAAATCAAGGTCGGAGATTTGATATTTAAAAAGTTGTTAAAAAATATTTTTTGAGTTTTTATGGGATTAAACCACCTATTTTTTATAATTTAGAGTTAAAAAAACTCTTGATTTCAACTTTTCCAATTTTTCCAAGCATCATTTTGTAAAAATAATGAAACCAACTATTTTTTCTATATTTTTCAGACATTTTCGATTTCCAAAACACTTTAAAATTTTCAATCAAACACGTTTTCTTTAGAATTTCCATTTTCCAAGAAAAATGAAAATGAGCTCGATTTCTTAGAACCAAACGGAGCCTTATGGAACAAAGGAGATATTTTTTTATAAGAATGGGAGGTCTAATTAAAAACCCCTTTCATAACCATGAAGATACTATTAGTATCTCGACAGACATTGGAAGGAGGAAAAGTGTACCTCGATTTTTATTTAAAAAACTGCACAAGGGTACAATGGGGAACAAGGAACCTAACTAGGGAAGGATTCCCACACAACTAATCCAAACTAGGATCAACATACAAAACAAAAAACCAAAAGGAGAATAATCAACCAATCCCTAATTTTGCTAGTTCACCCGCCTCCCAATTAGAACATCTTTGAATGTATTTTACAATAACATTTCGATCCAAAACTAATGCAGCAATCTCTTTCATTAGACCTGCAAAGAGGGTTGGACAAGATCCCGGGTTTTTTATCCAATAAAAGCGTTAGCACAATCATGCTCTAGAATCAGTCTCCCCTTAGACCCCCAAGCCGACTCAACAAAGGAAATCAGACCAGCTTTCACAGCCAACAATTTAGCCAGCCCGGGTGGACCAGGTCCAACATGAACCGGAAAGGAACCCAGCAGCGAACCACCCGAGTCTCGAAGCAGCCCACCAAATCCTTGGGTTGACATACAGTCGACCAATTGACCCAATGAATCCTCTTTTTCTCAACTGTATCACCCCATAAAAACTTGGCCATTATAGAATTTAGGTTCTTCAAGACACATGAAGGCGCTCTGAAAATTGATAAAAAAAAATCGGTAAAGAGCTAAGAACCGATTTAACGAGCACCACTCTCCCAGCTAGAGAAAGGGATGTTGCTTTCCAACAAGTTAGTTTCTTGTGAAACCTTTGTATAATGAAATCTCATAAAGAAGCCGAGTTCTTTTTGGCCCCAAGGGGGAGGCCGAGATACTTCAATGGGAAAACACCAACCAAACAACCAACTGAGACAGCCGAGTTCATCCCACATTCTTAACACCCCCCCCCCACAACACCCTCCGAGGGAGATACAACGATGCCTTGAAGAAACTTTCCACCTAACCTTCTCAGCAATATAGAGCTAATTGATTCTAATTTTGTTTCCTGGAGGAATACAAATGATGGTTTCTTCCCTGCAACCATTCTTCTCACAGCTCTAGCTTTTTCCTTCCTACCCATACCCCATGCATTCCACGATACCACTGAAAACTAAGACATAATAAGATATTATAAATACCTGTCAATAACTGGGGAATTATCCCCCCCCCCAGCCCCCTATCTTTCCCCATCCTAGCCACCTTGTTGACTAAAGCTTTTCCCCGCCACTCGAAATGTGATGCCCAGCATGCTGCTAAAGTTCCACATGGCGTTCACCTCCTCAAAGTCCTCGTATCTTTGTGGTGATACAGAGGACGCGACATTGTCCTATTCCAAGACCCTCGATACCCTTCTGCTTCTTGATCTACTATAGACTTCTCAAAGAATCTGCTTTTGTTTTTCCCCACTGATGGCATGTCTACCTGACTGACAGCTCATGTTTGGAGAATGGTACTTAATGGAGGAAAGGGATCTAGACTGGGATCGACTTTGGACACCCACCGAACACTAGACTCTTCCAGAAGGATTCCTTAAGCAATTGGGTTCACTACCTTCTTCTCTCCTTACATCAACTCCTAGATTATCTCCTCCAATGAGCCAGGATATGATCAATTCATTTAAATTGGGGTCAACCCTTCTAGACCCACCATCTAAATTGTGTATAGAAATTGACCTATCTTGAGCGGGGATTGGGAGTAGTTATTTCCACTGACTGTGTGATCCCTATTTGTATCACAAACCAAACCCAAGCGAGAGGGGTCCACATAATCCTTATGTTCCCCACCCGATTCCACCGTTAATATGTTCTTCCTGTAATCCATCTGAAGAAGTAAATTCATGGCCATTCCCTATGCAACCTACATTCTTGTTCCCCTCTAACCATGTCTCCACCCTCTCTCTTGAGATGCCAAACTTGACTACTGAACTTCCTGACCCTCCAAGAGATGCCCACCTGTAGATTTTGATCACCATTTTGATTATCTTCCGAGGAGTTTTCCTCCCAAAAGTCTGTTGACTCATCCTTTAATTCTTCCCTACAAACATCTGGGACGCTTTCATTTATTTATTTATTTTTAATAAATAGGAGGCCTCATTAAAAAAACCCTTCGTATCCGTCAAACACCAAGAGTGGTTCAACGGACATTGGAAGGAGGAAAAGGGTGCCTTAATTTTTTTTCATAACCACCAAATACAAGAAGAGTACCGTACAACCAGACCCGTTGATGACTACCTCAGCAATGGGCTGCATTAACTCCATAAACACATCAATGACCATACCCTACTCAACATCTACCTCCTAAAAAACATACTACCACAAGCATACATCGAATTACCAGAAATGTGAACAATCCCAATACAATAAATTCAATAAAACAAATAAACCCCTCCAATTAGCCTATCCCCCGCTTAGCAAATTCATTCGCTTCCCAATTGACTGCACTCAACACATGTCGAACAGCGACACCTTTGTCAACCACAAACGAGGCAACATCTTTAACTATGGACATGAATAATGGGATGGAGACAGCAGGATTCTTTATCCAACCCACTGCCACAGCACTATCAGATTCCAAAATGAGCCTTCGGTTCGCCAACAAGCCCGCCTCCACAAACGCCAACCCTCTCTTCATTGCCATTAATTTCGCCAAAATAGGAGGGCCAGAACCAACACTTTTTGAGAACGAGCCCAACACCACCCCTATCTTTTTTTTATAGAAATAGGAGTCCTCGTTAAAAACCTCCCTCATAGTTGACTTTATAAAAGAGCAATTAGCGGAAGGAGTAAAAGAGTGCCTCAATTTATTAGATAGAGAACAATTACATAATACACCAATACACCTAGGGTAGCAAATTAATCAAAAACCATTATAAGCTCCCTAGAAAATACCCTTACAATCAACTGATCCCCTCCTTAGCTAATTTATTAGCCTCCCAATTACAGCCCCTATGAATCAATCTAACAATAACCGCCCTCTCTAAAACTAAGGACACAATATCCAAGACAAGGGAGCTGAAGAAAGGAGCAGACTTCAGCAACATAATCCAGTCAACACCACCCCTTTCTCATCTCTAAGCAACCCACCGATGCCACCCTTCAACCACAATCTATCCGTAACGCCATCCGCATTCACTTTAACAAAGCCTAGGGGAGGCGGCGACCAACTCACTATATTTGAGGGATTCTTTGCAGAACTCGAAACAAGATCAGCTAATGCAAGATCTCCCACTAGACTATTGAAAGACCACCAACACTTTTGGGAATTTTGAGGTAAACCAAGCTGGCACTCTATACCTCGTGAGAAAAGATAACACAGCAACGTGCAATTTCCCTTTGTTAAAAACGATCTCGTTCTACAATTTCCAAATCGTCCACAAAACGACACCTGGGATGAACCCCTATATGCTTGATCGAGGCACAAGATCAAACCATACGGAAATCAAATTTGCAAGACTGTCTGGAATTGTAAAAGATACCCGCTAAAGACACAAAAAACTTACCCATAATCCCCATGATACTTTACACGAGACAGATGAGACATCGTTTCCTGAACCATCCCGCAAAGCGGAAACAATGTGTCTTCAATCCCTTGCACCCCAGGCAACTACCTTTGCATTAAAACCATCACTTAAGATGACCTTCTGTATGAATTCAATATCATAGGAACGTTTTAAAATGCCAATCAAGGATAACTTGATCCACTCCCTCTTCTCCAGAGGAATGAAAACATTTAATGGACCATTCTTCTCCCCTCCACCACTCTTATTCTGGCTCTAAGGTCTCTCCAGCTTTCTACTCTTCCCCACCAGAGAGTCCTTATACGATCTTCCATCATAAAACTTACTGTAGATTATCTTTTTGTCGTCTGAGCTCCTAAGAAGATCATCTTACCTCACTTCAATCCAAAAAACAGTTAACTGAAGACATGGAGAGAGTGAGAGAGCGAGAGTGCAAGTTTTCTGATGGAAAAGTGAGTGAGGTCCATGGAGGGGGTACTTGGTCTGCGTTTGTTGATAATCTTAGTCGGAGAGTAAGCAGAAGAACATTAGGGGAACTTTTTAGTTATCATGGCAAAGTAATTAGCGTGTTCATTCCATTTATCAATAACAGACCGAAATATAAGGATTGCACGTTTGCGTTCGTTCACTTTGCAAGCAAGGAGGATCTATGCAATGCGGTGGAGAAGATGAATAATGTCAGGGTTGATGGGAAGATAATTTCTGTGTCAATAGCTAAATATGACAAGCTATCTGAGATGAAGAGTCGTGAAGGGTTTAGAGCAGGGGGTTCCAAAAGGGTAGAAGCAGGTGAGTTGAAAGGCAGAAGAATGATTTCTCCGGCACAAGTGGCAGAGAAAATGGAGAGGATGAATAGGTTCCTTGATGGGAGAACGTATAGAGACACGGTAGTTGGGGTGAAAAAAATTCCAGAGGGCCTTCAAGTAAGCAGTCAAGGGAATAAAAAAGAGAAGAAATCTTTGGAAGTCTTTATCCCGGTGGAAGATAGAATATGGTTGAAATCTTCACTTACTGGCATTTGTAAAGATATCTTTGAAGTTGACTTTGTGCAGAAAGCCTTAAGGAACGAAGGCTTCAATGCGAAAGTGATAAGGTGGGGTTTTGCAAAGAATGCGTGTCTTGTAGTTTTTCAGTCGGTCGAGGAGAGAAGAATTGCAATGGAAGAAAGATGGGAAGCTCTGTCATTTTGGTTTCAATTATTGGATCCGGTTGTGGACGAGGGGGGCATCCCATTAGCTTATTGTGCGATTTCAATGGTTGGTGTTCCATTAAATTGTTGGTCGGTCCCGTTCTTTTCTAGTTTAGCATCCAGATGGGGCAAGTTAGTTAGAATTCAAGATCAAACTGCACATAGAGTGGATTGCAGAGTGGCACAGTTGTTACTAAGGGTTGAGAGTCCATTTGATATTCCCGAACATGTCATCATCAATACATATGGGAGGAAGTTCATGATTAAAATTAAGGTTAAATGTGTGGAGGATTTTTTTCCTGAGTTAACAGACATGGAGGAAGAAGAAGTTGCAGAAGACCCATGGGAGAAAAGTTCTTCGGAATGGAGCAATGAAGAAGTGCAAAATGGACAGGAAGAGCAGGTGGGAGAGGAGCTGTCAAAATCCCAAAATAGGGTTGACGAATGGGTTAGAAGTTCCCAACCAGGGATACACACAAATACCGAGGGGGGTTTGAATTTAAACATAGGAATGGAAAATACGTTTGACCTGTGCAAAGATGTGACTGAGGCAGGTAATGTCTCCATCCAGCAGGAAAAGTCAGAAGAAGTTAATGAAGGGAGAGAAAATGGGAAACGTCTAGGAGATCCTCCCAATGAGCATGAGAAAGTTGATTGTGGGAGTGGGTTTCTTAGGGGCCTGATAGTATATGTGAGGAGTGGGCTGGATCAAGAGAAGGAGAGATTAAGCAAGGATTATTGTACTACTACAACAGGATTCAATGTTGTCCACTATCATACTTCCCTGCAGGAGGGGTCTGTTTCTGTGTCTGCTCATAAAAATTCTGGGAGTAGAGTGGGAAGGGGTAAGTGCAAACGTGTTTATTCACGATCAAGGAAGGGGGATCTAGGAGCCGTATTGGTACAAGTTCGGAGCATGCTTATAACAATGAGGAAGTGGATGGGGCAGAGGCTTTGGAGTGTTGGAACGTAAGTGAATTGTTAGGGGTCACATTCAGAGGGGGGAAAGAAGCTTTTATGAACAAAACGATTCCTTTGATAAAGGAGAGGGAAGTACAGGGGGGTAATTAAAGGGTGATGGATTTTAGGGTTATAGCTGGATATTGATGACTAGTTGGAATTTAATGTCTTGGAATATTAGGGGTTTGGGTAGGAGGGTAAAGGCTAGAGCTGTTAGGAGGGTTGTGGAGGAGAGAAAGCCTTTAGTTTTATCCATTCAGGAATCGAAAATGGAAGTGGTGAATCAATCGGTAGTGAGGAAAATGGGAGGAAATTTGTTGACAGCTACGGCAGTTTCAGCAGCTGAAGGTTCTGTTGGTGGTCTGATTACTTTGTGGAATAAAAAAGTGTCAGGTTCAAGAGGAGATCATTCATAGGAGATTTGTAGCAGTTAAGGGTACTATTGATGAGGTACTAGGGTCTTGCTGGTTCATAAATGTGTATGGACCGAGTGTGGAGTCAGAGAAGGAGGCGTTCTTCGGGGAGCTGCTTTTATTTCTGGAGAATTTAGACAGTCCAGTCTGTCTCGGAGGGGACTTCAACGTGTTTATGTCACAGGAGGAGAAGATTACAGGTGCAGCGAATTTAGCTTCAATGTTTGCTTTCAGAGAATTTGTGAGTAAAGCTAATCTAGTGGATTTGCCTATGGTTGGAGGTCGATTTACATGGTGCAACAATAGAGAAATTCCAACTTATGAGAGACTAGATCGGTTCTTAGTGGATCAAAGTTTTTTATCAGTGTTCCCCATGATAACACAAAAACTCTTAGAAAGGTTTGTTTCAGATCATAACAGCATCTTACTGGAAAATAGGGGATGGAATTGGGGACCGAACCCGTTTAAATTATTTAACTATGTCATGGAAGAGGAGGGTTTTTGTAGAATGATGGAGGGAGAGCTGCACAAGCTATGTAGAGTGGAGAATAGACAGCCGATTTCTACTGTATTAAAAGAGGTGCAGGAAGCAGTGAAGAAATGGTCTAGGAAGGGGTATTTAGAGTTTCCCGGGAGAATAAATAGGTTGGAGAAAGGAATTCATGAAAAGGAACTTCAATTGCAACAAGGTCTCCCCATGGTGTCTATGAAGAATTTAGTGGAAGCAAAGAAAGAGCTGTGGGACTTGTATAAAAAAGAAGAATCGATTTGGCTACAAAAGTCAAGATTGAAGTGGAGTTTGGAAGGGGATAAGAACACTAGATTTTTCCACCAATGTGCAAGAGGTAGAGGAAGGAGAAATGGTATCAAATCCATCAAAGTAGACAATGAAGACATTTCAGACCCAGAATTAATTAAAACTTCAGTGGTGCATTTTTTCAAGGGGTTGTTTAATCAAGAAAATATATTAGAAGTGGAGGAACTGGACCTGGATTTTTTACAACTCTCGGAACAGCAGAGATTGGCCCTTGAGAAGCCTTTTTCTGAAGAGGAAATTTGGGGTGTAATTGCTAACTCGGATAGTAACAAAGCACCTGGCTCGGATGGACTGAATTTAGGTTTTTTCAAGAAGTTCTGGTCAAGTTTGAAGGAAGTTCTGTTGCTGTTTTTTAAGAAATTTTATGAGGGAAAGGGCTAGGATAATGACACCAATCACTCTTTCCTTTCTCTTATTCCTATGAAGGCCAATCCGGAGGGGTTAGAAGATTTTAGGCCAATTAGCCTAGTTGGGGGTTTCTATAAAATTCTTTCAAAAGTACTAGCGAGAAGGTTAAGCTTGTGTATTAGTGAAGTTATTAGTCCATCTCAATTTGCATTTATACCGGGGAGACATTTTGGATTGTTCGTTTATAGCAAATGAGGGCATTGAGTGTTGGAGGAAAAAAGGATTGAAGGGAGTTGTTTTTAAGGTGGATTTCAAGAGAGCCTATGATTCGGTTGATTGGAGGATATTGGTGAAAATAATGAGCAAAATAGGGTTTGGAGATAGATGGGGTTTTTGGATGTACAAGTGTATCTCAACAGCTTCCATTTCGGTTTTGGTAAATGGCACACCTAGAGAGATATACACTACTAGAGGATTAAGATAGGGCTGTTCATTATCTCCTATGTTGTTCAATTTGGGAGGCGAACTGTTACATCTAATGTTGGTGAAAGCAGTGAACAAAGGGTTGTTTTCGGGTTTTGAATTAGGCTCGATGGGTCGGTCTTTCATGTTATCACATTTGCAATTTGCGGATGACTTAATAATTTTTAGCAAGGCATCTACTCATGATTTGGTGAATATTAGAAGGGTGCTTTTAATTTATGAATTGTTGGTGGGGCTGAAGTTGAATTTGAATAAGAGCAGAATTTTTGGAATCAATGTGGGGGAGGAGTTAGCTTCTTGGGCCAAGGAAATAGGTTGTGCAAGAGGAGCTTTTCCATCGGAGTATTTAGGTCTACCGTTAGGGGCTAAGAGGAATTCTTTTTCTTTGTGGGAATCGGTGGTACAAAAATTTTATAATAGTTTGCCTGGGTGGAAGGCAAAGTCTTTATCTTTGGCTGGACGGGAAGTTTTGGTTAAATCAGTGTTGTGCTCTCTTCCAATTTATTACCTTTCTATTTTTAGGATCCCTATTAGTGTTCTCAATAAATTAAATTCTATCATGGCGTCTTTTCTTTGGGGGGGATTGACAGAAAAAAAGATCCATTGGGTTAAATGGGAATTGGTGTGTAAGCCAAAGAAGTTGGGGGGTTTGGGAATTCCAAATCTATTGCTTTTAAACAGGGCTCTTATGGGGAAGTGTGGAAATTTGCTGCAGAAAAATCCTCTTGGTGGAAAACAGTGGTCTGTTGTGTAAACAATATGGATCCAAATTCAATGATGATCCGGAATACTTGGACAACACGTACTTCTTGGATTTGGAGAGGAGTTGTAAAGAAATTCTTTTCAAGTGATGCATTTGGGGATTGTTTTAGGAAAAGTTTGTGTGTTAGAGCTGGGAATGGAGAATCAGTGTAGTTTTGGCATGATGTATGGTTGGGTACGGTTCCTCTGAAAGATAGGTTTCGAAGGTTATTTGCTCTGTCGAACAACAAAGGGGGGAAGGTTGCAGAGTTCAGGCTGTATAATGATTTGGGTGGGGTCTGGGATATTCAGACAAGAAGGAATCTGGTGGATTGGGAGGTTGAACAGTGGCTGCAGCTTATCTCTCTCTTGAACAGTTACTCATTATCATTAGTTGAGGAGGACTGTTGGGTTTGGTTGGGAACTGGTGAAGGCTGTTTTACAGCAAAATCATGCATGCAATTGTATTTTGATAGAGAGGGTAATGATGAAGTAGAAGGTAATTGGGAAAGATATGTTTGGAAGGGGGTAGCTCCACCACGAGTGGAAACCTTTGTTTGGCAACTTGCTCATCACAGAGTAGTGGTGAAGGAGGAACTGCTAAAGAGAGGAGTTACTGGGGTGGAAGACACTGTGTGCTCTTTGTGCAGGAAGTGTAATGAGTCGGTCTCACATTTGTTTCTGCACTGTGATGTGGTGTGATAGAGAGGGTAATGATGAAGTAGAAGGTAATTGGGAAAGATATGTTTGGAAGGGGGTAGCTCCACCACGAGTGGAAACCTTTGTTTGGCAACTTGCTCATCACAGAGTAGTGGTGAAGGAGGAACTGCTAAAGAGAGGAGTTACTGGGGTGGAAGACACTGTGTGCTCTTTGTGCAGGAAGTGTAATGAGTCGGTCTCACATTTGTTTCTGCACTGTGATGTGGTGTGGGACCTGTGGGTTAAGTTCTTAAAGTACTGGAATGTTTGCTTTGTGGTTCCGGCTAAGTTGATGGAATTCTTAATTGTGTGGGATGAGTTAGTTCCAAGATCTTTCATATGGAAGTTTATCCCTAGGGTTGTGTTGTGGTCGGTTTGGAAATGTAGGAATGAGGTGATTTTTTAGCAAGGGAAGGTTGATTCTGCGTTGTTGTTCTTCATTACAAGCTTCAGAATTGTTTCGTGGTTTGGAACTTCATTTAAGGATGTCCATATTCCTTTCGATTCCTTGATGGGGGACTTAAAATTAGCAGACTGTAATGGTAATTTGAATAAGAGGACTTCTCCTCCTTCTAGTTGGAGTCCTCCTCTGGAAGGTTTTTTAAAAGTAAATGTTGATGGTGCAATGGTCAAAGGTTGGGATAAGGGGGGAATTGGTGGATTGATTAGGGATGGGAGTGGTTCGGTGCTTGGGTCGTTTTCAAAGAAGGTAGGGGGAGGTCCTCCTTTACTTGCAGAGCTTTTGGCGATCAAAAGAGGGTTGATTCTTACTGAGGAAGTTGGTTACAGTCCAAGCCAGAGGATTATTTTGGAATCAGATTCGACTAATGCTCTAATATCTTTCTTTAAAATGCCTTACAAAGTTGGGAATAAATTAAACTCCTTAAAGGCCAGATTTTTATGGGGTGACAGTGCGGATAAAAGGAAGATCCACTGGGTTAGTTGGGGTACAGTTTGCAAACCAATGAACAGTGGTGGCTTGGGGTTCTTGACTTGAATGTTTCTAATCGGGCATTATTGGGGAAATGGGTGTGGAAGTTCGCAAATGAAAAGGAATCCATATGGAAAAGAGTGTTATGTAGTAAGCAAAATATTAGTAGTAATACTATGTCTATTAGTAAGGTCATTTCTCCAAAATCTTCTTGGAATTTGAGAAGTATTGCTAATAATTTTTTGAAGAATGATTCGGCGGGTGAGTGTCTTAGATCATTTTTGAAGTTGCAAGTAGGCAATGGTAAGTCCATATCTTTTTGGACTGATCCATGGGTGGATGAGGTTCCTTTAAAAATTCTTTTCCCTAGAATTTTTGCACTCTCTACTAACAAATAGGGTAAGGTTGTTGATTTTGGAAGCTTTGAGTTGAATGGTTGGCAGTGGAACATTATTACTAGGAGGAATTTGTCTGATTGGAAATTGGAACAATGGTTGGATTTGATGATGAAATTAAAGGAAATAAAACTCACTGATTCGGTTGAAGATTTTCTCTCTTGGTCTGCAAGTGGTGATGGGTTATTCTCAGTAAAATCGTGCAGGAAAGCTCTTGGTAAGGAAGTTGGGGGTATTGATTTGTGATCAAAAGGGGTGTGGTTGGGTTTGTCTCCGCCTCGTGTAGAAGCTTTCCTATGGCAGTTAGCTTACCAGAAAGTTGCAGTTAAAATGGAGTTAGTGAAAAGAGGAATGTCCTTAGAAGAAGATATTCTCTGTCCTTTCTGCATGGAACATGAGGAATCTGTGCAACACTTATTCATTTCGTGTTTTGTAGTTTGGGAACTATGGAATAAACTGGCAAGCTTCTGGGACTTGTCTATTGTGCTACCACAGGACCCTCCTTCCTTACTTAATTTGTGGGAGAGTTTGAGGTTGAATTCATTGATTTGGAAGTTTATCCCGGGAGTCATTTTTTTGGTCTATTTGGAAAGCAAGGAATGCGATTGTGTTTGAAGGTTTAAACCTTGATAGGCTGTCTCTCTTTTTCCTTGTGAGATTTAGGTTATCTAAATGGTTCCTAGCCAAGTATCCTAAATTCCCTATTCAGGAAGATCTGCTAATTGGGGATCCATCACTTGCTGATGGTATTTCTGTTCCTAAACCTAAGGATCATTCTGTTATTGGTTGGCTTCCTCCACCTGTTGATTTCTTAAAGATGAATGTTGATGGAGCTGTGAGGTTAAATGACTCGATTGGAGGTATTGGAGGCATTTTAAGGGACTGGAATTGCTGCACTCTTTTGACTTTTTCAGAGAATATTGGTCAAGGTCCCCCACCAGTTGCAGAGTTAAAGGCTATTAAAAGAGGCATCGAAATTTTTCTAGCTTCAAGTTGTTCTGCTGCCAGTAGATTGGTTGTTGAGAGTGATTGTAAGTCAGCAGTGGAGTGGATTCACACCCCGTCTTTGGCACCAGTTTTCATGTTGCCTCTTGTTAAAGAAATTTTGTTGATCCTTTCTGAAAAGGTGGTTTTAATTAGGTTAATTCCAAGGTTTTGTAATGGGGAGGCAGATAGTTTAGCAAAGCAGGGGATCGGTTGATTGTATGTTTTAGTTATAGTTTATTTTTCTATGGCTGTAGGTTCTTGAAGTAGTTGAAGTTGTTAAGTCTAATGTAAAATCATCTGTTGTATTGTTAAGTCTTATGTAATTCCGGTTTGGTAAAAATGAGGCACTCTTTTCCTCCCTCCACTACTTGATCCTTTCTGTTAGGAAAGGGTCAACTATGAGGGAGGTTTTTAACGAGGCTTCCTATTCCTATAAAAAAAATCATTGGTGACGGATATAGCTACTCGTGTGGAAATGAAGGGTATTATTACAAGGCATATTCCGAGAGCTGCAAATTGGGAAGCGGATGAATTAGCAAAAGCTGGTATAGGTTGATTTTTGGGTTTCTATTGTGGTTAGAGGTGTTATATCTTGGCTGTTTTTTAAGGGAGTTGTTAGGGTGCGTTATGTATCCACAGTTGTGGCTTAAAGGTTATATTGTTAGTAGTTAGTCATGTAGGTGTGGAGGTGTATTATGGTTCTCGTTAATAAAAGTTAGAGACACTCTTTTCCTTCTTCCTATGCCCTTCATGTTATGTTTATATTATAACATGTAGGGTATGAAGGGGGTTTTTAATGAGGCCTTTTTTATAAAAAAAAAAAAGCCCTTTTGATACTTTGCTACCCCTGCCGAAATTCTCTTCCCATAGATCAAGGCATTGTTTGCCTGGTCAACAAGGTAGAGCAGATCTTTCTATCTCGCAAAAAAAATGAAAGCAATAGTTACATCCCTGTATTTGGGTCTCTTGTTGACAAGGGGATGAAAACCTTAATGACCTTACCATGGTGGTTAAAGAACTCATATTATCAATGAAAGCTATCCAGTTCGCTCCAGTGGGAAGCGAACCATTTATTAGACTCATGACGTATTGGAGCTCTTATTTGCTGGCAGTTACTTATTGTCAGAATCAGCCGTGTAGAAGTCTCATTTATTAGACTCATGTTGTATGTAAAAGTGTTTTTAAGTCTTATGTAACTTGGCTTTCATTAATAAATTGAGGTACTTTTCCTCCTTCCGCTAGTTGGGCCTTACCTTACGGATAAGATCCACTAAGAGGGAGGTTTTTAATGAGACCTCCTATTCCTATCAAAAAAAAAAAGTCTCATTTGTTGTTTAGAAGCCTTTTATGATTGGAGCAAAGGAGATCAAGCTAGAAAACTCAAAATTTAATAGAATGAACTTACAGAATCTAGAATGGACTATCACTTATATCTTATTCACCACAAGAGAGCTAAAACACAGTCCAAAAACTATATTTTTTGGATAAGTTAACTAAACATGCCAGACAGCCGAGTGATGCTAACTGTGGTATTACATTTGGTTAGATCACTAGATGCATCATAAGAAAAATTACCTTAAAAACCCATCCATTGGCTCGACAATCGGTTCCCATGATTCGTATTTATCATTATATGACCTGGCAGCCAAAGAGAAGCTAACAGTAGTATTTGAGTACTCAGGTCTTCCATGTAAACTGAATGCGATTCCACTCAATGATATATTGAACAATGGAACCACCTGCATCATGTCACGTATATAACCGTTTGAATTAAACCAGAAGTAAATTTATCACAGATAGTGGTGGTTAATACTTTGGCAAGTCCAATTACAACGTGAGAAACTTATTTATTGGAAACTGGAAGGGTTTGGGCTTAAACATTTTCAGAGCTAAAAAGAACCATAGATCACCAAGCTACCATAGAGGAACTTCAAATAAAATAACCTACCAGGCCACCATAGTCATCAAAAAGGGCAGCAGAAAAGGTCCTTATTTCAGCATCAATGACAGTATCATCTGAACCACTGTGCAAATATGGATCTGCTAGCTTTAGAGCAAACCTTCTTGGAGGTTTTCTGGATCCAGCACGGACAAAAAAAGTCCCCAAGTCATTAGCAACAACCCAGATGCTAAATGGTACTGTGCCAAACTTGGCATCTGTTGGGTCCAAAACACTTTCTTCCAAAAATTGATCACCAGTTACCATATCACTCCGCATGCATCTTAATGTGCAAAAATCTTGTTGCTTTGGTGTCCCCTTAGATGCAATACAACCTAACGAAACATAACCTGGAGGGGCTTGAGGCAACCAAAAAGAGACACTCTCCATTCCTCTCTGTTTCTTTATCTGTCCAACTGGCTGGAAGCCTGAAGGTGCTTTGAAAAGATCTTCATCTTCAGCATCATGAAGAACAATGCATGTATTTGGAGGCTCGTACCTGACACACAAAAAATTAGCAATCATCAATGTTTATAAATTATACAACACATCCAAAATCAATCCATTATTAAATATCACGAACCCTTGAACAGCAATATCGCCAAAATACACCATTCCTTGGGGAACCAATGGACGCCATATGGATAGTTCTTCCTTGAGCTTGAATTTCTATTCCACCACACCAACCTAAAACTAGCAACAGCTTCAAACCGCCGACCAGAATTTACAACAATTGAATGATCTGACTGTTGATTGCTGATGCGACCAGATACAGCAGTTTGGATATCTGAACTTCTAGATGCTTTTGGGTATACTTCAGGAGACATAATAATTACATGGCGTAATTCATATGGTCTAGCTAGCAAACTAAGATTCGTTGGTTCTGCTGGCAAGAAGGTCCCAAGAGAATTATCCACGCGCCAAAATGCCAGACTGCATGGATATTCGCAATACACAAGTAGCATATTGGAAGTAACTTCATTAGGAAATTTGTTAACATAACAGTACTAGCAATCCATCAAAAATAAATAAAAAACATGTGCCCATTAGGATATACAGGTAACTGAATTCATGATAGAAAGAAGATTTATTATTAAACATACCAACTGGTATCACTGGTGGTAATGCAGTCCCTGAGTGAACAAGGAGAAACAAGAATTCAAGATGCAGAAAATTGAAGATGGTGGTGGTTGCAACTTCCCAGGGGAAACCACAAACCTAATGCAACATAACCTTCAGGTGCTTCAGGGAACCAAACAGAACAGCAGATTTCTCCCTCACCAAGCACCCCATTTGACAATGTTTTGGAATCGAGTTCAAATTCATCAGAGATGCCTCCAGAATCTAAAGGCGGCCAAATTTGTTTAAAGGATGTGGGTCTCTTGACTGGCACATAGTTGGTGTTTACAGCAAGAACTCCTTTTGTAGGTGGTTTGTCCCTGTCATGTGAAGCCCATCAGTATCAAAGTACAAAGAGAAGTACAATAACTTTAAAAAAAGGCATAGTTAAGAGTCCACCGACAATGGTGTCAAATAGTCGCCAAGAACAGCAAAGCCAACAGGTGCACGAGCTCTCCAAAAGGCATATATCTGGTCATTGTTGGGATCTGTAAAGCACGCTAAGGCAATAAGTCACCATGTGAAACTTCAAACAAATTCAGTTCGTTCAACATTGGATTTAAGAAGAGAAAAAGAAATGGGCATACTTCTAATGTTCCAACTCTGTCGAACTGGGAACAACAGACAGTCATTTCCCTTGACGTTCTCCTTAGAAAGGCCAAAATATCTTCTTCAACAGCTAAAAACAGTCTAAGGATGCTGAATGAAAAATTCATGAATATGTCTGAAACAGATAAATGAATATTTGTCTTTCCAGATGCATTAGAATACTTAATGGAGGTGTCAAAAGGCTCCAAAATTCTGACTCCATTACTCTCCATTGTCAAGCCAAGAGCATTTGAAGTCATCTCAACAGTATCACCTTTCAGAATAAGCCTGCAGAAGTATGTGGTATCAGAATATCTACTGTCATATTGTCAAGAGTTCATTACAAGTTAAAGCTTCATTCCTAGGCCACATTACTCTTGCTCTACATTTGATATCGAAGGAAACTAAAAATTCTATTTTGATGTCTGAACACTTTAAGAAGTGCTTACAAGCATTCAAATTTCAACCACCATTTGATCATGAAAATTATACCAGCTACAAATTTTATACACCAAAAATCATACAATGATCATGCTATTATTCTGAGAATAAAGGGATTTAACACAATTTATATTGAAAAAAATGGTTATCAAATATGAACATTGAATATGCACTATAGTTCAGACTTTAGAATATAAACAAATCTATAGAGAGAATGAAGTAGAGTCTGCATTGAGCATTGAGAAGAAATAAACATAAGGCTTGTGATTGAAGATGAGAAAAGTAAAAAAGAACCACCTTCCAAAAGCATCCAACTGGGTATGCAAAAGTTTGTTAGACAAGACTGAAGATTCTCCCACATCTTTTGATGCATTATAAAAGGTCAGTTCTGGACCAATTGCCTGCACAAGGTAAAATTATTCATGGGCACCTATCGAAATTTTAATGTCATAGAGATTAAATGTCACTTTAAATCAATCATAACTGATAGCAATCATGTCACATTCAGAATATAACATGTGAAGCATATGTGAGCAGGGGGAACAATAACATATGATCACTTCATTGGAAGCCTTGACATCAATTACAGTACACAAACGCAAGTCAGCATTTAGACTTCGACAATGAAGATGATTCATAGTCAATCATAAACAATAGCAAGATACACACATTCAGTCATGCTTTGCAATAGTTGCAACCAACATCATGGTATCATTATGCCAGAAGCGGCCATGTTAGTCGTCGTCATCTCATTTTTTCAGGTGTCTTTTTTTTTTTTGATAAGAATGACAGGCCTCCTTAAAAACCTCCTTCTTGATCAAAGAAGGAGGAAAAGAGTGCCTTAGAAACTTTATTACTCCTCCGAAATTACATAAGATTTAACGTAGACACCATACTGAAAAAACACAACAGACTAAGCTACTCAACATAACCGAAAACCTAAACTCAAACGATAAAACGCACTGGAAACGACTAAACATCAACCAATTCCCATCTTTGCTAAACTATCAGCCTCCCCATTACACACCCTTGGAATCAGTCTAATAGAGTGCACCCTGTCCGTGATAAAAGATGAAATCTCTTTAACTAATGGGAGGATAAAAACTGGGGCCATAGCTGGTGTATGGACCCATTCCACAGCCGACTTACAGTCACTTTCCACAATCAACCTTCCAACCTTAACCCAACAAGAAGACATATAGATTTCAATGCCTCTCTTAATAGCCTTTAACTCAGCAACGGCGGGGGACCCTGACCTACATTTTCTGAAAAAGTCAGAAGGGAGTTGCTATTCCAATCTCTCAAAATACCTCCTATACCTCCATTTGAGCCATCAAGTCTAACAGCTCCATCGACATTCATCTTCAAAAAATCCATAGGGGGTGGAATCCAGCGAGAAACCTGAAAATTGTAAATGTTGAGAGCTTTAATACCATCTGCAAGAGATGGATCACCAATCAGCACATCCTCCTGAATAGGACACTTAGGATACTTGGCTAGAAACCATTTAGATAACCTGAATCTAGCAATAAAACAGAGACATCCTATCCAAGGGGGAACCATCGAACACCATTGCATTCCTAGCTTTCCATATCGACCAAAATACTACTCCCGGGATAAATTTCCAAATCAACGATTTCCCCCCTCAGCTCACCCCAAGAACATAGCAAAGAAGGTGGATCCTTTGGAAGGACTAAGGCTATTTCCCAATAGCTTGCTATCTTGTTCCAAAGTTCCCAAACAACATCACATGAAATAAATAAATGCTGAACTGATTCCACCTGTTTTTTACAAAACGGACATAAAATTTCATCCCCTAGCTGCAAACCTCTTTTCACCAACTCCTCTCTCACTGCCACTTTCTGATGAGCTAGCTGCCACAGGAAGACTTCAACACGAGGAGGAGATAAACCCTGCCACACCCCTTTTACCCATAAATCGGACTCCCCAGACACCTTGCCGAGTTCCTTTCTACAAGATTTCACTGAAAACAGTCCATCCCACTTGCAGACCAAGAAAGAAAGTCTTCAACTGAATCAGTCAGTTTAAAGTCCTTCAGTTTTGTCATTAAATCCAGCCACTGATCCAACTCCCAGTCACACAAATTCCTTCTGGTATCGATGTTCCACACCCAACCGTTCGAATCTGAACTTCCAAACTCAGCGACCATACCCCATTTATTTGTTGACAACGCATACATCTAGGGAAAAGATATTTTAAAGGAGACTCATCAGCCCATGAATCCGTCCAAAATGCAATAGACTTTCCATTTCCCAGTTTCAACTTGGAGTTAGATCTGATACGTTCACCCTCCGAGTCGTTCTTCAAGAAATTGTTGGCAATCCCTCTCCAAATCCAAGAAGATTTGGGCGAAAAAACCTTACAAATAGACATGGAATTACTACTTACCTTGTGCCTGCAACATAACACACTTTTCCACAAAGTATTTTTTCATTGGCGAACTTCCACACCCATTTTCCCAAAAGAGCCCGATTAGATATGTTCACATCAAGAACACCAAGGCCACCACAATTTAGAGGCGTGCAGACTGATTTCCAATTAACCCAGTGTATCTTCCTTTTGTCCTCATTATCCCCCCATAGGAAACTGGCCATTAAAGAATTAAGCTTCTTACCAATTTTACAAGGCATTCTAAAAAGAGATAAGAAGAATATTGGTAGGGATGTTAACACCGACTTTAATAAAACTGTCCTGCCCGCCAATGAGAGACAATTAGCTTTCCAGCCGGCTAGTTTGGAACTAAAATTCTTGAAAACTGGATCCCATAAGGCTTCTGAGTTTTTCTTAGCACCTAGAGGAAGTCCCAAGTAATCTGTTGGAAGAGAATCAATAGAGCAGCCCACCGAAGATGCCCATTCTGATAAAACTTCCTCTTCCACATTAATACCAAATAGCTTACTCTTAGCTAGATTAAGATGCAACCCTGTCATAACACTAAAAATCCTCAATACTCTCTTGACATTTTTAATCTGGGAGAGAGATGCTTGACAGAAGATGATCAAGTCATCTGCAAATTGTAGATGTGTCAATCGAACAGAATTTTCAGATTCCCCAATAACAAAGCCTTGAAACAGACCCCTGTCCACTGCTTTAGATATCATCAAATTAAGCAGCTCACCTACAATGTTAAACAGTAGCGGAGATAAACTGCACCCTTGCCTAAGTCCTTTGGCCATGTGGAACTCTTCCGATGGAGACCCGTTTACGAGAACTGAGATTGAAGCTGTGAAATACACTGAGATATCCACGACAACCATCTCTTACCAAAACCCATCTCTGACATTATTCTAATTAAAATTGGCCATTCCACGGAATCATAAGCCCTACGAAAATCTACTTTGAAGGCAACCCCTTTTAACCCTTTTTTCCTCCAGTAATCAATCCCTTCGTTTGCTATAAAAGCACAATCCAGCAACTGTCTCCCTGGTATAAACGCAAACTGAGAGTGACTAATAATATCACCAACACAACAACTCAGTCTCTTCGAAAGAACTTTAGAAAGTATCTTGTAAGCTGCCTACAAGGCTGATTGGTCTAAATTCCTCTACACTGTCCGGATTAAGCTTCTTCGGAATAAGTGTGATAAAAGCATGGTTTTACCGTGCTCCCATTTCCTTCCAAAATAGAATCTTCAAAAAATTTCAACACGTGCTCCTTTAAAATCGGCCAGCAGTTTTTAAAGAAACCCATGGTGAAACCATCTGGTCCTGGAGCTTTAGAGCTGTCTGATGAGACTATAGCTTGCCAAATTTCCTGTTCTAAGAAGTGCTCTTCAAGCTTCTTAGACTGATCCCCTGATAGCTTAGCAAAATCCAGTAGTAAATCCTCCGTTTCCAATGTTGAATTGGAATTATAGGCTGCCTTGAAAAATTCTGAAATATGTACCTTTAATTGTTGAGGATCTGAAACCACACTCCATTATCTTCAAGCTTAAGATTTCATTTCTTTTGCTTCTGTTCAGAGCAGACAGATGAAAAAACCTTGTGTTCCTATCCCCCTCCTTGATCCATCTTGCCCTTGACTTCTGAAACCAGATGCTTTCTTCTGTCCTATACAACCTCCATAGATTTGTCCTACACAGCCTCAACTGATCCCACTCCTGCTTCGAAAGAATTCCACCTTGAGCTATAAGATCCAATTCATTAATTTTCCTCTCTAAATCAGAAATCGACTCAGGGATCCCAGTAAATTTACTGCTGGACCAATTTCTGATTGAATTTTTAGTACCTTTTAAGATACTGAAATACCCTTTTATTATTTCTCCCCCTCATAGCAAGCATTGAGATTTAACCAATTCCTCAAATCCTTCCTCCTCTAGTAAATAATTAAAAAACCTGAATGGTTTCGGTCCCCAATTAACAGCTTTGTCCTCTAATGAGACAGGATTATGATCAGATAGGGATTTAGGCAAGAGACTTTGCACTACATTTGGAAAACATGACAGAAACGTCCCAGAGATTAAGAACCTGTCTAGTCTTTCCCAAGTCGAGTCTTCTCTATTATTGCACCAAGTATACCTTCCTCCCACCAACGGTAGATCAATTAATTTTCAGGTGTCTTTTATGATTAGAAAGATAAGTCTTATGAGTATATATAATCTAGTCAAGATAGCATAGTAATCCAAAAAGTTATGAAACTTTTTTTTTGGGGGGGGGTGGTGGTGGTGACTGCAATTTTACCTTTCTTTCAAATACATATGAAACATAAATGAAGACCTTATATTTAAGGGGAGAAGCCAGGACACCTGCTTGGCCCCCTTAGCTTCATCTCTGAATAGTACTCGGATTTATCACATTGAAACCAATAAAGTTCTCTATACACAAGCCTGGCGGCTCAAAGATTGCAACATGTTGATTTGGTAACTTTTGAAACGTTAACGGAAGCACCAAGAAATATGCCAAGAACCATACCACATATGGTTTCAACCACACCCTTTTGGCGGATAAAGAGGGCACCATACCTCGAAAGCCTAGGATCTCTATCCAAAACCCACTTCATCCTTGCCACTAAAATAAAGTGAAATCTAGTGGCTTTTCTACCAACCAACTGAAAACAGGAATATCCTTTCGGTTTCCGGCAAATCATTGACCAAAACACACCTTGATAACTAGCTAGCTTTATGAACAAACTATAAAACACAAATGGAAATCCAAAATATAAATAAACAAAAAGGGAAAGAAACAACCAACCAACCAACCTGAAACTCAATGATAAACTCTGCAGATCTGTCAACAACGGCATTTTGAGGTGTGATGTGATTAGCAATTTCCCTTGAAGTATCCACTTCAAGATCTTCCTCTCCTCCCTCTAAGTAGACCAGATCATCCTTCGAAGCACAGTAGCCACTGTTGGTTCCCAGGGAAATACATGAATCTAAATAATGCCCATTCTGCACCAAGATAATGGTAGTTAAGGATTAGTCCATTCTCAGAAAAGATGTTCATTCATTACGACAAACAAAAAAAGATGTGTTCAAACATATACCTTGATAAGAACATTCTTAAATTGCAACTTTTTCCCATTTCCCACATATATCAAAGCCTCATTACTAGGTGCAGCAAGATCAACTCCTTCCCTATCTTTTAAATGCAATACCCACCATTACCATCATAAATAAAATGATCGAACTTTTCATCATCAGCAACTAAAGGTTTCAAAGGAGAGAGTGAGAACTGAGCAGATGGCTGTGCGTATGTTGGTTTATCTAGAATAATAGCATCTGCCATATGCAAGGACTTCTTATCTTCTTCATTTGTCATCATGGTGCCAACTGTTGGAACAAAGAACTCGACAAGTGCCAGCAGAAAATCAAGTGCTACAAGCAACTGAGGCTTCTGGATACAAACGGAAACAGATGTTGACAATTTACTAAATTTCGCATCAACAAGAAGCATCGTAGGACGTGGTTTGATATAATTCTCTTTTGTATTGTTTGCATTGGATATGTTCTGGTCATTGGTATCAGCAACAGAAAATAGAGGGTTCTTTGGCATTGCTATTGCCAACTTAAACTCTTCTCTGGTTCCCACACGGTTATCAATCACAGTGAAACCCTTAAGACTTGCTGATAGAATACCTTCGTCTAAAGTATTAGACATGTAGAGAAGCCAGGCATCACTTGCCTGCATGACAAAGAGGAAAAAACAACCAGGACGTGCAAACAATTTACTATAGCATGAACAATTAACTCAAAAGCCAGATGTCTTATTCACTTTGAAAGCTTTAAAACTCAACATTCATCAGAAAGAACAAATGAAATGATAGAACTACAGACTGTAACAAAAAAATGTAGAAAATTGAAACTTACCTGCACAGTGGCCAGAGGTGAACGCCATTCTTCCCCAACATATAAGCCCATTTCAACAAGATTGATGACAACTGAGACCTTCATGACAGTCCAAGTTTCACCATTTGGAGTCCTAGGCTCAACACCACTTTCAGGAATAACATCTTCTACAGCGTCCAATGATGATTTCAGAAAATCACTGCTTAATGGTGGCACAATATGCGGAGTCTCAGATATATTAGACAATGCACACTCAGTAATAATCATGTACTCCCTGTTCGTCAACTCTGCTTTCAGTTCCTCTATCTGAAAATCATGTCAAAGAAACATAAAACTCTTCTCATCATATAAACGTCAAGAAGACAACAAAGCATTTTGGTTGCTGTACCAGCACATAAACACACGGTGTGTTACCTTGATGGCAGCTTCAATACTTGGTACTTGATGCATTAAGTCTCGAAGAGACCTCCGGATGACAATAGAAACCCCTTTGACATCCTTAATAATACTTTCACTTAAAACTGATTCAGTACCAACATTTAAATTGATATCCTCAATCTGCATCCCATTAGGAAAAACAGAGTAAAAAAATGCATAAGAAAGACGAAGTTAGCCAGGTTAATAGTTGAATTAAATCATTGATCAAATCAAATTGGTCCCATGTGATGTGGTGATAATTAATTGGTGCATCTAGAAACATCTTATTTACAAAATTCATAGGCCAACCTTGAACTTATTAAACAAATTAATCCCAGTCTAGAAGGGAATATTTGGACAAAATTGGTGCAACATGTATCATTACCCATCAAAATTAGCAATAGATAATTGATTGATTATCCTTTTTATACAATAATCTGTAAAAAAAAAATACACAACTTCCAAGGAAATGTTGAACATTGTTGGAGTAAGTCAAATAAAGTACAAAGAAAAGCCTCAAACAAATGATAGCTTTAAGAAGAGTTCATGATATCCAAGTTAAAGGGAGACACAATAAATGTTTCTGTGACACTTTTATTCCAATTTCTTAAATCTACCAAGTTGGCCTATCATGTAAATTCCAGTCACGATCCTCACCTTGATTGTCATTATATCAAAATGGACAGCATTCAAGTCACTTTTAGTGCCACATAACCATTGGAAGGTATTCTGAACCGTAATATGAACGACATCAAGCTTCAGATAACTGCCAAGTTAATTTTAACATGTCATGATCAATGACAAAAATAAAGATAGCACACATAGGCAGAAAACAAAGTAAACTTGAGTAAAGCTGTATTCCAGACTCAACGTACTCGAGGCTGTCTGTCTTGCGAGGCATCAAAATTATAGGTTTCCTTAGTGAAATATCCAACCTTAAAGCTGGTGATCCTTCAATTTCACTAGTGGTGAACCACTTCTCCGAGTTTGAAACTTGATCTTTAAATTTGACTACACTTTTTGAATCGTTGGGAACAAGACCCATAAAGTAACTAATAACCTACATTATCAAATTTGAAATACATGAGATAACAGAAACTGCACTAAGTAATTGCTAAGAATTAAGAGTTACATTACCTCCTGCACAAAGCGATTCAAGTAAACAACGCGTACTTCAGAAAGTTGGCCAAACAGGCTATATTCATAACCTTGGTAATCTTCATCATCACTGTTGAATGAAGTAAAAACCAGCTTCACAACAGCAAAAAGAAAACAATGATTAAACATTTCAAACATTATAAACTAAACTCAAGCATACTTGGTGCAACAATAGAGAGTCTCCTACTTGGGTAAGGCTTGATCGGTTTATTATCAGTGGTTCATTCCTAAATCAATTTCCTAATGTGATTCAGAAAATGTTATCAAAATCCCTTTCGGACCATAATCCCGTGGTGTTAATAGAAGAATGCAACAATTGGGACCTAAACCTTTTCGATTATTCAACTGCTTGTTAGAGGAAGAGGGGTTTGTTGAGTTGGTTGAAAATTCACCGTCTAAGGTGAAGAAGGATAATGGTCGATGGGGTATATTTTCTTTACTTCAAGGAACAAAACAGAAGATCAGGGATAGGCCATTTACGAGTCAAAAGGAGATTTCTGAAGAAATTTCTCAACTAGAAGGCAAGATAAATGGTCTGGAATTGAAGTTACAAGGAGGGATTTCCATTCAAGAAAGGGATTTGTTGATTCTGTCCAGAAACGAATTGTGGAAGTTGCACAGGAGGGAAGAGAGTATTTGGTTACAAAGATCAAGACTGAAGTGAATCAAGGAAGAGGATAGGAATACAAAGTTTTTCCATTTAACAACAATGAATAGAAATAGAATGAATTCAATTTCGGCTTTGAGAGTGGCTGATGAAGAAATTCTGATCCGGATAAGCTGAAAAACTGTCTTTGAGTATTTTAAGGAGAATTACAGTTCAAAAGATACGCTAGAGGTAGAGGATATTAATCTTAATTTTATGACATTATCAGAGGAGCAGAAGAATGGACTTGAGGTACAATTTTCAGAACAGGAAGTTTGGGAAGCAGTGTTTCATTCGGACAGTTCCAAAGCCCCGGGTCCAGACGGTTTCATGATGGGTTTTTTAAAAAAATTCTGGCTTGTACTGAAGGATCATTTAATGAAGTTTGTGGATGACTTTCACAGAGGGAGGAGTTGGGAACATGGGGTCAATCATGCTTTCATTACTTTGATTCCTAAAAAACTAAATCCTGAAGGTATTGAAGATTACAGACCAAAAGAGATTTTTTTTAATGAGAGAGATAGTTAGAGAGAGAAACAGAGCGAGTGCATATGGGAGTCCCTCCTCAGATGAGGAATGGACTGTCTTTGTTGACAACCTTAGTAAGAGAGTTTCTAGAAGTGAGCTTTAGAGAGATTTTCATCCAGTATGGCAGAATAGTCAAGGTTTATATTCCAAATTTTATTTTTAAACCGAACTACAAATCGTCCACGTTTGCTTTTGTGCAATTTGCGTTAGAGGAAAGTTGCAATAGAGCAGTTCAGAATGTGGAACTCTGATTGATGGGAAGCGAGTGACAGTGGGGGTGGCAAAGTACAAGAAAAATAGGAGAAGAGGTAGTGGGGTATAAACGTCAACCGGAAGGTATCAAATCAGGCACAGGGGTCAAAGGTAGGCAACAGATGCAAACGGAAAGAGCGAGTAGTCTAAGGAATGGCAGATCGTACGAGGAAGTGCTGAAGGGGGATAGCGCGAAGAACATGGAGTTTGAACTAGTGGAGAGAGAAGGAGGTCAGTCTGTGAAAGCAAATGGAGTTAGGAATGTATGGGATATGCACATTCCTACGGATGATTATGGTTGGGTGAAGTATTCATTAACAGGGGTAGTCAAATATTCCATGCAGCTGGACATGGTGAAGGAGGCATTCGTAAAGGAGGGATTTCAGGTAAAGATAGTAAGTTGGGGTTTCGTAGGGAATGTTGTCATTGTTATGTTCAAGTCAAATGAAGATTTCGGTAAGGCGTGGTCGGAGTACCGTGACAAAATGTTTTCCTGGTTTCAATGGTTATCTCCAGTGTTAAGTGATGAAGGTGTTCCAATGGCGTATGGTTTGGTAGAGTTAGTATGGCTACCACTTCTTTGCTGGAATGAACTATTCCTGGAAAGATTAGCAGGAAGGTGGGGAGACCTTGTTTGTATATTGGATGAGACCAGAAATAAAGAGGATCTCTCATCGGCGAGACTATAGATGAGGGTTGCAAGTCCTTATGACATTCAAGAATCCATTATTGTATGGTCTTATGGAAGATCTTTTAAGGTCAAAATTACTTTGGGGGGAAGTTATTATACACCCCCGGCTATAATCGGAGAAAAGTTGCAGAAGAGGTCTGATGATGGTAGTAGTTCAGGGAAGGAAGTAGGCATTCGGGGATTGTCAGCAGTGGTAGTGGGGACAGAGGGGAACACGTGGAGACAAAGAAATTTAGAAAGTGGGGGGATTAAGGAAGGTGGGGAACAGTTCCCTGAAAAGACGTCCCACACGAAATCCAATAGTGATGGGCTGTCAGGGAATCTGGAATGTGAAGTGGAGCCAGTTTTTAATATGGAATATGCGGGTCTTGGGCTGAGAGCAGTGGTGGATCCGAGCTGCTCAGCCCAATCTGATTCAAACTGGGATTCCTTTTCACCAGTTACTAAAATTATTCCTGCTGGGCCGGCGGTTAAGGTGAGGTGGGATGATGTAGGAGAGAATAACAAGTTTCAGTCTCTTCATGATTTAGTAGAGGTGGATAGCTGCGATTTAATTGGAAAAGCAGGTGAGGGTGTCCAGGTAGTCGAAGAAAATAGAATGGAGATGGAAGTGGTAAGTCAATTGGTGCAGGAGGAAAACAAGGAGGTAAGTGTAAAGAGTGTTAAGAGGTGGAAGAGGGGATTTCCTGTGTCTGCTTGTATGACTATTCGATCAACGTAGGATGGGAGAAAGAAAAGAGGTCAATATGCTAGAGTTTATAAAAGGTCGAGGAACAAGAAAATATGGCTAAATTCGTGTAAAGAAGCTGATTTTATTGGTTCAGAGGCTAATACGATTCAAGAACAGAAGGGATCAGATTGCAGAATATTACAACAGCCGTCGGCAGTAGTGTCAGAGTGTGCGGCACCTGATGTGTTTTCATCTCCAAAGTTAGGAAGAGTTCGCAGAAAGAATAGAAGAGGTTTAATTTATCAAGCCTTGGAGTTGGTTAATATTCACACAGCCTACTCTCCTCTTTTTTCTAAGCTGGTGGAGGAAGCTATGGCCATTTGGGAAGTATGTCTGATGTTAGGCATCTCTTTCAAGGATGGGAAGGAGAAATTTATTGAAAAGATTATTTGCTTTTAGAATGGTTCGGAGGTTGTAAAGGATGATGGATATGATGGTTAGGTTTTTCGGTTGGATGGGTTTGATTGGGGCGTTTGGGAGTGATACATTTGTATGCAGAATTTAAGAATTCTTTCGTGGAACATTAGAGGTTTAGGGAGGAGGGAGAAGATCGCTTCTGTCGCTAGGCTTGTAAAGAAGGTCAAACCAGTTCTGGTGTTTATTCACGAATCCAAGCTAGAACATTGTAAGGAGTATATTCTAAGGAGGTTAGGAGGGAGTATGTTGAAGGGAGTGAAGTTGTTTCCAGCACAGGGGTCTAAGGGTGGTTTGATTAGTATGTGGAATGAGAATATGTTCAAAGTCACCAATCAGCATGTACACAGCAGGTTTTTGGCATTGGTGGGGTATTTTTTGAATGATCAAAAAAAGTTCGTATTTATACGGCCCGGCTATTGAAGACGAAAAGGAGGATTTTTTTGGGGAGTTGTGTTTTGTAGTTTCGTTGAATTTACCAGTTTGTATAGGGGGGATTTTAATGCGTATATTGATCCAGAAGAAAAGCTAGGGAAAGCTCAGAACTGGCATACTTTAAATATTTTCAGAACATTTGTGCAGAGAGCTAAGCTCATTGATCTGCCCATGTCAGGAGGGTCTTTTACATGGAGTAGTTTTAGAGAAGATTCAACATGGGTTAGGCTTGATCGGTTCTTGTTAAGTGACAGTTTTCTCAACTGTTTTCCTAAGATTTCACAGAGACTTCTTTCGATCTCTATGTCTGATCATAAACCGGTTTTGCTGGAAGATGTTTGTATAAATTGGGGCCCAAAACCTTTTAGATTCTTCAATTATCTTTTACAGGAGCAAGGCTTTGATGATTTTGTGGTTAATCTTGTGGCAGTTGAGAAGAATAAGAGTAATTTTGGGGGAATTTTCAGAATGCTTCAGAACGCTAAAAACCATATTAGAAGTTGGCCTGGAATCAGCAATGTTGGGCTGTCAGACTCCATTTCGGTTCTTGAAGGGAAGATAGAGAATTGGGAAAGGAAGTCGCAAGGTGGAATCTTGTCCAAAGGGGAGTGGGATCAGATGGTAGAATGTAAAAAGGAGTTGTGGAGGCTATTAAGGAATGAGGAGAGCATTTGGTGTCAGAAGTCCAGGAGTAGGTGGATCAAGGATGGGGACAGAAATACGAGGTTCTTTCACTTGAGTGCTTTGACAAGAAACAGGATCAACACTATTCATTCATTGAAAATTAAGGGAGAATTTATCTCGGACTCAGGAAAAATTAGAAGCAGTGTGTTCAATTTCTTCAAGAAGGCTTACAACACTAATTCAGCAATGGAGGTTGAGTACCAAAATATGGATTTTGCACAACTTTCTGCAATTCAGAGTACATCTTTGGAGGTGGAATTCTCTGAGCAAGAAGTGTGGCAAGTAATCTCTTCTTCGGATAGTGCAAAAGCCCCTGGCCCGGATGGTTTTACCATGGGTTTTTATAAGAAATATTGGGAAAATCTTAAGGAGAAGATCATGGAGTTTTTCTCTGATTTCTATCAAGGTAAGTCATGGGAGCATGGAGTCAATCATGCGTTTATAACCTTGATTCCTAAGAAAGGTACTCCCGAGAGCATTGAAGATTATAGACCCATTAGTCTTGTGGGCAGCTTGTACAAAATCCTCTCAAAAGTTCTATCAAAAAGACTTATTTCTTGTATCAAGGATATCATTAGTCCGTCTCAGTTCGCTTTATTCCGGGTAGACAATTGTTGGACTGTGCATATTTAGCTAATGAAGGAATTGATTTTTGGAGGAAGCAAGGACTTAAAGGGGATGTTTCAAAGTGGATTTCAGTAGAGCTTACGATACTATTGAATGGCAGATTCTTCAAAGGCTAATGAAGGAGATGGGGTTTGGAGAGAGGTGGTGTTCTTGGATCTCTAGCGCTTCTATTTCGGTTCTAGTGAATGGGTCTCCTACTAAGGAGTTTTCTATTGCTAAAGGCTTGAGGCAAGGGTGTAGCCTTTCTCCTCTTTTGTTCAATTGGTCGGGGAATTACTTCATAGGATGTTGACTAAAGCAGTGGATTTGGGTCTGTTCGAAGGTTTCTCCTTTGGTAGAAATCAAAATTCATTCTCTTTGTCCCATCTTCAGTTTGCAGATGACTTGATTATTTTTTGCCGAGCATCAATTACGCAGATTAAGAATGTTAGAAGAATTTTGAGGATTTTCAGCTTAATGACGGGGCTCCATCTAAACTTAGCCAAAAGTAAACTTTTCGGAATTAATGTGGAGAGTGACATCCTTGAAGATTGGGCTAAGGAGATTGGTTGTTCTATTGGTTCATTTCCCACGGAATACTTAGGCCTTCCTTTGGGGGCGAAAACAAATTCGGATAAGTTATGGGATCCGGTTATTGTCAACGTTAATAAGAAATTGGCGGGTTGGAAAGTTGCTTCTTTATCTATGGCTGGTAGATTGGTATTAATAAAGTCGGTGTTGTCATCCTTACCTATTTTTTACCTTTCTATTTTTAAGATGCCTTCTTCTATTTGTCAGAGGTTAAATTCATTGATATCGGATTTTTTATGGGGGAGTAGGGGCGACAAGAAGAGAATGCACTGGGTGCGCTGGGACTATGTATGCAAGCCGTTGAGTGGAGGAGGATTGGTAGTGGTGGATTTGAAGGTTACAAATCGAGCGTTATTGGGCAAGTGGGTTTGGAAGTTTGCCAATGACAAGAATTCGATGTGGAAGAAACTATTATGCAACAAACACAATGTGAGCTGTCAATCCATGGATATTAATAGAGCTTGCTTTTGTAAAGACTCTTGGATATGGAGGGGAATTGTAAATAACTATTTAAAGGAGGATGCCATTGGAGGTTGCCTTAGATCTCATGCTAAGCTTCAAAAAGGTAATGGTAAATCTATTTCTTTTTGGAGTGATACGTGGATAGGGGTTTTCCCTTTAAAACTTCGGTTTCCTAGAATAAATGCCCTTTCTTCAGATAAATTGGGTAAGGTAGCTGATTTTGGGAGTTTCGATTTGTCTGGATGGGTTTGGAATATCAAGACCAGGAGGAACCTTTGTGATAGGGAGGTTGAGCAGTTCGTTGAGTTGTTGGACACCATAAAAAATATTAAACTAATGGAGCCTTTGGAAGACCGTTTGTTGTGGGTTAGTTCGGGTGATGGGCAGTTTTCTGTTAAAGCATGCATGAATGCTCTGTCTGTTCCTCTTAAGGACTCAGTTCAGTGGGAAAAAGTCGTCTGGCAGGGTTTAGTTCCTCCTCGAGTGGAGACTTTCCTTTGGCAATTGTCACATCAAAAAGTAGTTGTGAGAGTGGAGTTGTTGAGAAGGGGGTTGATTTAGGGGAGAACATTCTCTGCCCGTTGTGTAATCAAGGGGTTGAATCTATTCAGCATCTATTTATTCATTGTCATGTATCCTGGGAACTATGGATGAAAATTATTGGGTATTGGGGTATTCGGCTTGCTCTGCCGCAAGACCCTCCTAATTTACTCAGTTCATGGGCCGAATTGAGGCCATATTCTGCTATATGGAAGTTTATTCCAGGGGCAATTTTTTGGTCCATTTGGAAGTTAAGGAATGAGATCATCTTCGACAAAGGAAAGTTGGACAGTAACTCTTTGTTTTTCACGGTTCGATTCAGAGTAGCTAAGTGGTTTGTAGCCAAGTATCCACTTTTTTCAACTCAGGTTGATTTCTTAATTGGGGACCCCTCTGTGGCTGACAACCTTTCAGACTCTAAGGTTTTGGACAGTAGTGTGGTCTGCTGGATTCCTCCTCCACTGGATTTCTTTAAGATGAATGTGGACGGGGCGGTGAGTAGTGTGGGGATGGTGGCAGGTATTGGGGGAATTCTAAGGGACTGGAATCGGGTTGTTTTGTCTTCATTTTCAGTAAATGCAGGTCCTAATACTCCTATCCTAGCAGAATTGAAGGCTATCAAGAAAGGCATTGACATCTTTGTTTCATCTGTATGGGCTTCGAAGGGTAGGCTCATTATTGAAAGTGATTCAAAGACAGCAGTGGATTGGATTAAAGATCAGAGTTCAGTCCCTATTTACTTGTCTAATTTTATGAAGGAGATTGCGTCTGCTGTTTCTGGAAATCAGTTCATTATCAGGTGGATTCCTAGGTGTTGTAATTATGAGGCGGACAAGCTAGCGAAGGAGGGGATTGGCTGATTGTACTGCTTTTAGTTGGTTTGTATGTTTTTGAGGGGAGGTCTTGCAGGAGTGTATCAAGCCTTATGTATTTTTATAGGAGTGTTTTTAAATTTTATGTAATTGTATTATCATTAATAAATTGATGTACTCTTTTCCTCCTTCCACTAGAGGGTCCTTGCCTTAGGGCAGTGGACTTCTTAGAGGGAGGTTTTTAATGAGGCATCCTATTCCTATCAAAAAAAAAAGATTACAGACCAATAAGTCTTGTTGGCAGCCTGTACAAAATTATCTCCAGAATCTTATCGAGGAGATTGGTTTCTGTTATTAAAGATTTGATCAGGCCATCGCAGTTCGCCTTTATTCCAAGTAGGCAGCTACTTGATTGTACTTTTATGGCCAATGAATCTATAGATTATTGGAGGAAAAAAGGAAATGAGTTGTTTTCAAAGTGGATTTTCGTAGATCCTATGACTCAGTGGAATGGCCAATTGTTTTGAGATTATTGAAGGTAATGGGTTTTGGGGACAAATGGATTTCTTGGATTGATTATTGTATCTCTTCTGCTTCAATATCGGTTCTAGTTAATGGATCTCCTACAGAAGAATTTCATATGGACAAAGGGTTGAGACAAGGTTGTAGTTTATCACCTCTTCTGTTTAATATTGTTGGTGAGCTCTTAAATTTATTGAGTAAGGCTGCTGCTCTTGGTCTTTTCGAAGGGTTCAGTATTGGTAAGGAAGAGAATCTTTTTAATTTGACATCTCCAGTTTGCAGATGATTTAATCTTATTCTGCAGAGACTCCTCAACACAAATCCTTAATATAAAGAGAGTTTTGAGGGTGTTTAGTTTAATTTCAGGGCTACACCTTAATCTGTCCAAGAGTAAACTGTTTGGTGTTAATATGGCAGAGGACAGTTTGAAAGAATTTGCACTGGAAGCAGGTTGTGGGGTGGGATCTTTTCCTATGACTTATCTAGGTCTACCGATAGGAGAAAAGAAAAATTCAGAGCTATTGTGGGAGCCAGTATTACAGAAAGTTTACATCAGATTAGCAGGTTGGAAAGCTGCCTCTTTATCGATGGTTGGATGATTGGTGTTGGTAAAATCGGTGTTGTCTTCATTACCTATTTTCTACCTCTCTATTTTCAAAATTTCGTTTAAGGTAAATCAGAAACTAAACTCAGTAATGGCAAGATTTCTTTGGGGAGAAGAATCAGACAAGAAAAGGGTTCATTGGGTGAATTGGAGTACGGTATGTCAACCATTGGAAGAAGGAGGCTTAGGAGTCTTGGACTTGAGTTTGGTTAATAGAGTTTTGCTTGGGAAATGGGTTTGGAAGTATGCAAATGAGAAAGACTCTCAATGGAAAAAATTGATTTGTTTTTTTTTTTGATAGGAATAAAAGGCCTCAAAAAACCCCCTTGGTGGTTAACGGAACTTAAAAATAGTTCCTTAATCCACATAAGGAGGAAAGGAGTGCCATAGGATTCAATAAATTCAAAAAATTGATTTGTTGTACGCATAATGTCAGTAAGTTATCTCTGTCTATAGGCAAGGCTGTTTCTCCTCAAGATTCTTGGGTATGGAGAGGTATTCTGAGTAACTACGAGAAAAAGGATGAGATAGGGAAGTGTTTGAGGTCCAATTCGAAGATCCAAGTGGGGATCGGTAGGTCAATTGAGTTTTGGAATGATATTTGGGTTAATGGATCTTCTTTAAAGATTCAATTCCCTAGGATTTTTGCTCTGTCGACTAACAAAAGGGGAAAAGTGGCTGAATTTGGTGGATTTGAAAATAATGGTTGGGTTTGGAACATTCAGCTAAGGAGAAATCTTTGTGACTGGGAATTGGAACAGTGGATTTCCTCAATGCTTTTGATTGAGAACATAGCCCTGAATGAATCTGTGGATGATTTTCTGGTGTGGTGGGGAAAGGGGATGGTTTGTTTTCGGTAAAATCTTGTAGAATAACTATTTCGAGCAGAACTGGAGGTTCTTTTGGAAGAGGCGGTTAGAGTGAAATTGAAGAAAGAGGGGTTAATCTAGAAGATGTTATGTGTCCTTTTTGTCACAAATATGAGGAAACAATTCAACATCTGTTTATTTCTTGCTCGGTTGCATAGGAGTTGTGGTATAGATTTCTAATTTGGGATATCTCTTCAGTTATGCCCCAAGATCCTTCTTCCCTACTTTGTTCTTGGTCTTATCTAAGGGAGTGCTCTACTATTTGGAAGTTTATTCCAGGTGTT
This sequence comes from Hibiscus syriacus, assembly GCF_006381635.1. Taxonomy (NCBI): domain Eukaryota; kingdom Viridiplantae; phylum Streptophyta; class Magnoliopsida; order Malvales; family Malvaceae; genus Hibiscus; species Hibiscus syriacus. The sequence goes on along the minus strand of NW_024062758.1, from coordinate 7,205 downwards.
GTTCTATGGTCTTTATGGAAAGCTAGGAATTCAGTGGTGTTTGAAAACTGGAATCTAGACACTTCATCTTTGCTCTTCATTTCCAGGTTTAGGTTGGCTAAATGGTTTTAGCGAAATTCCCTCAAGTTAATATTCAGGTTGACCTACTAGTAGGGATCCAACGCTTGCAGACAGATTACCTATTAAATCCTATAAAAAGAATAAGGTTCTTTATTGGTCTCTGCCTCCTAATGATTTCTTTAAGTTCAATATTGATGGAGCGGTAAGAGGTGATGGGCAGCAGGGTGGAATTAGAGGAGTCTTGAAAGATTCGAAATGTTCTACTTTAAAAACATTTTCTATTGTGGTGGGACCTGGTCCTCCTTTGTTAGCTGAGCTGAAAGCTATTAAACAAGGAATTGGTTATTCCTTTCTTCTAAATGGGCTTTAAAGGGAAGACTAATCCTAGAGAGTGACTGTAAAACAGCAGTTGATTGGATTTTGATGCCATTTTCTGTCCCTACATTTTTCTATACTTTGGTTGGGGAAATTGGGGCCTTAGTTTCTGCTAGGGGTATTATTGTTAGATGGATTCCTAGGAGATGCAATTGGGAGGAAGACAAGTTAGCTAAGGAGGGATAGGTTGAGGTTTAGAGCTTTATGGTTGTTTTGGTTTGTATTTTATTTCGGGCAGTTTATTATGTAAGCTGTAATCTTATGTAATTATGGTTTATTAATAAGATGAGGTACTCTTTTCCTCCTTCCGCTAGTTGCCTCTTTCACAAGAGTCAACTAAGAGGGAGGTTTTTAATGAGACCTCCTATTCCTATAAAAAAAAAAGACATACACCAACGAGTAAAAATGAAAAGTACAATTGTTTGTGTTTTTGTTGTTTAGGAACGAGACCCCACTTTATTTTAAAAAAACATGAAACCAGTTACAATTGAAAAGACAAAGGATCCTGTAGCAAACTTGAGAAACAAATCCACAATACAACAAATAAAGAATTTTCTTTTCAGGTTAGTAAAAGATGATAAAATTAAATACCTCGACAAATGAAGTGCCTCCAGGATCTCTCATATCACAGATCCAGAAGTACATATGATTGCCAGGGAGGCTGTCATCACTTATTCGCAAATTTCCTAATGCTGCGTTTATACTAAAGAGGATGGGAACACCTTTAAACAAAAGAAAAACTTTTGAACATTAAAACTGTGAACATTAAAAGGGGGGGAAGAGGTGCAGATGAGAAAGGGGGAGGAAATTAACAATGAAAACTAAGAGAAATTCAGCAAAGTGCAGAACAGGTAGGGCAGACCTTTATATCAGTAAGCAGATTTTCTTGCGACAAAGTAGCGAACTTAGTTTCATTTTCATTCATCAACAAAATCTGAGCATGAGCCATATTTAATGTTAAGTTGAAAATAATCTGGATTTTCCTTTTCCTAGCAGACCTTTGACCACAGGCTCCTCCACCCTGGTTGACTGTGGATTGTCAGTAGGATCTTCACTGGAAATATCATGTTTCACCAACTGCAGAAGAATTATCACTAATAGACTCGCAGCTATCATCCTCAATAGTAACAGCATTAGCAAATTCCATAATGGCAAGGATTGGTCTACGACAGAAAAATGACAAAGTAGCCAGAGTCACAGTGACCTGAAAACAGCATGTTATTACTCCAATGAAATATAGAAGACCAAGATAATGAGGCTGAGAAAGATTCAAACTGAGAGAAGAACCTACCTTCATGTCGACATTGTTGTACAGAGGAGAGTTCTGGTCATAAATAACAATTTGTGCTTTTACAAAACTGTTTAATGTATCAATTAGTTCAACATCCTCCCTTCCCAGAAGAAGTTCATCATCAGGGAGTAAACCAGTTACTCGACTAAAACTCTGAAATTTTTGCAAACTAACTAACTCAGATGATTTTCTAGGTGTGGATGTGCACTCAGCAGAATCAATCAAATCTTCAGGGGCTTCATAAAATTTTTCATCTCCTTCACTTGGGAACAACTCAATCCCACCATCGTCCAATACTGAATGTACATCTGCACTTCGTATAAAAGATCTTGCCAAGTAGCAAGGCTTCGACACAGTACTGCAGCAAATCAAATCTTCAATTTCCAAAGATTCAGAACAGTGCCAATAAAAATATCACTCCCTTTTATTGAAAGCTCAACCTGTTTTGAAAGAGGTAAAAAATTATAAGATCAAAAAGTATCAAAACAAATTGAAATATGAACTATCATAAACAAGATAATGCTAAACTACTTGACCACCTGTTGCTCGAAATTCAATAGTGGATGCTCTTCAGCAAGAAGCACCTTATTGAAGCTCCGCTCATGCTAGAAACGATGGACAGTAAATAAAATTTCCTAAGCAGTTCAAATTTAGTTTAATTTCATGACAAAACAGTCCAGGCTTACCTGATGATTATAACTAATACTGATCTTAAGCTCATCAAGAACACCAGTTATAAAAACACTTTCTATCATCGGCAAATCAAATGCATCATGCTTCTCATTGGGTTCTGTTTCCGAGTCTGATGAAGTTTCAGAGATAGTAAAAGGTGCAGAAGCCTGCAGAGAGATTATTATTTAGAGTAATTTCTTTCTTTGAATCAGAAAATATCATGTGAATCACATAAAATGCTTCCTGCTTAATTAAAACTTTCATGCCTTTTAAGATTATGCCCCTTGATTTTATAGAGCATTATCCTGAAAGAATGTGATGCAAGTGTGCTAATAGAAACTTTATCACTTCAACATTTCCATTTCATTACTAGTATGTAGGACTTCAAAATTCCAGCTATTTTTATGTGCAAATGGGAATTATTTGGTAGATTTATTTTGTACGAATCATTTTTCTCCTAATGGTAAGATTTTAGGATCCTACTCCAACTAATTGCCTTTTTATATCTCTATGTATTGCAAGACTTTGTGAAGTTCATATCTATTAAAGATTCAAGTTACCAAGAGACTAAATTTTCTATCATTTGGCTTTGTTATTCTATCTTTTCAGACAAGACCAGGAGCAAAAGACCTACTGATGAATGATATATAGCTCCTTGCAGGCGGCTTTGCCATGTTTTCCTTGAATCATCATTATCAAACTGTAATATTAGTGCATTCACATCTTCCACCACCTAGTAAGAAAATTACACAGATAAAGCAATATTCGGGGGGGTTTGAGCAAGAATCAAAATTTAATGTACAATCTCACTGAATTTCATAGAAGATAGTGTTTTAATAACTGAAATGCTCTTACAGCCTTGCTATTTGACAGTGTGGCATCACAAACAGCCAATACAGATTCCATTACCAGCCAACTCTGCCGGAACTAGATACGCCTGTTTCCTCTCAAGCTACAGAGCAAGTAAACAGGGCATAAACATAGAATAGAAATACAAATAAAAACCCACATGAAGCATGAAGTAAACTAGCTGATGCAACTCTGAACATGCAAGAAGTCCTTGAAAACTTTAGCATAAAAAAAATGCAACTTTTTTTGTGCTTCCAGCCAAGTTTGAAAATATCCATCCTCTTCAAATTCATAATCCTCCAAGATGATTACAAGAGGTGGTGTTTTAAATTTAAGGATTTTCACGACGAAACCGATGGAGAGAGAGAGAGAGAGAGTTTTCGAAATACAAGGGGGGAGATTCTTGGTCGGCTTTCGTTAATAATCTTAGTAGGAGAGTGTGTCGTAGTGCTTTATGGGATTGTTTTAGTCATTATGGAAAGTCATTAGGGGTTCATTCCATTTATTAACAACAGACCGAATTATAAGGTTAGTACGTTTGAGTTTGTCCATTTCGCAAGCAAGGCGGATCTATGCAATGCAGTGGAAAAGATGAACAATGTCACGATCGATGGAAGGAGGATTTCTGTGACAGTAGCGAATATGAGAAACTTCTGGGGCGAGGAAGCAGATTGAAGGAAGGGTTGAGGGTTCAAATAACAATGACAAAGGAGGGGCTAAGCATGGAAGGTTGTCTTCCAGCTGATGGGGTAAGGAAGATGGAAATGTTGAATAGGTTCCATGATGGGAGAACCTATAAAGATACGGTGGTTGGGGAGAGCAAAGATCCTGTGGGTGTTCAAGTGGGTAGACATCGAAAAAAGGAGATGGAAAATCCTATGGAAGTCTTTATTCCGATGGAGGAGGGCTTGGTTGAAATCATCACTTACGGGTATATGTAAAGCAATTTTGAAGTGGAGTTTTTGCAGAAAGCTTTAAGGAATGACGACATCAATGCAAAGGTAGTTAAGTGGGGATTTGCAAAAAAATGTTTGTTTGGTAATTTTCCAAACTGTGGAGGAGAGAAGGATGGTGATGGAAGAAAAATGGGAAGCTTTGTCCTTCTGGTTTGAAAGATTGGAACCTGTTCTGGATGAGGGAGGTATTCCCCTGCCTTATTGTGCGATCTCCATGGTTGGAGTTCCATTAAATTGGTTGGTTCCTTTCTTTACTAGTTTGGCATCCAGATGGGGAAAGCTAGTGAAGATTCAAGATGAAACTGCTCATAGAGTGGACTGCAGAGTGGCTCAGATGCTTCTCAGGGTGGCCAGTCCATTTGAAATTCTTGAACATATTATCATCAATTCGTTAGGGAGGCAGTTCTTGATTAAGATTAAGGTTGAATGTGCTGAAAATTATTTTCCTGAGTTATCAGATATGGTTGAAGATGCTATTTCAGAGGATCCATGGGAGGAGAGCTCCTCCGATTAGAGCAAAGGGGTTGTTCAGTTACAGCAGGATGAGCACGTGGGTACTCAGGAGGTGTCAGATTCCCAAAATAGGGTACAGGAATGGGTTCAAGGATCCCAGCAAGGCAAAAACACAGAAATCGAGGGGAGTTTGAATTTTTGCTCAAATTCAAATAAAGCTGTTTCGGTTGACTTGTGCAAGCGTGCGAATGTTGCACGAGCTGCCTCCTTACTGCAGGAAAATTCTAAAAGCACCAAGGAAGAGAGAGAAACTAGGAAGCACATGGGGGATGTTCCCCGTGAGTATGCTACTGTGAAATTTGATAATGGGCTTTGGGAAGGCCTGCCTAGACAAGTATTGATGAGCAGAATAAAGAGAATGGCAGGAAATATTGTGGGGGTCATATTCCCACAGTAGATTACATTGAAGAGCAGTCTCGGGCCTCTTTCAGTGTGGGTCTGTATTCGGTTCTTTGCAATTACTAATGGAAAGAGTGAGGTTGGAAGTAAAGTGAGAAGAGGCTCATGTAATCGGGTTTATTCGAGATCTAGGAGGGGGGAGCTAAGAGCTGTGTCGATGTAAGTTCAGATTTTATTTATTCCAGGGAGCCGTGCTGGAGGGGTGGAGGCTCTTGAGTGTGGAATGTAGCAAACTATTGGGGTTAAATTTAGGGGGGAAAACAAAACTTTTTGGAAAAAACAGGTTCTTTGGTTAGGGAGAGAGAAGGAAATGGGAGTAATTAAGGGGTTTGGGATTGAAGGTTATTCAGTAAGATAAGATGTCTAATTGGAAAATTTTGTCTTGGAATATTCGAGGTCTAGGTAGGAGGGTTAAAGCTAGAGCGGTAATGAGGTGTGTTGAAGAAAAGAAGCCATCAATAGTTTTTTATCCAAGAATCGAAATTGGAATCAGTGAGTCCTTCATTATTGAGAAAATTGGGAGGCAAATTTCTTCCTGGTTCGGCAGTATCTTCAGCTGAAGGTTTTGCTGGAGGCTTATTACTTTGTGGAATGAAAATGATTGTGTGTTCAGGAAGAGGTAATTCACAGCAGATTTTTGGCGTAAGAGGAATATTGAAGAGTCTAGACCTTGTTGGTTTTATTAATGTGTATGGCCCGAGTGTGGATTTTGAAAAAGAGCGTTTTTGGGAGTTGCTTTCATTCCTGAAAAATGCAGACTGCCCAGTGTGTCTTGGAGGGGATTTTAATGCTTTTCTGTCACTGGAAGAGAAAGCTGGTGGTGAAGTTAATTTGGTCTCAATGAATGTTTAGACATTTTGTGAACAGTGCTAATCTGGTTGATTTACCTTTGGCTGGAGGAAGATTTACATGGTGTAATAATAAGGAGTCCCACTTAGTGAGATTGGATCGATTTCTTCTGGATCAGAATTTTCTGTAACTTTTTCCATTGATTTCCCAAAGTCTTCTACAAGGTCCATTTCGGATCATAATTTGATTTTGCTGGAAAATAGGGGTTGGAATTGGGGTCCTAAACCTTTCAGTTGTTCAACTATGTCATGAAGGAAGAAGGATTGGTAATATGATGGAGGCCGAACTACTCAGTGGTGTAAAACAGACAAGAAAATTCCATTTTCCAGCGACCTAAAAGGGTACAGAAAGCTGTTAAGAGTTGTTCAAATAAGGGCTACTTAGAATTTCTTGGAAAAATTAGCAGTTTGGAAAAAGAAATTCAGAAGTGAGAGATTGATTTGCAAACAGACTTACCTGGGGTGTCTATGAAGCAATAGTAGAGGCAAAAAAAACAATTGTGGGACCTTTATAAATTTGAAGAGTCTACCTGGTTTCAAAAATCGAGAGTGAAGTGGAGTTGGAAGGGGATAAGATAATAAGGTTTTTCCATCAATGTGCAGGAGGCAGAGGTAGGAGGAATGGTATTAAGTCCCTCAAATTGGGGAATGAAATCATCTCAGATCCTAGTAGGAAAAGCATCAGTGGTGGATTTCTATAAGGATCTATTCACGCAAAAAAAATACTCTGGAGGCCGAAGAGTTGGAATTGGATTTTCTAAATCTTTCGACTGATCATAGTTTGGCTCTTGAAAAGCCATTTTCTGAAGAGGAAATTTGGGAATGTAATTGCCAATTTGGACATCAACAAATCGCCTGGACCTGATGGGTTAAACTTAGGGTTTTTTAAGAAATTCTGGACTATTTTGAAAAGTAACGCTGCTGTTTTTAAGGATTTTATGAGGGGAAGGAATGGGATGAGGGTTAATCACTTACATTTCCTTAATCCTAAAAAGGTGAATCCGGAGGCATTAGAAGATTTTAGGCCTATTAGCCTTGTTGGGGGTTTTATATGATCCTATCTAAGGTTCTAGCAAGGAGGTTAAGCCTATGCATTAACGAAGTTATAAGTCCCTCCCAATTTCTTTTATCCCGGGGACACACATTATGGACGCTCTTTTATTGCAAATGAAGTATTGACTACTGGAGGAAGAAAGGATTGAAGGGAGTCGTTTCAGGTGGATTTTAAGAGAGCTTATGATT